>NW_027363061.1:0-1200000 GCF_046119375.1 Phyllobates terribilis | reverse complement strand
ACGTGCAGGTCGCAGTAGCTTAACAAGACGGTTTAAATGCCCCTTAGAAGAGGCTTGCAGGTCGCAGTAGCTTACCAAGATGGTTTAAATGCCCCTTGGAAAAGACGTGCAGGTCGCAGTAGCTTAACAAGATGGTTTAAATGCCCCTTGGAAGAGCGGTGGAGGTCGCAGTAGCTTAACAAGACGGTTTAAATGCCCCTTGGAAAAGACGTGAAGGTCGCAGTAGCTTAACATGATTGTTTAAATGCCCCTTGGAAGAGACGTGCAGGTCGCAGTAGCTTAACAAGACAGTTTAAATGCCCCTTGGAAGAGGCTTGCAGGTCGCAGTAGCTTAACAAGACGGTTTAATTGCCCCTTGGAAGAGACGTGCAGGTCGCAGTAGCTTAACAAGATGGTTTAAATGCCCCTTGGAAGGGACATGCAGGTCGCAGTAGATTAACAAGACGGTTTAAATGCCCTTTGGAAGAGACGTGCAGGTCGCAGTAGCTTACCAAGACAGTTTAAATGCCCCTTGGAAGAGACGTGCAGGTCGAAGTAGCTTAATACGACGGTTAAATGCCCCTTGCAAGAGACGTGCAGGTTGCAGTAGCTTAATAAGACGCTTTAAATGCCCCTTGGTAGAAACGTGCAGGTCACAGTAGCTTAACAAGACGGTTTAAATGCCACTTGGAAGAGATGTGCAGGTCGCAGTAGATTAACAAGATGGGTTAAATGCCCCTTGGAAGAGAGGTAGAGGTCGCAGTAGCTTAACAAGACGGTTTAAATGCCCATTGGAAGAGACCTGCAGGTCGCAGTAGCTTAATAAGACAGTTTAAATGCCCCTTGGAAGAGACGTGCAGGTCGCAGTAGCTTAATAAGATGGTTTAAATGCCCCTTGGAAGAGACGTGCAGGTCGCAGTAGCTTAACAAGACGGTTTAAATGCCCCTTGGAAGAGACGTGCAGGTCACAGTAGGTTAACAAGACGGTTTAAATATCCCTTGGAAGAGCGGTGGAGGTCGCAGAAGCTTAACAAGACAGTTTAAATGCCCCTTGGAAGAGACGTGCAGGTCAAAGGATCTTAGTTAGACGGTTTAAATGTCCCTTGGAAGAGACGTGCAGGTCGCAGCAGCTTACCAAGACGGTTTAAATGGCCGTTGGAAGAGACGTGCAGGTCACAGTAGCTTAACAAGACGGTTTAAATGCCTCTTGGAAGAGCGGTGGAGGTCGCAGTAGCTTAACAAGACAGTTTAAATGCCCCTTTGAAGAGACGTGCAGGTCGCAGTAGCTTAATAAGACGCTTTAAATGCCCCTTGCAAGAGACGTGCAGATCACAGTAGCTTAAAAAGATGGTTTAAATGCCACTTGGAAGAGACGTGCAGGTCGCAGTAGCTTAACAAGATGGTTTAAATGCCCCTTGGAAGAGCGTTGGAGGTCGCAGTAGCTTAATAAGACGGTTTAAATGCCCCTTGGAAGAGACATGCAGGTCGCAGTAGCTTAACAAGACTGTTTAAATGCCACTTGGAAGAGACGTGCAGGTCGCAGTAGCTTAACAAGATGGTTTAAATGCCCCTTGGAAGAGCGTTGGAGGTCGCAGTAGCTTAATAAGACGGTTTAAATGCCCCTTGGAAGAGACATGCAGGTCGCAGTAGCTTAACAAGATGGTTTAAATGCCCCTTGGAAGAGCGTTGGAGGTCGCAGTAGCTTAACAAGACTGTTTAAATGCCACTTGGAAGAGACGTGCAGGTCGCAGTAGCTTAACAAGATGGTTTAAATGCCCCTTGGAAGAGCGTTGGAGGTCGCAGTAGCTTAACCAGACGGTTTAAATGTCCCTTGGAAGAGACGTGCAGGTCGCAGTAACTTAATAAGACGGTTTAAATGCCCCTTGCAAGAGACGTGCAGGTCACAGTAGCTTAACAAGACGGTTTAAATGCCCCTTGGAAGAGACGTGCAGGTCGCAGTAGCTTATTAAGACGGTTTAAATGCCCCTTGCAAGAGACGTGCAGATCACAGTAGCTTAACAAGACAGTTTAAATACCACTTGGAAGAGACGTGCAGGTCGCAGTAGCTTAATAAGACGGTTTAAATGTCCCTTGGAAGAGATGTGCAGGTCTCAGTAGTTTAACAAGACGGTTTAAATGCCCCTTGGAAGAGACGTGCAGGTCGCAGTAGCTTAACAAGATGGTTTAAATGCCCCTTGGAAGAGCGGTAGAGATCGCAGTAGCTTAACAAGACGGTTTAAATGCCCATTGGAAGAGACCTGCAGGTTGCAGTAGCTTAATAAGACAGTTTAAATGCCCCTTGGAAGAGACGTGCAGGTCGCAGTAGCTTAACAAGACGGTTTAAATGCCCCTTGGAAGAGACGTGCCGGTCCCAGTAGCTTAACAAGATGGTTTAAATGCCTCTTGGAAGAGCAGTGGAGGTCGCAGAAGCTTAACAAGACAGTTTAAATGCCCCTTGGAAGAGCCGTGCAGGTCACAGGAGATTAATAAGACAGTTTAAATGCCCCTTGGAAGAGACGTGCAGGTCGCAGTAGCTTAACAAGACGGTTTAAATGCCCCTTGGAAGAGACGTGCCGGTCCCAGTAGCTTAACAAGATGGTTTAAATGCCTCTTGGAAGAGCAGTGCAGGTCGCAGAAGCTTAACAAGACAGTTTAAATGCCCCTTGGAAGAGCCGTGCAGGTCACAGGAGCTTAATAAGACGGTTTAAATGTCCCTTGGAAGAAACGTGCAGGTCGCAGTAGCTTAACACGACGGTTTAAATGCCCCTTGGAAGAGACGTGCAGGTCGCAGTAGCTTAAAAGACTGTTTAAATGCCCCTTGGAAGAGAGGTGTAAGTCGCAGTAGCTTAACAAGACAGTTTAAATGCCCCTTGGAAGAGACGTGCAGGTCGCAGTAGCTTAACAAGACATTTTAAATGCCCCTTGGAAGAAACGTGCAGGTCATAGTAGCTTAATAAGATGGTTTAAATGCCCCTTGGAAGAGACGTGCAGGTCGCAGTAGCTTAACAAGACGGTTTAAATGCCCCTTTGAAGAGACGTGCAGGTCGCAGTAGCTTAACAAGACGGTTTAAATGCCCCTTAGAAGAGGCTTGCAGGTCGCAGTAGGTTACCAAGATGGTTTAAATGCCCATTGGAAAAGACCTGCAGTTCGCAGTAGCTTAACAAGATGGTTTAAACGCCCCTTGGAAGAGCGGTGGAGGTCGCAGTAGCTTAACAAGACGGTTTAAATGCCCCTTGGAAAAGACGTGAAGGTCGCAGTAGCTTAACAAGATTGTTTAAATGCCCCTTGGAAGAGACGTGCAGGTCGCAGTAGCTTAACAAGACAGTTTAAATGCCCCTTGTACGAGGCTTGCAGGTCGCAGTAGCTTACCAAGACGTTTTAAATGTCCCTTGGAAGAGATGTGCAGGTCGCAGTAGCTTAACAAGATGGTTTAAATGCCCCTTGGAATAGACATGCAGGTCACAGTAACTTAAAAAGACGGTTTAAATGCCCCTTTGAAGAGACGTGCAGGTCGCAGTAGCTTAATAAGACGCTTTAAATGCCCCTTGCAAGAGACGTGCAGATCACAGTAGCTTATCAAGACGGTTTAAATGCCACTTGGAAGAGACGTGCAGGTCGCAGTAGCTTAACAAGATGGTTTAAATGCCCCTTGGAAGAGCGTTGGAGGTCGCAGTAGCTTAATAAGACGGTTTAAATGCCCCTTGGAAGAGACATGCAGGTCGCAGTAGCTTAACAAGACTGTTTAAATGCCACTTGGAAGAGACGTGCAGGTCGCAGTAGCTTAACAAGATGGTTTAAATGCCCCTTGGAAGAGCGTTGGAGGTCGCAGTAGCTTAATAAGACGGTTTAAATGCCCCTTGGAAGAGACATGCAGGTCGCAGTAGCTTAACAAGATGGTTTAAATGCCCCTTGGAAGAGCGTTGGAGGTCGCAGTAGCTTAACAAGACTGTTTAAATGCCACTTGGAAGAGACGTGCAGGTCGCAGTAGCTTAACAAGATGGTTTAAATGCCCCTTGGAAGAGCGTTGGAGGTCGCAGTAGCTTAACAAGACGGTTTAAATGTCCCTTGGAAGAGACGTGCAGGTCGCAGTAACTTAATAAGATGGTTTAAATGCCCCTTGCAAGAGACGTGCAGGTCACAGTAGCTTAACAAGACGGTTTAAATGCCCCTTGGAAGAGACGTGCAGGTCGCAGTAGCTTATTAAGACGGTTTAAATGCCCCTTGGAAGAGAGGTGTAAGTCGCAGTAGCTTAACAAGACAGTTTAAATGCCCCTTGGAAGAGACGTGCAGGTCGCAGTAGCTTAACAAGACATTTTAAATGCCCCTTGGAAGAAACGTGCAGGTCATAGTAGCTTAATAAGATGGTTTAAATGCCCCTTGGAAGAGACGTGCAGGTCGCAGTAGCTTAACAAGACGGTTTAAATGCCCCTTTGAAGAGACGTGCAGGTCGCAGTAGCTTAACAAGACGGTTTAAATGCCCCTTAGAAGAGGCTTGCAGGTCGCAGTAGGTTACCAAGATGGTTTAAATGCCCATTGGAAAAGACCTGCAGTTCGCAGTAGCTTAACAAGATGGTTTAAACGCCCCTTGGAAGAGCGGTGGAGGTCGCAGTAGCTTAACAAGACGGTTTAAATGCCCCTTGGAAAAGACGTGAAGGTCGCAGTAGCTTAACAAGATTGTTTAAATGCCCCTTGGAAGAGACATGCAGGTCGCAGTAGCTTAACAAGACAGTTTAAATGCCCCTTGTACGAGGCTTGCAGGTCGCAGTAGCTTACCAAGACGTTTTAAATGTCCCTTGGAAGAGATGTGCAGGTCGCAGTAGCTTAACAAGATGGTTTAAATGCCCCTTGGAATAGACATGCAGGTCACAGTAACTTAAAAAGACGGTTTAAATGCCCCTTTGAAGAGACGTGCAGGTCGCAGTAGCTTAATAAGACGCTTTAAATGCCCCTTGCAAGAGACGTGCAGATCACAGTAGCTTAACAAGACGGTTTAAATGCCACTTGGAAGAGACGTGCAGGTCGCAGTAGCTTAACAAGATGGTTTAAATGCCCCTTGGAAGAGCGTTGGAGGTCGCAGTAGCTTAATAAGACGGTTTAAATGCCCCTTGGAAGAGACATGCAGGTCGCAGTAGCTTAACAAGACTGTTTAAATGCCACTTGGAAGAGACGTGCAGGTCGCAGTAGCTTAACAAGATGGTTTAAATGCCCCTTGGAAGAGCGTTGGAGGTCGCAGTAGCTTAATAAGACGGTTTAAATGCCCCTTGGAAGAGACATGCAGGTCGCAGTAGCTTAACAAGATGGTTTAAATGCCCCTTGGAAGAGCGTTGGAGGTCGCAGTAGCTTAACAAGACTGTTTAAATGCCACTTGGAAGAGACGTGCAGGTCGCAGTAGCTTAACAAGATGCTTTAAATGCCCCTTGGAAGAGCGTTGGAGGTCGCAGTAGCTTAACAAGACGGTTTAAATGTCCCTTGGAAGAGACGTGCAGGTCGCAGTAACTTAATAAGATGGTTTAAATGCCCCTTGCAAGAGACGTGCAGGTCACAGTAGCTTAACAAGACGGTTTAAATGCCCCTTGGAAGAGACGTGCAGGTCGCAGTAGCTTATTATGACGGTTTAAATGCCCCTTGCAAGAGACGTGCAGATCACAGTAGCTTAACAAGACAGTTTAAATGCCACTTGGAAGAGACGTGCAGGTCGCAGTAGCTTAACAAGACGGTTTAAATGCCCATTGGAAGAGAGGTGCAGGTCGCAGTAGCTTAATAAGACGGTTTAAATGCCCCTTGGAAGAGACATGCAGGTCGCAGTACATAGTTACATAGTTAGTAAAGCCGAATAAAGACTTGCGTCCATCAAGTTCGACCTGTTAGTTCTATAATTGCTAAAGTTGATCCAGAGGAGGGCAAAAACCCCAAATGATTTAGCCAATCTTCACCTGAGGAAAAATTCCCTCCCGACTCTGAAATCAGCAAGTCAGAATAAATCCCTGTATCAACCTACTATTTTATTCTATTTTTAAGTATATGCAGAAATCTGCCTGGTATCTAGAAAAGCATCCAGTCCCCGCTTGAACTGGTTTAGTGAATCCGACATTACCGTCTCCTCACTCAGTGAATTCCATATTCTCACTGCTCTTACCGTAAAGAACCCCTTCCTATGCTGGTGCTGAAACCTTTTCTCTTCCAGTCTTAGTGAGTGCCCTCTTGTTACCGTAATATCCCTCCTTTTGAACAAATCCCGGGCAAGGTCTCTATACTGTCCCCTAACATATTTGTACACATTTATTATGTCCCCCCTCAACCTTCTCTTTTCCAGGCTGAATAGTCCTAGTTTTGCCAACCTCTCTGGGTATTGCAGTCCCTCCATTCCCCTTATTAATTTTGTTGCCCTCCTTTGTACCTTTTCAAGCTCATTTATATCCTTTCTATATATTGGGGCCCATAACTGAGCACAGTATTCCAAGTGTGGTCTGACCAGTGCTTTGTACAGTGGAAGAACAATGTTCTCATCCTTTGCAGCTATACCTCTTCTGATACATCCCATTACCCTGTTTGCCCTTACAGCAGCGGCCTGACTTTGGGCACTCCAATTTAGTTTGCTATCAATCAAGATGCCCAAGTCCTTCTCCATCTCTGAATTCCCCAATGGTTTTCCATTCAGTGAGTACTGGTGACTTCCATTTTTCCTTCCCATATGTATGACCTTACATTTCTCCTCGTTAAACCTCATTTGCCATTTAATGCTCCACCTACCCAGCTTATCCAAATCCCTCTGTAGGTCTTCACTATCCTCTTTTGTATTAATTGTTTTACATAACTTTGTGTCATCTGCAAATATTGATATTTTACTATTTATCCCGTTGACTATGTCGTTAATAAAGATATTAAATAACATTGGGCCTAGTACAGACCCCTGTGGTACCCCACTAGTGACGCTTACCCAATCTGAGTATATTCCATTTATAACCACCCTCTGCCTTCTATCCTTTAGCCAGTTAGCTACCCACTTGCAGACATTTTCCCCCAGCCCCATCATTCTCATTTTGTATACCAACCTATTATGTGGCACGCTATCGAACGCTTTTGAGAAGTCGAGATACACGACATCCACTGGTTCCCCCTGATCTACTCGAGAGCTAACCTCCTCGTAGAAGTCAATCAGGTTTGTTTGGCAGGAGCGATTCCTCATGAATCCATGTTGGTTCGGGGTTAATAGATTATTAGCATCAAGATGCTCCATGATTGCCTCATTAATAAAGCCTTCAAAAATTTTGCCCACAACGGACGTCAGACTCACCGGCCGATAGTTTCCGGTGTTACTTTTTGCTCCCTTTTTGAATATTGGCACTACATTCGCCTGTCGCCAATTAAGTGGTACAGACCCAGTCTCAACAGAGTCCTTAAATATAAGATATAACGGTCTGTCTATCACATTACTTAGTTCCCTTAGTACCCGTGGGTGTATGCCATCAGGTCCTGGTGATTTGTTTATTTTAATGTTACTGAGGCGTTTCTGTACCCCAGCTTGGGTTAGATTTGTCATACTTAGTGGAGGATTAAGTTTGTCACTTCTCATTTCGCCTGTTAGTTCTTTTTCCTTTGTGAAAGTTGACGAAAAAAATTTATTTAATAGATTAGCTTTATCCTCATCTTTCTCTATGATTTTGCCTTCATCACTTTTTATCGGTCCAATATTATTCGATTTAATCCTTTTACTATTTATATACGTAAAGAACAGTTTGGGATTTGATCTACTTTTCCTAGCAATACGTCTCTCTGTTTCCTCCTTTGCTATTTTTATTTGTTTTTTGCAGGTTCTCGTTTTTTCCTTGTAACACATTAGTGCCTCCTTGCTGTTTTCCTGTTTTAATCTCTTGAATGCCTCTTTTTTGCTATTTAACGCCCCTTTTACGTTCTTATTCAACCATATTGGTTTCCTCTTATTTCTGGCCCTTTTATTCCCATACGGTATATACCTCTCACACTGAGTATTCAGAATTCTTTTGAAGGTTTCCCATTTACTATTCGTATTTCCTTGATTAAGAACTTTGTCCCAGTCAATAAGTTGAAGGTTTTCTTTCAGCTGATCAAACTTCGCCCTTCTAAAGTTTAATGTTTTAGTTGTTCCCTTATTGATAACCCTACTGAAGGGCATTTTGAAATTGATAATATTATGATCGCTATTACCTAGGTGCCCCCCTATCTGTACCTCAGTTATTCTATCAGGCCTATTAGTCAATATTAAGTCCAACACTGCCTTCCCTCTCGTTGGTTCCTGCACTAGTTGGGAGAGATAATTATCCTTGATATTTGTCAAGAACCTTTTTCCTTTCTGCGATCTACAGGTTTCTGTTTCCCAGTCAATATCCGGGTAGTTGAAGTCCCCCATTACAATCACCTCATTATGTTTTGCTACTTTGTCTATTTGTCCTAATAGCAGTTTCTCATTCTCCTCTGTTATATTAGGTGGCTTATAGCAGACCCCCAGTAATATTTTATTATTATTTTTTGCCCCCTCTATCTCTACCCACATGGACTCGACCCCCTCTTCTCCCTCTCCTATATCTTCCCCTAGTCTGGGCTTTAGACGTGACCTTACATATAAGCAGACTCCTCCGCCCTTCCCCTGTTTCCGGTCCCTTCTAAATAAACTATAATCTGTTAAATTTACCGCCCAGTCGTAGCTATCGTCTAGCCAAGTCTCTGTTATACCTACGATGTCATACCTCTCCTCCGATATAAGCGCCCGCAGCTCATCCGCCTTATTGGTCAGGCTTCTTGCGTTGGTCAGCATGCAAGATAAAACTTTGGGGTTATTTAGCATCCTATTCTTCTCTAACAATCTAACTGTACTATCCCCACCCCCCTCTCCACCCTCATTATATTCACTTCTCCCCTTCCCCCTTGCTTGCCTCACATCCCACCTATTTCCTTGGTTTCCCCCCCGTCTCTAGTTTAAAAACTCCTCCAACCTATTAGCCATCTTCTTCCCCAGCACCGCTGCACCCTCCCCATTGAGGTGCAGCCCGTCCCTACGGTAGAGCCTGTAGCCGACAGTCGGCCCAGTTCTCCATGAACCCAAACCCTTCCGCCTTGCACCAACTCTTTAGCCACTTATTCACCTCCCTAACCTCCTGTTGGCGCTCCTGTGTGGTTCGCGGGATTGGTAGTATTTCTGAGAAAACTACCTTGGAGGTCCTTGCCCTAAGCTTCCTACCTAGATCCCTGAAATCATTTTTAAGGACCCTCCATCTACCACTCACTTTGTCATTGGTGCCAATGTGGACCATGACCGCTGGGTCTTCGCCAGCCCCACCCAGTAACCTGTCAACCCGATCCGCGATGTGCCGGACTCGAGCGCCAGGGAGGCAGCACACCGTTCGGCGATCCCGTCTTTGTGACAGATTGCCCTGTCTGTCCCCCTAATAATAGAGTCACCCACTACCAGGACCTGTCTAGCCTGCCCTACACTTCCCCCCTCCCCCTCATTACTGGAGCATACACTCCCCCGGCGGTCAGAGGATCTGTCATGCTCCAATAATGCCGGTTCTGAACCAGCCTTCCTATACTTCTTCCCTCTATCCCTTCTTACTGTTACCCAGCTCCCTGCCTGTTCAGCCTGCGCTTCCCCACTAAGCTCCACCCCCAGTGTTGACCCATTGAGTGTCTGCTCGGTGAGCAGCAAACTCCGTTCCATGTTGTCGATGCTCCTCAGTACCGCTATCTGAGCACTTAGATCCAGGATTTGGGCTTCCAAGTGCACGATATGCTCACATCTCTCGCAGCAGTATGGATCCCTGAGAGGTAGCTCAGGGAATGCATACATTGCGCAAGATGTACACTGCACGGCTCCGGCCAACATGGACGTCATTCTAAATATGGGGATACAGTCAGTATATATGTACAAGTACAAAACACAATTATTTATATATAGGTGTATGGACGGGGATCAATTAGGGATGTGCAAGTGTATCGATTAGATATCGGCGCGGGATCAGTTAAGTATGGACGGGGGATCAATTAAGTATCAATTAAGTATGGACGGGGGATCAGCTGAGTGGGTCAGGTGGATTAATTAAATATGGACGGTGTGTCAATTAACTATGGACTGGGATCAATAAGTATGGACTGGGGAAATAATTAATTGTGGACTAGGGAATCAATCAATTAATTATTGACAGGGGGTTTAATTAAATAGGATGGGGGGTAAAGCAAATAAATAGGTATGGACGGTGGGTCAATTAACTAAGGACTGGGGATCAATAAGTATCAATAATATCAATAAATATGGACTGGGGAAATAATTAATTGTGGTCTGGGGAATCAATCAATTAATTATGGACAGGGGTTAATTAAATATGGTGGGGGATAAGGCAAATAGATAGGGACTGGGGATGAGTAAAAGTGGACAAGGGGAATCTATTAAATAGGACAAGGGGGATCAATCAATTATGGGCTGGGGGGGTCAATCATTTAAATGTGGTCAGGGGGATCACTTTAATATGGACGCGGGGTGGTCGGGGATCAATTAAATGAGGACGGGGGGGTCAATTTAATGTGGTCAGAGGGATCAGTTAAATATGGACGGGGGTGTTCAGGGGAATCAATTTAAATATGGACGGGGGTGATCAATTAAATATGGACGGGGGGGTAATCAATTAAATATGGACTAGGGAATACAATACAATTACAATATAGATACAAATACAATACAGTACAGTACACACTTGGGTTCAGTAGGGCCGCTTATCGCGGCCTCCTGCCCCTCACTCACCTCCTCTAGGGACGCTGCACGCTATCACAGCGCGCTTGTCCCTCCGGTCGCCTCTTACCGGTCCTCCTGATCACCTCCTGGTCACCACCACCTGGCACCCTCCGCTGGCCGGCACTGCACGCTGCCACAGCGCTCTCTTGCGCTCGTCCCTCCGGTCGCCTCCATCTGGTCCTCCCGGTCCGCTCGGTCACCTCCGCCTGGCTCTCCTCCCTTCCCAGGAGCTCTCTCCACACACAGCACAACTCTTGCAGCACACGGCAGGATCCGCCTCCACCGTCTTAATAAGACAGTTTAAATGTCCCTTGGAAGAGACGTGCAGGTCGCAGTAGTTTAACAAGACGGTTTAAATGCCCCTTGGAAGAGACGTGCAGGTCGCAGTAGCTTAACAAGATGGTTTAAATGCCCCTTGGAAGAGCGGTGGAGGTCGCAGTAGCTTAACAAGATGGTTTAAATGCCCATTGGAAGAGACCTGCAGGTCGCAGTAGCTTAATAAGACAGTTTAAATGCCCCTTGGAAGAGACGTGCAGGTCGCAGTAGCTTAATAAGATGGTTTAAATTCCCCTTCGAAGAGACGTGCAGGTCGCAGTAGCTTAACAAGATGGTTTAAATGCCTCTTGGAAGAGCGGTGGAGGTCGCAGAAGCTTAACAAGACAGTTTAAATGCCCCTTGGAAGAGCCGTGCAGGTCACAGGAGCTTAATAAGACGGTTTAAATGTCCCTTGGAAGAAACGTGCAGGTCGCAGTAGCTTAACAAGACGGTTTAAATGCCCCTTGGAAGAGACGTGCAGGTCGCAGTAGCTTAAAAGACTGTTTAATGCCCTTGGAAGAGCGATGTAGGTCGCAGTAGCTTAACAAGACAGTTTAAATGCCCCTTGGAAGAGACATGCAGGTCGCAGTAGCTTAACAAGACATTTTAAATGCCCCTTGGAAGAAACGCGCAGGTCATAGTAGCTTAATAAGATGGTTTAAATGCCCCTTGGAAGAGACGTGCAGGTCGCAGTAGCTTAACAAGAAGGTTTAAATGCCCCTTTGAAGAGACGTGCAGGTCGCAGTAGCTTAACAAGACGGTTTAAATGCCCCTTAGAAGAGGCTTGCAGGTCGCAGTAGCTTACCAAGATGGTTTAAATGCCCCTTGGAAAAGACCTGCAGGTCGCAGAAGCTTAACAAGATGGTTTAAACGCCCCTTGGAAGAGCGGTGGAGGTCGCAGTAGCTTAAAAAGACGGTTTAAATGCCCCTTGGAAAAGACGTGAAGGTCGCAGTAGCTTAACAAGATTGTTTAAATGCCCCTTGGAAGAGACGTGCAGGTCGCAGTAGCTTAACAAGACAGTTTAAATGCCCCTTGGACGAGGCTTGCAGGTCGCAGTAGCTTACCAAGACGTTTTAAATGGCCCTTGGAATAGACGTGCCGGTCGCAGTAGCTTAACAAGATGGTTAAAATGCCCCTTGGAAGAGCGGTGGAGGTCGCAATAGCTTAACAAGACGGTTTAAATGCCCCTTAGAAGAGACATGCAGGTCACAGTAGCTTAACAAGACGGTTTAAATGCCCCTTGGAAGAGACGTGCAGGTCGCAGTAGCTTAACAAGACAGTTTAAATGCCCTTTGGAAGAGACGTGCAGGTCGCAGTAGCTTAACAAGACAGTTTAAATGCCCCTTGGAAGAGACGTGCAGGTCGCAGTAGCTTAATAAGACGGTTTAAATGCCCCTTGCAAGAGACGTGCTGGTCACAGTAGCTTAATAAGACGGTTTAAATGCCCCTTGGTAGAAACGTGCAGGTCACAGTAGCTTAACAAGATGGTTTAAATGCCACTTGGAATAGACGTGCAGGACGCAGTAGCTTAACAAGATGGTTTAAATGCCCCTTGGAAGAGCGGTGGAGGTCGCAGTAGCTTAACAAGACGGTTTAAATGCCCATTGGAAGAGACCTGCAGGTCGCAGTAGCTTAATAAGACAGTTTAAATGCCCCTTGGAAAAGACGTGTAGGTTGCAGTAGCTTAAAAGACGGTTTAAATGCCCCATGGAAGAGCAGTGTAGGTCGCAGTAGCTTAACAAGACAGTTTAAATGCCCCTTGGAAGAGACGTGCAGGTCGCAGTAGCTTAACAAGACAGTTTAAATGCCCTTTGGATGAAACGTGCAGGTCACAGTAGCTTAATAAGATGGTTTAAATGCCCCTTGGAAGAGACGTGCAGGTCGCAGTAGCTTAATAAGATGGTTTAAATTCCCCTTCGAAGAGACGTGCAGGTCGCAGTAGCTTAACAAGATGGTTTAAATGCCTCTTGGAAGAGCGGTGGAGGTCGCAGAAGCTTAACAAGACAGTTTAAATGCCCCTTGGAAGAGCCGTGCAGGTCACAGGAGCTTAATAAGACGGTTTAAATGTCCCTTGGAAGAAACGTGCAGGTCGCAGTAGCTTAAAAAGACGGTTTAAATGCCCCTTGGAAGAGACGTGCAGGTCGCAGTAGCTTAAAAGACTGTTTAATGCCCTTGGAAGAGCGATGTAGGTCGCAGTAGCTTAACAAGACAGTTTAAATGCCCCTTGGAAGAGACGTGCAGGTCGCAGTAGCTTAACAAGACATTTTAAATGCCCCTTGGAAGAAACGCGCAGGTCATAGTAGCTTAATAAGATGGTTTAAATGCCCCTTGGAAGAGACGTGCAGGTCGCAGTAGCTTAACAAGAAGGTTTAAATGCCCCTTTGAAGAGACGTGCAGGTCGCAGTAGCTTAACAAGACGGTTTAAATGCCCCTTAGAAGAGGCTTGCAGGTCGCAGTAGCTTACCAAGATGGTTTAAATGCCCCTTGGAAAAGACCTGCAGGTCGCAGAAGCTTAACAAGATGGTTTAAACGCCCCTTGGAAGAGCGGTGGAGGTCGCAGTAGCTTAAAAAGACGGTTTAAATGCCCCTTGGAAAAGACGTGAAGGTCGCAGTAGCTTAACAAGATTGTTTAAATGCCCCTTGGAAGAGACGTGCAGGTCGCAGTAGCTTAACAAGACAGTTTAAATGCCCCTTGGACGAGGCTTGCAGGTCGCAGTAGCTTACCAAGACGTTTTAAATGGCCCTTGGAATAGACGTGCCGGTCGCAGTAGCTTAACAAGATGGTTAAAATGCCCCTTGGAAGAGCGGTGGAGGTCGCAATAGCTTAACAAGACGGTTTAAATGCCCCTTAGAAGAGACATGCAGGTCACAGTAGCTTAACAAGACGGTTTAAATGCCCCTTGGAAGAGACGTGCAGGTCGCAGTAGCTTAACAAGACAGTTTAAATGCCCTTTGGAAGAGACGTGCAGGTCGCAGTAGCTTAACAAGACAGTTTAAATGCCCCTTGGAAGAGACGTGCAGGTCGCAGTAGCTTAATAAGACGGTTTAAATGCCCCTTGCAAGAGACGTGCTGGTCACAGTAGCTTAATAAGACGGTTTAAATGCCCCTTGGTAGAAACGAGCAGGTCACAGTAGCTTAACAAGATGGTTTAAATGCCACTTGGAATAGACGTGCAGGACGCAGTAGCTTAACAAGATGGTTTAAATGCCCCTTGGAAGAGCGGTGGAGGTCGCAGTAGCTTAACAAGACGTTTTAAATGCCCATTGGAAGAGACCTGCAGGTCGCAGTAGCTTAATAAGACAGTTTAAATGCCCCTTGGAAAAGACGTGTAGGTTGCAGTAGCTTAAAAGACGGTTTAAATGCCCCATGGAAGAGCAGTGTAGGTCGCAGTAGCTTAACAAGACAGTTTAAATGCCCCTTGGAAGAGACGTGCAGGTCGCAGTAGCTTAACAAGACAGTTTAAATGCCCTTTGGATGAAACGTGCAGGTCACAGTAGCTTAATAAGATGGTTTAAATGCCCCTTGGAAGAGACGTGCAGGTCGCAGTAGCTTAAAAGGACGGTTTAAATGCCCCTTTGAAGAGACGTGCAGGTCGCAGTAGCTTAACAAGACGGGTTAAATGCCCCTTAGAAGAGGCTTGCAGGTCGCAGTAGCTTACCAAGATGGTTTAAATGCCCCTTGGAAAAGACGTGCAGGTCGCAGTAGCTTAACAAGATGGTTTAAATGCCCCTTGGAAGAGCGGTGGAGGTCGCAGTAGCTTAACAAGACGGTTTAAATGCCCCTTTGAAAAGACGTGAAGGTCGCAGTAGCTTAACAAGATTGTTTAAATGCCCGTTGGAAGAGACGTGCAGGTTGCAGTAGCTTAACAAGACAGTTTAAATGCCCGTTGGAAGAGTCTTGCAGGTCGCAGTAGCTTACCAAGACGGTTTAAATGGCCCTTGGAAGAGACGTGCCGGTCGCAGTAGCTTAACAAGACGGTTTAAATGCCCCTTGGAAGAGCGGTGGAGGTCGCAGTAGCTTAACAAGACGGTTTAAATGCCCCTTTGAAAAGACGTGAAGGTCGCAGTAGCTTAACAAGATTGTTTAAATGCCCCTTGGAAGAGACGTGCAGGTTGCAGTAGCTTAACAAGACAGTTTAAATGCCCGTTGGAAGAGTCTTGCAGGTCGCAGTAGCTTACCAAGACGGTTTAAATGGCCCTTGGAAGAGACGTGCCGGTCGCAGTAGCTTAACAAGACGGTTTAAATGCCCCTTGGAAGAGCGGTGGAGGTCGCAGTAGCTTAACAAGACGGTTTAAATGCCCCTTGGAAGAGACATGCAGGTCACAGTAGCTTAACAAGATGGTTTAAATGCCCCTTGGAAGAGACGTGCAGGTCGCAGTAGCTTAACAAGACAGTTTAAATGCCCTTTGGAAGAGACGTGCTGGTCGCAGTAGCTTAACAAGACAGTTTAAATGCCCCTTGGAAGAGACGTGCAGGTCGCAGTAGCTTAATAAGTCGGTTTAAATGCCCCTTGCAAGAGACGTGCAGGTCGCAGTAGCTTAATAAGACGATTTAAATGCCCCTTGGTAGAAACATGGAGGTTACAGTAGCTTAACAAGACGGTTTAAATGCCACTTGGAAGAGACGTGCAGGTCGCAGTAGCTTAACAAGATGGTTTAAATGCCCTTGGAAGAGCGGTGTAGGTCGCAGTAGCTTAACAAGACGGTTTAAGTGCCCATTGGAAGAGACCTGCAGGTCGCAGTAGCTTAATAAGATGGTTTAAATGCCACTTGGAATAGCGGTGGAGGTCGCAGTAGCTTAACAAGACGGTTTAAATGACCTTGGAAGAGACGTGCAGGTCGCAGTAGCTTAACAAGACGGTTTAAATGCCCCTTAGAAGAGGCTTGCAGGTCGCAGTAGCTTACCAAGATGGTTTAAATGCCCCTAGGAAAAGACGTGCAGGTCGCAGTATCTTAACAAGATGGTTTTAATGCCCCTTGGAAGAGCGGTGGAGGTCGCAGTAGCTTAACAAGACGGTTTAAATGCCCCTTGGAAAATACGTGAAGGTCGCAGTAGCTTAACAAGATTGTTAAAATGCCCCTTGGAAGAGACGTGCAGGTCGCAGTAGCTTAACAAGACAGTTTAAATGCCCCTTGGAAGAGGCTTGCAGGTCGCAGTAGCTTACCAAGACGGTTTAAATGCCCCTTGGAAGAGTGGTGGAGGTCGCAGTAGCTTAACAAGACGGTTTAAATGCCCCTTGGAAGAGACATGCAGGTCACAGTAGCTTAGCAAGACGGTTTAAATGCCCCTTGGAAGAGACGTGCAGGTCGCAGTAGCTTAACAAGATGGTTTAAATGCCCCTTGGAAGGGACGTGCAGGTCTCAGTAGATTAACAAGACGGTTTAAATGCCCTTTGGCAGAGACATGCAGGTCGCAGTATCTTAGCAAGACAGTTTAAATGCCCCTTGGAAGAGACGTGCAGGTCGCAGTAGCTTAATAAGACGGTTTAAATGCCCCTTGCAATAGACGTGCAGGTCGCAGTAGCTTAATAAGACGGTTTAAATGCCCCTTGGTAGAAACGTGCAGGTCACAGTAGCTTAACAAGACGGTTTAAATGCCACTTGGAAGAGACATGCCGGTCGTAGTAGCTTAACAAGATGGTTTAAATGCCTCTTGGAAGAGCGGTGGAGGTCGCAGAAGCTTAACAAGACAGTTTAAATGCCCCTTGGAAGAGCCGTGCAGGTCACAGGAGCTTAATAAGATGGTTTAAATGTCCCTTGGAAGAGACGTGCAGGTCGCAGTAGCTTAACAAGACGGTTTAAATGCCCCTTGGAAGAGACGTGCAGGTTGCGGTAGCTTAATAAGATGGTTTAAATGCCCCTTGGAAGAGACGTGCAGGTCGCAGTAGCTTAACAAGACGGTTTAAATGCCCCTTTGAAGAGACGTGCAGGTTGCAGTAGCTTAACAAGACGGGTTAAATGCCCCTTAGAAGAGGCTTGCAGGTCGCAGTAGCTTACCAAGATGGTTTAAATGCCCCTTGGAAAAGACGTGCAGGTCGCAGTAGCTTAACAAGATGGTTTAAATGCCCCTTGGAAGAGCGGTGGAGGTCGCAGTAGCTTAACAAGACGGTTTAAATGCCCCTTTGAAAAGACGTGAAGGTCGCAGTAGCTTAACAAGATTGTTTAAATGCCCCTTGGAAGAGACGTGCAGGTTGCAGTAGCTTAACAAGACAGTTTAAATGCCCGTTGGAAGAGTCTTGCAGGTCGCAGTAGCTTACCAAGACGGTTTAAATGGCCCTTGGAAGAGACGTGCCGGTCGCAGTAGCTTAACAAGACGGTTTAAATGCCCCTTGGAAGAGCGGTGGAGGTCGCAGTAGCTTAACAAGACGGTTTAAATGCGCCTTGGAAGAGACATGCAGGTCACAGTAGCTTAACAAGATGGTTTAAATGCCCCTTGGAAGAGACGTGCAGGTCGCAGTAGCTTAACAAGACAGTTTAAATGCCCTTTGGAAGAGACGTGCTGGTCGCAGTAGCTTAACAAGACAGTTTAAATGCCCCTTGGAAGAGACGTGCAGGTCGCAGTAGCTTAATAAGTCGGTTTAAATGCCCCTTGCAAGAGACGTGCAGGTCGCAGTAGCTTAATAAGATGGTTTAAATGCCCCTTGGTAGAAACATGCAGGTTACAGTAGCTTAACAAGACGGTTTAAATGCCACTTGGAAGAGACGTGCAGGTCGCAGTAGCTTAACAAGATGGTTTAAATGCCCTTGGAAGAGCGGTGTAGGTCGCAGTAGCTTAACAAGACGGTTTAAGTGCCCATTGGAAGAGACCTGCAGGTCGCAGTAGCTTAATAAGATGGTTTAAATGCTCCTTGGAAGAGCGGTGGAGGTCGCAGTAGCTTAACAAGACGGTTTAAATGCCCCTTAGAAGAGGCTTGCAGGTCGCAGTAGCTTACCAAGATGGTTTAAATGCCCCTAGGAAAAGACGTGCAGGTCGCAGTAGCTTAACAAGATGGTTTTAATGCCCCTTGGAAGAGCGGTGGAGGTCGCAGTAGCTTAACAAGACGGTTTAAATGCCCCTTTGAAAAGACGTGAAGGTCGCAGTAGCTTAACAAGATTGTTTAAATGCCCGTTGGAAGAGACGTGCAGGTTGCAGTAGCTTAACAAGACAGTTTAAATGCCCGTTGGAAGAGTCTTGCAGGTCGCAGTAGCTTACCAAGACGGTTTAAATGGCCCTTGGAAGAGACGTGCCGGTCGCAGTAGCTTAACAAGACGGTTTAAATGCCCCTTGGAAGAGCGGTGGAGGTCGCAGTAGCTTAACAAGACGGTTTAAATGCCCCTTTGAAAAGACGTGAAGGTCGCAGTAGCTTAACAAGATTGTTTAAATGCCCCTTGGAAGAGACGTGCAGGTTGCAGTAGCTTAACAAGACAGTTTAAATGCCCGTTGGAAGAGTCTTGCAGGTCGCAGTAGCTTACCAAGACGGTTTAAATGGCCCTTGGAAGAGACGTGCCGGTCGCAGTAGCTTAACAAGACGGTTTAAATGCCCCTTGGAAGAGCGGTGGAGGTCGCAGTAGCTTAACAAGACGGTTTAAATGCCCCTTGGAAGAGACATGCAGGTCACAGTAGCTTAACAAGATGGTTTAAATGCCCCTTGGAAGAGACGTGCAGGTCGCAGTAGCTTAACAAGACAGTTTAAATGCCCTTTGGAAGAGACGTGCTGGTCGCAGTAGCTTAACAAGACAGTTTAAATGCCCCTTGGAAGAGACGTGCAGGTCGCAGTAGCTTAATAAGTCGGTTTAAATGCCCCTTGCAAGAGACGTGCAGGTCGCAGTAGCTTAATAAGACGATTTAAATGCCCCTTGGTAGAAACATGGAGGTTACAGTAGCTTAACAAAACGGTTTAAATGCCACTTGGAAGAGACGTGCAGGTCGCAGTAGCTTAACAAGATGGTTTAAATGCCCTTGGAAGAGCGGTGTAGGTCGCAGTAGCTTAACAAGACGGTTTAAGTGCCCATTGGAAGAGACCTGCAGGTCGCAGTAGCTTAATAAGATGGTTTAAATGCCCCTAGGAAAAGACGTGCAGGTCGCAGTAGCTTAACAAGATGGTTTTAATGCCCCTTGGAAGAGCGGTGGAGGTCGCAGTAGCTTAACAAGACGGTTTAAATGCCCCTTGGAAAATACGTGAAGGTCGCAGTAGCTTAACAAGATTGTTAAAATGCCCCTTGGAAGAGACGTGCAGGTCGCAGTAGCTTAACAAGACAGTTTAAATGCCCCTTGGAAGAGGCTTGCAGGTCGCAGTAGCTTACCAAGACGGTTTAAATGCCCCTAGGAAAAGACGTGCAGGTCGCAGTAGCTTAACAAGATGGTTTTAATGCCCCTTGGAAGAGCGGTGGAGGTCGCAGTAGCTTAACAAGACGGTTTAAATGCCCCTTGGAAAATACGTGAAGGTCGCAGTAGCTTAACAAGATTGTTAAAATGCCCCTTGGAAGAGACGTGCAGGTCGCAGTGGCTTAACAAGACAGTTTAAATGCCCCTTGGAAGAGGCTTGCAGGTCGCAGTAGCTTACCAAGACGGTTTAAATGCCCCTTGGAAGAGTGGTGGAGGTCGCAGTAGCTTAACAAGACTGTTTAAATGCCCCTTGGAAGAGACATGCAGGTCACAGTAGCTTAGCAAGACGGTTTAAATGCCCCTTGGAAGAGACGTGCAGGTCGCAGTAGCTTAACAAGATGGTTTAAATGCCCCTAGGAAAAGACGTGCAGGTCGCAGTAGCTTAACAAGATGGTTTTAATGCCCCTTGGAAGAGCGGTGGAGGTCGCAGTAGCTTAACAAGACGGTTTAAATGCCCCTTGGAAAATACGTGAAGGTCGCAGTAGCTTAACAAGATTGTTAAAATGCCCCTTGGAAGAGACGTGCAGGTCGCAGTAGCTTAACAAGACAGTTTAAATGCCCCTTGGAAGAGGCTTGCAGGTCGCAGTAGCTTACCAAGACGGTTTAAATGCCCCTAGGAAAAGACGTGCAGGTCGCAGTAGCTTAACAAGATGGTTTTAATGCCCCTTGGAAGAGCGGTGGAGGTCGCAGTAGCTTAACAAGACGGTTTAAATGCCCCTTGGAAAATACGTGAAGGTCGCAGTAGCTTAACAAGATTGTTAAAATGCCCCTTGGAAGAGACGTGCAGGTCGCAGTGGCTTAACAAGACAGTTTAAATGCCCCTTGGAAGAGGCTTGCAGGTCGCAGTAGCTTACCAAGACGGTTTAAATGCCCCTTGGAAGAGTGGTGGAGGTCGCAGTAGCTTAACAAGACTGTTTAAATGCCCCTTGGAAGAGACATGCAGGTCACAGTAGCTTAGCAAGACGGTTTAAATGCCCCTTGGAAGAGACGTGCAGGTCGCAGTAGCTTAACAAGATGGTTTAAATGCCCCTTGGAAGGGACGTGCAGGTCTCAGTAGATTAACCAGACGGTTTAAATGCCCTTTGGCAGAGACATGCAGGTCGCAGTATCTTAATAAGACAGTTTAAATGCCCCTTGGAAGAGACGTGCAGGTCGCAGTAGCTTAATAAGACGGTTTAAATGCCCCTTGCAATAGACGTGCAGGTCGCAGTAGCTTAATAAGACGGTTTAAATGCCCCTTGGTAGAAACGTGCAGGTCACAGTAGCTTAACAAGACGGTTTAAATGCCACTTGGAAGAGACGTGCCGGTCTTAGTAGCTTAACAAGATGGTTTAAATGCCTCTTGGAAGAGCGGTGGAGGTCGCAGAAGCTTAACAAGACAGTTTAAATGCCCCTTGGAAGAGCCGTGCAGGTCACAGGAGCTTAATAAGACGGTTTAAATGTCCCTTGGAAGAGACGTGCAGGTCGCAGTAGCTTAACAAGACGGTTTAAATGCCCCTTGGAAGAGACGTGCAGGTTGCAGTAGCTTAATAAGATGGTTTAAATGCCCCTTGGAAGAGACGTGCAGGTCGCAGTAGCTTAACAAGACGGTTTAAATGCCCCTTAGAAGAGGCTTGCAGGTCGCAGTAGCTTAACAAGATGGTTTAAATGCCCCTTGGAAAAGACGTGCAGGTCGCAGTAGCTTAACAAGATGATTTAAATGCCCCTTGGAGGAGCGGTGGAGGTCACAGTAGCTTAACAAGACGGTTTAAATGCCCCTTGGAAAAGACGTGAAGGTCGCAGTAGCTTAACAAGATTGTTTAAATGCCCCTTGGAAGAGACGTGCAGGTCGCAGTAGCTTAACAAGACAGGTTAAATGCCCCTTGGACGAGGTTTGCAGGTCGCAGTAGCAAACCAAGACGTTTTAAATGGCCCTTGGAAGAGACGTGCTGGTCGCAGTAGCTTAACAAGACGGTTTAAATGCCCCTTGGAAGAGCGGTGGAGGTCGCAGTAGCTTAACAAGACGGTTTAAATGCACCTTAGAAGGGACATGCAGGTCACAGTAGCTTAACAAGACGGTTTAAATGCCCCTTGGAAGAGACGTGCAGGTGGCAGTAGCTTAACAAGACAATTTAAATGCCTTTTGGAAGAGACGTGCAGGTCGCAGTAGCTTAATAAGACGGTTTAAATGCCCCTTGCAAGAGACGTGCAGGTCGCAGTAGCTTAATAAGACGATTTAAATGCCCCTTGGTAGAAACGTGCAGGTCACAGTAGCTTAACAAGACGGTTTAAATGCCACTTGGAAGAGACGTGCAGGACGCAGTAGCTTAAAAAGATGGTTTAAATGCCTCTTGGAAGAGCGGTGGAGGTCGCAGTAGCTTAACAAGACGGTTTAAATACCCATTGGAGAAGACGTGCAGGTCGCAGTAGCTTAATAAGACAGTTTAAATGCCCCTTGGAAAAGACGTGCAGGTCGCAGTAGCTTAAAAGACGGTTTAAATGCCCCTTGGAAGAGCGGTGTAGGTCGCAGTAGCTTAACAAGACAGTTTAAATGCCCCTTGGAAAAGACGTGCAGGTCGCAGTAGCTTAAAAGACGGTTTAAATGCCCCTTGGAAGAGCGGAGTAGGTCGCAGTAGCTTAACAAGACAGTTTAAATGCCTCTTGGATGAAACGTGCAGGTCACAGTAGCTTAATAAGATGGTTTAAATGCCCTTTGGAAGAGACGTGCAGGTCACAGTAGCTTAATAAGATGGTTTAAATGCCCCTTGGAAAAGACGTGCAGGTCGCAGTAGCTTAACAAGATGATTTAAATGCCCCTTGGAAGAGCGGTGGAGGTCGCAGTAGCTTAACAAGACGGTTTAAATGCCCATTGGAAAAGACGTGAAGTTCGCAGTAGCTTAACAAGATTGTTTAAATGCCCCTTGGAAGAGACGTGCAGGTCGCAGTAGCTTAACAAGACAGGTTAAATGCCCCTTGGACGAGGCTTGCAGGTCACAGTAGCAAACCAAGACGTTTTAAATGGCCCTTGGAAGAGACGTGCCGGTCGCAGTAGCTTAACAAGACGGTTTAAATGCCCCTTGGAAGAGCGGTGGAGGTCGCAGTAGCTTAACAAGATGGTTTAAATGCCCCTTAGAAGGGACATGCAGGTCACAGTAGCTTAACAAGACGGTTTAAATGCCCCTTGGAAGAGACGTGCAGGTCGCAGTAGCTTAACAAGACAGTTTAAATGTCCTTTGGAAGAGACATGCAGGTCGCAGTAGCTTAACAAAACGGTTTAAATGCCCCTTGGAAGAGTCGTGCAGGTCGCAGTAGCTTAATAAGACGGTTTAAATGCCCCTTGGAAGAGACATGCAGGTCACAGTAGCTTAACAAGACGGTTTAAATGCCCCTTGGCAGAGTGATGGAGTTCGCAGTAGCTTAACAAGACAGTTTAAATGCCCCTTGGAAGAGACATGCAGGTCGCAGTAGCTTAACAAGACAGTTTAAATGCCCCATGAAAGAGATGTGCAGGTCGTAGTAGCTTAACAAGACTGTTTAAATGCCCCTTGTAAGTCCGGTGGAGGTCGCCGTAGCTTAACAAGACTGTTTAAATGCCCCTTGGAAGAAACGTGAAAGTCACAGTAGCTTATCAAGACGGTTTAAATGCCCCTTGGAAGAGACGTGCAGGTCGCAGTAGCTTAACAAGACGGTTTAAATGCCCCTTGGAAGAGTCGTGCAGGTCGCAGTAGCTTAAAAAGATGGTTTAAATGCCCCTTGGGAGAGCGGTGGAGGTCTCAGTAGCTTAACAAGACAGTTTTAATGCCCCTTGGAAGAGACGTGCTGGTCGCAGTAGCTTACCAAGACGGTTTAAATGCCCCTTGGCAGAGTGGTGGAGGTCGCAGTAACTTAACAAGACAGTTTAAATGCCCCTTGGAAGAGACATGCAGGTCGCAGTAGCTTAACAAGACAGTTTAAATGCCCCTTGGAAGAGACGTGCATGTCGCAGAAGCTTAACAAGATGGTTTAAATGCCCCTTGTAAGAGACGTGCGGTTCGCAGTAGCTTAACAAGACAGTTTAAATGCCCCTTGGTAGAGACATGCAGGTCGCAGTAGCTTAACAAGACAGTTTAAATGCCCCTTGGAAGAGACGTGCATGTCGCAGAAGCTTAACAAGACAGTTTAAATGCCCCTTGGAAGAGACGTGCAGTTCGCAGTAGCTTAACAAGACGGTTTACATGCCCCTTGGAAGAGACCTGCAGGTCGCAGTAGCTTAACAAGACGGATTAAATGCCCCTTGGAAGAGCAGTGGAGTTCGCAGTAGCTTAACAAGACGGTTTAAATGCCCCTTGGAAGAGATGTGCAGGTCGCAGTAGCTTAACAAGACGGTTTAAATGCCCATTGGTAGAGACGTGCAGGTCACAGTAGCTTAACAAGACGGTTAAAATGCCCTTTGGAAGAGCGGTGGAGGTCGCAGTAGGTTAACAAGACGGTTTTGATGCCGCTTGGAAGAGACGTGCTGGTCGAAGTAGCTTAACAAGACGGTTTAAATGCCCCTTGGAAGAGACGTGCATGTCGCAGTAGATTAACAAGACGGTTTAAATGCCCCTTGGTAGAGACGTGCAGGTCGCAGTAGCTAAACAAGATGGTTTAAATGCCCCTTGGAAGAGCGGTGGAGGTCGCAGTAGCTTAACAGGACGATTTAATTGCCCCTTGGTAGAGAAATGCAGGTCACAGTAGCTTAATAAGACGGTTTAAATGCCGCTTGGAAGAGACGTTCAGGTCGCAGTTGCTTAACAAGATGATTTAAATGACCCTTGGAAGAAATGTCCAGGTCGCAGTAGCTTAACAAGACTGTTTAAATGCCCCTTGGAAGAGACGTACAGGTCGCAGTAGCTTAACAAGATGGTTTAAATTCCCCTTGGAAGAGCGGTGGAGGTCGTAGTAGCTTAACAAAACGGAATAAATGCCCCTTGGAAGAGACGTACAGGTCGCAGAAGCTTAACAAGACTGTTTAAATGCCCCTTGGAAGAGACGTGCAGGTCGCAGTAGCTTAACAAGACGGCTTAAATGCCCCTTGGAAGAGCAGTGGAGGTCGCAGTAGGTTAACAAGACGGTTTAAATGCCCCTTGGAATACAAGTGCAGGTCGCAGTAGCTTAACAAGATGGTTTAAATGCCCCTTGGAAGGGACGTGCAGGTCGCAGTAGATTAACAAGACGGTTTAAATTCCCTTTGGAAGAGACGTGCAGGTCGCAGTGTCTTAACAAGACAGTTTAAATGCCCCTTGGAAGAGACGTGCAGGTCGCAATAGCTTAATAAGACGGTTAAAATGCCCCTTGCAAGAGACGTGCAGGTCGCAGTAGCTTAATAAGACGGTTTAAATGACCCTTGGCAGAAACGTGCAGGTCACAGTAGCTTAACAAGATGGTTTAAATGTCCCTTGGAAGAGCTGTGGAGGTCGCAGTAGCTTAACAAGACGGTTTAAATGCCACTTGGAAGAGACGTGCAGGTCGCAGTAGCTTAACAAGATGGTTTAAATGCCCCTTGGAAGAGCTGTGGAGGTCGCAGTAGCTTAACAAGACGGTTTAAATGCCCATTGGAAGAGACATGCAGGTTGCAGTAGCTTAACAAGACGGTTTAAATGCCCCTTGGAAGAGACATGCAGGTTGCAGTAGCTTAACAAGACGGTTTAAATGCCCCTTGGAAGAGACGTGAAGGTCGCAGTAGCTTAAAAACACGGTTTAAATGCCCCTTGGAAGAGCGGTGGAGGTCGCAGTAGCTTAACAAGACAGTTTAAATGCCCCTTGAAAGAGACGTGCAGGTTGTAGTAGCTTAACAAGTCGGTTTAAATGCCCCTTGGAAGAAACGTGAAAGTCGCAGTAGCTTATCAAGACGGTTTAAATGCCCCTTGGAAGAGACGTGCAGGTCGCAGTAGCTTAACAAGACAGTTTAAATGCCCCTTGGAAGAAACGTGAAAGTCGCAGTAGCTTATCTAGACGGTTTAAATGCCCCTTGGAAGAGACGTGCAGGTCGCAGTAGCTTATCAAGACGGTTTAAATGCCCCTTGGAAGAAACGTGAAAGTCGCAGTAGCTTATCAAGACGGTTTAAATGCCTCTTGGAAGAGACATGCAGGTCGCAGTAGCTTAATAAGACGGTTTAAATGCCCCTTGGAAGAGACATGCAGGTTGCAGTAGCTTAACGAGACGGTTTAAATGCCCCTTGGAAGAGACGTGAAGGTTGCAGTAGCTTAAAAAGACGGTTTAAATGCCCCTTGGAAGAGCGGTTGAGGTCGCAGTAGCTTAACAAGACAGTTTAAATGCCCCTTGAAAGAGACGTGCAGGTCGTAGTAGCTTAACAAGACTGTTTAAATGCCCCTTGTAAGTGCGGTGGAGGTCGCAGTAGCTTAACAAGACGGTTTAAATGCCCCTTGGAAGAAACGTGAAAGTCGCAGTAGCTTATCAAGACGGTTTAAATGCTCCTTGTAAGAGACGTGCAGGTCGCAGTAGCTTAAGAAGACGGTTTAAATGCCCCTTGGAAGAGTCGTGCAGGTCGCAGTAGCTTAAAAAGATGGTTTAAATGCCCCTTGGGAGAGCGGTGGAGGTCTCAGTAGCTTAACAAGACAGTTTTAATGCCCCTTGGAAGAGACGTGCTGGTCGCAGTAGCTTACCAAGACGGTTTAAATGCTCCTTGGCAGAGTGATGGAGTTCGCAGTAGCTTACCAAGACAGTTTAAATGCCCCTTGGAAGAGACATGCAGGTCGCAGTAGCTTAACAAGACAGTTTAAATGCCCCATGAAAGAGATGTGCAGGTCGTAGTAGCTTAACAAGACTGTTTTAATGCCCCTTGTAAGTGCGGTGGAGGTCGCCGTAGCTTAACAAGACTGTTTAAATGCCCCTTGGAAGAAACGTGAAAGTCACAGTAGCTTATCAAGACGGTTTAAATGCCCCTTGGAAGAGACGTGCAGGTCGCAGTAGCTTAACAAGACGGTTTAAATGCCCCTTGGAAGAGTCGTGCAGGTCGCAGTAGCTTAAAAAGATGGTTTAAATGCCCCTTGGGAGAGCGGTGGAGGTCTCAGTAGCTTAACAAGACAGTTTTAATGCCCCTTGGAAGAGACGTGCTGGTCGCAGTAGCTTACAAAGACGGTTTAAATGCCCCTTGGCAGAGTGGTGGAGGTCGCAGTAACTTAACAAGACAGTTTAAATGCCCCTTGGAAGAGACATGCAGGTCGCAGTAGCTTAACAAGACAGTTTAAATGCCCCTTGGAAGAGACGTGCATGTCGCAGAAGCTTAACAAGATGGTTCAAATGCCCCTTGTAAGAGACGTGCGGTTCGCAGTAGCTTAACAAGACAGTTTAAATGCCCCTTGGTAGAGACATGCAGGTCGCAGTAGCTTAACAAGACAGTTTAAATGCCCCTTGGAAGAGACGTGCATGTCGCAGAAGCTTAACAAGACAGTTTAAATGCCCCTTGGAAGAGACGTGCAGTTCGCAGTAGCTTAACAAGACGGTTTACATGCCCCTTGGAAGAGACCTGCAGGTCGCAGTAGCTTAACAAGACGGATTAAATGCCCCTTGGAAGAGCAGTGGAGTTCGCAGTAGCTTAACAAGACGGTTTAAATGCCCCTTGGAAGAGATGTGCAGGTCGCAGTAGCTTAACAAGACGGTTTAAATGCCCCTTGGTAGAGACGTGCAGGTCACAGTAGCTTAACAAGACGGTTAAAATGCCCTTTGGAAGAGCGGTGGAGGTCGCAGTAGGTTAACAAGACGGTTTTGATGCCGCTTGGAAGAGACGTGCTGGTCGAAGTAGCTTAACAAGACGGTTTAAATGCCCCTTGGAAGAGACGTGCATGTCGCAGTAGATTAACAAGACGGTTTAAATGCCCCTTGGTAGAGACGTGCAGGTCGCAGTAGCTAAACAAGATGGTTTAAATGCCCCTTGGAAGAGCGGTGGAGGTCGCAGTAGCTTAACAAGACGATTTAATTGCCCCTTGGTAGAGAAATGCAGGTCACAGTAGCTTAACAAGACGGTTTAAATGCCGCTTGGAAGAGACGTTCAGGTCGCAGTTGCTTAACAAGATGATTTAAATGACCTTGGAAGAAATGTCCAGGTCGCAGTAGCTTAACAAGACTGTTTAAATGCCCCTTGGAAGAGACGTACAGGTCGCAGTAGCTTAACAAGATGGTTTAAATTCCCCTTGGAAGAGCGGTGGAGGTCGTAGTAGCTTAACAAAACGGATTAAACGCCCCTTGGAAGAGACGTACAGGTCGCAGAAGCTTAACAAGACTGTTTAAATGCCCCTTGGAAGAGACGTGCAGGTCGCAGTAGCTTAACAAGACGGCTTAAATGCCCCTTGGAAGAGCAGTGGAGGTCGCAGTAGGTTAACAAGACGGTTTAAATGCCCCTTGGAATACAAGTGCAGGTCGCAGTAGCTTAACAAGATGGTTTAAATGCCCCTTGGAAGGGACGTGCAGGTCGCAGTAGATTAACAAGACGGTTTAAATTCCCTTTGGAAGAGACGTGCAGGTCGCAGTGTCTTAACAAGACAGTTTAAATGCCCCTTGGAAGAGATGTGCAGGTCGCAATAGCTTAATAAGACGGTTAAAATGCCCCTTGCAAGAGACGTGCAGGTCGCAGTAGCTTAATAAGACGGTTTAAATGACCCTTGGTAGAAACGTGCAGGTCACAGTAGCTTAACAAGATGGTTTAAATGTCCCTTGGAAGAGCTGTGGAGGTCGCAGTAGCTTAACAAGACGGTTTAAATGCCACTTGGAAGAGACGTGCAGGTCGCAGTAGCTTAACAAGATGGTTTAAATGCCCCTTGGAAGAGCTGTGGAGGTCGCAGTAGCTTAACAAGACGGTTTAAATGCCCATTGGAAGAGACATGCAGGTTGCAGTAGCTTAACAAGACGGTTTAAATGCCCCTTGGAAGAGACATGCAGGTTGCAGTAGCTTAACAAGACGGTTTAAATGCCCCTTGGAAGAGACGTGAAGGTCGCAGTAGCTTAAAAACACGGTTTAAATGCCCCTTGGAAGAGCGGTGGAGGTCGCAGTAGCTTAACAAGACAGTTTAAATGCCCCTTGAAAGAGACGTGCAGGTCGTAGTAGCTTAACAAGTCGGTTTAAATGCCCCTTGGAAGAAACGTGAAAGTCGCAGTAGCTTATCAAGACGGTTTAAATGCCCCTTGGAAGAGACGTGCAGGTCGCAGTAGCTTAACAAGACAGTTTAAATGCCCCTTGGAAGAAACGTGAAAGTCGCAGTAGCTTATCTAGACGGTTTAAATGCCCCTTGGAAGAGACGTGCAGGTCGCAGTAGCTTATCAAGACGGTTTAAATGCCCCTTGGAAGAAACGTGAAAGTCGCAGTAGCTTATCAACACGGTTTAAATGCCTCTTGGAAGAGACATGCAGGTCGCAGTAGCTTAATAAGACGGTTTAAATGCCCCTTGGAAGAGACATGCAGGTTGCAGTAGCTTAACGAGACGGTTTAAATGCCCCTTGGAAGAGACGTGAAGGTTGCAGTAGCTTAAAAAGACGGTTTAAATGCCCCTTGGAAGAGCGGTTGAGGTCGCAGTAGCTTAACAAGACAGTTTAAATGCCCCTTGAAAGAGACGTGCAGGTCGTAGTAGCTTAACAAGACTGTTTAAATGCCCCTTGTAAGTGCGGTGGAGGTCGCAGTAGATTAACAAGACGGTTTAAATGCCCCTTGGAAGAGACGTGAAAGTCGCAGTAGCTTATCAAGACGGTTTAAATGCTCCTTGTAAGAGACGTGCAGGTCGCAGTAGCTTAAGAAGACGGTTTAAATGCCCCTTGGAAGAGTCGTGCAGGTCGCAGTAGCTTAATAAGATGGTTTAAATGCCCTTTGGAAAAGCGGTGGAGGTCTCAGTAGCTTAACAAGACAGTTTAAATGCCCCTTGGAAGAGACGTGCCGGTCGCAGTAGCTTAATAAGACTGTTTAAATGCCCCTTGGCAGAGTGGTGGAGGTCGCAGTAGCTTAACAAGACAGTTTAAATGCCCCTTGGAAGAGACATGCAGGTCGCAGTAGCTTTACAAGAATGTTTAAATGCCCCGTGTAAGAGACGTGCATGTCGCAGAAGCTTAACAAGATGGTTTAAATGCCCCTTGGAAGAGACGTGCAGTCCGCAGTAGCTTAACAAGATGGTTTAAATGCCCCTTGGAAGAGACCTGCAGGTCACAGTAGCTTAACAAGACGGATTAAATGCCCCTTGGAAGAGCAGTGGAGGTCGCAGTAGCTTAACAAGACGGTTTAAATGCCCCTTGGTAGAGACGCGCAGGTTACATTAGCTTAACAAGACGGTTAAAATGCCCTTTGGAAGAGCGGTGAAGGTCGCAGTAGCTTAACAAGACGGTTTTGATGCCGCTTGGAAGAGACGTGCTGGTCGCAGCAGCTTAACAAGACGGTTTAAATGCCCCTTGGTAGAGACGTGCAGGTCGCAGTAGCTAAACAAGATGGTTTAAATGCCCCTTGGAAGAGCGGTGGAGGTCGCAGTAGCTTAACAAGATGATTTAATTGCCCCTTGGTAGAGAAATGCAGGTCACAGTAGCTTAATAAGACGGTTTAAATGCCGCTTGGAAGAGACGTGCAGGTCGCAGTAGCTTAACAAGACGGTTTAAATGCCCCTTGAAAGAGTGGAGGAGGTCGCAATAGATTAAAAAGATGGTTTCCATGCCCCATGGAAGAGACGAGTAGGTTGCAGTAGCTTAACAAGATGGTTTAAATACCCCTTGGAAGAGCGGTGGAGGTCGCAGTAGGTTAACAAGACGGTTTAAATGCCCCTTGGAAAAGACGTGCAGGTCGCAGTAGCTTAACAAGACGGTTTGAATGCCCCTTGGAAGAGTGGAGGAGGTCGCAGTAGATTAAAAAGATGGTTTCCATGCCCCTTGGAAGAGACGTGTAGGTCGCAGTAGCTTAACAAGACGGTTTAAATACCCCTTGGAAGAGACGTGCAGGTTGCAGTAGCGTAACAAGACGGTTTAAATGCCCTTTGGTAGAGAAGTGCAGGTCGCAGTAGCTTAACAAGACGGTTTAAATGCCCCTTGGAAGAGCGGTGGAGGTCGCAGTAGTTTAACAAGATGGTTGAAATGCCTCTTGGAAGAGACATGCAGGTCGCAGCAGCTTAACAAGATCGTTTAAATGTCCCTTGGAAGAGACGTGCAGGTCGCAGTAGCTTAACAAGAGGGTTTAAATGCCCCTTGGAATAGGCTTGCAGGTCGCAGTAGCTTACCAAGATGGTTTAAATGCCCCTTGGAAGAGACGTGCAGGTCGCAGTAGCTTAATAAGACGGTTTTAATGCCCCTTGGAAGAGACATGCAGGTCGCAGTAGCTTAACAAGACTGTTTAAATACCCCTTCGAAGAGACGTGCAGGTCGCAGTAGCTTAACAAGACAGTTTAAATGCCCCTTGGAAGAGACGTGCAGGTCGCAGTAGCTTAATAAGACGGTTTAAATGTCCCTTGGAAGAGATGTGCAGTTCGCAGTAGCTTAACAAGACAGTTTAAATGCCCCTTGGAAGAGACTTGCAGGTCGCAGTAGCTTAACAAGACGGTTTAAATGCCCCTTGGAAGAGACTTGCAGGTCGCAGTAGCTTAACAAGACGGTTTAAATGCCCCTTGAAAGAGACTTACAGGTCGCAGTAGCTTAATAAGACTGTTTAAATGCCCCTTGGAAGAGACGTGCAGGTCGCAGTAGCTTAACAAGAGGGTTTAAATGCCCCTTGGAATAGGCTTGCAGGTCGCAGTAGCTTACCAAGATGGTTTAAATGCCCCTTGGTAGAGATCTACAGGTCGCAGTAGCTTAACAAACGGTTTAAATGCCCCTTCGAAGAGACGTGCATGTCGCAGCAGATTAACAAGACGGTTTAAATGCCCCTTGGTAGAGACGTGCAGGTCGCAGTAGCTAAACAAGACGGTTTAAATGCCCCTTATAAGAGCGGCAGAGGTCACAGTAGCTTAACAAGATGATTTAATTCCCCCTTGGAAGAGACGTGCAGGTCACAGTAGCTTAATAAGACGGTTTAAATGCGTCTTGGAAGAGACGTGCAGGTCCCAGTAGCTTAACAAGAGGGTTTAAATGCCCCTATGAAAAGCGGTGGAGGTCGCAGTAGCTTAACAAGACGGTTTAAATGCCCCTTGGAAGAGAAGTGCAGGTCACAGTAGCTTAAAAAAATGTATTAAATACACCTTGCAAGAGACGTGCAGGTCGTAGTAGCTTATGAAGACTGATTAAATGCCCCTTGGTAGAGACGTACAGGTCGCAGCACCTTAACAAGACGGTTTAAATGTCCCTTGGAAGAGACGTGCAGGTAGCAGTAGCTTAACAAAACGGTTTAAATGCCCCTTGGAAAATCGGAGGAGGTCGCAGTAGATTACAAGATGGATTAAATGCCCCTTGGAAGAGACGTGCAAGTCGCAGTAGCTTAACAAGACGGTTTACATGCCCCTTGGAAGAGCGGTGGAGGTCGCAGTAGCTTACCAAGACGGTTTAAATGCCCCTTGGAAGAGCAGTGGAGGTCGCAGTAGCTTAACAAGACAGTTTAAATGCCCCGTGGAAGAGCGATGAAGGGCGCAGTAGCTTAACAAGACAGTTTAAATGCCCCTTGAAAGAGGCTGGCATGTCGCAGTAGCTTAAAAAGACGATTTAAGTGCCCCTTGGAAGAGACGTGCAGGTCGCAGTAGCTTAACAAGATGGTTTAAATGCCCCTTGGAAGAGCGGTGGAGGTAGCAGTAGCTTTACAAGACAGTTTAATTGCTCCTTGGAAGAGACGTGCAGGTCGCAGCAGCTTAACAAAACTTTTAAATGCCCCTTGGAAGAAACATGCAGGTCGCAGTAGCTTAACAAGACAGATTAAATGCCCCTTGGTGGAGACATGCAGGTCGCAGTAGCTTAACAAAACGGTTTAAATGCCCCATGGAAGAGACGTGCAGGTAGCAGTAGCTTAACAAGACGTTTTAAGTGCCCCTTGGAAAAGTGGTGGAGGTTACAGTAGCTTAACAAGACGGTTTAAATGCTCCTTAGAAGAGACGTGCAGGTCGCAGTAGCTTAAAAAGACGGTTTAAATGCCCCTTGGAAGAGCGGTGGAGGTCGCAGTAGCTTAAAAAGACAGTTTAAATACCCCTTGGAAGAGACGCGCAGGTCGCAGTAGCTTAATACGACAGTTTAAATGTCCCTTGGAAGAGACGTGTATGTCGCTGTAGCTTAATAAGACAGTTTAAATGCCCCTTGGAAGAGACATGCAGGTCACATTAGCTTAACAAGACGGTTTAAATGCCCCTTGGAAGAGACGTGCAGGTAACAGTAGCTTAACAAGACTGTTTAAATCCCCCTTGGAAGAGATGTGCAGGTCGCAGTAGCTTAACAAGATTGTTTAAATGTCCCTTGGAATAGGCTTGCAGGTCGCAGTAGCTTACCAAGACGGTTTAAATGCCCCTTGGAAGAGACGTGCAGATCGCAGTAGCTTAACAAGATGGTTTAAATGCCCCTTGGAAGAGCGGTGGAGGTTGCAGGAGCTTAACAAGACGGTTTAAATGCCCCTTGGAAGACACGAGCAGTTCGCAGTAGCTTAACAAGAGGGTGTAAGTGCCCCTTGGAAGAGCGGTGGAGGTCGCAGTAGCTTAACAAGACAGTTTAAGTGCCCCTTGGAAGAGACGTGCAGGTCGCAGTAGCTTAACAAGACTGTTTAAATGCCCCTTGGAAGAGACGTACAGGTCGCAGTAGCTTAACAAGACATTTTAAATGCCCCTTGGAAAAGTGGTGGAGGTTACAGAAGCTTAACAAGACGTTTTAAATGCTCATTGGAAGAGACGTGCTGGTCGCAGTAGCTTAACAAGACGGTTTAAATGGCCCTTGGAAGAGACGTGCAAGTCGCAGTAGATTAACAAGACGGTTTAAATGCCCCTTGGTAGAGACGTGCAGGTCGCAGTAGCTAAACAAGACGGTTTAAATGCCCCTTGGAAGAGCGGTGGAGGTCGCAGTAGCTTAACAAGACGATTTAATTGCCCTTTGGTAGAGACATGCAGGTCACAGTAGCTTAATAAGACGGTTTAAATGCCACTTGGAAGAGACGTGCAGGTTGCAGTAACTTAACAAGACGGTTTAAATACCCCTTGCAAGAGACGTACAGGTCGTAGTAGCTTAACAAGACGGTTTAAATGCCCCTTGGAAGAAACGTGCTGGTCGCAGTAGCTTATCAAGACGGTTTAAATGCCCCTTGGAAGAGACGTACAGGTCGCAGTACCTTAACAAGACGGTTTAAATGCCCTTTGGAAGAGCGGTGGAGGTCGTAGTAGCTTAACAAGACGGTTTAACTGCCCCTTGGAGGAGATGTGCAGGTCGCAGTAGCTTAACAAGACGGTTTAAATGCCCCTTCGAATAGACATGCAGGTCACAGTAGCTTAACAAGACGGTTTATATGCCCCTTGGAAAAAACGTGCAGGTCGCAGTGGCTTAACAAGACGGTTTAAATGCCCCTTGGAAGAGCGGTGGAGGTCGTAGTTGCTTATCAAGACTGATTAAATGCCCCTTGGTAGAGACGTGCAGGTCGCAGCAGCTTAACAAGACGGTTTAAATGCCACTTGGAAAATCGGTGGAGGTCGCAGTAGATTAACAAGATGGATTAAATGCCCCTTGGTAGAGACGTGCAAGTCGCAGTAGCTTAACAAGACGGTTTACATGCCCAATGGATGAGTGGTGAAGTTCGCAGTAGCTTAACAAGATGGTTTAAATGCCCCTTGGAAGAGCGGTGGAGGTCACAGTAGCTTAACAATACAGTTTAAATGCCCCTTGGAAGAGACATGCAGGTCGCAGCAGCTTAACAAGACTGTTTAAATGCCCCTTGGAAGAGACGTGCAGTTCGAAGTAGCTTAACAAGATCGTTTAAATGCCCCTTGGAAAAGGGGTGGAGGTCGCAGTAGCTTAACATGACAGTTTAATTGCCCCTTGGAAGAGACATGCAGGTCGCAGCAGCTTAACAAGACTGTTTAAATGCTCCTTGGAAGAGACGTGCAGGTCGCAGTAGCTTAAAAAGATGGTTTAAATGCCCCTTGGTAGAGACATGCATGTCGCAGTAGCTTAACAAGACGTTTTAAATGCCCCTTGGAAAAGTGGTGGCGGTTACAGTAGCTTAACAAGACGGTTTAAATGCCCCTTGGAAGAGACGTGCAAGTCGCAGCAGCTTAACAAGACGGTTTAAATGCACCTTGGAAGAAACGTGCAGGTCTCAGTAGCTTAAAAAGACGGTTTAAATGCCCCTTGGAAGAGGCGTGCAGGTCGCAGTAGCTTAATAAGACGGTTTAAATGTCAGTTGGAAGAGACGTGCAGGTCGCAGTAGCTTTATAAGACGGTTTAAATGCCCCTTGGAAGAGACGTGCAGGTCGCAGGAGCTTTACAAGACGATTTAAATGCCCCTTGGAAGAGACGTGCAGCTCGCAGTAGCTTAACAAGACTGTTTAAGTCCCCCTTGGAAGAGATGTGCAGATCGCAGTAGCTTAATAAGACGGTTTAAATGTCAGTTGGAAGAGACGTGCAGGTTGTAGTAGCTTATTAAGACGGTTTAAATGCCCTTTCGAACATACGTACAGGTCGCAGTAGCTTAACAAGATGGTTTAAATGCCCTTTGGAATAGGCTTGCAGGTCGCAATAGCTTACCAAGACGGTTTAAATGCCCCTTGGAAGAGACGTGCAGGTTGCAGTAGCGTAACAAGACGGTTTAAATGACCTTTGGTAGAGAAATGCAGGTCGCAGTAGCTTAACAAGATGGTTTAAATGCCCCTTGGAAGAGCGGTGGAGGTCGCAGATGTTTAACAAGACGGTTTTAATGCCTCTTGGAAGAGACATGCAGGTCGCAGCAGGTTAACAAGACGGTTTAAATGCCCCTTGGAAGAGACGTGCAGGTCCCAGTAGCTTAACAACATGGTTTAAATGCCCCTTGGAAGAGACATGCAGGTCGCAGTAGCTTAACAAGACGATTTAAATGCCCCTTGGAAGAGACGTGCAGGTCGCAGTAGCTTAATAAGACAGTTTAAATGTCCCTTGGAAGAGACGTGCAGGTCGCAGTAGCTTAACAAGACGGTTTAAATGCCCCTTGGAAGAGACGTGCAGGTCGCAGTAGCTTTATAAGACGGTTTAAATGCCCCTTGGAAGAGACATGCAGATCGCAGTAGCTTAACAAGACTGTTTAAATACCCCTTGGAAGAGACGTGCAGGTCGCAGTAGCTTAACAAAAGGGTTTAAATGCCCCTTGAAATAGGCTTGCAGGTCGCAGCAGCTTACCAAGACGGTTTAAATGCCCCTTGGTAGAGACGTACAGGTCGCAGTAGCTTAACAAGACTGTTTAAATGCCCTTTGGAAGAGACGTGCAGGTCGCAGTAGCTTAACAAGATGGTTTAAATGCCCCTTGGAAGAGACGTGCATGTCACAGTAGATTAACAAGATGGTTTAAATGCCCCTTGGAAGAGACGTGCAGGTCGCAGTAGCTAAACAAGACTGTTTAAATGCCCCTTGGAAGAGCGGCGGAGGTCGCAGTAGCTTAACAAGACAAATTATTTGCCCCTTGGAAGAGACGTGCAGGTCACAGTAGCTTAATAAGATGGTTTAAATGCCCCTTCGAAGATACGTGCAGGTCGCAGTAGCTTAACAAGATGGTTTAAATGCCCCTTGGAATAGGCTAGCAGTTCGCAATAGCTTACCAAGACTGTTTAAATGCCCCTTGGAAGAGACGCGCAGGTTGCAGTAGCGTAACAAGACGGTTTAAATGACCCTTGGTAGAGAAGTGCAGGTCGCAGTAGCTTAACAAGACGGTTTAAATGCCCCTTGGAAGAGCAGTGGAGGTCGCAGAAGTTTAACAAGACGGTTTAAATGCCTCTTGGAAGAGACATGCCGGTCGCAGCAGCTTAACAAGATGGTTTAAATGCCCCTTGGAAGAGACGTGCAGGTCCCAGTAGCTTAACAAGATGGTTTAAATGACCCCTTGGAAGAGACATGCTGGTCGCAGTAGCTTAATAAGACGGTTTAAATGCCCCTTGGAAGAGACGTGCAGGTCGCAGTAGCTTAATAAGACGGTTTCAATGCCCCTTGGAAGAGACGTGCAGGTCGCAGTAGCTTAATAAGACGGTTTAAATGCCCCTTGGAAGAGACATGCAGGTCGCAGTAGCTTAACAAGACTGTTTAAATACCCCTTGGAAGAGACGTGCAGGTCGCAGTAGCTTAACAAAAGGGTTTAAATGCCCCTTGAAATAGGCTTGCAGGTCGCAGTAGCTTACCAAGACGGTTTAAATGCCCCTTGGTAGAGACGTACAGGTCGCAGTAGTTTAACAAGACTGTTTAAATGCCCTTTGGAAGAGACGTGCAGGTCGCAGTAGCTAAACAAGACTGTGTAAATGCCCTTTGGAAGAGCGGCGGAGGTCGCAGTAGCTTAACAAGACGATTTAATTGCCCCTTGGAAGAGACGTGCAGGTCACAGCAGCTTAATAAGATGGTTTAAATGCGCCTTGGAAGAGACGTGCAGGTCACAGTAGCTTAACAAGATGATTTAAATGCCCCTATGAAAAGCGGTGGAGGTCGCAGTAGCTTAACAAGACGGTTTAAAAGCCCCTTGGAAGAAACGTGCAGGTCGCAGTAGCTTAACAAGACGGTTTAAATGCCCCTTGGAAGAGACGTACAGGTCGCAGTAACTTAACAAGACGGTTTAAATGCCGTTTGGAAGAGCGCTGGAGGTCGTAGCAGCTTAACAAAACGGATTAAATGCCCCTTGGAAGAGTCGTGCAGGTCGCAGCAGCCTAACGAGACGGTTTAAATGCCCCTTGGTAGAGACGTGCAGGTCGCAGTAGCTTAACAAGACGATTTAATTGCCCCTTGGAAGAGACGTGCAGGTCACAGTTGCTTAATAAGACGGTTTAAATGCGCCTTGGAAGAGACGTGCAGGTCCCAGTAGCTTAACAAGATGGTTTAAAAGCCACTATGAAAAGCGGTGGAGGTCGCAGTAGCTTAACAAGATGGTTTAACTGCCCCTTGGAGGAGATGAGTAGGTCGCAGTAGCTTAACAAAACGGTTTAAATACCCCTTGCAAGAGACGTGCAGGTCACAGTAGCTTAACAAGACGGTTTAAATGCCCCTTGGAAGAAACGTGCAGGTCGCAGTAGTTTAACAAGACGGTTTACATGCCCCTTGGAAGAGCGCTGTAGGTCGTAGTAGCTTATCAAGACTGATTAAATGCCCCTTGGTAGAGACGTTCAGGTCGTAGCAGCTTAACAAGACGGTTTAAATGCCCCTTGTAAAATCGGTGGAGGTCGCAGTAGATTAACTAGATGTCTTAAATGCCCCTTGGAAGAGACGTGCAAGTCGCAGTAGCTTAACAAGACGGTTAAAATGCCCTTTGGAAGAGCGGTGGAGGTCGCAGTAGCTTAACAAGACGGTTTTGATGCCGCTTGGAAGAGACGTGCTGGTCGCAGTAGCTTAACAAGACGGTTTAAATGCCCCTTGGTAGAGACGTGCAGGTCGCAGTAGCTAAACAAGATGGTTTAAATGCCCCTTGGAAGAGCGGTGGAGGTCGCAGTAGCTTAACAAGACGATTTAATTGCCCCTTGGTAGAGAAATGCAGGTCACAGTAGCTTAATAAGACGGTTTAAATGCCGCTTGGAAGAGACGTGCAGGTCGAAGTAGCATAACAAGACGGTTTAAATGCCACTTGGAAGAGTGGAGGAGGTCGCAATAGATTAAAAAGATGGTTTCCATGCCCCTTGGAAGAGACGTGTAGGTCGCAGTAGCTTAACAAGATGGTTTAATTACCCCTTGGAAGAGCGGTGGAGGTCGCAGTAGGTTAACAAGATGGTTTAAATGCCCCTTGGAATAGACGTGCAGGTCGCAGTAGCTTAACAAGATGGTTTAAATGCCCCTTGGAAGAGTGGAGGAGGTCGCAGTAGAATAAAAAGATGGTTTCCATGCCCCTTAGAAGAGACGGGTAGGTCGCAGTAGCTTAACAAGACGGTATAAATACCCCTTGGAAGAGACATGCAGGTTGCAGTAGCGTAACAAGACGGTTTAAATGCCCTTTGGTAGAGAAGTGCAGGTCGCAGTAGCTTAACAAGACGGTTTAAATGCCCCTTGGAAGAGCGGTGGAGGTCGCAGTAGTTTAACAAGATGGTTGAAATGCCTCTTGGAAGAGACATGCAGGTCGCAGCAGCTTAACAAGACAGTTTAAATGCCCCTTGAAAGAGGCTGGCAGGTCGCACTAGCTTAAAAAGACGATTTTAATGCCCCTTGGAAGAGACGTGCAGGTCGCAGTAGCTTAACAAGATGGTTTAAATGCCCCTTCGAAGAGCGGTGGAGGTCGCAGTAGCTTTACAAGACAGTTTAATTGCTCCTTGGAAGAGACGTGCAGGTCGCAGCAGCTTGACAAGACAGTTTAAATGCCCCTTGAAAGAGGCTGGCAGGTCGCACTAGCTTAAAAAGACGATTTTAATGCCCCTTGGAAGAGACGTGCAGGTCGCAGTAGCTTAACAAGATGGTTTAAATGCCCCTTCGAAGAGCGGTGGAGGTCGCAGTAGCTTTACAAGACAGTTTAATTGCTCCTTGGAAGAGACGTGCAGGTCGCAGCAGCTTAACAAAACTGTTTAAATGCCCCTTGGAAGAAACATGCAGGTCGCAGTAGCTTAACAAGACAGATTAAATGCCCCTTGGTGGAGACATGCAGGTCGCAGTAGCTTAACAAAACGGATTAAATGCTCCATGGAAGAGACGTGCAGGTCGCAGTAGCTTAACAAGACGTTTTAAGTGCCCATTGGAAAAGTGGTGGAGGTTACAGTAGCTTAACAAAATGGTTTAAATGCTCCTTAGAAGAAACGTGCAGGTCGCAGTAGCTTAAAAAGACGGTTTAAATGCCCCTTGGAAGAGCGGTGGAGGTCGCAGTAGCTTAACAAGACAGTTTAAATACCCCTAGGAAGAGACGCGCAGGTCGCAGTAGCTTAATACGACGGTTTAAATGTCCCTTGGAAGAGACGTGCAGGTCGCAGTAGCTTAACAAGACGATTTAAATGCCCCTTGGAAGAGACGTGCTGGTCGCAGTAGCTTAACAAGACTGTTTAAATGCCCCTTGGAAGAGACGTGTAGATCGCAGTAGCTTAATAAGACAGTTTAAATGCCCCTTGGAAGAGACATGCAGGTCGCAGTAGCTTAACAAGACGGTTTAAATGCCCCTTGGAAGAGACGTGCTGGTCGCAGTAGCTTAACAAGACTGTTTAAATGCCCCTTGGAAGAGACGTGTAGATCGCAGTAGCTTAATAAGACAGTTTAAATGCCCCTTGGAAGAGACATGCAGGTCGCAGTAGCTTAACAAGACGGTTTAAATGCCCCTTGGAAGAGACGTGCAGGTCGCAGTAGCTTAACAAGACTGTTTAAATCCCCCTTGGAAGAGATGTGCAGGTCGCAGTAGCTTAACAAGATGGTTTAAATGTCCCTTGGAATAGGCTTGCAGGTCGCAGTAGCTTACCAAGACGGTTTAAATGCCCCCTGGAAGAGACGTGCAGATCGCAGTAGCTTAACAAGATGGTTTAAATGCCCCTTGCAAGAGCGGTGGAGGTCGCAGTAGCTTAACAAGACGGTTTAAATGCCCCTTGGAAGAGAAGTGCAGGTCGCAGCAACTTAAAAAGACTGTTTAAATGCCCCTTGAAAGAGACGTGCAGGTTGCAGTGGCTTAACAAGACGGCTTAAATGCCCCTTGCAAGAGACGTACAGGTCGTAGTAGCTTAACAAGACGGTTTAAATGCCCCTTGGAAGAAACGTGCTGGTCGCAGTAGCTTATCAAGACGGTTTAAATGCCCCTTGGAAGAGACGTACAGGTCGCAGTAACTTAACAAGACGGTTTAAATGCCCTTTGGAAGAGCGGTGGAGATCGTAGTAGCTTAACAAGACGGTTTAACTGCCCCTTGGAGGAGATGTGCAGGTCGCAGTAGCTTAACAAGACGGTTTAAATGCCCCTTCGAAAAGACATGCAGGTCACAGTAGCTTAACAAGACGGTTTATATGCCCCTTGGAAGAAACGTGCAGGTCGCAGTGGCTTAACAAGACGGTTTAAATGCCCCTTGGAAGAGCGGTGGAGGTCGTAGTTGCTTATCAAGACTGATTAAATGCCCCTTGGTAGAGACGTGCAGGTCGCAGCAGCTTAACAAGACGGTTTAAATGCCACTTGGAAAATCGGTGGAGGTCGCAGTAGATTAACAAGATGGATTAAATGCCCCTTGGTAGAGACGTGCAAGTCGCAGTAGCTTAACAAGACGGTTTACATGCCCAATGGATGAGTGGTGAAGTTCGCAGTAGCTTAACAAGACGGTTTAAATGCCCCTTGGAAGAGCGGTGGAGGTCACAGTAGCTTAACAATACAGTTTAAATGCCCCTTGGAAGAGACATGCAGGTCGCAGCAGCTTAACAAGACTGTTTAAATGCCCCTTGGAAGAGACGTGCAGTTCGAAGTAGCTTAACAAGATCGTTTAAATGCCCCTTGGAAAAGGGGTGGAGGTCGCAGTAGCTTAACATGACAGTTTAATTGCCCCTTGGAAGAGACATGCAGGTCGCAGCAGCTTAACAAGACTGTTTAAATGCTCCTTGGAAGAGACGTGCAGGTCGCAGTAGCTTAAAAAGATGGTTTAAATGCCCCTTGGTAGAGACATGCATGTCGCAGTAGCTTAACAAGACGTTTTAAATGCCCCTTGGAAAAGTGGTGGAGGTTACAGTAGCTTAACAAGACGGTTTAAATGCCCCTTGGAAGAGACGTGCAAGTCGCAGCAGCTTAACAAGACGGTTTAAATGCACATTGGAAGAGACGTGCAGGTCTCAGTAGCTTAAAAAGACGGTTTAAATGCCCCTTGGAAGAGGCGTGCAGGTCGCAGTAGCTTAATAAGACGGTTTAAATGTCAGTTGGAAGAGACGTGCAGGTCGCAGTAGCTTTATAAGACGGTTTAAATGCCCCTTGGAAGAGACGTGCAGGTCGCAGGAGCTTTACAAGACGGTTTAAATGCCCCTTGGAAGAGACGTGCAGCTCGCAGTAGCTTAACAAGACTGTTTAAGTCCCCCTTGGAAGAGATGTGCAGATCGCAGTAGCTTAATAAGACGGTTTAAATGTCAGTTGGAAGAGACGTGCAGGTTGTAGTAGCTTATTAAGACGGTTTAAATGCCCTTTCGAACATACGTACAGGTCGCAGTAGCTTAACAAGATGGTTTAAATGCCCTTTGGAATAGGCTTGCAGGTCGCAATAGCTTACCAAGACGGTTTAAATGCCCCTTGGAAGAGACGTGCAGGTTGCAGTAGCGTAACAAGACGGTTTAAATGACCTTTGGTAGAGAAATGCAGGTCGCAGTAGCTTAACAAGATGGTTTAAATGCCCCTTGGAAGAGCGGTGGAGGTCGCAGATGTTTAACAAGACGGTTTTAATGCCTCTTGGAAGAGACATGCAGGTCGCAGCAGGTTAACAAGACGGTTTAAATGCCCCTTGGAAGAGACATGCAGGTCGCAGTAGCTTAACAAGACGATTTAAATGCCCCTTGGAAGAGACGTGCAGGTCGCAGTAGCTTAATAAGACAGTTTAAATGTCCCTTGGAAGAGACGTGCAGGTCGCAGTAGCTTAACAAGACGGTTTAAATGCCCCTTGGAAGAGACGTGCAGGTCGCAGTAGCTTTATAAGACGGTTTAAATGCCCCTTGGAAGAGACATGCAGATCGCAGTAGCTTAACAAGACTGTTTAAATACCCCTTGGAAGAGACGTGCAGGTCGCAGTAGCTTAACAAAAAGGTTTAAATGCCCCTTGAAATAGGCTTGCAGGTCGCAGCAGCTTACCAAGACGGTTTAAATGCCCCTTGGTAGAGACGTACAGGTCGCAGTAGCTTAACAAGACTGTTTAAATGCCCTTTGGAAGAGACGTGCAGGTCGCAGTAGCTTAACAAGATGGTTTAAATGCCCCTTGGAAGAGACGTGCATGTCACAGTAGATTAACAAGATGGTTTAAATGCCCCTTGGAAGAGACGTGCAGGTCGCAGTAGCTAAACAAGACTGTTTAAATGCACCTTGGAAGAGCGGCGGAGGTCGCAATAGCTTAACAAGACGATTTATTTGCCCCTTGGAAGAGACGTGCAGGTCACAGTAGCTTAATAAGATGGTTTAAATGCCCCTTCGAAGATACGTGCAGGTCGCAGTAGCTTAACAAGATGGTTTAAATGCCCCTTGGAATAGGCTAGCAGGTCGCAATAGCTTACCAAGACTGTTTAAATGCCCCTTGGAAGAGACGCGCAGGTTGCAGTAGCGTAACAAGACGGTTTAAATGACCCTTGGTAGAGAAGTGCAGGTCGCAGTAGCTTAACAAGACGGTTTAAATGCCCCTTGGAAGAGCAGTGGAGGTCGCAGAAGTTTAACAAGACGGTTTAAATGCCTCTTGGAAGAGACATGCAGGTCGCAGCAGCTTAACAAGATGGTTTAAATGCCCCTTGGAAGAGACGTGCAGGTCCCAGTAGCTTAACAAGATGGTTTAAATGACCCCTTGGAAGAGACATGCTGGTCGCAGTAGCTTAATAAGACGGTTTAAATGCCCCTTGGAAGAGACGTGCAGGTCGCAGTAGCTTAATAAGACGGTTTCAATGCCCCTTGGAAGAGACGTGCAGGTCGCAGTAGCTTAATAAGACGGTTTAAATGCCCCTTGGAAGAGACATGCAGGTCGCAGTAGCTTAACAAGACTGTTTAAATACCCCTTGGAAGAGACGTGCAGGTCGCAGTAGCTTAACAAAAGGGTTTAAATGCCCCTTGAAATAGGCTTGCAGGTCGCAGTAGCTTACCAAGACGGTTTAAATGCCCCTTGGTAGAGACGTACAGGTCGCAGTAGTTTAACAAGACTGTTTAAATGCCCTTTGGAAGAGACGTGCAGGTCGCAGTAGCTAAACAAGACTGTTTAAATGCCCTTTGGAAGAGCGGCGGAGGTCGCAGTAGCTTAACAAGACGATTTAATTGCCCCTTGGAAGAGACGTGCAGGTCACAGCAGCTTAATAAGATGGTTTAAATGCGCCTTGGAAGAGACGTGCAGGTCACAGTAGCTTAACAAGATGATTTAAATGCCCCTATGAAAAGCGGTGGAGGTCGCAGTAGCTTAACAAGACGGTTTAAAAGCCCCTTGGAAGAAACGTGCAGGTCGCAGTAGCTTAACAAGACGGTTTAAATGCCCCTTGGAAGAGACGTACAGGTCGCAGTAACTTAACAAGACGGTTTAAATGCCGTTTGGAAGAGCGCTGGAGGTCGTAGCAGCTTAACAAAACGGATTAAATGCCCCTTGGAAGAGTCGTGCAGGTCGCAGCAGCCTAACGAGACGGTTTAAATGCCCCTTGGTAGAGACGTGCAGGTCGCAGTAGCTTAACAAGACGATTTAATTGCCCCTTGGAAGAGACGTGCAGGTCACAGTTGCTTAATAAGACGGTTTAAATGCGCCTTGGAAGAGACGTGCAGGTCCCAGTAGCTTAACAAGATGGTTTAAAAGCCACTATGAAAAGCGGTGGAGGTCGCAGTAGCTTAACAAGATGGTTTAACTGCCCCTTGGAGGAGATGAGTAGGTCGCAGTAGCTTAACAAAACGGTTTAAATACCCCTTGCAAGAGACGTGCAGGTCACAGTAGCTTAACAAGACGGTTTAAATGCCCCTTGGAAGAAACGTGCAGGTCGCAGTAGTTTAACAAGACGGTTTACATGCCCCTTGGAAGAGCGCTGTAGGTCGTAGTAGCTTATCAAGACTGATTAAATGCCCCTTGGTAGAGACGTTCAGGTCGTAGCAGCTTAACAAGACGGTTTAAATGCCCCTTGTAAAATCGGTGGAGGTCGCAGTAGATTAACTAGATGGATTAAATGCCCCTTGGAAGAGACGTGCAAGTCGCAGTAGCTTAACAAGACGGTTAAAATGCCCTTTGGAAGAGCGGTGGAGGTCGCAGTAGCTTAACAAGACGGTTTTGATGCCGCTTGGAAGAGACGTGCTGGTCGCAGTAGCTTAACAAGACGGTTTAAATGCCCCTTGGTAGAGACGTGCAGGTCGCAGTAGCTAAACAAGATGGTTTAAATGCCCCTTGGAAGAGCGGTGGAGGTCGCAGTAGCTTAACAAGACGATTTAATTGCCCCTTGGTAGAGAAATGCAGGTCACAGTAGCTTAATAAGACGGTTTAAATGCCGCTTGGAAGAGACGTGCAGGTCGAAGTAGCATAACAAGACGGTTTAAATGCCACTTGGAAGAGTGGAGGAGGTCGCAATAGATTAAAAAGATGGTTTCCATGCCCCTTGGAAGAGACGTGTAGGTCGCAGTAGCTTAACAAGATGGTTTAATTACCCCTTGGAAGAGCGGTGGAGGTCGCAGTAGGTTAACAAGATGGTTTAAATGCCCCTTGGAATAGACGTGCAGGTCGCAGTAGCTTAACAAGATGGTTTAAATGCCCCTTGGAAGAGTGGAGGAGGTCGCAGTAGAATAAAAAGATGGTTTCCATGCCGATTAGAAGAGACGGGTAGGTCGCAGTAGCTTAACAAGACGGTATAAATACCCCTTGGAAGAGACATGCAGGTTGCAGTAGCGTAACAAGACGGTTTAAATGCCCTTTGGTAGAGAAGTGCAGGTCGCAGTAGCTTAACAAGACGGTTTAAATGCCCCTTGGAAGAGCGGTGGAGGTCGCAGTAGTTTAACAAGATGGTTGAAATGCCTCTTGGAAGAGACATGCAGGTCGCAGCAGCTTAACAAGACAGTTTAAATGCCCCTTGAAAGAGGCTGGCAGGTCGCACTAGCTTAAAAAGACGATTTTAATGCCCCTTGGAAGAGACGTGCAGGTCGCAGTAGCTTAACAAGATGGTTTAAATGCCCCTTCGAAGAGCGGTGGAGGTCGCAGTAGCTTTACAAGACAGTTTAATTGCTCCTTGGAAGAGACGTGCAGGTCGCAGCAGCTTGACAAGACAGTTTAAATGCCCCTTGAAAGAGGCTGGCAGGTCGCACTAGCTTAAAAAGACGATTTTAATGCCCCTTGGAAGAGACGTGCAGGTCGCAGTAGCTTAACAAGATGGTTTAAATGCCCCTTCGAAGAGCGGTGGAGGTCGCAGTAGCTTTACAAGACAGTTTAATTGCTCCTTGGAAGAGACGTGCAGGTCGCAGCAGCTTAACAAAACTGTTTAAATGCCCCTTGGAAGAAACATGCAGGTCGCAGTAGCTTAACAAGACAGATTAAATGCCCCTTGGTGGAGACATGCAGGTCGCAGTAGCTTAACAAAACGGATTAAATGCTCCATGGAAGAGACGTGCAGGTCGCAGTAGCTTAACAAGACGTTTTAAGTGCCCATTGGAAAAGTGGTGGAGGTTACAGTAGCTTAACAAAATGGTTTAAATGCTCCTTAGAAGAAACGTGCAGGTCGCAGTAGCTTAAAAAGACGGTTTAAATGCCCCTTGGAAGAGCGGTGGAGGTCGCAGTAGCTTAACAAGACAGTTTAAATACCCCTAGGAAGAGACGCGCAGGTCGCAGTAGCTTAATACGACGGTTTAAATGTCCCTTGGAAGAGACGTGCAGGTCGCAGTAGCTTAACAAGACGATTTAAATGCCCCTTGGAAGAGACGTGCTGGTCGCAGTAGCTTAACAAGACTGTTTAAATGCCCCTTGGAAGAGACGTGTAGATCGCAGTAGCTTAATAAGACAGTTTAAATGCCCCTTGGAAGAGACATGCAGGTCGCAGTAGCTTAACAAGACGGTTTAAATGCCCCTTGGAAGAGACGTGCTGGTCGCAGTAGCTTAACAAGACTGTTTAAATGCCCCTTGGAAGAGACGTGTAGATCGCAGTAGCTTAATAAGACAGTTTAAATGCCCCTTGGAAGAGACATGCAGGTCGCAGTAGCTTAACAAGACGGTTTAAATGCCCCTTGGAAGAGACGTGCAGGTCGCAGTAGCTTAACAAGACTGTTTAAATCCCCCTTGGAAGAGATGTGCAGGTCGCAGTAGCTTAACAAGATGGTTTAAATGTCCCTTGGAATAGGCTTGCAGGTCGCAGTAGCTTACCAAGACGGTTTAAATGCCCCCTGGAAGAGACGTGCAGATCGCAGTAGCTTAACAAGATGGTTTAAATGCCCCTTGCAAGAGCGGTGGAGGTCGCAGTAGCTTAACAAGACGGTTTAAATGCCCCTTGGAAGAGAAGTGCAGGTCGCAGCAACTTAAAAAGACTGTTTAAATGCCCCTTGAAAGAGACGTGCAGGTTGCAGTGGCTTAACAAGACGGCTTAAATGCCCCTTGCAAGAGACGTACAGGTCGTAGTAGCTTAACAAGACGGTTTAAATGCCCCTTGGAAGAAACGTGCTGGTCGCAGTAGCTTATCAAGACGGTTTAAATGCCCCTTGGAAGAGACGTACAGGTCGCAGTAACTTAACAAGACGGTTTAAATGCCCTTTGGAAGAGCGGTGGAGATCGTAGTAGCTTAACAAGACGGTTTAACTGCCCCTTGGAGGAGATGTGCAGGTCGCAGTAGCTTAACAAGACGGTTTAAATGCCCCTTCGAAAAGACATGCAGGTCACAGTAGCTTAACAAGACGGTTTATATGCCCCTTGGAAGAAACGTGCAGGTCGCAGTGGCTTAACAAGACGGTTTAAATGCCCCTTGGAAGAGCGGTGGAGGTCGTAGTTGCTTATCAAGACTGATTAAATGCCCCTTGGTAGAGACGTGCAGGTCGCAGCAGCTTAACAAGACGGTTTAAATGCCACTTGGAAAATCGGTGGAGGTCGCAGTAGATTAACAAGATGGATTAAATGCCCCTTGGTAGAGACGTGCAAGTCGCAGTAGCTTAACAAGACGGTTTACATGCCCAATGGATGAGTGGTGAAGTTCGCAGTAGCTTAACAAGACGGTTTAAATGCCCCTTGGAAGAGCGGTGGAGGTCACAGTAGCTTAACAATACAGTTTAAATGCCCCTTGGAAGAGACATGCAGGTCGCAGCAGCTTAACAAGACTGTTTAAATGCCCCTTGGAAGAGACGTGCAGTTCGAAGTAGCTTAACAAGATCGTTTAAATGCCCCTTGGAAAAGGGGTGGAGGTCGCAGTAGCTTAACATGACAGTTTAATTGCCCCTTGGAAGAGACATGCAGGTCGCAGCAGCTTAACAAGACTGTTTAAATGCTCCTTGGAAGAGACGTGCAGGTCGCAGTAGCTTAAAAAGATGGTTTAAATGCCCCTTGGTAGAGACATGCATGTCGCAGTAGCTTAACAAGACGTTTTAAATGCCCCTTGGAAAAGTGGTGGAGGTTACAGTAGCTTAACAAGACGGTTTAAATGCCCCTTGGAAGAGACGTGCAAGTCGCAGCAGCTTAACAAGACGGTTTAAATGCACATTGGAAGAGACGTGCAGGTCTCAGTAGCTTAAAAAGACGGTTTAAATGCCCCTTGGAAGAGGCGTGCAGGTCGCAGTAGCTTAATAAGACGGTTTAAATGTCAGTTGGAAGAGACGTGCAGGTCGCAGTAGCTTTATAAGACGGTTTAAATGCCCCTTGGAAGAGACGTGCAGGTCGCAGGAGCTTTACAAGACGGTTTAAATGCCCCTTGGAAGAGACGTGCAGCTCGCAGTAGCTTAACAAGACTGTTTAAGTCCCCCTTGGAAGAGATGTGCAGATCGCAGTAGCTTAATAAGACGGTTTAAATGTCAGTTGGAAGAGACGTGCAGGTTGTAGTAGCTTATTAAGACGGTTTAAATGCCCTTTCGAACATACGTACAGGTCGCAGTAGCTTAACAAGATGGTTTAAATGCCCTTTGGAATAGGCTTGCAGGTCGCAATAGCTTACCAAGACGGTTTAAATGCCCCTTGGAAGAGACGTGCAGGTTGCAGTAGCGTAACAAGACGGTTTAAATGACCTTTGGTAGAGAAATGCAGGTCGCAGTAGCTTAACAAGATGGTTTAAATGCCCCTTGGAAGAGCGGTGGAGGTCGCAGATGTTTAACAAGACGGTTTTAATGCCTCTTGGAAGAGACATGCAGGTCGCAGCAGGTTAACAAGACGGTTTAAATGCCCCTTGGAAGAGACATGCAGGTCGCAGTAGCTTAACAAGACGATTTAAATGCCCCTTGGAAGAGACGTGCAGGTCGCAGTAGCTTAATAAGACAGTTTAAATGTCCCTTGGAAGAGACGTGCAGGTCGCAGTAGCTTAACAAGACGGTTTAAATGCCCCTTGGAAGAGACGTGCAGGTCGCAGTAGCTTTATAAGACGGTTTAAATGCCCCTTGGAAGAGACATGCAGATCGCAGTAGCTTAACAAGACTGTTTAAATACCCCTTGGAAGAGACGTGCAGGTCGCAGTAGCTTAACAAAAAGGTTTAAATGCCCCTTGAAATAGGCTTGCAGGTCGCAGCAGCTTACCAAGACGGTTTAAATGCCCCTTGGTAGAGACGTACAGGTCGCAGTAGCTTAACAAGACTGTTTAAATGCCCTTTGGAAGAGACGTGCAGGTCGCAGTAGCTTAACAAGATGGTTTAAATGCCCCTTGGAAGAGACGTGCATGTCACAGTAGATTAACAAGATGGTTTAAATGCCCCTTGGAAGAGACGTGCAGGTCGCAGTAGCTAAACAAGACTGTTTAAATGCACCTTGGAAGAGCGGCGGAGGTCGCAATAGCTTAACAAGACGATTTATTTGCCCCTTGGAAGAGACGTGCAGGTCACAGTAGCTTAATAAGATGGTTTAAATGCCCCTTCGAAGATACGTGCAGGTCGCAGTAGCTTAACAAGATGGTTTAAATGCCCCTTGGAATAGGCTAGCAGGTCGCAATAGCTTACCAAGACTGTTTAAATGCCCCTTGGAAGAGACGCGCAGGTTGCAGTAGCGTAACAAGACGGTTTAAATGACCCTTGGTAGAGAAGTGCAGGTCGCAGTAGCTTAACAAGACGGTTTAAATGCCCCTTGGAAGAGCAGTGGAGGTCACAGAAGTTTAACAAGACGGTTTAAATGCCTCTTGGAAGAGACATGCAGGTCGCAGCAGCTTAACAAGATGGTTTAAATGCCCCTTGGAAGAGACGTGCAGGTCCCAGTAGCTTAACAAGATGGTTTAAATGACCCCTTGGAAGAGACATGCTGGTCGCAGTAGCTTAATAAGACGGTTTAAATGCCCCTTGGAAGAGACGTGCAGGTCGCAGTAGCTTAATAAGACGGTTTCAATGCCCCTTGGAAGAGACGTGCAGGTCGCAGTAGCTTAATAAGACGGTTTAAATGCCCCTTGGAAGAGACATGCAGGTCGCAGTAGCTTAACAAGACTGTTTAAATACCCCTTGGAAGAGACGTGCAGGTCGCAGTAGCTTAACAAAAGGGTTTAAATGCCCCTTGAAATAGGCTTGCAGGTCGCAGTAGCTTACCAAGACGGTTTAAATGCCCCTTGGTAGAGACGTACAGGTCGCAGTAGTTTAACAAGACTGTTTAAATGCCCTTTGGAAGAGACGTGCAGGTCGCAGTAGCTAAACAAGACTGTTTAAATGCCCTTTGGAAGAGCGGCGGAGGTCGCAGTAGCTTAGCAAGACGATTTAATTGCCCCTTGGAAGAGACGTGCAGGTCACAGCAGCTTAATAAGATGGTTTAAATGCGCCTTGGAAGAGACGTGCAGGTCACAGTAGCTTAACAAGATGATTTAAATGCCCCTATGAAAAGCGGTGGAGGTCGCAGTAGCTTAACAAGACGGTTTAAAAGCCCCTTGGAAGAAACGTGCAGGTCGCAGTAGCTTAACAAGACGGTTTAAATGCCCCTTGGAAGAGACGTACAGGTCGCAGTAACTTAACAAGACGGTTTAAATGCCGTTTGGAAGAGCGCTGGAGGTCGTAGCAGCTTAACAAAACGGATTAAATGCCCCTTGGAAGAGTCGTGCAGGTCGCAGCAGCCTAACGAGACGGTTTAAATGCCCCTTGGTAGAGACGTGCAGGTCGCAGTAGCTTAACAAGACGATTTAATTGCCCCTTGGAAGAGACGTGCAGGTCACAGTAGCTTAATAAGACGGTTTAAATGCGCCTTGGAAGAGACGTGCAGGTCCCAGTAGCTTAACAAGATGGTTTAAAAGCAACTATGAAAAGCGGTGGAGGTCGCAGTAGCTTAACAAGATGGTTTAACTGCCCCTTGGAGGAGATGAGCAGGTCGCAGTAGCTTAACAAAACGGTTTAAATACCCCTTGCAAGAGACGTGCAGGTCACAGTAGCTTAACAAGACGGTTTAAATGCCCCTTGGAAGAAACGTGCAGGTCGCAGTAGCTTAACAAGACGGTTTACATGCCCCTTGGAGGAGCGCTGGAGGTCGTAGTAGCTTATCAAGACTGATTAAATGCCCCTTGGTAGAGACGTTCAGGTCGCAGCAGCTTAACAAGACGGTTTAAATGCCCCTTGTAAAATCGGTGGAGGTCGCAGTAGATTAACAAGATGGATTAAATGCCGCTTGGAAGAGACGTGAAAGTCGCAGTAGCTTAACAAGACGGTTAAAATGCCCTTTGGAAGAGCGGTGGAGGTCGCAGTAGCTTAACAAGACGGTTTTGATGCCGCTTGGAAGAGACGTGCTGGTCGCAGTAGCTTAACAAGACGGTTTAAATGCCCCTTGGTAGAGACGTGCAGGTCGCAGTAGCTAAACAAGATGGTTTAAATGCCCCTTGGAAGAGCGGTGGAGGTCGCAGTAGCTTAACAAGACGATTTAATTGCCCCTTGGTAGAGAAATGCAGGTCACAGTAGCTTAATAAGACGGTTTAAATGCCGCTTGGAAGAGACGTGCAGGTCGAAGTAGCATAACAAGACGGTTTAAATGCCACTTGGAAGAGTGGAGGAGGTCGCAATAGATTAAAAAGATGGTTTCCATGCCCCTTGGAAGAGACGTGTAGGTCGCAGTAGCTTAACAAGATGGTTTAATTACCCCTTGGAAGAGCGGTGGAGGTCGCAGTAGGTTAACAAGATGGTTTAAATGCCCCTTGGAATAGACGTGCAGGTCGCAGTAGCTTAACAAGACGGTTTAAATGCCCCTTGGAAGAGTGGAGGAGGTCGCAGTAGAATAAAAAGATGGTTTCCATGCCCCTTGGAAGAGACGGGTAGGTCGCAGTAGCTTAACAAGACGGTATAAATACCCCTTGGAAGAGACATGCAGGTTGCAGTAGCGTAACAAGACGGTTTAAATGCCCTTTGGTAGAGAAGTGCAGGTCGCAGTAGCTTAACAAGACGGTTTAAATGCCCCTTGGAAGAGCGGTGGAGGTCGCAGTAGTTTAACAAGATGGTTGAAATGCCTCTTGGAAGAGACATGCAGGTCGCAGCAGCTTAACAAGACAGTTTAAATGCCCCTTGAAAGAGGCTGGCAGGTCGCACTAGCTTAAAAAGACGATTTTAATGCCCCTTGGAAGAGACGTGCAGGTCGCAGTAGCTTAACAAGATGGTTTAAATGCCCCTTCGAAGAGCGGTGGAGGTCGCAGTAGCTTTACAAGACAGTTTAATTGCTCCTTGGAAGAGACGTGCAGGTCGCAGCAGCTTAACAAAACTGTTTAAATGCCCCTTGGAAGAAACATGCAGGTCGCAGTAGCTTAACAAGACAGATTAAATGCCCCTTGGTGGAGACATGCAGGTCGCAGTAGCTTAACAAAACGGATTAAATGCCCCATGGAAGAGACGTGCAGGTCGCAGTAGCTTAACAAGACGTTTTAAGTGCCCCTTGGAAAAGTGGTGGAGGTTACAGTAGCTTAACAAAACGGTTTAAATGCTCCTTAGAAGAAACGTGCAGGTCGCAGTAGCTTAAAAAGACGGTTTAAATGCCCCTTGGAAGAGCGGTGGAGGTCGCAGTAGCTTAACAAGACAGTTTAAATACCCCTAGGAAGAGACACGCAGGTCGCAGTAGCTTAATACGACGGTTTAAATGTCCCTTGGAAGAGACGTGCAGGTCGCAGTAGCTTAACAAGACGATTTAAATGCCCCTTGGAAGAGACGTGCTGGTCGCAGTAGCTTAACAAGACTGTTTAAATGCCCCTTGGAAGAGATGTGTAGATCGCAGTAGCTTAATAAGACAGTTTAAATGCCCCTTGGAAGAGACATGCAGGTCGCAGTAGCTTAACAAGACGGTTTAAATGCCCCTTGGAAGAGACGTGCTGGTCGCAGTAGCTTAACAAGACTGTTTAAATGCCCCTTGGAAGAGACGTGTAGATCGCAGTAGCTTAATAAGACAGTTTAAATGCCCCTTGGAAGAGACATGCAGGTCGCAGTAGCTTAACAAGACGGTTTAAATGCCCCTTGGAAGAGACGTGCAGGTCGCAGTAGCTTAACAAGACTGTTTAAATTCCCCTTGGAAGAGATGTGCAGGTCGCAGTAGCTTAACAAGATGTTTTAAATGTCCCTTGGAATAGGCTTGCAGGCCGCAGTAGCTTACCAAGACGGTTTAAATGCCCCCTGGAAGAGACGTGCAGATCGCAGTAGCTTAACAAGATGGTTTAAATGCCCCTTGCAAGATCGGTGGAGGTCGCAGTAGCTTAACAAGACGGTTTAAATGCCCCTTGGAAGAGAAGTGCAGGTCGCAGCAACTTAAAAAGACTGTTTAAATGCCCCTTGAAAGAGACGTGCAGGTTGCAGTGGCTTAACAAGACGGCTTAAATGCCCCTTGGAAGACACGAGCAGTTCGCAGTAGCTTAACAAGAGGGTGTAAATGCCCCTTGGAAGAGCGGTGGAGGTCGCAGTAGCTTAACAAGACAGTTTAAGTGCCCCTTGGAAGAGACGTGCAGATCGCAGTAGCTTAACAAGACTGTTTAAATGCCCCTTGGAAGAGACGTACAGGTCGCAGTAGCTTAACAAGACATTTTAAATGCCCCTTGGAAAAGTGGTGGAGGTTACAGAAGCTTAACAAGACGTCTTAAATGCTCATTGGAAGAGACGTGCTGGTCGCAGTAGCTTAACAAGACGGTTTAAATGCCTCTTGGAAGAGACGTGCAAGTCGCAGTAGATTAACAAGACGGTTTAAATGCCCCTTGGTAGAGACGTGCAGGTCGCAGTAGCTAAACAAGACGGTTTAAATGCCCCTTGGAAGAGCGGTGGAGGTCGCAGTAGCTTAACAAGACGATTTAATTGCCCCTTGTTAGAGACATGCAGGTCACAGTAGCTTAATAAAACGGTTTAAATGCCACTTGGAAGAGACGTGCAGGTTGCAGTAGCTTAACAAGACGGTTTAAATGACCCTTGGAAGAAACGTGCAGGTCGCAGTAGCTTAACAAGACGTTTTAAATGCCCCTTGGAAGAGACGTACAGGTCGCAGTAACTTAACAAGACGGTTTAAATGCCCTTTGGAAGAGCGGTGGAGGTCGTAGTAGCTTAACAAGACGGTTTAACTGCCCCTTGGAGGAGATGTGAAGGTCGCAGTAGCTTAACAAGACGGTTTAAATGCCCCTTCGAATAGACATGCAGGTCACAGTAGCTTAACAAGACGGTTTAAATGCCCCTTGGAAGAAATGTGCAGGTCGCAGTGGCTTAACAAGACGGTTTAAATGCCCCTTGGAAGAAACGTGCAGGTCGCAGTAGATTAACAAGACGGTTTAAATGCCCCTTGAAAGAGCGGTGGAGGTCGTAGTAGATTATCAAGACTGATTAAATGCCCCTTGGTAGAGACGTGCAGGTCGCAGCAGCTTAACAAGACGGTTTAAATGCCACTTGGAAAATCGGTGGAGGTCGCAGTAGATTAACAAGATGGATTAAATGCCCCTTGGAAGAGACGTGCAAGTCGCAGTAGCTTAACAAGACGGTTTACATACCCAATGGATGAGTGGTGGAGGTCGCAGTAGCTTAACAAGATGGTTTAAATGCCCCTTGGAAGAACGGTGGAGGTCACATTAGCTTAACAATACAGTTTAAATGCCCCTTGGAAGAGACGTGCAGGTCGCAGTAGCTTAACAAGAAGGTTTAAATGCCCCTTGGAAGAGTCTGGCAGGTCGCAGTAGCTTACCAAGACGATTTAAATGCCCCTAGGAAGAGACGTGCAGGTCGCAGTAGCTTAACAAGATCGTTTAAATGCCCCTTGGAAAAGGGGTGGAGGTCGCAGTAGCTTAACATGACAGTTTAATTGCCCCTTGGAAGAGACATGCAGGTCGCAGCAGCTTAACAAGACTGTTTAAATGCCCCTTGGAAGAGACGTGCAGGTCGCAGTAGCTTAAAAAGATGCTTTAAATGCCCCTTGGTAGAGACATGCATGTCGCAGTAGCTTAACAAGACGTTTTAAATGCCCCTTGGAAAAGTGGTGGAGGTTACAGTAGCTTAACAAGACGGTTTAAAAGCCCCTTGGAAGAGAAGTGCAAGTCGCAGTAGCTTAACAAGACGGTTTAAATGCACCTTGGAAGAGACGTGCAGGTCGCAGTAGCTTAAAAAAGACGGTTTAAATGCCCCTTGGAAGAGGCGTGCAGGTCGCAGTAGCTTAATAAGACAGTTTAAATGTCAGTTGGAAGAGACGTGCAGGTCGCAGTAGCTTAATAAGATGGTTTAAATGCCCCTTGGAAGAGACTTGCAGGTCGCAGTAGCTTTACAAGACGGTTTAAATGCCCCTTGGAAGAGACGTGCAGCTCGCAGTAGCTTAATAAGACTGTTTAAATTCCCCTTGGAAGAGATGTGCAGATCGCAGTAGCTTAATAAGACGGTTTAAATGCCCCTTGGAAGAGATGTGCAGATCGCAGTAGCTTATTAAGACGGTTTAAATGCCCTTTCGAACATACGTACAGGTCGCAGTAGCTTAACCAGATGGTTTAAATGCCCTTTGGAATAGGCTTGCAGGTCGCAATAGCTTAACAAGACAGTTTAAATGACCTTTGGTAGAGAAATGCAGGTCGCAGTAGCTTAACAAGACGGTTTAAATGCCCCTTGGAAGATCGGTCGAGGTCGCAGAAGTTTAACAAGACGGTTTAAATGCCTCTTGGAAGAGATATGCCGGTCGCAGCCGGTTAACAAGACGGTTTAAATGCCCCTTGGAAGAGACGTGCAGGTCCCAGTATCTTAACAAGATGGTTTAAATGCCCCTTGGAAGAGACATGCAGGTCGCAGTAGCTTAACAAGACGATTTAAATGCCCCTTGGAAGAGACGTGCAGGTCGCAGTAGCTTAATAAGACAGTTTAAATGTCCCTTGGAAGAGACGTGCAGGTCGCAGTAGCTTAACAAGACGGTTTAAATGCCCCTTGGAAGAGACGTGCAGGTCGCAGTAGCTTTATAAGACGGTTTAAATGCCCCTTGGAAGAGATATGCAGGTCGCAGTAGCTTAACAAGACTGTTTAAATACCCCTTGGAAGAGACGTGCAGGTCGCAGTAGCTTAACAAAAGGGTTTAAATGCCCCTTGAAATAGGCTTGCAGGTCGCAGTAGCTTACCAAGACGGTTTAAATGCCCCTTGGTAGAGACGTACAGGTCGCAGTAGCTTAACAAGACTGTTTAAATGCCCTTTGGAAGAGAGTGCAGGTCGCAGTAGCTTAACAAGACGGTTTAAATGCTCCTTGGAAGAGCGGTGGAGGTCGTAGTAGCTTATCAAGACTGATTAAATGCCCCTTGGTAGAGACGTGCAGGTCGCAGCAGCTTAACAAGACGGTTTAAATGCCCCTTGTAAAATCGGCGGAGGTCGCAGTAGCTTAACAAGACGATTTAATTGCCCCTTGGAAGAGACGTGCAGGTCACAGTAGCTTAATAAGATGGTTTAAATGCCCCTTCGAAGATACGTGCAGGTCGCAGTAGCTTAACAAGATGGTTTAAATGCCCCTTGGAATAGGCTAGCAGGTCGCAATAGCTTACCAAGACTGTTTAAATGCCCCTTGGAAGAGACGTGCAGGTTGCAGTAGCGTAACAAGACGGTTTAAATGACCCTTGGTAGAGAAGTGCAGGTCGCAGTAGCTTAACAAGATGGTTTAAATGCCCCTTGGATGAGCAGTGGAGGTCGCAGAAGTTTAACAAGACGGTTTAAATGCCTCTTGGAAGAGACATGCAGGTCGCAGCAGCTTAACAACATGGTTTAAATGCCCCTTGGAAGAGACGTGCAGGTCCCAGTAGCTTAACAAGATGGTTTAAATGACCCCTTGGAAGAGACATGCTGGTCGCAGTAGCTTAACAAGAAGATTTAAATGCCCCTTGGAAGAGAGGTGCAGGTCGCAGTAGCTTAATAATACAGTTTAAATGTCCCTTGGAAGAGACGTGCAGGTCGCAGTAGCTTAACAAGACGGTTTAAATGCCCCTTGGAAGAGACGTGCAGGTCGCAGTAGCTTAATAAGACAGTTTTAAATGCCCCTTGGAAGAGACATGCAGGTCGCAGTAGCTTAACAAGACTGTTTAAATACCCCTTGGAAGAGACGTGCAGGTCGCAGTAGCTTAACAAAATGGTTTAAATGCCCCTTGAAATAGGCTTGCAGGTCGCAGTAGCTTACCAAGACGGTTTAAATGCCCCTTGGTAGAGACGTACAGGTCGCAGTAGCTTAACAAGACTGTTTAAATGCCCTTTGGAAGAGACGTGCAGGTCGCAGCAGCTAAACAAGACTGTTTAAATGCCCCTTGAAAGAGCGGCGGAGGTCGCAGTAGCTTAACAAGACGATTTAATTGCCCCTTTGAAGAGACGTGCAGGTCACAGTAGCTTAATAAGATGGTTTAAATGCGCCTTGGAAGAGACGTGCAGGTCACAGTAGCTTAACAAGATGGTTTAAATGCCCCTATGAAAAGCGGTGGAGGTCGCAGTAGCTTAACAAGACGGTTTAAATGCCCCTTGGAAGAGACGTACAGGTCGCAGTAACTTAACAAGACGGTTTAAATGCCCTTTGGAAGAGCGGTGGAGGTCGTAGCAGCTTAACAAAACGGATTAAATGCCCCTTGGAAGAGTCGTGCAGGTCGCAGCAGCCTAACAAGACGGTTTAAATGCCCCTTGGTAGAGTCGTGCAGGTCGCAGTAGCTTAACAAGACGATTTAATTGCCCCTTGGAAGAGACGTGCAGGTCACAGTAGCTTAATAAGATGGTTTAAAAGCCACTATGAAAAGCGATGGAGGTCGCAGTAGCTTAACAAGATGGTTTAACTGCCCCTTGGAGGAGATGAGCAGGTCGCAGTAGCTTAACAAAACGGTTTAAATACCCCTTGCAAGAGACGTGCAGGTCACAGTAGCTTAACAAGACGGTTTAAATGCCCCTTGGAAGAAAAGTGCAGGTCGCAGTAGCTTAACAAGACTGTTTAAATGCCCCTTGGAAGAGCGGTGGAGGTCGTAGTAGCTTATCAAGACTGATTAAATGCCCCTTGGTAGAGACGTGCAGGTCGCAGCAGATTAACAAGACGGTTTAAATGCCCCTTGTAAAATCGGTGGAGGTCGCAGTAGATTAACCAGATGGATTAAATTCGCCTTGGAAGAGACGTGCAAGTCGCAGTAGCTTAACAAGACGGTTTAAATGCCCATTGGAAGAGTGGTGGAGGTCGCAGTAGCTTAACAAGACAGTTTAAATGCCCCTTGTAAGAGACATGCAAGTCGCAGTAGCTTAACAAGACGGTTTAAATGTCCCTTGGAAGAGTCTGGCAGGTCGCAATAGCTTACCAAGACGATTTAAATGCCCCTTGGAAGAGACGTGCAGGTCGCAGTAGCTTAACAGGATCGTATAAATGCCCCTTGGAAAAGGGGTGGAGGTCGCAGTAGCTTAACATGACAGTTTAATTGCCCCTTGGAAGAGACATGCAGGTCGCAGCAGCTTAACAAGACTGTTTAAATGCCCCTTGGAAGAGACGTGCAGGTCGCAGTAGCTTAAAAAGACGGTTTAAATGCCCCTTGGTAGAGACATGCAGGTCGCAGTAGCTTAACAAAACGGTTTAAATGCCCCATGGAAGAGACGTGCAGGTCGAAGTAGCTTAACAAGACGGTTTAAATGTCAGTTGGAAGAGACGTGCAGGGTGCAGTAGCTTAATAAGACGGTTTAAATGCCCCTTGGAAAAGTGGTGGAGGTTACAGTAGCTTAACAAGACGTTTTAAATGCCCCTTGGAAGAGACGTGCAGGTCGCAGTAGCTTAATAAGACGGTTTAAATGTCAGTTGGAAGAGACGTGCAGGTTGCAGTAGCTTAATAAGACGGTTTAAATGCCCCTTGGAAGAGACGTGCAGGTCGCAGGAGCTTAACAAGACGGTTTAAATGCCCCTTGGAAGAGACGTGCAGGTCGCAGTAGCTTAACAAGACTGTTTAAATCCCCCTTGGAAGAGATGTGCAGATCGCAGTAGCTTAATAAGACGGTTTAAATGTCAGTTGGAAGAGACGTGCAGGTCGTAGTAGCTTATTAAGACGGATTAAGTGCCCCTTCGAAGAGACGTGCAGGTCGCAGTAGCTTAACAAGATGGTTTAAATGCCCCTTGGAAAAGGCTTGCAGGTTGCAATAGCTTACCAAGACTGTTTAAATGCCTCTTGGAAGAGACGTGCAGGTTGCAGTAGCGTAACAAGACGGTTTAAATGACCTTTGGTAGAGAAGTGCAGGTCGCAGTAGCTTAACAAGACGGTTTAAATGCCCCTTGGAAGAGCGGTGGAGGTCGCAGAAGTTTAACAAGACGGTTTAAATGCCTCTTGGAAGAGACATGCAGGTCGCAGTAGCTTTCCAAACGATTTAAATGCCCTTTGGAAGAGACGTGCAGGTCGCAGTAGCTCAACAAGATCGTTTAAATGCCCCTTGGAAAAGGGGTGGAGGTCGCAGTAGCTTAACATGACAGTTTAATTGCCCCTTGGAAGAGACATGCAGGTCGCAGCAGCTTAACAAGACTGTTTAAATGCCCCTTGGAAGAGACGTGCAGGTCGCAGTAGCTTAAAAAGATGGTTTAAATGCCCCTTGGTAGAGACATGCATGTCGCAGTAGCTTAACAAGACGTTTTAAATGCCCCTTGGAAAAGTGGTTGAGGTTACAGTAGCTTAACAAGACTGTTTAAATGCCCCTTGGAAGAGACGTGGAAGTTACAGTAGCTTAACAAGACGGTTTAAATGCCCCTTGGAAGAGACGTGCAGGTCGCAGTAGCTTAACAATCGGTTTAAATGCCCCATGGAAGAGACGTGCAGGTCGCAGTAGCTTAACAAGACGTTTTAAATGCCCCTTGGAGGAGATGTGAAGGTCGCAGTAGCTTAACAAGACGGTTTAAATGCCCCTTCGAATAGACATGCAGGTCACAGTAGCTTAACAAGACGGTTTAAATGCCCCTTGGAAGAAATGTGCAGGTCGCAGTGGCTTAACAAGATGGTTTAAATGCCCCTTGGAAGAAACGTGCAGGTCGCAGTAGATTAACAAGACGGTTTAAATGCCCCTTGAAAGAGCGGTGGAGGTCGTAGTAGCTTATCAAGACTGATTAAATGCCCCTTGGTAGAGACGTGCAGGTCGCAGCAGCTTAACAAGACGGTTTAAATGCCACTTGGAAAATCGGTGGAGGTCGCAGTAGATTAACAAGATGGATTAAATGCCCCTTGGAAGAGACGTGCAAGTCGCAGTAGCTTAACAAGACGGTTTACATACCCAATGGATGAGTGGTGGAGGTCGCAGTAGCTTAACAAGATGGTGTAAATGCCCCTTGGAAGAACGGTGGAGGTCACATTAGCTTAACAATACAGTTTAAATGCCCCTTGGAAGAGACGTGCAGGTCGCAGTAGCTTAACAAGAAGGTTTAAATGCCCCTTGGAAGAGTCTGGCAGGTCGCAGTAGCTTACCAAGACGATTTAAATGCCCCTAGGAAGAGACGTGCAGGTCGCAGTAGCTTAACAAGATCGTTTAAATGCCCCTTGGAAAAGGGGTGGAGGTCGCAGTAGCTTAACATGACAGTTTAATTGCCCCTTGGAAGAGACATGCAGGTCGCAGCAGCTTAACAAGACTGTTTAAATGCCCCTTGGAAGAGACGTGCAGGTCGCAGTAGCTTAAAAAGATGCTTTAAATGCCCCTTGGTAGAGACATGCATGTCGCAGTAGCTTAACAAGACGTTTTAAATGCCCCTTGGAAAAGTGGTGGAGGTTACAGTAGCTTAACAAGACGGTTTAAAAGCCCCTTGGAAGAGAAGTGCAAGTCGCAGTAGCTTAACAAGACGGATTAAATGCACCTTGGAAGAGACGTGCAGGTCGCAGTAGCTTAAAAAGACGGTTTAAATGCCCCTTGGAAGAGGCGTGCAGGTCGCAGTAGCTTAGTAAGACAGTTTAAATGTCAGTTGGAAGAGACGTGCAGGTCGCAGTAGCTTAATAAGACGGTTTAAATGCCCCTTGGAAGAGACTTGCAGGTCGCAGTAGCTTTACAAGACGGTTTAAATGCCCCTTGGAAGAGACGTGCAGCTCGCAGTAGCTTAATAAGATGGTTTAAATGCTCCTTGGAAGAGATGTGCAGATCGCAGTAGCTTAATAAGACGGTTTAAATGCCCCTTGGAAGAGATGTGCAGATCGCAGTAGCTTATTAAGACGGTTTAAATGCCCTTTCGAACATACGTACAGGTCGCAGTAGCTTAACCAGATGCTTTAAATGCCCTTTGGAATAGGCTTGCAGGTCGCAATAGCTTAACAAGACAGTTTAAATGACCTTTGGTAGTGAAATGCAGGTCGCAGTAGCTTAACAAGACAGTTTAAATGCCCCTTGGAAGATCGGTCGAGGTCGCAGAAGTTTAACATGACGGTTTAAATGCCTCTTGGAAGAGACATGCCGGTCGCAGCCGGTTAACAAGACGGTTTAAATGCCCCTTGGAAGAGACGTGCAGGTCCCAGTATCTTAACAAGATGGTTTAAATGCCCCTTGGAAGAGACATGCAGGTCGCAGTAGCTTAACAAGACGATTTAAATGCCCCTTGGAAGAGACGTGCAGGTCGCAGTAGCTTAATAAGACAGTATAAATGTCCCTTGGAAGAGACGTGCAGGTCGCAGTAGCTTAACAAGACGGTTTAAATGCCCCTTGGAAGAGACGTGCAGGTCGCAGTAGCTTTATAAGACGGTTTAAATGCCCCCTGGAAGAGACATGCAGGTCGCAGTAGCTTAACAAGACTGATTAAATACCCCTTGGAAGAGACGTGCAGGTCGCAGTAGCTTAACAAAAGGGTTTAAATGCCCCTTGAAATAGGCTTGCAGGTCGCAGTAGCTTACCAAGATGGTTTAAATGCCCCTTGGTAGAGACGTACAGGTCGCAGTAGCTTAACAAGACTGTTTAAATGCCCTTTGGAAGAGAGTGCAGGTCGCAGTAGATTAACAAGACGGTTTAAATGCCCCTTGGAAGAGACGTGCAGGTCGCAGTAGCTTAACAAGACGGTTTAAATGCCCCTTGGAAGAAACGTGCAATTCGCAGTAGCTTAACAAGACGGTTTAAATGCTCCTTGGAAGAGCGGTGGAGGTCGTAGTAGCTTATCAAGACTGATTAAATGCCCCTTGGTAGAGACGTGCAGGTCGCAGCAGCTTAACAAGACGGTTTAAATGCCCCTTGTAAAATCGACGGAGGTCGCAGTAGCTTAACAAGACGATTTAATTGCCCCTTGGAAGAGACGTGCAGGTCACAGAAGCTTAATAAGATGGTTTAAATGCCCCTTCGAAGATACGTGCAGGTCGCAGTAGCTTAACAAGATGGTTTAAATGCCCCTTGGAATAGGCTAGCAGGTCGCAATAGCTTACCAAGACTGTTTAAATGCCCCTTGGAAGACACGTGCAGGTTGCAGTAGCGTAACAAGACGGTTTAAATGACCCTTGGTAGAGAAGTGCAGGTCGCAGTAGCTTAACAAGATGGTTTAAATGCCCCTTGGATGAGCAGTGGAGGTCGCAGAAGTTTAACAAGATGGTTTAAATGCCTCTTGGAAGAGACATGCAGGTCGCAGCAGCTTAACAACATGGTTTAAATGCCCCTTGGAAGAGACGTGCAGGTCCCAGTAGCTTAACAAGATGGTTTAAATGACCCCTTGGAAGAGACATGCTGGTCGCAGTAGCTTAACAAGAAGATTTAAATGCCCCTTGGAAGAGACGTGCAGGTCGCAGTAGCTTAATAAGACAGTTTAAATGTCCCTTGGAAGAGACGTGCAGGTCGCAGTAGCTTAACAAGACGGTTTAAATGCCCCTTGGAAGAGACGTGCAGGTCGCAGTAGCTTAATAAGACAGTTTTAAATGCCCCTTGGAAGAGACATGCAGGTCGCAGTAGCTTAACAAGACTGTTTAAATACCCCTTGGAAGAGACGTGCAGGTCGCAGTAGCTTAACAAAAGGGTTTAAATGCCCCTTGAAATAGGCTTGCAGGTCGCAGTAGCTTACCAAGACGGTTTAAATGCCCCTTGGTAGAGACGTACAGGTCGCAGTAGCTTAACAAGACTGTTTAAATGCCTTTTGGAAGAGACGTGCAGGTCGCAGCAGCTAAACAAGACTGTTTAAATGCCCCTTGAAAGAGCGGCGGAGGTCGCAGTAGCTTAACAAGACGATTTAATTGCCCCTTGGAAGAGACATGCAGGTCACAGTAGCTTAATAAGATGGTTTAAATGCGCCTTGGAAGAGACGTGCAGGTCACAGTAGCTTAACAAGATGGTTTAAATGCCCCTATGAAAAGCGGTGGAGGTCGCAGTAGCTTAACAAGACGGTTTAAATGCCCCTTGGAAGAGACGTACAGGTCGCAGTAACTTAACAAGACGGTTTAAATGCCCTTTGGAAGAGCGGTGGAGGTCGTAGCATCTTAACAAAACGGATTAAATGCCCCTTGGAAGAGTCGTGCAGGTCGCAGCAGCCTAACAAGACGGTTTAAATGCCCCTTGGTAGAGTCGTGCAGGTCGCAGTAGCTTAACAAGACGATTTACTTGCCCCTTGGAAGAGACGTGCAGGTCACAGTAGCTTAATAAGATGGTTTAAAAGCCACTATGAAAAGCGGTGGAGGTCGCAGTAGCTTAACAAGATGGTTTAACTGCCCCTTGGAGGAGATGAGCAGGTCGCAGTAGCTTAACAAAACGGTTTAAATACCCCTTGCAAGAGACGTGCAGGTCACAGTAGCTTAACAAGACGGTTTAAATGCCCCTTGGAAGAAAAGTGCAGGTCGCAGTAGCTTAACAAGACGGTTTAAATGCCCCTTGGAAGAGCGGTGGAGGTCGTAGTAGCTTATCAAGACTGATTAAATGCCCCTTGGTAGAGACGTGCAGGTCGCAGCAGATTAACAAGACGGTTTAAATGCCCCTTGTAAAATCGGTGGAGGTCGCAGTAGATTAACCAGATGGATTAAATGCCCCTTGGAAGAGACGTGCAAGTCGCAGTAGCTTAACAAGACGGTTTACATGCCCATTGGAAGAGTGGTGGAGGTCGCAGTAGCTTAACAAGACAGTTTAAATGCCCCTTGGAAGAGTCTGGCAGGTCGCAATAGCTTACCAAGATGATTTAAATGCCCCTTGGAAGAGACGTGCAGGTCGCAGTAGCTTAACAGGATCGTATAAATGCCCCTTGGAAAAGGGGTGGAGGTCGCAGTAGCTTAACATGACAGTTTAATTGCCCCTTGGAAGAGACATGCAGGTCGCAGCAGCTTAACAAGACTGTTTAAATGCCCCTTGGAAGAGACGTGCAGGTCGCAGTAGCTTAAAAAGACGGTTTAAATGCCCCTTGGTAGAGACATGCAGGTCGCAGTAGCTTAACAAAACGGTTTAAATGCCCCATGGAAGAGACGTGCAGGTCGAAGAAGCTTAACAAGACGGTTTAAATGTCAGTTGGAAGAGACGTGCAGGGTGCAGTAGCTTAATAAGACGGTTTAAATGCCCCTTGGAAAAGTGGTGGAGGTTACAGTAGCTTAACAAGACGTTTTAAATGCCCCTTGGAAGAGACGTGCAGGTCGCAGTAGCTTAATAAGACGGTTTAAATGTCAGTTGGAAGAGACGTGCAGGTTGCAGTAGCTTAATAAGACGGTTTAAATGCCCCTTGGAAGAGACGTGCAGGTCGCAGGAGCTTAACAAGACGGTTTAAATGCCCCTTGGAAGAGACGTGCAGGTCGCAGTAGCTTAACAAGACTGTTTAAATCCCCCTTGGAAGAGATGTGCAGATCGCAGTAGCTTAATAAGACGGTTTAAATGTCAGTTGGAAGAGACGTGCAGGTCGTAGTAGCTTATTAAGACGGATTAAGTGCCCCTTCGAAGAGACGTGCAGGTCGCAGTAGCTTAACAAGATGGTTTAAATGCCCCTTGGAAAAGGCTTGCAGGTCGCAATAGCTTACCAAGACGGTTTAAATGCCTCTTGGAAGAGACGTGCAGGTTGCAGTAGCGTAACAAGACGGTTTAAATGACCTTTGGTAGAGAAGTGGAGGTCACAGTAGCTTAACAAGACAGTTTAAATGCCCCTTGGAAGAGCGGTGGAGGTCGCAGAAGTTTAACAAGACGGTTTAAATGCCTCTTGGAAGAGACATGCAGGTCGCAGTAGCTTTCCAAACGATTTAAATGCCCTTTGGAAGAGACGTGCAGGTCGCAGTAGCTCAACAAGATCGTTTAAATGCCCCTTGGAAAAGGGGTGGAGGTCGCAGTAGCTTAACATGACAGTTTAATTGCCCCTTGGAAGAGACATGCAGGTCGCAGCAGCTTAACAAGACTGTTTAAATGCCCCTTGGAAGAGACGTGCAGGTCGCAGTAGCTTAAAAAGATGGTTTAAATGCCCCTTGGTAGAGACATGCATGTCGCAGTAGCTTAACAAGACGTTTTAAATGCCCCTTGGAAAAGTGGTTGAGGTTACAGTAGCTTAACAAGACTGTTTAAATGCCCCTTGGAAGAGACGTGGAAGTTACAGTAGCTTAACAAGACGGTTTAAATGCCCCTTGGAAGAGACGTGCAGGTCGCAGTAGCTTAACAATCGGTTTAAATGCCCCATGGAAGAGACGTGCAGGTCGCAGTAGCTTAACAAGACGTTTTAAATGCCCCTTGGAGGAGATGTGAAGGTCGCAGTAGCTTAACAAGACGGTTTAAATGCCCCTTCGAATAGACATGCAGGTCACAGTAGCTTAACAAGACGGTTTAAATGCCCCTTGGAAGAAATGTGCAGGTCGCAGTGGCTTAACAAGACGGTTTAAATGCCCCTTGGAAGAAACGTGCAGGTCGCAGTAGATTAACAGGACGGTTTAAATGCCCCTTGAAAGAGCGGTGGAGGTCGTAGTAGCTTATCAAGACTGATTAAATGCCCCTTGGTAGAGACGTGCAGGTCGCAGCAGCTTAACAAGACGGTTTAAATGCCACTTGGAAAATCGGTGGAGGTCGCAGTAGATTAACAAGATGGATTAAATGCCCCTTGGAAGAGACGTGCAAGTCGCAGTAGCTTAACAAGACGGTTTACATACCCAATGGATGAGTGGTGGAGGTCGCAGTAGCTTAACAAGATGGTTTAAATGCCCCTTGGAAGAACGGTGGAGGTCACATTAGCTTAACAATACAGTTTAAATGCCCCTTGGAAGAGACGTGCAGGTCACAGTAGCTTAACAAGAAGGTTTAAATGCCCCTTGGAAGAGTCTGGCAGGTCGCAGTAGCTTACCAAGACGATTTAAATGCCCCTAGGAAGAGACGTGCAGGTCGCAGTAGCTTAACAAGATTGTTTAAATGCCCCTTGGAAAAGGGGTGGAGGTCGTAGTAGCTTAACATGACAGTTTAATTGCCCCTTGGAAGAGACATGCAGGTCGCAGCAGCTTAACAAGACTGTTTAAATGCCCCTTGGAAGAGACGTGCAGGTCGCCGTAGCTTAAAAAGATGCTTTAAATGCCCCTTGGTAGAGACATGCATGTCGCAGTAGCTTAACAAGACGTTTTAAATGCCCCTTGGAAAAGTGGTGGAGGTTACAGTAGCTTAACAAGACGGTTTAAAAGCCCCTTGGAAGAGAAGTGCAAGTCGCAGTAGCTTAACAAGACGGTTTAAATGCACCTTGGAAGAGACGTGCAGGTCGCAGTAGCTTAAAAAGACGGTTTAAATGCCCCTTGGAAGAGGCGTGCAGGTCGCAGTAGCTTAATAAGACAGTTTAAATGTCAGTTGGAAGAGACGTGCAGGTCGCAGTAGCTTAATAAGACGGTTTAAATGCCCCTTGGAAGAGACTTGCAGGTCGCAGTAGCTTTACAAGACGGTTTAAATGCCCCTTGGAAGAGACGTGCAGCTCGCAGTAGCTTAATAAGATGGTTTAAATGCCCCTTGGAAGAGATGTGCAGATCGCAGTAGCTTAATAAGACGGTTTAAATGCCCCTTGGAAGAGATGTGCAGATCGCAGTAGCTTATTAAGACGGTTTAAATGCCCTTTCGAACATACGTACAGGTCGCAGTAGCTTAACCAGATGGTTTAAATGCCCTTTGGAATAGGCTTGCAGGTCGCAATAGCTTAACAAGACAGTTTAAATGACCTTTGGTAGAGAAATGCAGGTCGCAGTAGCTTAACAAGATGGTTTAAATGCCCCTTGGAAGATCGGTCGAGGTCGCAGAAGTTTAACAAGACGGTTTAAATGCCTCTTGGAAGAGACATGCCGGTCGCAGCCGGTTAACAAGATGGTTTAAATGCCCCTTGGAAGAGACGTGCAGGTCCCAGTATCTTAACAAGATGGTTTAAATGCCCCTTGGAAGAGACATGCAGGTCGCAGTAGCTTAACAAGACGATTTAAATGCCCCTTGGAAGAGACGTGCAGGTCGCAGTAGCTTAATAAGACAGTATAAATGTCCCTTGGAAGAGACGTGCAGGTCGCAGTAGCTTAACAAGACGGTTTAAATGCCCCTTGGAAGAGACGTGCAGGTCGCAGTAGCTTTATAAGACGGTTTAAATGCCCCTTGGAAGAGACATGCAGGTCGCAGTAGCTTAACAAGACTGATTAAATACCCCTTGGAAGAGACGTGCAGGTCGCAGTAGCTTAACAAAAGGGTTTAAATGCCCCTTGAAATAGGCTTGCAGGTCGCAGTAGCTTACCAAGATGGTTTAAATGCCCCTTGGTAGAGACGTACAGGTCGCAGTAGCTTAACAAGACTGTTTAAATGCCCTTTGGAAGAGAGTGCAGGTCGCAGTAGATTAACAAGACGGTTTAAATGCCCCTTGGAAGAGACGTGCAGGTCGCAGTAGCTTAACAAGACGGTTTAAATGCCCCTTGGAAGAAACGTGCAGGTCGCAGTAGCTTAACAAGACGGTTTAAATGCTCCTTGGAAGAGCGGTGGAGGTCGTAGTAGCTTATCAAGACTGATTAAATGCCCCTTGGTACAGACGTGCAGGTCGCAGCAGCTTAACAAGACGGTTTAAATGCCCCTTGTAAAATCGGCGGAGGTCGCAGTAGCTTAACAAGACGATTTAATTGCCCCTTGGAAGAGACGTGCAGGTCATAGTAGCTTAATAAGATGGTTTAAATGCCCCTTCGAAGATACGTGCAGGTCGCAGTAGCTTAACAAGATGGTTTAAATGCCCCTTGGAATAGGCTAGCAGGTCGCAATAGCTTACCAAGACTGTTTAAATGCCCCTTGGAAGACACGTGCAGGTTGCAGTAGCGTAACAAGACGGTTTAAATGACCCTTGGTAGAGAAGTGCAGGTCGCAGTAGCTTAACAAGACGGTTTAAATGCCCCTTGGATGAGCAGTGGAGGTCGCAGAAGTTTAACCACACGGTTTAAATGCCTCTTGGAAGAGACATGCAGGTCGCAGCAGCTTAACAACATGGTTTAAATGCCCCTTGGAAGAGACGTGCAGGTCCCAGTAGCTTAACAAGATGGTTTAAATGACCCCTTGGAAGAGACATGCTGGTCGCAGTAGCTTAACAAGAAGATTTAAATGCCCCTTGGAAGAGACGTGCAGGTCGCAGTAGCTTAATAAGACAGTTTAAATGTCCCTTGGAAGAGACGTGCAGGTTGCAATAGCTTAACAAGACGGTTTAAATGCCCCTTGGAAGAGACGTGCAGGTCGCAGTAGCTTAATAAGACAGTTTTAAATGCCCCTTGGAAGAGACATGCAGGTCGCAGTAGCTTAACAAGACTGTTTAAATACCCCTTGGAAGAGACGTGCAGGTCGCAGTAGCTTAACAAAAGGGTTTAAATGCCCCTTGAAATAGGCTTGCAGGTCGCAGTAGCTTACCAAGACGGTTTAAATGCCCCTTGGTAGAGACGTACAGGTCGCAGTAGCTTAACAAGACTGTTTAAATGCCCTTTGGAAGAGACGTGCAGGTCGCAGCAGCTAAACAAGACTGTTTAAATGCCCCTTGAAAGAGCGGCGGAGGTCGCAGTAGCTTAACAAGACGATTTAATTGCCCCTTGGAAGAGACGTGCAGGTCACAGTAGCTTAATAAGATGGTTTAAATGCGCCTTGGAAGAGACGTGCAGGTCACAGTAGCTTAACAAGATGGTTTAAATGCCCCTATGAAAAGCGGTGGAGGTCGCAGTAGCTTAACAAGACGGTTTAAATACCCCTTGGAAGAGACGCACAGGTCGCAGTAACTTAACAAGACGGTTTAAATGCCCTTTGGAAGAGCGGTGGAGGTCGTAGCAGCTTAACAAAACGGATTAAATGCCCCTTGGAAGAGTCGTACAGGTCGCAGCAGCCTAACAAGATGGTTTAAATGCCCCTTGGTAGAGTCGTGCAGGTCGCAGTAGCTTAACAAGACGATTTAATTGCCCCTTGGAAGAGACGTGCAGGTCACAGTAGCTTAATAAGATGGTTTAAAAGCCACTATGAAAAGCGGTGGAGGTCGCAGTAGCTTAACAAGATGGTTTAACTGCCCCTTGGAGGAGATGAGCAGGTCGCAGTAGCTTAACAAAACGGTTTAAATACCCCTTGCAAGAGACGTGCAGGTCACAGTAGCTTAACAAGACGGTTTAAATGCCCCTTGGAAGAAAAGTGCAGGTCGCAGTAGCTTAACAAGACGGTTTAAATGCCCCTTGGAAGAGCGGTGGAGGTCGTAGTAGCTTATCAAGACTGATTAAATGCCCCTTGGTAGAGACGTGCAGGTCGCAGCAGATTAACAAGACGGTTTAAATGCCCCTTGTAAAATCGGTGGAGGTCGCAGTAGATTAACCAGATGGATTAAATGCCCCTTGGAAGAGACGTGCAAGTCGCAGTAGCTTAACAAGACGGTTTACATGCCCATTGGAAGAGTGGTGGAGGTCGCAGTAGCTTAACAAGACAGTTTAAATGCCCCTTGGAAGAGACATGCAGGTCGCAGTAGCTTAACAAGACGGTTTAAATGCCCCTTGGAAGAGTCTGGCAGGTCGCAATAGCTTACCAAGACGATTTAAATGCCCCTTGGAAGAGACGTGCAGGTCGCAGTAGCTTAACAGGATCGCATAAATGCCCCTTGGAAAAGGGGTGGAGGTCGCAGTAGCTTAACATGACAGTTTAATTGCCCCTTGGAAGAGACATGCAGGTCGCAGCAGCTTAACAAGACTGTTTAAATGCCCCTTGGATGAGACGTGCAGGTCGCAGTAGCTTAAAAAGACGGTTTAAATGCCCCTTGGTAGAGACATGCAGGTCGCAGTAGCTTAACAAAACGGTTTAAATGCCCCATGGAAGAGACGTGCAGGTCGAAGTAGCTTAACAAGACGGTTTAAATGTCAGTTGGAAGAGACGTGCAGGGTGCAGTAGCTTAATAAGACGGTTTAAATGCCCCTTGGAAAAGTGGTGGAGGTTACAGTAGCTTAACAAGACGTTTTAAATGCCCCTTGGAAGAGACGTGCAGGTCGCAGTAGCTTAATAAGACGGTTTAAATGTCAGTTGGAAGAGACGTGCAGGTTGCAGTAGCTTAATAAGACGGTTTAAATGCCCCTTGGAAGAGACGTGCAGGTCGCAGGAGCTTAACAAGACGGTTTAAATGCCCCTTGGAAGAGACGTGCAGGTCGCAGTAGCTTAACAAGACTGTTTAAATCCCCCTTGGAAGAGATGTGCAGATCGCAGTAGCTTAATAAGACGGTTTAAATGTCAGTTGGAAGAGACGTGTAGGTCGTAGTAGCTTATTAAGACGGATTAAGTGCCCCTTCGAAGAGACGTGCAGGTCGCAGTAGCTTAACAAGATGGTTTAAATGCCCCTTGGAAAAGGCTTGCAGGTCGCAAAAGCTTACCAAGACGATTTAAATGCCCCTTGGAAGAGACGTGCAGGTCGCAGTAGCTTAACAGGATCGCATAAATGCCCCTTGGAAAAGGGGTGGAGGTCGCAGTAGCTTAACATGACAGTTTAATTGCCCCTTGGAAGAGACATGCAGGTCGCAGCAGCTTAACAAGACTGTTTAAATGCCCCTTGGATGAGACGTGCAGGTCGCAGTAGCTTAAAAAGACGGTTTAAATGCCCCTTGGTAGAGACATGCAGGTCGCAGTAGCTTAACAAAACGGTTTAAATGCCCCATGGAAGAGACGTGCAGGTCGAAGTAGCTTAACAAGACGGTTTAAATGTCAGTTGGAAGAGACGTGCAGGGTGCAGTAGCTTAATAAGACGGTTTAAATGCCCCTTGGAAAAGTGGTGGAGGTTACAGTAGCTTAACAAGACGTTTTAAATGCCCCTTGGAAGAGACGTGCAGGTCGCAGTAGCTTAATAAGACGGTTTAAATGTCAGTTGGAAGAGACGTGCAGGTTGCAGTAGCTTAATAAGACGGTTTAAATGCCCCTTGGAAGAGACGTGCAGGTCGCAGGAGCTTAACAAGACGGTTTAAATGCCCCTTGGAAGAGACGTGCAGGTCGCAGTAGCTTAACAAGACTGTTTAAATCCCCCTTGGAAGAGATGTGCAGATCGCAGTAGCTTAATAAGACGGTTTAAATGTCAGTTGGAAGAGACGTGTAGGTCGTAGTAGCTTATTAAGACGGATTAAGTGCCCCTTCGAAGAGACGTGCAGGTCGCAGTAGCTTAACAAGATGGTTTAAATGCCCCTTGGAAAAGGCTTGCAGGTCGCAATAGCTTACCAAGACGGTTTAAATGCCTCTTGGAAGAGACGTGCAGGTTGCAGTAGCGTAACAAGACGGTTTAAATGACCTTTGGTAGAGAAGTGCAGGCCGCAGTAGCTTAACAAGACGGTTTAAATGCCCCTTGGAAGAGCGGTGGAGGTCGCAGAAGTTTAACAAGACGGTTTAAATGCCTCTTGGAAGAGACATGCAGGTCGCAGTAGCTTTCCAAACGATTTAAATGCCCTTTGGAAGAGACGTGCAGGTCGCAGTAGCTCAACAAGATCGTTTAAATGCCCCTTGGAAAAGGGGTGGAGGTCGCAGTAGCTTAACATGACAGTTTAATTGCCCCTTGGAAGAGACATGCAGGTCGCAGCAGCTTAACAAGACTGTTTAAATGCCCCTTGGAAGAGACGTGCAGGTCGCAGTAGCTTAAAAAGATGGTTTAAATGCCCCTTGGTAGAGACATGCATGTCGCAGTAGCTTAACAAGACGTTTTAAATGCCCCTTGGAAAAGTGGTTGAGGTTACAGTAGCTTAACAAGACTGTTTAAATGCCCCTTGGAAGAGACGTGGAAGTTACAGTAGCTTAACAAGACGGTTTAAATGCCCCTTGGAAGAGACGTGCAGGTCGCAGTAGCTTAACAATCGGTTTAAATGCCCCATGGAAGAGACGTGCAGGTCGCAGTAGCTTAACAAGACGTTTTAAATGCCCCTTGGAAAAGTGTTGGAGGTTACAGTAGCTTAACAAGACTGTTTAAATGCCCCTTGGAAGAGATGTGCAAGTCGCAGTAGCTTAACAATACGGTTTAAATGCCCCTTGGAAGAGACGTGCAGGTCGCAGTAGCTTAATAAGACGGTTTAAAGGTCATTTGGAAGAGACGTGTAGGTCGTAGTAGCTTATTAAGACGGTTTAAATGCCCCTTCGAAGAGACGATCCAGGTCGCAGTAGCTTAACAAGATGGTTTAAATGCCCCTTGTAATAGGCTTGCAGGTCGCAATAGCTTACCAAGACGGTTTAAATGCCTCTTGGAAGAGACGTGCAGGTTGCAGTAGCATAACAAGACAGTTTAAAAGAGCGTTGGTAGAGAAGTGCAGGTCGCAGTAGCTTAACAAGACGGTTTAAATGCCCCTTGGAAGAGCGGTGGAGGTCGCAGAAGTTTAACAAGACGGTTTAAATGCCTCTTGGAAGAGACATGCAGGTCGCAGCAGCTTAACAAGATGGTTTAAATGCCCCTTGGAAGAGACGTGCAGGTCCCAGTAGCTTAACAAGATGGTTTAAATGCCCATTGGAAGAGACATGCAGGTCGCAGTAGCTTAAAAAGACGATTTAAATGCCCCTTGGAAAAGTGGTGGAGGTTACAGTAGCTAAACAAGAAGGTTTAAATGCCCATTGGAAGAGACGTGCAAGTCACAGTAGCTGAACAAGACAGTTTAAATGCCCCTTGGAAGAGACATGCAGGTCGCAGTACCTTAACAAGACGGTTTAAATGCCCCTTGGAAGAGACGTGCAGGTCGCTGTAGCTTAATAAGACGGTTTAAATGCCCCTTCGAAGAGACGTGCAGGTCGCTGTAGCTTAATAAGACGGTTTAAATGCCCCTTGGTAGAGACGTACAGGTTGCAGTAGCTTAACAAGACGGTTTAAATGCCCCTTAGCAGAGACATGCAGGTCGCAGTAGCTTAACAAAAGGGTTTAAATGCCCCTTGAAATAGGCTTGCAGGTCGCAGTAGCTTACCAAGACGGTTTAAATGCCCCTTGGTAGAGACGTACAGGTCACAGTAGCTTAACAAGACGGTTAAAATGACCTTTGGAAGAGCGGTGGAGGTCGCAGTAGCTTAACAAGACGGTTTAAATGCCTTTGGAAGAGACGTGCAAGTCGCAGTAGCTTAACAAGATGGTTTAAATGCCCCTTGGAAGCGACGTGCATATTACAGTAGATTAATAAGACGGTTTAAATGCCCCTTGGAAGAGACGTGCAGGTCACAGTAGCTTAATAAAATGGTTTAAATGCGCCTTGGAAGAGACGTGCAGGTCCCAGTAGCTTAACAAAATGGTTTAAATACCCCTTGCAAGAGACATGCAGGTCACAGTAGCTTAACAAGACTGTTTAAATGCCCCTTGGAAGAAACGTGCAGGTCTCAGTAGCTTAACAAGACGGTTTAAATGCCCCTTGGAAGAGACGTGCAGGTCGCAGTAGCTTAACAAGACGGTTTAAATGCCCTTTGGAAGAGACGTGCAGGTCGCAGTAGCTTAACAAGACGGTTTAATTGCCCCTTGGAAGAGAGGTGGATGTCGCAGTAGCTTAACAAGACAGTTTAAATGCCCCTTGGAAGAGATGTGCAGGTCGCAGTAGCTTAACAAGATGGATTAAATACCCCTTGGAAGAGATGTGCAAATAGCAGTAGCTTAACAAGACGGTTTAAATGCCCCTTGGAAGAGACGTGCAGGTCGCAGCAGCTTAACAAGACGGTTGAAATGCCCCTTGGAAGAGAGGTGGAGGTCGCAGTAGCTTAACAAGACGGTTTAAATGCCCCTTGGAAGAGACGTGCAAGTCGCAGTAGCTTAACAAGATGGTTTAAATGCCCCTTGGAATAGGCTTGCAGGTCGCAATAGCTTACCAAGACGGTTTAAATGCCTCTTGGAAGAGACGTGCAGGTTGCAGTAGCGTAACAAGACGGTTTAAATGACCTTTGGTAGAGAAGTGCAGGTCGCAGTAGCTTAACAAGACGGTTTAAATGCCCCTTGGAAGAGAGGTGGAGGTCGCAGAAGTTTAACAAGAAGGTTTAAATGCCTCTTGGAAGAGACATGCAGGTCGCAGTAGCTTACCAAGACGATTTAAATGCCCCTTGGAAGAGACGTGCAGGTCGCCGTAGCTGAACAAGATCGTTTAAATGCCCCATGGAAAAGGGGTGGAGGTCGCAGTAGCTTAACATGACAGTTTAATTGCCCCTTGGAAGAGACATGCAGGTCGCAGCAGCTTAACAAGACTGTTTAAATGCCCCTTGGAAGAGATGTGCAGGTCGCAGTAGCTTAAAAAGATGGTTTAAATGCCCCTTGGTAGAGACATGCATGTCGCAGTAGCTTAACAAGACGTTTTAAATGCCCCTTGGAAAAGTGGTGGAGGTTACAGTAGCTTAACAAGACTGTTTAAATGCCCCTTGGAAGAGACGTGCAAGTCGCAGTAGCTTAACAAGACGGTTTAAATGCCCCTTGGAAGGAAAGTGCAGGTCGCAGTAGCTTAACAAAACGGTTTAAATGCCCCATGGAAGAGACGTGCAGGTCGCAGTAGCTTAACAAGACGTTTTAAATGCCCCTTGGAAAAGTGGTGGAGGTTACAGTAGCTTAACAAGACTGTTTAAATGCCCCTTGGAAGAGACGTGCAAGTCGCAGTAGCTTAACAAGACGGTTTAAATGCACCTTGGAAGAGACGTGCAGGTCGCAGTAGCTTAAAAAGACGGTTTAAATGCCCCTTGGAAGAGACGTGCAGGTCGCAGTAGCTTAATAAGACGGTTTAAATGTCAGTTGGAAGAGGCGTGCAGGTCGTAGTAGCTTATTAAGACGGTTTAAATGCCCCTTCGAAGAGACGTGCAGGTCGCAGTAGCTTAACAAGATGGTTTAAATGCCCCTTGGAATAGGCTTGCAGGTCGCAATAGCTTACCAAGACGGTTTAAATGCCTCTTGGAAGAGACGTGCAGGTTTCAGTAGCGTAACAAGACGGTTTAAATGACCTTTGGTAGAGAAGTGCAGGTCGCAGTAGCTTAACAAGACGGTTTTAAATGCCCCTTGGAAGAGCGGTGGAGGTCGTAGAAGTTTAACAAGACGATTTAAATGCCTCTTGGAAGAGACATGCAGGTCGCAGCAGCTTAACAAGATGGTTTAAATGCCCCTTGGAAGAGACGTACAGGTCACAGGAGCTTAACAAGACGATTTAAATGCCCCTTGGAAAAGTGGTGGAGGTTACAGTAGCTAAACAAGAAGGTTTAAATGCCCATTGGAAGAGACGTGCAAGTCACAGTCGCTGAACAAGACAGTTTAAATGCCCCTTGGAAGAGACGTGCAGGTCGCAGTAGCTTAATAAGACAGTTTAAATGTCCCTTGCAAGAGACATTCAGGTCGCAGTAGCTTAACAAGACAGTTTAAATGCCCCTTGGAAGAGACGTGCAGGTCGCTGTAGCTTAATAAGACGTTTTAAATGCCTCTTGGTAGAGACGTACAGGTCGCAGTAGCTTAACAAGACGATTTAAATGCCCCTTGGCAGAGACATGCAGGTCGCAGTAGCTTAACAAAAGGGTTTAAATGCCCCTTGAAATAGGCTTGCAGGTCGCAGTAGCTTACCAAGACGGTTTAAATGCCCCTTGGTAGAGACGTACAGGTCACAGTAGCTTAACAAGACGGTTAAAATGACCTTTGGAAGAGCGGTGGAGGTCGCAGTAGCTTAACAAGACGGTTTAAATGCCCTATGGAAGAGACGTGCAGGTCGCAGTAGCTTAACAAGATGGTTTAAATGCCCCTTGGAAGAGACGTGCATGTCACAGTAGATTAACAAGACGGTTTAAATGCCCCTTGGTAAAGACGTGCAGGTCGCAATAGCTAAACAAGACGGTTTAAATCTCCCTTGGAAGAGACGTGCAGGTCGCAGTAGCTTAACAAGACGATTTAATTGCCCCTTGGAAGAGACGTGCAGGTCACAGTAGCTTAACAAAATGGTTTAAATACCCCTTGCAAGAGACGTGCAGGTCACAGTAGCTTAACAAGACGGTTTAAATGCCCCTTGGAAGAGACGTACAGGTCGCAGTAACTTAACAAGACGGTTTAAATGCCCTTTGGAAGAGCGGTGGAGGTCGTAGTAGCTTAACAAAACGGATTAAATGCCCCTTGGAAGAGACGTGCAGGTCGCTGCAGCTTAACAAGACGGTTTAAATGCCCCTTGGTAGAGACGTGCAGGTCGCAGTAGCTTAACAAGACCATTTAATTGCCCCTTGGAAGAGACGTGCAGGTCAATGTAGCTTAATAAGACGGTTTAAATGCGCCTTGGAAGAGACGTGCAGGTCCCAGTAGCTTAACAAGATGGTTTAAAAGCCCCTATGAAAAGCGGTGGATGTCGCAGTAGCTTAACAAGACGGTTTAACTGCCCCTTGGAGGAGATGTGCAGGTCGCAGTAGTTTAACAAGACGGTTTAAATGCCCCTTGGAAGAGATGTGGAGGTCGCAGAAGTTTAACAAGAAGGTTTAAATGCCTCTTGGAAGAGATATGCAGGTCGCAGTAGCTTACCAAGATGATTTAAATGCCCCTTGGAAGAGACGTGCAGGTCGCAGTAGCTTAACAAGATCGTTTAAATGCCCCATGGAAAAGGGGTGGAGGTCGCAGTAGCTTAACATGACAGTTTAATTGCCCCTTGGAAGAGACATGCAGGTCGCAGCAGCTTAACAAGACTGTTTAAATGCCCCTTGGAAGAGATGTGCAGGTCGCAGTAGCTTAAAAAGATGGTTTAAATGCCCCTTGGTAGAGACATGCATGTCGCAGTAGCTTAACAAGACGTTTTAAATGCCCCTTGGAAAAGTGGTTGAGGTTACAGTAGCTTAACAAGACTGTTTAAATGCCCCTTGGAAGCGACGTGCAAGTCGCAGTAGCTTAACAAGACGGTTTAAATGCCCCTTGGAAGGAACGTGCAGGTCGCAGTAGCTTAACAAAACGGTTTAAATGCCCCATGGAAGACACGTGCAGGTCGCAGTAGCTTAACAAGACGTTTTAAATGCCCCTTGGAAAAGTGGTGGAGGTTACAGTAGCTTAACAAGACTGTTTAAATGCCCCTTGGAAGAGACGTGCAAGTCGCAGTAGCTTAACAAGACGGTTTAAATGCACCTTGGAAGAGACGTGCAGGTCGCAGTAGCTTAAAAAGAAGGTTTAAATGTCCCTTGGACGAGACGTGCAGGTCGCAGTAGCTTAATAAGACGGTTTAAATGTCAGTTGGAAGAGGCGTGCAGGTCGTAGTAGCTTATTAAGACGGTATAAATGCCCCTTCGAAGAGACGTGCAGGTCGCAGTAGCTTAACAAGATGGTTTAAATGCCCCTTGGAATAGGCTTGCAGGTCGCAATAGCTTACCAAGACAGTTTAAATGCCTCTTGGAAGAGACGTGCAGGTTGCAGTAGCGTAACAAGACGGTTTAAATGACCTTTGGTAGAGATGTGCAGGTCGCAGTAGCTTAACAAGACGGTTTAAATGCCCCTTGGAAGAGACGTGCAGGTCGCAGTAGCTTAATAAGACAGTTTAAATATCCCTTGGAAGACACATTCAGGTCGCAGTAGCTTAACAAGACGGTTTAAATGCCCCTTGGAAGAGATGTGCAGGTCGCTGTAGCTTAATAAGACGTTTTAAATGCCCCTTGGTAGAGACGTACAGGTCGCAGTAGCTTAACAAGATGGTGTAAATGCCCCTTGGCAGAGACATGCAGGTCGCAGTAGCTTAACAAAAGGGTTTAAATGCCCCTTGAAATAGGCTTGCAGGTCGCAGTAGCTTACCAAGACGGTTTAAATGCCCCTTGGTAGAGACGTACAGGTCACAGTAGCTTAACAAGACGGTTAAAATGACCTTTGGAAGAGCGGTGGAGGTCGCAGTAGCTTAACAAGACGGTTTAAATGCCCTATGGAAGAGACGTGCAGGTCGCAGTAGCTTAACAAGATGGTTTAAATGCCCCTTGGTAAAGACGTGCAGGTCGCAATAGCAAAACAAGACGGTTTAAATCTACCTTGGAAGAGATGTGCAGGTCGCAGTAGCTTAACAAGACGATTTAATTGCCCCTTGGAAGAGACGTGCAGGTCACAGTAGCTTAATAAGATGGTTTAAATGCGCCTTGGAAGAGACGTGCAGGTCCCAGTAGCTTAACAAAATGGTTTAAATACCCCTTGCAAGAGACGTGCAGGTCACAGTAGCTTAACAAGACGGTTTAAATGCCCCTTGGAAGAGACGTACAGGTCGCAGTAACTTAACAAGACGGTTTAAATGCGCCTTGGAAGAGACGTGCAGGTCCCAGTAGCTTAACAGGATGGTTTAAAAGCCCCTATGAAAAGTGGTGGATGTCGCAGTAGCTTAAGAAGATGGTTTAACTGCCCCTTGGAGGAGATGTGCAGGTCGCAGTAGCTTAACAAGACGGTTTAAATGCCCCTTCGAATAGACATGCAGGTCACAGTAGCTTAACAAGACGGTTTAAATGCCCCTTGGAAGAAACGTGCAGGTCGCAGTGGCTTAACAAGACGGTTTAAATGCCCCTTGGAAGAAATGTACAGGTCGCAGTAGATTAACAAGACGGTTTAAATGCCCCTTGGAAGAGCGGTGGAGGTCGTAGTAGCTTATCAAGACTGATTAAATGCCCCTTGGTAGAGACGTGCAGGTCGCAGCCGCTTAACAAGACGGTTTAAATGCCACTTGGAAAATCGGTGGAGGTCGCAGTAGATTAACAAGATGGATTAAATGCCCCTTGGAAGAGACGTGCAAGTCGCAGTAGCTTAACAAGACGGTTTACATGCCCAATGGATGAGTGGTGGAGGTCGCAGTAACTTAACAAGATGGTTTAAATGCCCCTTGGAAGAGCGGTGGAGGTCACAGTAGCTTAACAATACAGTTTAAATGCCCCTTGGAAGAGACGTGCAGGTCGCAGTAGCTTAACAAGAAGGTTTAAATGCCCCTTGGAAGAGTCTGGCAAGTCGCAGTAGCTTACCAAGACGATTTAAATGCCCCTAGGAAGAGACGTGCAGGTCGCAGTAGCTTAACAAGATCGTTTAAATGCCCCTAGGAAAAGGGGTGGAGGTCGCAGTAGCTTAACATGACAGTTTAATTGCCCCTTGGAAGAGACATGCAGGTCGCAGCAGCTTAACAAGACTGTTTAAATGCCCCTTGGAAGAGACGTGCAAGTCGCAGTAGCTTAAAAAGATGGTTTAAATGCCCCTTGGTAGAGACATGCATGTGGCAGTAGCTTAACAAGACGTTTTAAATGCCCCTTGGAAAAGTGGTGGAGGTTACAGTAGCTTAACAAGACGGTTTAAATGCCCCTTGGAAGAGACGTGCAAGTCGCAGTAGCTTAACAAGACGGTTTAAATGCACCTTGGAAGAGACGTGCAGGTCGCAGTAGCTTAAAAAGATGGTTTAAATGCCCCTTGGAAGAGACGTGCAAGTCGCAGTAGCTTAACAAGACGGTTTAAATGCACCTTGGAAGAGACGTGCAGGTCGCAGTAGCTTAAAAAGACGGTTTAAATGCCCCTTGGAAGAGACGTGCAGATTGCAGTAGCTTAATAAGACGGTTTAAATGTCAGTTGGAAGAGACGTGCAGGTCGCAGTAGCTTAATAAAACGGTTTAAATGCCCCTTGGAAGAGACGTGCAGGTCGCAGGAGCTTTACAAGACGGTTTAAATGCCCCCTGGGAGAGACGTTCAGGTCGCAGTAGCTTAACAAGACTGTTTAAATCCCCCTTGGAAGAGATGTGCAGATCGCAGTAGCTTAATAAGACGGTTTAAATGTCAGTTGGAAGAGACGTGCAGGTCGTAGTAGCTTATTAAGACGGTTTAAATGCCCTTTTGAACATACGTACAAGTCGCAGTAGCTTAACAAGATAGTTTAAATGCCCCTTGGAATAGTCTTGCAGGTCGCAATAGCTTACCAAGACGGTTTAAATGCCCCTTGGAAGAGACGTGCAGGTTGCAGTAGCTTAACAAGACGGTTTAAAAGACCTTTGGTAGAGAAGTGCAGGTCGCAGTAGCTTAACAAGACGGTTTAAATGCCCCTTGGAAGAGCGGTGGAGGTCGCAGAAGTTTAACAAGACGGTTTAAATGCCTCTTGGAAGAGACATGCAGGTCGCAGCAGCTTAACAAGACGGTTTAAATGCCCCTTGGAAGAGACGTGCAGGTCCCAGTAGCTTAACAAGATGGTTTAAATGCCCCTTGGAAGAGACATGCAGGTCGCAGTAGCTTAACAAGACAATTTAAATGCCCCTTGGAAGAGAGGAGCAGGTCGCAGTAGCTTATTAAGACAGTTTAAATGTCCCTTGGAAGAGACGTGCAGGTCGCAGTAGCTTAACAAGACGGTTTAAATGCCCCTTGGAAGAGACGTGCAGGTCGCAGTAGCTTTATAAGACGGTTTAAATGCCCCTTGGAAGAGACATGCAGGTCGCAGTAGCTTAACAAGACTGTTTAAATACCCCTTGGAAGAGACGTGCAGGTCGCAGTAGCTTAAAAAAGGGTTTAAATGCCCCTTGAAATAGGCTTGCAGGTCGCAGTAGCTTACCAAGACGGTTTAAATGCCCCTTGGTTGAGACGTATAGGTCGCAGTAGATTAACAAGACTGTTTAAATGCCCTTTGGAAGAAACGTGCAGGTCGCAGTAGCTTAACAAGATGGTTTAAATGCCCCTTGGAAGAGACGTGCATGTCACAGTAGATTAACAAGATGGTTTAAATGCCCCTTGGAAGAGACGTGCAGGTCGCAGTAGCTAAACAAGACTGTTTAAATGCCCCTTGGAAGAGCGGCGGAGGTCGCAGTAGCTTAACAAGACGATTTAATTGCCCCTTGGAAGAGACGTGCGGGTCACAGTAGCTTAATAAGATGGTTTAAATGCCCCTTCGAAGATGCGTGCAGGTCGCAGTAGCTTAACAAGATGGTTTAAATGCCCCTTGGAATAGGCTTGCAGGTCGCAATAGCTTACCAAGACTGTTTAAATGCCCCTTGGAAGTGACGCGCATGTTGCAGTAGCGTAACAAGACGGTTTAAATGACCCTTGGTAGAGAAGTGCAGGTCGCAGTAGCTTAACAAGATGGTTTAAATGCCTCTTGGAAGAGACATGCAGGTCGCAGCAGCTTAACAAGATGGTTTAAATGCCCCTTGGAAGAGACGTGCAGGTCCCAGTAGCTTAACAAGATGGTTTAAATGACCCCTTGGAAGAGACATGCTGGTCGCAGTAGCTTAACAAGACGATTTAAATGCCCCTTGGAAGAGACGTGCAGGTCGCAGTAGCTTAATAAGACAGTTTAAATGTCCCTTGGAAGAGACGTGCAGGTCGCAGCAGCTAAACAAGACGGTTTAAATGCCCCTTGGAAGAGACGTGCAGGTCGCAGTAGCTAAATAAGACGGTTTAAATGCCCCTTGGAAGAGACATGCAGGTCGCAGCAGCTTAACAAGACTGTTTAAATACCCCTTGGAAGAGACGTGCAGGTCGCAGTAGCTTAACAAAAGGGTTTAAATGCCCCTTGAAATAGGCTTGCAGGTCGCAGTAGCTTACCAAGACGGTTTAAATGCCCCTTGGTAGAGACGTACAGGTCGCAGTAGCTTAACAAGACTGTTTAAATGGCCTTTGGAAGAGACGTGCAGGTCGCAGTAGCTAAACAAGACTGTTTAAATGCCCCTTGGAAGAGCGGCGGAGGTTTCAGTAGCTTAACAAGACGATTTAATTGCCCCTTGGAAGAGAAGTGCAGGTCACAGTAGCTTAATAAGATGGTTTAAATGCGCCTTGGAAGAGACGTGCAGGTCACAGTAGCTTAACAAGATGGTTTAAATGCCCCTATGAAAAGCGGTGGAGGTCGCAGTAGCTTAACAAGACGGTTTAAATGCCCCTTGGAAGAGACGTACAGGTCGCAGTAACTTAACAAGATGGTTTAAATGCCCTTTGGAAGAGCGGTGGAGGTCGTAGTAGCTTAACAAAACGGATTAAATGCCCCTTGGAAGAGTCGTGCAGGTCGCAGCAGCCTAACAAGACGGTTTAAATGCCCCTTGGTAGAGACGTGCAGGTCGCAGTAGCTTAACAAGACGATTTAATTGCCCCTTGGAAGAGATGTGCAGGTCACAGTAGCTTAATAAGACGGTTTAAATGCGCCTTGGAAGAGACGTGCAGGTCCCAGTAGCTTAACAAGATGGTTTAAAAGCCACTATGAAAAGCGGTGGAGGTCGCAGTAGCTTAACAAGATGGTTTAACTGCCCCTTGGAGGAGATGAGCAGGTCGCAGTAGCTTAACAAAACGGTTTAAATACCCCTTGCAAGAGACGTGCAGGTCACAGTAGCTTAACAAGACGGTTTAAATGCCCCTTGGAAGAAATGTGCAGGTCGCAGTAGCTTAACAAGACGGTTTAAATGCCCCTTGGAAGAAACGTGCAGGTCGCAGTATCTTAACAATACGGTTTAAATTCACCTTGGAAGAGCGGTGGAGGTCGTAGTAGCTTATCAAGACTTCTTAAATGCCCCTTGGTAGAGACGTGCAGGTCGCAGCAGCTTAACAAGACGGTTTAAATGCCCCTTGGAAAATCGGTGGAGGTCGCAGTAGATTAACAAGATGGATTAAATGCCCCTTGGAAGAGACGTGCAAGACGTAGTAGCTTAACAAGACGGTTTACATGCCCATTGGAAGAGTGGTGGAGGTCGCAGTAGCTTAACAAGACAGTTTAAATGCCCGTTGGAAGAGACATGAAGGTCGCAGTAGCTGAACAAGACGGTTGAAATGCCCCTTGGTAGAGTCTGGCAGGTCGCAGTAGCTTACGAAGACGATTTAAATGCCCCTTGGAAGAACCGTGCAGGTCGCAGTAGCTTAACAAGATCGTATAAATGCCCCTTGGAAAAGGGGTGGAGTTCGCAGGAGCTTAACATGACAGTTTAATTGCCCCTTGGAAGAGACATGCAGGTCGCAGCAGCTTAACAAGACTGTTTAAATGCCCCTTGGAAGAGACGTGCAGGTCGCAGTAGCTTAACAAGACTGTTTAAATGCCCCTTGGAAGAGACATGCAGGTCGCAGTAGCTTAACAAAACGGTTTAAATGCCCCATGGAAGAGACGTGCAGGTCGAAGTAGCTTAACACGACGGTTTAAATGTCAGTTGGAAGAGACGTGCAGGGTGCAGTAGCTTAATAAGACGGTTTAAATGCCCCTTGGAAAAGTGGTGGAGGTTACAGTAGCTTAACAAGACGGTTTAAATGCCCCTTGGAAGAGACGTGCAGGTCGCAGTAGCTTAATAAGACTGTTTAAATGTCAGTTGGAAGAGATAAGCAGGATGCAGTAGCTTAATAAGACGGTTTAAATGCCCCTTGGAAGAGACGTGCAGGTCGCAGGAGCTTAAAAAGACGGTTTAAATGCCCCTTGGAAGAGACATGCAGGTCGCAGCAGCTTAGCAAGACTGTTTAAATACCCCTTGGAAGAGACGTGCAGGTCGCAGTAGCTTAACAAAAGGGTTTAAATGCCCCTTGAAATAGGCTTGCAGGTCGCAGTAGCTTACCAAGACGGTTTAAATGCCCCTTGGTAGAGACGTACAGGTCTCAGTAGCTTAACAAGACTGTTTAAATGCCCTTTGGAAGAGACGTGCAGGTCGCAGTAGCTAAACAAGACTGTTTAAATGCCCCTTGGAAGAGCGGCGGAGGTTTCAGTAGCTTAACAAGACGATTTAATTGCCCCTTGGAAGAGACGTGCAGGTCACAGTAGCTTAATAAGATGGTTTAAATGCGCCTTGGAAGAGACGTGCAGGTCACAGTAGCTTAACAAGATGGTTTAAATGCCCCTATGAAAAGCGGTGGAGGTCGCAGTAGCTTAACAAGACGGTTTAAATGCCCCTTGGAAGAGACGTACAGGTCGCAGTAACTTAACAAGACGGTTTAAATGCCCTTTGGAAGAGCGGTGGAGGTCGTAGTAGCTTAACAAAACGGATTAAATGCCCCTTGGAAGAGTCGTGCAGGTCGCAGCAGCCTAACAAGACGGTTTAAATGCCCCTTGGTAGAGACGTGCAGGTCGCAGTAGCTTAACAAGACGATTTAATTGCCCCTTGGAAGAGACGTGCAGGTCACAGTCGCTTAATAAGACGGTTTAAATGCGCCTTGGAAGAAACGTGCAGGTCGCAGTATCTTAACAATACGGTTTAAATGCCCCTTGGAAGAGCGGTGGAGGTCGTAGTAGCTTATCAAGACTGATTAAATGCCCCTTGGTAGAGACGTGCAGGTCGCAGCAGCTTAACAAGACGGTTTAAATGCCCCTTGGAAAATCGGTGGAGGTCGCAGTAGATTAACAAGAAGGATTAAATGCCCTTTGGAAGAGACGTGCAAGTCGTAGTAGCTTAACAACACGCTTTACATGCCCATTGGAAGAGTGGTGGAGGTCGCAGTAGCTTAACAAGACAGTTTAAATGCCCCTTGGAAGAGACATGAAGGTCGCAGTAGCTTAACAAGACGGTTGAAATGCCCCTTGGTAGAGTCTGGCAGGTCGCAGTAGCTTACCAAGACGGTGTAAATGCCCCTTGGTAGAGACGAACAGGTCACAGTAGTTTAACAAGACCGTTAAAATGACCTTTGGAAGAGCGGTGGAGGTCGCAGTAGCTTAACAAGATGGTTTAAATGGCCCTTGGAAGAGACATGCATGTCACAGTAGATTAACAAGACGGTTTAAATGCCCCTTGGTAGAGACGTGCAGGTCGCAATAGCTAAACAAGACGGTTTAAATGCCCCTTGGAAGAGCGGCGGGGTCGCAGTAGCTTAACAAGACGATTTAATTGCCCCTTGGAAGAGACGTGCAGGTCACAGTAGCTTAATAAGATGGTTTAAATGCACCTTGGAAGAGACGTGCAGGTCCCAGTAGCTTAACAAAATGGTTTAAATACCCCTTGCAAGAGACGTGCAGGTCACAGTAGCTTAACAAGACGGTTTAAATGCCCCTTGGAAGAAACGTGCAGGTCGCAGTAGCTTAACAAGACGGTTTAAATGCCCCTTGGAAGAGACGTGCAGGTCGCAGTAGCTTAATAAGACGGTTTAAATGCCCTTTGGAAGAGCGCTGGAGGTCGTAATAGCTTATCAAGACTGATTAAATGCCCCTTGGTAGAGACGTGCAGGTCGCATCAGCTTAACAAGATGGTTTAAATGTCCCTTGGAAGAGACATGAAGGTCGCAGTAGCTTAACAAGACGGTTGAAATGCCCCTTGGTAGAGTCTGGCAGGTCGCAGTAGCTTACCAAGACGATTTAAATGCCCCTTGGAAGAACCGTGCAGGTCGCAGTAGCTTAACAAGATCGTATAAATGCCCCTTGGAAAAGGGGTGGAGTTCGCAGTAGCTTAACATGACAGTTTAATTGCCCCTTGGAAGTGACATGCAGGTCGCAGCAGCTTAACAAGACTGTTTAAATGCCCCTTGGAAGAGACGTGTAGGTCGCAGTAGCTTAACAAGACTGTTTAAATGCCCCTTGGAAGAGACATGCAGGTCGCAGTAGCTTAACAAAACGGTTTAAATACCCCATGGAAGAGACGTGCAGGTCGAAGTAGCTTAACACGACGGTTTATATGTCAGTTGGAAGAGACGTGCAGGGTGCAGTAGCTTAATAAGACGGTTTAAATGCCCCTTGGAAAAGTGGTGGAGGTTACAGTAGCTTAACAAGACTTTTTAAATGCCCCTTGGAAGAGACGTGCAGGTCGCAGTAGCTTAATAAGACGGTTTAAATGTCAGTTGGAAGAGACGTGCAGGATGCAGTAGCTTAATAATACGGTTTAAATGCCCCTTGGAAGAGACGTGCAGGTCGCAGGAGCTTAAAAAGACGGTTTAAATGCCCCTTGGAATAGACGTGCAGGTTGCAGTAGCTTAACAAGGCTGTTTAAATCCCCCTTGCAAGAGATGTGCAGATCGCAGTAGCTTAATAAGACGGTTTAAATGTCAGTTGGAAGAGACGTGCAGGTCGTAGTAGCTTATTAAGACGGTTTAAATGCCCCTTCGAAGAGACGTGCAGGTCGCATTAGCTTAACAAGATGGTTTAAATGCCCCTTGGAAGAGAGGTGCAGGTTGCAGTAGCGTAACAAGACGGTTTAAATGACCTTTGGTAGAGAAGTGCAGGTCGTAGTAGCTTAACAAGACGGTTTAAATGCCCCTTGGAAGAGCGGTGGAGGTCGCAGAAGTTTAACAAGACGGTTTAAATTCCTCTTGGAAGAGACATGCAGGTCGCAGTAGCTTACCAAGACGATTTAAATGCCCCTTGGAAGAGACGTGCAGGTCGCAGTAGCTTAACAAGATCGTTTAAATGCCCCTTGGAAAAGGGGTGGATTTCGCAGTAGCTTAACATGACAGTTTAATTGCCCCTTGGAAGAGACATGCAGGTCGCAGCAGCTTAACAAGACTGTTTAAATGCCCCTTGGAAGAGACGTGCAGGTCGCAGTAGCTTAAAAAGATGGTTTAAATGCCCCTTGGTAGAGACATGCATGTCGCAGTAGCTTAACAAGACGTTTTAAATGTCCCTTGGAAAAGTGGTGGAGGTTACAGTAGCTTAACAAGACTGTTTAAATGCCCCTAGGAAGAGACGTGCAAGTCGCAGTAGCTTAACAAGACGGTTTAAATGCCCCTTGGAAGAGACGTGCAGGTCGCAGTAGCTTAACAATCGGTTTAAATGCACTTTGGAAAAGTGGTGGAGGTTACAGTAACTTAACAAGACTGTTTAAATGCCCCTTGGAAGAGACGTGCAGGTCGCATTAGCTTTATAAGACGGTTTAAATGTCAGTTGGAAGAGACGTGCAGGTCATAGTAGCTTATTAAGACGGTTTAAATGCCCCTTCGAAGAGACGTGCAGGTCGCAGTAGCTTAACAAGATGGTTTAAATGCCCCTTGGAATAGGCTTGCAGGTCGCAATAGCTTACCAAGACGGTTTAAATGACTCTTGGAAGAGACATTCAGCTCGCAGCAGCTTAACAAGACAGTTTAAATGCCCCTTGGAAGAGACGTGCAGGTCCCAGTAGCTTAACAAGATGGTTTAAATGCCCCTTGGAAGAGACATGCAGGTCGCAGTAGCTTAACAAGACGATTTAAATGCCCCTTGGAAAAGTGGTGGAGGTTACAGTAGCTAAACAAGAAGGTTTAAATGCCCATTGGAAGAGACGTGCAGGTCCCAGTAGCTTAACAAGACAGTTTAAATGCCCCTTGGAAGAGACATGCAGGTCGCAGTAGCTTAACAAGATGGTTTAAATGCCCCTTGGAAGAGACGTGCAGGTCGTTGTAGCTTAATAAGACGGTTTAAATGCCCCTTGGAAGAGACGTGCAGGTCGCAGTAGCTTAACAAGACGGCTTAAATGCCCCTTGGGAGAGACACGCAGGTCGCAGTAGCTTAACAAAAGGTTTTAAATGCCACTTGAAATAGGCTTGCAGGTCGCAGTAGCTTACCAAGACAGTTTAAATGCCCCTTGGTAGAGACGTACAGGTCACAGTAGCTTAACAAGACGGTTAAAATGACCTTTGGAAGAGCGGTGGAGGTTACAGAAGCTTAACAAGATGGTTTAAATGCCCCTTGGAAGAGACGTGCATGTCACAGTAGATTAACAAGATGGTTTAAATGCCCCTTGGTAGAGACGTGCAGGTCCCAGTAGCTTAACAAAATGGTTTAAATACCCCTTGCAAGAGACGTGCAGGTCACAGTAGCTTAACAAGACGGTTTAAATGCCCCTTGGAAGAAACGTGCAGGTCGCAGTAGCTTAACAAGACGGTTTAAATGCCCCTTGGAAGAGACGTGCAGGTCGCAGTAGCTTAACAAGACGGTTTAAATGCCCCTTGGAAGAGACGTGCAGGTCGCAGTAGCTTAACAAGACGGTTTAAATGCCCTTTGGAAGAGCGCTGGAGGTCGTAATCGCTTATCAAGACTGATTAAATGCCCCTTGGTAGAGATGTGCAGGTCGCATCAGCTTAACAAGACGGTTTAAATGTCCCTTGGAAGAGACGTGCAGGTCGCAGTAGCTTAACAAGACGGTTTAATTGCCCCTTGGAAGAGCGGTGGATGTCGCAGTAGCTTAACAAGACAGTTTAAATGCCCCTTGGAAGAGATGTGCAGGTCGCAGTAGCTTAACAAGATGGATTAAATACCCCTTGGAAAAGATGTGCAAATCGCAGTAGCTTAACAAGACGGTTTAAATGCCCCTTGGAAGAGACGTGCAGGTCGCAGCAGCTTAACAAGACGGTTGAAATGCCCCTTGGAAGAGAGGTGGAGGTCGCAGTAGCTTATCAAGACGGTTTAAATGCCCCTTGGAAGAGACGTGCAAGTCGCAGTAGCTTAACAAGATGGTTTAAATGCCCCTTGGAATAGGATTGCAGGTCGCAATAGCTTACTAAGACGGTTTAAATGCCTCTTGGAAGAGACGTGCAGGTTGCAGTAGCGTAACAAGAAGGTTTAAATGACCTTTGGTTGAGAAGTGCAGGTCGCAGTAGCTTAATAAGACGGTTTAAATGCCCCTTGGAAGAGCGGTGGAGGTCGCAGAAGTTTAACAAGACGGTTTAAATGCCTCTTGGAAGAGACATGCAGGTCGCAGTAGCTTACCAAAACGATTTAAATGCACCTTGGAAGAGACATGCAGGTCGCAGCAGCTTAAAAAGACTGTTTAAATGCCCCTTGGAAGAGACGTGCAGGTCGCAGTAGCTTAAAAAGATGGTTTAAATGCCCCTTGTTAGAGACGTGCAGGTTGCAGTAGCTTAACAAAACGGTTTAAATGCCCCATGGAAGAGACGTGCAGGTCGCAGTAGCTTAACAAGACGTTTTAAATGCCCCTTGGAAAAGTGGTGGAGGTTACAGTAGCTTAACAAGACTGTTTAAATGCCCCTTGGAAGAGACGTGCAAGTCACAGTAGCTTAACAAGACGGTTTAAATGCACCTTGGAAGAGACGTGCAGGTCGCAATAGCTTAAAAAGACGGTTTAAATGCCCCTTCGAAGAGACGTGCAGGTCGCAGTAGCTTAACAAGATGGTTTAAATGACCCCTTGGAATAGTCTTGCAGGTCGCAATAGCTTACCAAGACGGTTTAAATGCCTCTGGGAAGAGACGTGCAGGTTGCAGTAGCGTAACAAGACGGTTTAAATGACCTTTGGTAGAGAAGTGCAGGTCGCAGTAGCTTAACAAGACGGTTTAAATGCCCCTTGGAAGAGCGGTGGAGGTCGCAGAAGTTTAACAAGACGGTTTAAAAGCCTCTTGGAAGAGACATGCAGGTCGCAGCAGCTTAACAAGATGGTTTAAATGCCCCTTGGAAGAGACGTGCAGGTCCCAGTAGCTTAACAAGATGGATTAAATGCCCCTTGGAAGAGACATGCAGGTCGCAGTAGCTTAACAAGACGATTTAAATGCCCCTTGGAAAAGTGGTGGAGGTTACAGTAGCTAAACAAGAAGGTTTAAATGCCCATTGGAAGAGACGTGCAAGTCACAGTAGCTGAACAAGACAGTTTAAATGCCCCTTGGAAGAGACGTGCAGGTGGCAGTAGCTTAATAAGACAGTTTAAATGTCCCTTGGAAGAGACATGCAGGTCGCAGTAGCTTAACAAGACGGTTTAAATGCCCCTTGGAAGAGACGTGCAGGTCGCTGTAGGTTAATAAGACGTTTTAATGCCCCTTGGTAGAGACGTACAGGTCGCAGTAGCTTAACAAGACGGTTTAAATGCCCCTTGGCAGAGACATGCAGGTCGCAGTAGCTTAACAAAAGGGTTTAAATGCCCCTTGAAATAGGCTTGCAGGTCGCAGTAGCTTACCAAGACGGTGTAAATGCCCCTTGGTAGAGACGTACAGGTCACAGTAGTTTAACAAGACAGTTAAAATCACCTTTGGAAGAGCGGTGGAGGTCGCAGTAGCTTAACAAGACGGTTTAAATGCCCTTTGGAAGAGACGTGCAAGTCGCAGTAGCTTAACAAGATGGTTTAAATGCCCCTTGGAAGAGACGTGCATGTCACAGTAGATTAACAAGACGGTTTAAATGCCCCTTGGTAGAGACGTGCAGGTCGCAATAGCTAAACAAGACAGTTTAAATGCCCCTTGGAAGAGCGGCGGGGTCGCAGTAGCTTAACAAGATGATTTAATTGCCCCTTGGAAGAGACGTGCAGGTCACAGTAGCTTAATAAGATGGTTTAAATGCACCTTGGAAGAGACGTGCAGGTCCCAGTAGCTTAACAAAATGGTTTAAATACCCCTTGCAAGAGACGTGCAGGTCACAGTAGCTTAACAAGACGGTTTAAATGCCTCTTGGAAGAAACGTGCAGGTCGCAGTAGCTTAACAAGATGGTTTAAATGCCCCTTGGAAGAGACGTGCAGGTCGCAGTAGCTTAATAAGACGGTTTAAATGCCCTTTGGAATAGCGCTGGAGGTCGTAATAGCTTATCAAGACTGATTAAATGCCCCTTGGTAGAGACGTGCAGGTCGCATCAGCTTAACAAGATGGTTTAAATGTCCCTTGAAAGAGACATGCAGGTCGCAGTAGCTTAACAAGACGGTTTCATTGCCCCTTGGAAGAGCGGTCGATGTCGCAGTAGCTTAACAAGACAGTATAAATGCCCCTTGGAAGAGATGTGCAGGTCGCAGTAGCTTAACAAGATGGATTAAGTACCCCTTGGAAGAGATGTGCAAATCACAGTAGCTTAACAAGACGGTTTAAATGCTCCTTGGAAGAGACGTGCAGGTCGCAGCAGCTTAACAAGACGGTTGAAATGCCCCTTGGAAGAGAGGTGGAGGTCGCAGTAGCTTAACAAGACGGTTTAAATGCCCCTTGGAAGAGACGTGCAGGTCCCAGTAGCTTAACAAGATGGATTAAATGCCCCTTGGAAGAGACATGCAGGTCGCAGTAGCTTAACAAGACGATTTAAATGCCCCTTGGAAAAGTGGTGGAGGTTACAGTAGCTAAAATAGAAGGTTTAAATGCCCATTGGAATAGACGTGCAAGTCACAGTAGCTGAACAAGACAGTTTAAATGCCCCTTGGAAGAAACGTGCAGGTGGCAGTAGCTTAATAAGACAGTTTAAATGTCCCTTGGAAGAAACATGCAGGTCGCAGTAGCTTAACAAGACGGTTTAAATGCCCCTTGGAAGAGACATGCAGGTCGCTGTAACATAATAAGACGTTTTAAATGCCCCTTGGTAGAGACGTACAGGTCGCAGTAGCTTAACAAGACGGTTTAAATGCCCCTTGGCAGAGACATGCAGGTCGCAGTAGCTTAACAAAAGGGTTTAAATGCCCCTTGAAATAGGCTTGCAGGTCGCAGTAGCTTACCAAGACGGTGTAAATGCCCCTTGGTAGAGACGAACAGGTCACAGTAGTTTAACAAGACCGTTAAAATGACCTTTGGAAGAGCGGTGGAGGTCGCAGTAGCTTAACAAGATGGTTTAAATGGCCCTTGGAAGAGACATGCATGTCACAGTAGATTAACAAGACGGTTTAAATGCCCCTTGGTAGAGACGTGCAGGTCGCAATAGCTAAACAAGACGGTTTAAATGCCCCTTGGAAGAGCGGCGGGGTCGCAGTAGCTTAACAAGACGATTTAATTGCCCCTTGGAAGAGACGTGCAGGTCACAGTAGCTTAATAAGATGGTTTAAATGCACCTTGGAAGAGACGTGCAGGTCCCAGTAGCTTAACAAAATGGTTTAAATACCCCTTGCAAGAGACGTGCAGGTCACAGTAGCTTAACAAGACGGTTTAAATGCCCCTTGGAAGAAACGTGCAGGTCGCAGTAGCTTAACAAGACGGTTTAAATGCCCCTTGGAAGAGACGTGCAGGTCGCAGTAGCTTAATAAGACGGTTTAAATGCCCTTTGGAAGAGCGCTGGAGGTCGTAATAGCTTATCAAGACTGATTAAATGCCCCTTGGTAGAGACGTGCAGGTCGCATCAGCTTAACAAGATGGTTTAAATGTCCCTTGGAAGAGACATGCAGGTCGCAGTAGCTTAACAAGACGGTTTAATTGCCCCTTGGAAGAGCGGTCGATGTCGCAGTAGCTTAACAAGACAGTTTAAATGCCCCTTGGAAGAGATGTGCAGGTCGCAGTAGCTTAACAAGATGGATTAAATACCCCTTGGAAGAGATGTGCAAATCGCAGTAGCTTAACAAGACGGTTTAAATGCTCCTTGGAAGAGACGTGCAGGTCGCAACAGCTTAACAAGACGGTTGAAATGCCCCTTGGAAGAGAGGTGGAGGTCGCAGTAGCTTAACAAGACGGTTTAAATGCCCCTTGGAAGAGACTTGCAAGTCGCAGCAGCTTAACAAGACGGTTGAAATGCCCCTTGGAAGAGAGGTGGAGGTCGCAGTAGCTTAACAAGACGGTTTAAATGCCCCTTGGAAGAGACGTGCAGGTCGCAGTAGCTTAACAAGACGGTTTAAATGCACCTTGGAAGAGACGCGCAAGTCGCAGTAGCTTAAAAAGACGGTTTAAATGAGCCCTGGAAGAGACGTGCAGGTCACAGTAGCTTAACAAGACGGTTTAAATGAGCCTTGGAAGAGACATGCAGGTCGCAGTAGCTTAACAATACGATTTAAATGCCCATTGGAAGAGACGTGCAGGTCACAGTAGCTTAACAAGACGGTTTAAATGCCCCTTGGAAGAGACGTGCAGGTCGCAGTAGCTTAACAAGATGGTTTCAATGCCCCTTGGAAGAGCGGTGGAGGTCGTAGTAGCTTATAAAGACTGATTAAAAGCCCCTTGGTAGAGACGTGCAGGTCGCATCAGCTTAACAAGACGGTTTAAATGCCCCTTGGAAAATCGGTGGAGGTCGCAGTAGATTAACAAGATGGATTAAATGCCCCTTGGAAGAGACATGCAAGTCGCAGTAGCTTAACAACATGGTTTACATGCCCCTTGGAAGAGCGGTGGAGGTCGCAGTAGCTTAACAAGATGGTTTAAATGCCCCTTGGAAGAGCGGTGGAGGTCGCAGTAGCTTAACAAGACAGTTTAAATGCCCCTTCGAAGAGATGTGTAGGTCGCAGTAGATTAACAACACGGTTTACATGCCCCTTGGAAGAGCGGTGGAGGTCGCAGTAGCTTAACAAGATGGTTTAAATGCCCCTTGGAAGAGCGGTGGAGGTTGCAGTAGCTTAAAAAGACGGTTTAAATGCCCCTTGGAAGAGCGGTGGAGGTCACAGTAGCTTAACAAGACAGTTTAATTACCCCTTGGAAGAGACATGCAGGTCGCAGCAGCTTAACAAGACGGTTTAAATGCCCCTTGGAAGAGCGGTGGAGATCGCAGTAGCTTAACAAGACAGTTTAAATGCCCCTTGGAAGAAACGTGCAGGTCGCAGTAGCTTAACAAGATGGTTTAAATGCCCCTTGGAAGAGATGTGCAGGTCGCAGTAGCTTAACAAGACGGTTTAAGTGCCCCTTGGAAAAGCGGTGGAGGTCGCAGTAGATTAACAAGATGGATTAAATGCCCCTGGGAAGAGACGTGCAAGTCGCAGTAGCTTAACAAGACGGTTTAAATGCCACTTGGAAGAGTGGTGGAGCTCGCAGTAGCTTAACAAGACGGTTTAAATGCCCCTTGTAAGTGCAGTGGAGGTCGCAGTAGCTTACCAAGACAGTTTAAATGCCCCTTGGAAGAGACGTGCAGGTCGCAGTAGCTTAAAAAGGCGGTTTAAATGCGCCTTGGAAGAGACGGGCAGGTCGCAGTAGCTTAACAAGACGGTTTAAATGCCCCATGGAAGACACAAGCAAGTCGCAGTAGCTTAACAAGAGGGTTTAAATGCCCCTTGGAAGAGCGGAGGATGTCGCAGTAGCTTAACAAGACAGTTTAAATGCCCCTTGGAAGAGACGTGCAGGACGCAGTAGCTTAACAAGACGGTTTAAATGCCCCTTGAAAGAGCGGTGGAGGTCGCAGTAGCTTAACAAGACAGTTTAAATGCCCCTTGGAAGAAACGTGCAGGTCGCAGTAGCTTAACAAGACGGTTTAAATGCCCCTTGGAAGAGACGTGCAGGTCGCAGTAGCTTAAAAAGACGGTTTAAATGCCCCTTGGAAGAGACATGCAGGTCGCAGTAGCTTAACAAGACAGTTTTAATGCCCCTTGGAAGAGACGTGCAGGTCGCAGTAGCTTAACACGACGGTTTAAATGCCTCTTGGAAGAGACGTGCAAGTCGCAGTAGCTTAACAAGACGGTTTAAATGCCCCTTGGAAGAGCGGTGGAGGTCGCAGTAGCTTAACAAGACAGTTTTAATGCCCCTTGGAAGAGACGTGAAGGTCGCAGGAGCTTAACAAAATGGTTTAAATACCCCTTGCAAGAGAAGTGCAGGTCATAGTAGCTCAACAAGACGGTTTAAATGCCCCTTGGAAGAGACGTGCAGTTCGCAGTAGCTTAACAAGACGGTTTAAATGCCCCTTGGAAGAGCGGTGGAGGTCGTAGTAGCTTATCAAGACTGATTAAATGCCCCTTGGTAGAGACGTGCAGGTCGCATCAGCTTAACAAGGAGGTTTAAATGTCCCTTGGAAGAGACGTGCAGGTCGCAGTAGCTTAACAAGACGGTTTAAATGCCCCTTGGAAGAGACGTGCAGGTCGCAGTAGCTTAACAAGATGGTTTAAATGCCCCTTGGAAGAGAAGAGCAAGTCGCAGTAGCTTAACAAGAGGGTTTAAATGCCCCTTGGAAGACACGAGCAGGTCGCAGTAGCTTAACAAGATGGTTTAAATGAGCCTTCGAAGAGACGTGCAGGTCGCAGTAGCTTAACAAGACGGATTTAATGCCCCTTGGAAGACACGAGCAGGTCGCAGTAGCTTAACAAGATGGTTTAAATGCCCCTTGGAAGAGCGGTGGAGGTCGTAGTAGCTTAACAAGACAGTTTAGATGCCCCTTGGAAGAGACGTGCAGGTCGCCGTAGCTTAACAAGACGGTTTAAATGCCCCTTGGAAGAGACGTGCAGGTCGCAGTAGCTTAACAAGATGGTTTAAATGCCCCATGGAAAAGTCGTGCAAGTCGCAGTAGCATAAAAAGACGGTTTAAATGCGCCTTGGAAGAGACGGGCAGGTCGCAGTAGCTTAACAAGACGGTTTAAATGCCCCATGGAAGACACGAGCAGGTCGCAGTAGCTTAACAAGAGGGTTTAAATGCCCCTTGGAAGAGCGGAGGATGTCGCAGTAGCTTAACAAGACAGTTTAAATGCCCATTGGAAGAGACGTGCAGGTCGCAGTAGCTTAACAAGACGGTTTAAATGCCACTTGGAAGAGCGGTGGAGGTCGCAGTAGCTTAACAAGACAGTTTAAATGCCCCTTGGAAGAAACGTGCAGGTCGCAGTAGCTTAACAAGACGGTTTAAATGCCCCTTGGAAGAGACGTGCAGGTCGCAGTAGCTTAAAAAGACGGTTTAAATGCCCCTTGGAAGAGACATGCAGGTCGCAGCAGCTTAAAAAGACTGTTTAAATGCCCCTTGGAAAAGACGTGCAGGTCGCAGTGGCTTAACAAGACAGTTTAAATGCCCCTTGAAATAGACGTGCAGGTCGTAGTAGCTTAACAAGACGGTTTAAATGCCCCTTGGAAGAGCGGTGGAGGTCGCAGTAGCTTAACAAGACAGTTTTAATGCCCCTTGGAAGAAACGTGCAGGTCGCAGTAGCTTAACAAGACGGTTTAAATGCCCCTTGGAAGAGACGTGCAGGTCGCAGTAGCTTAAAAAGACGGTTTAAATGCCCCTTGGAAGAGACGTGCAGGTCGCAGTAGCTTATCAAGAAGGTTTAAATGCCCCTTGGAAGAGCGGTGGAGGTCGTAGTAGCTTATCAAGACTGATTAAATGCCCCTTGGTAGAGACGTGCAGGTCGCATTAGGTTAACAAAACTGTTTAAATCCCCCTTGGAAGAGTTATGCAGGTCGCAGTAGCTTAACAAGATGGTTTAAATGCCCCTTGGAAGAGACGTGCAGGTCGCAGTAGCTTAGCAAGACGGTTTAAATGCCCCTTGGAAGAGACGAGCAAGTCGCAGTAGCTTAAAAAGACGGTTTAAATGAGCCTTGGAAGAGACGTGCAGGTCGCAGTAGCTTAACAAGACGATTTAAATGCCCCTTGGAAGACACGAGCAGGTCGCAGTAGCTTAACAAGAGGGTTTAAATGCCCCGTGGAAGATCGGTGGAGGTCGCAGTAGCTTAACAAGACAGTTTAAATGCCCCTTGGAAGAGACGTGCAGGTCGCAGTAGCTTAACAAGACGGTTTAAATGCCCCTTGGAAGAGCGGTGGAGGTCGCAGTAGCTTAACAAGACAGTTTAAATGCCCCTTGGAAGAAACGTGCAGGTCGCAGTAGCTTAACAAGACGGTTTAAATGCCCCTTAGAAAAGCGGTGGAGGTCGCAGTAGATTAACAAGATGGATTAAATGCCCCTTGGAAGAGATGTGCAAGTTGCAGTAGCTTAACAAGACGGTTTACATGCCCCTTGGAAGAGTGGTGGAGCTCGCAGTAGCTTAAGAAAACAGTTTAAATGCCCCTTGGAAGAGAAGTGCAGGTCGCAGTAGCTTAATAAAACGGTTTAAATGCCCCTTGGAAGAGACGTGCAGGTCTCAGTAGCTTAACAAGACGGTTTAAATGCCCCTTGGAAGAGACGAGCAAGTCGCAGTAGCTTAAAAAGACGGAATAAATGAGCCTTGGAAGAGACGTGCAGGTCGCAGTAGCTTAACAAGACGGTTTAAATGCCCCTTGGAAGACACGAGCAGGTCGCAGTAGCTTAACAAGAGGGTTTAAATTCCCCTTGGAAGAGCGGTGGAGGTCGCAGTAGCTTAACAAGACAGTTTAGATGCCCCTTGGAAAAGTCGTGGAGTTTACAGTAGCTTAACAAGATGGTTTAAATGCCCCTTGGAAAAGACGTGCAAGTCGCAGTAGCTTAACAAGACGGTTTAAATGCCCCTTGGAAGAGTGGTGGAGCTCGCAGTAGCTTAACAAGACGGTTTAAATGCCCCTTGGAAGAGCAGTGGAGGTCGCAGTAGCTTACCAAGACAGTTTAAATGCCCCTTGGAAGAAACGTGCAGGTCGCATTCGCTTAAAAAGACGGTTTAAATGCGCCTTGGAAGAGACGGGCAGGTCGCAGTAGCTTAATAAGACGGTTTAAATGCCCCATGGAAGACACGAGCAGGTCACAGTAGCTTAACAAGAGGGTTTAAATGCCCCTTGGAAGAGCGGAGGATGTCGCAGTAGCTTAACAAGACAGTTTAAATGTACCTTGGAAGAGACGTGCAGGTCGCAGTAGCTTAACAAGACAGTATGAATGCCCCTTGGAAGAGATGTGCAGGTCGCAGTAGCTTAACAAGATGGATTAAATACCCCTTGGAAGAGATGTGCAAATCGCAGTAGCTTAACAAGACGGTTTAAATGCCCCTTGGAAGAGACGTGCAGGTCGCAGCAGATTAACAAGACGGTTGAAATGCCCCTTGGAAGAGAGGTGGAGGTCGCAGTAGCTTAACAAGACGGTTTAAATGCCCCTTGGAAGAGACGTGCAAGTCGCAGTAGCTTAACAAGACGGTTGAAATGCCCCTTGGAAGAGAGGTGGAGGTCGCAGTATCTTAACAAGACGGTTTAAATGCCCCTTGGAAGAGACGTGCAAGTTGCAGTAGCTTAACAAGACGGTTTACATGCCCCTTGGAAGAGTGGTGGAGCTCGCAGTAGCTTAACAAGACTGTTTAAATGCCGCTTGGAAGAGCAGTGGAGGTTGTAGTAGCTTACCAAGACAGTTTAAATGCCCCTTGGAAGAGACGTGCAGTTCGCAGTAGCTTAACAAGACGGTTTAAATGCCCCTTGGAAGAGACGTGCAGGTCGCAGTAGCTTAAAAAGACGGTTTAAATGCCCCTTGGAAGAGACGAGCAAGTCGCAGTAGCTTAAAAAGACGGTTTAAATGAGCCTTGGAAGAGACGTGCAGGTCGCAGTAGCTTAAAAAGACGGTTTAAATGCCCCTTGGAAGACATGAACAGGTCGCAGTAGCTTAACAAGAGGGTTTAAATGCCCCTTGGAAGAGCGGTGGAGGTCGCAGTAGCTTAACAAGACAGTTTAGATGCCCCTTGGAAGAGACGTGCAGGTCGCCGCAGCTTAACAAGACGGTTTAAATGCCCCTTGGAAGAGACGTGCAGGTCGCAGTAGCTTAACAAGATGGTTTAAATGCCCCTTGGAAAAGTCGTGGAGTTTACAGTAGCTTAACAAGACGGTTTAAATGCCCCTTGGAAAAGACGTGCAAGTCGCAGTAGCTTAACAAGACGGTTTAAATGCCCCTTGGAAGAGTGGTGGAGCTTGCAGTAGCCTAACAAGACAGTTTAAATGCCCCTTGGAAAAGTGGTGGAGGTCGCAGTAGCTTAACAAGACGGTTTAAATGCCCCTTGGAAGAGACGTGCAAGTCGCAGTAGCTTAACAAGATGGTTTAAATGCCCCTTGGAAGAGACGTGCAGGTCGCAGTAGCTTAAGAAGACGATTTAAATGCCCCTTGGAAGAGACGTGCAGGTCGCAGTAGCTTAAAAAGACGGTTTAAATGCCCCTTGGAAAAGTGGTGGAGGTCGCAGGAGCTTAACAAGACGATTTAAATGCCCCTTGGAAGAGACGTGCAGGTCGCAGTAGCTTAACAAGACGGTTTAAATGCCCCTTTTAAGAGCGGTGGAGGTCACAGTAGCTTAACAAGACAGTTTAAATACCCCTTGGAAGAGACGTGCAGGTCGCAGTAGCTTAATAAGACGGTTTAAATGTCCCTTGGAATTGATGTGCAGGTCGCAGTAGATTAACAAGACGGTTTAAATGCGCCTTGGAAGAGACGTGCAGGTCGCAGTAGCTTAACAAGACGGTTTAAATGCCACATGGAAGAGCGGTGGAGGTCGCAGTAGCTTAACAAGACAGTTTAAATGCCTCTTGGAAGAGACGTGCAGGTCGCAGTAGCTTAATAAGACGGTTTAAATGCCCCTTGGAAGAGACGTGCAGGTCGCAGTAGCTTAACAAGACGGTTTAAATGCCCCTTGGAAGAGACGTGCAGGTCGCAGTAGCTTAACAAGACTGTTTAATTCCCGCTTGGAACTTGGAAGAGTTATGCAGTTCACAGTAGCTTAACAAGATGGTTTAAATGCCCCTTGGAAAAGGCTTGCAGGTCGCAGTAGCTTAACAAGACTGTTTAAATCCCCCTTGGAAGAGTTATGCAGGTCGCAGTAGCTTAACAAGACGGTTTAAATGCCCCTTGGAAGAGCAGTGGAGGTCACAGTAGCTTACCAAGACAGTTTAAATGCCCCTTGGAAGAGACGTGCAGGTCGCAGTAGCTTAACAAGACGGTTTAAATGCCCCTTGGAAGAGACGTGCAGGTCGCAGTAGCTTGACAAGACGGTTTAAATGCCCCTTGGAAGAGACGAGCAAGTCGCAGTAGCTTAAAAAGACGATTTAAATGAGCCTTGGAAGAGACGTGCAGGTCGCAGTAGCTTAACAAGACGATTTAAATGCCCCTTAGAAGACACGAGCAGGTCGCAGTAGCTTAACAAGAGGGTTTAAATGCCCCGTGGAAGAGCGGTGGAGGTCGCAGTAGCTTAACAAGACAGTTTAAATGTCCCTTGGAAGAGAAGTGCAGGTCGCAGTAGCTTAACAAGACGGTTTAAATGCCCCTTGGAAGAGCGGTGGAGATCGCAGTAGCTTAAAAAGACAGTTTAAATGCCCCTTGGAAGAAACGTGCAGGTCGCAGTAGCTTAACAAGACGGTTTAAATGCCCCTTGGAAAAGCGGTGGAGGTCGCAGTAGATTAACAAGATGGATTAAATGCCCCTTGGAAGAGACGTGCAAGTTGCAGTAGCTTAACACGACGGGTTACATGCCCCTTGGAAGAGTGGTGGAGCTCGCAGTAGCTTAACAAGACGGTTTAAATGCCCCTTGGAAGAGCAGTGGAGGTTGCAGTAGCTTACCAAGACAGTTTAAATGCCCCTTGGAAGAGACGTGCAGGTCGCAGTAGCTTAACAAGAAGGTTTAAATGCCCCTTGGAAGAGACGAGCAAGTCGCAGTAGCTTAAAAAGACGGTTTAAATGAGCCTTGGAAGAGACGTGCAGGTCGCAGTAGCTTAGCAAGACGGTTTAAATGCCCCTTGGAAGACACGAGCAGGTCGCAGTAGCTTAACAAGAGGGTTTAAATGCCCCTTGGAAGAGCGGTGGAGGTCGCAGTAGCTTAACAAGACAGTTTAGATGCCCCTTGGAAGAGACGTGCAGGTCGCCGTAGCTTAACAAGACGGTTTAAATGCCCCTTGGAAAAGACGTCCAAGTCGCAGTAGCTTAACAAGACGGTTTAAATGCCCCTGGGAAGAGTGGTGGAGCTCGTAGTAGCTTAACAAGACGGTTTAAATGCCCCTTGGAAGAGCAGTGGAGGTCGCAGTAGCTTACCAAGACAGTTTAAATGCCCCTTGGAAGAGACGTGCAGGTCGCAGTAGCTTAAAAAGACGGTTTAAATGCGCCTTGGAAGAGACAGGCAGGTCGCAGTAGCTTAACAAGACGGTTGAAATGCCCCATGGAAGACACGAGCAGATCACAGTAGCTTAACAAGAGGGTTTAAATGCCCCTTGGAAGAGCGGAGGATGTCGCAGTAGCTTAACAAGACAGTTTAAATGCCCCTTGGAAGAGACGTGCAGGTCGCAGTAGCTTAACAAGACGGTTCAAATGCCCCTTGGAAGAAACGTGCAGGTCGCAGTAGCTTAAAAAGACGGTTTAAATGCCCCTTGTAAGAGACGTGCAGGTCGCAGTAGCTCAACACGACGCTTTAAATGCCCCTTGGAAGAGACGTGCAAGTCGCAGTAGCTTAAAAAGACGGTTTAAATGCCCCTTGGAAGAGACATGCAGGTCGCAGCAGCTTAAAAAAACTGTTTAAATGCCCCTTGGAAAAAAAGTGCAGGTCGCAGTGGCTTAAGAAGACAGTTTAAATGCCCCTTGGAAGAGACGTGCAGGTCGCAGTAGCTTCACAAGACGGTTTAAATGCCCCTTGGAAGAAACGTGCAGGTCGCAGTAGCTTAAAAAGACGGTTTAAATGCCCCTTGTAAGAGACGTGCAGGTCGCAGTAGCTCAACACGACGCTTTAAATGCCCCTTGGAAGAGACGTGCAAGTCGCAGTAGCTTAAAAAGACGGTTTAAATGAGCCTTGGAAGAGAGGTGCAGGTCGCAGTAGCTTAACAAGACGATTTAAATGCCCCTTGGAAGAGACGTGCAGGTCGCAGTAGCTTAATAAAACGGTTTAAATACCCCTTGCAAGAGACGTGCAGGTCACAGTAGCTTAACAAAACGGTTTAAATGCCCCTTGGAAGAGACGTGCAGGTCGCAGTAGCTTAACAAGACGGTTTAAATGCCCATTGGAAGAGCGGTGGAGGTCGTAGTAGCTTATCAAGACTGATTAAATGCCCCTTGGTAGAGACGTGCAGGTCGCATCAGCTTAACAAGACGGTTTAAATGTCCCTTGGAAGAGACGTGCAGGTCGCAGTAGCTTAACAAGACGGTTTAAATGCCCCTTGGAAGAGACGAGCAAGTCTCAGTAGCTTAAAATGACGGTTTAAATGAGCCTTGGAAGAGACGTGCAGGTCCCAGTAGATTAACAAGACGGTTTAAATGCCCCTTGGAAGAGACGTGCAGGTCGCAGTAGCTTAACAAGACGGTTTAAATGCCCCTTGAAGAGACGAGCAAGTCGCAGTAGCTTAAAATGACGGTTTTAATGAGCCTCGGAAGAGACGTGCAGGTCGCAGTAGCTTAACAAGATGGTTTAAATGCCCCTTGGAAGACACGAGCAGGCCGCAGTAGCTTAACAAGGGGGTTTAAATGCCCCTTGGAAGAGCGGTGGAGGTCGCAGTAGCTTAACAAGACAGTTTAGATGCCCCTTGGAAGAGACGTGCAGGTCGCCGTAGCTAAACAAGACGGTTTAAATGCCCCTTGGAAGAGACGTGCAGGTCGTAGTAGCTTAACAAGACGGTTTAAATGCCCCTTGGAAAAGACGTGCAAGTCGCAGTAGCTTAAAAAGACGGTTTAAATGCGACTTGGAAGAGACGGGCAGGTCGCAGTAGCTTAACAAGACGGTTTCAATGCCCCATGGAAGACACGAGCAGGTCGCAGTAGCTTAACAAGAGGGTTTAAATGCCCCTTGGAAGAGCGGAGGATGTCGCAGTAGCTTAACAAGACAGTTTAAATGCCCCTTGGAAGAGATGTGCAGTTCGCAGTAGCTTAACAAGACGTTTTAAATGCCCCTTGGAAGAGACGTGCAGGTCGCAGTAGCTTAAAAAGACGGTTTAAATGAGCCTTGGAAGAGACGTGCAGGTCGCAGTAGCTTAACAAGACGGGTTACATGCCCCTTGGAAGAGTGGTGGAGCTCGCAGTAGCTTAACAAGACGGTTTAAATGCCCCTTGGAAGAGCAGTGGAGGTTGCAGTAGCTTACCAAGACAGTTTAAATGCCCCTTGGAAGAGACGTGCAGGTCGCAGTAGCTTAACAAGAAGGTTTAAATGCCCCTTGGAAGAGACGAGCAAGTCGCAGTAGCTTAAAAAGACGGTTTAAATGAGCCTTGGAAGAGACGTGCAGGTCGCAGTAGCTTAACAAGACGGTTTAAATGCCCCTTGGAAGACACGAGCAGGTCGCAGTAGCTTAACAAGAGGGTTTAAATGCCCCTTGGAAGAGCGGTGGAGGTCGCAGTAGCTTAACAAGACAGTTTAGATGCCCCTTGGAAGAGACGTGCAGGTCGCCGTAGCTTAACAAGACGGTTTAAATGCCCCTTGGAAAAGACGTCCAAGTCGCAGTAGCTTAACAAGACGGTTTAAATGCCCCTGGGAAGAGTGGTGGAGCTCGTAGTAGCTTAACAAGACGGTTTAAATGCCCCTTGGAAGAGCAGTGGAGGTCGCAGTAGCTTACCAAGACAGTTTAAATGCCCCTTGGAAGAGACGTGCAGGTCGCAGTAGCTTAAAAAGACGGTTTAAATGCGCCTTGGAAGAGACAGGCAGGTCGCAGTAGCTTAACAAGACGGTTGAAATGCCCCATGGAAGACACGAGCAGGTCACAGTAGCTTAACAAGAGGGTTTAAATGCCCCTTGGAAGAGCGGAGGATGTCGCAGTAGCTTAACAAGACAGTTTAAATGCCCCTTGGAAGAGACGTGCAGGTCGCAGTAGCTTAACAAGACGGTTCAAATGCCCCTTAGAAGAGACGTGCAGGTCGCAGTAGCTTAAAAAGACAGTTTAAATGCCCCTTGGAAGAGACATGCAGGTCGCAGCAGCTTAAAAAAACTGTTTAAATGCCCCTTGGAAAAAAAGTGCAGGTCGCAGTGGCTTAAGAAGACAGTTTAAATGCCCCTTGGAAGAGACGTGCAGGTCGCAGTAGCTTCACAAGACGGTTTAAATGCCCCTTGGAAGAAACGTGCAGGTCGCAGTAGCTTAAAAAGACGGTTTAAATGCCCCTTGTAAGAGACGTGCAGGTCGCAGTAGCTCAACACGACGCTTTAAATGCCCCTTGGAAGAGAAGTGCAAGTCGCAGTAGCTTAAAAAGACGGTTTAAATGAGCCTTGGAAGAGAGGTGCAGGTCGCAGTAGCTTAACAAGACGATTTAAATGCCCCTTGGAAGAGACGTGCAGGTCGCAGTAGCTTAACAAAACGGTTTAAATACCCCTTGCAAGAGACGTGCAGGTCACAGTAGCTTAACAAAACGGTTTAAATGCCCCTTGGAAGAGACGTGCAGGTCGCAGTAGCTTAACAAGACGGTTTAAATGCCCCTTGGAAGAGCGGTGGAGATCGTAGTAGCTTATCAAGACTGATTAAATGCCCCTTGGTAGAGACGTGCAGGTCGCATCAGCTTAACAAGACGGTTTAAATGTCCCTTGGAAGAGACGTGCAGGTCGCAGTAGCTTAACAAGACGGTTTAAATGCCCCTTGGAAGAGACGAGCAAGTCTCAGTAGGTTAAAATGACGGTTTAAATGAGCCTTGGAAGAGACGTGCAGGTCCCAGTAGATTAACAAGACGGTTTAAATGCCCCTTGGAAGAGACGTGCAGGTCGCAGTAGCTTAACAAGACGGTTTAAATGCCCCTTGGAAGAGACGAGCAAGTCGCAGTAGCTTAAAATGACGGTTTTAATGAGCCTCGGAAGAGACGTGCAGGTCGCAGTAGCTTAACAAGATGGTTTAAATGCCCCTTGGAAGACACGAGCAGGCCGCAGTAGCTTAACAAGAGGGTTTAAATGCCCCTTGGAAGAGCGGTGGAGGTCGCAGTAGCTTAACAAGACAGTTTAGATGCCCCTTGGAAGAGACGTGCAGTTCGCCGTAGCTAAACAAGACGGTTTAAATGCCCCTTGGAAGAGACGTGCAGGTCGTAGTAGCTTAACAAGACGGTTTAAATGCCCCTTGGAAAAGACGTGCAAGTCGCAGTAGCTTAAAAAGACGGTTTAAATGCGACTTGGAAGAGACGGGCAGGTCGCAGTAGCTTAACAAGACGGTTTAAATGCCCCATGGAAGACACGAGCAGGTCGCAGTAGCTTAACAAGAGGGTTTAAATGCCTCTTGGAAGAGCGGAGGATGTCGCAGTAGCTTAACAAGACAGTTTAAATGCCCCTTGGAAGAGATGTGCAGTTCGCAGTAGCTTAACAAGACGGTTTAAATGCCCCTTGGAAGAGACGTGCAGGTCGCAGTAGCTTAACAAGACGGTTTAAATGCCCCTTGGAAGAGACGTGTAGGTCGCAGTAGCTTAACAAGACGGTTTAAATGCCCCTTGGAAGAGACGAGCAAGTCGCAGTAGCTTAAAAAGACGGTTTAAATGCGCCTTGGAAGAGACGTGCAGGTCGCAGTAGCTTAACAAGAAGGTTAAATGCCCCTTGGAAGAGACGTGCAGGTCGCAGTAGCTTAACAAGATGGTTTAAATGCCCCTTGGAAAAGTCGTGGAGTTTACAGTAGCTTAACAAGAAGGTTTAAATGCCCCTTGGAAAAGACGTGCAAGTCGCAGTAGCTTAACAAGACGGTTTAAATGCCCCTTGGAAGAGTGGTGGAGCTCGCAGTAGCTTAACAAGACGGTTTAAATGCCCCTTGGAAGAGCAGTGGAGGTCGCAGTAGCTTACCAAGACAGTTTAAATGCCCCTTGGAAAAGTGGTGGAGGTCGCAGTAGCTTAACAAGACGGTTTAAATGCCCCTTGGAAGAGACGTGCAAGTCGCAGTAGCTTAACAAGATGGTTTAAATGCCCCTTGGAAGAGACGTGCAGGTCGCAGTAGCTTAAGAAGACGATTTAAATGCCCCTTGGAAGAGACGTGCAGGTCGCAGTAGCTTAAAAAGACGGTTTAAATGCCCCTTGGAAAAGTGGTGGAGGTCGCAGTAGCTTAACAAGACGATTTAAATGCCCCTTGGAAGAGACGTGCAGGTCGCAGTAGCTTAACAAGACGGTTTAAATGCCCCTTTTAAGAGCGGTGGAGGTCTCAGTAGCTTAACAAGACAGTTTAAATACCCCTTGGAAGAGACGTGCAGGTCGCAGTAGCTTAGTAAGATGGTTTAAATGTCCCTTGGAAGAGATGTGCAGGTCGCAGTAGATTAACAAGACGGTTTAAATGCGCCTTGGAAGAGACGTGCAGGTCGCAGTAGCTTAACAAGACAGTTTAAATGCCACATGGAAGAGCGGTGGAGGTCGCAGTAGCTTAACAAGACAGTTTAAATGCCTCTTGGAAGAGACGTGCAGGTCGCAGTAGCTTAATAAGACGGTTTAAATGCCCCTTGGAAGAGACGTGCAGGTCGCAGTAGCTTAACAAGACGGTTTAAATGCCCCTTGGAAGAGACGTGCAGGTCGCAGTAGCTTAACAAGACTGTTTAATTCCCCCTTGGAACTTGGAAGAGTTATGCAGTTCACAGTAGCTTAACAAGATGGTTTAAATGCCCCTTGGAAAAGGCTTGCAGGTCGCAGTAGCTTAACAAGACTGTTTAAATCCCCCTTGGAAGAGTTATGCAGGTCGTAGTAGCTTAACAAGATGGTTTAAATGCCCCTTGGAAGAGACGTGCAGGTCGCAGTAGCTTAACAAGACTGTTTAAATCCCCCTTGGAAGAGTTATGCAGGTCGCAGTAGCTTAACAAGACGGTTTAAATGCCCCTTGGAAGAGCAGTGGAGGTCACAGTAGCTTACCAAGACAGTTTAAATGCCCCTTGGAAGAGACGTGCAGGTCGCAGTAGCTTAACAAGACGGTTTAAATGCCCCTTGGAAGAGACGTGCAGGTCGCAGTAGCTTGACAAGACGGTTTAAATGCCACTTGGAAGAGACGAGCAAGTCGCAGTAGCTTAAAAAGACGATTTAAATGAGCCTTGGAAGAGACGTGCAGGTCGCAGTAGCTTAACAAGACAATTTAAATGCCCCTTAGAAGACACGAGCAGGTCGCAGTAGCTTAACAAGAGGGTTTAAATGCCCCGTGGAAGAGCGGTGGAGGTCGCAGTAGCTTAACAAGACAGTTTAAATGTCCCTTGGAAGAGAAGTGCAGGTCGCAGTAGCTTAACAAGACGGTTTAAATGCCCCTTGGAAGAGCGGTGGAGATCGCAGTAGCTTAACAAGACAGTTTAAATGCCCCTTGGAAGAAACGTGCAGGTCGCAGTAGCTTAACAAGACGGTTTAAATGCCCCTTGGAAAAGCGGTGGAGGTCGCAGTAGATTAACAAGATGGATTAAATGCCCCTTGGTTGAGACGTGCAAGTTGCAGTAGCTTAACAAGACGGGTTACATGCCCCTTGGAAGAGCAGTGGAGGTTGCAGTAGCTTACCAAGACAGTTTAAATGCCCCTTGGAAGAGACGTGCAGGTCGCAGTAGCTTAACAAGAAGGTTTAAATGCCCCTTGGAAGAGACGAGCAAGTCGCAGTAGCTTAAAAAGACGGTTTAAATGAGCCTTGGAAGAGACGTGCAGGTCGCAGTAGCTTAACAAGACGGTTAAATGCCCCTTGGAAGACACGAGCAGGTCGCAGTAGCTTAACAAGAGGGTTTAAATGCCCCTTGGAATAGCGGTGGAGGTTGCATTAGCTTAACAAGACAGTTTAGATGCCCCTTGGAAGAGACGTGCAGGTCGCCGTAGCTTAACAAGACGGTTTAAATGCCCCTTGGAAGAGACGTGCAGGTCGCAGTAGCTTAAAAAGACTGTTTAAATGCGCTTTGGAAGAGACGGGCAGGTCGCAGTAGCTTAACAAGACAGTTTAAATGCCCCTTGGAAGAGACGTGCAGGTCGCAATAGATTAACAAGACAGTTTAAATGCCCCTTGGAAGAGCGGTGGAGGCCGCAGTAGCTTAACAAGACAGTTTTAATGCCCCTTGGAAGAAACATGCAGGTCACAGTAGCTTAAAAAGACAGTTTAAATGCCCCTTGGAAGAGACGTGCAGGTCGCAGTAGCTCAACACGACGGTTTAAATGCCCCTTGGAAGAGACGTGCAAGTCGCAGTAGTTAAAAAAGATGGTTTAAATGAGCCTTGGAAGAGAGGTGCAGGTCGCAGTAGCTTAACAAGACGATTTAAATGCCCCTTGGAAGAGACGTGCAGGTCGCAGTAGCTTAACAAAACGGTTTAAATACCCCTTGCAAGAGACGTGCAGGTCACAGTAGCTTAACAAGACGGTTTAAATGCCCCTTGGAAGAGACGTGCAGGTCGCAGTAGCTTAACAAGACGGTTTAAATGCCCCTTGGAAGAGCGGTGGAGGTCGTAGTAGCTTATCAAGACTGATTAAATACCCCTTGGTAGAGACGTGCAGGTCGCATCAGCTTAACAAGACGGATTAAATGTCCCTTGGAAGAGACGTGCAGGTCGCAGTAGCTTAACAAGACGGTTTAAATGCCCCTTGGAAGAGACGTGCAGGTCGCAGTAGCTTAACAAGAAGCTTTAAATGCCCCTTGGAAGAGACGAGCAAGTCTCAGTAGCTTAAAATGACGGTTTAAATGAGCCTTGGAAGAGACGTGCAAGTCGCAGTAGATTAACAAGACGGTTTAAATGCCCCTTGGAAGAGACGTGCATTTCGCAGTAGCTTAACAAGACGATTTAAATGCCCCTTGGAAGAGTCGAGCAAATCGCAGTAGCTTAAAATGATGGTTTAAATGAGCCTCGGAAGAGACGTGCAGTTCGCAGTAGCTTAACAAGATGGTTTAAATGCCCCTTGGAAGACACGAGCAGGTCGCATTAGCTTAACAAGAGGGTTTAAATGCCCCTTGGAAGAGCGGAGGAGGTCGCAGTAGCTTAACAAGAGGGTTTAAATGCCCCTTGGAAGAGCGGTGGAGGTCGCAGTAGCTTAACAAAACAGTTTAGATGCCCCTTGGAAGAGACGTGCAGGTCGCCGTAGCTTAACAAGACGGTTTAAATGCCCCTTGGAAGAGACGTGCAGGTCGTAGTAGCTTAACAAGACGGTTTAAATGCTCCTTGGAAAAGACGTGCAAGTCGCAGTAGCTTAAAAAGACGGTTTAAATGCTACTTGGAAGAGACGGGCAGGTCGCAGTAGTTTAACAAGACGGTTTAAATGCCCCATGGAAGACACGAGCAGGTCGCAGTAGCTTAACAAGAGGGTTTAAATGCCCCTTGGAAGAGCGGTGGAGGTCGCAGTAGCTTAACAAGACGGTTTAAATGCCCGTTGGAAGAGACATGCAGGTCGCAGTAGCTTAACAAGACGGTTTAAAAGCCACTTGGAAGAGCGGTGGAGGTCGCAGTAGCTTAACAAGACAGTTTAAATGCCCCTTGGAAGAAACGTGCAGGTCGCAGTAGCTTGACAAGACGGTTTAAATGCCCCTTGGAACAGACGTGCAGGTCGCAGTAGCTTAAAAAGACGGTTTAAATGCCCCTTGGAAGAGACGTGCAGGTCGCAGTAGCTTAACAAGAAGCTTTAAATGCCCCTTGGAAGAGACGAGCAAGTCTCAGTAGCTTAAAATGACGGTTTAAATGAGCCTTGGAAGAGACGTGCAGGTCGCAGTAGATTAACAAGACTGTTTAAATGCCCCTTGGAAGAGACGTGCAGGTCGCAGTAGCTTAACAAGACGGTTTAAATGCCCCTTGGAAGAGACGAGCAAATCGCAGTAGCTGAAAATGATGGTTTAAATGAGCCTCGGAAGAGACGTGCAGGTCGCAGTAGCTTAACAAGATGGTTTAAATGCCCCTTGGAAGACACGAGCAGGTCGCAGTAGCTTAACAAGACGGTTTAAATGCCCCTTGGAAGAGCGGAGGAGGTCGCAGTAGCTTAACAAGAGGGTTTAAATGCCCCTTGGAAGAGCGGTGGAGGTCGCAGTAGCTTAACAAAACAGTTTAGATGTCCCTTGGAAGAGACGTGCAGGTCGCCGTAGCTTAACAAGACGGTTTAAATGCCCCTTGGAAGAGATGTGCAGGTCGTAGTAGCTTAACAAGACGGTTTAAATGCCCCTTGGAAAAGACGTGCAAGTCGCAGTAGCTTAAAAAGACGGTTTAAATGCTACTTGGAAGAGACGGGCAGGTCGCAGTATTTTAACAAGACGGTTTAAATGCCCCATGGAAGACACGAGCAGGTCGCAGTAGCTTAACAAGAGGGTTTAAATGCCCCTTGGAAGAGCGGTGGAGGTCGCAGTAGCTTAACAAGACGGTTTAAATGCCCGTTGGAAGAGACATGCAGGTAGCAGTAGCTTAACAAGACGGTTTAAATGCCACTTGGAAGAGCGGTGGAGGTCGCAGTAGCTTAACAAGTCAGTTTAAATGCCCCTTGGAAGAAACGTGCAGGTCGCAGTAGCTTGACAAGACGGTTTAAATGCCCGTTGGAAGAGACATGCAGGTCGCAGTAGCTTAACAAGACGGTTTAAATGCCCCTTGGAAGAGCGGTGGAGGTCGTAGTAGCTTATCAAGACTGATTAAATGCCCCTTGGTAGAGACGTGCAGGTCGCATCAGCTTAACAAGACGGTTTAAATGTCCCTTGGAAGAGACGTGCAGGTCGCAGTAGCTTAACAAGATGGTTTAAATGCCCCTTGGAAGAGATGAGCAAGTCTCAGTAGCTTAAAATGACGGTTTAAATGAGCCTTGGAAGAGACGTGCAGGTCCCAGTAGATTAGCAAGACGGTTTAAATGCCCCTTGGAAGAGACGTGCAGGTCGCAGTAGCTTAACAAGACGGTTTAAATGCCCCTTGGAAGAGACGAGCAAGTCGCAGTAGCTTAAAATGACGGTTTTAATGAGCCTCGGAAGAGACGTGCAGGTCGCAGTAGCTTAACAAGATGGTTTAAATGCCCCTTGGAAGACACGAGCAGGCCGCAGTAGCTTAACAAGAGGGTTTAAATGCCCCTTGGAAGAGCGGTGGAGGTCGCAGTAGCTTAACAAGACAGTTTAGATGCCCCTTGGAAGAGACGTGCAGGTCGCCGTAGCTAAACAAGACGGTTTAAATGCCCCTTGGAAGAGACGTGCAGGTCGTAGTAGCTTAACAAGACGGTTTAAATGCCCCTTGGAAAAGACGTGCAAGTCGCAGTAGCTTAAAAAGACGGTTTAAATGCGACTTGGAAGAGACGGGCAGGTCGCAGTAGCTTAACAAGACGGTTTAAATGCCCCATGGAAGACACGAGCAGGTCGCAGTAGCTTAACAAGAGGGTTTAAATGCCCCTTGGAAGAGCGGAGGATGTCGCAGTAGCTTAACAAGACAGTTTAAATGCCCCTTGGAAGAGATGTGCAGTTCGCAGTAGCTTAACAAGACGGTTTAAATGCCCCTTGGAAGAGACGTGCAGGTCGCAGTAGCTTAAAAAGACGGTTTAAATGAGCCTTGGAAGAGACGTGCAGGTCGCAGTAGCTTAACAAGACGGGTTACATGCCCCTTGGAAGAGTGGTGGAGCTCGCAGTAGCTTAACAAGACGGTTTAAATGCCCCTTGGAAGAGCAGTGGAGGTTGCAGTAGCTTACCAAGACAGTTTAAATGCCCCTTGGAAGAGACGTGCAGGTCGCAGTAGCTTAACAAGAAGGTTTAAATGCCCCTTGGAAGAGACGAGCAAGTCGCAGTAGCTTAAAAAGACGGTTTAAATGAGCCTTGGAAGAGACGTGCAGGTTGCAGTAGCTTAACAAGACGGTTTAAATGCCCCTTGGAAGACACGAGCAGGTCGCAGTAGCTTAACAAGAGGGTTTAAATGCCCCTTGGAAGAGCAGTGGAGGTCGCAGTAGCTTAACAAGACAGTTTAGATGCCCCTTGGAAGAGACGTGCAGGTCGCCGTAGCTTAACAAGACGGTTTAAATGCCCCTTGGAAAAGACGTCCAAGTCGCAGTAGCTTAACAAGACGGTTTAAATGCCCCTGGGAAGAGTGGTGGAGCTCGTAGTAGCTTAACAAGACGGTTTAAATGCCCCTTGGAAGAGCAGTGGAGGTCGCAGTAGCTTACCAAGACAGTTTAAATGCCCCTTGGAAGAGACGTGCAGGTCGCAGTAGCTTAAAAAGACGGTTTAAATGCGCCTTGGAAGAGACAGGCAGGTCGCAGTAGCTTAACAAGATGGTTGAAATGCCCCATGGAAGACACGAGCAGGTCACAGTAGCTTAACAAGAGGGTTTAAATGCTCCTTGGAAGTGCGGAGGATGTCGCAGTAGCTTAACAAGACAGTTTAAATGCCCCTTGGAAGAGACGTGCAGGTCGCAGTAGCTTAACAAGACGGTTCAAATGCCCCTTAGAAGAGACGTGCAGGTCGCAGTAGCTTAAAAAGACAGTTTAAATGCCCCTTGGAAGAGACATGCAGGTCGCAGCAGCTTAAAAAAACTGTTTAAATGCCCCTTGGAAAAAAAGTGCAGGTCGCAGTGGCTTAAGAAGACAGTTTAAATGCCCCTTGGAAGAGACGTGCAGGTCGCAGTAGCTTCACAAGACGGTTTAAATGCCCCTTGGAAGAAACGTGCAGGTCGCAGTAGCTTAAAAAGACGGTTTAAATGCCCCTTGTAAGAGACGTGCAGGTCGCAGTAGCTCAACACGACGCTTTAAATGCCCCTTGGAAGAGACGTGCAAGTCGCAGTAGCTTAAAAAGACGGTTTAAATGAGCCTTGGAAGAGAGGTGCAGGTCGCAGTAGCTTAACAAGACGATTTAAATGCCCCTTGGAAGAGACGTGCAGGTCGCAGTAGCTTAACAAAACGGTTTAAATACCCCTTGCAAGAGACGTGCAGGTCACAGTAGCTTAACAAAACGGTTTAAATGCCCCTTGGAAGAGACGTGCAGGTCGCAGTAGCTTATCAAGACGGTTTAAATGCCCCTTGGAAGAGCGGTGGAGGTCGTAGTAGCTTATCAAGACTGATTAAATGCCTCTTGGTAGAGACGTGCAGGTCGCATCAGCTTAACAAGACGGTTTAAATGCCCCTTGGAAGAGACGAGCAAGTCTCAGTAGCTTAAAATGACGGTTTAAATGAGCCTTGGAAGAGACGTGCAGGTCCCAGTAGATTAACAAGACGGTTTAAATGCCCCTTGGAAGAGACGTGCAGGTCGCAGTAGCTTAACAAGACGGTTTAAATGCCCCTTGGAAGAGACGAGCAAGTCGCAGTAGCTTAAAATGACGGTTTTAATGAGCCTCGGAAGAGACGTGCAGGTCGCAGTAGCTTAACAAGATGGTTTAAATGCCCCTTGGAAGACACGAGCAGGCCGCAGTAGCTTAACAAGAGGGTTTAAATGCCCCTTGGAAGAGCGGTGGAGGTCGCAGTAGCTTAACAAGACAGTTTAGATGCCCCTTGGAAGAGACGTGCAGGTCGCCGTAGCTAAACAAGACGGTTTAAATGCCCCTTGGAAGAGACGTGCAGGTCGTAGTAGCTTAACAAGACGGTTTAAATGCCCCTTGGTAAAGACGTGCAAGTCGCAGTAGCTTAAAAAGACGGTTTAAATGCGACTTGGAAGAGACGGGCAGGTCGCAGTAGCTTAACAAGACGGTTTAAATGCCCCATGGAAGACACGAGCAGGTCGCAGTAGCTTAACAAGTGGGTTTAAATGCCCCTTGGAAGAGCGGAGGATGTCGCAGTAGCTTAACAAGACAGTTTAAATGCCCCTTGGAAGAGATGTGCAGTTCGCAGTAGCTTAACAAGACGGTTTAAATGCCCCTTGGAAGAGACGTGCAGGTCGCAGTAGCTTAACAAGACGGTTTAAATGCCCCTTGGAAGAGACGTGCAGGTCGCAGTAGCTTAACAAGACGGTTTAAATGCCCCTTGGAAGAGACGAGCAAGTCGCAGTAGCTTAAAAAGACGGTTTAAATGAGCCTTGGAAGAGACGTGCAGGTCGCAGTAGCTTAACAAGACGGTTAAATGCCCCTTGGAAGACACGAGCAGGTCGCAGTAGCTTAACAAGAGGGTTTAAATGCCCCTTGGAAGAGCGGTGGAGGTCGTAGTAGCTTATCAAGACTGATTAAATGCCTCTTGGTAGAGACGTGCAGGTCGCATCAGCTTAACAAGACGGTTTAAATGCCCCTTGGAAGAGACGAGCAAGTCTCAGTAGCTTAAAATGACGGTTTAAATGAGCCTTGGAAGAGACGTGCAGGTCCCAGTAGATTAACAAGACGGTTTAAATGCCCCTTGGAAGAGACGTGCAGGTCGCAGTAGCTTAACAAGACGGTTTAAATGCCCCTTGGAAGAGACGAGCAAGTCGCAGTAGCTTAAAATGACGGTTTTAATGAGCCTCGGAAGAGACGTGCAGGTCGCAGTAGCTTAACAAGATGGTTTAAATGCCCCTTGGAAGACACGAGCAGGCCGCAGTAGCTTAACAAGAGGGTTTAAATGCCCCTTGGAAGAGCGGTGGAGGTCGCAGTAGCTTAACAAGACAGTTTAGATGCCCCTTGGAAGAGACGTGCAGGTCGCCGTAGCTAAACAAGACGGTTTAAATGCCCCTTGGAAGAGACGTGCAGGTCGTAGTAGCTTAACAAGACGGTTTAAATGCCCCTTGGTAAAGACGTGCAAGTCGCAGTAGCTTAAAAAGACGGTTTAAATGCGACTTGGAAGAGACGGGCAGGTCGCAGTAGCTTAACAAGACGGTTTAAATGCCCCATGGAAGACACGAGCAGGTCGCAGTAGCTTAACAAGTGGGTTTAAATGCCCCTTGGAAGAGCGGAGGATGTCGCAGTAGCTTAACAAGACAGTTTAAATGCCCCTTGGAAGAGATGTGCAGTTCGCAGTAGCTTAACAAGACGGTTTAAATGCCCCTTGGAAGAGACGTGCAGGTCGCAGTAGCTTAACAAGACGGTTTAAATGCCCCTTGGAAGAGACGTGCAGGTCGCAGTAGCTTAACAAGACGGTTTAAATGCCCCTTGGAAGAGACGAGCAAGTCGCAGTAGCTTAAAAAGACGGTTTAAATGAGCCTTGGAAGAGACGTGCAGGTCGCAGTAGCTTAACAAGACGGTTAAATGCCCCTTGGAAGACACGAGCAGGTCGCAGTAGCTTAACAAGAGGGTTTAAATGCCCCTTGGAAGAGCGGTGGAGGTCGCATTAGCTTAACAAGACAGTTTAGATGCCCCTTGGAAGAGACGTGCAGGTCGCCGTAGCTTAACAAGACGGTTTAAATGCCCCTTGGAAGAGACGTGCAGGTCGCAGTAGCTTAAAAAGACTGTTTAAATGCGCTTTGGAAGAGACGGGCAGGTCGCAGTAGCTTAACAAGACAGTTTAAATGCCCCTTGGAAGAGACTTGCAGGTCGCAATAGCTTAACAAGACGGTTTAAATGCCCCTTGGAAGAGCGGTGGAGGCCGCAGTAGCTTAACAAGACAGTTTTAATGCCCCTTGGAAGAAACATGCAGGTCACAGTAGCTTAAAAAGACAGTTTAAATGCCCCTTGGAAGAGACGTGCAGGTCGCAGTAGCTCAACACGACGGTTTAAATGCCCCTTGGAAGAGACGTGCAAGTCGCAGTAGCTTAAAAAGATGGTTTAAATGAGCCTTGGAAGAGAGGTGCAGGTCGCAGTAGCTTAACAAGACGATTTAAATGCCCCTTGGAAGAGACGTGCAGGTCGCAGTAGCTTAACAAAACGGTTTAAATACCCCTTGCAAGAGACGTGCAGGTCACAGTAGCTTAACAAGATGGTTTAAATGCCCCTTGGAAGAGACGTGCAGGTCGCAGTAGCTTAACAAGACGGTTTAAATGCCCCTTGGAAGAGCGGTGGAGGTCGTAGTAGCTTATCAAGACTGATTAAATACCCCTTGGTAGAGACGTGCAGGTCGCAGTAGCTTAACAAGAAGCTTTAAATGCCCCTTGGAAGAGACGAGCAAGTCTCAGTAGCTTAAAATGACGGTTTAAATGAGCCTTGGAAGAGACGTGCAAGTCACAGTAGATTAACAAGACGGTTTAAATGCCCCTTGGAAGAGACGTGCAGGTCGCAGTAGCTTAACAAGATGATTTAAATGCCCCTTGGAAGAGACGAGCAAATCGCAGTAGCTTAAAATGATGGTTTAAATGAGCCTCGGAAGAGACGTGCAGGTCGCAGTAGCTTAACAAGATGGTTTAAATGCCCCTTGGAAGACACGAGCAGGTCGCATTAGCTTAACAAGAGGGTTTAAATGCCCCTTGGAAGAGCGGAGGAGGTCGCAGTAGCTTAACAAGAGGGTTTAAATGCCCCTTGGAAGAGCGGTGGAGGTCGCAGTAGCTTAACAAAACAGTTTAGATGCCCCTTGGAAGAGACGTGCAGGTCGCCGTAGCTTAACAAGACGGTTTAAATGCCCCTTGGAAGAGACGTGCAGGTCGTAGTAGCTTAACAAGACGGTTTAAATGCCCCTTGGAAAAGACGTGCAAGTCGCAGTAGCTTAAAAAGACGGTTTAAATGCTACTTGGAAGAGACGGGCAGGTCGCAGTAGTTTAACAAGACGGTTTAAATGCCCCATGGAAGACACGAGCAGGTCGCAGTAGCTTAACAAGAGGGTTTAAATGCCCCTTGGAAGAGCGGTGGAGGTCGCAGTAGCTTAACAAGACGGTTTAAATGCCCGTTGGAAGAGACATGCAGGTCGCAATAGCTTAACAAGACGGTTTAAATGCCACTTGGAAGAGCGGTGGAGGTCGCAGTAGCTTAACAAGACAGTTTAAATGCCCCTTGGAAGAAACGTGCAGGTCGCAGTAGCTTGACAAGACGGTTTAAATGCCCCTTGGAACAGACGTGCAGGTCGCAGTAGCTTAAAAAGACGGTTTAAATGCCCCTTGGAAGAGACGTGCAGGTCGCAGTAGCTTAACAAGAAGCTTTAAATGCCCCTTGGAAGAGACGTGCAGGTCGCAGTGGCTTAACAAGACAGTTTAAATGCCCCTTGGAAGAGACGTGCATGTCGCAGTAGCTTAACAAGACGGTTTATATGCCCCTTGGAAGAGAGGTGGAGGTCGTAGTAGCTTAACAAGACAGTTTTAATGCCCCTTGGAAGAAACGTGCAGGTCGCAGTAGCTTAACAAGATGTTTTAAATGCCCCTTGGAAGAGACGTGCAGGTCGCAGTAGCTTAACACGACGGTTTAAATGCCCCTTGGAAGAGACGTGCAAGTTGCAGTAGCTTAAAAAGACGGTTTAAATGAGCCTTGGAAGAGAGGTGCAGGTCGCAGTAGCTTAACAAGACGATTTAAATGCCCTTTGGAAGAGACGTGCAGGTCGCAGTAGCTTAACCAAACGGTTTAAATACCCCTTGCAAGAAACGTGCAGGTCACAGTAGCTTAACAAGTCAGTTTAAATGCCCCTTGGAAGAGACGTGCAGGTCGCAGTAGCTTAACAAGACGGTTTAAATGCCCCTTGGAAGAGCGGTGGAGGTAGTAGTAGCTTATCAAGACTGATTAAATGCCCCTTGGTAGAGACGTGCAGGTCGCATCAGCTTAACAAGACGGTTTAAATGTCCCTTGGAAGAGACGTGCAAGTCGCAGTAGCTTAACAACACGGTTTACATGCCCCTTCGAAGAGCGGTGGAGGTCGCAGTAGCTTAACAAGATGGTTTAAATGCCCCTTGGAAGAGCGGTGGAGGTCGCAGTAGCTTAACAAGACAGTTTAAATGCCCCTTGGAAGAGATGTGCAGGTCGTAGTAGATTAACAACACGGTTTACATGCCCCTTGGAAGAGCGGTGGAGGTCGCAGTAGCTTAAAAAGACGGTTTAAGTGCCCCTTGGAAGAGACGTGCAAGTCGCAGAAGCTTAACAAGATGGTTTAAATGCCCCTTGGAAGAGCGGTGGAGGTCGCAATATCTTAACAAGACAGTTTAATTGCCCCTTGGAAGAGACATGCAGGTCGCAGCAGCTTAACAAGACGGTTTAAATTCCCCTTGGAAGAGAAGTGCAGGTCGCAGTAGCTTAACAAGACGGTTTAAATGCCCCTTTGAAAAGTGGTGGAGGTTACAGTAGCTTAACAAGACGGTTTAAATGCCCCTTGGAAGAGACGTGCAAGTCGCAGTAGCTTAAAAAGACGATTTAAATGCCCCTTGGAAGAGACGTGCAGGTAGCAGTAGCTTAACAAAATGGTTTAAATGCCCCATGGAAGAGAAGTACAGGTCGCAGTAGCTTAACAAGACAGTTTTAATGCCCCTTGGAAGAAACGTGCAGGTCACAGTAGCTTAAAAAGACAGTTTAAATGCCCCTTGGAAGAGACGTGCAGGTCGCAGTAGCTCAACACGACGGTTTAAATGCCCCTTGGAAGAGACGTGCAAGTCGCAGTAGCTTAAAAAGATGGTTTAAATGAGCCTTGGAAGAGAGGTGCAGGTCGCAGTAGCTTAATAAGACGATTTAAATGCCCCTTGGAAGAGACGTGCAGGTCTCAGTAGCTTAACAAAACGGTTTAAATGCCCCTTGCAAGAGACGGGCAGGTCACTGTAGCTTAACAAGACGGTTTAAATGCCCCTTGGAAGAGACGTGCAGGTCGCAGTAGCTTAACAAGACGGTTTAAATGCCCCTTGGAAGAGCGGCGGAGGTCGTAGTAGCTTATCAAGACTGATTAAATTCCCCTTGGTAGAGACGTGCAGGTCGCATCAGCTTAACAAGACGGATTAAATGTCCCTTGGAAGAGACGTGCAGGTCGCAGTAGCTTAACAAGACGGTTTAAATGCCCCTTGGAAGAGACGTGCAGGTCGCAGTAGCTTAACAAGAAGCTTTAAATGCCCCTTGGAAGAGACGAGCAAGTCTCAGTAGCTTAAAATTACGGTTTAAATGAGCCTTGGAAGAGACGTGCAGGTCGCAGTAGATTAACAAGACGGTTTTAATGCCCCTTGGAAGAGACGTGCAGGTCGCAGTAGCTTAACAAGACGGTTTAAATGCCCCTTGGAAGAGACGAGCAAATCGCAGTAGCTTAAAATGATGGTTTAAATGAGCCTCGGAAGAAACGTGCAGGTCGCAGTAGCTTAACAAGATGGTTTAAATGCCCCTTGGAAAACACGAGCAGGTCGCAGTAGCTTAACAAGACGGTTTAAATGACCCTTGGAAGAGACGTGCAGGTCGCAGTAGCTTAACAAGAAGCTTTAAATGCCCCTTGGAAGAGACGAGCAAGTCTCAGTAGCTTAAAATGACGGTTTAAATGAGCCTTGGAAGAGACGTGCAAGTCGCAGTAGATTAACAAGACGGTTTAAATGCCCCTTGGAAGAGACGTGCAGGTCGCAGTAGCTTAACAAGACGATTTAAATGACCCCTTGGAAGAGACGAGCAAATCGCAGTAGCTTAAAATGATGGTTTAAATGAGCCTCGGAAGAGACGTGCAGGTCGCAGTAGCTTAACAAGATGGTTTAAATGCCCCTTGGAAGACACGAGCAGGTCGCAGTAGCTTAACAAGAGGGTTTAAATGCCCCTTGGAAGAGCGGAGGAGGTCGCAGTAGCTTAACAAGAGGGTTTAAATGCCCCTTGGAAGAGCGGTGGAGGTCGCAGTAGCTTAACAAAACAGTTTAGATGCCCCTTGGAAGAGACGTGCAGGTCGCCGTAGCTTAACAAGACGGTTTAAATGCCCCTTGGAAGAGACGTGCAGGTCGTAGTAGCTTAACAAGACGGTTTAAATGCCCCTTGGAAAAGACGTGCAAGTCGCAGTAGCTTAAAAAGACGGTTTAAATGCTACTTGGAAGAGACGGGCAGGTCGCAGTAGTTTAACAAGACGGTTTAAATGCCCCATGGAAGACACGAGCAGGTCGCAGTAGCTTAACAAGAGGGTTTAAATGCCCCTTGGAAGAGCGGTGGAGGTCGCAGTAGCTTAACAAGACGGTTTAAATGCCCGTTGGAAGAGACATGCAGGTCGCAGTAGCTTAACAAGACGGTTTAAATGCCACTTGGAAGAGCGGTGGAGGTCGCAGTAGCTTAACAAGACAGTTTAAATGCCCCTTGGAAGAAACGTGCAGGTCGCAGTAGCTTGACAAGACGGTTTAAATGCCCCTTGGAACAGACGTGCAGGTAGCAGTAGCTTAAAAAGACGGTTTAAATGCCCCTTGGAAGAGACGTGCAGGTCGCAGTAGCTTAACAAGAAGCTTTAAATGCCCCTTGGAAGAGACGAGCAAGTCTCAGTAGCTTAAAATGACGGTTTAAATGAGCCTTGGAAGAGACGTGCAGGTCGCAGTAGATTAACAAGACGGTTTAAATGCCCCTTGGAAGAGACGTGCAGGTCGCAGTAGCTTAACAAGACGGTTTAAATGCCCCTTGGAAGAGACGAGCAAATCGCAGTAGCTTAAAATGATGGTTTAAATGAGCCTCGGAAGAGACGTGCAGGTCGCAGTAGCTTAACAAGATGGTTTAAATGCCCCTTGGAAGACACGAGCAGGTCGCAGTAGCTTAACAAGACGGTTTAAATGCCCCTTGGAAGAGCGGAGGAGGTCGCAGTAGCTTAACAAGAGGGTTTAAATGCCCCTTGGAAGAGCGGTGGAGGTCGCAGTAGCTTAACAAAACAGTTTAGATGCCCCGTGGAAGAGACGTGCAGGTCGCCATAGCTTAACAAGACGGTTTAAATGCCCCTTGGAAGAGATGTGCAGGTCGTAGTAGCTTAAAAGATGGTTTAAATGCCCCTTGGAAAAGACGTGCAAGTCGCAGTAGCTTAAAAAGACGGTTTAAATGCTACTTGGAAGAGACGGGCAGGTCGCAGTATTTTAACAAGACGGTTTAAATGCCCCATGGAAGACACGAGCAGGTCGCAGTAGCTTAACAAGAGGGTTTAAATGCCCCTTGGAAGAGCGGTGGAGGTCGCAGTAGCTTAACAAGACGGTTTAAATGCCTTTGGAAGAGACATGCAGGTCGCAGTAGCTTAACAAGACGGTTTAAATACCACTTGGAAGAGCGGTGGAGGTCGCAGTAGCTTAACAAGACAGTTTAAATGCCCCTTGGAAGAAACATGCAGGTCGCAGTAGCTTGACAAGACGGTTTAAATGCCCCTTGGAACAGACGTGCAGGTCGCAGTAGCTTAAAAAGACGGTTTAAATGCCCCTTGGAAGAGACATGCAGGTCGCAGCAGCTTAAAAAGACTGTTTAAATGCCCCTTGGAAAAGACGTGCAGGTCGCAGTGGCTTAACAAGACAGTTTAAATGCCCCTTGGAAGAGACGTGCATGTCGCAGTAGCTTAACAAGACGGTTTATATGCCCCTTGGAAGAGCGGTGGAGGTCGTAGTAGCTTAACAAGACAGTTTTAATGCCCCTTGGAAGAAACGTGCAGGTCGCAGTAGCTTAACAAGATGTTTTAAATGCCCCTTGGAAGAGACGTGCAGGTCGCAGTAGCTTAACACGACGGTTTAAATGCCCCTTGGAAGAGACGTGCAAGTTGCAGTAGCTTAAAAAGACGGTTTAAATGAGCCTTGGAAGAGAGGTGCAGGTCGCAGTAGCTTAACAAGACGTTTTAAATGCCCCTTGGAAGAGACGTGCAGGTCGCAGTAGCTTAACAAAACGGTTTAAATACCCCTTGCAAGAGACGTGCAGGTCACAGTAGCTTAACAAGTCAGTTTAAATGCCCCTTGGAAGAGACGTGCAGGTCGCAGTAGCTTAACAAGACGGTTTAAATGCCCCTTGGAAGAGCGGTGGAGGTAGTAGTAGCTTATCAAGACTGATTAAATGCCCCTTGGTAGAGACGTGCAGGTCGCATCAGCTTAACAAGACGGTTTAAATGTCCCTTGGAAGAGACTTGCAAGTCGCAGTAGCTTAACAACACGGTTTACATGCCCCTTCGAAGAGCGGTGGAGGTCGCAGTAGCTTAACAAGATGGTTTAAATGCCCCTTGGAAGAGCGGTGGAGGTCGCAGTAGCTTAGCAAGACAGTTTAAATGCCCCTTGGAAGAGATGTGCAGGTCGCAGTAGATTAACAACACGGTTTACATGCCCCTTGGAAGAGCGGTGGAGGTCGCAGTAGCTTAAAAAGACGGTTTAAATGCCCCTTGGAAGAGACGTGCAGGTCGCAGAAGCTTAACAAGATGGTTTAAATGCCCCTTGGAAGAGCGGTGGAGGTCGCAATAGCTTAACAAGACAGTTTAATTGCCCCTTGGAAGAGACATGCAGGTCGCAGCAGCTTAACAAGACGGTTTAAATTCCCCTTGGAAGAGACGTGCAGGTCGCAGTAGCTTAACAAGACGGTTTAAATGCCCCTTTGAAAAGTGGTGGAGGTTACAGTAGCTTAACAAGACGGTTTAAATGCCCCTTGGAAGAGACGTGCAAGTCGCAGTAGCTTAAAAAGACGATTTAAATGCCCCTTGGAAGAGACGTGCAGGTCGCAGTAGCTTAACAAAATGGTTTAAATGCCCCATGGAAGAGAAGTACAGGTCGCAGTAGCTTAACAAGACAGTTTTAATGCCCCTTGGAAGAAACGTGCAGGTCACAGTAGCTTAACAAAACGGTTTAAATACCCCTTGCAAGAGACGTGCAGGTCACAGTAGCTTAACAAGACGGTTTAAATGCCCCTTGGAAGAGCGGCGGAGGTCGTAGTAGCTTATCAAGACTGATTAAATTCCCCTTGGTAGAGACGTGCAGGTCGCATCAGCTTAACAAGACGGATTAAATGTCCCTTGGAAGAGACGTGCAGGTCGCAGTAGCTTAACAAGACGGTTTAAATGCCCCTTGGAAGAGACGTGCAGGTCGCAGTAGCTTAACAAGAAGCTTTAAATGCCCCTTGGAAGAGACGAGCAAGTCTCAGTAGCTTAAAATTACGGTTTAAATGAGCCTTGGAAGAGACGTGCAGGTCGCAGTAGATTAACAAGACGGTTTTAATGCCCCTTGGAAGAGACGTGCAGGTCGCAGTAGCTTAACAAGACGGTTTAAATGCCCCTTGGAAGAGACGAGCAAATCGCAGTAGCTTAAAATGATGGTTTAAATGAGCCTCGGAAGAGACGTGCAGGTCGCAGTAGCTTAACAAGATGGTTTAAATGCCCCTTGGAAGACACGAGCAGGTCGCAGTAGCTTAACAAGATGGTTTAAATGCCCCTTGGAAGAGCGGAGGAGGTCGCAGTAGCTTAACAAGAGGGTTTAAATGCCCCTTGGAAGAGCGGTGGAGGTCGCAGTAGCTTAACAAGACAGTTTAGATGCCCCTTGGAAGAGACGTGCAGGTCGCCGTAGCTTAACAAGACGGTTTAATTGCCCCTTGGAAGAGACGTGCAGGTCGTAGTAGCTTAACAAGACGGTTTAAATGCCCCTTGGAAAAGACGTGCAAGTCGCAGTAGCTTAAAAAGACGGTTTAAATGCGACTTGGAAGAGACGGGCAGGTCGCAGTAGTTTAACAAGACGGTTTAAATGCCCCATGGAAGACACGAGTAGGTCGCAGTAGCTTAACAAGAGGGTTTAAATGCCCCTTGGAAGAGCGGTGGAGGTCGCAGTAGCTTAACAAGACGGTTTAAATGCCCGTTGGAAGAGACATGCAGGTCGCAGTAGCTTAACAAGACGGTTTAAATGCCACTTGGAAGAGCGGTGGAGGTCGCAGTAGCTTAACAAGACAGTTTAAATGCCCCTTGGAAGAAAAGTGCAGGTCGCAGTAGCTTGACAAGACGGTTTAAATGCCCCTTGGAAGAGATGTGCAGGTCGCAGTAGCTTAAAAAGACGGTTTAAATGCCCCTTGGAAGAGACATGCACTTCGCAGCAGCTTAAAAAGACTGTTTAAATGCCCCTTGGAAAAGACGTGCAGGTCGCAGTGGCTTAACAAGACAGTTTAAATGCCCCTTGGAAGAGACGTGCATGTCGCAGTAGCTTAACAAGACGGTTTATATGCCCCTTGGAAGAGCGGTGGAGGTCGTAGTAGCTTAACAAGACAGTTTTAATGCCCCTTGGAAGAAACGTGCAGGTCGCAGTAGCTTAACAAGATGGTTTAAATGCCCCTTGGAAGAGACGTGCAGGTCGCAGTAGCTTAACACGACGGTTTAAATGCCCCTTGGAAGAGACGTGCAAGTTGCAGTAGCTTAAAAAGACGGTTTAAATGAGCCTTGGAAGAGAGGTGCAGGTCGCAGTAGCTTAACAAGACGATTTAAATGCCCCTTGGAAGAGACGTGCAGGTCGCAGTAGCTTAACAAAACGGTTAAAATACCCCTTGCAAGAGACGTGCAGGTCACAGTAGCTTAACAAGTCAGTTTAAATGCCCCTTGGAAGAGACGTGCAGGTCGCAGTAGCTTATCAAGACAGTTTAGATGCCCCTTGGAAGAGACGTGCAGGTCGCCGTAGCTTAACAAGACGGTTTAAATGCCCCTTGGAAGAGACGTGCAGGTCGTAGTAGCTTAACAAGACGGTTTAAATGCCCCTTGGAAAAGACGTGCAAGTCGCAGTAGCTTAAAAAGACGGTTTAAACGCGACTTGGAAGAGACGGGCAGGTCGCAGTAGCTTAACAAGACGGTTTAAATGCCCCATGGAAGACACGAGCAGGTCGCAGTAGCTTAACAAGAGGGTTTAAATGCCCCTTGGAAGAGCGGAGGATGTCGCAGTCGCTTAACAAGACAGTTTAAATGCCCCTTGGAAGAGATGTGCAGGTCGCAGTAGCTTAACAAGACGGTTTAAATGCCCCTTGGAAGAGATGTGCAGGTCGCAGTAGCTTAACAAGACGGTTTAAATGCCCCTTGGAAAAGACGTGCAGGTCGCAGTAGCTTAACAAGACGGTTTAAATGCCCCTTGGAAGAGACGAGCAAGTCGCAGTAGCTTAAAAAGACAGTTTAAATGAGCCTTGGAAGAGACGTGCAGGTCGCAGTTGCTTAACAAGACGGTTAAATGCCCCTTGGAAGACACGAGCAGGTCGCAGTAGCTTAACAAGAGGGTTTAAATGCCCCTTGGAAGAGCGGTGGAGGTCGCAGTAGCTTAACAAGACAGTTTAGATGCCCCTTGGAAGAGACGTGCAGGTCGCCGTAGCTTAACAAGACGGTTTAAATGCCCCTTGGAAGAGACGTGCAGGTCGCAGTAGCTCAACAAGACGGTTTAAATGCCCCTTGGAAAAGACGTGCAAGTCGCAGTAGCTTAACAAGACGGTTTAAATGCCCCTTGGAAGAGTGGTGGAGATCGCAGTAGCTTAACAAGACGGTTTAAATGCCCCTTGGAAGAGCAGTGGAGGTCGCAGTAGTTTACCAAGACAGTTTAAATGCCCCTTGGAAGAGACGTGCAGGTCGCAGTAGCTTAAAAAGACTGTTTAAATGCGCTTTCGAAGAGACGGGCAGGTCGCAGTAGCTTAACAAGACAGTTTAAATGCCCCTTGGAAGAGACGTGCAGGTCGCAATAGCTTAACAAGACGGTTTAAATGCCCCTTGGAAAAGCGGTGGAGGCCGCAGTAGCTTAACAAGACAGTTTTAATGCCCCTTGGAAGAAACATGCAGGTCACAGTAGCTTAAAAAGACAGTTTAAATGCCCCTTGGAAGAGACGTGCAGGTCGCAGTAGCTCAACACGACGGTTTAAATGCCCCTTGGAAGAGATGTGCAAGTCGCAGTAGCTTAAAAAGATGGTTTAAATGAGCCTTGGAAGAGAGGTGCAGGTCGCAGTAGCTTAACAAGACGATTTAAATGCCCCTTGGAAGAGACGTGCAGGTCGCAGTAGCTTAACAAAACGGTTTAAATACCCCTTGCAAGAGACGTGCAGGTCACAGTAGCTTAACAAGACGGTTTAAATGCCCCTTGGAAGAGACGTGCAGGTCGCAGTAGCTTAACAAGACGGTTTAAATGCCCCTTGGAAGAGTGGTGGAGGTCGTAGTAGCTTATCAAGACTGATTAAATGCCCCTTGGTAGAGACGTGCAGGTCGCATCAGCTTAACAAGACGTATTAAATGTCCCTTGGAAGAGACGTGCAGGTCGCAGTAGCTTAACAAGACGGTTTAAATGCCCCTTGGAAGAGACGTGCAGGTCGCAGTAGCTTAACAAGAAGCTTTAAATGCCCCTTGGAAGAGACGAGCAAGTCTCAGTAGCTTAAAATGACGGTTTAAATGAGCCTTGGAAGAGACGTGCAGGTCGCAGTAGATAAACAAGACGATTTAAATTCCCCTTGGAAGAGACGTGCAGGTCGCAGTAGCTTAACAAGACGGTTTAAATGCCCCTTGGAAGAGACGAGCAAATCGCAGTAGCTTAAAATGATGGTTTAAATGAGCCTCGGAAGAAACGTGCAGGTCGCAGTAGCTTAACAAGATGGTTTAAATGCCCCTTGGAAGACACGAGCAGGTCGCAGTAGCTTAACAAGACGGTTTAAATGCCCCTTGGAAGAGCGGAGGAGGTCGCAGTAGCTTAACAAGAGGGTTTAAATGCCCCTTGGAAGAGCGGTGGAGGTCGCAGTAGCTTAACAAAACAGTTTAGATGCCCCTTGGAAGAGACGTGCAGGTCGCCGTAGCTTAACAAGATGGTTTAAATGCCCCTTGGAAGAGACGTGCAGGTCGTAGTAGCTTAACAAGACGGTTTAAATGCCCCTTGGAAAAGATGTGCAAGTCGCAGAAGCTTAAAAAGACGGTTTAAATGCGACTTGGAAGAGACGGGCAGGTCGCAGTAGTTTAACAAGACGGTTTAAATGCCCCATGGAAGACACGAGTAGGTCGCAGTAGCTTAACAAGAGGGTTTAAATGCCCCTTGGAAGAGCGGTGGAGGTCGCAGTAGCTTAACAAGACGGTTTAAATGCCCGTTGGAAGAGACATGCAGGTCGCAGTAGCTTAACAAGACGGTTTAAATGCCACATGGAAGAGCGGTGGAGGTCGCAGTAGCTTAACAAGACAGTTTAAATGCCCCTTGGAAGAAACGTGCAGGTCGCAGTAGCTTGACAAGACGGTTTAAATGCCCCTTGGAAGAGACGTGCAGGTCGCAGTAGCTTAAAAAGACGGTTTAAATGCCCCTTGGAAGAGACATGCAGGTCGCAGCAGCTTAAAAAGACTGTTTAAATGCCACTTGGAAAAGACGTGCAGGTCGCAGTGGCTTAAAAAGACAGTTTAAATGCCCCTTGGAAGAGACGTGCATGTCGCAGTAGCTTAACAAGACGGTTTATATGCCCCTTGGAAGAGCGGTGGAGGTCGTAGTAGCTTAACAAGACAGTTTTAATGCCCCTTGGAAGAAACGTGCAGGTCGCAGTAGCTTAACAAGATGGTTTAAATGCCCCTTGGAAGAGACGTGCAGGTCGCAGTAGCTTAACACGACGGTTTAAATGCCCCTTGGAAGAGACGTGCAAGTTGCAGTAGCTTAAAAAGACGGTTTAAATGAGCCTTGGAAGAGAGGTGCAGGTCGCAGTAGCTTAACAAGACGATTTAAATGCCCCTTTGAAGAGACGTGCAGGTCTCAGTAGCTTAACAAAACGGTTTAAATACCCCTTGCAAGAGACGTGCAGGTCACAGTAGCTTAACAAGTCAGTTTAAATGCCCCTTGGAAGAGACGTGCAGGTCGCAGTAGCTTAACAAGACGGTTTAAATGCCCCTTGGAAGAGCGGTGGAGGTAGTAGTAGCTTATCAAGACTGATTAAATGCCCCTTGGTAGAGACGTGCAGGTCGCATCAGCTTAACAAGACGGCTTAAATGTCCCTTGGAAGAGACGTGCAAGTCGCAGTAGCTTAACAACACGGTTTACATGCCCCTTGGAAGAGCGGTGGAGGTCGCAGTAGCTTAACAAGATGGTTTAAATGCCCCTTGGAAGAGCGGTGGAGGTCGCAGTCGCTTAACAAGACAGTTTAAATGCCCCTTGGAAGAGATGTGCAGGTCGCAGTAGATTAACAACACGGTTTACATGCCCCTTGGAAGAGCGGTGGAGGTCGCAGTAGCTTAAAAAGACGGTTTAAATGCCCCTTGGAAGAGAAGTGCAGGTCGCAGAAGCTTAACAAGATGGTTTAAATTCCCCTTGGAAGAGCGGTGGAGGTCGCAGTAGCTTAACAAGACAGTTTAATTGCGCCTTGGAAGAGACATGCAGGTCGCAGCAGCTTAACAAGACGGTTTAAATTCCCCTTGGAAGAGACGTGCAGGTCGCAGTAGCTTAACAGGACGGTTTAAATGCCCCTTTGAAAAGTGGTGGAGGTAACAGTAGCTTAACAAGACGGTTTAAATGCCCCTTGGAAGAGACGTGCAAGTCGCAGTAGCTTAAAAAGACGATTTAAATGACCCTTGGAAGAGACGTGCAGGTCGCAGTAGCTTAACAAAATGGTTTAAATGCCCCATGGAAGAGAAGTACAGGTCGCAGTAGCTTAACAAGATGGTTTAAATGCCCCTTGGAAAAGTGGTGGAGTTCGCAGTAGCTTAACAAGACGGTTTAAATGCCCCTTGGAAGAGACGTGCAAGTCGCAGTAGCTTAACTAGATGGTTTAAATGCCCGTTGGAAGAGACGTGCAGGTCGCAGCGGCTAAAAAAGACGGTTTAAATGCCCCTTGGAAGAGACGTGCAAGTCGCAGTAGCTTAACAAGACGGTTTAAATGCCCCTTGGAAAATTGGTGGAGGTCGCAGTAGATTAACAAGATGGATTAAATGCCCCTTGGAAGAGACGTGCAAGTCACAGTAGCTTAAAAAGACGGATTAAATGAGCCTTGAAAGAGACGTGCAAGTCTCAGTAGCTTAACAAGACGGTTTAAATGCCCCTTGGAAGACACCAGCAGGTCGCAGTAGCTTAACAAGAGGGTTTAAATGCCCCTTGGAAGAGCGTTGGAGGTCGCAGTATCTTAACAAGCCAGTTTAGATGCAACTTGGAAGAGACGTGCAGGTCGCAGTAGCTTAACAAGACGGTTTAAATGCCCCTTGGAAGAGACGTGCAGGTCGCAGTAGCTTAACAAGACAGTTTAATTGCCCCCTGGAAGAGAAGTGCAGGTCGCAGTAGCTTAAAAAGATGATTTAAATGCCCCTTGGAAGAGACGTGCAGGTCGCAGTAGCTTAACAAAATGGTTTAAATGCCCCATGGAAGAGAAGTGCAGGTCGCAGTAGCTTAACAAGACGGTTTAAATGCCCCTTGGAAAAGTGGTGGAGGTCGCAGTAGCTTAACTAGATGGTTTAAATGCCCCTTGGAAGAGACGTGCAAGTCGCAGTAGCTTAACAAGATGGTTTAAATGCCCGTTGGAAGAGACGTGCAGGTCGCAGCAGCTAAAAAAGACGGTTTAAATGCCCCTTGGAAGAGACGTGTAGGTCGTAGTAGCTTAACGAGATGGTTTAAATGCCCCTTGGAAGAGACGTGCAGGTCGCAGTAGCTTAATAAGACGGTTTAAATGTCCCTTGGAAGAGATGTGCAGGTCGCAGTAGCTTAACAAGACTGTTTAAATGCCCCTTGGAAGAGACGTGCAGGTCGCAGTAGCTTAACAAGACGGTTTAAATGCCACTTGGAAGAGCGGTGGAGGTCGCAGTAGCTTAACAAGACAGTTTAAATGCCTCTTGGAACAGACGTGCAGGTCGCAGTAGCTTAACAAGACGGTTTAAATGCCCCTTGGAAGAGACGTGCAGGTCGCAGTAGCTTAACAAGACTGTTTAAATTCCCCTTGGAAGAGTTATGCAGGTTGCAGTAGCTTAACAAGATGGTTTAAATGCCCCTTGAAAGAGACGTGCAGGTCGCAGTAGCTTAAAAAGACGGTTTAAATGCGCCTTGGAAAAGACGTGCAGGTCGCAGTAGCTTAACAAGACGGTTTAAATGCCCCTTGGAAGACACGAGCAGGTAGCAGTAGCTTAACAAGAGGGTATAAATGCTCCTTGGAAGAGCGGTGGAGGTTACAGTAGCTTAACAAGATGGTTTAAATGCCCCTTGGAAGAGACGTGCAAGTCGCAGTAGCTTAAAAAGACGGTTTAAATGCGCCTTGGAAAAGACGTGCAGGTCGCAGTAGCTTAACAAGACAGTTTAAAGGCCCCTTGGAAGAGACGTACAGGTCGCAGTAGCTAAACAAGATGGCTTAAATGCCCCTTGGAAGAGACGTGCAGGTCGCAGTAGCTTAACAAGACTGTTTAAATCCCCCTTGGAACTTGGAAGAGTTATGCAGGTCGCAGTAGCTTAACAAGATGGTTTAAATGCCCCTTGGAATAGGCTTGCAGGTTGCAGTAGCTTAACAAGACTGTTTAAATTCCCCTTGGAAGAGTTATGCAGGTCGCAGTAGCTTAACAAGATAGTTTAAATGTCCCTTGAAAGAGACGTGCAGGTCGCAGTAGCTTAACAAGACTGTTTAAATGCCCCTTGGAAGAGTGGTGGAGGTCGCAGTAGCTTAACAAGACGGTTTAAATGCCCCTTGGAAGAGCAGTGGAGGTCACAGTAGCTTACCAAGACAGTTTAAATGCCCCTTGGAAGAGACGTGCAGGTCGCAGTAGCTTAACAAGACTGTTTAAATTCCCCTTGGAAGAGTTATGCAGGTCTCAGTAGCTTAACAAGATGGTATAAATGCCCCTTGGAAGAGACGTGCAGGTCGCAGCAGCTTAAAAAGACTCTTTAAATGCCCCTTGGAAGAGACGTGCAGGTCGCAGTGGCTTAACAAGACAGTTTAAATGCCCCTTGAAAGAGACATGCAGGTCGCAGTAGCTTAACAAGACGGTTGAAATGCCCCTTGGAAGAGACGTGCAAGTCGCAGTAGCTTAAAAAGACGATTTAAATGCGCCTTGGAAAAGACGTGCAAGTCGCAGTAGCTTAACAAGACAGTTTAAAGGCCCCTTGGAAGAGACGTACAGGTCGCAGTAGCTAAACAAGATGGCTTAAATGCCCCTTGGAAAAGTAGTTGAGGTTACAGTAGCTTAACAAGACGTGTTAAATGCCCCTTGGAAGAGACGTGCTGGTCTCAGTAGCTTAACAAGACGGTTTAAATGCCCCTTGGAAGAGACGTGCAAGTCGCAGTAGATTAACATGACGGTTTAAATGCCCCTTGGAAGAGACATGCAGGTCGCAGTAGCTTAAAAAGACGGTTTAAATGCCCCTTGGAAGAGACATGCAGGTCGCAGCAGCTTAAAAAGACTGTTTAAATGCCCCTTGGAAAAGACGTGCAGGTCGCAGTGGCTTAACAAGACAGTTTAAATGCCCCTTGGAAGAGACGTGCAGGTCGCAGTAGCTTAACAAGACGGTTTAAATGCCCCTTGGAAGAGCGGTGGAGGCCGCAGTAGCTTAACAAGGCAGTTTTAATGCCCCTTGGAAGAAACGTGCAGGTCGCAGTAGCTTAAAAAGACGGTTTAAATGCCCCTTGGAAGAGACGTGCAGGTCGCAGTAGCTCAACACGACGGTTTAAATGCCCCTTGGAAGAGACGTGCAAGTCGCAGTAGCTTAAAAATCCGGTTTAAATGAGCCTTGGAAGAGAGGTGCAGGTCGCAGTAGCTTAACAAGACGATTTAAATGCCCCTTGGAAGAGATATGCAGGTCGCAGTAGCATAACAAAACGGTTTAAATACCCCTTTCAAGAGACGTGCAGGTCACAGTAGCTCAACAAGACGGTTTAAATGCCCCTTGGAAGAGACGTGCAGGTCGCAGAAGCTTAACAAGATGGTTTAAATGCCCCTTGGAAGAGCGGTGGAGGTCGCAGTAGCTTAACAAGACAGTTTAATTGACCCTTGGAAGAGACATGCAGGTCGCAGTAGCTTAACAAGACGGTTTAAATTCCCCTTGGAAGAGACGTGCAGGTCGCAGTAGCATAACAAGACGGTTTAAATGCCGCTTTGAAAAGTGGTGGAGGTTACAGTAGCTTAACAAGACGGTTTAAATGCCCCTTGGAAGAGACGTGCAAGTCGCAGTAGCTTAAAAAGACGATTTAAATGCCCCTTGGAAGAGACGTGCAGGTCGCAGTAGCTTAACAAAATGGTTTAAATGCCCCATGGAAGAGAAGTACAGTTCGCAGTAGCTTAACAAGACGGTTTAAATGCCCCTTGGAAAAGTGGTGGAGGTCGCAGTAGCTTAACAAGACGGTTTAAATGCCCCTTGGAAGAGACGTGCAAGTCGCAGTAGCTTAACTAGATGGTTTAAATGCCCGTTGGAAGAGACGTGCAGGTCGCAGCAGCTAAAAAAGACGGTTTAAATGCCCCTTGGAAGAGACGTGCAGGTCGCAGTAGCTTAACAAGACGGTTTAAATGCCCCTTGGAAGAGACAAGCAAGTCTCAGTAGCTTAAAATGACGGTTTAAATGAGCATTGGAAGAGACGTGCAGGTCGCAGTAGATTAACAAGACGGTTTAAATGCCCCTTGGAAGAGACGTGCAGGTCGCAGTAGCTTAACAAGATGGTTTAAATGCCCCTTGGAAGAGGCGAGCAAGTCGCAGTAGCTTAAAATGACGGTTTAAATGAGCCTCGGAAGAGACTTGCAGGTCGCAGTAGCTTAACAAGAGGGTTTAAATGCCCCTTGGAAGACACGAGCAGGTCGCAGTAGCTTAACAAGAGGGTTTAAATGCCCCTTGGAAGAGCGGTGGAGGTCGTAGTAGCTTAACAAGACAGTTTAGATGCCCCTTGGAAGAGACGTGCAGGTCGCCGTAGCTTAACAAGACGGTTTAAATGCCCCTTGGAAGAGACGTGCAGGTCGCAGTAGCTTAACAAGACGGTTTAAATGCCCCTTGGAAGAAACGTGCAGGTCGCAGTAGCTTAACAAGACGGTTTAAATGCCCCTTGGAAGAGACGTGCAGGTCGCAGTAGCTTAAAAAGACGGTTTAAATGCCCCTTGGAAGAGACGTGCAGGTCGCAGTAGCTTAACAAAACGGTTTAAATACCCCTTGCAAGAGAAGTGCAGGTAACAGTAGCTTAACAAGACGGTTTAAATGCCCCTTGGAAGAGACGTGCAGGTCGCAGTAGCTTAACAAGACGGTTTAAATGCCCCTTGGAAGAGCGGTGGAGGTAGTAGTAGCTTATCAAGACTGATTAAATGCCCCTTGGTAGAGACATGCAGGTCGCATCAGCTTAACAAGACGGTTTAAATGTCCCTTGGAAGAGACGTGCAAGTCGCAGTAGCTTAACAACACGGTTTACATGCCCCTTGGAAGAGCGGTGGAGGTCGCAGTAGCTTAACAAGACAGTTTAAATGCCCCTTGGAAGAGCGGTGGAGGTCGCAGTAGCTTAACAAGACAGTTTAAAGGCCCCTTGGAAGAAACATGCAGGTCGCAGTAGCTTAACAAGACGGTTTAAATGCCCCTTGGAAGAGACGTGCAGGTCGCAGTAGCTTAAAAAGACGGTTTATATGCCCCTTGGAAGAGACATGCAGGTCGCAGCAGCTTAAAAAGACTGTTTAAATGCCCATTGGAAAAGACGTGCAGGTCGCAGTGGCTTAACAAGACAGTTTAAATGCCCCGTGGAAGAGACGTGCAAGTCGCAGTAGCTTAACAAAACGGTTTAAATGCCCCTTGGAAGAGTGGTGGAGGTCGTAGTAGCTTAACAAGACAGTTTTAATGCCCCTTGGAAGAAACGTGCAGGTCGCAGTAGCTTAACAAGACGGTTTAAATGCCCCTTGGAAGAGACGTGCAGGTCGCAGTAGCTTAAAAAGACGGTTTAAATGCCCCTTGGAAGAGACGTGCAGGTCGCAGTAGCTTAACACGACGGTTTAAATGCCCCTTGGAAGAGACGTGCGGGTCGCAGTAGCTTAAAAAGACGGTTTAAATGAGCCTTGGAAGAGAGGTGCAGGTCGCAGTAGCTTAACAAGACGATTTAAATGCCTCTTGGAAGAGACGTGCAGGTCGCAGTAGCTTAACAAAACGGTTTAAATACCCCTTGCAAGAGACGTGCAGGTCACAGTAGCTTAACAAGACGGTTTAAATGCCCCTTGGAAGAGACGTGCAGGTCACAGTAGCTTAACAAGACGGTTTAAATGCCCCTTGGAAGAGCGGTGGAGGTAGTAGTAGCTTATCAAGACTGATTAAATGCCCCTTGATAGAGACGTGCAGGTCGCATCAGCTTAACAAGACGGTTTAAATGTCCCTTGGAAGAGACGTGCAAGTCGCAGTAGCTTAACAAGACGGTTTAAATGCCCCTTGGAAAATCGGTGAAGGTCGCAGTAGATTAACAGCACGATTTACATGCCTCTTGGAAGAGCGGTGGAGGTCGCAGTAGCTTAACAAGATGGTTTAAATGCCCCTTGGAGGAGCGGGGGAGGTCGCAGTAGCTTAAAAAGACGGTTTAAATGCCCCTTGAAAGAGACGTGCAGGTCGCAGTAGCTTAACAAGACGATTTAAATGCCCCTTGGAAGAGACGTGCAGGTCGCAGTAGCTTAACAAAACGGTTTAAATACCCCTTGCAAGAGACGTGCAGGTCACAGTAGCTTAGCAAGACGGTTTAAATGCCCCTTGCAAGAGACGTGCAGGTCACAGTAGCTTAACAAGACGGTTTAAATGCCCCTTGGAAGAGCGGTGGAGGTAGTAGTAGCTTATCAAGACTGATTAAATGCCCCTTGATAGAGACGTGCAGGTCGCATCAGCTTAACAAGACGGTTTAAATGTCCCTTGGAAGAGACGTGCAAGTCGCAGTAGCTTAACAAGACGGTTTAAATGCCCCTTGGAAAATCGGTGTAGGTCGCAGTAGATTAACAAGATGGATTAAATGCCCCTTGGAAGAGACGTGCAAGTCGCAGTAGCTTAACAACACGGTTTACATGCCCCTTGGAAGAGCGGTGGAGGTCGCAGTAGCTTAACAAGATGGTTTAAATGCCCCTTGGAAGAGCGGTGGAGGTCGCAGTAGCTTAACAAGACAGTTAAAATGCCCCTTGGAAGAGATGTGCAGGTCGCAGTAGATTAACAACACGATTTACATGCCTCTTGGAAGAGCGGTGGAGGTCGCAGTAGCTTAACAAGATGGTTTAAATGCCCCTTGGAGGAGCGGGGGAGGTCGCAGTAGCTTAAAAAGACGGTTTAAATGCCCCTTGAAAGAGACGTGCAGGTCGCAGAAGCTTAACAAGATGGTTTAAATGCCCCTTGGAAGAGCGGTGGAGGTCGCAGTAGCTTAACAAGACAGTTTAATTGCCCCTTGGAAGAGACATGCAGGTCGCAGCAGCTTAACAAGACGGTTTAAATGCCCCTTTGAATAGTGGTGGAGGTTACAGTAGCTTAACAAGACGGTTTAAATGCCCCTTGGAAGAGACGTGCAAGTCGCAGTAGCTTAAAAAGATGATTTAAATGCCCCTTGGAAGAGACTTGCAGGTCGCAGTAGCTTAACAAAATGGTTTAAATGCCCCATGGAAGAGAAGTACAGGTCGCAGTATCTTAACAAGACGGTTTAAATGCCCCTTGGAAAAGTGGTGGAGGTCGCAGTAGCTTAACAAGACGGTTTAAATGCCCCTTGGAAGAGACGTGCAAGTCGCAGTAGCTTAACTAGATGGTTTAAATGCCCGTTGGATGAGACGTGCAGGTCGCAGTAGCTTAACAATACGGTTTAAATGCCCCTTGGAAAATCGGTGGAGGTCGCAGTAGATTAACAAGATGGATTAAATGCCCTTTGGAAGAGACGTGCAAGTCGCAGTAGCTTAACAACACGGTTTACATGCCCCTTGGAAGAGCGGTGGAGGACGCAGTAGCTTAACAAGATGGTTTAAATGCCCCTTGGAAGAGCGGTGGAGGTCGCAGTAGCTTAACAAGACATTTTAAATGCCCCTTGGAAGAGATGGGCAGGTCGTAGTAGATTAGCAACACGGTTTACATGCCCCTTTGAAGAGCGGTGGAGGTCGCAGTAGCATAACAAGATGGTTTAAATGCCCCTTGGAGGAGCGGTGGAGGGCGCAGTAGCTTAAAAAGACGGTTTAAATGCCCCTAGGAAGAGACGTGCAGGTCGAAGAAGCTTAACAAGATGGTTTAAATGCCCCTTGGAAGAGCGGTGGAGGTCGCAGTAGCTTAACAAGACAGTTTAATTGCCCCTTGGAAGAGATATGCAGGTCGCAGCAGCTTAACAAGACGGTTTAAATACCCCTTGGAAGAGACGTGCAGGTCGCAGTAGCTTAACAAGACGGTTTAAATGCCCCTTGGAAAAGTGGTGGAGGTTACAGTAGCTTAACAAGACGGTTTAAATGCCCCTTGGAAGAGACGTGCAAGTCGCAGTAGCTTAAAAAGACGATTTAAATGCCCCTTGGAAGAGACGTGCAGGTCGCAGTAGCTTAACAAAATGGTTTAAATGCCCCATGGAAGAGAAGTGCATGTCGCAGTAGCTTAACAAGACGGTTTAAATGCCCCTTGGAAAAGTGGTGGAGGTCGCAGTAGCTTAACAAGACGGTTTAAATGCCCCTTGGAAGAGACGTGCAAGTCGCAGTAGCTTAACAAGATGGTTTAAATGCCCGTTGGAAGAGACGTGCAGGTCGCAGCAGCTAAAAAAGACGGTTTAAATGCCCCTTGGAAGAGACGTGTAGGTCGCAGTAGCTTAAAGAGACGGTTTAAATGCCCCTTGGAAGAGACGTGCAGGTCGCAGTAGCTTAATAAGACGGTTTAAATGTCCCTTGGAAGAGATGTGCAGGTCGCAGTAGCATAACAAGACGGTTTAAATGCCCCTTGGAAGAGACGTGTAGGTCGCAGTAGCTTAACAAGACGGTTTAAATGCCACTTGAAAGAGCGGTGGAGGTCGCAGTAGCTTAACAAGACAGTTTAAATGCCTCTTGGAAGAGACGTGCAGGTCGCAGTAGCTTAATAAGACGATTTAAATGCCCCTTGGAAGAGACGTGCAGGTCGCAGTAGCTTAATAAGACGGTTAAAATGCACCTTGGAAGAGACGTGCAGGTCCCAGTAGCTTAACAAGATGGTTTAAAAGCCTCTATGAAAAGCGGTGGAGGTCGCAGTAGCTTAACAAGACAGCTTAAATGCCCCTTGGAAGAGACGTGCAGGTCGCAGTAGCTTAGCAAGACGGTTTAAATGCCCCTTGGAAGAGACGTACAGGTCACAGCAGCTTAACAAGACGATTTAATTGCCCCTTGGAAGAGACGTTCAGTTCACAGTAGCTTAATAAGACGGTTTAAATGCCCCTTGGAAGAGACGTGCAAGTCGCAGTAGCTAAACAAGACGGTTTAAATGCCCCTTGGAAGAGACGTACAGGTCGCAGTAGCTTAACAAGACGGTTTAAATGCCCCTTGGAAGAGAAGTGCAGGGCGCAGTAGCTTAACAAGACGGTTTAAATGCCCCTTGGAAGAGACGTACAGGTCGCAGTAGCTTAACAAGACGGTTTAAATGCCCCTTGGAAGAGAAGTGCAGGGCGCAGTAGCTTAACAAGACGGTTTAAATGCCCCTTGGAAGAGACGAGCAAGTCGCAGTAGCTTAAAAATACGGTTTAAATGAGCCTTGGAAGAGACGTGCAGGTCGCAGTAGCTTAACAAGATGGATTAAATGCCCCTTGGAAGAGACGTGCAAGTCGCAGTAACTTAACAAGACGGTTTAAATGCCCCTTGAAAGAGCGGTGGAGGTGGCAGTAGCTTAACAAGTCAGTTTAAATCCCCCTTGGAAGAGATGTGCAGGTCGCAGTAGCTTAACAAGATGGTTTAAATGCGCCTTGGAAAAGGCTTGCAGGTCGCAGTAGCTTACCAAAACGGTTTAAATGCCCCTTGGAAGAGACGTGCAGGTTGCAGTAGCTTAACAAGATGGTTTAAATGCCCCTTGGAAGAGCGGTGGAGGTCGCAGTAGCTTAACAAGATGGTTTAAATGCCCCTTGGAAGAGACATGCAGGTCGCTGCAGCTTAAAAAGACTCTTTAAATGCCCCTTGGAAGAGACATGCAGGTCGCAGTGGCTTAGCAAGACAGTTTAAATGCCCCTTGAAAGAGACATGCAGGTCGCAGTAGCTTAACAAGACAGTTGAAATGCCCCTTGGAAGAGACGTGCAGGTGGCAGTATGTTAACAAGACGGTTTAAATGCCCCTTGGAAAAATTGTGGAGGTTAAAGTAGCTTAACAAGACGGTTTAAATGCCCCTTGGAAGAGACGTGCAGGTCGCTGTAGCTTAAAAAGACGGTTTAAATGCGCCTTGGAAAAGACGTACAGGTCGCAGTAGCTTAACAAGACGGTTTAAATGCCCCTTGGAAGACAGGAGCAGGTCGCAGCAGCTTAACAAGAGAGTATAAATGCTCCTTGGAAGAGCGGTGGAGGTTACAGTAGCTTAACAAGATGGTTTAAATGCCCCTTGTAAGAGACGTGCAGGTCGCAGTAGCTTAAAAAGACGGTTTAAATGCGCCTTGGAAAAGACGTGCAGGTCGCAGTAGCTTAACAAGACAGTTTAAAGGCCACTTGGAACTTGGAAGAGTTATGCAGGTCGCAGTAGCTTAACAAGATGGTTTAAATGCCCCTTGGAAGAGAGGTGGAGGTCGCAGTAGCTTAACAAGACAGTTTAAATGCCCCTTGGAAGAGATGTGCAGGTCGCAGTAGCTTAACAAGACTGTTTAAATGCCCCTTGGAAGAGAAGTCCAGGTCGCAGTAGCTTAACAAGACGGTTTAAATGCACCTTGGAAGACACGTGCAGGTCGCAGTAGCTTAACAAGACGCTATAAATGCCCCTTGGAAGAGGCTTGCAGGTCGCAGTAGCTTAATAAGACGGTTTAAATGTTCCTTAGAAGAGACGTGCAGGTCACAGTAGCTTAACAAGACGGTTTAAATGCCCCTTGGTAGAGACATGCAGGTCGCAGTAGCTTAACAAGACGGTTTAAATGCCCCTTGGAAGAGACGTGCAGTTCGCAGTAGCTTAACAAGACAGTTTAAATACCGCTTGGAAAAGTGGTGGAGATTACAGTAGCTTAACAAGACGGTTTAAATGGCCCTTGGAAGAGACGTGCTGGTCGCAGTATCTTAACAAAATGGTTTAAATGCCCCTTCGTAGAGACATGCAGGTCGCAGTAGCTTAACAAGATGGTTTAAATGCCCCATTGTAGAGACGTGCAGGTCGCAGTAGCTTAACTAGACGGTTTAAATGCCCCTTGGAAAAGTGGTGGAGGTTACAGTAGCTTAACAAGACGATTTAAATGCGCCTTGGAAGAGACGTGCAGGTCGCAGTAGCCTAACAAGACGATTTAAATGCCCCTTGGAAGAGACGTGCAGGTCGCAGTAGCTTAACAAGACGGTTTAAATGCCCCTTGGAAGAGAGGTGGAGGTCGCAGTAGCTTAACAAGACGGTTTAAATGCCCCTTGGAAGAGCGGTGGAAGTCGCAGTAGCTTAACAAGACGGTTTAAATGCCCCTTGGAACAGACGTGCAGGTCGCAGTAGATAAACAAAAGAAAGTTTAAATGCCCCTTGGAAGAGACGTGGAGGTCGCAGTAGCTTAATAAGTCGATTTAATTGCCCATTGGTAGAGACATGCAGGTCACAGTAGCTTAATAAGACGGTTTAAATGCCACTTGGAAGAGACGTGCAGGTCGCAGTAGCTTAACAAGATGGTTTAAATACCCCTTGCAAGAGATGTGCAGGTCTCAGTAGCTTAACAAGACGTTTTAAATGCCCCTTGGAAGAGACGTACAGGTCGCAGTAACTTAACAAGAAGGTTTAAATGCCCCTTGGAAGAGCGGTGCAGGTCTCAGTAGCTTAACAAGACGGTTTAAATGCCCCTTGGAAAAGACGTACAGGTCGCAGTAGCTTAACAAGATGGCTTAAATGCCCCTTGGAAAAGTGGTGGAGGTTACAGTAGCTTAGCAAGACGGTTTAAATGCCCCTTGGAAGAGACGTGCAGGTCGCAGTAGCTTAACAAGACGGTTTAAATGCCCCTTGGAAGAGACGTGCAAGTCGCTGTAGATTAACATGACTGTTTAAAAACCCCTTGGAAAAGACGTGCAGGTCGCAGAAACTTACCAAGACGGTTTAAATGCCCCTTGGTAGAGAAGAAAAGGTAGCAGTAGTTTAACAAGACGGTTTAAATACCCCTTGGAAGAGCGGAGAAGGTCGCAGCAGCTAAACAAGACGATTTAATTGCCCCTTGGAAGAGACGTGCAGTTCACAGTAGCTTAATAAGATGGTTTAAATGCGCCTTGGAAGAGACGTGCAGGTCCCAGTAGCTTAACAAGATGGTTTAAAAGCCTCTATGAAAAGAGGTGGAGGTCGCAGTAGCTTAACAAGACAGTTTAAATGCCCCTTGGAAGAGACGTGCAGGTCGCAGTAGCTTAGCAAGACGGTTTAAATGCCCCTTGGAAGAGACGTACAGGTCACAGCAGCTTAACAAGATGATTTAATTGCCCCTTGGAAGAGACGTGCAGTTCACAGTAGCTTAATAAGACGGTTTAAATGCCCCTTGGAAGAGACGTACAGGTCGCAGTAGCTTAACAAGACGGTTTAAATGCCCCTTGGAAGAGACGAGCAAGTCGCAGTAGCTTAAAAAGACTGTTTAAATGAGCCTTGGAAGAGACGTGCAGGTCGCAGTAGCTTAACAAGACGGTTTAAATGCCCCTTGGAACACGAGCAGGTCGCAGTAGCTTAACAAGAGGGTTTAAATGCCCCTTGGAAGAGATGTGCAAGTCGCAGTAAATTAACAAGACGGTTTAAATGCCCCTTGAAAGAGCGGTGGAGGTGGCAGTAGCTTAACAAGACAGTTTAAATCCCCCTTGGAAGAGATGTGCAGGTCGCAGTAGCTTAACAAGATGGTTTAAATGCGCCTTGGAATAGGCTTGCAGGTCGCAGTAGCTTACCAAAACGGATTAAATGCCCCTTGGAAGAGACGTGCAGGTCGCAGTAGCTTAACAAGATGGTTTAAATGCCCCTTGGAAGAGCGGTGGAGGTCGCAGTAGCTTAACAAGATGGTTTAAATGCCCCTTGGAAGAGACATGCAGGTCGCAGCAGCTTAAAAAGATTCTTTAAATGCCCCTTGGAAGAGACGTGCAGGTCGCAGTGGCTTAGCAAGACAGTTTAAATGCCCCTTGAAAGAGACATGCAGGTCGCAGTAGCTTAACAAGACGGTTGAAATGCCCCTTGGTAGAGACGTGCAGGTGGCAGTATCTTAACAAGACGGTTTAAATGCCCCTTGGAAGACAGGAGCAGGTCGCAGTAGCTTAACAAGAGGGTATAAATGCTCCTTGGAAGAGCGGTGGAGGTTACAGTAGCTTAACAAGATGGTTTAAATGCCCCTTGGAAGAGACGTGCAAGTCGCAGTAGCTTAAAAAGACGGTTTAAATGCGCCTTGGAAAAGACGTGCAGGTCGCAGTAGCTTAACAAGACAATTTAAAGGCCCCTTGGAACTTGGTAGAGTTATGCAGGTCGCAGTAGCTTAACAAGATGGTTTAAATGCCCCTTGGAATAGGCTTGCAGGTCGCAGTAGATTAACAAGACTGTTTAAATCCCCCTTGGAAGAGTTATGCAGGTCGCAGTAGCTTAACAAGATGGTCTAAATGCCCCTTGGAAGAGACGTGCAGGTCGCAGTAGCTTAACAAGACGGTTTAAATGCCCCTTGGAAGAGACGTGCTGGTCTCAGTAGCTTAACAAGACGGTTTAAATGCACCTTGGAAGAGACGTGCAAGTGGCAGTAGATTAACATGACGGTTTAAATGCCCCTTGGTAGAGACGTGCAGGTCGCAGTAGCTAAACAAGACGGTTTAAATTCCCTTTGGAAGAGCAGTGGAGGTCGCAGTAGCTTAATAAGTCGATTTAATTGCCCATTGGCAGAGACATGCAGGTCACAGTAGCTTAATAAGACGGTTTAAATGCCACTTGGAAGAGACGTGCAGGTCGCAGTAGCTTAACAAGACGGTTTAAATACCCCTTGCAAGAGACGTGCACGTCGCAGTAGCTTAACAAGACGGTTTAAATGCCCCTTGGAAGAGACGTACAGGTCGCAGAAACTTAACAAGAAGGTTTAAATGTCCTTTGGAAGAGCGGTGGAGGTCGTAGTAGCTTAACAAAATGGATTAAATGCCCCTTGGAAGAGACGTGCAGGTCGCAGCAGCTTAACAAGATTGTTTAAAGGCCCCTTGGAAGAGACGTGCAGGTCGCAGTAGCTTAACAAGATGGTTTAAATGCCCCTTGGTAGAGACATGCAGGTCGCAGTAGCTTAACAAGACGATTTTAATGCCCCATTGAAGAGACGTGCAGGTCGCAGTAGCTTAACTAGACGGTTTAAATGCCCCTTGGAAGAGGCATGCAAGTCGCAGTAGCTTAACAAGATGATTTAAATGCCCCTTGGAAGAGACGTGCAGGTCGCAGTAGCTTAACAAGACGGTTTAAATGCCCCATTGTAGAGACGTGCAGGTCGCAGTAGCTTAACTAGACGGTTTAAATGCCCCTTGGAAAAGTGGTGGAGGTTACAGTAGCTTAACAAGACGATTTAAATGCGCCTTGGAAGAGACGTGCAGGTCGCAGTAGCCTAACAAGACGATTTAAATGCCCCTTGGAAGAGACGTGCAGGTCGCAGTAGCTTAACAAGACGGTTTAAATGCCCCTTGGAAGAGAGGTGGAGGTCGCAGTAGCTTAACAAGACGGTTTAAATGCCCCTTGGAAGAGCGGTGGAAGTCGCAGTAGCTTAACAAGACGGTTTAAATGCCCCTTGGAACAGACGTGCAGGTCGCAGTAGATAAACAAAAGAAAGTTTAAATGCCCCTTGGAAGAGACGTGGAGGTCGCAGTAGCTTAATAAGTCGATTTAATTGCCCATTGGTAGAGACATGCAGGTCACAGTAGCTTAATAAGACGGTTTAAATGCCACTTGGAAGAGACGTGCAGGTCGCAGTAGCTTAACAAGATGGTTTAAATACCCCTTGCAAGAGATGTGCAGGTCTCAGTAGCTTAACAAGACGTTTTAAATGCCCCTTGGAAGAGACGTACAGGTCGCAGTAACTTAACAAGAAGGTTTAAATGCCCCTTGGAAGAGCGGTGCAGGTCGCAGTAGCTTAACAAGACGGTTTAAATGCCCCTTGGAAAAGACGTACAGGTCGCAGTAGCTTAACAAGATGGCTTAAATGCCCCTTGGAAAAGTGGTGGAGGTTACAGTAGCTTAGCAAGACGGTTTAAATGCCCCTTGGAAGAGACGTGCAGGTCGCAGTAGCTTAACAAGACGGTTTAAATGCCCCTTGGAAGAGACGTGCAAGTCGCTGTAGATTAACATGACTGTTTAAAAACCCCTTGGAAAAGACGTGCAGGTCGCAGAAACTTACCAAGACGGTTTAAATGCCCCTTGGTAGAGAAGAAAAGGTAGCAGTAGCTTAACAAGACGGTTTAAATACCCCTTGGAAGAGCGGAGAAGGTCGCAGCAGCTAAACAAGACGATTTAATTGCCCCTTGGAAGAGACGTGCAGTTCACAGTAGCTTAATAAGATGGTTTAAATGCGCCTTGGAAGAGACGTGCAGGTCCCAGTAGCTTAACAAGATGGTTTAAAAGCCTCTATGAAAAGCGGTGGAGGTCGCAGTAGCTTAACAAGACAGTTTAAATGCCCCTTGGAAGAGACGTGCAGGTCGCAGTAGCTTAGCAAGACGGTTTAAATGCCCCTTGGAAGAGACGTACAGGTCACAGCAGCTTAACAAGATGATTTAATTGCCCCTTGGAAGAGACGTGCAGTTCACAGTAGCTTAATAAGACGGTTTAAATGCCCCTTGGAAGAGACGTACAGGTCGCAGTAGCTTAACAAGACGGTTTAAATGCCCCTTGGAAGAGAAGTGCAGGTCGCAGTAGCTTAACAAGACGGTTTAAATGCCCCTTGGAAGAGACGAGCAAGTCGCAGTAGCTTAAAAAGACTGTTTAAATGAGCCTTGGAAGAGACGTGCAGGTCGCAGTAGCTTAACAAGACGGTTTAAATGCCCCTTGGAACACGAGCAGGTCGCAGTAGCTTAACAAGAGGGTTTAAATGCCCCTTGGAAGAGATGTGCAAGTCGCAGTAAATTAACAAGACGGTTTAAATGCCCCTTGAAAGAGCGGTGGAGGTGGCAGTAGCTTAACAAGACAGTTTAAATCCCCCTTGGAAGAGATGTGCAGGTCGCAGTAGCTTAACAAGATGGTTTAAATGCGCCTTGGAATAGGCTTGCAGGTCGCAGTAGCTTACCAAAACGGATTAAATGCCCCTTGGAAGAGACGTGCAGGTCGCAGTAGCTTAACAAGATGGTTTAAATGCCCCTTGGAAGAGCGGTGGAGGTCGCAGTAGCTTAACAAGATGGTTTAAATGCCCCTTGGAAGAGACATGCAGGTCGCAGCAGCTTAAAAAGATTCTTTAAATGCCCCTTGGAAGAGACGTGCAGGTCGCAGTGGCTTAGCAAGACAGTTTAAATGCCCCTTGAAAGAGACATGCAGGTCGCAGTAGCTAAACAAGACGGTTGAAATGCCCCTTGGTAGAGACGTGCAGGTGGCAGTATCTTAACAAGACGGTTTAAATGCCCCTTGGAAGACAGGAGCAGGTCTCAGTAGCTTAACAAGAGGGTATAAATGCTCCTTGGAAGAGCGGTGGAGGTTACAGTAGCTTAACAAGATGGTTTAAATGCCCCTTGGAAGAGACGTGCAAGTCGCAGTAGCTTAAAAAGACGGTTTAAATGCGCCTTGGAAAAGACGTGCAGGTCGCAGTAGCTTAACAAGACAATTTAAAGGCCCCTTGGAACTTGGTAGAGTTATGCAGGTCGCAGTAGCTTAACAAGATGGTTTAAATGCCCCTTGGAATAGGCTTGCAGGTCGCAGTAGATTAACAAGACTGTTTAAATCCCCCTTGGAAGAGTTATGCAGGTCGCAGTAGCTTAACAAGATGGTCTAAATGCCCCTTGGAAGAGACGTGCAGGTCGCAGTAGCTTAACAAGACGGTTTAAATGCCCCTTGGAAGAGACGTGCTGGTCTCAGTAGCTTAACAAGACGGTTTAAATGCCCCTTGGAAGAGACGTGCAAGTGGCAGTAGATTAACATGACGGTTTAAATGCCCCTTGGTAGAGACGTGCAGGTCGCAGTAGCTAAACAAGACGGTTTAAATTCCCTTTGGAAGAGCAGTGGAGGTCGCAGTAGCTTAATAAGTCGATTTAATTGCCCATTGGCAGAGACATGCAGGTCACAGTAGCTTAATAAGACGGTTTAAATGCCACTTGGAAGAGACGTGCAGGTCGCAGTAGCTTAACAAGACGGTTTAAATACCCCTTGCAAGAGACGTGCACGTCGCAGTAGCTTAACAAGACGGTTTAAATGCCCCTTGGAAGAGACGTACAGGTCGCAGAAACTTAACAAGAAGGTTTAAATGTCCTTTGGAAGAGCGGTGGAGGTCGTAGTAGCTTAACAAAATGGATTAAATGCCCCTTGGAAGAGACGTGCAGGTCGCAGCAGCTTAACAAGATTGTTTAAAGGCCCCTTGGAAGAGACGTGCAGGTCGAAGTAGCTTAAAAAGATGGTTTAAATGCCCCTTGGTAGAGACATGCAGGTCGCAGTAGCTTAACAAGACGATTTTAATGCCCCATTGAAGAGACGTGCAGGTCGCAGTAGCTTAACTAGACGGTTTAAATGCCCCTTGGAAGAGGCATGCAAGTCGCAGTAGCTTAACAAGATGATTTAAATGCCCCTTGGAAGAGACGTGCAGGTCGCAGTAGCTTAACAAGACGGTTTAAATGCCCCTTGGAAGAGACGTGCAGGTCGCAGTAGCTTAACAAGACGGTTGAAATGCCCCTTGGAAGAGAGGTGGAGGTCGCAGTAGCTTAACAAGACAGTTTAAATGCCCCTTGGAAGAGATGTGCAGGGCGCAGTAGCTTAACAAGACTGTTTAAATGCCCCTTGGAAGAGACGTGCAGGTCGCAGTAGCTTAACAAGACGGTTTAAATGCCCCTTGGAAGAGGCATGCAAGTCGCAGTAGCTTAACAAAATGATTTAAATGCCCCTTGGAAGAGACGTGCAGGTTGCAGTAGCTTAACAAGACGGTTTAAATGCCCCTTGGAAGAGAGGTGGAGGTCGCAGTAGCTTAACAAGACAGTTTAAATGCCCCTTGGAAGAGATGTGCAGGTCGCAGTAGCATAACAAGACTGTTTAAATGCCCCTTGTAAGAGACGTGCAGGTCGCAGTAGCTTAACAAGACTGTTTAAATGCCCCTTGGAAGAGAAGTGCAGGTCGCAGTAGCTTAACAAGACGGTTTAAATGCACCTTGGAAGACACGTGCAGGTCGCAGTAGCTTAACAAGACGCTATAAATGCCCCTTGGAAGAGGCTTGCAGGTCGCAGTAGCTTAACAAGACGGTTTAAATGCCCCTTGGTAGAGACATGCAGGTCGCAGTAGCTTAACAAGACGGTTTAAATGCCCCTTGGAAGAGACGTGCAGTTCGCAGTAGCTTAACAAGACAGTTTAAATACCGCTTGGAAAAGTGGTGGAGATTGCAGTAGCTTAACAAGACGGTTTAAATGCCCCATTGTAGAGACGTGCAAGTCGCAGTAGCTTAACTAGACGGTTTAAATGCCCCTTGGAAAAGTGGTGGAGGTTACAGTAGCTTAACAAGACGATTTAAATGCCCCTTGGAAAAGACGTGCAGGTCGCAGTACCTTAACAAGTCGGTTTAAATGCCCCTTGGAAGAGAGGTGGAGGTCGCAGTAGCTTAACAAGACGGTTTAAATGCCCCTTGGAAGAGCGGTAGAAGTCGCAGTAGCTTAACAAGACGGTTTAAATGCCCCTTGGAACAGACGTGCAGGTCGCAGTAGATAAACAAAAGACAGTTTAAATGCCCCTTGGAAGAGACGTGGAGGTCGCAGTAGCTTAATATGTCGATTTAATTGCCCATTGGTAGAGACATGCAGGTCACAGTAGCTTAATAACATGGTTTAAATGCCACTTGGAAGAGACGTGCAGGTCGTAGTAGCTTAACAAGACGGTTTAAATACCCCTTGCAAGAGACGTGCACGTCGCAGTAGCTTAACAAGACGGTTTAAATGCCCCTTGGAAGAGACGTACAGGTCGCAGTAACTTAACAAGAAGGTTTAAATGCCCCTTGGAAGAGCGGTGCAGGTCGCAGTAGCTTAACAAGACGGTTTAAATGCCCCATGGAAAAGACGTACAGGTCGCAGTAGCTTAACAAGATGGCTTAAATGCCCCTTGGAAAAGTGGTGGAGGTTACAGTAGCTTAACAAGACGGTTTAAATGCCCCTTGGAAGAGACGTGCTGGTCGCAGTAGCTTAACAAGACGGTTTAAAGGCCCCTTGGAAGAGACGTGCAAGTCGCAGTAGATTAACATGACTGTTTAAAAACCCCTTTGAAGAGACGTGCAGGTCGCAGAAAATTACCAAGACGGTTTAAATGCCCCTTGGTAGAGAAGAACAGGTAGCAGTAGCTTAACAAGACTGTTTAAATACCCTTGGAAGAGCGGCGGAGGTCGCAGCAGCTTAAAAAGACAATTTAATTGCCCCTTGGAAGAGACGTGCAGTTCACAGTAGCTTAATAAGACGCTTTAAATGCGCCTTGGAAGAGACGTGCAGGTCCCAGTGGCTTAACAAGATGGTTTAAAAGCCTCTATGAAAAGCGGTGGAGGTCGCAGTAGCTTAACAAGACAGTTTAAATGCCCCTTGGAAGAGACGTGCAGGTCGCAGTAGCTTAGCAAGACGGTTTAAATGCCCCTTGGAAGAGACGTACAGTTCACAGCAGCTTAACCAGACGATTTAATTGCCCCTTGGAAGAGACATGCAGTTCACAGTAGCTTAATAAGACGGTTTAAATGCCCCTTGGAAGAGACGTGCAAGTCGCAGTAGCTAAACAAGACGGTTTAAATGCCCCTTGGAAGAGAAATACAGGTCGCAGTAGCTTAACAAGACGGTTTAAATGCCCCTTGGAAAAGTGGTGGAGGTCGCAGTAGCTTAGCAAGACGATTTAATTGCCCATTGGTAGAGACATGCTGTTCACATTAGCTTAATAAGACGGTTTAAATGGCACTTGGAAGAGACGTGCAGGTCGCAGCAGCTTAACAAGACTGTTTAAATACCCCTTGGAAGAGACGTGCATGTCGCAGTAGCTTAACAAGAGTGTTTAAATGCCCCTTGGAATGAGCTTGCAGGTCGCAGAAACTTACCAAGATGGTTTAAATGCCCCTTGGTAAAGACGTGCAAGTCGCAGTAGATTAACAAGATGGTTTCAATGCCCCTTGGTAGAGACGTGCAGGTCGCTGTAGCTAAACAAGACGGTTTAAATACCCCTTGGAAGAGAGGCGGAGGTCGCAGTAGCTTAACAAGACGATTTAATTGCCCCTTGGAAGATACGTGCAGGTCACAGTAGGTTAATAAGAAGGTTTAAATGCGCCTTGGAAGAGACTTGCAGGTTCCAGTAGCTTAACAAGATGGTTTAAAAGCCCCTATGAAAAGCGGTGGAGGTCGCAGTAGCTTAACAAGACGGTTTAACTGCCCCTTGGGAGAAATGTGCAGGTCGCAGTAGCTTAACAAAACGGTTTAAATACCCCTTGGAAGAGACGTGCAGGTCGCAGTAGCTTAACAAGACGGTTTAAATGCCCCTTGGAAGAGCGGTGGAGGTCGTAGTAGCTTATCAAGACTGATTAAATGCCCCTTGGTAGAGACGTGCAGGTCGCAGCAGCTTAACAAGACGGTTTACATGCCTATTGGAAGAGTGGTGGAGGGCGCAGTAGCTTAACACGATGGTTTAAATGCCCCATGGAAGAGCGGTGGAGGTCGCAGAAGCTTAACAAGACAGTTTAAATGCCCCTTGGAAGAGGCTGGCAGGTCGCAGTAGCTTAACAAGACGATGCAAATGCCCCTTGCAAGAGACGTGCAGGTCGCAGTAGCTTAAAAACATGGTTTAAATGCCACTTGGAAAAGCAGTGTAGGTCGCAGTAACTTAACAAGACAGTTTAATTGCCCCTTGGAAGAGACATGCAGGTTGCAGCAGCTTAACAAGACGGTTTAAATGCCCCTTAGAAGAGACGCTCAAGTCGCAGTAGCTTAATAAGACGGTTTAAATGCCCCTTGGAAGAGACGTGCAGGTCGCAGTAGCTTAACAAGACTGTTTAAATACCACTTGGAAGAGATGTGCAGGTCGCAGTAGCTTAACAAAAGGGTTTAAATGCCCCTTGAAATAGGCTTGCAGGTCGCAGTAGCTTACCAAGACGGTTTAAATGCCCATTGGTAGAGACGTACCAGTCGCAGGAGCTTAACAAGACGGTTTAAATGCCCCTTGGAAGAGACATGCAGGTCACAGTAGCTTAACAAGACGGTTAAAATGACCTTTGGAAGAGCAGTGGAGGTCGCAGTAGCTTAACAAGATGGTTTAAATGCCCCTTGGAAGAGACGTGCAGGTCGCAGTAGATTAACAAGATGGTTTAAATGCCCCTTGGTAGAGACGTACAGGTCGCAGTAGCTAAACAAGACGGTTTAAATGTCCCTTGGAAGAGCGGCGGAGGTGGCAGTAGCTTAACAAGACGATTTAATTGCCCCTTGGAAGAGACGTGCAGGTCACAGTAGCTTAATAAGATGGTTTAAATGCGCCTTGGAAGAGACGTGCAGGTTCCAGTAGCTTAACAAGATGGTTTAAAAGCCCCTATGAAAAGCGGTGGAGTTCGCAGTAGCTTAACAAGACGGTTTAACTGCCCCTTGGAAGAGACATGCAGGTCGCAGTAGCTTAACAAAACGGTTTAAATACCCCTTGCAAGAGACGTGCAGGACACAGTAGCTTAACAAGACGGTTTAAATGCCCCTTGGAAGAGACGTGCAGGTCCCAGTAGCTTAACAAGATGGTTTAACTGCCCCTTGGAAGAGACATGCAGGTCGCAGTAGCTTAACAAGACGATTTAAATGCCCCTTGGAAAAGTGGTGCAGGCTACAGTAGCTAAACAAGAAGGTTTAAATACCCCTTAGAAGAGACGTGCAAGTCACAGTAGCTTAACAAGACAGTTTAAATGCCCCTTGGAAGAGACGTGCAGGTCGCAGTAGCTTAATAAGACAGTTTAAATGTTCCTTAGAAGAGACGTGCAGGTCGCAGTAGCTTAATAAGACGGTTTAAATGCCCCTTGAAAGGGACGTGCAGGTCGCAGTAGCTTAACAAGACTGTTTAAATACCACTTGGAAGAGACGTGCAGGTTGCAGTAGCTTAACAAAAGGGTTTAAATGCCCCTTGAAATAGGCTTGCAGGTCGCAGTAGCTTACCAAGACGGTTTAAATGCCCATTGGTAGAGACGTACCAGTCGCAGGAGCTTAACAAGACGGTTTAAATGCCCCTTAGAAGAGACATGCAGGTCACAGTAGCTTAACAAGACAGTTAAAATGACCTTTGGAAGAGCAGTGGAGGTCGCAGTAGCTTAACAAGACGATTTAATTGCCCCTTGGAAGAGACGTGCAGGTCACAGTAGCTTAATAACATGGTTTAAATGCCCCTATGAAAAGCGGTGGAGGTCGCAGTAGCTTAACAAGACGGTATAAATGCCCCTTGGAAGAGACATGCAGGTCGCAGTAGCTTAACAAAATGGTTTAAATACCCCTTGCAAGAGACGTGCAGGTCACAGTAGCTTAACAAGATGGTTTAAATGCCCCTTGGAAGAAACGTGCAGGTCGCAGTAGCTTGACAAGACGGTTTAAATGCCCCTTGCAAGAGACGTGCAGGTCGCAGTAACTTAACAAGACAGTTTAAATGCCCCTTGGAAGAGCGGTGGAGGTCGTAGTAGCTTATCAAGACTGATTAAATGCCCCTTGGTAGAGACGTGCAGGTAACATCAGCTTAACAAGACGGCTTAAATGTCCCTTGGAAGATACGTGCAAGTCGCAGTATCTTAAAAAGACGGTTTAAATGAGCCTTGGAAGAGAGGTGCAGGTCGTAGTAGCTTAACAAGACGGTTTAAATGCCCCTTGGAAGAGACGTGCAGGCCGCAGTAGCTTAACAAAACGGTTTAAATGCCCCTTGCAAGAGACGTGCAGGTCACAGTAGCTTAACAAGACGGTTTAAATGCCCCTTGGAAGAGATGTGCAGGTCGCAGTAGCTTAACAACACGGTTTACATGCCCCTTGAAAGAGCGGTGGAGGTCGCAGTAGCTTAACAAGATGGTTTAAATGCCCCTTGGAAGAGCGGTGGAGGTCGCAGTAGCTTAACAAGACAGTTTAAATGCCCAATGGAAGAGATGTGCAGGTCGCCGTTGCTTAACAAGACGGTTTACATGACCCCTTCGAAGAGACGTGCTGTGCGCAGAAGCTTAACAAGATGGTTTAAATGCCCTATGGAAGAGCGGTGGAGGTCGCAGTAGCTTAACAAGACAGTTTAATTGCCCCTTGGAAGAGACATGCAGGTCGCAGTAGCTTAACAAGACTGTTTAAATGCCCCTTGGAAGAGACGTGCAGGTCGAAGTAGCTTAACAAGACGGATTAAATGCCCCTTGGTAGAGACATGCAGGTCGCAGTAGCTTAACAAAATGGTTTAAATGCCCCATGGAAGAGAAGTGCAGGTCGCAGTAGCTTAACAAGACGGTTTAAATGCCCCTTGGAAAAGTGGTGGAGGTTACAGAAGCTTAACAAGACGTTTTAAATGCCCCTTGGAAGAGATGTTCAAGTCGCAGTAGCTTAACAAGATGGTTTAAATGCCCCTTGTAAGAGACGTGCAGGTCACAGAAGCTTAACAAGATGGTTTAAATGCCCCTTGAAAGAGACGTGCAGGTCACAGTAGCTTAACAAGATGGTTTAAATGCCCCTTGGAAGAGACGTGATGGTCGCAGTAGCTTAACAAGACGGTTTAAATGCCCCTTGGAAAAGACATGCAGCTCGCAGTAGCTTAAAAAGACGGTTTAAATGCCCCTTGGAAGAGACATGCAGGTCGCAGCAGCTTAAAAAGACTGTTTAAATGCCCCTTGGAAAAGACCTGCAGGTCGCACTGGCTTAACAAGACAGTTTAAATGCCCCTTGGAAGAGACAAGCAAGTCGCAGTAGCTTAAAAAGACGGTTTAAATGCCCCTTGGAAGAGACGTGCAGGTCGCAGTGGCTTAACAAGACGGTTTAAATGCCCCTTGGAAGAGACGTGCAAGTCGCAGTAGCTTAAAAAGACGGTTTAAATGAGCCTTGGAAGAGAGGTGCAGGTCGTAGTAGCTTAACAAGACGGTTTAAATGCCACTTGGAAGAGACGTGCAGGCCGCAGTAGCTTAACAAAACGTTTTAAATACCCCTTGCAAGAGACGTGCAGGTCACAGTAGCTTAACAAGAGGGTTTAAATGCCCCTTGGAAGAAACGTGCAGGTCAATGTAGCTTAACAAGATGGTTTAAGTGCCCATTGGAAGAGACATGCAGGTCGCAGTAGCTTAACAAGACGGTTTAAATGCCCCTTGGAAGAGACATGCAGGTCGCAGTGGCTTAACAAGACAGTTTAAATACCCCTTGAAAGAGACATGCAGGTCGCAATAGCTTAACAAGACGGTTTAAATGCCCCTTGGAAGAGACTTGCAGGTCGCAGTAGCTTAACAAGACGGTTTAAATGCCCCTTGGAAAAGTGGTGGAGGTTACAGTAGCTTAACAAGACAGTTTAAATGCCCCTTGAAAGAGACGTGCAAGTCGCAGTAGCTTAAAAAGACGGTTTAAATGCACCTTGGAAAAGACATGCAGGTCGCAGTAGCTTAACAAGAGGGTTTAAATGCCCCTTGGAAGAGCGGTGGAGGTCGCAGTAGCTTAACAAGAGAGTCTAAATGCCCCTTGGAAGAGACGTACAGGTCGCAGTAGCTTAACAAGATGGTTTAAATGCACCTTGGAAGAGACGTGCTGGTCACAGTAGCTTAACAAGACGGTTTAAATGCCCCTTGGAAAAGTGGTGGAGGTTACAGTAGCTTTACAAGACGGTTTAAATGCACCTTGGAAGAGATGTGCTAGTCACAATAGCTTAACAAGACAGTTTAAATGCCCCTTGGAAGAGACGTGCAGGTAGCAGTAGCTAAACAAGACGGTTTAAATGCCCCTTGGAAGAGACGTGCAGGTCGCAGTAGCTTAACAAGACTGTTTAAATACCCCTTGGAAGAGACGTGCAGGTCGCAGTAGCTTAACAAAATGGTTTAAATGCCCTATGGAAGAGAAGTGCAGGTCGCAGAAGCTTAACAAGACTGTTTAAATGCCCCTTGGAAAATTGGTGGAGGTCGCAGTAGATTAACAAGATGGTTTAAATGCCCCTTGGAAGAGCATTGGAGGTCGCAGCAGCTTAACAAGACGGTTTACATGCCCCTTGGAAGAGCGGTGGAGGTCGCAGTAGCTTAACAATATGGTTTAAATGCCCCTTGGAAAAGCGGTGGAGGTCGCAGTAGCTTAACAAGACGGTTTAAATGCCCTTTGGAAGAGACGTGCAGGTCGCAGAAGCTTAACAAGATGGTTTAAATGCCCCTTGGAAGAGCAGTGGAGGTCGCAGTGGCTTAACAAGACAGTTCAATTGCCCCTTGGAAGAGACATGCAGGTCGCAGCAGCTTAACAAGACTGTTTAAATGCCCCTTGGAAGAGACGTGCAGGTCTCAGTAGCTTAACAAGACGGATTAAATGCCCCTTGGTAGAGACATGCATGTCGCAGTAGCTTAACAAAATGGTTTAAATGCCCCATGGAAGAGAAGTGCAGGTCGCAGAAGCTTAACAAGATGGTTTAAATGCCCCTTGGAAAAGTGGTGTAGGTTACAGTAGCTTAACAAGACGGTTTAAAAGCCCCTATGAAGAGCGGTGGAGGTCGCAGTAGCTTAACAAGACGGTTTAACTGCCCCTTGGAAGAGATGTGCAGGTCGCAGTAGCTTAACAAAACGGTTTAAATACCCCTTGCAAGAGACGTGCAGGTCACAGTAGCTTAACAAGACGGTTTAAATGCCCCTTGGAAGAGACGTGCAGGTCGCAGTAGCTTAACAAGACTGTTTAAATCCCCCTTGGAAGAGATGTGCAGATCGCAGTAGCTTAACAAGATGGTTTAAATGCCTCTTGGAATAGGCTTACAGGTCGCAATAGCTTACCAAGACGGTTTAAATGCCCCTTGGAAGAGACGTGCAGGTTGCAGTACCGTAACAAGACGGTTTAAATGACCTTTGGTAGAGAAGTGCAGGTCGTGTAGCTTAACAAAACGGTTTAAATACCCCTTGCAAGAGACGTGCAGGTCACAGTAGCTTAACAAGACGGTTTAAATGCCCCTTGGAAGAAACGTGCAGGTCGCAGTAGCTTAACAAGACGGTTTAAATGCCCGTTGGAAGAGACGTGCAGGTCGCAGTAGCTTAACAAGACGGTTTAAATGACCCTTGGAAGAGCGGTGGAGGTCGTAGTAGCTTATCAAGACTGATGAAATGCCCCTTGGTAGAGACGTGCAGGTCGCAGCAGCTTAACAAGACGGTGTAAATGCCCCTTGGAAAATCGGTGGAGGTCGCAGTAGATTAACAAGATGGATTAAATGACCCTTGGAAGAGACGTGCAAGTCGCAGTAGCTTAACAAGACGGTTTACATGCCCATTGAAAGAGTGGTGGAGGTCGCAGTAGCTTAACAAGATGGTTTAAATGCCCCTTGGAAGAGCGGTGGAGGTCGCAGAATCTTAACAAGACAGTTTAAATGCCCCTTGGAAGTGACGTGCAGGTCGCAGTAGCTTAACAAGACGGTTTAAATGCCCCTTGGAAGAGGCTGGCAGGTCGCAGTAGCTTAAAAAGACGGTTTAAATGCCCCTTGGTAGAGACATGCAGGTCGCAGTAGCTTAACAAAACGGTTTAAATGCCCCATGGAAGAGACGTACAGGTCGCAGTAGCTTAACAAGAAGGTTTAAATGCCCCTTGGAAAAGTGGTGGAGGTTACATTAGCTTAACAAGACGGTTTAAATGCCCCTTGGAAGAGACGTGCAAGTCGCAGCAGCTTAACAAGACGGTTTAAATGCCCCTTGGAAGAGACGTGCAGGTCGCAGTAGCTTAAAAAGACTGTTTAAATGCCCCTTGGAAGAGACGTGCAGGTAGCAGTAGCTTAATAAGACGGTTTAAATGTCAGTTGGTAGAGACGTGCAGGTCGCGGTAGCTTAATAAGACGGTTTAAATGCCACTTGGAAGAGCGGTGGAGGTCGCAGTAGCTTAACAAGACAGTTTAAATGCCCCTTGGAAGAGACGTACAGGTCGTAGTAGCTTAACAAGACGGTTTAAATGCCCCTTGGAAGAGACGTGCAGGTCGCAGTAGCTTAACAAGACTGTTTAAATCCCCCTTGGAAGAGATGTGCAGATCGCAGTAGCTTAACAAGATGGTTTAAATGCCTCTTGGAATAGGCTTACAGGTCGCAATAGCTTACCAAGACGGTTTAAATGCCCCTTGGAAGAGACGTGCAGGTTGCAGTACCGTAACAAGACGGTTTAAATGACCTTTGGTAGAGAAGTGCAGGTCGTGTAGCTTAACAAGACGGTTTAAATGCCCCTTGGAAGAGCAGTGGAGGTCGCAGATGTTTAACAAGACGGTTTAAATGCCTCTTGGAAGAGACATGCAGGTCGCAGCAGCTTAACAAGATGGTTTAAATGCCCCTTGGAAGAGACATGCTGGTCGCAGTAGCTTAACAAGACAATATAAATGCCCCTTGGAAAAGTGGTGGAGGTTACAGTAGCTAAACAAGAATGTTTAAATGCCCCTTGGAAGAGACGTGCAAGTCACAGTAGCTTAACAAGACAGTTTAAATGCCCCTTGGAAGAGACGTGCAGGTCGCAGTAGCTTAACAAGACGGTTTAAATGCCCCTTGGAAGAGACGTGCAAGTCGCAGCAGCTTAACAAGACGGTTTAAATGCCCCTTGGAAGAGACGTGCAGGTCGCAGTAGCTTAAAAAGACTGTTTAAATGCCCCTTGGAAGAGACGTGCAGGTAGCAGTAGCTTAATAAGACGGTTTAAATGTCAGTTGGTAGAGACGTGCAGGTCGCGGTAGCTTAATAAGACGGTTTAAATGCCACTTGGAAGAGCGGTGGAGGTCGCAGTAGCTTAACAAGACAGTTTAAATGCCCCTTGGAAGAGACGTACAGGTCGTAGTAGCTTAACAAGACGGTTTAAATGCCCCTTGGAAGAGACGTGCAGGTCGCAGTAGCTTAACAAGACTGTTTAAATCCCCCTTGGAAGAGATGTGCAGATCGCAGTATCTTAACAAGATGGTTTAAATGTCTCTTGGAATAGGCTTACAGGTCGCAATAGCTTACCAAGACGGTTTAAATGCCCCTTGGAAGAGATGTGCAGGTTGCAGTACCGTAACAAGACGGTTTAAATGACCTTTGGTAGAGAAGTGCAGGTCGTGTAGCTTAACAAGACGGTTTAAATGCCCCTTGGAAGAGCAGTGGAGGTCGCAGATGTTTAACAAGACGGTTTAAATGCCTCTTGGAAGAGACATGCAGGTCGCAGCAGCTTAACAAGATGGTTTAAATGCCCATTGGAAAAGACCTGCAGTTCGCAGTAGCTTAACAAGATGGTTTAAACGCCCCTTGGAAGAGCGGTGGAGGTGGCAGTAGCTTAACAAGACGGTTTAAGTGCCCCTTGGTGAGAGACATGCAGGTCGCAGCAGCTTAAAAAGACGGTTTAAATACTCCTTGCAAGAGACGTGCAGGTCACAGCAGCTTAACAAGACGGTGTAAATGCCCCTTGGAAGAAACGTGCAGGTCGCAGTAGCTTAACAAGACGGTTTAAATGCCCCTTGGAAGAGACGTGCAGGTCGCAGTAGCTTAACAAGACGGTTTAAATGACCCTTGGAAGAGCGATGGAGGTCGTAGTAGCTTATCAAGACTGATTAAATGCCCCTTGGTAGAGACGTGCAGGTCGCAGCAGCTTAACAAGACGGTTTAAATGCCCCTTGGAAAATCGGTGGAGGTCGCAGTAGATTAACAAGATGGATTAAATGACCCTTCGAAGAGACGTGCAAGTCGCAGTTGCTTAACAAGATGGTTTACATGCCCATTGGAAGAGTGGTGGAGGTCGCAGTAGCTTAACAAGATGGTTTAAATGCCCCTTGGAAGAGCGGTGGAGGTCGCAGAATCTTAACAAGACAGTTTAAATGCCCCTTGGAAGTGACGTGCAGGTCGCAGTAGCTTAACAAGACGTTTTAAATGCCCCTTGGAAGAGGCTGGCAGGTCGCAGTAGCTTACAAAGACGATTTAAATGCCCCTTGGAAGAGACGTGCAGGTCGCAGTAGCTTAACAAGACGGTTTAAATGCCCCTTGGAAGAGACGTGCAGGTCGCAGTAGCTTAACAAGTCGGTTTAAATGAGACTTGGAAGAGCGGTGGAGGTCGCAGTAGCTTAACAAGACAGTTTAAATGCCCCTTGGAAGAGTCGTGCAGGTCGCAGTAGCTTAAAAAGACGGTTTAAATGCCCCTTGGAAGAGACGTGCAGGTCGCAGTAGCTTAACAAGACGGTTTAAATGCCCCTTGGAAAAGTGGTGGAGGTTACAGTAGCTTAACAAGACGGTTTAAATGACCCTTGGAAGAGACGTGCAGGTCGCGGTAGCTTAAAAAGACGGTGTAAATGCCCCTTGGAAGAGACGTGCAGGTCGCAGCAGCTTAACAAGACGGTTTAAATGCCCCTTGGAAGAGCGGTGGTGGTCGCAGTAGCTTAACAAGACAGTTTAAATACCCCTTGGAAGAGACGTGCAGGTCGCAGTTGCTTAATAAGACAGTTTAAATGTCAGTTGGAAGAGACGTGCAGGTCGCAGCAGCTTAACAAGACGGTTTAAATGACATTTGGAAGAGACGTGCAGGTCGCAGTAGCTTAACAAGTCGGTTTAAATGCCACTTGGAAGAGCGGTGGAGGTCGCAGTAGCTTAACAAGACAGTTTAAATGCCCCTTGGAAGAGACGTGCAGGTCGCAGTAGCTTACTAAGACGGTTTAAATGCCCCTTGGAAGAGACGTGCAGGTCGCAGTAGCTTAACAAGACTGTTTAAATCCCCCTTGGAAGAGATGTGCAGGTCGCAGTAGCTTAACAAGATGGTTTAAATGCCCCTTGGAATAGGCTTGCAGGTCGCAATAGCTTACCAAGTCGGTTTAAATGCCCCTTGGAAGAGACGTGCAGGTCGCAGTAGCTTAAAAAGATGGTTTAAATGCCCCTTGGAAGAGCGGTGGAGGTGGCAGTAGCTTAACAAGACGGTTTAAATGCCCCTTGGTGAGAGACATGCAGGTTGCAGCAGCTTTAAAAGACGGTTTAAATACTCCTTGCAAGAGACGTGCAGGTCACAGCAGCTTAACAAGACGGTGTAAATGCCCCTTGGAAGAAACGTGCAGGTCGCAGTAGCTTAACAAGACGGTTTAAATGCCCCTTGGAAAAGACGTGCAGGTCGCAGTAGCTTAACAAGACGGTTTAAATGAACCTTGGAAGAGCGATGGAGGTCGTAGTAGCTTATCAAGACTGATTAAATGCCCCTTGGTAGAGACGTGCAGGTCGCAGCAGCTTAACAAGACGGTTTAAATGCCCCTTGGAAAATCGGTGGAGGTCGCAGTAGATTAACAAGATGGATTAAATGACCCTTGGAAGAGACGTGCAAGTCGCAGTAGCTTAACAAGATGGTTTAAATGCCCCTTGGAAGAGCGGTGGAGGTCGCAGAATCTTAACAAGACAGTTTAAATGCCCCTTGGAAGTGACGTGCAGGTCGCAGTAGCTTAACAAGACGTTTTAAATGCCCCTTGGAAGAGGCTGGCAGGTCGCAGTAGCTTACAAAGACGATTTAAATGCCCCTTGGAAGAGACGTGCAGGTCACAGTAGCTTAACAAGACGGTTTAAATGCCCCTTGGAAGAGACGTGGAGGTCGCAGTAGCTTAACAAGTCGGTTTAAATGCCACTTGGAAGAGCGGTGGAGGTCGCAGTAGCTTAACAAGACAGTTTAAATGCCCCTTGGAAGAGACGTGCAGGTCGCAGTAGCTTAATAAGACGGTTTAAATGCCCCTTGGAAGAGACGTGCAGGTCGCAGTAGCTTAACAAGACTGTTTAAATCCCCCTTGGAAGAGATGTGCAGGTCGCAGTAGCTTAACAAGATGGTTTAAATGCCCCTTGGAATAGGCTTGTGTAGCACCCTGAGGATCCGGCTGCTACAGGAGTATTGCACCTCAACCCAGAGGTGTGATATTCCACTCCCGGGTAAGGATGGAGTGTGGGGCTGAGCTCAGTTAGACTGCATGCACTACATACATCCCATTTCCGAGGGGCAGGCCGACGGTACTCCCACTTAGAAATGTGCAGGTACGACCGTGTCTGTCCCTGGCTGGAGTGGGAGGGGGTTGGTATATCCCTGTAGTGTAGGGGCAGATAGGGGGAGCAGTCTGGGTAGAGCTAGGAGCTCATTGGGTGCTGGTCACCTGAGCTCACACATAGAGGGTATATAAGGAGGGCACCAACATAGATCAGGGTCAGTTGCAGAAGACAAGTCTGTCAGGTGGAGGCAGGCAGAGGACATCCTGCCAGTAACAGAGAGGAAGAGCAGCCCTGAGGAGAGAGAGAGAGAGGAGCAGTGAAGAAGGACCCAGAGGGGGACAAAGAAGGGACCCAAGAACCCAAATCAGATCACCGGGTGAGGAGTCAGCACAAGGGTACCGGAACCCAAACTGGTGGGGGCAGAAAACACATCCCTAGCCAGAGACCGGAGGCTGTGGGCAGCATCTGCCACGGCCACCCACTACATCCACCCTGAAGGCTTACCACATGAAGGGTCAGGGAACCTAAGGCCAAAGGTTGCCCCACAGAAGGCCCGAGGGAGCTGGACCTAGGTGGATCACTGGTGGGGAAGGCAGAAGAAAGGACAGAGGGAGAGCTCAGGGCCACACTCCGGACTTGTTTGGGGGTTGGCCGGATCCCGGACCTGGTGGACGCAGCACGGCTCGGGTGGTCACTCGGAGCTGGAGTGACCGGGAACATCAGCAGTGAGTAAAAATACCCTTAACTGCACAACCCGACTCTGTCGTTAATTAACCGTCTGCGTCACACCACCGCAACCCCCATCCTCTGCACCTGTCCCCCTGAGGCTATACCCCTCCCGTTGGGGGTTATCCCACCAAGCTGCACCACACCATCAGCCTCAGCGGACCTTGCTGCAGCGGCGGCCACCGTGACCGCAACACAACGGGTGGCGTAGTCGACATGAAGAACATCATAACATCTGTAGGACTGTCACACAACCCTGAGTTTGACACCCTGGGCACGGGCCGGGTCACAGCCGCTCGGAGACTACAACCCCCATCTGATCCGGTGCCGGGTAGTCCCCTCAAAAGGAATATGTCCCAGGGGGCGCGTCAACTTTGGCGTAGTCGGCAGGATTACGTGCCCGCAACACCCGGGTACTGCGTGCCTCAAGAAAAATGCAAGTTTACCTCAGAAAGAAGTTTCCTGCCGGTTCCGGAGGGTCCACGCCATCGGACTCCATCACCAGTCGTTTCCCGCCGGTTGTCCGCCATTTCCAGCTTTTTCCCGCCATCTGCAGAGTTTCCCGCCACTGGGAGACGATTCCCGCCAATTCCAGCTTTTTCCCGCCTTGGAAGAGCAGCAGACGCCATTATGGGCGTGCCAAAGGAGGGCAGGAGGACACTTCCCATCGTGGGCCGGGACCGAAAATGGCGCCAAAGGTGGAAACCGCCCCCACCAACAGAGACTGTGATGCTAGAGGTGTCTGTCAGCGTGAAAGAACTGCCCCTGGAGCTGACAGTCACCAAGTTGCCCCGGGACCGCCCTCGAAGTAGGAGGAGACCAAACAAAAGAGCAACGATGGGTGTCGCCTGGTGCAGTCTGGAGCAAGCACACCCGGAGTTGAGAGGTGTGGAGAGAGAGCACCCGGAGTCAAGGAGAGAAAGAGTAGACCCGGGAATGGAGCGGCAGCAGCGCAGCACCGGCCCGCTGGCCAGGAGCCTGCAAAAGGAAGAAAGAGGAGAGCAGAGCAGCACCGGCCCGCTGGCCAGGAGCCTGCCGGAAGAAGAGCGGAGCAGCACCGACCCGATGGTCAGGAGCCTGCTGGAGTCAACCACCCCGCTAGGCTTAGCGGAGATCCTGGCGCAGCTCCCCCGAGACCGGGAGTGCGCGCGGAGTGCCCTGGAGGGCCTCGCGGGAAGGATGGCCCGAGTGCAGAGGGAGATCCTGGCGGAGTGGAGCCGGGAGATGGCCCAGCAAGCTGGAACCCGTCCACGGAACCCGCTCCCTTGGAAGAAGACACCGACTGCCTCTGCGGATGACGCGGGAGGACCCAAGGCCGGAGACGGCGCAGAAGAGGGAGCGAGACGCATGGCAGCAGGTAAGGGGGACGCCTATACCCCATACCGGAAGACCGCTTACCTGCCCCAGCTCCCCGTCGCAGAGCCCGAAGGTCCCCCTGCCGTACCCGAGACCGCCATGACACCGCCACCGACTAGGCCCCGACCGGAAGCCGCCGCCGCGACCCCTGGGACGTCACGCGTCGTGACCCGGGGCGTGGCGAAGGAGGAGGAGCCACCGGCCTGGTCGCAGGGCCTAGCGTTTCAGGGCGCCGCGTCACCAACAGCGCCATCTACCTCTGCGGAGTCCCCGGCCTGGTCGCAAGGCCAGGTAGCCCAGGGCGCCGCCGTGTTAACAGTGCCCATAACCTTCCAGATGCCCCCGGCCTGGCCGCAAGGCCTGGGTAACCTGGGCGCTCCCACCATCGCGCCCGCACCCGTGACATCAAGGGTGCCACATCTGGGGGAGGACCCCTTCAGTCAGCACACATGGCCGGACGGGCGGCCCTTCATCTGGCCCGAAGAATTTTTGGAGCTGGAGCGGCAAAAGAAGCTAGGTCCCTTGTGTGAGCCCCTGATTCCGGCTCCGCAGCCCGTGACTCGGGTCTCGCCTCCCCTGGAAGAGGCTCAATTTGCGTGGGACCCCAAGGGAGGTGATTTAATGGGGTTCACCGAAAAGAGCCGGGCGGCCGCAGAAGAGCGCAATGAAATCTGCCGTCAGCAGCTCGCTCAATTTGCTAAGGAGCGGGAGGAGAGGCGGGTCAGAGAGCAATGGGCCCAGACCCGAAGCGCGGAGCAAAAGAGCCGGACCAGGAGGGACCCCCGTGCAGCGGACCGTCCCCGTACCATCGGGACGGTAATAAAGTTCAACGCGCAGCATGGGTGGGGTTTCATAAAGGACCGTAACACCATGGGTGACGTCTTCGTTACCCGACGGGACGTCGAGTCCCACTTGCCGGAGGGTCACAAAGGCCGTGACCTCTACGTCGGTGACGAGGTCACGTTCACCCGGCACAAGTGTGCCAAGGGACCGTACGCCCTCCACGTACACCGCCTGACGGAGGAGGAGTTGCGGTGTAGGGAGGAAGAGTCAGAAGACCCGGATGGGTTCAAGGCTAGGAGGTACTATGACTGAAATAGTACAAAGGACTGTATATAGTTACCCGTCGGGGTACCAAGTAACCGTGGCTGCTGTGTAGTTTAGTCCCCGTTGGGACCAGTGAACAGTTTAACCCGTGTGTCCCCTATCCAACCAGGCTGAGGACTGTGAGCAGCCATCCCTTTCCCTTTACCTGGCCGGGGACTGAGAACGGCCAAATTCCCTGTAAATAGTTGCGCTTCCTAAGGCGCCCCCTACTGGTTTTATGAGAAACCGCTTTTCCAAAGACTGTCGCACTTTACCTGGTCACGAGTTGCACGGTGACCAGAGGAAAAAGAAAGAAAGAGACGACGAGAATGTTGTTGATATGAAAAAGTTTATATATATATATATTTATATAGTATTTTATATGTTTTATATGGTTATATTGAAAAAAAAAAAAATGTATGTTTTGGTGTTTTGTGTCTTACAGCCCGAGGACGTGCTGTGATTTACCAGGGGGGAATGTAGCACCCTGAGGATCCGGCTGCTACAGGAGTATTGCACCTCAACCCAGAGGTGTGATATTCCACTCCCGGGTAAGGATGGAGTGTGGGGCTGAGCTCAGTTAGACTGCATGCACTACATACATCCCATTTCCGAGGGGCAGGCCGACGGTACTCCCACTTAGAAATGTGCAGGTACGACCGTGTCTGTCCCTGGCTGGAGTGGGAGGGGGTTGGTATATCCCTGTAGTGTAGGGGCAGATAGGGGGAGCAGTCTGGGTAGAGCTAGGAGCTCATTGGGTGCTGGTCACCTGAGCTCACACATAGAGGGTATATAAGGAGGGCACCAACATAGATCAGGGTCAGTTGCAGAAGACAAGTCTGTCAGGTGGAGGCAGGCAGAGGACATCCTGCCAGTAACAGAGAGGAAGAGCAGCCCTGAGGAGAGAGAGAGAGAGGAGCAGTGAAGAAGGACCCAGAGGGGGACAAAGAAGGGACCCAAGAACCCAAATCAGATCACCGGGTGAGGAGTCAGCACAAGGGTACCGGAACCCAAACTGGTGGGGGCAGAAAACACATCCCTAGCCAGAGACCGGAGGCTGTGGGCAGCATCTGCCACGGCCACCCACTACATCCACCCTGAAGGCTTACCACATGAAGGGTCAGGGAACCTAAGGCCAAAGGTTGCCCCACAGAAGGCCCAAGGGAGCTGGACCTAGGTGGATCACTGGTGGGGAAGGCAGAAGAAAGGACAGAGGGAGAGCTCAGGGCCACACTCCGGACTTGTTTGGGGGTTGGCCGGATCCCGGACCTGGTGGACGCAGCACGGCTCGGGTGGTCACTCGGAGCTGGAGTGACCGGGAACATCAGCAGTGAGTAAAAATACCCTTAACTGCACAACCCGACTCTGTCGTTAATTAACCGTCTGCGTCACACCACCGCAACCCCCATCCTCTGCACCTGTCCCCCTGAGGCTATACCCCTCCCGTTGGGGGTTATCCCACCAAGCTGCACCACACCATCAGCCTCAGCGGACCTTGCTGCAGCGGCGGCCACCGTGACCGCAACACAACGGGTGGCGTAGTCGACATGAAGAACATCATAACATCTGTAGGACTGTCACACAACCCTGAGTTTGACACCCTGGGCACGGGCCGGGTCACAGCCGCTCGGAGACTACAACCCCCATCTGATCCGGTGCCGGGTAGTCCCCTCAAAAGGAATATGTCCCAGGGGGCGCGTCACTTGCAGGTCGCAATAGCTTACCAAGTCGGTTTAAATGCCCCTTGGAAGAGACGTGCAGGTCGCAGTAGCTTAATAAGAGGGTTTAAATGCCCCTTGGAAGAGACGTGCAGGTCGCAATAGCTTAACAAGTCGGTTTAAATGCCACTTGGAAGAGCGGTGGAGGTCGCAGTAGCTTAACAAGACAGTTTAAATGCCCCTTGGAAGAGACGTGCAGGTCGCAGTAGCTTAATAAGACGGTTTAAATGCCCCTTGGAAGAGACGTGCAGGTCGCAGTAGCTTAACAAGACTGTTTAAATCCCCCTTGGAAGAGATGTGCAGGTCGCAGTAGCTTAACAAGATGGTTTAAATGCCCCTTGGAAGAGCGGTGGAGGTGGCAGTAGCTTAACAAGACGGTTTAAATGCCCCTTGGTGAGAGACATGCAGGTCGCAGCAGCTTAAAAAGACGGTTTAAATACTCCTTGCAAGAGACGTGCAGGTCACAGCAGCTTAACAAGACGGTGTAAATGCCCCTTGGAAGAAACGTGCAGGTCGCAGTAGCTTAACAAGACGGTTTAAATGCCCCTTGGAAGAGACGTGCAGGTCGCAGCAGCTTAACAAGACGGTTTAAATGCCCCTTGGAAAATCGGTGGAGGTCGCAGTAGATTAATAAGATGGATTAAATGACCCTTGGAAGAGACGTGCAAGTCGCAGTTGCTTAACAAGATGGTTTACATGCCCTTTGGAAGAGTGGTGGAGGTCGCAGTAGCTTAACAAGATGGTTTAAATGCCCCTTGGAAGAGCGGTGGAGGTCGCAGAATCTTAACAAGACAGTTTAAATGCCCCTTGGAAGTGACGTGCAGGTCGCAGTAGCTTAACAAGACGTTTTAAATGCCCCTTGGAAGAGGCTGGCAGGTCGCAGTAGCTTACAAAGACGATTTAAATGCCCCTTGGAAGAGACGTGCAGGTCGCAGTAGCTTAACAAGACGGTTTAAATGCCCCTTGGAAGAGACGTGCAGGTCGCAGTAGCTTAACAAGTCGGTTTAAATGAGACTTGGAAGGGCGGTGGAGGTCGCAGTAGCTTAACAAGACAGTTTAAATGCCCCTTGGAAGAGTCGTGCAGGTCGCAGTAGCTTAATAAGACGGTTTAAATGCCCCTTGGAAGAGACGTGCAGGTCGCAGTAGCTTAACAAGACGGTTTAAATGCCCCTTGGAAAAGTGGTGGAGGTTACAGTAGCTTAACAAGACGGTTTAAATGACCCTTGGAAGAGACGTGTAGGTCGCGGTAGCTTAAAAAGACGGTGTAAATGCCCCTTGGAAGAGACGTGCAGGTCGCAGCAGCTTAACAAGACGGTTTAAATGCCCCTTGGAAGAGCGGTGGTGGTCGCAGTAGCTTAACAAGACAGTTTAAATACCCCTTGGAAGAGACGTGCAGGTCGCAGTTGCATAATAAGACAGTTTAAATGTCAGTTGGAAGAGACGTGCAGGTCGCAGCAGCTTAACAAGACGGTTTAAATGACATTTGGAAGAGACGTGCAGGTCGCAGTAGCTTAACAAGTCGGTTTAAATGCCACTTGGAAGAGCGGTGGAGGTCGCAGTAGCTTAACAAGACAGTTTAAATGCCCCTTGGAAGAGACGTGCAGGTCGCAGTAGCTTACTAAGACGGTTTAAATGCCCCTTGGAAGATACGTGCAGGTCGCAGTAGCTTAACAAGACTGTTTAAATCCCCCTTGGAAGAGATGTGCAGGTCGCAGTAGCTTAACAAGATGGTTTAAATGCCCCTTGGAATAGGCTTGCAGGTCGCAATAGCTTACCAAGTCGGTTTAAATGCCCCTTGGAAGAGACGTGCAGGTCGCAGTAGCTTAACAAGATGGTTTAAATGCCCCTTGGAAGAGCGGTGGAGGTGGCAGTAGCTTAACAAGACGGTTTAAATGCCCCTTGGTGAGAGACATGCAGGTCGCAGCAGCTTTAAAAGACGGTTTAAATACACCTTGCAAGAGACGTGCAGGTCACAGCAGCTTAACAAGACGGTGTAAATGCCCCTTGGAAGAAACGTGCAGGTCGCAGTAGCTTAACAAGACGGTTTAAATGCCCCTTGGAAAAGACGTGCAGGTCGCAGTAGCTTAACAAGACGGTTTAAATGAACCTTGGAAGAGCGATGGAGGTCGTAGTAGCTTATCAAGACTGATTAAATGCCCCTTGGTAGAGACGTGCAGGTCGCAGCAGCTTAACAAGACGGTTTAAATGCCCCTTGGAAAATCGGTAGAGGTCGCAGTAGATTAACAAGATGGATTAAATGACCCTTGGAAGAGACGTGCAAGTCGCAGTAGCTTAACAAGATGGTTTAAATGCCCCTTGGAAGAGCGGTGGAGGTCGCAGAATCTTAACAAGACAGTTTAAATGCCCCTTGGAAGTGACGTGCAGGTCGCAGTAGCTTAACAAGACGTTTTAAATGCCCCTTGGAAGAGGCTGGCAGGTCGCAGTAGCTTACAAAGACGATTTAAATGCCCCTTGGAAGAGACGTGCAGGTCGCAGTAGCTTAACAAGATGGTTTAAATGCCCCTTGGAAGAGACGTGGAGGTCGCAGTAGCTTAAAAAGTCGGTTTAAATGCCACTTGGAAGAGCGGTGGAGGTCGCAGTAGCTTAACAAGACAGTTTAAATGCCCCTTGGAAGAGACGTGCAGGTCGCAGTAGCTTAATAAGACGGTTTAAATGCCCCTTGGAAGAGGCGTGCAGGTCGCAGTAGCTTAACAAGACTGCTTAAATCCCCCTTGGAAGAGATGTGCAGGTCGCAGTAGCTTAACAAGATGGTTTAAATACCCCTTGGAATAGGCTTGCAGGTCGCAATAGCTTACCAAGTCGGTTTAAATGCCCCTTGGAAGAGACGTGCAGGTCGCAGTAGCTTAACAAGATGGTTTAAATGCCCCTTGGAAGAGCGGTGGAGGTGGCAGTAGCTTAACAAGACGGTTTAAATGCCCCTTGGAAGACAGGAGCAGGTCGACGTAGCTTAACAAGACGGTTTAAATGCTCCTTGGAAGAGACATGCATGTTGCAGTAGATTAACAAGACGGTTTAAATGCCCCTTGGAAGAGACGTGCAGGTCGCAGTAGCTTAACAAGGCGGTTTAAATGCCATTTGGAAAAGCGGTGGAGGTCGCAGTAGATTAACAAGATGGATTAAATGCACCTTGGAAGAGACGTGCAAGTCGCAGTAGCTTAACAAGACGGTTTACATGACCCTTGGAAGAGTGGAGGAGGGCACAGTAGCTTAACAAGACAGTTTAAATGCCCCTTGGAAGAGACGTGCAGGTCGCAGTAGCTTAATAAGACGGTTTAAATGCCCCTTCGAAGAGACGTGCAGGTCGCAGTAGCTTAACAAGTCGGTTTAAATGCCACTTGGAAGAGCGGTGGAGGTCGCAGTAGCTTAACAAGGCAGTTTAACTGCCCCTTGGAAGAGGCGTGCAGGTCGCAGTAGCTTAATAAGACGGTTTAGATGCCCCTTCGAAGAGACGTGCAGGTCGCAGTAGCTTAACAAGACTGTTTAAATCCCCCTTGGAAGAGATGTGCAGGTCGCAGTAGCTTAACAAGATGGTTTAAATGCCCCTTGGAATAGGCTTGCAGGTCGCAATACCTTACCAAGTCGGTTTAAATGCCCCGTGGAAGAGACGTGCAGGTCGCAGTAGCTTAACAAGATGGTTTAAATGCCCCTTGGAAGAACGGTGGAGGTGGCAGTAGCTTAACAAGACGGTTTAAATGCCCCTAGGTGAGAGACATGCAGGTCGCAGCAGCTTAAAAAGACTGTTTAAATGCCCCTTGGAAGAGACGTGCAGGTCGCAGTGGCATAACAAGACAGTTTACATGCCCCTTGGAAGAGACTTGCAGGTCGCAGTAGTTTAACAAGACGGTTTAAATGCCCCTTGGAAGAGACGTGCAGGTCGCAGAAGCTTAAAAAGACGGTTTAAATGCCCCTTCGAAAAGTGTGGAGGTTACAGTAGCTTAACAAGACAGTTTAAATATCCCTTGGAAGGGACGTGCAAGTCGCTGTAGCTTAAAAAGACGGTTTAAATGCACCTTGGAAGAGACGTGCAGGTCGCAGTAGCTTAACAAGACGGTTTAAATGCCCCTTGGAAGACACGAGCAGGTCGAAGTAGCTTAACAAGACGGTTTAAATGTCCCTTGGAAGAGACATGCATGTTGCAGTAGATTAACAAGACGGTTTAAATGCCCCTTGGAAAATCGGTGGAGGTCGCAGTAGATTAACAAGATGGATTACATGACCCTTGGAAGAGACGCGCAAGTCGCAGTTGCTTAACAAGATGGTTTACATGCCCATTGGAAGAGTGGTGGAGGTCGCAGTAGCTTAACAAGATGGTTTAAATGCCCCTTGGAAGAGCGGTGGAGGTCGCAGAATCTTAACAAGACAGTTTAAATGCCCCTTGGAAGTGACGTGCAGGTCGCAGTAGCTTAACAAGACGTTTTAAATGCCCCTTGGAAGAGGCTGGCAGGTTGCAGTAGCTTACAAAGACGGTTTAAATGCCCCTTGGAAGAGACATGCATGTTGCAGTAGATTAACAAGACGGTTTAAATGCCCCTTGGAAGAGACGTGCAGGTCGCAGTAGCTTAACAAGACGGTTTAAATGCCACTTGGAAAAGCGGTGGAGGTCGCAGTAGATTAACAAGATGGATTAAATGCCCCTTGGAAGAGACGTGCAAGTCTCAGTAGCTTAACAAGACGGTTTACATGCCCCTTGGAAGAGTGGAGGAGGGCGCAGTAGCTTAAGAATACGGTTTAAATGCCGCTTGGAAGAGCGGTGGAGGTCGCAGTAGCTTAACAAGACAGTTTAAATACCCCTTGGAAGAGTCGTGCAGGTCGCAGTTGCTTAATAAGACAGTTTAAATGTCAGTTGGAAGAGACGTGCAGGTCGCAGCAGCTTAACAAGACGGTTTAAATGACCCTTGGAAGAGACGTGCAGGTCGCAGTTGCTTAAAAAGTCGGTTTAAATGCCACTTGGAAGAGCGGTGGAGGTCGCAGTAGCTTAACAAGACAGTTTAAATGCCCCTTGAAAGAGATGTGCAGGTCGCAGTAGCTTAATAAGACGGTTTAAATGCCCCTTGGAAGAGACGTGCAGGTCGCCGTAGCTTAACAAGACTGTTTAAATCCCCCTTGGAAGAGATGTGCAGGTCGCAGTAGCTTAACAAGTTGGTTTAAATGCCCCTTGGAATAGGCTTGCAGGTCGCAATAGCTTACCAAGTCGGTTTAAATGCCCCTTGGAAGAGACGTGCAGGTCGCAATAGCTTACCAAGTCGGTTTAAATGCCCCTTGGAAGAGACGTGCAGGTCGCAGTAGCTTAACAAGATGGTTTAAATGCCCCTTGGAAGAGCGGTGGAGGTGGCAGTAGCTTAACAAGACGGTTTAAATGCCCCTTGGTGAGAGACATGCAGGTCGCAGCAGCTTAAAAAGACGGTTTAAATACTCCTTGCAAGAGATGTGCAGGTCACAGCAGCTTAACAAGACGGTGTAAATGCCCATTGGAAGAAACGTGCAGGTCGCAGTAGCTTAACAAGACGGTTTAAATGCCCCTTGGAAGAGACGTGCAGGTCGCAGTAGCTTAACAAGACGGTTTAAATGACCCTTGGAAGAGCGATGGAGGTCGTAGTAGCTTATCAAGACTGATTAAATGCCCCTTGGTAGAGACGTGCAGGTCGCAGCAGCTTAACAAGACGGTTTAAATGCCCCTTGGAAAATCGGTGGAGGTCGCAGTAGATTAACAAGATGGATTAAATGACCCTTGGAAGAGACCTGCAAGTCGCAGTTGCTTAACAAGATGGTTTACATGCCCATTGGAAGAGTGGTGGAGGTCGCAGTAGCTTAACAAGATGTTTTAAATGCCCCTTGGAAGAGCGGTGGAGGTCGCAGAATGTTAACAAGACAGTTTAAATGCCCCTTGGAAGTGACGTGCAGGTCGCAGTAGCTTAACAAGACGTTTTAAATGCCCCTTGGAAGAGGCTGGCAGGTCGCAGTAGCTTACAAAGACGATTTAAATGCCCCTTGGAAGAGACGTGCAGGTCGCAGTAGCTTAACAAGACGGTTTAAATGCCCCTTGGAAGAGACGTGCAGGTCGCAGTAGCTTAACAAGTCGGTTTAAATGCCACTTGGAAGAGCGGTGGAGGTCGCAGTAGCTTAACAAGACAGTTTAAATGCCCCTTGGAAGAGACGTGCAGGTCGCAGTAGCTTAATAAGACGGTTTAAATGCCCCTTGGAAGAGACGTGCAGGTCGCAGTAGCTTAACAAGACTGTTTAAATCCCCCTTGGAAGAGATGTGCAGGTCGCAGTAGCTTAACAAGATGGTTTAAATGCCCCTTGGAATAGGCTTGCAGGTCGCAATAGCTTAACAAGTCGGTTTAAATGCCCCTTGGAAGAGACGTGCAGGTCGCAGTAGCTTAACAAGATGGTTTAAATGCCCCTTGGAAGAGCGGTGGAGGTGGCAGTAGCTTAACAAGACGGTTTAAATTCCCCTTGGAAGACACGAGCAGGTCGAAGTAGCTTAACAAGACGGTTTAAATGCTCCTTGGAAGAGACATGCATGTTGCAGTAGATTAACAAGACGGTTTAAATGCCCCTAGGAAGAGACGTGCAAGTCGCAGTAGCTTAACAAGACGGTTTACATGACTCTTGAAAGAGTGGAGGAGGGCGCAGTAGCTTAACAAGACAGTTTAAATGCCCCTTGGAAGAGACGTGCAGGTCGCAGTAGCTTAATAAGACGGCTTAAATGCCCCTTCGAAGAGACGTGCAGGTCGCAGTAGCTTAACAAGTCGGTTTAAATGCCACTTGGAAGAGCGGTGGAGGTCGCAGTAGCTTAACAAGACAGTTTAAATTCCCCTTGGAAGAGACGTGCAGGTCGCAGTAGCTTAATAAGACGGTTTAAATGCCCCTTCGAAGAGACGTGCAAGTCGCAGTAGCTTAACAAGACTGTTTAAATCCCCCTTGGAAGAGATGTGCAGGTCGCAGTAGCTTAACAAGATGGTTTAAATGCCCCTTGGAATAGGCTTGCAGGTCGCAATAGCTTACCAAGTCGGTTTAAATGACCCTTGGAAGAGACGTGCAGGTCGCAGTAGCTTAACAAGATGGTTTAAATGCCCATTGGAAGAGCGGTGGAGGTGGCAGTAGCTTAACAAGACGGTTTAAATGCCCCTTGGTGAGAGACATGCAGGTCGCAGCAGCTTGAAAAGACTGTTTAAATGCCCCTTGGAAGAGACGTGCAGGTCGCAGTGGCATAACAAGACAGTTTACATGCCCCTTGGAAGAGACTTGCAGGTCACAGAAGCTTAACAAGACGGTTTAAATGCCCCTTCGAAAAGTGGTGGAGGTTACAGTAGCTTAACAAGACAGTTTAAATATCCCTTGGAAGGGATGTGCAAGTCGCTGTAGCTTAAAAAGACGGTTTAAATGCACCTTGGAAGAGACGTGCAGGTCGCAGTAGCTTAACAAGACGGTTTAAATGCCCCTTGGAAGACACGAGCAGGTCGAAGTAGCTTAACAAGATGGTTTAAATGCCCCTTGAAACAGACATGCATGTTGCAGTAGATTAGCAAGACGGTTTAAATGCCCCTTGGAAGAGACGTGCAGGTCGCAGTAGCTTAACAAGACGGTTTAAATGCCACTTGGAAAAGCGGTGGAGATCGCAGTAGATTAACAAGATGGATTAAATGCCCCTTGGAAGAGACTTGCAAGTCGCAGAAGCTAAACAAGACGGTTTACGTGCCCCTTGGAAGAGTGGAGGAGGGCACAGTAGCTTAAGAATACGGTTTAAATGCCGCTTGGAAGAGCGGTGGAGGTCGCAGTAGCTTAACAAGACAGTTTAAATCCCCCTTGGAAGAGATGTGCAGGTCGCAGTAGCTTAAAAAGAGGGTTTAAATGCCCCTTGGAATAGGCTTGCAGGTCGCAGTAGCTTACCAAGATGGTTTAAATGCCCCTTGGAAGAGACGTGCAGGTCGCAGTAGCTTAACAAGATGGTTTAAGTGCCCCTTGGAAGAGAGATGCAGGTCGCAGTAGCTTAACAAGACGGTTTAAATGTCCCTTGGAAGAGACATGCAGGTCGCAGTGGTTTAACAAGACAGTTTAAATGCCCCTTGGAAGAGACATGCAGGTCGCAGTAGCTTACCAAGACGGTTTAAATGCCCCTTGGAAAAGTGGTGGAGGTTACAGTAGCTTAACAAGACGGTTTAAATGCCCCTTGGAAGAGACGTGCAAGTCGCAGTAGCTTATAAAGACGTTTAAAATGCGCCTTGGAAAGGACGTGCAGGTCGCAGTAGCTTAACAAGACTGTTTAAATGCCCCTTGGAAGACACGAGCAGGTCGCAGTAGCTTAACAAGAGGGTTTAAATGCCCCATGGAACAGCGGTGGAGGTCCAGTAGCTTAACAAGACAGTTTAAATGCCCCTTGGAAGAGACATGCAGGTCGCAGTAGCTTAACAAGACGGTTTAAATGCCCCTTGGAAGAGACATGCATGTTGCAGTAGATTAACAAGACGGTTTAAATCCCCCTTGGAAGAGATGTGCAGGTCTCAGTAGCTTAACAAGAGAGTTTAAATGCCCCTTGGAATAGGCTTGCACGTCGCAGTAGCTTACCAAGATGGTTTAAATGCCCCTTGGAAGAGACGTGCAGGTCGCAGTAGCTTAACAAGATGGTTTAAGTGCCCCTTGGAAGAGAGATGCAGGTCGCAGTAGCTTAACAAGAGGGTTTAAATGCCCCTTGGAAGAGACATGCAGGTCGCAGTGGTTTAATAAGACAGTTTAAATGCCCCTTGGAAGAGACATGCAGGTCGCAGTAGCTTAACAAGACGGTTTAAATGCCCCTTGGAAGAGACATGCAGGGCGCAGTAGCTTAAAAAGACGGTTTAAATGCCCCTTGGAAAAGTGGTGGAGGTTACAGTAGCTTAACAAGACGGTTTAAATGCCCCTTGGAAGAGACGTGCAGGTCGCAGTAGCTTAACAAGACGGTTTAAATGCCCCTTGGAAGAGACATGCATGTTGCAGTAGATCAACAAGACGGTTTAAATGCCCCTTGGAAGAGACGTGCAGGTCGCAGTAGCTTAACAAGACGGTTTAAATGCCACTTGGAAAAGCGGTGGAGGTCGCAGTAGATTAACAAGATGGATTAAATGCCCCTTGGAGGAGACGTTCAAGTCGCAGTAGCTTAACAAGACGGTTTACATGCCCCTTGGAAGAGTGGAGTAGGGCGCAGTAGCTTAAGAAGACGGTTTAAATGCCCCTTAGAAGAGCGGTGGAGGTCGCAGTAGCTTAACAAGACAGTTTAAATCCCCCTTGGAAGAGATCTGCAGGTCGCAGTAGCTTAACAAGAGGGTTTAAATGCCCCTTGGAATAGGCTTGCAGGTCGCAGTAGCTTACCAAGATGGTTTAAATGCCCCTTGGAAGAGACGTGCAGGTCGCAGTAGCTTAACAAGATGGTTTAAGTGCCCCTTGGAAGAGAGATGCAGGTCGCAGTAGCTTAACAAGACGGTTTAAATGCCCCTTGGAAGAGGCATGCAGGTCGCAGTGGTTTAACAAGACAGTTTAAATGCCCCTTGGAAAAGACATGCAGGTCGCATTAGCTTAACAAGACGGTTTAAATGCCCCTTGGTGAGAGACATGCAGGTCGTAGCAGCTTGAAAAGACTGTTTAAATGCCCCTTGGAAGAGACGTGCAGGTCGCAGTGGCATAACAAGACAGTTTACATGCCCCTTGGAAGAGACTTGCAGGTCACAGAAGCTTAACAAGACGGTTTAAATGCCCCTTCGAAAAGTGGTGGAGGTTACAGTAGCTTAACAAGACAGTTTAAATATCCCTTGGAAGGGACGTGCAAGTCGCTGTAGCTTAAAAAGACGGTTTAAATGCACCTTGGAAGAGACGTGCAGGTCGCAGTAGCTTAACAAGACGGTTTAAATGCCCCTTGGAAGACACGAGCAGGTCGAAGTAGCTTAACAAGATGGTTTAAATGCCCCTTGGAAGAGACATGCATGTTGCAGTAGATTAACAAGACGGTTTAAATGCCCCTTGGAAGAGACGTGCAGGTCGCAGTAGCTTAACAAGACGGTTTAAATGCCACTTGGAAAAGCGGTGGAGATCGCAGTAGATTAACAAGATGGATTAAATGCCCCTTGGAAGACACTTGCAAGTCGCAGTAGCTAAACAAGACGGTTTACGTGCCCCTTGGAAGAGTGGAGGAGGGCACAGTAGCTTAAGAATACGGTTTAAATGCCGCTTGGAAGAGCGGTGGAGGTCGCAGTAGCTTAACAAGACAGTTTAAATCCCCCTTGGAAGAGATGTGCAGGTCGCAGTAGCTTAAAAAGAGGGTTTAAATGCCCCTTGGAATAGGCTTGCAGGTCGCAGTAGCTTACCAAGATGGTTTAAATGCCCCTTGGAAGAGACGTGCAGGTCGCAGTAGCTTAACAAGATGGTTTAAGTGCCCCTTGGAAGAGAGATGCAGGTCGCAGTAGCTTAACAAGACGGTTTAAATGCCCCTTGGAAGAGACATGCAGGTCGCAGTGGTTTAACAAGACAGTTTAAATGCCCCTTGGAAGAGACATGCAGGTCGCAGTAGCTTACCAAGACGGTTTAAATGCCCCTTGGAAGAGACGTGCAGGTCGCAGTAGCTTAAAAAGACGGTTTAAATGCCCCTTGGAAAAGTGGTGGAGGTTACAGTAGCTTAACAAGACGGTATAAATGCCCCTTGGAAGAGACGTGCAAGTCGCAGTAGCTTATAAAGACGTTTAAAATGCGCCTTGGAAAGGACGTGCAGGTCGCAGTAGCTTAACAAGACTGTTTAAATGCCCCTTGGAAGACACGAGCAGGTCGCAGTAGCTTAACAAGAGGGTTTAAATGCCCCATGGAACAGCGGTGGAGGTCCAGTAGCTTAACAAGACAGTTTAAATGCCCCTTGGAAGAGACATGCAGGTCGCAGTAGCTTAACAAGACGGTTTAAATGCCCCTTGGAAGAGACATGCATGTTGCAGTAGATTAACAAGACGGTTTAAATGCCCCTTGGAAGAGACGTGCAAGTCGCGGTAGCTTAACAAGACGGTTTTAATGCCACTTGGAAAAGCGGTGGAGGTCGCAGTAGATTAACAAGATGGATTAAATGCCCCTTGGAAGAGACGTTCAAGTCGCAGTAGCTTAACAAGACGGTTTACATGCCCCTTGGAAGAGTGTAGGAGGGCGCAGTAGCTTAAGAAGACGGTTTAAATGCCCCTTGGAAGAGCGGTGGAGGTCGCAGTAGCTTAACAAGACAGTTTAAATCCCCCTTGGAAGAGATGTGCAGGTCTCAGTAGCTTAACAAGAGAGTTTAAATGCCCCTTGGAATAGGCTTGCACGTCGCAGTAGCTTACCAAGATGGTTTAAATGCCCCTTGGAAGAGACGTGCAGGTCGCAGTAGCTTAACAAGATGGTTTAAGTGCCCCTTGGAAGAGAGATGCAGGTCGCAGTAGCTTAACAAGAGGGTTTAAATGCCCCTTGGAAGAGACATGCAGGTCGCAGTGGTTTAACAAGACAGTTTAAATGCCCCTTGGAAGAGACATGCAGGTCGCAGTAGCTTAACAAGACGGTTTAAATGCACCTTGGAAGAGACATGCAGGGCGCAGTAGCTTAAAAAGACGGTTTAAATGCCCCTTGGAAAAGTGGTGGAGGTTACAGTAGCTTAACAAGACGGTTTAAATGCCCCTTGGAAGAGACGTGCAAGTCGCAGTAGCTTAAAAAGACGGTTTAAATGCGCCTTGGAACAGACGTGCAGGTCGCAGTAGCTTAACAAGACGGTTTAAATGCCCCTTGGAAGACACGAGCAGGTCGCAGTAGCTTAACAAGAGGGTTTAAATGCCCATTGAAACAGCAGTGGAGGTCCAGTAGCTTAACAAGACAGTTTAAATGCCCCTTGGAAGAGACGTGCAGGTCGCAGTAGCTTAACAAGACGGTTTAAATGCCCCTTGGAAGAGACATGCATGTTGCAGTAGATCAACAAGACGGTTTAAATGCCCCTTGGAAGAGACGTGCAGGTCGCAGTAGCTTAACAAGACGGTTTAAATGCCACTTGGAAAAGCGGTGGAGGTCGCAGTAGATTAACAAGATGGATTAAATGCCCCTTGGAGGAGACGTTCAAGTCGCAGTAGCTTAACAAGACGGTTTACATGCCCCTTGGAAGAGTGGAGTAGGGCGCAGTAGCTTTAGAAGACGGTTTAAATGCCCCTTAGAAGAGCGGTGGAGGTCGCAGTAGCTTAACAAGACAGTTTAAATCCCCCTTGGAAGAGATGTGCAGGTCGCAGTAGCTTAACAAGAGGGTTTAAATGCCCCTTGGAATAGGCTTGCAGGTCGCAGTAGCTTACCAAGATGGTTTAAATGCCCCTTGGAAGAGACGTGCAGGTCGCAGTAGCTTAACAAGATGGTTTAAGTGCCCCTTGGAAGAGAGATGCAGGTCGCAGTAGCTTAACAAGACGGTTTAAATGCCCCTTGGAAGAGGCATGCAGGTCGCAGTGGTTTAACAAGACAGTTTAAATGCCCCTTGGAAAAGACATGCAGGTCGCATTAGCTTAACAAGACGGTTTAAATGCCCCTTGGAAGAGACGTGCAGGTCGCAGTAGCTTAACAAGACGGTTTAAATGCCCCTTGGAAAAGTGGTGGAGGTTACAGTAGCTTAAAAAGACGGTTTAAATGCCCCTTGGAAGAGACGTGCAAGTCGCAGTAGCTTAAAAAGACGGTTTAAATGTGCCTTGGAAAAGACGTGCGGGTCGCAGCAGCTTATCAAGGCGGTTTAAATGCCCCTTGGAAGACACGAGCAGGTCGCAGTAGCTTAACAAGAGGGTTTAAATGCCCCTTGGAAGAGCGGTGGAGGTCGCAGTAGCTTAACAAGACAGTCTAAATGCCCCTTGGAAGAGACGTGCAGATTGCAGTAGCTTAACAAGACGGTTTAAATGCCCCTTGGAAAAGTGGTGGAGGTTACAGTAGCTTAACAAGACGGTTTAAATGCACCTTGGAAGAGAGGTGCTGGTCAAAGTACCTTAACAAGACGGTTTAAATGCCCCTTGGAAGAGACGTGCTAGTCGCAGTAGATTAACAAGACGGTTTAAATGCCCCTTGGTAGAGACTTGCAGGTCGCAGTAGCTAAACAAGACGGTTTAAATGCCCCTTGGAAGAGCGGTGGAGGTCGCAGTAGATTAACAAGATGGATTAAATGACCCTTGGAAGAGACGTGCAAGTCGCAGTAGCTTAACAAGACGGTTTACATGCCCATTGGAAGAGTGGTGGAGGTCGCAGTAGCTTAACAAGATGGTTTAAATGTCACTTGGAAAAGCGGTGGAGGTCGCAGTAGCTTAACAAGACAGTTTAATTGCCCCTTGGAAGAGACATGCAGGTCGCAGCAGCTTAGCAAGACTGTTTAAATGCCCCTTGGAAGAGACGTGTAGGTCGCAGTAGCTTAACAAGACGGTTTAAATGTCCCTTGGTAGAGACATGCAGGTCGCAGTAGGTTAACAAAACGGTTTAAATGCCCCTTGGAAGAGAAGTGCAGGTCGCAGTAGCTTAAAAAGACGGTTTAAATGCCCCTTGGAAAAGTGGTGGAGGTTACAGTAGCTTAACAAGACGGTTTAAATGCCCCTTGGAAGAAACGTGCAAGTCGCAGTAGCTTAACCAGACGGTTTAAATGCCCCCTGGAAGAGACGTGCAGGTCGCAGTAGCTTAAAAAGACGGTGTAAATGCCCCTTGGAAGAGACTTGCAGGTCGCAGCAGCTTAACAAGACAGTTTAAATACCCCTTGGAAGAGACGTGCAGGTCGCAGTTGCTTAATAAGACAGTTTAAATGTCAGTTGGAAGAGACGTGCAGGTCGCAGTAGCTTAACAAGACGGTTTAAATGCCCCTTGGAAGAGACGTGCAGGTCGCAGTAGCTTAACAAGTCGGTTTAAATGCCACTTGAAAGAGCGGTGGAGGTCGCAGTAGCTTAACAAGACAGTTTAAATGCCCCTTGGAAGAGACGTGCAGGTCGCAGTAGCTTAATAAGACCGTTTAAATGCCCCTTGGAAGAGACGTGCAGGTGGCAGTAGCTTAACAAGACTGTTTAAATCCCCCTTGGAAGAGATGTGCAGGTCGCAGTAGCTTAACAAGATGGTTTAAATGCCCCTTGGAATAGGCTTGCTGGTCGCAATAGCTTACCAAGTCGGTTTAAATGCCCCTTGGAAGAGACGTGCAGGTCGCAGTAGCTTAACAAGATGGTTTAAATGCCCCTGGAAGAGCGGTGGAGGTGGCAGTAGCTTAACAAGACGGTTTAAATGCCCCTTGGTGAGAGACATGCAGGTCAAAGCAGCTTAAAAAGACTGTTTACATGCCCCTTGGAAGAGACGTGCAGGTCGCAGTGGCATAACAAGACAGTTTAAATGCCCCTTGGAAGAGACTTGCAGGTCGCAGTAGCTTAACAAGACGGTTTAAATACCCCTTGGAAGAGACGTAAAGGTCGCAGAAGCTTAACAAGACGGTTTAAATGCCCCTTCGAAAAGTGGTGGAGGTTACAGTAGCTTAACAAGACAGTTTAAATGCCCCTTGGAAGGGACGTGCAAGTCGCAGTAGCTTAAAAAGACGGTTTAAATGCACCTTGGAAGAGACGTGCAGGTCGCAGTAGCTTAACAAGACGGTTTAAATGCCCCTTGGAAGACACGAGCAGGTCGAAGTAGCTTAACAAGAGGGTTTAAATGCCCCTTGGAACAGCGGTGGAGGTCGCAGTAGCTTAACAAGATAGTTTACATGCCCCTTGGAAGAGACGTACAGGTCGCAGTAGCTTAACAAGACGGTTTAAATGCCCCTTGGAAGAGACATGCATGTTGCAGTAGATTAACAAGACGGTTTAAATGCCCCTTGGAAGAGACGTGCAGGTCGCAGTAGCTTAACAAGACGGTTTAAATGCCAATTGGAAAAGCGGTGGAGGTCGCATTAGATTAACAAGATGGATTAAATGCCCCTTGGAAGAGACGTGCAAGTCGCAGTAGCTTAACAACACGGTTTACATGCCCCTTGGAAGAGTGGTGGAGGGCGCAGTAGATTAAGAAGACAGTTTAAATGCCCCTTGGAAGAGCGGTGGAGGTCGCAGTAGCTTATCAAGACAGTTTAAATCCCCCTTAGAAGAGATGTGCAGGTCGCATTAGCTTAACAAGAGGGTTTAAATGCCCCTTGGAATAGGCTTGCAGGTCGCAGTAGCTTACCAAGATGGTTTAAATGCCCCTTGGAAGAGACGTGCAGGTCGCAGTAGCTTAACAAGATGGTTTAAGTGCCCCTTGGAAGAGAGATGCAGGTCGCAGTAGCTTAACAAGACGGTTTAAATGCCCCTTGGAAGAGACATGCAGGTCGCAGTGGTTTAACAAGACAGTTTAAATGCCCCTTGGAAGAGACATGCAGGTCGCAGTAGCTTAACAAGACGGTTTAAATGCCCCTTGGAAGAGACGTGCAGGTCGCAGTAGCTTAAAAAGACAGATTAAGTGCCCCTTGGAAAAGTGGTGGAGGTTACAGTAGCTTAACAAGACGGTTTAAATGCCCCTTGGAAGAGAAGTGCAAGTCGCAGTAGCTTAAAAAGACGGTTTAAATGCGCCTTGGAAAAGATGTGCAGGTCGCAGTAGCTTAACAAGACGGTTTAAATGCCCCTTGGAAGACATGAGCAGGTCGCAGTAGCTTAACAAGAGGGTTTAAATGCCCCTTGGAACAGCGGTGGAGGTCCAGTAGCTTAACAAGACAATTTAAATGCCCCTTGGAAGAGACGTGCAGGTCGCAGTAGCTTAACAAGACGGTTTAAATGCCCCTTGGAAGAGACATACATGTTGCAGTAGATTAACAAGACGGTTTAAATGCCCCTTGTAAGAGACGTGCAGGTCGCAGTAGCTTAACAAGACGGTTTAAATGCCACTTGGAAAAGTGGTGGAGGTCGCAGTAGATTAACAAGATGGATTAAATGCCCCTTGGAAGAGACGTTCAAGTCACAGTAGCTTAACAAGACGGTTTACATGCCCCTTGGAAGAGTGGAGGAGGGCGCAGTAGCTTAAGAAGACGGTTTAAATGCCCCTTGGAAGAGCGGTGGAGGTCGCAGTAGCTTAACAAGACAGTTTAAATCCCCCTTGGAAGAAATGTGCAGGTCACAGTAGCTTAACAAGAGGGTTTAAATGCCCCTTGGAATAGGCTTGCAGGTCGCAGTACCTTACCAAGATGGTTTAAATGCCCCTTGGAAGAGACGTGCAGGTCGCAGTAGCTTAACAAGATGGTTTAAGTGCCCCTTGGAAAAGAGATGCAGGTCGCAGTAGCTTAACAAGACGGTTTAAATGCCCCTTGGAAGAGACATGCAGGTCGCAGTAGCTTAACAAGACGGTTTAAATGCCCCTTGGAAGAGACGTGCAGGTCGCAGTAGCATAACAAGACGGTTTAAATGCCCCTTGGAAAAGTGGTGGAGATTACAGTAGCTTAACAAGACGGTTTAAATGCGCCTTGGAAAAGACGTGCAGGTCGCAGTAGCTTAACAAGATGGTTTAAATGCCCCTTGGAAGACACGAGCAGGTCGCAGTAGCTTAACAAGAGGGTTTAAATGCCCCTTGGAAGAGCGGTGGAGGTCGCAGTAGCTTAACAAGACAGTCTAAATGCCCCTTGGAAGAGACGTGCAGGTTGCAGTAGCTTAACAAGACGGTTTAAATGCCCCTTGGAAAAGTGGTGGAGGTTACAGTAGCTTAACAAGACGGTTTAAATGCACCTTGGAAGAGACGTGCTGGTCACAGTACCTTAACAAGACGGTTTAAATGCCCCTTGGAAGAGACGCCCTGGTCGCAGTAGCTTAACAAGATGGTTTAAATGCCCCTTGGAAGAGTTATGCAGGTCGCAGTGGCTTAACAAGATGGTTTAAATGCCCCTTGGAATAGGCTTGCAGGTCGCAGTAGCTTACCAAGACGGTTTAAATGCCCCTTGGAAGAGACGTGCAGGTCGCAGTAGCTTTACAAGATGGTTTAAATGCCCCTTGGAAGAGCGGTGGAGGTCACAGTAGTTTAACAAGACAGTTTAAGTGCCCCTTGGAAGAGACATGCAGGTCGCAGCAGCTTAAAAAGACTGTTTAAATGCCCCTTGGAAAAGACGTGCAGGTCTCAGTGGCTTAACAAGACAGTTTAAATGGCCCTTGGAAGAGGCATGCAGGTCGCAGTAGCTTAACAAGACTGTTTAAATGCCCCTTGGAAGAGACGTGCAGGTCGCAGTAGCTTAACAGGACGGTTCAAATGCCCCTTGGAAGAGACGTGCAAGTCACAGTAGCTTAAAAAGACGGATTAAATGAGCCTTGGAAGAGACGTGCAGGTCTCAGTAGCTTAACAAGACGGTTTAAATGCCCCTTGGAAGACACCAGCAGGTCGCAGTAGCTTAACAAGAGGGTTTAAATGCCCCTTGGAAGAGCGGTGGAGGTCGCAGTATCTTAACAAGCCAGTTTAGATGCAACTTGGAAGAGACGTGCAGGTCGCAGTAGCTTAACAAGACGGTTTAAATGCCCCTTGGAAGAGACGTGCAGGTCGCAGTAGCTTAACAAGACGGTTTAAATGCCCCTTGGAAGAGCGGTGGAGGTCGCAGTAGCTTAACAAGAAAGTTAAATGCCCCTTGGAAGAAACGTGCAGGTCGCAGTAGCTTAACAAGACGGTTTAAATGCCACTTGGAAGAGCGGTGGAGGTCGCAGTAGCTTAACAAGACAGTTTAAATGCCCCTTCGAAGAGACGTGCAGGTGGCAGTAGCTTAATAAGACGGTTTAAATGCCCCTTGGAAGAGACATGCAGGTCGCAGTAGCTTAAAAAGACGGTTTAAATGCCCCTAGGAAAAGTGGTGGAGGTTACAGTAGCTAAACAAGAACGTTTAAATGCCCCTTGGAAGAGACGTGCAAGTCGCAGTAGCTTAACAAGACAGTTTAAATGCCTCTTGGAAGAGACGTGCAGGTCGCAGTAGCTTTATAAGACGGTTTAAATGCCCCTTGGAAGAGACGTGCAGGTCGCAGTAGCTTAACAAGACGGTTTAAATGCCCCTTGGAAGAGACGTGCAGTTTGCAGTAGCTTAACAAGACGGTTTAAATGCCACTTGGAAGAGGGGTGGAGGTCGCAGTAGCTTAATAAGATGGTTTAAATGCCCCTTGGAAGAGACATGCAGGTCGCAGTAGCTTAAAAAGACGGTTTAAATGCCCCTAGGAAAAGTGGTGGAGATTACAGTAGCTAAACAAGAAGGTTTAAATGCCCCTTGGAAGAGACGTGCAAGTCGCAGTAGCTTAACAAGACAGTTTAAATGCCCCTTGGAAGAGACGTGCAGGTTGCAGTAGCTTAACAAGACTGTTTAAAACCCCCTTGGAAGAGATATGCAGGTCGCAGTAGCTTAACAAGACGGTTTAAATGTCCCTTGGAAGAGATGTGCAGGTCGCAGTAGCTTAACAAGACGGTTTAAATGCCCCTTGGAAGAGCGGTGGAGGTCGCACTAGTTTAACAAGACAGTTTAAATGCCCCTTGGAAGAGACATGCAGGTCGCAGCAGCTTAAAAAGACTGTTTAAATGCCCCTTGGAAAAGACGTGCAGGTCTCAGTGGCTTAACAAGACTGTTTAAATGCCCCTTGGAAGAGACGTGCAGGTCTCAGTAGCTTAACGAGACGGTTAAATGCCCCTTGGAAGAGACTTACAGGTCGTAGTAGCTTAAAAAGACGGTTTAAATGCCCCTTGGAAGAGACGTGCAGGTCGCAGTAGCTTAACAAGACGGTTTAAATACCCCTTGGAAGAGCGGTGGAGGTCGCAGTAGCTTAACAAGACAGTTTAAATACCCCTTGGAAGAGACGTGCAGGTTGCAGTAGCTTAATAAGACGGTTTAAATGTCCCTTGGAAGAGATGTTCAGGTCGCAGTAGCTTAACAAGATGGTTTAATTGCCACTTGGAAGAGCGGTGGAGGTCGCAGTAGCTTAACATGACAGTTTAAATGACGCTTAGAAGAGACGTGCAGATCGCAGTAGCTTAATAAGACGGTTTAAATGCCCCTTGGAAGAGACGTGCAGGTCGCAGTAGCTTAACAAGACGGTTTAAATGTCCCTTGGAAGAGACGTGCAGGTCGCAGTAGCTTAACAAGACTGTTTAAATCCCCCTTGGAAGAGTTATGAAGGTCGCAGTTGCTTAACAAGATGGTTTAAATGCCCCTTGAAATAGTCTTGCAGGTCGCAGTAGCTTACCAAGACTGTTTAAATGCCTCTTGGAAGAGACGTGCAGGTCGCAGTAGCTTAACAAGATCGTTTAAATGCCCCTTGGAAGAGCGGTGGAGGTCGCAGTAGTTTAACAAGACAGGTTAAATGCCCCTTGGAAGAGACGTGCAGGTCGCAGTAGCTTAACAGAGGGTTTAAATGCCCCTTGAACTAGTCTTGCAGGTCGCAGTAGCTTTACAAGACCGTTTAAATGCCCCTTGGTAGAGACGTGCAGGTCACAGTAGCTTAACAAGACGGTTAAAATGCCCTTTGGAAGAGCGGTGGAGGTCGCAGTAGCTTATCAAGACGATTTAATTGCCCCTTGGAAGAGACGTGCAGGTCACAGTAGCTTAATAAGATGGTTTAAATGCGCCTTGGAAGAGACGTGCAGGTCCCAGTAGCTTAACAAGACAGTTTAAATGCCCCTTGGAAGAGACGTGCAGGTCGCAGTAGCTTAACAAGACTGTTTAAAACCCCCTTGGAAGAGATATGCAGGTCGCAGTAGCTTAACAAGACGGTTTAAATGTCCCTTGGAAGAGATGTGCAGGTCGCAGTAGCTTAACAAGACGGTTTAAATGCCCCTTGGAAGAGCGGTGGAGGTCGCAGTAGTTTAACAAGACAGTTTAAATGCCCCTTGGAAGAGACATGCAGGTCGCAGCAGCTTAAAAAGACTGTTTAAATGCCCCTTGGAAAAGACGTGCAGGTCTCAGTGGCTTAACAAGACTGTTTAAATGCCCCTTGGAAGAGACGTGCAGGTCTCAGTAGCTTAACGAGACGGTTAAATGCCCCTTGGAAGAGACTTACAGGTCGTAGTAGCTTAAAAAGACGGTTTAAATGCCCCTTGGAAGAGACGTGCAGGTCGCAGTAGCTTAACAAGACGGTTTAAATACCCCTTGGAAGAGCGGTGGAGGTCGCAGTAGCTTAACAAGACAGTTTAAATACCCCTTGGAAGAGACGTGCAGGTTGCAGTAGCTTAATAAGACGGTTTAAATGTCCCTTGGAAGAGATGTTCAGGTCGCAGTAGCTTAACAAGATGGTTTAATTGCCACTTGGAAGAGCGGTGGAGGTCGCAGTAGCTTAACATGACAGTTTAAATGACGCTTAGAAGAGACGTGCAGATCGCAGTAGCTTAATAAGACGGTTTAAATGCCCCTTGGAAGAGACGTGCAGGTCGCAGTAGCTTAACAAGACGGTTTAAATGTCCCTTGGAAGAGACGTGCAGGTCGCAGTAGCTTAACAAGACTGTTTAAATCCCCCTTGGAAGAGTTATGAAGGTTGCAGTTGCTTAACAAGATGGTTTAAATGCCCCTTGAAATAGTCTTGCAGGTCGCAGTAGCTTACCAAGACTGTTTAAATGCCTCTTGGAAGAGACGTGCAGGTCGCAGTAGCTTAACAAGATCGTTTAAATGCCCCTTGGAAGAGCGGTGGAGGTCGCAGTAGCTTAACAAGATGGATTAAATGCCCCTTGGAAGAGCGGTGGAGGTCGCAGTAGCTTAACAAGGTGGTTTAAATGCCCCTTGTAAGAGCGGTGGAGGTCGCAGTAGCTTAACAAGACAGTTTAAATGCCCCTTGGAAGAGACGTGCAGGTCGCAGCAGCTTAACAAGACTGTTTAAATGCCCCTTGGAAGAGACGTGCAGGTCGCAGTAGCTTAACAAGATGGATTAAATGCCCCTTAGTAGAGAAATGCAGGTCGCATTAGCTTAACAAAGCGGTTTAAATGCCGCATGGAAGAGACGTGCAGGTCACAGTAGCTTAACAAGACGGTTTAAATGCCCCTTTGAAGAGACGAGCAGGTCACAGTAGCTTACCAAGACGGTTTAAATGCCCCTTGGAAGAGACATGCAGGTCGCAGTAGCTTAACAAGACGGTTTAAATGCCCCTTGGAAGAGCGGTGGAGGTCGCAGTAGCTTAACAAGAAAGTTAAATGCCCCTTGGAAGAAACGTGCAGGTCGCAGTAGCTTAACAAGATGGTTTAAATGCCACTTGGAAGAGCGGTGGAGGTCGCAGTAGCTTAACAAGACAGTTTAAATGCCCCTTCGAAGAGACGTGCAGGTCGCAGTAGCTTAATAAGACGGTTTAAATGCCCCTTGGAAGAGACATGCAGGTCGCAGTAGCTTAAAAAGACGGTTTAAATGCCCCTAGGAAAAGTGGTGGAGGTTACAGTAGCTAAACAAGAACGTTTAAACGCCCCTTGGAAGAGACGTGCAAGTCGCAGTAGCTTAACAAGACAGTTTAAATGCCTCTTGGAAGAGACGTGCAGGTCGCAGTAGCTTTATAAGACGGTTTAAATGCCCCTTGGAAGAGACGTGCAGGTCGCAGTAGCTTAACAAGATGGTTTAAATGCCCCTTGGAAGAGACGTGCAGTTTGCAGTAGCTTAACAAGACGGTTTAAATGCCACTTGGAAGAGGGGTGGAGGTCGCAGTAGCTTAATAAGACGGTTTAAATGCCCCTTGGAAGAGACATGCAGGTCGCAGTAGCTTAAAAAGACGGTTTAAATGCCCCTAGGAAAAGTGGTGGAGATTACAGTAGCTAAACAAGAAGGTTTAAATGCCCCTTGGAAGAGACGTGCAAGTCGCAGTAGCTTAACAAGACAGTTTAAATGCCCCTTGGAAGAGACGTGCAGGTCGCAGTAGCTTAACAAGACTGTTTAAAACCCCCTTGGAAGAGATATGCAGGTCGCAGTAGCTTAAAAAGACGGTTTAAATGTCCCTTGGAAGAGATGTGCAGGTCGCAGTAGCTTAACAAGACGGTTTAAATGCCCCTTGGAAGAGCGGTGGAGGTCGCAGTAGTTTAACAAGACAGTTTAAATGCCCCTTGGAAGAGACATGCAGGTCGCAGCAGCTTAAAAAGACTGTTTAAATGCTCCTTGGAAAAGACGTGCAGGTCTCAGTGGCTTAACAAGACTGTTTAAATGCCCCTTGGAAGACACGTGCAGGTCTCAGTAGCTTAACGAGACGGTTAAATGCCCCTTGGAAGAGACTTGCAGGTCGTAGTAGCTTACAAAGACGGTTTAAATGCCCCTTGGAAGAGACGTGCAGGTCGCAGTAGCTTAACAAGACGGTTTAAATACCCCTTGGAAGAGCGGTGGAGGTCGCAGTAGCTTAACAAGACAGTTTAAATACCCCTTGGAAGAGACGTGCAGGTTGCAGTAGCTTAATAAGACGGTTTAAATGTCCCTTGGAAGAGATGTTCAGGTCGCAGTAGCTTAAGAAGATGGTTTAATTGCCACTTGGAAGAGCGGTGGAGGTCGCAGTAGCTTACCATGACAGTTTAAATGACGCTTAGAAGAGACGTGCAGATCGCAGTAGCTTAATAAGACGGTTTAAAAAACCCTTGGAAGAGACGTGCAGGTCGCAGTAGCTTAACAAGACTGTTTAAATCCCCCTTGGAAGAGTTATGAAGGTCGCAGTTGCTTAACAAGATGGTTTAAATGCCCCTTGGAATAGGCTTGCAGGTCGCAGTAGCTTACCAAGACTGTTTAAATGCCTCTTGGAAGAGACGTGCAGGTCGCAGTAGCTTAACAAGATCGTTTAAATGCCACTTGGAAGAGCGGTGGAGGTCGCAGTAGTTTAACAAGACAGGTTAAATGCCCCTTGGAAGAGACGTGCAGGTCGCAGTATCTTAACAGAGGGTTTAAATGCCCCTTGAACTAGTCTTGCAGGTCGCAGTAGCTTTACAAGACCGTTTAAATGCCCCTTGGTAGAGACGTGCAGGTCACAGTAGCTTAACAAGACGGTTTAAATGCCCCGTGGAAGAGACGTGCATGTCACAGTAGCTTATCAAGATAGTTTAAATGCCCCTTGAAAGAGCGGTGGATGTCGCAGTAGCTTAACAAGACAGTTTAAATGCCCCTTGGAAGAGACATGCAGGTCGCAGCAGCTTAACAAGAATGTTTAAATGCCCCTTGGAAGAGACTTGCAGGTCGCAGTAGCTTAACAAGACGGTTTAAATGACCCTTGGAAGAGACGTGCAAGTCGCAGTAGCTTAAAAAGTCGGTTTAAATGCGCCTTGTAAGAGACGTGCATGTCGCAGTAGCTTAAAAAGACGGTTTAAATGCCCCTTGGAAGAGACGAGCAGGTCACAGTAGCTTAACAAGATGGTTTAAATGCCCCTTGGAAGAGACGTGCAGGTCACAGTAGCTTAACAAGACATTTTAAATGCCCCTTGGAAGAGCCGTGGAGGTCTCAGTAGCTTAACAAGACAGTTTAAATGCCCCTTGGAAGACACATGCAGGTCGCAGCAGCTTAACAAGACTGTTTAAATGCCCCTTGGAAGAGACGTGCATGTCGCAGTAGCTTAACAAGACGGTTTAAATGTCCCTTGGAAGAGAAGTGCAGCTCGGAGTAGCTTAGCAAGACGGTTTAAATGCCACTTGGAAAAGTGGTGGAGGTTACAGTAGCTTAAAAAGACGGTTAAATGCCCCTTGGAAGAGACATGCAGGTCGCAGTAGCTTAACAAGATGGTTTAAATGCCCCTTGGAAGAGACGAGCAGGTCGCAGTACCTTAATAAGACAGTTTAAATGCCCCTTGGAAGAGCGGTGGAGGTCGCAGTAGCATAACAAGACAGCTTAAATGCCCCTTGGAAGAGACATGCAGGTCGCAGCAGCTTAACAAGACTGTTTAAATGCCCCTTGGAAGAGGCTTGCAGGTCGCAGGAGCTTAACAAGACAGTTTAAGTGGCCCTTGGAAGAGCGGTGGAGGTCGCAGTAGCTTAAAAAGAAGGTTTAAATGCCCCTTGGAAGAGGCTTGCAGGTCGCAGTAGCTACCAAGACAGTTTAAATGCCCCTTGAAAGAGCGGTGGATGTCGCAGTAGCTTAACAAGACAGTTTAAATGCCCCTTGGAAGAGACATGCAGGTGGCAGCAGCTTAACAAGACAGTTTAAATGCCCCTTGGAAGAGACGTGCAGGTCGCAGTAGCTTAACAAGACGGTTTAAATGTTCCTTGGTAGAGACATGCAGGTCGCAGCAGCGTAACAAGACGATTTAAATGCCCCATGGAGGAGACGTGCAGGTCACAGTAGCTTAACAAGACCGTTTAAATGTCCCTTGGAAGAGACGTGCAAGTCGCAGTAGCTTAAAAAGACGGTTTAAATGCGCTTTGGAAGAGACGTGCAGGTCGCAGTAGCTTACCAAGACAGTTTAAATGCCCCTTGGAAAAGTGGTGGAGGTTACAGTAGCTTAACAAGACAGTTTAAATGCCCCTTGGAAGAGACGTGCAGTTCGCAGTAGTTTAAAAAGACTGTTTAAATGCGCCTTGGAAGAGATGTGCAGGTCGCAGTAGCTTAACAAGACGGTTTAAATGCCCCTTGGAATAGACTAGCAGGTCGCAGTATCTTAGCAACATGGTTTAAATGCCCCTTGGAAGAGACGTGCAGGTCGCAGTAGCTTATCAAGACAGTTTAAATGCCCCTTGAAAGAGACGTGCAGGTCGCAGTAGCTTAACTAGACAGTTTAAATGCCCCTTGGAAGAGACATGCAGGTCGCAGCAGCTTAACAAGACTGTTTAAATGCCCCTTGGAAGAGACATGCAGGTCGCAGCAGCTTAACAAGACTGTTTAAATGCCCCTTGGAAGAGACTTGCAGGTCGCAGTAGCTTAACAAGACGGTTTAAATGCCCCTTGGAAGAGACGTGCAGGTCGCAGTAGCTTAACAAGACGGTTTAAATGTCCCTTGGTAGAGACATGCAGGTCGCAGGAGTGTAACAAGACGGTTTAAATGCCCCATGGAGGAGACGTGCAGGTCACAGTAGCTTAACAAGACCGTTTAAATGTCCCTTGGAAGAGACGTGCAAGTCGCAGTAGCTTAAAAAGACGGTTTAAATGCGCCTTGGAAGAGACGTGCAGGTCGCAGTAGCTTACCAAGATTGTTTAAATGCCGCTTGTAAGAGACGTGCAAGTCGCAGAGGCTTAACAAGACAGTTTAAATCCCCCTTGGAAGAGACGTGCAGGTCGCAGTAGCTTAACAAGAGTGTTTAAATGACCCTTGGAAGAGTCTTGCAGTTAGCAGTAGCTTACCAAGATGGTTTAAATGCCCCTTTGAAGAGACGTGCAGGTCGCAGTAGCTTAACAAGACGGTTTAAATGCCCCTTGGAAGAGACGAGCAGGTCACAGTAGCTTACAAAGATGGTTTAAATGCCCCTTGGAAGAGACGTGTAGGTCGCAGTAGCTTAACAAGACAGTTTAAATCCCCCTTGGAAGAGACGTGCAGGTCGCAGAAGCTTAACAAGAGAGTGTAAATGCCCCTTGGAAGAGACTTGCAGGTCGTAGAAGCTTACCAAGACGGTTTAATTGCCCCTTGGAAGAGACGTGCAGGTCGCAGTAGCTTAACAAGAAGGTTTAAATGCCCCTTGGAAGAGACGTGCAGGTCTCAGTAGCTTAACAAGATGGTTTAAATGCCCCTTGGAAAAGTGGTGGAGCTTACAGGAGCTTAACAAGGGTTTAAATGCCCCTAGGAAGAGACGTGCAAGTCGCAGTAGCTTAAAAAGACGGTTTAAATGCGCCTTGGAAGAGACGATCAGGTCGCAGTATCTTAACAAGACGGTTTAAATGCCCCTTGGAAGAGAAGTGCAGGTCGCAGTAGCTTAACAAGAGTGTTTAAATGCCCCTTGGAATAGGCTTGCAGGTCGCATTAGCTTACCAAGACAGTTTAAATGCCCCTTGGAAAAGTGGTGGAGGTTACAGTAGCTTAACAAGACAGTTTAAATGCCCCTTGGAAGAGACGTGCAGGTCGCAGTAGTTTAAAAAGACTGTTTAAATGCGCCTTGGAAGAGACGTGCAGGTCGCAGTAGCTTAACAAGATGGTTTAAATGCCCCTTGGAATAGACTAGCAGGTCGCAGTAGCTTAACAACATGGTTTAAATGCCCCTTGGAAGAGACGTGCAGGTCGCAGTAGCTTATCAAGACAGTTTAAATGCCCCTTGAAAGAGACGTGCAGGTCGCAGTAGCTTATCTAGACAGTTTAAATGCCCCTTGGAAGAGACATGCAGGTCGCAGCAGCTTAACAAGACTGTTTAAATGCCCCTTGGAAGAGACATGCAGGTCGCAGCAGCTTAACAAGACTGTTTAAATCCCCCTTGGAAGAGACTTGCAGGTCGCAGTAGCTTAACAAGACGGTTTAAATGCCCCTTGGAAGAGACGTGCAGGTCGCAGTAGCTTAACAAGACGGTTTAAATGTCCCTTGGTAGAGACATGCAGGTCGCAGCAGCGTAACAAGACGGTTTAAATGCCCCATGGAGGAGACTGCAGGTCACAGTAGCTTAACAAGACCGTTTAAATGTCCCTTGGAAGAGACGTGCAAGTCGCAGTAGCTTAAAAAGACGGTTTAAATGCCCCTTGGAAGAGACGTGCAGGTCGCAGTAGCTTACCAAGATTGTTTAAATGCCGCTTGTAAGAGACGTGCAAGTCGCAGAGGCTTAACAAGACAATTTAAATCCCCCTTGGAAGAGACGTGCAGGTCGCAGTAGCTTAACAAGAGTGTTTAAATGACCCTTGGAAGAGTCTTGCAATTAGCAGTAGCTTACCAAGATGGTTTAAATGCCCCTTTGAAGAGACGTGCAGGTTGCAGTAGCTTAACAAGACGGTTTAAATGCCCCTTGGAAGAGACGAGCAGGTTACAGTAGCTTACAAAGATGGTTTAAATGCCCCTTGGAAGAGACGTGTAGGTCGCAGTAGCTTAAAAAGACAGTTTAAATCCCCCTTGGAAGAGACGTGCAGGTCGCAGTAGCTTAACAAGAGGGTGTAAATGCCCCTTGGAAGAGACTTGCAGGTCGTAGAAGCTTACCAAGACGGTTTAATTGCCCCTTGGAAGAGACGTGCAGGTCGCAGTAGCTTAACAAGAAGGTTTAAATGCCCCTTGGAAGAGACGTGCAGGTCGCAGTAGCTTAACAAGACGGTTTAAATGCCCCTTGGAAGAGACATGCAGGTCGCAGCAGCTTAACAAGACTGTTTAAATGCCCCTTGGAAGAGACATGCAGGTCGCAGCAGCTTAACAAGACTGTTTAAATGCCCCTTGGAAGAGACTTGCAGGTCGCAGTAGCTTAACAAGACGGTTTAAATGCCCCTTGGAAGAGACGTGCAGGTCGCAGTAGCTTAACAAGACGGTTTAAATGTCCCTTGGTAGAGACATGCAGGTCGCAGGAGCGTAACAAGACGGTTTAAATGCCCCATGGAGGAGACGTGCAGGTCACAGTAGCTTAACAAGACCGTTTAAATGTCCCTTGGAAGAGACGTGCAAGTCGCAGTAGCTTAAAAAGACGGTTTAAATGCGCCTTGGAAGAGACGTGCAGGTCGCAGTAGCTTACCAAGATTGTTTAAATGCCGCTTGTAAGAGACGTGCAAGTCGCAGAGGCTTAACAAGACAGTTTAAATCCCCCTTGGAAGAGACGTGCAGGTCGCAGTAGCTTAACAAGAGTGTTTAAATGACCCTTGGAAGAGTCTTGCAGTTAGCAGTAGCTTACCAAGATGGTTTAAATGCCCCTTTGAAGAGACGTGCAGGTCGCAGTAGCTTAACAAGACGGTTTAAATGCCCCTTGGAAGAGACGAGCAGGTCACAGTAGCTTACAAAGATGGTTTAAATGCCCCTTGGAAGAGACGTGTAGGTCGCAGTAGCTTAACAAGACAGTTTAAATCCCCCTTGGAAGAGACGTGCAGGTCGCAGAAGCTTAACAAGAGAGTGTAAATGCCCCTTGGAAGAGACTTGCAGGTCGTAGAAGCTTACCAAGACGGTTTAATTGCCCCTTGGAAGAGACGTGCAGGTCGCAGTAGCTTAACAAGAAGGTTTAAATGCCCCTTGGAAGAGACGTGCAGGTCTCAGTAGCTTAACAAGATGGTTTAAATGCCCCTTGGAAAAGTGGTGGAGCTTACAGGAGCTTAACAAGGGTTTAAATGCCCCTAGGAAGAGACGTGCAAGTCGCAGTAGCTTAAAAAGACGGTTTAAATGCGCCTTGGAAGAGACGATCAGGTCGCAGTATCTTAACAAGACGGTTTAAATGCCCCTTGGAAGAGAAGTGCAGGTCGCAGTAGCTTAACAAGAGTGTTTAAATGCCCCTTGGAATAGGCTTGCAGGTCGCATTAGCTTACCAAGACAGTTTAAATGCCCCTTGGAAAAGTGGTGGAGGTTACAGTAGCTTAACAAGACAGTTTAAATGCCCCTTGGAAGAGACGTGCAGGTCGCAGTAGTTTAAAAAGACTGTTTAAATGCGCCTTGGAAGAGACGTGCAGGTCGCAGTAGCTTAACAAGATGGTTTAAATGCCCCTTGGAATAGACTAGCAGGTCGCAGTAGCTTAACAACATGGTTTAAATGCCCCTTGGAAGAGACGTGCAGGTCGCAGTAGCTTATCAAGACAGTTTAAATGCCCCTTGAAAGAGACGTGCAGGTCGCAGTAGCTTAACTAGACAGTTTAAATGCCCCTTGGAAGAGACATGCAGGTCGCAGCAGCTTAACAAGACTGTTTAAATGCCCCTTGGAAGAGACATGCAGGTCGCAGCAGCTTAACAAGACTGTTTAAATCCCCCTTGGAAGAGACTTGCAGGTCGCAGTAGCTTAACAAGACGGTTTAAATGCCCCTTGGAAGAGACGTGCAGGTCGCAGTAGCTTAACAAGACGGTTTAAATGTCCCTTGGTAGAGACATGCAGGTCGCAGCAGCGTAACAAGACGGTTTAAATGCCCCATGGAGGAGACTGCAGGTCACAGTAGCTTAACAAGACCGTTTAAATGTCCCTTGGAAGAGACGTGCAAGTCGCAGTAGCTTAAAAAGACGGTTTAAATGCCCCTTGGAAGAGACGTGCAGGTCGCAGTAGCTTACCAAGATTGTTTAAATGCCGCTTGTAAGAGACGTGCAAGTCGCAGAGGCTTAACAAGACAATTTAAATCCCCCTTGGAAGAGACGTGCAGGTCGCAGTAGCTTAACAAGAGTGTTTAAATGACCCTTGGAAGAGTCTTGCAATTAGCAGTAGCTTACCAAGATGGTTTAAATGCCCCTTTGAAGAGACGTGCAGGTTGCAGTAGCTTAACAAGACGGTTTAAATGCCCCTTGGAAGAGACGAGCAGGTTACAGTAGCTTACAAAGATGGTTTAAATGCCCCTTGGAAGAGACGTGTAGGTCGCAGTAGCTTAAAAAGACAGTTTAAATCCCCCTTGGAAGAGACGTGCAGGTCGCAGTAGCTTAACAAGAGGGTGTAAATGCCCCTTGGAAGAGACTTGCAGGTCGTAGAAGCTTACCAAGACGGTTTAATTGCCCCTTGGAAGAGACGTGCAGGTCGCAGTAGCTTAACAAGAAGGTTTAAATGCCCCTTGGAAGAGACGTGCAGGTCGCAGTAGCTTAACAAGACGGTTTAAATGCCCCTTGGAAAAGTGGTGGAGCTTACAGGAGCTTAACAAGATGGTTTAAATGCCCCTAGGAAGAGACTTGCAAGTCGCAGTAGCTTAAAAAGACGGTTTAAATGCGCCTTGGAAGAGACGATCAGGTCGCAGTAGCTTAACAAGACGGTTTAAATGCCCCTTAGAAGAGACGTGCAGGTCGCAGTAGCTTAACAAGACGGTTTAAATCCCCCTTGGAAGAGACGTGCAGGTCGCAGTAGCTTAACAAGAGTGTTTAAATGCCCCTTGGAATAGGCATGCAGGACGCAGTAGCTTACCAAGACGATTTAAATGCCCCTTGGAAGAGACGTGCAGGTCGCAGTAGCTTAACAAGACGGTTTAAATGCCCCTTGGAAGAGCGGTGGAGGTTACAGTAGCTTAAGAAGACGGTTTAAATGTCCCTTGGAAGAGACGTGCAAGTCGCAGTAGCTTAAAAAGACTGTTTAAATGCCCCTTAGAAGAGACGTGCAGGTCGCAGAAGCTTAACAAGACGGATTAAATGACTCTTCGAAGTGCGGTGGAGGTCGCAGTAGCTTAACAAGATGGTTTAAATGCACCTTGGAAGAGAAATGAAGGTCGCAGCAGCTTAACAAGACGGTTTAAATGCCCCTTGGAAGAGACGTGGAGGTCGCAGTAGCTTAACAAGACTGTTTAAATGTCCCTTGGAAGAGACATGCAGGTCGCAGTAGCTTAACAAAGCGTTTTAAATGCCCCTTGGAAGAGACGTGCAGGTCGCAGTAGCTTAACAAGACGGTTTAAATGCCCCTTGGAAAAGTGGTGGAGGTTACAGTAGCTTAAGAAGACGGTTTAAATGCCTCTTGGAAGAGATGTGCAAGTCGCAGTAGCTTTACAAGACTGTTTAATTGCCCCTTAGAAGAGACGTGCAGGTCGCAGAAGCTAAACAAGACAGTTTAAATGCCGCATTGAAGAAACATGCAGGTCGCAGGAGCTTAACAAGACGGTTTAAATGCCCCGTGGAAAAGTGGTGGAGGTTACAGTAGCTTAACAAGACGGTTTAAATGCCCCTTATAAGAGACGTGCAAGTTACAGTAGCTTAACAAGATGGTTTAAATGCCCCTTGGAAGAGATGCGCAGGTCGCAGTAGCTTAACAAGATGGTTTAAGTGCTCTTTGGAAGAGACATGCAGGTCGCAGCAGCTTAAAAATACGGTTTAAATGCCCCTTGGAAGAGACGTGCAGGTCGCAGAGGCTTAACAAGATGGTTTAAATGCCCCTTGGAAGAGTGGTGCATGTCGCAGTAGCTTAACAAGATGGTTTAAATGCCCCTTGGAAGAGCGGTGGAGGTCGCAGTAGCTTAACAACACAGTTTAAATGCCCCTTGGAAGAGACATGCAGGTCGCAATAGCTTAACAATATTGTTTAATTGCCCCTTGGAAGAGACGTGGAGGTCGCAGTAACTTAGCAAGATGGTTTAAATGCCCCTTGAAACAGGCTTGCAGGTCGCAGTAGCTAACCAAGACAGTTTAAATGCCCCTTGGAAGAGATGTGCAGGTCGCAGTATCTTAACAATATTGTTTAAATGCCCCTTGGAAGAGACGTGGAGGTCGCAGTAGCTTAGGAAGATGGTTTAAATGCCCCTTTGAAGAGACATGCAGTTCGCAGCAGCTTAAAAAGATGGTTTAAATGCCCCTTGGAAGAGACGTGCAGGCCGCAGTGGCTTAACAAGACGGTTTAAATGCCCCCTGGAAGAGACATGCAGGTCGCAGTAGCTTAACAAGATGGTTTAAATGCCCCTTGGAAGAAACCTGCAGGTCGCAGTAGCTTAACAAGACGGTTTAAATGCCCCTTGTAAAAGTGGTCGTGGTTACAGTAGCTTAAAAGACAGTTTAAATGCCCCTTAGAAGAGACATGCAGTTCGCAGTAGCTTAAAAAGACGGTATAAATGCGCCTTGGAAGAGACGTGCAGGTCGCAGTAGCTTAACAAGACGGTTTAAATGCCCCTTGGAAGAGACGAGCAGGTAACAGTAGCTTAACAAGATGGTTTAAATGGCCCTTGGAAGAGACGTGCAGGTCGCAGTAGCTTAACAAGACGGTTTAAATGCCCCTTGGAAGAGACGTGCAGGTCGCAGTAGCTTAACAAGACGGTTTAAATGTCCCTTGGTAGAGACATGCAGGTCGCAGCAGCGTAACAAGACGGTTTAAATGCCCCATGGAGGAGACTGCAGGTCACAGTAGCTTAACAAGACCGTTTAAATGTCCCTTGGAAGAGACGTGCAAGTCGCAGTAGCTTAAAAAGACGGTTTAAATGCCCCTTGGAAGAGACGTGCAGGTTGCAGTAGCTTACCAAGATTGTTTAAATGCCGCTTGTAAGAGACGTGCAAGTCGCAGAGGCTTAACAAGACAATTTAAATCCCCCTTGGAAGAGACGTGCAGGTCGCAGTAGCTTAACAAGAGTGTTTAAATGACCCTTGGAAGAGTCTTGCAATTAGCAGTAGCTTACCAAGATGGTTTAAATGCCCCTTTAAAGAGACGTGCAGGTTGCAGTAGCTTAACAAGACGGTTTAAATGCCCCTTGGAAGAGACGAGCAGGTTACAGTAGCTTACAAAGATGGTTTAAATGCCCCTTGGAAGAGACGTGTAGGTCGCAGTAGCTTAAAAAGACAGTTTAAATCCCCCTTGGAAGAGACGTGCAGGTCGCAGTAGCTTAACAAGAGGGTGTAAATGCCCCTTGGAAGAGACTTGCAGGTCGTAGAAGCTTACCAAGACGGTTTAATTGCCCCTTGGAAGAGACGTGCAGGTCGCAGTAGCTTAACAAGAAGGTTTAAATGCCCCTTGGAAGAGACGTGCAGGTCGCAGTAGCTTAACAAGACGGTTTAAATGCCCCTTGGAAAAGTGGTGGAGCTTACAGGAGCTTAACAAGATGGTTTAAATGCCCCTAGGAAGAGACTTGCAAGTCGCAGTAGCTTAAAAAGACGGTTTAAATGCGCCTTGGAAGAGACGATCAGGTCGCAGTAGCTTAACAAGACGGTTTAAATGCCCCTTAGAAGAGACGTGCAGGTCGCAGTAGCTTAACAAGACGGTTTAAATCCCCCTTGGAAGAGACGTGCAGGTCGCAGTAGCTTAACAAGAGTGTTTAAATGCCCCTTGGAATAGGCATGCAGGACGCAGTAGCTTACCAAGACGATTTAAATGCCCCTTGGAAGAGACGTGCAGGTCGCAGTAGCTTAACAAGACGGTTTAAATGCCCCTTGGAAGAGCGGTGGAGGTTACAGTAGCTTAAGAAGACGGTTTAAATGTCCCTTGGAAGAGACGTGCAAGTCGCAGTAGCTTAAAAAGACTGTTTAAATGCCCCTTAGAAGAGACGTGCAGGTCGCAGAAGCTTAACAAGACGGATTAAATGACTCTTGGAAGTGCGGTGGAGGTCGCAGTAGCTTAACAAGATGGTTTAAATGCACCTTGGAAGAGAAATGAAGGTCGCAGCAGCTTAACAAGACGGTTTAAATGCCCCTTGGAAGAGACGTGGAGGTCGCAGTAGCTTAACAAGACTGTTTAAATGTCCCTTGGAAGAGACATGCAGGTCGCAGTAGCTTAACAAAGCGTTTTAAATGCCCCTTGGAAGAGACGTGCAGGTCGCAGTAGCTTAACAAGACGGTTTAAATGCCCCTTGGAAAAGTGGTGGAGGTTACAGTAGCTTAAGAAGACGGTTTAAATGCCTCTTGGAAGAGATGTGCAAGTCGCAGTAGCTTTACAAGACTGTTTAATTGCCCCTTAGAAGAGACGTGCAGGTCGCAGAAGCTAAACAAGACAGTTTAAATGCGGCATTGAAGAAACATGCAGGTCGCAGTAGCTTAACAAGACGGTTTAAATGCCCCGTGGAAAAGTGGTGGAGGTTACAGTAGCTTAACAAGAAGGTTTAAATGCCCCTTATAAGAGACGTGCAAGTTACAGTAGCTTAACAAGACGGTTTAAATGCCCCTTGGAAGAGATGCGCAGGTCGCAGTAGCTTAACAAGATGGTTTAAGTGCTCTTTGGAAGAGACATGCAGGTCGCAGCAGCTTAAAAATACGGTTTAAATGCCCCTTGGAAGAGACGTGCAGGTCGCAGAGGCTTAACAAGATGGTTTAAATGCCCCTTGGAAGAGTGGTGCATGTCGCAGTAGCTTAACAAGATGGTTTAAATGCCCCTTGGAAGAGCGGTGGAGGTCGCAGTAGCTTAACAACACAGTTTAAATGCCCCTTGGAAGAGACATGCAGGTCGCAATAGCTTAACAATATTGTTTAATTGCCCCTTGGAAGAGACGTGGAGGTCGCAGTAACTTAGCAAGATGGTTTAAATGCCCCTTGAAACAGGCTTGCAGGTCGCAGTAGCTAACCAAGACAGTTTAAATGCCCCTTGGAAGAGACGTGCAGGTCGCAGTATCTTAACAATATTGTTTAAATGCCCCTTGGAAGAGACGTGGAGGTCGCAGTAGCTTAGCAAGATGGTTTAAATGCCCCTTTGAAGAAACATGCAGTTCGCAGCAGCTTAAAAAGATGGTTTAAATGCCCCTTGGAAGAGACGTGCAGGCCGCAGTGGCTTAACAAGACGGTTTAAATGCCCCCTGGAAGAGACATGCAGGTCGCAGTAGCTTAACAAGATGGTTTAAATGACCCTTGGAAGAAACCTGCAGGTCGCAGTAGCTTAACAAGACGGTTTAAATGCCCCTTGTAAAAGTGGTCGTGGTTACAGTAGCTTAAAAGACAGTTTAAATGCCCCTTAGAAGAGACATGCAGTTCGCAGTAGCTTAAAAAGACGGTATAAATGCGCCTTGGAAGAGACGTGCAGGTCGCAGTAGCTTAACAAGACGGTTTAAATGCCCCTTGGAAGAGACGAGCAGGTAACAGTAGCTTAACAAGATGGTTTAAATGGCCCTTGGAAGAGACGTGCAGGTCGCAGTAGCTTAACAAGACGGTTTAAATCCCCCTTGGAAGAGACGTGCAGGTCGCAGTAGCTTAACAAGAGGGTTTAAATGCCCCCTTGGAATAGGCTTGCAGGTCGCAGTAGCTTACCAAGACGGTTTAAATGCCCCTTGGACGAGACGTGCAGGTCGCAGTAGCTTAACAAGACGGTTTAAATGCCCCTTGGAAGAGCGGTGGAGGTCGCAGTAGCTTAACAAGACAGTTTGAATACCCCTTGAAAGAGACGTGCAGGTCGCAGTAGCTTAACAAGACAGTTTAAATGCCCCTTGGAAGAGACATGCAGGTCGCAGCAGCTTAACAAGATGGTTTAAATCCCCTTGGAAGAGACGTGCAGGTAGCAGTGGCTTAACAAGATGGTTTAAATGGCCCTTGGAAGAGACGCGCAGGTCGCAGTAGCTTAAAAAGACAGTTTAAATGCCCCTTGGAAGAGACGTGCAGTTAGCAGTAGCTTAACAAGACAGTTTAAATGCCCTTTGGAAAAGTGGTGGAGGTTACAGTAGCTTAACAAGAAAGTTTAAATGCCCCTTGGAAGAGACATGCAAGTCGCAGTAGCTTAAAAAGACGGTTTAAATGCGCCTTGGAAGAGACGTGCAGGTCGCAGAAGCTTAACAAGATGGTTTAAATGCCCCTTGGAATAGGCGAGCAGGTCGCAGTAGCTTAACAAGATGGTTTAAATGCCCCTTGGAAGAGACGTGCAGGTCTCAGTAGCTTAACAAGAAGGTTTAAATCCCCCTTGGCAGAGACGTGGAAGTCGCAGCAGCTTAACAAGAGGGTTTAAATGCCCCTTGGAATAGGCTTTCAGGTCGCAGAAGCTTACCAAGACGGTTTGAATGCCCCTTGGAAGAGACGTTCAGGTCGCAGTAGCTTACCAAGACAGTTTAAATGCCCCTTGGAAGAGACATGCAGGTCGCAGTAGCATAATAAGACAGTTTAAATGCCCCTTGGAAGAGACATGCAGGTCGCAGTAGCATAATAAGACAGTTTAAATGCCCCTTGGAAGAGATGTGCAGGTCGCAGTAGCTTAATAAGATGCTTTAAATGCACCTTGGAAGAGAGGTGGAGGTCGCAGTAGCTTAACAGGACAGTTTAAATGCCCCTTGGAAGAGACGTGCAGGTCGCAGTAGCTTAACAAGACGGTTTAAATGCCACTTGGAAGAGATGTGCAGGTCGCAGTAGCTTAACAAGACGGTTTAAATGCCCCTTGGAAGAGCGGTGGAGGTTGCAGTAGCTTAACAAGACAGTTTAAATGCCCCTTGAAAGTTACGTGCAGGTCGCAGTAGTTTAACAAGACGGTTCAAATGCCCATTGGAAGAGTGGTGGAGGTCGCAGGAGCTTAACAAGAGAGTTTAAATGCCCCTTGGATGAGACATGCAGGTCGCAGTAGCTAATAAGACGGTTTAAATACCCCTTGGAAGAGAGGTGGAGGTCGCAGTGGCTTAACAAGACAGTTTAAATGCCTCTTGGAAGAGACGTGCAGGTCGCAGTAGCTTAACAAGACTGTTTAAATGCCCCTTGGAAGAGACGTGCAGGTCGCAGTAGCTAAACAAGATGGTTTAAATGCCCCTTGGAAGAGCGGTGGAGGTCGCAGTAGCTTAACAAGACAGTTTAAACGCACCTTGAAAGAGACGTGCAGGTCGCAGCAGCTTAACAAGACGGTTTAAATGCCCCTTGGAAGTGCGGTGGAGGTCGCAGTAGCTTAACAAGATGGTTTAAATGCCACTTGGAAGAGACATGCAGGTCACAGCAGCTTAACAAGACAGTTTAAATGCCCCTTGGAAGAGACGTGGAGGTCGCAGTAGCTTAACAAGACGGTTTAAATGCCCCTTGGAAGAGACATGCAGGTCGCAGTAGCTTAACAAAGCGTTTTAAAAGCCCCTTGGTAGTGCGGTGGAGGTCGCAGTAGCTTAACAAGACGATTTAAATGCCCCTTGGAAAAGTGGTGGAGGTTACAGTAGCTTAAGAAGACAGTTTAAATGCCCCTTAGAAGAGACGTGCAGGTCGCAGAAGCTAAACAAGACAGTTTAAATGCCCCTTGGAAGAGACGTGCAGGTCGCAGTAGCTTAACAAGATGGTTTAAATGCCCCTTGGAAGAGCGGTGGAGGTCGCAGTAGCTTAAGAAGACAGTTTAAATGCCCCTTGGAAGAGACATGCAGGTCGCAGTAGCTTAACAAGAGGCTTTAAATGCCCATTGGAAGAGGCTTGCAGGTCGCAGTAGCTTACCAAGACGATTTAAATGCCCCTTAGAAGAGACGTGCAGGTCGCAGTAGCTTAACAGGACAGTTTAAATGCCCCTTGAAAGAGCGGTGGAGGTCGCAGTAGCTTAACAAGACAGTTTAAATGCCACTTGGAAGAAACATGCATGTCGAAGCAGCTTAACAAGACGGTTTAAATGCCCCTTGGAAGAGACATGCAGGTCGCAGTAGCTTAACAAGACGGTTTAAATGCACCTTGGAAGAAACGTGCAGGTTGCACTAGCTTAACAAGACAGTTTAAATGGCACTTGGAAGAAACATGCATGTCGAAGCAGCTTAACAAGACTGTTTAAATGCCCCTAGGAAAAGACGTGCAGGTCGCAGGAGCTTAAAAAGAAGGTTTAAATGCGCCTTGGAAGAGAAGTGCAGGTCGCAGTAGCATAAAAAAACGGTTTAAATGCCCCTTGGAAAAGCGGTGGAGGTCGCAGTAGCTTAACACGAAGGTTTAAATGTCCCTTGGAATAGACATGCAGGTCGCAGTAGCTTAACAAGACGGTTTAAATGCCCCTTGGAAGGGACATGCAGGTCGCAGTAGCTTAACAAGACGGTTTAAAAGCCCCTTGGAAGAGACGTGCAAGTCGCAGGAGCTTAAAAAGAAGGTTTAATTGCGCCTTGGAAGAGAAGTGCAGGTCGCAGTAGCATAACAAGAGGGTTTAAATGCCCCTTGGAAGAGACATGCAGGTCGCAGTAGCTTAACAACACAGTTTAAATGCCCCTTGGAAGAGACGTGCAGGTCGCAGTAGCTTAATAAGACGTTTTAAATGTCCCTTGGAAGAGACATGCAGGTAACAGTAGCTTAACAAGATGTTTCAAATGCCCCTTGGAAGAGACGTGCAGGTCGCAGTATCTTAACAAGACTGTTTAAATGCCCCTTGGAAGAGACGTGCAGGTCGCAGTATCTTAACAAGACGGTTTAAATTTCCCTTGGAAGAGATGTGCAGGTCGCAATAGCTTAACAAGACGGTTTAGATGCCCCTTGGCAGAGATGTGCAGGTCGCAGTAGCTTAACAAGATGGTTTAAATGCACCTTAGAATAGACTTGCAGGTCGCAGTAGCTTAACAATACAGTTTAAATGCCCCTTGGAAGAGACGTGCAGGTCGCAGTAGCTTAATAAGACGGTTTAAATGCCCCTTGGAAGAGAGGTGGAGGTCGCAGTAGCTTAACAAGACAGTTTAAATGCCCCTTGGAAGAGACGTGCAGGTCGCAGTAGCTTAACAAGACAGTTTAAATGCCACTTGGAAGAGACGTGCAGGTCGCAGTAGGTTAACAAGACGGTTTAAATGCCCCTTGGAAGAGAGGTGGAGGTCGCAGTAGCTTAACAAGACAGTTTAAATGCCCCTTGACAGAGATGTGCAGGTCGCAGTAGCTTAACAAGACGGTTTAAATGCCCCTTGGAAGTGCGGTGGAGGTCGCAGAAGCTTAACAAGACAGTTTAAATGCCCCTTGGAAGAGACGTGCATGTCGCAGTAGCTTAACAAGACTGTTTAAATGTCCCTTGGAAGAATCATGCAGGTCGCAGTAGCTTAACAAAGCGTTTTAAATGCCCCTTGGAAGAGACGTGCAGGTCGCAGTAGCTTAACAAGACGGTTTAAATGCCCCTTGGAAAAGTGGTCGAGGTTACAGTAGCTTAAGAAGACGGTTTAAATGCCACTTGGAAGAGATGTGCAAGTCGCAGTAGCTTTACAAGACTGTTTAATTGCCCCTTAGAAGAGACGTGCAGGTCGCAGAAGCTAAACAAGACAGTTTAAATGCCCCTTGGAAGAGACGTGCATGTCGCAGTAGCTTAACAAGATGGTTTAAATGCCCCTTGGAAGAGCGGTGGAGGTCGTAGTAGCTTAAGAAGACAGTTTAAATGCCCCTTGGAAGAGACGTGCAGGTCGCAGTAGCTTAACAAGATGATTTAAATGCCCCTTGGAAGAGAGGTGCAGGTCTCAGTAGCTTAACAAGACAGTTTAAATGTCCCTTGGAAGAGCGGTGGAGGTCGCAGTAGCTTAACAAAACAGTTTAAATGCCAATTGGAAGAAACTTGCAGGTCGAAGCAGCTTAACAAGACTGTTTAAATGACCCTAGGAAAAGACGTGCAGGTCGCAGAGGCTTAACAAGACGGTTTACATGCCCCTTGGAAGAGACGTGCCGGTCGCAGTAGCTTAACAAGACGGTTTAAATGCCCCTTATAAGAGACGTGCAAGTTACAGTAGCTTAACAAGACGGTTTAAATGCCCCTTGGAAGAGATGCGCAGGTCGCAGTAGCTTAAAAGATGGTTTAAGTGCTCTTTGGAAGAGACATGCAGGTCGCAGCAGCTTAAAAAGACGGTTTAAATGCCCCTTGGAAGAGACGTGCAGTTCGCAGAGGCTTAACAAGATGGTTTAAATGCCCCTTCGAAGAGCGGTGCATGTCGCAGTAGCTTAACAAGATGGTTTAAATGCCCCTTGGAAGAGCGGTGGAGGTCACAGTAGCTTAACAAGACAGTTTAAATGCCCCTTGGAAGAGACATGCAGGTCGCAATAGCTTAACAATATTGTTTAAATGCCCCTTGGAAGAGATGTGGAGGTCGCAGTAGCTTAGCAAGATGGTTTAAATGCCCCTTGACAGAGATGTGCAGGTCGCAGTAGCTTAACAAGACGGTTTAAATGCCCCTTGGAAGTGCGGTGGAGGTCGCAGAAGCTTAACAAGACAGTTTAAATGCCCCTTGGAAGAGACGTGCATGTCGCAGTAGCTTAACAAGACTGTTTAAATGTCCCTTGGAAGAATCATGCAGGTCGCAGTAGCTTAACAAAGCGTTTTAAATGCCCCTTGGAAGAGACGTGCAGGTCGCAGTAGCTTAACAAGACGGTTTAAATGCCCCTTGGAAAAGTGGTCGAGGTTACAGTAGCTTAAGAAGACGGTTTAAATGCCACTTGGAAGAGATGTGCAAGTCGCAGTAGCTTTACAAGACTGTTTAATTGCCCCTTAGAAGAGACGTGCAGGTCGCAGAAGCTAAACAAGACAGTTTAAATGCCCCTTGGAAGAGACGTGCATGTCGCAGTAGCTTAACAAGATGGTTTAAATGCCCCTTGGAAGAGCGGTGGAGGTCGTAGTAGCTTAAGAAGACAGTATAAATGCCCCTTGGAAGAGACGTGCAGGTCGCAGTAGCTTAACAAGATGATTTAAATGCCCCTTGGAAGAGAGGTGCAGGTCTCAGTAGCTTAACAAGACAGTTTAAATGTCCCTTGGAAGAGCGGTGGAGGTCGCAGTAGCTTAACAAAACAGTTTAAATGCCAATTGGAAGAAACTTGCAGGTCGAAGCAGCTTAACAAGACTGTTTAAATGACCCTAGGAAAAGACGTGCAGGTCGCAGAGGCTTAACAAGACGGTTTACATGCCCCTTGGAAGAGACGTGCCGGTCGCAGTAGCTTAACAAGACGGTTTAAATGCCCCTTATAAGAGACGTGCAAGTTACAGTAGCTTAACAAGACGGTTTAAATGCCCCTTGGAAGAGATGCGCAGGTCGCAGTAGCTTAAAAAGATGGTTTAAGTGCTCTTTGGAAGAGACATGCAGGTCGCAGCAGCTTAAAAAGACGGTTTAAATGCCCCTTGGAAGAGACGTGCAGTTCGCAGAGGCTTAACAAGATGGTTTAAATGCCCCTTCGAAGAGCGGTGCATGTCGCAGTAGCTTAACAAGATGGTTTAAATGCCCCTTGGAAGAGCGGTGGAGGTCACAGTAGCTTAACAAGACAGTTTAAATGCCCCTTGGAAGAGACATGCAGGTCGCAATAGCTTAACAATATTGTTTAAATGCCCCTTGGAAGAGATGTGGAGGTCGCAGTAGCTTAGCAAGATGGTTTAAATGCCCCTTGAAACAGGCTTGCAGGTCGCAGTAGCTTACCAAGACAGTTTAAATGCCCTTTGGAACAGACGTGCAGGTCGCAGTATCTTAACAATATTCTTTAAATGCCCCTTGGAAGAGACGTGGAGGTCACAGTAGCTTATCAAGATGGTTTAAATGACCCTTGAAAGAGACATGCAGTTCGCAGCAGCTTAAAAAGATGGTTTAAATGCCCCTTGGAAGAGACGTGCAGGCCGCAGTGGCTTAACAAGACGGTTTAAATGCCCCCTGGAAGAGACATGCAGGTCGCAGTAGCTTAACAAGATGGTTTAAATGGCCCTTGGAAGAGACGTGCAGGTCGCAGTAGCTTAACAAGACGGTTTAAATTCCCCTTGGAAGAGACGTGCAGGTCGCAGTAGCTTAACAAGAGGGTTTAAATGCCCCCTTGGAATAGGCTTGCAGGTCGCAGTAGCTTACCAAGACGGTTTAAATGCCCCTTGGACGAGACGTTCAGGTCGCAGTAGTTTAACAAGACGGTTTAAATGCCCCTTGGAAGAGCGGTGGAGGTCGCAGTAGCTTAACAAGACAGTTTGAATGCCCCTTGAAAGAGACGTGCAGGTCGCGGTAGCTTAACAAGACGGTTTAAATGCCCCTTGGAAGAGAAGCGCAGGTCGCAGTAGCTTAACAAGACAGTTTAAATGCCCCTTGGAAGAGACGTGCATTTAGCAGTAGCTTAACAAGACAGTTTAAATGCCCTTTGGAAAAGTGGTGGAGGTTACAGTAGCTTAACAAGAAAGTTTAAATGCCCCTTGGAAGAGACATGCAAGTCGCAGTAGCTTAAAAAGACGGTTTAAATGCGCCTTGGAAGAGACGTGCAGGTCGCAGAAGCTTAACAAGACGGTTTAAATGCCCCTTGGAATAGACGAGCAGGTCGCAGTAGCTTAACAAGATGGTTTAAATGCCCCTTGGAAAAGACGTGCAAGTCTCAGTAGCTTAACAAGACGGTTTAACTCCCCCTTGGCAGAGACGTGCAGGTCGCAGCAGCTTAACAAGAGGTTTTAAATGCCCCTTGGAATAGGCTTGCAGGTCGCAGAAGCTTTCCAAGACTGTTTGAATGCCCCTTGGAAGAGACGTGCAGGTCGCAGTAGCTTACCAAGACAGTTTAAATGCCCCTTGGAAGAGACATGCAGGTCGCAGTAGCATAATAAGACAGTTTAAATGCCCCTTGGAAGAGACATGCAGGTCGCAGTAGCATAATAAGACAATTTAAATGCCCCTTGGAAGACATGTGCAGGTCGCAGTAGCTTAATAAGATGGTTTAAATGCCCCTTGGAAGAGAGGTGGAGGTCGCAGTAGCTTAACAGGACAGTTTAAATGCCCCTTGGAAGGGACGTGCAGGTCGCAGTAGCTTAACAAGATGGTTTAAATGCCACTTGGAAGAGACGTGCAGGTCGCAGTAGCTTAACAAGACGGTTTAAATGTCCCTTGGAAGAACGGTGGAGGTCGCAGTAGCTTGACAAGACTGTTTAAATGCCCCTTGAAAGTTACGTGCAGGTCGCAGTAGTTTAACAAGACGGTTCAAATGCCCATTGGAAGAGTGGTGGAGGTCGCAGGAGCTTAACAAGAGAGTTTAAATGCCCCTTGGATGAGACATGCAGGTCGCAGTAGCTTAATAACACAGTTTAAATACCCCTTGGAAGAGAGGTGGAGGTCGCAGTGGCTTAACAAGACAGTTTAAATGCCCCTTGGAAGAGACGTGCAGGTCGCAGTAGCTTAACAAGACGGTTTAAATGCCCCTTGGAAGAGCGGTGGAGGTCGCAGTAGCTTAACAAGACAGTTTAAATGCCCCTTGAAAGAGACGTGCAGGTCGCAGCAGCTTAACAAGACGGTTTAAATGCCCCTTGGAAGTGCGGTGGAGGTCGCAGTAGCTTAACAAGATGGTTTAAATGCCCCTTGGTAGAGACATGCAGGTCACAGCAGCTTAACAAGACAGTTTAAATGCCCCTTGGAAGAGACGTGGAGGTCGCAGTAGCTTAACAAGACGGTTTAAATGCCCCTTGGAAGAGACATGCAGGTCGCAGTAGCTTAACAAAGCGTTTTAAAAGCCCCTTGGTAGTGCGGTGGAGGTCGCAGTAGCTTAACAAGACGGTTTAAATGCCCCTTGGAAAAGTGGTGGAGGTTACAGTAGCTTAAGAAGACGGTTTAAATGCCCCTTGGAAGAGAAGTGCAAGTCGCAGTAGCTTAACAAGACTGTTTAAATGCCCCTTAGTAGAGACGTGCAGGTCGCAGAAGCTAAACAAGACAGTTTAAATGCCCCTTGGAAGAGACGTGCAGGTCGCAGTAGCTTAACAAGATGGTTTAAATGCCCCTTGGAAGAGCGGTGGAGGTCGCAATAGCTTAAGAAGACAGTTTAAATGCCCCTTGGAAGAGACATGCAGGTCGCAGTAGCTTAACAAGAGGGTTTAAATGCCCATTGGAAGAGGCTTGCAGGTCGCAGTAGCTTACCAAGACGATTTAAATGCCCCTTGGAAGAGACGTGCAGGTCGCAGTAGCTTAACAAGACAGTTTAAATGCCCCTTGAAAGAGTGGTGGAGGTCGCAGTAGCTTAACAAGACAGTTTAAATGCCACTTGGAAGAAACATGCATGTCGAAGCAGCTTAACAAGACGGTTTAAATGCCCCTTGGAAGAGACATGCAAGTCGCAGTAGCTTAACAAGACGGTTTAAATGCACCTTGGAAAAGACATGCAGGTCGCACTAGCTTAACAAGACAGTTTAAATGCGCCTTGGAAGAGACGTGCAGGTCGCAGAAGCTTAACAAGATGGTTTAAATGCCCCTTGGAATAGACGAGCAGGTCGCAGTAGCTTAACAAGATGGTTTAAATGCCCCTTGGAAGAGACGTGCAGGTCTCAGTAGTTTAACGAGACGGTTTAAATCCCCCTTGGCAGAGACGTGCAAGTCTCAGCAGCTTAACAAGAGGGTTTAAATGCCCCTTGGAATAGGCTTGCAGGTCGCAGAAGCTTACCAAGATGGTTTGAATGCCCCTTGGAAGAGACGTGCAGATCGCAGTAGCTTACCAAGACAGTTTAAATGCCCCTTGGAAGAGATATGCAGGTCGCAGTAGCATAATAAGACAGTTTAAATGCCCCTTGGAAGAGACATGCAGGTCGCAGTAGCATAATAAGACAGTTTAAATGCCCCTTGGAAAAGATGTGCAGGTCGCAGTAGCTTAATAAGATGCTTTAAATGCCCCTTGGAAGAGAGATGGAGGTCGCAGTAGCTTAACAGGACAGTTTAAATGCCCCTTGGTAGAGACGTGCAGGTCGCAGTAGCTTAACAAGACGGTTTAAATGCCACTTGTAAGAGATGTGCAGGTGGCAGTAGCTTAACAAGACGCTTTAAATGCCCCTTGGAAGAGCGGTGGAGGTTGCAGTAGCTTAACAAGACAGTTTAAATGCCCCTTGAAAGTTACGTGCAGGTCGCTGTAGTTTAACAAGACGGTTCAAATGCCCATTGGAAGAGTGGTGGAGGTCGCAGGAGCTTAACAAGAGAGTTTAAATGCCCCTTGGATGAGACATGCAGGTCGCAGTAGCTAATAAGACGGTTTAAATACCCCTTGGAAGAGAGGTGAAGGTCGCAGTGGCTTAACAAGACAGTTTAAATGCCCCTTGGAAGAGACGTGCAGGTCGCAGTAGCTTAACAAGACGGTTTAAATGCCCATTGGAAGAGACGTGCAGGTCGCAGTAGCTAAACAAGACGGTTTAAATGCCCCTTGGAAGAGCAGTGGAGGTCGCAGTAGCTTAACAAGACAGTTTAAATGCCCCTTGAAAGAGACGTGCAGGTCGCAGCAGCTTAACAAGACGGTTTAAATGCCCCTTGGAAGTGCGGTGGAGGTCGCAGTAGCTTAACAAGATGGTTTAAATGCCCCTTGGAAGAGACATGCAGGTCACAGCAGCTTAACAAGACGGTTTAAATGCCCCTTGGAAGAGACGAGGAGGTCGCAGTAGCTTAACAAGAAGGTTTAAATGCCCCTTGGAAGAGACATGCAGGTCGCAGTAGCTTAACAAAGCGTTTTAAAAGCCCCTTGGTAGTGCGGTGGAGGTCGCAGTAGCTTAACAAGACGATTTAAATGCCCCTTGGAAAAGTGGTGGAGGTTACAGTAGCTGAAGAAGACAGTTTAAATGCCCCTTAGAAGAGACGTGCAGGTCGCACAAGCTAAATAAGACAGTTTAAATGCCCCTTGGAAGAGACGTGCAGGTCGCAGTAGCTTAACAAGATGGTTTAAATGCCCCTTGGAAGAGCGGTGGAGGTCGCAGTAGCTTAAGAAGACAGTTTAAATGCCCCTTGGAAGAGACATGCAGGTCGCAGTAGCTTAACAAGAGGCTTTAAATGCCCATTGGAAGAGGCTTGCAGGTCGCAGTAGCTTACCAAGACGATTTAAATGCCCCTTGGAAGAGACGTGCAGGTCGCAGTAGCTTAACAAGACAGTTTAAATGCCCCTTGAAAGAGCGATGGAGGTCGCAGTAGCTTAACAAGACAGTTTAAATGCCACTTGGAAGAAACATGCATGTCGAAGCAGCTTAACAAGACTGTTTAAATGCCCCTAGGAAAAGACGTGCAGGTCGCAGGAGCTTAAAAAGAAGGTTTAAATGCGCCTTGGAAGAGAAGTGCAGGTCGCAGTAGCATAAAAAAACGGTTTAAATGCCCCTTGGAAAAGCGGTGGAGGTCGCAGTAGCTTAACACGAAGGTTTAAATGCCCCTTGGAATAGACATGCAGGTCGCAGTAGCTTAACAAGACGGTTTAAATGCCCCTGGGAAGAGAAATGCAGGTCGCAGTAGCTTAACAAGACGGTTTAAAAGCCCCCTGGGAAGAGACGTGCAAGTCGCAGGAGCTTAAAAAGAAGGTTTAATTGCGCCTTGGAAGAGAAGTGCAGGTCGCAGTAGCATAACAAGACGGTTTAAATGCCCCTTGGAAGAGACATGCAGGTCGCAGTAGCTTAACAAGACAGTTTAAATGCCCCTTGGAAGAGACGTGCAGGTCGCAGTAGCTTAATAAGACGTTTTAAATGTCCCTTGGAAGAGACATGCAGGTAACAGTAGCTTAACAAGATGTTTCAAATGCCCCTTGGAAGAGACGTGCAGGTCGCAGTATCTTAACAAGACTGTTTAAATGCCCCTTGGAAGAGAAGTGCAGGTCGCAGTATCTTAACAAGACGGTTTAAATTTCCCTTGGAAGAGATGTGCAGGTCGTAATAGCTTAACAAGATGGTTTAAATGCCCCTTGACAGAGATGTGCAGGTCGCAGTAGCTTAACAAGATGGTTTAAATGCACCTTAGAATAGACTTGCAGGTCGCAGTTGCTTCATAATACAGTTTAAATGCCCCTTGGAAGAGACGTGCAGATCGCAGTAGCTTAATAAGACGGTTTAAATGCCCCTTGGAAGAGAGGTGGAGGTCGCAGTAGCTTAACAAGACAGTTTAAATGCCCCTTGGAAGAGACGTGCAGGTCGCAGTAGCTTAACAAGACAGTTTAAATGCCACTTGGAAGAGACGTGCAGGTCGCAGTAGGTTAACAAGACGGTTTAAATGCCCCTTGGAAGAGAGGTGGAGGTCGCAGTAGCTTAACAAGACAGTTTAAATGCCCCTTGACAGAGATGTGCAGGTCGCAGTAGCTTAATAAGACGGTTTAAATGCCCCTTGGAAGTGCGGTGGAGGTCGCAGAAGCTTAACAAGACAGTTTAAATGCCCCTTGGAAGAGACGTGCATGTCGCAGTAGCTTAACAAGACTGTTTAAATGTCCCTTGGAAGAATCATGCAGGTCGCAGTAGCTTAACAAAGCGTTTTAAATGCCCCTTGGAAGAGACGTGCAGGTCGCAGTAGCTTAACAAGACGGTTTAAATGCCCCTTGGAAAAGTGGTGGAGGTTACAGTAGCTTAAGAAGACGGTTTAAATGCCACTTGGAAGAGATGTGCAAGTCGCAGTAGCTTTACAAGACTGTTTAATTGCCCCTTAGAAGAGACGTGCAGGTCGCAGAAGCTAAACAAGACAGTTTAAATGCCTGTTGGAAGAGACGTGCATGTCGCAGTAGCTTAACAAGATGGTTTAAATGCCCCTTGGAAGAGCGGTGGAGGTCGTAGTAGCTTAAGAAGACAGTTTAAATGCCACTTGGAAGAGACGTGCAGGTCGCAGTAGCTTAACAAGAGGGTTTAAATGCCCCTTAGAAGAGGCTTGCAGGTCGCAGTAGCTTACCAAGATGATTTAAATGCCCTTTGGAAGAGACATGCAGGTCTCAGTAGCTTAACAAGACAGTTTAAATGTCCCTTGGAAGAGCGGTGGAGGTCGCAGTAGCTTAACAAAACAGTTTAAATGCCAATTGGAAGAAACTTGCAAGTCGAAGCAGCTTAACAAGACTGTTTAAATGCCCCTAGGAAAAGACGTGCAAGTCGCAGAGGCTTAACAAGACGGTTTACATGCCCCTTGGAAGAGACGTGACGGTCGCAGTAGCTTAATAAGACGGTTTAAATGCCCCGTGGAAAAGTGGTGGAGGATACAGTAGCTTAACAAGACGGTTTAAATGCCCCTTATAAGAGACGTGCAAGTTACAGTAGCTTAACAAGACGGTTTAAATGCCCCTTGGAAGAGATGCGCAGGTCGCAGTAGCTTAACAAGATGGTTTAATTGCTCTTTGGAAGAGACATGCAGGTCGCAGCAGCTTAAAAAGACGGTTTAAATGCCCCTTGGAAGAGACGTGCAGGTCGCAGAGGCTTAACAAGATGGTTTAAATGCCCCTTGGAAGAGCGGTGCATGTCGCAGTAGCTTAACAAGATGGTTTAAATGCCCCTTGGAAGAGTGTTGGAGGTCGCAGTAGCTTAACAAGACAGTTTAAATGCCCCTTGGAAGAGACATGCAGGTCGCAATAGCTTAACAATATTGTTTAAATGCCCCTTGGAAAAGACGTGGAGGTCGCAGTAGCTTAGCAAGATGGTTTAAATGCCCCTTGAAACAGGCTTGCAGGTCGCAGTAGCTTACCAAGACAGTTTAAATGCCCTTTGGAAGAGACGTGCAGGTCGCAGTATCTTAACAATATTGTTTAAATGCCCCTTGGAAGAGACGTGGAGGTCGCAGTAGCTTATCAAGATGGTTTAAATGCCCCTTGGAAGAGACATGCAGTTCGCAGCAGCTTAAAAAGATGGTTTAAATGCCCCTTGGAAGAGACGTGAAGGCCGCAGTGGCTTAACAAGACGGTTTAAATGCCCCCTGGAAGAGACATGCAGGTCGCAGTAGCTTAACAAGATGGTTTAAATGGCCATTGGAAGAGACGTGCAGGTCGCAGTAGCTTAACAAGACGGTTTAAATCCCCCTTGGAAGAGACGTGCAGGTCGCAGTAGCTTAACAAGAGGGTTTAAATGCCCCCTTGGAATAGGCTTGCAGGTCGCAGTAGCTTACCAAGACGGTTTAAATGCCCCTTGGACGAGACGTGCAGTTCGCAGTAGCTTAACAAGACGGTTTAAATGCCCCTTGGAAGAGCGGTGGAGGTTGCAGTAGCTTAACAAGACAGTTTGAATGTCCCTTGAAAGAGACGTGCAGGTCACGGTAGCTTAACAAGACGTTTTAAATGCCCCTTGGAAGAGAAGCGCAGGTCGCGGTAGCTTAACAAGACAGTTTAAATGCCCCTTGGAAGAGACGTGCAGTTAGCAGTAGCTTAACAAGACAGTTTAAATGCCCTTTGGAAAAGTGGTGGAGGTTACAGTAGCTTAACAAGAAAGTTTAAATGCCCCTTGGAAGAGACATGCAAGTCGCAGTAGCTTAAAAAGACGGTTTAAATGCGCCTTGGAAGAGACATGCAGGTCGCAGAAGCTTAACAAAATGTTTTAAATGCCCCTTGGAATAGACGAGCAGGTCGCAGTAGCTTAACAAGATGGTTTAAATGCCCCTTGGAAGAGACGTGCAGGTCTCAGTAGCTTAACAAGACGGTTTAAATCCCCCTTGGCAGAGACGTGCAGGTCGCAGCAGCTTAACAAGAGGGTTTAAATGCCCCTTGGAATAGGCTTGCAGGTCGCAGAAGCTTTCCAAGACGGTTTGAATGCCCCTTGGAAGAGACGTGCAGGTCGCAGTAGCTTACCAAGACATTTTAAATGCCCCTTGGAAGAGACATGCAGGTCTCAGTAGCTTAACAAGACAGTTTAAATGTCCCTTGGAAGAGCGGTGGAGGTCGCAGTAGCTTAACAAAACAGTTTAAATGCCAATTGGAAGAAACTTGCAAGTCGAAGCAGCTTAACAAGACTGTTTAAATGCCCCTAGGAAAAGACGTGCAGGTCGCAGAGGCTTAACAAGACGGTTTACATGCCCCTTGGAAGAGACGTGACGGTCGCAGTAGCTTAATAAGACGGTTTAAATGCCCCGTGGAAAAGTGGTGGAGGATACAGTAGCTTAACAAGACGGTTTAAATGCCCCTTATAAGAGACGTGCAAGTTACAGTAGCTTAACAAGACGGTTTAAATGCCCCTTGGAAGAGATGCGCAGGTCGCAGTAGCTTAACAAGATGGTTTAATTGCTCTTTGGAAGAGACATGCAGGTCGCAGCAGCTTAAAAAGACGGTTTAAATGCCCCTTGGAAGAGACGTGCAGGTCGCAGAGGCTTAACAAGATGGTTTAAATGCCCCTTGGAAGAGCGGTGCATGTCGCAGTAGCTTAACAAGATGGTTTAAATGCCCCTTGGAAGAGTGTTGGAGGTCGCAGTAGCTTAACAAGACAGTTTAAATGCCCCTTGGAAGAGACATGCAGGTCGCAATAGCTTAACAATATTGTTTAAATGCCCCTTGGAAGAGACGTGGAGGTCGCAGTAGCTTAGCAAGATGGTTTAAATGCCCCTTGAAACAGGCTTGCAGGTCGCAGTAGCTTACCAAGACAGTTTAAATGCCCTTTGGAAGAGACGTGCAGGTCGCAGTATCTTAACAATATTGTTTAAATGCCCCTTGGAAGAGACGTGGAGGTCGCAGTAGCTTATCAAGATGGTTTAAATGCCCCTTGGAAGAGACATGCAGTTCGCAGCAGCTTAAAAAGATGGTTTAAATGCCCCTTGGAAGAGACGTGCAGGCCGCAGTGGCTTAACAAGACGGTTTAAATGCCCCCTGGAAGAGACATGCAGGTCGCAGTAGCTTAACAAGATGGTTTAAATGGCCCTTGGAAGAGACGTGCAGGTCGCAGTAGCTTAACAAGACGGTTTAAATCCCCCTTGGAAAAGACGTGCAGGTCGCAGTAGCTTAACAAGAGGGTTTAAATGCCCCCTTGGAATAGGCTTGCAGGTCGCAGTAGCTTACCAAGACGGTTTAAATGCCCCTTGGACGAGACGTGCAGTTCGCAGTAGCTTAACAAGACGGTTTAAATGCCCCTTGGAAGAGCGGTGGAGGTTGCAGTAGCTTAACAAGACAGTTTGAATGTCCCTTGAAAGAGACGTGCAGGTCACGGTAGCTTAACAAGACGTTTTAAATGCCCCTTGGAAGAGAAGCGCAGGTCGCGGTAGCTTAACAAGACAGTTTACATGCCCCTTGGAAGAGACGTGCAGTTAGCAGTAGCTTAACAAGACAGTTTAAATGCCCTTTGGAAAAGTGGTGGAGGTTACAGTAGCTTAACAAGAAAGTTTAAATGCCCCTTGGAAGAGACATGCAAGTCGCAGTAGCTTAAAAAGACGGTTTAAATGTGCCTTGGAAGAGACATGCAGGTCGCAGAAGCTTAACAAAATGTTTTAAATGCCCCTTGGAATAGACGAGCAGGTCGCAGTAGCTTAACAAGATGGTTTAAATGCCCCTTGGAAGAGACGTGCAGGTCTCAGTAGCTTAACAAGACGGTTTAAATCCCCCTTGGCAGAGACGTGCAGGTCGCAGCAGCTTAACAAGAGGGTTTAAATGCCCCTTGGAATAGGCTTGCAGGTCGCAGAAGCTTTCCAAGACGGTTTGAATGCCCCTTGGAAGAGACGTGCAGGTCGCAGTAGCTTACCAAGACAGTTTAAATGCCCCTTGGAAGAGACATGCAGGTCGCAGTAGCATTATAAGACAGTTTAAATGCCCCTTGGAAGAGAAATGCAGGTCGCAGTAGCATAATAAGACAGTTTAAATGCCCCTTGGAAGAGATGTGCAGGTCGCAGTAGCTTAATAAGATGGTTTAAATGCCCCTTGGAAGAGAGGTGGAGGTCGCAGTAGCTTAACAGGACAGTTTAAATGCCCCTTGGAAGGGACGTGCAGGTCGCAGTAGCTTAACAAGATGGTTTAAATGCCACTTGGAAGAGACGTGCAGGTCGCAGTAGCTTAACAAGACGGTTTAAATGCCCCTTGGAAGAACGGTGGAGGTCGCAGTAGCTTGACAAGACAGTTTAAATGCCCCTTGAAAGTTACGTGCAGGTCGCAGTAGTTTAACAAGACGGTTCAAATGCCCATTGGAAGAGTGGTGGAGGTCGCAGGAGCTTAACAAGAGAGTTTAAATGCCCCTTGGATGAGACATGCAGGTCGCAGTAGCTTAATAAGACGGTTTAAATACCCCTTGGAAGAGAGGTGGAGGTCGCAGTGGCTTAAAAAGACAGTATAAATGCCCCTTGGAAGAGACGTGCAGGTCGCAGTAGCTTAACAAGACGGTTTAAATGCCCCTTGGAAGAGCGGTGGAGGTCGCAGTAGCTTAACAAGACAGTTTAAATGCCCTTTGAAAGAGACGTGCAGGTCGCAGCAGCTTAACAAGACGGTTTAAATGCCCCTTGGAAGAGACGTGGAGGTCGCAGTAGCTTAACAAGATGGTTTAAATGCCCCTTGGAAGAGACGTGGAGGTCGCAGTAGCTTAACAAGACGGTTTAAATGCCCCTTGGAAGAGACATGCAGGTCGCAGTAGCTTAACAAATCGTTTTAAAAGCCCCTTGGTAGTGCGGTGGAGGTCGCAGTAGCTTAACAAGACGGTTTAAATGCCCCTTGGAAAAGTGGTGGAGGTTACAGTAGCTTAAGAAGACGGTTTAAATGCCCCTTGGAAGAGAAGTGCAAGTCGCAGTAGCTTAACAAGACTGTTTAAATGCCCCTTAGAAGAGACGTGCAGGTCGCAGAAGCTAAACAAGACAGTTTAAATGCCCCTTGGAAGAGACGTGCAGGTCGCAGTAGCTTAACAAGATGGTTTAAATGCCCATTGGAAGAGCGATTGAGGTCGCAGTAGCTTAAGAAGACAGTTTAAAGCCCCTTGGAAGAGACATGCAGGTCGCAGTAGCTTAACAAGAGGGTTTAAATGCCCATTGGAAGAGGCTTGCAGGTCGCAGTAGCTTACCAAGACGATTTAAATGCCCCTTGGAAGAGACGTGCAGGTCGCAGTAGCTTAACAAGACAGTTTAAATGGACCTTGAAAGAGCGGTGGAGGTCGCAGTAGCTTAACAAGACAGTTTAAATGCCACTTGGAAGAAACATGCATGTCGAAGCAGCTTAACAAGACTGTTTAAATGCCCCTAGGAAAAGACGTGCAGGTCGCAGGAGCTTAAAAAGAAGGTTTAAATGCGCCTTGGAAGAGAAGTGCAGGTCGCAGTAGCATAAAAAAACGGTTTAAATGCCCCTTGGAAAAGCGGTGGAGGTCGCAGTAGCTTAACACGAAGGTTTAAATGCCCCTTGGAATAGACATGCAGGTCGCAGTAGCTTAACAAGACGGTTTAAATGCCCCTTGGAAGAGACATGCAGGTCGCAGTAGCTTAACAAGACGGTTTAAAAGCCCCCTGGGAAGAGACATGCAAGTCGCAGGAGCTTAAAAAGAAGGTTTAATTGCGCCTTGGAAGAGAAGTGCAGGTCGCAGTAGCATAACAAGACGGTTTAAATGCCCCTTGGAAGAGACATGCAGTTCGCAGTAGCTTAACAAGACAGTTTAAATGCCCCTTGGAAGAGACGTGCAGGTCGCAGTATCTTAAAAAGACTGTTTAAATGCCCCTTGGAAGAGAAGTGCAGGTCGCAGTATCTTAACAAGACGGTTTAAATTTCCCTTGGAAGAGATGTGCAGGTCGCAATAGCTTAACAAGACGGTTTAAATGCCCCTTGACAGAGATGTGCAGGTCGCAGTAGCTTAACAAGATGGTTTAAATGCACCTTAGAATAGACTTGCAGGTCGCAGTAGCTTAACAATACAGTTTAAATGCCCCTTGGAAGAGACGTGCAGGTCGCAGTAGGTTAACAAGACGGTTTAAATGCCCCTTGGAAGGGAGGTGGAGGTCTCAGTAGCTTAACAAGACAGTTTAAATGCCCCTTGACAAAGATGTGCAGGTCGCAGTAGCTTAACAAGACGGTTTAAATGCCCCTTGGAAGTGCGGTGGAGGTCGCAGAAGCTTAACAAGACAGTTTAAATGCCCCTTGGAAGAGACGTGCATGTCGCAGTAGCTTAACAAGACTGTTTAAATGTCCCTTGGAAGAATCATGCAGGTCGCAGTAGCTTAACAAAGCGTTTTAAATGCCCCTTGGAAGAGACGTGCAGGTCGCAGTAGCTTAACAAGACGGTTTAAATGCCCCTTGGAAAAGTGGTGGAGGTTACAGTAGCTTAAGAAGACGGTTTAAATGCCACTTGGAAGAGATGTGCAAGTCGCAGTAGCTTTACAAGACTGTTTAATTGCCCCATAGAAGAGACGTGCAGGTCGCAGAAGCTAAACAAGACAGTTTAAATGCCCCTTGGAAGAGACGTGCATGTCGCAGTAGCTTAACAAGATGTTTTAAATGCCCCTTGGAAGAGCGGTGGAGGTCGTAGTAGCTTAAGAAGACAGTTTAAATGCCCCTTGGAAGAGACGTACAGGTCGCAGTAGCTTAACAAGAGGGTTTAAATGCCCCTTAGAAGAGGCTTGCAGGTCGCAGTAGCTTACCAAGATGATTTAAATGCCCCTTGGAAGAGACGTGCAGGTCTCAGTAGCTTAACAAGACAGTTTAAATGTCCCTTGGAAGAGCGGTGGAGGTCGCAGTAGCTTAACAAAACAGTTTAAATGCCAATTGGAAGAAACTTGCAGGTCGAAGCAGCTTAACAAGACTGTTTAAATGCCCCTAGGAAAAGACGTGCAGGTCGCAGAGGCTTAACAAGACGGTTTACATGCCCCTTGGAAGAGACGTGCCGGTCGCAGTAGCTTAACAAGACGGTTTAAATGCCCCCTGGAAAAGTGGTGGAGGTTACAGTAGCTTAACAAGACGTTTTAAATGCCCCTTATAAGAGACGTGCAAGTTACAGTAGCTTAACAAGACGGTTTAAATGCCCCTTGGAAGAGATGCGCAGGTCGCAGTAGCTTAACAAGATGGTTTAAGTGCTCTTTGGAAGAGACATGCAGGTCGCAGCAGCTTAAAAAGACGGTTTAAATGCCCCTTGGAAGAGACGTGCAGGTCGCAGAGGCTTAACAAGATGGTTTAAATGCCCCTTGGAAGAGCGGTGCATGTCGCAGTAGCTTAACAAGATGGTTTAAATGCCCCTTGGAAGAGCGGTGGAGGTCGCAGTAGCTTAACAAGACAGTTTAAATGCCCCTTGGAAGAGACATGCAGGTCGCAATAGCTTAACAATATTGTTTAAATGCCCCTTGGAAGAGACGTGGAGGTCGCAGTAGCTTAGCAAGATGGTTTAAATGCCACTTGAAACAGGCTTGCAGGTTGCAGTAGCTTACCAAGACAGTTTAAATGCCCTTTGGAAGAGACGTGCAGGTCGCAGTATCTTAACAATATTGTTTAAATGCCCCTTGGAAGAGACGTGGAGGTCGCAGTAGCTTATCAAGATGGTTTAAATGCCCCTTGGAAGAGACATGCAGTTCGCAGCAGCTTAAAAAGATGGTTTAAATGCCCCTTGGAAGAGACGTGCAGGCCGCAGTGGCTTAACAAGACGGTTTAAATGCCCCCTGGAAGAGACATGCAGGTCGCAGTAGCTTAACAAGATGGTTTAAATGGCCCTTGGAAGAGACGTGCAGGTCGCAGTAGCTTAACAAGACGGTTTAAATCCCCCTTGGAAGAGACGTGCAGGTCGCAGTAGCTTAACAAGAGGGTTTAAATGCCCCCTTGGAATAGGCTTGCAGGTCGCAGTAGCTTACCAAGACGGTTTAAATGCCCCTTGGACGAGACGTGCAGGTCGCAGTGGATTAACAAGACGGTTTAAATGCCCCTTGGAAGAGCGGTGGAGGTCGCAGTAGCTTAACCAGACAGTTTGAATGCCCCTTGAAAGAGACGTGCAGGTCGCGGTAGCTTAACAAGACAGTTTAAATGCCCCTTGGAATAGAAGCGCAGGTCGCAGTAGCTTAACAAGACAGTTTAAATGCCCCTTGGAAGAGACGTACAGTTAGCAGTAGCTTAACAAGACAGTTTAAATGCCCTTTGGAAAAGTGGTGGAGGTTACAGTAGCTTAACAAGAAAGTTTAAATGCCCCTTGGAAGAGACATGCAAGTCGCAGTAGCTTAAAAAGACGGTTTAAATGCGCCTTGGAAGAGACGTGCAGGTCGCAGAAGCTTAACAAGACGGTTTAAATGCCCCTTGGAATAGACGAGCAGGTCGCAGTAGCTTAACAAGATGGTTTAAATGCCCCTTGGAAGAGACGTGCAGGTCTCAGTAGCTTAACAAGACGGTTTAAATCCCCCTTGGCAGAGACGTGCAGGTCGCAGCAGCTTAACAAGAGGGTTTAAATGCCCCTTGGAATAGGCTTGCAGGTCGCAGAAGCTTTCCAAGACGGTTTGAATGCCCCTTGGAAGAGACGTGCATGTCGCAGTAGCTTACCAAGACAGTTTAAATGCCCCTTGGAAGAGACATGCAGGTCGCAGTAGCATAATAAGACAGTTTAAATGCCCCTTGGAAGAGACATGCAGGTCGCAGTAGCATAATAAGACAGTTTAAATGCCCCTTGGAAGAGATGTGCAGGTCGCAGTAGCTTAATAAGATGGTTTAAATGCCCCTTGGAAGAGAGGTGGAGGTCGCAGTAGCTTAACAGGACAGTTTAAATGCCCCTTGGAAGGGACGTGCAGGTCGCAGTAGCTTAACAAGATGGTTTAAATGCCACTTGGAAGAGACGTGCAGGTCGCAGTAGCTTAACAAGACGGTTTAAATGCCCCTTGGTAGAACGGTGGAGGTCGCAGTAGCTTGACAAGACAGTTTAAATGCCCCTTGAAAGTTACGTGCAGGTCGCAGTAGTTTAACAAGACGGTTCAAATGCCCATTGGAAGAGTGGTGGAGGTCGCAGGAGCTTAACAAGAGAGTTTAAATGCCCCTTGGATGAGACATGCAGGTCGCAGTAGCTTAATAAGACGGTTTAAATACCCCTTGGAAGAGAGGTGGAGGTCGCAGTGGCTTAAAAAGACAGTATAAATGCCCCTTGGAAGAGACGTGCAGGTCGCAGTAGCTTAACAAGACGGTTTAAATGCCCCTTGGAAGAGCGGTGGAGGTCGCAGTAGCTTAACAAGACAGTTTAAATGCCCTTTGAAAGAGACGTGCAGGTCGCAGCAGCTTAACAAGACGGTTTAAATGCCCCTTGGAAGAGACGTGGAGGTCGCAGTAGCTTAACAAGATGGTTTAAATGCCCCTTGGAAGAGACGTGGAGGTCGCAGTAGCTTAACAAGACGGTTTAAATGCCCCTTGGAAGAGACATGCAGGTCGCAGTAGCTTAACAAATCGTTTTAAAAGCCCCTTGGTAGTGCGGTGGAGGTCGCAGTAGCTTAACAAGACGGTTTAAATGCCCCTTGGAAAAGTGGTGGAGGTTACAGTAGCTTAAGAAGACGGTTTAAATGCCCCTTGGAAGAGAAGTGCAAGTCGCAGTAGCTTAACAAGACTGTTTAAATGCCCCTTAGAAGAGACGTGCAGGTCGCAGAAGCTAAACAAGACAGTTTAAATGCCCCTTGGAAGAGACGTGCAGGTCGCAGTAGCTTAACAAGATGGTTTAAATGCCCATTGGAAGAGCGATTGAGGTCGCAGTAGCTTAAGAAGACAGTTTAAAGCCCCTTGGAAGAGACATGCAGGTCGCAGTAGCTTAACAAGAGGGTTTAAATGCCCATTGGAAGAGGCTTGCAGGTCGCAGTAGCTTACCAAGACGATTTAAATGCCCCTTGGAAGAGACGTGCAGGTCGCAGTAGCTTAACAAGACAGTTTAAATGGACCTTGAAAGAGCGGTGGAGGTCGCAGTAGCTTAACAAGACAGTTTAAATGCCACTTGGAAGAAACATGCATGTCGAAGCAGCTTAACAAGACTGTTTAAATGCCCCTAGGAAAAGACGTGCAGGTCGCAGGAGCTTAAAAAGAAGGTTTAAATGCGCCTTGGAAGAGAAGTGCAGGTCGCAGTAGCATAAAAAAACGGTTTAAATGCCCCTTGGAAAAGCGGTGGAGGTCGCAGTAGCTTAACACGAAGGTTTAAATGCCCCTTGGAATAGACATGCAGGTCGCAGTAGCTTAACAAGACGGTTTAAATGCCCCTTGGAAGAGACATGCAGGTCGCAGTAGCTTAACAAGACGGTTTAAAAGCCCCCTGGGAAGAGACATGCAAGTCGCAGGAGCTTAAAAAGAAGGTTTAATTGCGCCTTGGAAGAGAAGTGCAGGTCGCAGTAGCATAACAAGACGGTTTAAATGCCCCTTGGAAGAGACATGCAGTTCGCAGTAGCTTAACAAGACAGTTTAAATGCCCCTTGGAAGAGACGTGCAGGTCGCAGTATCTTAAAAAGACTGTTTAAATGCCCCTTGGAAGAGAAGTGCAGGTCGCAGTATCTTAACAAGACGGTTTAAATTTCCCTTGGAAGAGATGTGCAGGTCGCAATAGCTTAACAAGACGGTTTAAATGCCCCTTGACAGAGATGTGCAGGTCGCAGTAGCTTAACAAGATGGTTTAAATGCACCTTAGAATAGACTTGCAGGTCGCAGTAGCTTAACAATACAGTTTAAATGCCCCTTGGAAGAGACGTGCAGGTCGCAGTAGGTTAACAAGACGGTTTAAATGCCCCTTGGAAGGGAGGTGGAGGTCTCAGTAGCTTAACAAGACAGTTTAAATGCCCCTTGACAAAGATGTGCAGGTCGCAGTAGCTTAACAAGACGGTTTAAATGCCCCTTGGAAGTGCGGTGGAGGTCGCAGAAGCTTAACAAGACAGTTTAAATGCCCCTTGGAAGAGACGTGCATGTCGCAGTAGCTTAACAAGACTGTTTAAATGTCCCTTGGAAGAATCATGCAGGTCGCAGTAGCTTAACAAAGCGTTTTAAATGCCCCTTGGAAGAGACGTGCAGGTCGCAGTAGCTTAACAAGACGGTTTAAATGCCCCTTGGAAAAGTGGTGGAGGTTACAGTAGCTTAAGAAGACGGTTTAAATGCCACTTGGAAGAGATGTGCAAGTCGCAGTAGCTTTACAAGACTGTTTAATTGCCCCATAGAAGAGACGTGCAGGTCGCAGAAGCTAAACAAGACAGTTTAAATGCCCCTTGGAAGAGACGTGCATGTCGCAGTAGCTTAACAAGATGTTTTAAATGCCCCTTGGAAGAGCGGTGGAGGTCGTAGTAGCTTAAGAAGACAGTTTAAATGCCCCTTGGAAGAGACGTACAGGTCGCAGTAGCTTAACAAGAGGGTTTAAATGCCCCTTAGAAGAGGCTTGCAGGTCGCAGTAGCTTACCAAGATGATTTAAATGCCCCTTGGAAGAGACGTGCAGGTCTCAGTAGCTTAACAAGACAGTTTAAATGTCCCTTGGAAGAGCGGTGGAGGTCGCAGTAGCTTAACAAAACAGTTTAAATGCCAATTGGAAGAAACTTGCAGGTCGAAGCAGCTTAACAAGACTGTTTAAATGCCCCTAGGAAAAGACGTGCAGGTCGCAGAGGCTTAACAAGACGGTTTACATGCCCCTTGGAAGAGACGTGCCGGTCGCAGTAGCTTAACAAGACGGTTTAAATGCCCCCTGGAAAAGTGGTGGAGGTTACAGTAGCTTAACAAGACGTTTTAAATGCCCCTTATAAGAGACGTGCAAGTTACAGTAGCTTAACAAGACGGTTTAAATGCCCCTTGGAAGAGATGCGCAGGTCGCAGTAGCTTAACAAGATGGTTTAAGTGCTCTTTGGAAGAGACATGCAGGTCGCAGCAGCTTAAAAAGACGGTTTAAATGCCCCTTGGAAGAGACGTGCAGGTCGCAGAGGCTTAACAAGATGGTTTAAATGCCCCTTGGAAGAGCGGTGCATGTCGCAGTAGCTTAACAAGATGGTTTAAATGCCCCTTGGAAGAGCGGTGGAGGTCGCAGTAGCTTAACAAGACAGTTTAAATGCCCCTTGGAAGAGACATGCAGGTCGCAATAGCTTAACAATATTGTTTAAATGCCCCTTGGAAGAGACGTGGAGGTCGCAGTAGCTTAGCAAGATGGTTTAAATGCCACTTGAAACAGGCTTGCAGGTTGCAGTAGCTTACCAAGACAGTTTAAATGCCCTTTGGAAGAGACGTGCAGGTCGCAGTATCTTAACAATATTGTTTAAATGCCCCTTGGAAGAGACGTGGAGGTCGCAGTAGCTTATCAAGATGGTTTAAATGCCCCTTGGAAGAGACATGCAGTTCGCAGCAGCTTAAAAAGATGGTTTAAATGCCCCTTGGAAGAGACGTGCAGGCCGCAGTGGCTTAACAAGACGGTTTAAATGCCCCCTGGAAGAGACATGCAGGTCGCAGTAGCTTAACAAGATGGTTTAAATGGCCCTTGGAAGAGACGTGCAGGTCGCAGTAGCTTAACAAGACGGTTTAAATCCCCCTTGGAAGAGACGTGCAGGTCGCAGTAGCTTAACAAGAGGGTTTAAATGCCCCCTTGGAATAGGCTTGCAGGTCGCAGTAGCTTACCAAGACGGTTTAAATGCCCCTTGGACGAGACGTGCAGGTCGCAGTGGATTAACAAGACGGTTTAAATGCCCCTTGGAAGAGCGGTGGAGGTCGCAGTAGCTTAACCAGACAGTTTGAATGCCCCTTGAAAGAGACGTGCAGGTCGCGGTAGCTTAACAAGACAGTTTAAATGCCCCTTGGAATAGAAGCGCAGGTCGCAGTAGCTTAACAAGACAGTTTAAATGCCCCTTGGAAGAGACGTACAGTTAGCAGTAGCTTAACAAGACAGTTTAAATGCCCTTTGGAAAAGTGGTGGAGGTTACAGTAGCTTAACAAGAAAGTTTAAATGCCCCTTGGAAGAGACATGCAAGTCGCAGTAGCTTAAAAAGACGGTTTAAATGCGCCTTGGAAGAGACGTGCAGGTCGCAGAAGCTTAACAAGACGGTTTAAATGCCCCTTGGAATAGACGAGCAGGTCGCAGTAGCTTAACAAGATGGTTTAAATGCCCCTTGGAAGAGACGTGCAGGTCTCAGTAGCTTAACAAGACGGTTTAAATCCCCCTTGGCAGAGACGTGCAGGTCGCAGCAGCTTAACAAGAGGGTTTAAATGCCCCTTGGAATAGGCTTGCAGGTCGCAGAAGCTTTCCAAGACGGTTTGAATGCCCCTTGGAAGAGACGTGCATGTCGCAGTAGCTTACCAAGACAGTTTAAATGCCCCTTGGAAGAGACATGCAGGTCGCAGTAGCATAATAAGACAGTTTAAATGCCCCTTGGAAGAGACATGCAGGTCGCAGTAGCATAATAAGACAGTTTAAATGCCCCTTGGAAGAGATGTGCAGGTCGCAGTAGCTTAATAAGATGGTTTAAATGCCCCTTGGAAGAGAGGTGGAGGTCGCAGTAGCTTAACAGGACAGTTTAAATGCCCCTTGGAAGGGACGTGCAGGTCGCAGTAGCTTAACAAGATGGTTTAAATGCCACTTGGAAGAGACGTGCAGGTCGCAGTAGCTTAACAAGACGGTTTAAATGCCCCTTGGTAGAACGGTGGAGGTCGCAGTAGCTTGACAAGACAGTTTAAATGCCCCTTGAAAGTTACGTGCAGGTCGCAGTAGTTTAACAAGACGGTTCAAATGCCCATTGGAAGAGTGGTGGAGGTCGCAGGAGCTTAACAAGAGAGTTTAAATGTCCCTTGGATGAGACATGCAGGTCGCAGTAGCTTAATAAGACGGTTTAAATACCCCTTGGAAGAGAGGTGGAGGTCGCAGTGGCTTAACAAGACAGTTTAAATGCCCCTTGGAAGAGACGTGCAGGTCGCAGTAGCTTAACAAGACGGTTTAAATGCCCCTTGGAAGAGCGGTGGAGGTCGCAGTAGCTTAACAAGACAGTTTAAATGCCCCTTGAAAGAGACGTGCAGGTCGCAGCAGCTTAACAAGACGGTTTAAATGCCCCTTGGAAGTGCGGTGGAGGTCGCAGTAGCTTAACAAGATAGCTTAAATGCCCCTTGGTAGAGACATGCAGGTCACAGCAGCTTAACAAGACAGTTTAAATGCCCCTTGGAAGAGACGTGGAGGTCGCAGTAGCTTAACAAGACGGTTTAAATGCCCCTTGGAAGAGACATGCAGGTCGCAGTAGCTTAACAAAGCGTTTTAAATGCCCCTTGGTAGTGCGGTGGAGGTCGCAGTAGCTTAACAAGACGGTTTAAATGCCCCTTGGAAAAGTGGTGGAGGTTACAGTAGCTTAAGAAGACGGTTTAAATGTCCCTTGGAAGAGAAGTGCAAGTCGCAGTAGCTTAACAAGACTGTTTAAATGCCCCTTAGAAGAGACGTGCAGGTCGCAGTAGCTTAACAAGATGGTTTAAATGCCCCTTGGAAGAGCGGTGGAGGTCGCAGTAGCTTAAGAAGACAGTTTAAATGCCCCTTGGAAGAGACATGCAGGTCGCAGTAGCTTAACAAGAGGGTTTAAATGCCCATTGGAAGAGGCTTGCAGGTCGCAGTAGCTTACCAAGACGATTTAAATGCCCCTTGGAAGAGACGTGCAGGTCGCAGTAGCTTAACAAGACAGTTTAAATGCCCCTTGAAAGAGCGGTGGAGGTCGCAGTAGCTTAACAAGACAGTTTAAATGCCACTTGGAAGAAACATGCATGTCGAAGCAGCTTAACAAGAAGGTTTAAATGCCCCTTGGAAGAGACATGCAAGTCGCAGTAGCTTAACAAGACGGTTTAAATGCACCTTGGAAGAGAGGTGGAGGTCTCAGTAGCTTAACAAGACAGTTTAAATGCCCCTTGACAGAGATGTGCAGGTCGCAGTAGCTTAACAAGACGGTTTAAATGCCCCTTGGAAGTGCGGTGGAGGTCGCAGAAGCTTAACAAGACAGTTTAAATGCCCCTTGGAAGAGACGTGCATGTCGCAGTAGCTTAACAAGACTGTTTAAATGTCCCTTGGAAGAATCATGCAGGTCGCAGTAGCTTAACAAAGCGTTTTAAATGCCCCTTGGAAGAGACGTGCAGGTCGCAGTAGCTTAACAAGACGGTTTAAATGCCCCTTGGAAAAGTGGTGGAGGTTACAGTAGCTTAAGAAGACAGTTTAAATACCACTTGGAAGAAATGTGCAAGTCGCAGTAGCTTTACAAGACTGTTTAATTGCCCCTTAGAAGAGACGTGCAGGTCGCAGAAGCTAAACAAGACAGTTTAAATGCCCCTTGGAAGAGACGTGCATGTCGCAGTAGCTTAACAAGATGGTTTAAATGCCCCTTGGAAGAGCGGTGGAGGTCGTAGTAGCTTAAGAAGACAGTTTAAATGCCCCTTGGAAGAGACGTACAGGTCGCAGTAGCTTAACAAGAGGGTTTAAATGCCCCTTAGAAGAGGCTTGCAGGTCGCAGTAGCTTACCAAGATGATTTAAATGCCCCTTGGAAGAGACGTGCAGGTCTCAGTAGCTTAACAAGACAGTTTAAATGTCCCTTGGAAGAGCGGTGGAGTTCGCAGTAGCTTAACAAAACAGTTTAAATGCCAATTGGAAGAAACTTCAGGTCGAAGCAGCTTAACAAGACTGTTTAAATGCCCCTAGGAAAAGACGTGCAGGTCGCAGAGGCTTAACAAGACGGTTTACATGCCCCTTGGAAGAGACGTGCCGGTCGCAGTAGCTTAACAAGACGGTTTAAATGCCCCGTGGAAAAGTGGTGGAGGTTACAGTAGCTTAATAAGACGGTTTAAATGCCCCTTATAAGAGACGTGCAAGTTACAGTAGCTTAACAAGACGGTTTAAATGCCCCTTGGAAGAGATGCGCAGGTCGCAGTAGCTTAACAAGATGGTTTAAGTGCTCTTTGGAAGAGACATGCAGGTCGCAGCAGCTTAAAAAGACGGTTTAAATGCTCCTTGGAAGAGACGTGCAGGTCGCAGAGGCTTAACAAGATGGTTTAAATGCCCCTTGGAAGAGCGGTGCATGTCGCAGTAGCTTAACAAGATGGTTTAAATGCCCCTTGGAAGAGCGGTGGAGGTCGCAGTAGCTTAACAAGACAGTTTAAATGCCCCTTGGAAGAGACATGGAGGTCGCAATAGCTTAACAATATTGTTTAAATGGCCCTTGGAAGAGACGTGGAGGTCGCAGTAGCTTAGCAAGATGGTTTAAATGCCCCTTGAAACAGGCTTGCAGGTCGCAGTAGCTTACCAAGACAGTTTAAATGCCCTTTGGAAGAGACGTGCAGGTCGCAGTATCTTAACAATATTGTTTAAATGCCCCTTGGAAGAGACATGCAGTTCGCAGCAGCTTAAAAAGATGGTTTAAATGCCCCTTGGAAGAGACGTGCAGGCCGCAGTGGCTTAACAAGACGGTTTAAATGCCCCCTGGAAGAGACATGCAGGTCGCAGTAGCTTAACAAGATGGTTTAAATGGCCCTTGGAAGAGACGTGCAGGTCGCAGTAGCTTAACAAGATGGTTTAAATCCCCCTTGGAAGAGACGTGCAGGTCGCAGTAGCTTAACAAGAGGGTTTAAATGCCCCCTTGGAATAGGCTTGCAGGTCGCAGTAGCTTACCAAGACGGTTTAAATGCCCCTTGGACGAGACGTGCAGGTCGCAGTAGCTTAACAAGACGGTTTAAATGCCCCTTGGAAGAGCGGTGGAGGTCGCTGTAGCTTAACAAGACAGTTTGAATGCTCCTTGAAAGAGACGTGCAGGTCGCGGTAGCTTAACAAGACGGTTTAAATGCCCCTTGGAAGAGAAGCGCAGGTCGCAGTAGCGTAACAAGACAGTTTAAATGCCCCTTGGAAGAGACGTGCAGTTAGCAGTAGCTTAACAAGACAGTTTAAATGCCCTTTGGAAAAGTGGTGGAGGTTACAGTAGCTTAACAAGACAGTTTAAATGCCACTTGGAAGAAACATGCATGTCGAAGCAGCTTAACAACACGGTTTAAATGCCCCTTGGAAGAGAGATGCAAGTCGCAGTAGCTTAACAAGACGGTTTAAATGCACCTTGGAAGAGACGTGCAGGTCGCACTAGCTTAACAAGACAGTTTAAATGCCACTTGGAAGAAACATGCATGTCGAAGCAGCTTAACAAGACTGTTTAAATGCCCCTAGGAAAAGACGTGCAGGTCGCAGGAGCTTAAAAAGAAGGTTTAAATGACCCTTGGAAGAGAAGTGCAGGTCGCAGTAGCATAAAAAAACGGTTTAAATGCCCCTTGGAAAAGCGGTGGAGGTCGCAGTAGCTTAACACGAAGGTTTAAATGCCCCTTGGAATAGACATGCAGGTCGCAGTAGCTTAACAAGACGGTTTAAATGCCCCTTGTAAGAGACATGCAGGTCGCAGTAGCTTAACAAGATGGTTTAAAAGCCCCTTGGAAGAGACGTGCAAGTCGCAGGAGCTTAAAAAGAAGGTTTAATTGCGCCTTGGAAGAGAAGTGCAGGTCGCAGTAGCATAACAAGACGGTTTAAATGCCCCTTGGAAGAGACATGCAGGTCGCAGTAGCTTAACAAGACAGTTTAAATGCCCCTTGGAAGAGACGTGCAGGTCGCAGTAGCTTAATAAGACGTTTTAAATGTCCCTTGGAAGAGACATGCAGGTCGCAGTAGCTTAACAAGACGTTTTAAATGCCCCTTGGAAGAGACGTGCAGGTCGCAGTATCTTAACAAGACTGTTTAAATGCCCCTTGGAAGAGACGTGCAGGTCGCAGTATCTTAACAAGACGGTTTAAATTTCCCTTGGAAGAGATGTGCAGGTCGCAGTAGCTTAACAAGACGGTTTAAATGCCCCTTGACAGAGATGTGCAGGTCGCAGTAGCTTAACAAGATGGTTTAAATGCACCTTAGAATAGACTTGCAGGTCGCAGTAGCTTAACAATACAGTTTAAATGCCCCTTGGAAGAGACGTGCAGGTCGCAGTAGCTTAATAAGACGGTTTAAATGCCCATTGGAAGAGAGGTGGAGGTCGCAGTAGCTTAACAAGACAGTTTAAATGCCCCTTGGAAGAGACGTGCAGGTCGCAGTAGCTTAACAAGACAGTTTAAATGCCACTTGGAAGAGACGTGCAGGTCGCAGTAGGTTAACAAGACGGTTTAAATGCCCCTTGGAAGAGAGGTGGAGGTCGCAGTAGCTTAACAAGACAGTTTAAATGCCCCTTGACAGATGTGCAGGTCGCAGTAGCTTAACAAGACGGTTTAAATGCCCCTTGGAAGTGCGGTGGAGGTCGCAGAAGCTTAACAAGACAGTTTAAATGCCCCTTGGAAGAGAAGTGCATGTCGCAGTAGCTTAACAAGATGGTTTAAATGCCCCTTGGAAGAGCGGTGGAGGTCGTAGTAGCTTAAGAAGACAGTTCAAATGCCCCTTGGAAGAGACGTGCAGGTCGCAGTAGCTTAATAAGACGGTTTAAATGCCCCTTGGAAGAGACGTGGAGGTCGCAGTAGCTTTACAAGACTGTTTAAATGTCCCTTGGAAGAGACATGCAGGTCGCAGTAGCTTAACAAAGCTTTTTAAATGCCCCTTGTAAGAGACGTGCAGGTCGCAGTAGCTTAACAAGACGGTTTAAATGCCCCTTGGAAAAGTGGTGGAGTTTACAGTAGCTTAAGAAGACGGTTTAAATGCCACTTGGAAGAGATGTGCAAGTCGCAATAGCTTTACAAGACTGTTTAATTGCCCCTTAGAAGAGACGTGCAGGTCGCAGAAGCTAAACAAGACAGTTTAAATGCCCCTTGGAAGAGACGTGCAAGTCGCAGTAGCTTAACAAGATGGTTTAAATGCCCCTTGGAAGAGCGGTGGAGGTTGTAGTAGCTTAAGAAGACAGTTTAAATGCCCCTTGGAAGAGACGTGCAGGTCGCAGTAGCTTAACAAGAGGGTTTAAATGCCCCTTGGAAGAGGCTTGCAGGTCGCAGTAGCTTACCAAGATGATTTAAATGCCCCTTGGAAGAGACGTGCAGGTCTCAGTAGCTTAACAAGACAGTTTAAATGTCCCTTGGAAGAGCGGTGGAGGTCGCAGTAGCTTAACAAAACAGTATGCCAATTGGAAGAAACATGCAGGTCGAAGCAGCTTAACAAGACTGTTTAAATGCCCCTAGGAAAAGACGTGCAGGTCGCAGAGGCTTAAAAAGACTGTTTAAATGCCCCTAGGAAAAGACGTGCAGGTCGCAGGAGCTTAAAAAGAAGGTTTAAATGACCCTTGGAAGAGAAGTGCAGGTCGCAGTAGCATAAAAAAACGGTTTAAATGCCCCTTGGAAAAGCGGTGGAGGTCGCAGTAGCTTAACACGAAGGTTTAAATGCCCCTTGGAATAGACATGCAGGTCGCAGTAGCTTAACAAGACGGTTTAAATGCCCCTTGTAAGAGACATGCAGGTCGCAGTAGCTTAACAAGATGGTTTAAAAGCCCCTTGGAAGAGACGTGCAAGTCGCAGGAGCTTAAAAAGAAGGTTTAATTGCACCTTGGAAGAGAAGTGCAGGTCGCAGTAGCATAACAAGACGGTTTAAATGCCCCTTGGAAGAGACATGCAGGTCGCAGTAGCTTAAAAAGACAGTTTAAATGCCCCTTGGAAGAGACGTGCAGGTCGCAGTAGCTTAATAAGACGTTTTAAATGTCCCTTGGAAGATACATGCAGGTCGCAGTAGCTTAACAAGACGTTTTAAATGCCCCTTGGAAGAGACGTGCAGGTCGCAGTATCTTAACAAGACTGTTTAAATGCCCCTTGGAAGAGACGTGCAGGTCGCAGTATCTTAACAAGACGGTTTAAATTTCCCTTGGAAGAGATGTGCAGGTCGCAGTAGCTTAACAAGACGGTTTAAATGCCCCTTGACAGAGATGTGCAGGTCGCAGTAGCTTAACAAGATGGTTTAAATGCACCTTAGAATAGACTTGCAGGTCGCAGTAGCTTAACAATACAGTTTAAATGCCCCTTGGAAGAGACGTGCAGGTCGCAGTAGCTTAATAAGACGGTTTAAATGCCCCTTGGAAGAGAGGTGGAGGTCGCAGTAGCTTAACAAGACAGTTTAAATGCCCCTTGGAAGAGACGTGCAGGTCGCAGTAGCTTAACAAGACAGTTTAAATGCCACTTGGAAGAGACGTGCAGGTCGCAGTAGGTTAACAAGACGGTTTAAATGCCCCTTGGAAGAGAGGTGGAGGTCGCAGTAGCTTAACAAGACAGTTTAAATGCCCCTTGACAGATGTGCAGGTCGCAGTAGCTTAACAAGACGGTTTAAATGCCCCTTGGAAGTGCGGTGGAGGTCGCAGAAGCTTAACAAGACAGTTTAAATGCCCCTTGGAAGAGACGTGCATGTCGCAGTAGCTTAACAAGATGGTTTAAATGCCCCTTGGAAGAGCGGTGGAGGTCGTAGTAGCTGAAGAAGACAGTTTAAATGCCCCTTGGAAGAGACGTGCAGGTCGCAGTAGCTTAATAAGACGGTTTAAATGCCCCTTGGAAGAGACGTGGAGGTCGCAGTAGCTTTACAAGACTGTTTAAATGTCCGTTGGAAGAGACATGCAGGTCGCAGTAGCTTAACAAAGCGTTTTAAATGCCCCTTGTAAGAGACGTGCAGGTCGCAGTAGCTTAACAAGACGGTTTAAATGCCCCTTGGAAAAGTGGTGGAGTTTACAGTAGCTTAAGAAGACGGTTTAAATGCCACTTGGAAGAGATGTGCAAGTCGCAGTAGCTTTACAAGACTGTTTAATTGCCCCTTAGAAGAGACGTGCAGGTCGCAGAAGCTAAACAAGACAGTTTAAATGCCCCTTGGAAGAGACGTGCAAGTCGCAGTAGCTTAACAAGATGGTTTAAATGCCCCTTGGAAGAGCGGTGGAGGTCGTAGTAGCTTAAGAAGACAGTTTAAATGCCCCTTGGAAGAGACGGGCAGGTCGCAGTAGCTTAACAAGAGGGTTTAAATGCCCCTTGGAAGAGGCTTGCAGGTCGCAGTAGCTAACCAAGATGATTTAAATGCCCCTTGGAAGAGACGTGCAGGTCTCAGTAGCTTAACAAGACAGTTTAAATGTCCCTTGGAAGAGCGGTGGAGGTCGCAGTAGCTTAACAAAACAGTATGCCAATTGGAAGAAACATGCAGGTCGAAGCAGCTTAACAAGACTGTTTAAATGCCCCTAGGAAAAGATGTGCAGGTCGCAGAGGCTTAACAAGACGGTTTACATACCCCTTGGAAGAGACGTGCCGGTCGCAGTAGCTTAACAAGACGGTTTAAATGCCCCGTGGAAAAGTGGTGGAGGTTACAGTAGCTTAATAAGACGGTTTAAATGCCCCTTATAAGAGACGTGCAAGTTACAGTAGCTTAACAAGACGGTTTAAATGCCCCTTGGAAGAGATGCGCAGGTCGCAGTAGCTTAACAAGATGGTTTAAGTGCTCTTTGGAAGAGACATGCAGGTCGCAGCAGCTTAAAAAGACGGTTTAAATGCTCCTTGGAAGAGACGTGCAGGTCGCAGAGGCTTAACAAGATGGTTTAAATGCCCCTTGGAAGAGCGGTGCATGTCGCAGTAGCTTAACAAGATGGTTTAAATGCCCCTTGGAAGAGCGGTGGAGGTCGCAGTAGCTTAACAAGACAGTTTAAATGCCCCTTGGAAGAGACATGGAGGTCGCAATAGCTTAACAATATTGTTTAAATGGCCCTTGGAAGAGACGTGGAGGTCGCAGTAGCTTAGCAAGATGGTTTAAATGCCCCTTGAAACAGGCTTGCAGGTCGCAGTAGCTTACCAAGACAGTTTAAATGCCCTTTGGAAGAGACGTGCAGGTCGCAGTATCTTAACAATATTGTTTAAATGCCCCTTGGAAGAGACATGCAGTTCGCAGCAGCTTAAAAAGATGGTTTAAATGCCCCTTGGAAGAGACGTGCAGGCCGCAGTGGCTTAACAAGATGGTTTAAATGCCCCCTGGAAGAGACATGCAGGTCGCAGTAGCTTAACAAGATGGTTTAAATGGCCCTTGGAAGAGACGTGCAGGTCGCAGTAGCTTAACAAGATGGTTTAAATCCCCCTTGGAAGAGACGTGCAGGTCGCAGTAGCTTAACAAGAGGGTTTAAATGCCCCCTTGGAATAGGCTTGCAGGTCGCAGTAGCTTACCAAGACGGTTTAAATGCCCCTTGGACGAGACGTGCAGGTCGCAGTAGCTTAACAAGACGGTTTAAATGCCCCTTGGAAGAGCGGTGGAGGTCGCTGTAGCTTAACAAGACAGTTTGAATGCTCCTTGAAAGAGACGTGCAGGTCGCGGTAGCTTAACAAGACGGTTTAAATGCCCCTTGGAAGAGAAGCGCAGGTCGCAGTAGCGTAACAAGACAGTTTAAATGCCCCTTGGAAGAGACGTGCAGTTAGCAGTAGCTTAACAAGACAGTTTAAATGCCCTTTGGAAAAGTGGTGGAGGTTACAGTAGCTTAACAAGACAGTTTAAATGCCACTTGGAAGAAACATGCATGTCGAAGCAGCTTAACAACACGGTTTAAATGCCCCTTGGAAGAGAGATGCAAGTCGCAGTAGCTTAACAAGACGGTTTAAATGCACCTTGGAAGAGACGTGCAGGTCGCACTAGCTTAACAAGACAGTTTAAATGCCACTTGGAAGAAACATGCATGTCGAAGCAGCTTAACAAGACTGTTTAAATGCCCCTAGGAAAAGACGTGCAGGTCGCAGGAGCTTAAAAAGAAGGTTTAAATGACCCTTGGAAGAGAAGTGCAGGTCGCAGTAGCATAAAAAAACGGTTTAAATGCCCCTTGGAAAAGCGGTGGAGGTCGCAGTAGCTTAACACGAAGGTTTAAATGCCCCTTGGAATAGACATGCAGGTCGCAGTAGCTTAACAAGACGGTTTAAATGCCCCTTGTAAGAGACATGCAGGTCGCAGTAGCTTAACAAGATGGTTTAAAAGCCCCTTGGAAGAGACGTGCAAGTCGCAGGAGCTTAAAAAGAAGGTTTAATTGCGCCTTGGAAGAGAAGTGCAGGTCGCAGTAGCATAACAAGACGGTTTAAATGCCCCTTGGAAGAGACATGCAGGTCGCAGTAGCTTAACAAGACAGTTTAAATGCCCCTTGGAAGAGACGTGCAGGTCGCAGTAGCTTAATAAGACGTTTTAAATGTCCCTTGGAAGAGACATGCAGGTCGCAGTAGCTTAACAAGACGTTTTAAATGCCCCTTGGAAGAGACGTGCAGGTCGCAGTATCTTAACAAGACTGTTTAAATGCCCCTTGGAAGAGACGTGCAGGTCGCAGTATCTTAACAAGACGGTTTAAATTTCCCTTGGAAGAGATGTGCAGGTCGCAGTAGCTTAACAAGACGGTTTAAATGCCCCTTGACAGAGATGTGCAGGTCGCAGTAGCTTAACAAGATGGTTTAAATGCACCTTAGAATAGACTTGCAGGTCGCAGTAGCTTAACAATACAGTTTAAATGCCCCTTGGAAGAGACGTGCAGGTCGCAGTAGCTTAATAAGACGGTTTAAATGCCCCTTGGAAGAGAGGTGGAGGTCGCAGTAGCTTAACAAGACAGTTTAAATGCCCCTTGGAAGAGACGTGCAGGTCGCAGTAGCTTAACAAGACAGTTTAAATGCCACTTGGAAGAGACGTGCAGGTCGCAGTAGGTTAACAAGACGGTTTAAATGCCCCTTGGAAGAGAGGTGGAGGTCGCAGTAGCTTAACAAGACAGTTTAAATGCCCCTTGACAGATGTGCAGGTCGCAGTAGCTTAACAAGACGGTTTAAATGCCCCTTGGAAGTGCGGTGGAGGTCGCAGAAGCTTAACAAGACAGTTTAAATGCCCCTTGGAAGAGAAGTGCATGTCGCAGTAGCTTAACAAGATGGTTTAAATGCCCCTTGGAAGAGCGGTGGAGGTCGTAGTAGCTTAAGAAGACAGTTCAAATGCCCCTTGGAAGAGACGTGCAGGTCGCAGTAGCTTAATAAGACGGTTTAAATGCCCCTTGGAAGAGACGTGGAGGTCGCAGTAGCTTTACAAGACTGTTTAAATGTCCCTTGGAAGAGACATGCAGGTCGCAGTAGCTTAACAAAGCTTTTTAAATGCCCCTTGTAAGAGACGTGCAGGTCGCAGTAGCTTAACAAGACGGTTTAAATGCCCCTTGGAAAAGTGGTGGAGTTTACAGTAGCTTAAGAAGACGGTTTAAATGCCACTTGGAAGAGATGTGCAAGTCGCAATAGCTTTACAAGACTGTTTAATTGCCCCTTAGAAGAGACGTGCAGGTCGCAGAAGCTAAACAAGACAGTTTAAATGCCCCTTGGAAGAGACGTGCAAGTCGCAGTAGCTTAACAAGATGGTTTAAATGCCCCTTGGAAGAGCGGTGGAGGTTGTAGTAGCTTAAGAAGACAGTTTAAATGCCCCTTGGAAGAGACGTGCAGGTCGCAGTAGCTTAACAAGAGGGTTTAAATGCCCCTTGGAAGAGGCTTGCAGGTCGCAGTAGCTTACCAAGATGATTTAAATGCCCCTTGGAAGAGACGTGCAGGTCTCAGTAGCTTAACAAGACAGTTTAAATGTCCCTTGGAAGAGCGGTGGAGGTCGCAGTAGCTTAACAAAACAGTATGCCAATTGGAAGAAACATGCAGGTCGAAGCAGCTTAACAAGACTGTTTAAATGCCCCTAGGAAAAGACGTGCAGGTCGCAGAGGCTTAAAAAGACTGTTTAAATGCCCCTAGGAAAAGACGTGCAGGTCGCAGGAGCTTAAAAAGAAGGTTTAAATGACCCTTGGAAGAGAAGTGCAGGTCGCAGTAGCATAAAAAAACGGTTTAAATGCCCCTTGGAAAAGCGGTGGAGGTCGCAGTAGCTTAACACGAAGGTTTAAATGCCCCTTGGAATAGACATGCAGGTCGCAGTAGCTTAACAAGACGGTTTAAATGCCCCTTGTAAGAGACATGCAGGTCGCAGTAGCTTAACAAGATGGTTTAAAAGCCCCTTGGAAGAGACGTGCAAGTCGCAGGAGCTTAAAAAGAAGGTTTAATTGCACCTTGGAAGAGAAGTGCAGGTCGCAGTAGCATAACAAGACGGTTTAAATGCCCCTTGGAAGAGACATGCAGGTCGCAGTAGCTTAAAAAGACAGTTTAAATGCCCCTTGGAAGAGACGTGCAGGTCGCAGTAGCTTAATAAGACGTTTTAAATGTCCCTTGGAAGATACATGCAGGTCGCAGTAGCTTAACAAGACGTTTTAAATGCCCCTTGGAAGAGACGTGCAGGTCGCAGTATCTTAACAAGACTGTTTAAATGCCCCTTGGAAGAGACGTGCAGGTCGCAGTATCTTAACAAGACGGTTTAAATTTCCCTTGGAAGAGATGTGCAGGTCGCAGTAGCTTAACAAGACGGTTTAAATGCCCCTTGACAGAGATGTGCAGGTCGCAGTAGCTTAACAAGATGGTTTAAATGCACCTTAGAATAGACTTGCAGGTCGCAGTAGCTTAACAATACAGTTTAAATGCCCCTTGGAAGAGACGTGCAGGTCGCAGTAGCTTAATAAGACGGTTTAAATGCCCCTTGGAAGAGAGGTGGAGGTCGCAGTAGCTTAACAAGACAGTTTAAATGCCCCTTGGAAGAGACGTGCAGGTCGCAGTAGCTTAACAAGACAGTTTAAATGCCACTTGGAAGAGACGTGCAGGTCGCAGTAGGTTAACAAGACGGTTTAAATGCCCCTTGGAAGAGAGGTGGAGGTCGCAGTAGCTTAACAAGACAGTTTAAATGCCCCTTGACAGATGTGCAGGTCGCAGTAGCTTAACAAGACGGTTTAAATGCCCCTTGGAAGTGCGGTGGAGGTCGCAGAAGCTTAACAAGACAGTTTAAATGCCCCTTGGAAGAGACGTGCATGTCGCAGTAGCTTAACAAGATGGTTTAAATGCCCCTTGGAAGAGCGGTGGAGGTCGTAGTAGCTGAAGAAGACAGTTTAAATGCCCCTTGGAAGAGACGTGCAGGTCGCAGTAGCTTAATAAGACGGTTTAAATGCCCCTTGGAAGAGACGTGGAGGTCGCAGTAGCTTTACAAGACTGTTTAAATGTCCGTTGGAAGAGACATGCAGGTCGCAGTAGCTTAACAAAGCGTTTTAAATGCCCCTTGTAAGAGACGTGCAGGTCGCAGTAGCTTAACAAGACGGTTTAAATGCCCCTTGGAAAAGTGGTGGAGTTTACAGTAGCTTAAGAAGACGGTTTAAATGCCACTTGGAAGAGATGTGCAAGTCGCAGTAGCTTTACAAGACTGTTTAATTGCCCCTTAGAAGAGACGTGCAGGTCGCAGAAGCTAAACAAGACAGTTTAAATGCCCCTTGGAAGAGACGTGCAAGTCGCAGTAGCTTAACAAGATGGTTTAAATGCCCCTTGGAAGAGCGGTGGAGGTCGTAGTAGCTTAAGAAGACAGTTTAAATGCCCCTTGGAAGAGACGGGCAGGTCGCAGTAGCTTAACAAGAGGGTTTAAATGCCCCTTGGAAGAGGCTTGCAGGTCGCAGTAGCTAACCAAGATGATTTAAATGCCCCTTGGAAGAGACGTGCAGGTCTCAGTAGCTTAACAAGACAGTTTAAATGTCCCTTGGAAGAGCGGTGGAGGTCGCAGTAGCTTAACAAAACAGTATGCCAATTGGAAGAAACATGCAGGTCGAAGCAGCTTAACAAGACTGTTTAAATGCCCCTAGGAAAAGATGTGCAGGTCGCAGAGGCTTAACAAGACGGTTTACATACCCCTTGGAAGAGACGTGCCGGTCGCAGTAGCTTAACAAGACGGTTTAAATGCCCCGTGGAAAAGTGGTGGAGGTTACAGTAGCTTAACAAGACGGTTTAAATGCCCCTTATAAGAGACGTGCAAGTTACAGTAGCTTAACAAGACGGTTTAAATGCCCCTTGGAAGAGATGCGCAGGTCGCAGTAGCTTAACAAGATGGTTTAAGTGCTCTTTGAAAGAGACATGCAGGTCGCAGCAGCTTAAAAAGACGGTTTAAATGCCCCTTGGAAGAGACGTGCAGGTCGCAGAGGCTTAACAAGATGGTTTAAATGCCCCTTGGAAGAGCGGTGGAGGTCGCAGTAGCTTAACAAGACAGTTTAAATGCCCCTTGGAAGAGACATGCAGGTCGCAATAGCTTAACAATATTGTTTAAATGCCCCTTGGAAGAGACGTGCAGGTCGCAGTAGCTTAGCAAGATGGTTTAAATGCCCCTTGAAACAGGCTTGCAGGTCGCAGTAGCTTACCAAGACAGTTTAAATGCCCCTTGGAAGAGACGTGCAGGTCGCAGTATCTTAACAATATTGTTTAAATGCCCCTTGGAGAGACGTGGAGGTCGCAGTAGCTTAGCAAGATGGTTTAAATGCCCCTTGGAAGAGACATGCAGTTCGCAGCAGCTTAAAAAGATGGTTTAAATGCCCCTTGGAAGAGACGTGCAGGCCGCAGTGGCTTAACAAGACGGTTTAAATGCTCCCTGGAAGAGACAGGCAGGTCGCAGTACTTAACAAGATGGTTTAAATGCCCCTTGGAAGAAACTTGCAGGTCGCAGTAGCTTAACAAGACGGTTTAAATGCCCCTTGTAAAAGTGGTCGTGGTTACAGTAGCTTAAAAGACAGTTTAAATGCCCCTTGGTAGAGACATGCAGGTCGCAGTAGCTTAAAAAGACGGTATAAATGCGCCTTGGAAGAGACGTGCAGGTCGCAGTAGCTTAACAAGACGGTTTAAATGCCCCTTGGAAGAGACGAGCAGGTCACAGTAGCTTAACAAGATGGTTAAAATGGCCCTTGGAAGAGACGTGCAGGTCGCAGTAGCTTAACAAGACGGTTTAAATCCCCCTTGGAAGAGACGTGCAGGTCGCAGTAGCTTAACAAGAGGGTTTAAATGCCCCCTTGGAATAGGCTTGCAGGTCGCAGTAGCTTACCAAGACGGTTTAAATGCCCCTTGGACGAGACGTGCAGGTCGCAGTAGCTTAACAAGACGGTTTAAATGCCCCTTGGAAGAGAGGTGGAGGTCGCAGTAGCTTAACAAGACAGTTTAAATGCCCCTTGGAAGAGACGTGCAGGTCGCAGTAGCTTAACAAGACAGTTTAAATGCCACTTGGAAGAGACGTGCAGGTCGCAGTAGGTTAACAAGACGGTTTAAATGCCCCTTGGAAGAGAGGTGGAGGTCGCAGTAGCTTAACAAGACAGTTTAAATGCCCCTTGACAGATGTGCAGGTCGCAGTAGCTTAACAAGACGGTTTAAATGCCCCTTGGAAGTGCGGTGGAGGTCGCAGAAGCTTAACAAGACAGTTTAAATGCCCCTTGGAAGAGAAGTGCATGTCGCAGTAGCTTAACAAGATGGTTTAAATGCCCCTTGGAAGAGCGGTGGAGGTCGTAGTAGCTTAAGAAGACAGTTTAAATGCCCCTTGGAAGAGACGTGCAGGTCGCAGTAGCTTAATAAGACGGTTTAAATGCCCCTTGGAAGAGACGTGGAGGTCGCAGTAGCTTTACAAGACTGTTTAAATGTCCCTTGGAAGAGACATGCAGGTCGCAGTAGCTTAACAAAGCTTTTTAAATGCCCCTTGTAAGAGACGTGCAGGTCGCAGTAGCTTAACAAGACGGTTTAAATGCCCCTTGGAAAAGTGGTGGAGTTTACAGTAGCTTAAGAAGACGGTTTAAATGCCACTTGGAAGAGATGTGCAAGTCGCAATAGCTTTACAAGACTGTTTAATTGCCCCTTAGAAGAGACGTGCAGGTCGCAGAAGCTAAACAAGACAGTTTAAATGCCCCTTGGAAGAGACGTGCAAGTCGCAGTAGCTTAACAAGATGGTTTAAATGCCCCTTGGAAGAGCGGTGGAGGTTGTAGTAGCTTAAGAAGACAGTTTAAATGCCCCTTGGAAGAGACGTGCAGGTCGCAGTAGCTTAACAAGAGGGTTTAAATGCCCCTTGGAAGAGGCTTGCAGGTCGCAGTAGCTTACCAAGATGATTTAAATGCCCCTTGGAAGAGACGTGCAGGTCTCAGTAGCTTAACAAGACAGTTTAAATGTCCCTTGAAAGAGCGGTGGAGGTCGCAGTAGCTTAACAAAACAGTATGCCAATTGGAAGAAACATGCAGGTCGAAGCAGCTTAACAAGACTGTTTAAATGCCCCTAGGAAAAGACGTGCAGGTCGCAGAGGCTTAACAAGACTGTTTAAATGCCCCTAGGAAAAGACGTGCAGGTCGCAGGAGCTTAAAAAGAAGGTTTAAATGACCCTTGGAAGAGAAGTGCAGGTCGCAGTAGCATAAAAAAACGGTTTAAATGCCCCTTGGAAAAGCGGTGGAGGTCGCAGTAGCTTAACACGAAGGTTTAAATGCCCCTTGGAATAGACATGCAGGTCGCAGTAGCTTAACAAGACGGTTTAAATGCCCCTTGTAAGAGACATGCAGGTCGCAGTAGCTTAACAAGATGGTTTAAAAGCCCCTTGGAAGAGACGTGCAAGTCGCAGGAGCTTAAAAAGAAGGTTTAATTGCACCTTGGAAGAGAAGTGCAGGTCGCAGTAGCATAACAAGACGGTTTAAATGCCCCTTGGAAGAGACATGCAGGTCGCAGTAGCTTAAAAAGACAGTTTAAATGCCCCTTGGAAGAGACGTGCAGGTCGCAGTAGCTTAATAAGACGTTTTAAATGTCCCTTGGAAGATACATGCAGGTCGCAGTAGCTTAACAAGACGTTTTAAATGCCCCTTGGAAGAGACGTGCAGGTCGCAGTATCTTAACAAGACTGTTTAAATGCCCCTTGGAAGAGACGTGCAGGTCGCAGTATCTTAACAAGACGGTTTAAATTTCCCTTGGAAGAGATGTGCAGGTCGCAGTAGCTTAACAAGACGGTTTAAATGCCCCTTGACAGAGATGTGCAGGTCGCAGTAGCTTAACAAGATGGTTTAAATGCACCTTAGAATAGACTTGCAGGTCGCAGTAGCTTAACAATACAGTTTAAATGCCCCTTGGAAGAGACGTGCAGGTCGCAGTAGCTTAATAAGACGGTTTAAATGCCCCTTGGAAGAGAGGTGGAGGTCGCAGTAGCTTAACAAGACAGTTTAAATGCCCCTTGGAAGAGACGTGCAGGTCGCAGTAGCTTAACAAGACAGTTTAAATGCCACTTGGAAGAGACGTGCAGGTCGCAGTAGGTTAACAAGACGGTTTAAATGCCCCTTGGAAGAGAGGTGGAGGTCGCAGTAGCTTAACAAGACAGTTTAAATGCCCCTTGACAGATGTGCAGGTCGCAGTAGCTTAACAAGACGGTTTAAATGCCCCTTGGAAGTGCGGTGGAGGTCGCAGAAGCTTAACAAGACAGTTTAAATGCCCCTTGGAAGAGACGTGCATGTCGCAGTAGCTTAACAAGATGGTTTAAATGCCCCTTGGAAGAGCGGTGGAGGTCGTAGTAGCTGAAGAAGACAGTTTAAATGCCCCTTGGAAGAGACGTGCAGGTCGCAGTAGCTTAATAAGACGGTTTAAATGCCCCTTGGAAGAGACGTGGAGGTCGCAGTAGCTTTACAAGACTGTTTAAATGTCCGTTGGAAGAGACATGCAGGTCGCAGTAGCTTAACAAAGCGTTTTAAATGCCCCTTGTAAGAGACGTGCAGGTCGCAGTAGCTTAACAAGACTGTTTAAATGCCCCTTGGAAAAGTGGTGGAGTTTACAGTAGCTTAAGAAGACGGTTTAAATGCCACTTGGAAGAGATGTGCAAGTCGCAGTAGCTTTACAAGACTGTTTAATTGCCCCTTAGAAGAGACGTGCAGGTCGCAGAAGCTAAACAAGACAGTTTAAATGCCCCTTGGAAGAGACGTGCAAGTCGCAGTAGCTTAACAAGATGGTTTAAATGCCCCTTGGAAGAGCGGTGGAGGTCGTAGTAGCTTAAGAAGACAGTTTAAATGCCCCTTGGAAGAGACGGGCAGGTCGCAGTAGCTTAACAAGAGGGTTTAAATGCCCCTTGGAAGAGGCTTGCAGGTCGCAGTAGCTTACCAAGATGATTTAAATGCCCCTTGGAAGAGACGTGCAGGTCTCAGTAGCTTAACAAGACAGTTTAAATGTCCCTTGGAAGAGCGGTGGAGGTCGCAGTAGCTTAACAAAACAGTATGCCAATTGGAAGAAACATGCAGGTCGAAGCAGCTTAACAAGACTGTTTAAATGCCCCTAGGAAAAGACGTGCAGGTCGCAGAGGCTTAACAAGACGGTTTACATACCCCTTGGAAGAGACGTGCCGGTCGCAGTAGCTTAACAAGACGGTTTAAATGCCCCGTGGAAAAGTGGTGGAGGTTACAGTAGCTTAACAAGACGGTTTAAATGCCCCTTATAAGAGACGTGCAAGTTACAGTAGCTTAACAAGACGGTTTAAATGCCCCTTGGAAGAGATGCGCAGGTCGCAGTAGCTTAACAAGATGGTTTAAGTGCTCTTTGAAAGAGACATGCAGGTCGCAGCAGCTTAAAAAGACGGTTTAAATGCCCCTTGGAAGAGACGTGCAGGTCGCAGAGGCTTAACAAGATGGTTTAAATGCCCCTTGGAAGAGCGGTGGAGGTCGCAGTAGCTTAACAAGACAGTTTAAATGCCCCTTGGAAGAGACATGCAGGTCGCAATAGCTTAACAATATTGTTTAAATGCCCCTTGGAAGAGACGTGCAGGTCGCAGTAGCTTAGCAAGATGGTTTAAATGCCCCTTGAAACAGGCTTGCAGGTCGCAGTAGCTTACCAAGACAGTTTAAATGCCCCTTGGAAGAGACGTGCAGGTCGCAGGATCTTAACAATATTGTTTAAATGCCCCTTGGAAGAGACGTGGAGGTCGCAGTAGCTTAGCAAGATGGTTTAAATGCCCCTTGGAAGAGACATGCAGTTCGCAGCAGCTTAAAAAGATGGTTTAAATGCCCCTTGGAAGAGACGTGCAGGCCGCAGTGGCTTAACAAGACGGTTTAAATGCTCCCTGGAAGAGACAGGCAGGTCGCAGTACTTAACAAGATGGTTTAAATGCCCCTTGGAAGAAACTTGCAGGTCGCAGTAGCTTAACAAGACGGTTTAAATGCCCCTTGTAAAAGTGGTCGTGGTTACAGTAGCTTAAAAGACAGTTTAAATGCCCCTTGGTAGAGACATGCAGGTCGCAGTAGCTTAAAAAGACGGTATAAATGCGCCTTGGAAGAGACGTGCAGGTCGCAGTAGCTTAACAAGACGGTTTAAATGCCCCTTGGAAGAGACGAGCAGGTCACAGTAGCTTAACAAGATGGTTAAAATGGCCCTTGGAAGAGACGTGCAGGTCGCAGTAGCTTAACAAGACGGTTTAAATCCCCCTTGGAAGAGACGTGCAGGTCGCAGTAGCTTAACAAGAGGGTTTAAATGCCCCCTTGGAATAGGCTTGCAGGTCGCAGTAGCTTACCAAGACGGTTTAAATGCCCCTTGGACGAGACGTGCAGGTCGCAGTAGCTTAACAAGACGGTTTAAATGCCCCTTGGAAGAGCGGTGGAGGTCGCAGTAGCTTAACAAGACAGTTTGAATGCCCCTTGAAAGAGACGTGCAGGTCGCGGTAGCTTAACAAGACGGTTTAAATGCCCCTTGGAAGTGCGGTCGAGGTCGCAGTAGCTTAACAAGACGGTTTAAATGCCCCTTGGAAGAGACATGCAGGTCGCAGCAGCTTAACAAGATGGTTTAAATCCCCTTGGAAGAGACGTGCAGGTAGCAGTGGCTTAACAAGACGGTTTAAATGCCCCTTGGAAGAGACGCGCAGGTCGCAGTAGCTTAACAAGACAGTTTAAATGCCCTTTGGAAAAGTGGTGGAGGTTACAGTAGCTTAACAAGAAAGTTTGAATGCCCCTTGGAAGAGACATGCAAGTCGCAGTAGCTTAAAAAGACGGTTTAAATGCGCCTTGGAAGAGACGTGCAGGTCGCAGAAGCTTAACAAGACGGTTTAAATTCCCCTTAGAATAGACGAGCAGGTCGCAGTAGCTTAACAAGATGGTTTAAATGCCCCTAGGAAGAGACGTGCAGGTCTCAGTAGCTTAACAAGACGGTTTAAATCCCCCTTGGCAGAGACGTGCAGGTCGCAGCAGCTTAACAAGAGGGTTTAAATGCCCCTTGGAATAGGCTTGCAGGTCGCAGAAGTTACCAAGACGGTTTGAATGCCCCTTGGAAGAGACGTGCCGGTCGCAGTAGCTTACCAAAACAGTTTAAATGCCCCTTGGAAGAGACATGCAGGTCGCAGTAGCATAATAAGACAGTTTAAATGCCCCTTGGAAGAGACATGCAGGTCGCAATAGCATAAAAAGACAGTTTAAATGCCCCTTGGAAGAGATGTGCAGGTCACAGTAGCTTAATAAGATGGTTTAAATGCCCCTTGGAAGAGAGGTGGAGGTCGCAGTAGCTTAACAGGACAGTTTAAATGCCCCTTGGAAGAGACGTGCAGGTCGCAGTAGCTTAACAAGACGGTTTAAATGCCACTTGGAAGAGACGTGCAGTTCGCAGTAGCTTAACAAGACGGTTTAAATGCCCCTTGGAAGAGCGGTGGAGGTCGCAGTAGCTTAACAAGACAGATTAAATGCCCCTTGAAAGTTACGTGCAGGTCGCAGTAGTTTAACAAGACGGTTCAAATGCCCATTGGAAGAGTGGTGGAGGTCGCAGGAGCTTAACAAGAGAGTTTAAATGCCCCTTGGATGAGACATGCAGGTCGCAGTAGCTTAATAAGACGGTTTAAATACCCCTTGGAAGAGAGGTGGAGGTCCCAGTGGCTTAACAAGACAGTTTAAATGCCCCTTGGAAGAGACGTGCAGGTCGCAGTAGCTAAACAAGACGGTTTAAATGCCCCTTGGAAGAGCGGTGGAGGTCGCAGTAGCTTCACAAGACAGTTTAAATGCCCCTTGAAAGAGACGTGCAGGTGGCAGCAGCTTAACAAGACAGTTTAAATGCCCCTTGGAAGTGCGGTGGAGGTCGCAGTAGCTTAACAAGATGGTTTAAATGCCCCTTGGAAGAGACATGCAGGTCACAGCAGCTTAACAAGACGGTTTAAATGCCCCTTGGAAGAGAAGTGGAGGTCACAGTAGCTTAACAAGACGGTTTAAATGCCCCTTGGAAGAGACATGCAGGTCTCAGTAGCTTAACAAAGCATTTTAAAAGCCCCTTGGTAGTGCGGTGGAGGTTGCAGTAGCTTAACAAGACGGTTTAAATGCCCCTTGGAAGAGTGGTGGAGGTTACAGTAGCTTAAGAAGACGGTTTAAATGCCCCTTGGAAGAGACGTGCAAGTCGCAGTAGCTTAACAAGACTGTTTAAATACCCCTTAGAAGAGACGTGCAGGTCGCAGAAGCTAAACAAGACTGTTTAAATGCCCCTTAGAAGAGACATGCAGGTCGCAGTAGCTTAACAAGACGGTTTAAAAGCCCCTTGGAAGAGACGTGCAAGTCGCAGGAGCTTAAAAAGAAGGTTTAATTGCGCCTTGGAAGAGAAGTGCAGGTCGCAGTAGCATAACAAGACGGTTTAAATGCCCCTTGGAAGAGACATGCAGGTCGCAGTAGCTTAACAAGACAGTTTAAATGCCCCTTGGAAGAGACGTGCAGGTCGCAGTAGCTTAATAAGACGTTTTAAATGTCCCGTGGAAAAGACATGCAGGTCGCAGTAGCTTAACAAGATGTTTTAAATGCCCCTTGGAAGAGACGTGCAGGTCGCAGTATCTTAACAAGACTGTTTAAATGCCCCTTGGAAGAGACGTGCAGGTCGCAGTATCTTATCAAGACGGTTTAAATTTCCCTTGGAAGAGATGTGCAGGTCGCAGTAGCTTAACAAGATGGTTTAAATGCACCTTAGAATAGACTTGCAGGTGGCAGTAGCTTAACAATACAGTTTAAATGCCCCTTGGAAGAGACGTGCAGGTCGCAGTAGCTTAATAAGACGGTTTAAATGCCCCTTGGAAGAGAGGTGGAGGTCGCAGTAGCTTAACAAGACAGTTTAAATGCCCCTTGGAAGAGACGTGCAGGTCGCAGTAGCTTAATAAGACGGTTTAAATGCCCCTTGGAAGAGAGGTGGAGGTCGCAGTAGCTTAACAAGAAGGTTTAAATGCCCCTTGGAAGAGAGGTGGAGGTCGCAATAGCTTAACAAGACAGTTTAAAAGCCCCTTGACAGAGATGTGTAGGTCGCAGTAGCTTAACAAGACGGTTTAAATGCCCCTTGGAAGTGCGGTGGAGGTCGCAGAAGCTTAACAAGATGGTTTAAATGCCCCTTGGAAGAGACATGCAGGTCGCAGCAGCTTAACAAGACGGTTTAAATGCCCCTTGGAAGAGACATGCAGGTCGCAGTAGCTTAACAAGACGGCTAAATGCCCCTTGGAAGAGACGTGCAGGTCGCAGTAGCTTAACAAGACGGTTTAAAAGCCCCTTGGAAAAGTGGTGGAGGTTACAGTAGCTTAACAAGACGGTTTAAATGCCCCTTGGAAGAGACGAGCAGGTCACAGTAGCTTAACAAGATGGTTTAAATCCCCCTTGGAAGAGACGTGCAGGTCGCAGTAGCTTAACAAGAGTGTTTAAATGCCCCTTGGAATAGGCTTGCAGGCAGCAGTAGCTTAACCAGATGGTTTAAATGCCCCTTGGAAGAGACGTGCAGGTCGCAGTAGCTTAACAAGACAGTTTAAATGTCCCTTGGAAGAGACGTGCAGGTCGCAGTAGCTTAATAAGACGGTTTAAATGCCCCTTGGAAGAGATGTGCAGGTCGCAGTAGCTTAACAAGACAGTTTAAATTCCGCTTAAAAGAGAAGTGCAGGTCGCAGTAGCTAAACAAGAGGGTTTAAATGCCCCTTTCAAGAGACGTGCAGGTCGCAGGAGCTAAACAAGAGGGTTTAAATGCCCCTTGGAAGAGACGTGCAGGTCGCAGCAGCTTAACCAGAGAGTTTAAATGCCCCTTGGAATAGGCTTGCAGGTCGCAGTCGCTTACCAAGACGGATTAAATGCCCCTTGGAAGAGGCTTGCAGGTGGCAGTAGCTTAACAAGACGGTTTAAATGCCCCTTGGAAGAGTGGTGGAGGTCGCAGTATCTTAACAAGACAGTTTCAATGCCCCTTGGAAAAGACATGCAGTTCGCAGTAGCTTAATAAGACGGTTTAAATGCCCCTTGGAAGAGATGTGCAGGTCACAGCATCTTAACAAGATTGTTTAAATGCCCCTTGGAAGAGACGTGCAGGTCCCAATAGCTTAACAAGACGGTTTAAATGCCCAATTGGAAGAGTGGTGCAGGTCGCAGTAGCTTAATAAGACGGTTTAAATGCCCCTTGGAAGAGATGTGCAGGTCGCAGTAGCTTAACAAGACTGTTTAAATGCCCCTTGGAAGAGACATGCAGGTCGCAGTAGCTTAATAAGATGGTTTAAATGCCCATTGGAAAAGTGGTGGAATTTACAGTAGCTTAAGAAGACGGTTTAAATGCTCCTTGGAAGAGGCGTGCAAGTCGCAGTAGCTTAACAAGACTGTTTAAATGCCCCTTGGAAGAGACATGCAGGTGGCAGAAGCTAAACAAGACAGTTTAAATGCCCCTTGGAAGAGCGGTGGAGGTCGCAGTAGCTTAACAAGACAGTTTAAATGCCACTTGGAAGAAACATGCAGGTCGCAGTAGCTTAACAAGACGGTTTAAGTGCCCCTTGGAAGAGACGTGCAGGTCGCAGTAGCTTAACAAGACGGTTTAAATGCCCCTTGGAAGAGACGAGCAGGTCGCAGTAGCTTAACAAGACGGTTTAAATGCCCCTCGGAAGAGACGTGCAGGTCGCAGTAGCTTAACAAGACGGTTTAAATCCCCCTTGGAAAAGACGTGCAGGTCGCAGTAGTTAACAAGAGTGTTTAAATGCCCCTTGGAATAGGCTTGCAGGCCGCATTAGTTTACCAAGACGGTTTAAATGCCCCTTGGAAAAGTGGTGTAGGTTACAGTATCTTAAAAAGACAGTTTAAATGCCCCTTGGAAGAGACGTGCAGGTCGCAGAAGCTTAACAAGACTGTTTAAATGCCCCTTGGAAGAGATGTGCAGGTCGCAGTAGCTTAACAAGACAGTTTAAATTCCGCTTAAAAGAGAAGTGCAGGTCGCAGTAGCTAAACAAGAGGGTTTAAATGCCCCTTTCAAGAGACGTGCAGGTCGCAGGAGCTAAACAAGAGGGTTTAAATGCCCCTTGGAAGAGACGTGCAGGTCGCAGTAGCTTAACAAGATGGTTTAAATGCCCCTTGGAAGAGAGGTGGAGGTCGCAGTAGCTTAACAGGACAGTTTAAATGCCCCTTGGAAGAGACGTGCAGGTCGCAGTAGCTTAACAAGACGGTTTAAATGCTACTTGGAAGAGACGTGCAGGTCGCAGTAGCTTAACAAGACGGTTTAAATGCCCCTTGGAAGAGCGGTGGAGGTCGCAGTAGCTTAACAAGACAGATTAAATGCCCCTTGAAAGTTACGTGCAGGTCGCAGTAGTTTAACAAGACGGTTAAAATGCCCATTGGAAGAGTGGTGGAGGTCGCAGGAGCTTAACAAGAGAGTTTAAATGCCCCTTGGATGAGACATGCAGGTCGCAGTAGCTTAATAAGACGGTTTAAATACCCCTTGGAAGAGAGGTGGAGGTCGCAGTGGCTTAACAAGACAGTTTAAATGCCCCTTGGAAGAGACGTGCAGGTCGCAGTAGCTTAACAAGACGGTTTAAATGCCCCTTGGAAGAGACGTGCAGGTCGCAGTAGCTAAACAAAACGGTTTAAATGCCCCTTGGAAGAGCGGTGGAGGTCGCAGTAGCTTAACAAGACAGTTTAAATGCCCCTTGAAAGAGACGTGCAGGTGGCAGCAGCTTAACAAGACAGTTTAAATGCCCCTTGGAAGTGCGGTGGAGGTCGCAGTAGCTTAACAAGATGGTTTAAATGCCACTTGGAAGAGACATGCAGGTCACAGCAGCTTAACAAGACGGTTTAAATGCCCCTTGGAAGAGACGTGGAGGTGGCAGTAGCTTAACAAGACGGTTTAAATGCCCCGTGGAAGAGACATAGAGGTCGCAGTAGCTTAACAAAACATTTTAAAAGACCCTTGGTAGTGCGGTGGAGGTCGCAGTAGCTTAACAAGACGGTTTAAATGCCCCTTGGAAGAGTGGTGGAGGTTACAGTAGCTTAAGAAGACGGTTTAAATGCCCCTTGGAAGACACGTGCAAGTCGCAGCAGCTTAACAAGATGGTTTAAATGCCCCTTGGAAGAGACATGCAGGTCGCAGTAGCTTAACAAGACGGCTAAATGCCCCTTGGAAGAGACGTGAAGGTCGCAGTAGCTTAACAAGACGGTTTAAAAGCCCCTTGGAAAAGTGGTGGAGGTTACAGTAGCTTAACAAGACGGTTTAAATGCCCCTTGGAAGAGACGAGCAGGTCACAGTAGCTTAACAAGACGGTTTAAATCCCCCTTGGAAGAGACGTGCAGGTCGCAGTAGCTTAACAAGAGTGTTTTTCAATGCCCCTTGGAATAGGCTTGCAGGTCGCAGTAGCTTAACCAGATGGTTTAAACGCCCCTTGGAAGAGACGTGCAGGTCGCAGTAGCTTAACAAGACAGTTTAAATGTCCCTTGGAAGAGACGAGCAGGTCGCAGTAGCTTAATAAGACGGCTTAAATGCCCCTTGGAAGAGATGTGCAGGTCGCAGTAGCTTAACAAGACAGTTTAAATGCCCCTTAAGAGAGAAGTGCAGGTCGCAGTAGCTAAACAAGAGGGTTTAAATGCCCCTTTCAAGAGACGTGTAGGTCGCAGGAGCTTAACAAGAGGGTTTAAATGCCCCTTGGAAGAGACGTGCAGGTCGCAGTAGCTTAACAAGATGGTTTAAATGCCCCTTGGAAGAGACATGCAGGTCGCAGTAGCTTAACAAGACTGTTGAGATGCCCCTTGGAAAAGTGGTGGAGGTTACAGTAACTTAACAAGACGGTTTAAATGCTCCTTGGAAGAGACGTTCAACTCACAGTAGCTTAAAAAGACGGTTTAAATGCGCAATGGAAGAGATGTGCAGTTCGCAGTAGCTTAATAAGACGGTTTAAATGCCCCTTGGAAGAGACGTGCAGGTCGCAGTAGCTTAACAAGAGGGTTTAAATGCTCCTTGGAAGAGACGAGCAGGTCGCAGGAGCTTAATAAGAGGGTTTAAATGCCCCTTGGAAGAGACGTACAAGTCACAGTAGCGTAAAAAGACGGTTTAAATGCGCCTTGTAAGAGACGTGCAGGTCACAGTAGCTTAACAATACAGTTTAAATGCCCCTTGGAAGAGACGTGCAGGTCGCAGTAGCTTAACAAGAGGGTTTAAATGCCCCTTTCAAGAGACGTGCAGGTCGCAGTAGCTTAACAAGACAGTTTAAATGCCACTTGGAAGAAACATGCAGGTCGAAGCAGCTTAACAAGACTGTTTAAATGCCCCTAGGAAAAGATGTGCAGGTCGCAGAGGCTTAACAAGACGGTTTAAATGCCCCTTGGAAGAGACATGCAGGTCGCAGTAGCTTAACAAGACAGTTTAAATGTCCCTTGGAAGAGCGGTGGAGGTCGCAGTAGCTTAACAAAACAGTTTAAATGCCAATTGGAAGAAACATGCAGGTCGAAGCAGCTTAACAAGACTGTTTAAATGCCCCTAGGAAAAGACGTGCAGGTCGCAGAGGCTTAACAAGACGGTTTACATGCCCCTTGGAAGAGACGTGCCAGTCGCAGTAGCTTAACAAGACGGTTTAAATGCCCCTTGGAAGAGACGAGCAGGTCGCAGTAGCTTAACAAGACGGTTTAAATGCCCCTCGGAAGAGACGTGCAGGTCGCAGTAGCTTAACAATACGGTTTAAATCCCCCTTGGAAGAGACGTGCAGGTCGCAGTAGTTAACAAGAGTGTTTAAATGCCCCTTGGAATAGGCTTGCAGGCCGCATTAGCTTACCAAGACTGTTTAAATGCCCCTTGGAAGAGACGTGCAGGACGCAGAAGCTTAACAAGTCGGTTTAAATCCCAATAGGAAGAGACGTGCAGGTCGCAGTAGCTTAACAAGAGGGTTTAAATGCCCTTTGGAATAGGCTTGTAGGTCGCAGTAGCTTACCAATACGGTTTAAATGCCCCTTGGAAGAGCCGTGCAGGTCGCAGTAGCTTAACAAGACGGTTTAAATGTCCATTGGAAGAGCGGTGGAGGTCGCAGAAGCTGAACAAGACGATTTAAATGCCCCTTGGAAGAGACGTGCAGCTCGCAGTAGCTTAACAACACAGTTTATATGCCCCTTGGAAGAGCAGTGGAGGTCGCAGTAGCTTAACAAGACAGTTTAAATGCCCCTTGGAAGAGACATGCAGGTCGCAGCACCTTAACAAGACTGTTTAAATATCCCTTGGAAGAGACGTGCAGGTCGCAGTAGCTTAAAAAACGTTTTAAATGTCCCTTGGTAGAGACATGCAGGTCGCAGTAGCTTAACAAGATGGCTTAAATCCCCCTTGGAAGAAACGTGCAGGTCGCAGCAGCTTAACCAGAGAGTTTAAATGCCCCTTGGAATAGGCTTGCAGGTCGCAGTCGCTTACCAAGACGGATTAAATGCCCCTTGGAAGAGGCTTGCAGGTGGCAGTAGCTTAACAAGACGGTTTAAATGCCCCTTGGAAGAGTGGTGGAGGTCGCAGTATCTTAACAAGACAGTTTCAATGCCCCTTGGAAAAGACATGCAGTTCGCAGTAGCTTAATAAGACGGTTTAAATGCCCCTTGGAAGAGATGTGCAGGTCACAGCATCTTAACAAGATTGTTTAAATGCCCCTTGGAAGAGACGTGCAGGTCCCAATAGCTTAACAAGACGGTTTAAATGCCCAATTGGAAGAGTGGTGCAGGTCGCAGTAGCTTAATAAGACGGTTTAAATGCCCCTTGGAAGAGATGTGCAGGTCGCAGTAGCTTAACAAGACTGTTTAAATGCCCCTTGGAAGAGACATGCAGGTCGCAGTAGCTTAATAAGATGGTTTAAATGCCCATTGGAAAAGTGGTGGAATTTACAGTAGCTTAAGAAGACGGTTTAAATGCTCCTTGGAAGAGGCGTGCAAGTCGCAGTAGCTTAACAAGACTGTTTAAATGCCCCTTGGAAGAGACATGCAGGTGGCAGAAGCTAAACAAGACAGTTTAAATGCCCCTTGGAAGAGCGGTGGAGGTCGCAGTAGCTTAACAAGACAGTTTAAATGCCACTTGGAAGAAACATGCAGGTCGCAGTAGCTTAACAAGACGGTTTAAGTGCCCCTTGGAAGAGACGTGCAGGTCGCAGTAGCTTAACAAGACGGTTTAAATGCCCCTTGGAAGAGACGAGCAGGTCGCAGTAGCTTAACAAGACGGTTTAAATGCCCCTCGGAAGAGACGTGCAGGTCGCAGTAGCTTAACAAGACGGTTTAAATCCCCCTTGGAAAAGACGTGCAGGTCGCAGTAGTTAACAAGAGTGTTTAAATGCCCCTTGGAATAGGCTTGCAGGCCGCATTAGTTTACCAAGACGGTTTAAATGCCCCTTGGAAAAGTGGTGTAGGTTACAGTATCTTAAAAAGACAGTTTAAATGCCCCTTGGAAGAGACGTGCAGGTCGCAGAAGCTTAACAAGACTGTTTAAATGCCCCTTGGAAGAGACATGCAGGTGGCAGAAGCTAAACAAGACAGTTTAAATGCCCCTTGGAAGAGCGGTGGAGGTCGCAGTAGCTTAACAAGACAGTTTAAATGCCACTTGGAAGAAACATGCAGGTCGCAGTAGCTTAACAAGATGGTTTAAGTGCCCCTTGGAAGAGACGTGCAGGTCGCAGTAGCTTAACAAGACGGTTTAAATGCCCCTTGGAAGAGACGAGCAGGTCGCAGTAGCTTAACAAGACGGTTTAAATGCCCCTCGGAAGAGACGTGCAGGTCGCAGTAGCTTAACAAGACGGTTTAAATCCCCCTTGGAAGAGACGTGCAGGTCGCAGTAGTTAACAAGAGTGTTTAAATGCCCCTTGGAATAGGCTTGCAGGCCGCATTAGCTTACCAAGACGGTTTAAATGCCCCCTGGAAAAGTGGTGTAGGTTACAGTATCTTAAAAAGACAGTTTAAATGCCCCTTGGAAGAGACGTGCAGGTCGCAGAAGCTTAACAAGACTGTTTAAATGCCCCTTGGAAGAGACATGCAGGTGGCAGAAGCTAAACAAGACAGTTTAAATGCCCCTTGGAAGAGCGGTGGAGGTCGCAGTAGCTTAACAAGACAGTTTAAATGCCACTTGGAAGAAACATGCAGGTCGCAGTAGCTTAACAAGACGGTTTAAGTGCCCCTTGGAAGAGACGTGCAGGTCGCAGTAGCTTAACAAGACGGTTTAAATGCCCCTTGGAAGAGACGAGCAGGTCGCAGTAGCTTAACAAGACGGTTTAAATGCCCCTCGGAAGAGACGTGCAGGTCGCAGTAGCTTAACAAGACGGTTTAAATCCCCCTTGGAAGAGACGTGCAGGTCGCAGTAGTTAACAAGAGTGTTTAAATGCCCCTTGGAATAGGCTTGCAGGCCGCATTAGCTTACCAAGACGGTTTAAATGCCCCTTGGAAAAGTGGTGTAGGTTACAGTATCTTAAAAAGACAGCTTAAATGCCCCTTGGAAGAGACGTGCAGGTCGCAGAAGCTTAACAAGACTGTTTAAATGCCCCTTGGAAGAAACGTGCAGGACGCAGAAGCTTAACAAGTCGGTTTAAATCCCCCTAGGAAAAGACGTGCAGGTCGCAGTAGCTTAACAAGAGGGTTTAAATGCCCTTTGGAATAGGCTTGCAGGTCGCAGTAGCTTACCAATACGGTTTAAATGCCCCTTGGAAGAGCCGTGCAGGTAGCAGTAGCTTAACAAGACGGTTTACATGTCCATTGGAAGAGCGGTGGAGGTCGCAGAAGCTGAACAAGACGGTTTAAATACCCCTTGGAAGAGACGTGCAGGTCGCAGTAGCTTAATAAGACGGTTTAAATGCCCCTTGGAAGATATGTGGAGGACGCAGTAGATAAACAAGACAGTTTAAATGCCCCTTGGAAGAGACGTGCATGTCGCAGTAGCTTAACAAGATGGTTTAAATGCCATTTGGAAGAGACGTGCAGGTCGCAGTAGCTTAACAAGACCGTTTAAATGCTCCTTGGAAGTGCGGAGGAGGTCGCAGTAGCTTAACAAGACGGTTTCAATGCCCGTTGGAAGAGACACGCAGGTCGCAGCAGCTTAACAAGATGGTTTAAATGCCCCTTGGAAGAGACGTGCAGGTCGCAGTAGCTTAACAAGACGGTTTAAATGCCCCTTGGAAGAGACATGCAGGTCGCAGTAGCTTAACAAAGCGTTTTAAAAGCCCCTTGGAAGAGACATGCAGGTCACAGTAGCTTAACAAGACGGTTTATATGCCCCTTGGAAAAGTGGTGGAGGTTACTGTAGCTTTAGAAGACGGTTTAATTGCCCCTTGGAAGAGACGTGAAAGTCGCAGTAGCTTAACAAGACAGTTTAAATGCCCCTTAGAAGAGACGTGCAGGTCACAGAAGCTAAACAAGACAGTTTAAATATCCCTTGAAAGAGACGTGCAGGTCACAGTAGCTTAACAATGCAGTTTAAATGCCCCTTGGAAGAGACGTGCAGGTCACAGAAGCTTAACAAGACAGTTTAAATGCCCCTTGGAAGAGACGTGCAGTTCACAGAAGCTTAACAAGACAGTTTTAAATGCCCCTTGGAAGAGACGGGCAGGTCGCAGTAGCTTAACAAGATGGTTTATATGCCCCTTGGAAAAGTGGTGGAGGTTACAGTGGCTTAACAAGACGCTTTAATTGCCCTTTGGAAGAGACGTGCAAGTCGCAGTAGCTTAACAAGAGAGTTTAAATGCCCCTTAGAAGAGACGTGCAGGTCGCAGTAGCTTAACAAGATGGTTTAAATGACCCTTGGAAGAGAGGTGGAGGTGGAAGTAGCTTAACAAGACGGTTTAAATGCCCCTTGGAAGAGACGTACAGGTCACAGTAGCTTAAAAAGACGGTTTAAATGCGCCTTGGAAGAGACGTGCAGGTCGCAGTAGCTTAACAAGATGGTTTAAATGCCCCTTGGAAGAGAGGTGGAGGTCGAAGTAGCTTAACAAGACGGTTTAAATGGCCCTTGGAAGTGCGGTGGAGGTCGCATTAGCTTAACAAGACGCTTTAAATGCCCCTTGGAAGTGACGTAATGGTCGCAGTAACTTAACAAGACGGTTTAAATGCCCCTTGGAAGTGCGGTGGAGGTCGCAGTAGCTTAACAAGACGGTTTAAATGCCCCTTGGAAGAAACATGCAGGTCGCAGCAGCTTAACAAGACCGTTAAAATGCCCCTTGGAAGAGATGTGCAGGTCGCAGTAGCTTAACAAGACGGTTTAAATGCCCCTTGGAAAAGTGGTGGAGGTTACAGTAGATTAACAAGACGGTTTAAATGCCCCTTGGAAGTGAAGTGAAAGTCGCAGAAGCTTAACAAGACTGTTTAAATGCCCCTTGGAAGAGACGTGCAGGTCGCAGAAGCTTAACAAGATGGTTTAAATGCCCCTTGGAAGAGACGTGCAGGTCGCAGTAGTTTAACAAGATGGTTTAAATGCCACTTGGAAGTGCGGTGGAGGTCGCAGTAGCTTAACAAGACGGTTTAAATGCCCCTTGGAAGAGACATGCAGGCCGCAGCAGCTTAACAAGACCGTATAAATGCCCCTTGGAAGAGACATGCAGGTCGCAGTAGCTTAACAAGACGGTTTAAATGCACCTTGGAAAAGACATGCAGGTTGCAGTAGCTTAACAAAGCGTTTTAAATGCCCTTTGGAAGAGACGTGCTGGTCGCAGTATCTTAACAAAACGGTTTAAATGCCCCTTGTTAAAGTGGTGGAGGTTACAGTAACTTAACAAGACGATTTAAATGCCCCTTGGAAGAGACGTGAAAGTCGCAGTAGCATAACAAGACGGTTTAAATGCCCCTTAGAAGAGACGTGCAGGTCGCAGCACCTTAACAAGACTGTTTAAATATCCCTTGGAAGAGACGTGCAGGTCGCAGTAGCTTAAAAAACGTTTTAAATGTCCCTTGGTAGAGACATGCAGGTCGCAGTAGCTTAACAAGATGGCTTAAATCCCCCTTGGAAGAAACGTGCAGGTCGCAGCAGCTTAACAAGTGAGTTTAAATGCCCCTTGGAATAGGCTTGCAGGTCGCAGTCGCTTACCAAGACGGTTTAAATGCCTCTTGGAAGAGGCTTGCAGGTCGCAGTAGCTTAACAAGACGGTTTAAATGCCCCTTGGAAGAGTGGTGGAAGTCGCAGTATCTTAACAAGACAGTTTCAATGCCCCTTGGAAAAGACATGCAGTTCGCAGTAGCTTAATAAGACGGTTTAAATGCCCCTTGGAAGAGATGTGCAGGTCGCAGTAGCTTAATAAGACGATTTAAATGCCCCTTGGAAGAGAGGTGGAGGTCGCAGAAGCTTAGCAAGACAGTTTAAATGCCCCTTGGAAGAGACGTGCAGGTCGCAGTAGCTTAAAAATACGGTTTAAATGCCACTTGGAAGAGACGTGCAGGTCGCAGTAGCTTAACAAGATGATTTAAATGCCCCTTGGAAGAGCGGTGGAGGTCGCAGTAGCTTAACAAGAATGTTTAAATGCCCCTTCGAAGTGCGGTGGAGGTCGCAGTAGCTTTACAAGACAGATGAAATGCCCCTTGGAAGAGCGTTGGAGGTCGCAGTAGCTTAATAAGACAGTTTAAATGCCCCTTGGAAGAGAAATGCAGGTCACAGCATCTTAACAAGATTGTTTAACTGCCACTTGGAAGAGACGTGCAGGTCGCAATAGCTTAACAAGACGGTTTAAATGCCCCATGGAAGAGACGTGCAGGTCGCAGTAGCTTAACAAGACGGTTTAAATGTCCCTTGGAAGAGACGTGCCAGTCGCAGTAGCTTAAAAAACGGTTTAAATGCGCCTTGGAAGAGACGTGCAAGTCGCAGTAGCTTAACAAGACAGTTTAAATGCCCCTTGGGAAAGACGAGCAGGTCGCAGTAGCTTAACAAGACGGTTTAAATGCCCCTTGGAAGAGACGTGCAAGTCGCAGTAGCTTAACAAGACGGTGTAAATGCCCCTTGGAAAAGACGTGCAGGTCGCAGTAGCTTAACAAGAAGGTGTAAATGCCCCTTGGAAAAGACGTGCAGGTTGCAGTAGTTTAACAAGATGGTTTAAATGCCCCTTGGAAGAGACATGCAGGTCGCAGTAGCTTAACAAGACAGTTGAAATGCCCATTGGAAGAGCGGTGGAGGTCGCAGTAGCTTAACAAGATTGTTTAAATGCCCCTTGGAAGAGACGTGCAGGTCGCAGTCGCTTAACAAGACGGTTTAAATGTCCCTTGCTAGAGACATGCAGGTCGCAGTAGCTTAACAAGACGGTTTAAATGCCCCATGGAAGAGTTGTGCAGGTCGCAGTAGCTTAACAAAACGGTTTAAATGACCCTTTGAAGAGACGTGCAAGTCGCAGAAGCTTAAAAAGACGGTTTAAATGCGCCTTGGAAGAGACGTGCAAGTCGCAGTAGCTTAACAAGACAGTTTAAATGCTCCTTGGAAGAGACGTGCAGGTCGCAGTAGCTTAACAAGACGGTTTAAATGCCCCTTGGAAGAGACGTGCAGGTCGCAGTAGCTTAACAAGATGGTTTAAATGCCCCTTGGAAGAGAAGTGCAGGTCGCAGTAGCTTAACAAGACAGTTTAAATGCCCCTTGGAAGAGAAGTGCAGGTCGCAGTAGCTAAACAAGACGGTTTAAATGCCCCTTGGAAGAGACGTGCAGGTCGCAGTAGCTTAACAAGATGGTTTAAATGCCCCTTGGAAGAGCGGTGGAGGTCGCAGTAGCTTAACAAGATGGTTTAAATGCCCCTTGGAAGAGACATGCAGTTCGCAGCAGCTTATAAAGACGGTTAAAATGCCCCTTGGAAGAGGCTTGCAGGTCGCAGTAGCTTACCAAGACGGTTTAAATGCCCCTTGGAAGAGACGTGCAGGACGCAGTAGCTTAACAAGATGGTTTAAATGTCCCTTGGAAGAGCGGTGGAGGTCACAGTAGCTTAAAAAGACTGTTTAAATGCCCCTTGGAAGAGATGTGCAGGTCGCAGTAGCTTAACAAGATGGCTTAAATGCCCCTTGGAAGAGGCTTGCAGGTCGCAGTAGCTTACCAAGACGACTTAAATGCCGCTTGGAAGAGAGGTGCAGGTCGCAGTAGCTTAACAAGACAGTTTAAATGCCCCTTGGAAGAGGCTTGCAGGTCGCAGTAGATTAACAAGACGGTTTAAATGCCCCTTGGAAGAGGCTTGCAGGTCGCATTAGCTTACCAAGACGATTTAAATGTCCCTTGGAAGAGACGTGCAGTTCGCAGTAGCTTAACAAGACAGTTTAAATGCCCCTTGGAAGAGCGGTGGAGGTCGCTGTAGCTTAACAAGACAGTTTAAATGCCCCTTGGAAGACACATGCAGGTCGCAGCACCTTAACAAGACTGTTTAAATATCCCTTGGAAGAGACGTGCAGGTCGCAGTAGCTTAAAAGACGTTTTAAATGTCCCTTGGTAGAGACATGCAGGTCGCAGTAGCTTAACAAGATGGCTTAAATCCCCCTTGGAAGAGACGTGCAGGTCGCAGCAGCTTAACAAGAAGGTTTAAATGCCCCTTGGAATAGGCTTGCAGTTCGCAGTAGCTTACCAAGACGGTTTAAATGCCCCTTCGAAGAGGCTTGCAGGTCGCAGTAGCTTAACAAGACGGTTTAAATGCCCCTTGGAAGAGTTGTGGAGGTCGCAGTAGCTTAACAAGACAGTTTCAATGCCCCTTGGAAGAGACATGCAGGTCGCAGTAGCTTAACAAGACGGTTTAAATGCCACTTGGAAGAGACGTGCAGGTCGCAGTAGCTTAACAAGATGGTTTAAATGCCCCTTGGAAGAGCGGTGGAGGTCGCAGTAGCTTAAGAAGACGGTTTAAATGCCCCTTGAAAGAGATGTGCAGGTCGCAGTAGCTTAACAAGACGGTTTAAATGCCCCTTCGAAGTGCGGTGGAGGTCGCAGTAGCTTTACAAGACAGATGAAATGCCCCTTGGAAGAGCGTTGGAGGTCGCAGTAGCTTAATAAGACAGTTTAAATGCCCCTTGGAAGAGACATGCAGGTCACAGCATCTTAACAAGATTGTTTAAATGCCCCTTGGAAGAGACATGCAGGTCGCAATAGCTTAATAAGACGGTTTAAATGTCCCTTGGTAGAGACATGCAGGTCGCAGTAGTTTAACAAGACGGTTTCAATGTCCCTTGGAAGAGACGTGCCAGTCGCAGTAGCTTAAAAAACGGTTTAAATGCGCCATGGAAGAGACGTGCAAGTCGCAGAAGCTTAACAAGATAGTTTAAATGCACCTTGGGAAAGACGAGCAGGTCGCAGTAGCTTAACAAGACGGTTTAAATGCCCCTTGGAAGAGACGTGCAGGTCGCAGTAGCTTAACAAGACAGTTTAAATCCCCCATGGAAGAGACGTGCAAGTCGCAGTAGCTTAGCAAGATGGTTTAAATGCCCCTTGGAAGAGCGTTGGAGGTCGCAGTAGCTTAACAAGACAGTTTAAATGCCCCTTGGAAGAGACGTGCAGGTCGCAGTAGCTTAACAAGACAGTGTAAATGCCCCTTGGAAGAGCGGTGGAGGTCGCAGTAGCTTAAAAAGATGGTTTAAATGCCCCTTGGAAGAGACAAGCAGTTCGCAGCAGCTTAAAAAGACGGTTTAAATGCCCCTTGGAAGAGGCTTGCAGGTCGCAGTATCTTACCAAGACGGTTTAAATGCCCCTTGGAAGAGACGTGCAGGTCGCAGTAGCTTAACAAGTTGGTTTAAATGCCCCTTGGAAGAGCGATGGAGGTCGCAGTAGCTTAACAAGATGGTTTAAATGCCCCTTGGAAGAGACGGGCAGGTAGCAGTAGCTTAACAAGACTGTTTAAATGCCCCTTGTAAAAGTGGTGGAGGTTACAGTAGCTTAAGAAAACGGTTTAAATGCGCCTTGGAAGAGACGTGCAGGTCTCAGTAGCTTAAAAAGACGGTTTAAATGCCCCTTGGAAGAGCGGTGGAGGTCGCAGTAGCTTAAGAAGACAGCTTAAATGCCCCTTGAAAGAGACGTGCAGGCCGCAGTAGCTTAACAAGACCGTTTAAATGACCCTTGGAAGTGCGGTGGATGTCGCAGTAGCTTAACAAGACGGTTTAAATGCCCCTTGGAAGAGACTTGCAGGTCGCAGCAGCTTAACAAGATGGTTTAAATGCCCCTTGGAAGAGACGTGCAGGTAGCAGTGGCTTAACAAGATGGTTTAAATGCCCCTTGGAAGAGACATGCATGTCGCAGTAGCTTAACAAGTCAGTTTAAATGCCCCTTGGATGAGACACGCAAGTCGCAGTAGCTTAAAAAGAAGGTTTAAATGCGCCTTGGAAGAGACGTGCAGGCCGCAGTAGCTTAACAAGACGGTTTAATTGACCCTTGGAAGAGACGTGCAGGTCGCAGTAGCTTAACAAGACGGTTTAAATGCCCACTGGAAGAGAGGTGGAGGTCGCAGTAGCTTAACAAGACAATTTAAATGCCCCTTGGAAGAGACGTGCAAGTCGCAGACGCTTAACAAGACGGTTTAAATGCCACTTGGAAGAGACGTGCAGGTCGCAGTAGCTTAACAAGACGGTTTAAATGTCCCTTGGAAGAGTGGAGGAGGTCGCAGTAGCTTAACAAGACAGTTTAAATGCCCCTTGGAAGAGACGTGCAAGTCGCAGACGCTTAACAAGACGGTTTAAATGCCCCTTGGAAGAGACGTGAAGGTCACAGCAGCTTAACAAGACGGTTTAAATGTCCCTTGGAAGAGTGGAGGAGGTCGCAGTAGCTTAACAAGACTGTTTAAATGCCCCTTAGAAGAGACGTGTAGGTCGCAGAAGCTTAACAAGACGGTTTAAATGGCCATTGGAAGTGTGGTGGAGGTCGCAGTAGCTTAACAAGACGTTTTAAATGCCCCTTAGAAGAGACATGCAGGTCGCAGCAGCTTAACAAGATGGTTTAAATAACCCTTGGAACAGACGTGGAGGTCGCAGTAGCTTAACAAGACGGTTTAAATGCCCCTTGGAAGAGACATGCAGGTCGCAGTAGCTTAACAAAGCGTTTTAAATTCCCCTTGAAAGAGACGTGCAGGTCGCAGTAGCTTAAGAAGACGGTTTAAATGCCCCTTGGAAAAGTGGTGGAGGTTACAGTAGCTAAAGAAGAAGGTTTAAATGCCCCTTGGAAGAGACGTGCAAGTCGCAGTAGCTTAACAAGACTGTTTAAATGCCCCTTAGAAGAGACGTGCAGGTCACAGAAGCTAAACAAGACAGTTTAAATGCCCCTTGGAAGAGACGTGCAGGTCGCAGAAGCTCAACAAGACTGTTTAAATGCCCCTTGGAAGAGACGTGCATGTCGCAGTAGCTTAACAAGATGGTTTAATAGCCCATTGGAAGAGCGGTGGAGGTCGCAGTAGCTTAAGAAGACAGTTTAAATGCCCCTTGGAAGAGACGTGCAGGTCGCAGTAGCTTAACAAGACGATTTAAATGCCCCTTGGAAGAGACATGCAGGTCGCAGTAGCTTAACAAGACAGTTTATATGCCCCTTGGAAGATTCTTGCAGGTCGCATTAGCTTAACAAGACGGTTTAAATGTCCCTTGGAAGAGACGTGTAGCTCGCAGTATAGCTTAACAAGACAGTTTAAATGCCCCTTGGAAGAGCGGTGGAGTTCGCATTAGCTTAACAAGACAGTTTAAATGCCTCTTGGAAGAGACATGCAGGTCGCAGCACCTTAACAAGACATTTTAAATGTCCCTTGGTAGAGACATGCAGGTCGCACTAGCTTAAAAAGATGGTTTAAATCCCCCTTGGAAGAGACGTGCAGGTCGCAGCAGCTTAACAAGAGGGTTTAAATGCCCCTTGAAATAGGCTTGCAGGTCGCAGTAGCTTACCAAGACGGTTTAAATGCCCCTTGGAAAAGGCTTGCAGGTCGCAGTAGCTTAACAAGACGGTTTAAATGCCCCTTGGAAGAGTGGTGGAGGTCGCAGTAGCTTAATAAGACGGTTTAAATGCCCTTTGGAAGAGATGTGCAGGTCGCAGTAGCTTAATAAGACGGTTTAAATGCCCCTTGGAAGAGAGGTGGAGGTCGCAGTAGCTTAACAAGACAGTTTAAATGCCCCTTGGAAGATACGTGCAGGTCGCAGCAGCTTAACAAGACGGTTTAAATGCCACTTGGAAGAGACGTGCAAGTCGCAGTAGCTTAACAAGACGGTTTAAATGCCGCTTGGAAGAGCTTTGGAGGTCGCAGTATCTTAACAAGACGGTTTAAATGCCCCTTGAAAGAGACGTGCAGGTCGCAGTAGCTTAACAAGACTGTTTAAATGCCCATTGGAAGAGACATGCAGGTCGCAGGAGCTTAACAAGACGGTTTAAATGCCCCTTGGAAGAGACATGGAGGTCGCAGTAGCTTAACAAGATGGTTTAAATGCCCCTTGGAAGAGACATGCAGGTCGCAGTAGCTTAAGAAGACGGTTTAAATGCCCCTTGGAAAAGTCGTGGAGGTTACAGTAGATTAAGAAGACGGTTTAAATGCCCCTTGGAGGAGACGTGCAAGTCGCTGTAGCTTAACAAGACTGTTTAAATGCCCCTTAGAAGAGACGTGCAGGTCACAGAAGCTTAACAAGATGGTTTAAATGCCCCTTGGAAGAGACATGCAGGTCGCAGCAGCTTAACAAGACAGTTTAAATGCCCCTTGGAAGAGACGTGGAGGTCGCAGCAGCTTAACAAGAGGGTTTAAATGCCCCTTGGAATAGGCTTGCAGGTCGCAGTAGCTTACCAAGACGGTTTAAATGCCCCTTGGAAAAGGCTTGCAGGTCGCAGTAGCTTAACAAGACGGTTTAAATGCCCCTTGGAAGAGTGGTGGAGGTCGCAGTAGCTTAATAAGACGGTTTAAATGCCCTTTGGAAGAGATGTGCAAGTCGCAGTAGCTTAACAAGACGTTTTAAATGCCCCTTGGAAGAGCGGTGGAGGTCGCAGTAGCTTAACAAAACGGTTTAAATGCCCCTTGAAAGAGACGTGCAGGTCGCAGTAGCTTAACAAGACTGTTTAAATGCCCATTGGAAGAGACATGCAGGTCGCAGGAGCTTAACAAGACGGTTTAAATGCCCCTTGGAAGAGACATGGAGGTCGCAGTAGCTTAACAAGACGGTTTAAATGCCCCTTGGAAGAGACATGCAGGTCGCAGTAGCTTAAGAAGACGGTTTAAATGCCCCTTGGAGGAGCGGTGGAGGTCGCAGTAGCCTAACAAGACGGTTTAAATGCCCCTTGGAGGAGACGTGCAAGTCGCAGTAGCTTAACAAGACTGTTTAAATGCCCCTTAGAAGAGACGTGCAGGTCACTGAAGCTTAACAAGACGGTTTAAATGCCCCTTGGAAGAGACATGCAGGTCGCAGCAGCTTAACAAGACGGTTTAAATGCCCCATGGAAGAGACGTGGAGGTCGCAGTAGCTTAACAAGACTGTTTAAATGCCCCTTGGAAAAGTGGTGGAATTTACAGTAGCTTAAGAAGACGGTTTAAATGCCCCTTGGTAGAGATGTGCAAGTCGCAGTAGCTTAACAAGACTGTTTAAATGCCCCTTAGAAGAGACGTGCAGGTGGCAGAAGCTAAACAAAAGACATTTTAAATGCCCCTTGGAAGAGACGTGCAGGTCGCAGTAGCTTAACAAGATGGTTTAAATGCCCCTTGGAAGAGCGGTGGAGGTCGCAGTAGCTTAAGAAGACAGTTTAAATGCCCCATGGAAGAGATGTGCAGGTTGCAGTAGCTGAATAAGACGTTTAAATGCCCCGTGGAATAGGCTTGCAGGTCGCAGTAGCTTACCAAGACGATTTAATTCCCCTTGGATGGGACGTGCAGGTCGCAGTAGCTTAACAAGACGGTTTAAATGCCCCTTGGAAGAGACGTGCAGGTCGCAGTAGCTTAACAAGACGGTTTAAATGCCCCCTTGGAATAGGCTTGCATGTCGCAGTAGCTTAACAAGACGGTTTAAATGCCCCTTATAAGAGACGTGCAAGTTACAGTAGCTTAACAAGACGGTTTAAAAGCCCCTTGGAAGAGATGTGTAGGTCGCAGTAGCTTAACAAAATGGTTTAAATGCCCCTTGGAAGAGCGGTGGAGGTCGCAGTAGCTTATCAAGATGGTTTAAATGACCCTTGGAAGAGACATGCAGGACGCAGCAGCTTAAAAAGACGTTTTAAATGCCACTTGGAAGAGACGTGCAGGCCGCAGAGGCTTAACAAGACGGTTTAATTGCCCCTTGGAAGAGCGGTGCATGTCGTAGTAGCTTAACATGATGGTTTAAATGCCCATTGGAAGAGCGGTGGAGGTCGCATTAGCTTAACAAGACAGTTTAAATGCCCCTTGGAAGAGACGTGCAGGTCGCAGTAGCTTAACAAGACGGTTTAAATGCCCCTTGGAATAGACGAGCAGGTCGCAGTAGCTTAACAAGACGGTTTAAATGCCCCTTGGAAGAGACGTGCAGGTCGCAGTAGCTTAACAAGACTGTTTAAATCCCCATTGGAAGAGACGTGCAGGTCGCAGCAGCTTAACAAGAGGGTTTAAATGCCCCTTGGAATAGGCTTGCAGGTCGCAGTAGCTTAACAAGACGGTTTAAATGCCCCTTGGAAGAGACTTGCAGGTCGCAGTAGCTTAACAACACGGTTTCAATTCCGTTTGGAAGAGGTGGAGGTCGCAGTAGCTTAACAAGACAGTTTAAATGACCCTTGGAAGAGACATGCAGGTCGCAGTAGCATAATAAGACGGTTTAAATGCCCCTTGGAAGAGATGTGCAGGTCGCAGTAGCTTAATAAGACGGTTTAAATGCCCCTTGGAAGAGATGTGCAAGTCGCAGTAGCTTAACAAGACTGTTTAAATGCCCCATGGAAGTGCGGTGGAGGTCGCAGTAGCTTAACAAGACGGTTGAAATGCCCCATGGAAGAGACATGCAGGTCACATCAGCTTAACAAGACGGTTTAAATGCCCCTTGGAAGAGACGTGGAGGTCGCAGTAGCTTAACAAGACGGTTTAAATGCCCCTTGGAAGAGACGTGCAGGTCGCAGAAGCTAAACAAGACAGTTTAAATGCCCCTTGGAAGAGACGTGCAGGTCGCAGTAGCTTAACAAGATGGTTTAAATGCCCCTTGGAAGAGCGGTGGAGGTCGCAGTAGCTAAAGAAGACAGTTTAAATGCCCCTTGGAAGAGACATGCAGGTCGCAGTAGCTTAACAAGAGGGTTTAAATGCCCCTTGGAAGAGGCTTGCAGGTCGCAGTAGCTTACCAAGACGATTTAAATGACCCTTGGAAGAGACGTGCAGGTCGCAGTAGCTTAAAAAGACAGTTTAACTGCCCCTTGGAAGAGCGGTGGAGGTCGCAGTAGCTTAACAAGACAGTTTAAATGCCACTTGGAAGAAATATGCAGGTCGAAGCAGCTTAACAAGACTGTTTAAATGCCCCTAGTAAAAGACGTGCAGGTCGCAGAGGCTTAACAAGACAGTTTAAATGCCCCTTGGAAGAGACATGCAGGTCGCAGTAGCTTAACAAGAAGGTTTAAATGCACCTTGGAAGAGAAGGGCAGGTTGCAGTAGCTTAACAAGACGGTTTAAATGCCCCGTGGAAAAGTGGTGGAGGTTACAGTAGCTTAACAAGACGGTTAAAATGCCCCTTGGAAGAGACGTGCAAGTTACAGCAGCTTAACAAGACAGTTTAAATGCCCCTTGGAAGAGATGTGCAGGTCGCAGTAGCTTAACAAGATGGTTTAAATCCCCCTTGGAAGAGCGGTGGAGGTCGCAGTAGCTTAACAAGATGGTTTAAATGCCCTTGGAAAAGTGGTGGAGGTTACAGTAGATTAACATGATGGTTTAAATGCCCCTTGGAAGAGACGATCAAGTATCAGGAGTTAAAAAAGAAGGTTTAAATGCGCCTTGGAAGAGACGTGCAGGTCGCAGTAGCATAACAAGACGGTTTAAATGCCCCTTGGAAGAGACGAGCAGGTCGCAGTAGCTTAACAAGATGGTTTAAATGCCCCTTGGAAGAGACCTGCAGGTAGCAGTAGCTTAACAAGACGGTTTAAATCCCCCTTGGTAGAGACGAGCAGGTCGCAGGATCTTAACAAGAGGGTTTAAATGTCCCTTAGAATAGGCTTGCAGGTCGCAGTAGCATAACAAGACGGTTTAAATGCCCCTTGGAAGAGACGAGCAGGTCGCAGGATCTTAACAAGAGGGTTTAAATGCCCCTTAGAATAGGCTTGCAGGTCGCAGTAGCTTAACAAGATGGTTTAAATGCCCCATGGAAAAGTGGTGGAGGTTACAGTAGCTTAACAAGACGGTTTAAATGCCCCTTGGAAGAGAAGTGCAAGTTACAGTAGCTTAACAAGACTGTTTAAATGCCCCGTGGAAGAGATGTGCAGGTCGCAGTAGCTTAACAAGATGGTTTAAATGACCCTTGGAAGACACATGCAGGACGCAGCAGCTTAAAAAGACGGTTTAAATGCCACTTGGAAGAGACGTGCAGGTCGCAGAGGCTTAACAAGACGGTTTAAATGCCCCTTGGAAGAGCGGTGCATGTCGTAGTAGCTTAACAAGATGGTTTAAATGCCCCTTGGAAGAGCGGTGGAGGTCGCATTAGCTTAACAAGACAGTTTAAATGCCCCTTGGAAGAGACGTGCAGGTAGCAGTAGCTTAACAAGACGGTTTAAATGCCCCTTGGAATAGACGAGCATGTCGCAGTAGCTTAACAAGACGGTTTAAATGCCCCTTGGAAGAGACGTGCAGGTCGCAGTAGCTTAACAAGACGGTTTAAATGCCCCTTGGAAGAGACTTGCAGGTCGCAGTAGCTTAACAACACGGTTTAAATTCCGCTTGGAAGAGAGGTGGAGGTCGCAGTAGCTTAACAAGACAGTTTAAATGACCCTTGGAAGAGACATGCAGGTCGCAGTAGCAAAATAAGACGGTTTAAATGCCCCTTGGAAGAGATGTGCAGGTCGCAGTAGCTTAATAAGACGGTTTAAATGCCCCTTGGAAGAGAGGTGGAGGACGCAGTAGCTTAACAAGACAATTTAAATGCCCCTTGGAAGAGACGTGCAGGTCGCAGTAGCTTAACAAGACGGTTTAAATGCCCCTTGGAATACACATGCAGGTCACAGCCGCTTAACAAGACGGTTTAAATGCCCCTTGGAAGAGACGTGGAGGTCGCAGTAGCTTAACAAGACGGTTTAAATGACCCTTGGAAGAGCGGTGGAGGTCGCAGTAGCTTAACAAGACAGTTTAAATGCCCCTTGAAAGAGATGTGCAGGTCGCAGTAGCTTAACAAAACGCTTTAAATGCCACTTGGAAGAGACGTGCAGGTCGCAGTAGCTTAAAAAGACAGTTTAAATGCCTCTTGAAAGAGACGTGCAGGTCGCAGTAGCTTAACAAGACGGTTTAAATGCCCCTTGGAATAGACATGCAGGTCACAGCAGCTTAACAAGACGGTTTAAATGCCCCTTGGAAGAGACGTGAAGGTCGCAGTAGCTTAACAAGACGGTTTAAATGCCCCTTGGAAGAGACATGCAGGTCGCAGTAGCTTAACAAGACAGTTTAAATGCCCCTTGAAAGAGACATGCAGGTCACAGCAGCTTAACAAGACGGTTTAAATGCCCCTTGGAAGAACGGTGGAGGTCGCAGTAGCTTAACAAGACAGTTTAAATGCCTCTTGAAAAAGACGTGCAGGTCGCAGTAGCTTAACAAGACGGTTTAAATGCCCCTTGGAAGTGCGGTGGAGGTCGCAGTAGTTTAACAAGACGGTTTAAATGCCCCTTGTAATAGACATGCAGGTCACAGCAGCTTAACAAGACGGTTTAAATGCCCCTTGGAAGAGACGTGGAGGTCGCAGTAGCTTAACAAGACGGTTTAAATGCCCCCTTGAAAGAGACATGCAGGTCGCAGTAGCTTAACAAGACGGTTTAAATGCCCCTTGGAAAAGTGGTGGAGGTTACAGTAGCTTAAGAAGACGGTTTAAATGCCCCATGGAAGAGATGTGCAAGTCGCAGTAGCTTAACAAGACTGTTTAAATGCCCCATGGAAGTGCGGTGGAGGTCGCAGTAGCTTAACAAGACGGTTGAAATGCCCCATGGAAGAGACATGCAGGTCACATCAGCTTAACAAGACGGTTTAAATGCCCCTTGGAAGAGACGTGGAGGTCGCAGTAGCTTAACAAGACGGTTTAAATGCCCCTTGGAAGAGACGTGCAGGTCGCAGAAGCTAAACAAGACAGTTTAAATGCCCCTTGGAAGAGACGTGCAGGTCGCAGTAGCTTAACAAGATGGTTTAAATGCCCCTTGGAAGAGCGGTGGAGGTCGCAGTAGCTAAAGAAGACAGTTTAAATGCCCCTTGGAAGAGACATGCAGGTCGCAGTAGCTTAAAAAGAGGGTTTAAATGCCCCTTGGAAGAGGCTTGCAGGTCACAGTAGCTTACCAAGACGATTTAAATGACCCTTGGAAGAGACGCGCAGGTCGCAGTAGCTTAACAAGACAGTTTAACTGCCCCTTGGAAGAGCGGTGGAGGTCGCAGTAGCTTAACAAGACAGTTTAAATGCCACTTGGAAGAAATATGCAGGTCGAAGCAGCTTAACAAGACTGTTTAAATGCCCCTAGTAAAAGACGTGCAGGTCGCAGAGGCTTAACAAGACAGTTTAAATGCCCCTTGGAAGAGACATGCAGGTCGCAGTAGCTTAACAAGAAGGTTTAAATGCACCTTGGAAGAGAAGGGCAGGTTGCAGTAGCTTAACAAGACAGTTTAAATGCCCCGTGGAAAAGTGGTGGAGGTTACAGTAGCTTAACAAGACGGTTAAAATGCCCCTTGGAAGAGACGTGCAAGTTACAGCAGCTTAACAAGACAGTTTAAATGCCCCTTGGAAGAGATGTGCAGGTCGCAGTAGCTTAACAAGATGGTTTAAATGCCCCCTGGAAGAGCGGTGGAGGTCGCAGTAGCTTAACAAGATGGTTTAAATGCCCTTGGAAAAGTGGTGGAGGTTACAGTAGATTAACATGATGGTTTAAATGCCCCTTGGAAGAGACGATCAAGTATCAGGAGTTAAAAAAGAAGGTTTAAATGCGCCTTGGAAGAGACGTGCAGGTCGCAGTAGCATAACAAGACGGTTTAAATGCCCCTTGGAAGAGACGAGCAGGTCGCAGTAGCTTAACAAGATGGTTTAAATGCCCCTTGGAAGAGACCTGCAGGTAGCAGTAGCTTAACAAGACGGTTTAAATCCCCCTTGGTAGAGACGAGCAGGTCGCAGGATCTTAACAAGAGGGTTTAAATGTCCCTTAGAATAGGCTTGCAGGTCGCAGTAGCATAACAAGACGGTTTAAATGCCCCTTGGAAGAGACGAGCAGGTCGCAGGATCTTAAAAAGAGGGTTTAAATGCCCCTTAGAATAGGCTTGCAGGTCGCAGTAGCTTAACAAGATGGTTTAAATGCCCCATGGAAAAGTGGTGGAGGTTACAGTAGCTTAACAAGACGGTTTAAATGCCCCTTGGAAGAGAAGTGCAAGTTACAGTAGCTTAACAAGACTGTTTAAATGCCCCGTGGAAGAGATGTGCAGGTCGCAGTAGCTTAACAAGATGGTTTAAATGCCCCTTGGAAGAGCGGTGTAGGTCGCAGTAGCTTATCACGATGGTTTAAATGACCCTTGGAAGAGACTTGCAGGTCGCAGAGGCTTAACAAGACGGTTTAAAAGCCCCTTGGAAGAGACGTGCAAGTCGCAGTAGCTTAACAAGATGGTTTAAATGCCCCTTGGAAGAGACGATCAAGTCGCAGGAGCTTAAAAAGAAGGTTTAAATGCGCCTTGGAAGAGAAGTGCAGGTCGCAGTAGCTTAACAAGACAGTTTAAATGCCCCTTGGAAGAGACGAGCAGGTCGCAGTAGCTTAACAAGTCGGTTTAAATGCCCCTTGGAAGAGAAGTGCAGGTAGCAGTAGCTTAACAAGACGGTTTAAATCCCCCTTGGAAGAGACATGCAGGTCGCAGTATCTTAACAAGAGGGTTTAAATGCCCCTTAGAATAGGCTTGCAGGTCGCAGTAGCTTAACAATACAGTTTAAATGCCCCGTGGAAGAGACGTGCAGGTCGCAGTAGCTTAATAAGACGGTTTAAATGCCCCTTGGAAGAGAGGTGGAGGTCGCAGTAGCTTAACAATACGGTTTAAATGCCCCTTGGAAGTGTGGTGGAGGTCGCAGTAGCTTAACAAGATGGTTTAAATGCCCCTTGGAAGAGACATGCAGGTCACAGCTGCTTAACAAGACGGTTTAAATGCCCCTTGGAAGAGACGTGCAGGTCGCAGTAGCTTAACAAGACAGGTTAAATGCCCCTTGGAAGAGACATGCAGGTCGCAGTAGCTTAACAAGACAGTTTAAATGCCCCTTGGAAGAGACGTGTAGGTCGCAGTGTCTTAACAAGAGGGTTTAAATGCCCCTTGGAAGAGACATGCAGGTCGCAGTAGATTAACAAGATGGTTTAAATGCAACTTGGACTAGACGTGCAGGTCGCAGTAGCTTAAAAAGACGGTTTAAATGCACCTTGGAAGAGACGTGCAGGTCGCAGTAGCTTAACAAGACGGTTTAAATGCCCCTTGGAAGAGACGAGCAGGTCGCAGTAGCTTAACAAGACGGTTTAAATGCCCCTTGGAAGAGACGTGCAGGTCGCAGTAGCTTAACAAGACGGTTTAAATCACCCTTGGAAGAGATGTGCAGGTCGCAGTAGATTAACAAGAGGGTTTAAATGCCCCTTGAAATAGGCTTGCTGGTCGCAGTAGCTTAGCAAGACGGTTTAAATGCCCCTTGGAAGAGATGTGCAGGTCGCAGTAGCTTAACAAGATGGTTTAAATGCCCCTTGGAAGAGATGTGCAGGTCGCAGTAGCTTAACAAGATGGTTTTAATGCTCCTTGGAAGAGATGTGCAGGTCGCAGTAGCTTAACACGATGATTTAAATGCCCCTTGGAAGAGACATGCAGGTCGCAGCAGCTTAAAAAGACAGTTTAAATGCCCCTTGGAAGAGACGTGCATGTCGTAGAGGCTTAACAAGACGGTTTAAATGCCCCTTGGAAGAGACTTACAGGTCGCAGTTGCTTAACAAGACGGTTTAAAAGCCCCTTGGAAAAGAGGTGGAGGTTACAGTAGCTTAACAAGATGGTTTAAATGCCCCTTGGAAGAGACGATCAAGTATCAGGAGCTTAAAAAGAAGGTTTAAATGCGACTTGGAAGAGAAGTGCAGGTCGCAGTAGCATAACAAGACGGTTTAAATGCCCCTTGGAAGAGACGAGCAGGTCGCAGTAGCTTAACAAGACGGTTTAAATGCCCCTTGGAAGAGACGTGCAGGTAGCAGTAGCTTAACAAGACGGTTTAAATCCCCCTTGGAAGAGACATGCAGGACACAGGATCTTAACAAGAGGTTTTAAATGCCCCTTAGAATAGGCTTGCAGGTCGCAGTAGCTTAACAAGACAGTTTAAATGCTCCTTGGAAGAGACGTGCAGGTCGCAGTAGCTTAACAAGACGGTTTAAATGCCCCGTGGAAAAGTGGTGTAGGTTACAGTAGATTATCAAGACGGTTTATATGCCCCTTGGAAGAGAAGTGCAAGTTACAGTAGCTTAACAAGACGGTTTAAATGCCCCTTGGAAGAGATGTGCAGGTCGCAGTAGCTTAACAAGACGGTTTAAATGCCTCGAGGAAAAGTGCTGGAGGTTACAGTAGCTTAACAAGACGGTTTAAATGCCCCTTGGAAGAGATGTGCAGGTCGCAGTAGCTTAACAAGATGGTTTAAATGCCCCTTGGAAGAGCGGTGGAGGTCGCAGTAGCTTAACACGATGGTTTAAATGCCCCTTGGAAGAGTTATGCAGGTCGCAGCAGCTTAACAAGACGGTTTAAATGCCCCTTGGAAGAGAAGTGCAAGTTACAGTAGCTTAACAAGACGGTTTAAATGCCCCTTGGAAGAGACATGCAAGTCGCAGTAGCTTAACAAGACGTTTTAAATGCCCCTTGGAAAAGTGGTGGAGGTTACAGTAGCTTAACAAGATGGTTTAAATGCCCCTTGGAAGAGACGATCAAGTATCAGGAGCTTAAAAAGAAGGTTTAAATCCCCCATGGAAGAGAAGTGCAGGTCACAGTAGCATAACAAGACGGTTTAAATGCCCCTTGGAAGAGACGAGCAGGTCGCAGTAGCTTAACAAGACGGTTTAAATGCCCCTTGGAAGAGACGTGCAGGTAGCAGTAGCTTAACAAGACGGTTTAAATCCCCCTTGGAAGAGACATGCAGGTCACAGGATCTTAACAAGAGGGTTTAAATGCCCCTTGGAAGAGACGTGCAGGTTGCAGTAGCTTAACAAGACAGTTTAAATGCCCCTTGGAAGAAACATGCAGGTCGCAGGAGCTAAACAAGAGGGTTTAAATGCCCCTTGGAAGAGACGTGCAGGTCGCAGTAGCTTAACAAGATGGTTTAAATGCCCCTTGGAAGAGCCGTGGAGGTCGCAGTAGCTTAACAAGACTGTTTAAATGCCCCTTGGATGAGACATGCAGGTCGCAGTAGCTTAACGAGACTGTTTAAATGCACCTTGGATGAGACGTGCAGGTCGCAGTAGCTTAACAAGAGGGTTTAAATGACCCTTTCAAGAGACGAGCAGGTCGCAGGAGCTTAATAAGAGAGTTTAAATGCCCCTTGGAAGAGACGTTCAAGTCACAGTAGCGTAAAAAGACTGTTTAAATGCGCCTTGGAAGAGACGTGCAGGTCGCAGAAGCTTAACAAGACGCTTTAAATGCCCCTTGGAAGAGACGTGGAGGTCGCAGTAGCTTAACAAGACAATTTAAATGCCCCTTGGAAGAGACGTGCAGGTCGCAGTAGCTTAAAAAGAGGATTTAAATGTCCCTTTCAAGAGATGTGCAGGTCGCAGGAGCTTAACAAGAGGTTTTAAATGCCCCTTGGAAGAGACGAGCAGGTCGCAGTAGCTTAACAAGACAGTTTAAAGGCTCCTTGGAAGATCGGTGGAGGTCGCAGTAGCTTAACAAGACAGTTTAAATGCCACTTGGAAGAAACATGCAGGTCGAAGCAGCTTAACAAGACTGTTTAAATGCCCCTAGGAAAAGACGTGCAGGTCGCAGTAGCTTAACAAGACGGATTAAATGCCCCGTGGAAAAGTGGTGGAGGTTACAGTAGCTTAACAAGATGGTTTAAATGCCCCTTGGCAGAGACTTGCAAGCTACAGTAGCTTAACAAGACGGATTAAATGCCCCTTGGAAGAGATGTGCAGGTCGCAGTAGCTTAACAAGATGGTTTAAATGCCCCTTGGAAGAGCGGTGGAGGTCGCAGAAGCTTAACACGATGGTTTAAATGCCCCTTGGAAGAGACATGCAGGTTGCAGCAGCTTAAAAAGACGGTTTAAATGCCACTTGGAAGAGACGTGCAGGTCGCTGTAGCTTAACAAGACGGTTTGAATGCCCCGTGGAAAAGTGGTGGAGGTTACAGTAGCTTAACAAGATGGTTTAAATGCCTCTTGGCAGAGACTTGCAAATTACAGTAGCTTAACAATACGGATTAAATGCCCCTTGGAAGAGACGCTCAAGTCGCAGTAGCTTAACAAGACGGTTAAATGCCCCTTGGAAAAGTGGTGGAGGTTACAGTAGCTTAACAAGATGGTTTAAATGCCCCTTGGAAGAGACGATCAAGTCGCAGGAGCTTAAAAAGAAGGTTTAAATGCGCCATGGAAGAGAACTGCAGGTCGCAGTAGCATAACAAGACGGTTTAAATTCCTCTTGGAAGAGACATGCAGGTGGCAGTAGCTTAACAACACGGTTTAAATGGCCCTTGGAAGAGACGTGCAGGTATCAGTAGCTTAACAAGACGGTTTAAATGCCCCTTGGAAGAGACCTGCAGGTAGCAGTAGCTTAACAAGACGGTTTAAATGCCCCTTGGAAGAGACATGCAGGTAGAATTAGCTTAACAAGACGTTTTAAATCCCCCTTGGAAGAGACATGCAGGTCGCAGTAGCTTAGAAAGAAGGTTTAAATGCCCCTTGGAAGAGACGAGCAGGTCGCAGTAGCTTAACAAGACGGTTTAAATTGGCCTTGGAAGAGACATGCAGGTCACAGTTGCTTAACAAGACGGTTTAAATGCCCCTTCGAAGAGACAAGCAGGTCGCCGTTGCTTATCAAGACGGTTTAAATCCCTCTTGGAAGAGAAGTGCAGGTCTCAGAATCTTAACAAGAGGGTTTAAATAGCCCTTAGAATAGGCTTGCAGGTCGCAGTAGCTTAACAAGACAGTTTAAATGCCCCTTGGAAGAGACGTGCATGTCGCAGTAGCTTAAAAAGACGGTTTAAATGCGCCTTGGAAGAGACCTGCAGGTCGCAGTAGCTTAACAAGACGGTTTAAATGCCCCTTGGAAGAGACGAGCAGGTCGCAGTAGCTTAACAAGACGGTTTAAATGGCCCTTGGAAGAGACGTGCAGATCACAGTAGCTTAACAAGACGGTTTAAATCCCCCTTGGAAGAGACGTGCAGGTCGCAGTAGCTTAAAAAGACGGTTTAAATGCCCCTTGGAAGTGCGGTGGAGGTCGCAGTAGTTTAACAAGACGGTTTAAATGCCCCTTGTAATAGACATGCAGGTCACAGCAGCTTAACAAGACGGTATAAATGCCCCTTGGAAGAGACGTGGAGGTCGCAGTAGCTTAACAAGACGGTTTAAATGCCCTCTTGAAAGAGACATGCAGGTCGCAGTAGCTTAACAAGACAGTTTAAATGCCCCTTGGAAGAGACGTGTAGGTCGCAGTGTCTTAACAAGAGGGTTTAAATGCCCCTTGGAAGAGACATGCAGGTCGCAGTAGATTAACAAGACGGTTTAAATGCAACTTGGACTAGACGTGCAGGTCGCAGTAGCTTAAAAAGACGGTTTAAATGCACCTTGGAAGAGACGTGCAGGTCGCAGTAGCTTAACAAGACGGTTTAAATGCCCCTTGGAAGAGACGAGCAGGTCGCAGTAGCTTAACAAGACGGTTTAAATGCCCCTTGGAAGAGACGTGCAGGTCGCAGTAGCTTAACAAGACGGTTTAAATCACCCTTGGAAGAGATGTGCAGGTCGCAGTAGATTAACAAGAGGGTTTAAATGCCCCTTGAAATAGGCTTGCTGGTCGCAGTAGCTTAGCAAGACGGTTTAAATGCCCCTTGGAAGAGATGTGCAGGTCGCAGTAGCTTAACAAGATGGTTTAAATGCCCCTTGGAAGAGATGTGCAGGTCGCAGTAGCTTAACAAGATGGTTTTAATGCTCCTTGGAAGAGATGTGCAGGTCGCAGTAGCTTAACACGATGATTTAAATGCCCCTTGGAAGAGACATGCAGGTCGCAGCAGCTTAAAAAGACAGTTTAAATGCCCCTTGGAAGAGACGTGCATGTCGTAGAGGCTTAACAAGACGGTTTAAATGCCCCTTGGAAGAGACTTACAGGTCGCAGTTGCTTAACAAGACGGTTTAAAAGCCCCTTGGAAAAGAGGTGGAGGTTACAGTAGCTTAACAAGATGGTTTAAATGCCCCTTGGAAGAGACGATCAAGTATCAGGAGCTTAAAAAGAAGGTTTAAATGCGACTTGGAAGAGAAGTGCAGGTCGCAGTAGCATAACAAGACGGTTTAAATGCCCCTTGGAAGAGACGAGCAGGTCGCAGTAGCTTAACAAGACGGTTTAAATGCCCCTTGGAAGAGACGTGCAGGTAGCAGTAGCTTAACAAGACGGTTTAAATCCCCCTTGGAAGAGACATGCAGGACACAGGATCTTAACAAGAGGTTTTAAATGCCCCTTAGAATAGGCTTGCAGGTCGCAGTAGCTTAACAAGACAGTTTAAATGCTCCTTGGAAGAGACGTGCAGGTCGCAGTAGCTTAACAAGACGGTTTAAATGCCCCGTGGAAAAGTGGTGTAGGTTACAGTAGATTATCAAGACGGTTTATATGCCCCTTGGAAGAGAAGTGCAAGTTACAGTAGCTTAACAAGACGGTTTAAATGCCCCTTGGAAGAGATGTGCAGGTCGCAGTAGCTTAACAAGATGGTTTAAATGCCCCTTGGAAGAGCGGTGGAGGTCGCAGTAGCTTATCACGATGGTTTAAATGCCCCTTGGAAGAGACATGCAGGTCGCAGGATCTTAACAAGAGGGTTTAAATGCCCCTTAGAATAGGCTTGCAGGTCGCAGTAGCTTAACAATACAGTTTAAATGCCCCTTGGAAGAGACGTGCAGGTCGCAGTAGCTTAATAAGATGGTTTAAATGCCCCTTGGAAGAGGCGAGCAGGTCGCAGTAGCTTAACAAGACGGTTTAAATGCCCCTTGGAAGAGACGTGCAGGTCGCAGTAGCTTAACAAGACGGTTTAAATCCCCTTGGAAGAGATGTGCAGGTCGCAGTAGCTTAACAAGAGGGTTTAAATGCCCCTTGAAATAGGCTTGCTGGTCGCAGTAGCTTACCAAGACGATTTAAATGCCCCTTGGAAGAGACGTGCAAGTCGCAGTAGATTAACAAGACAGTTTAAATGCCCCTTGGAAGAGCGGTGGAGGTCGCAGTAGCTTAATAAGACAGTTTAAATGCCCCTTGGAAGAGACATGCAGGTCGCAGTAGCTTAACAAGACGGTTTAAATGCCTCGAGGAAAAGTGCTGGAGGTTACAGTAGCTTAACAAGACGGTTTAAATGCCCCTTGGAAGAGATGTGCAGGTCGCAGTAGCTTAACAAGATGGTTTAAATGCCCCTTGGAAGAGCGGTGGAGGTCGCAGTAGCTTAACACGATGGTTTAAATGCCCCTTGGAAGAGTTATGCAGGTCGCAGCAGCTTAACAAGACGGTTTAAATGCCCCTTGGAAGAGAAGTGCAAGTTACAGTAGCTTAACAAGACGGTTTAAATGCCCCTTGGAAGAGACATGCAAGTCGCAGTAGCTTAACAAGACGTTTTAAATGCCCCTTGGAAAAGTGGTGGAGGTTACAGTAGCTTAACAAGATGGTTTAAATGCCCCTTGGAAGAGACGATCAAGTATCAGGAGCTTAAAAAGAAGGTTTAAATCCCCCATGGAAGAGAAGTGCAGGTCACAGTAGCATAACAAGACGGTTTAAATGCCCCTTGGAAGAGACGAGCAGGTCGCAGTAGCTTAACAAGACGGTTTAAATGCCCCTTGGAAGAGACGTGCAGGTAGCAGTAGCTTAACAAGACGGTTTAAATCCCCCTTGGAAGAGACATGCAGGTCACAGGATCTTAACAAGAGGGTTTAAATGCCCCTTGGAAGAGACGTGCAGGTTGCAGTAGCTTAACAAGACAGTTTAAATGCCCCTTGGAAGAAACATGCAGGTCGCAGGAGCTAAACAAGAGGGTTTAAATGCCCCTTGGAAGAGACGTGCAGGTCGCAGTAGCTTAACAAGATGGTTTAAATGCCCCTTGGAAGAGCGGTGGAGGTCGCAGTAGCTTAACAAGACTGTTTAAATGCCCCTTGGATGAGACATGCAGGTCGCAGTAGCTTAACGAGACTGTTTAAATGCACCTTGGATGAGACGTGCAGGTCGCAGTAGCTTAACAAGAGGGTTTAAATGACCCTTTCAAGAGACGAGCAGGTCGCAGGAGCTTAATAAGAGAGTTTAAATGCCCCTTGGAAGAGACGTTCAAGTCACAGTAGCGTAAAAAGACTGTTTAAATGCGCCTTGGAAGAGACGTGCAGGTCGCAGAAGCTTAACAAGACGCTTTAAATGCCCCTTGGAAGAGACGTGGAGGTCGCAGTAGCTTAACAAGACAATTTAAATGCCCCTTGGAAGAGACGTGCAGGTCGCAGTAGCTTAAAAAGAGGATTTAAATGTCCCTTTCAAGAGATGTGCAGGTCGCAGGAGCTTAACAAGAGGTTTTAAATGCCCCTTGGAAGAGACGAGCAGGTCGCAGTAGCTTAACAAGACAGTTTAAAGGCTCCTTGGAAGATCGGTGGAGGTCGCAGTAGCTTAACAAGACAGTTTAAATGCCACTTGGAAGAAACATGCAGGTCGAAGCAGCTTAACAAGACTGTTTAAATGCCCCTAGGAAAAGACGTGCAGGTCGCAGAGGCTTAACGAGACGGTTTATATACCCCTTGGAAGAGACATGCAGGTCGCAGGAGCTTAACAAGACGGTTTAAATGCCCCTTGGAAGAGTTGTGCAGGTCGCAGTAGCTTAACAAGACGGATTAAATGCCCCGTGGAAAAGTGGTGGAGGTTACAGTAGCTTAACAAGATGGTTTAAATGCCCCTTGGCAGAGACTTGCAAGTTACAGTAGCTTAACAAGACGGATTAAATGCCCCTTGGAAGAGATGTGCAGGTCGCAGTAGCTTAACAAGATGGTTTAAATGTCCCTTGGAAGAGCGGTGGAGGTCGCAGAAGCTTAACACGATGGTTTAAATGCCCCTTGGAAGAGACATGCAGGTTGCAGCAGCTTAAAAAGACGGTTTAAATGCCACTTGGAAGAGACGTGCAGGTCGCTGTAGCTTAACAAGACGGTTTGAATGCCCCGTGGAAAAGTGGTGGAGGTTACAGTAGCTTAACAAGATGGTTTAAATGCCTCTTGGCAGAGACTTGCAAATTACAGTAGCTTAACAATACGGATTAAATGCCCCTTGGAAGAGACGTTCAAGTCGCAGTAGCTTAACAAGACGGTTAAATGCCCCTTGGAAAAGTGGTGGAGGTTACAGTAGCTTAACAAGATGGTTTAAATGCCCCTTGGAAGAGACGATCAAGTCGCAGGAGCTTAAAAAGAAGGTTTAAATGCGCCATGGAAGAGAACTGCAGGTCGCAGTAGCATAACAAGACGGTTTAAATTCCTCTTGGAAGAGACATGCAGGTGGCAGTAGCTTAACAACACGGTTTAAATGGCCCTTGGAAGAGACGTGCAGGTATCAGTAGCTTAACAAGACGGTTTAAATGCCCCTTGGAAGAGACCTGCAGGTAGCAGTAGCTTAACAAGACGGTTTAAATGCCCCTTGGAAGAGACATGCAGGTAGAATTAGCTTAACAAGACGTTTTAAATCCCCCTTGGAAGAGACATGCAGGTCGCAGTAGCTTAGAAAGAAGGTTTAAATGCCCCTTGGAAGAGACGAGCAGGTCGCAGTAGCTTAACAAGACGGTTTAAATTGGCCTTGGAAGAGACATGCAGGTCACAGTTGCTTAACAAGACGGTTTAAATGCCCCTTCGAAGAGACAAGCAGGTCGCCGTTGCTTATCAAGACGGTTTAAATCCCTCTTGGAAGAGAAGTGCAGGTCTCAGAATCTTAACAAGAGGGTTTAAATAGCCCTTAGAATAGGCTTGCAGGTCGCAGTAGCTTAACAAGACAGTTTAAATGCCCCTTGGAAGAGACGTGCAAGTCGCAGTAGCTTAAAAAGACGGTTTAAATGCGCCTTGGAAGAGACCTGCAGGTCGCAGTAGCTTAACAAGACGGTTTAAATGCCCCTTGGAAGAGACGAGCAGGTCGCAGTAGCTTAACAAGACGGTTTAAATGGCCCTTGGAAGAGACGTGCAGATCACAGTAGCTTAACAAGACGGTTTAAATCCCCCTTGGAAGAGACGTGCAGGTCGCAGTAGCTTAACAAGACGGTTTAAATGCCCCTTGGAAGTGCGGTGGAGGTCGCAGTAGTTTAACAAGACGGTTTAAATGCCCCTTGTAATAGACATGCAGGTCACAGCAGCTTAACAAGACGGTATAAATGCCCCTTGGAAGAGACGTGGAAGTCGCAGTAGCTTAACAAGACGGTTTAAATGCCCTCTTGAAAGAGACATGCAGGTCGCAGTAGCTTAACAAGACGGTTTAAATGCCCCTTGGAAAAGTGGTGGAGGTTACAGTAGCTTAAGAAGACGGTTTAAATGCCCCATGGAAGAGATGTGCAAGTTGCAGTAGCTTAACAAAACTGTTTAAATGCCCCATAGAAGTGTGGTGGAGGTCGCAGTAGCTTAACAAGACGGTTGAAATGCCCCTTGGAAGAGACATGCAGGTCACATCAGCTTAACAAGACAGTTTAAATGCCCCTTGGAAGAGACGTGGAGGTCGCAGTAACTTAACAAGATGGTTTAAATGCCCCTTGGAAGAGACATGCAGGTCGCAGAAGCTAAACAAGACAGTTTAAATGCCCCTTGGAAGAGACGTGCAGGTCGCAGTAGCTTAACAAGATGGTTTAAATGCCCCTTGGAAGAGCGGTGGAGGTCGCAGTAGCTAAAGAAGACAGTTTAAATGCCCCTTGGAAGAGGCTCGCAGGTCGCAGTAGCTTACCAAGACGGTTGAAATGCCCCTTGGAAGAGACATGCAGGTCACATCAGCTTAACAAGACAGTTTAAATGCCCCTTGGAAGAGACGTGGAGGTCGCAGTAACTTAACAAGATGGTTTAAATGACCCTTGGAAGAGACGTGCAGGTCGCAGTAGCTTAACAAGACAGTTTAAATGCCCCTTGGAAGAGCGGTGGAGGTCGCAGTAGCTTAACAAGACAGTTTAAATGCCACTTGGAAGAAACATGCAGGTCGAAGCAGCTTAACAAGACTGTTTAAATGCCCCTAGTAAAAGACGTGCAGGTCGCAAAGGCTTAACAAGACAGTTTAAATGCCCCTTGGAAGAGACATGCAGGTCGCAGTAGCTTAACAAGAAGGTTTAAATGCACCTTCGAAGAGAAGTGCAGGTTGCAGTAGCTTAACAAGACGGTTTAAATGCCCCGTGGAAAAGTGGTGGAGGTTACAGTAGCTTAGCAAGACGGTTTAAATGCCCCTTGGAAGAGACGTGCAAGTTACAGTAGCTTAACAAGACAGTTTAAATGACCCTTGGAAGAGATGTGCAGGTCGCAGTAGCTTAACAAGATGGTTTAAATGCCCATTGGAAGAGCGGTGGAGGTCGCAGTCGCTTAACACGATGGTTTAAATGCCACTTGGAAGAGACATGCAGTTCGCAGCAGCATAAAAAGATGGTTTAAATGCCCCTTGGAAGAGAAGTGCATGTCGTAGAGGCTTAACAAGACGGTTTAAATGCCTCTTGGAAGAGACATGCAAGTCGCAGTAGCTTAACAAGACGTTTTAAATGCCCTTGGAAAAGTGGTGGAGGTTACAGTAGATTAACATGATGGTTTAAATGCCCCTTGGAAGAGACGATCAAGTATCAGGAGTTAAAAAAGAAGGTTTAAATGCGCCTTGGAAGAGAAATGCAGGTCGCAGTAGCATAACAAGACGGTTTAAATGCCCCTTGGAAGAGACGAGCAGGTCGCAGTAGCTTAACAAGATCGTTTAAATGCCCCTTGGAAGAGACCTGCAGGTAGCAGTAGCTTAACAAGACGGTTTAAATCCCCCTTGGTAGAGACGAGCAGGTCGCAGGATCTTAACAAGAGGGTTTAAATGTCCCTTAGAATAGGCTTGCAGGTCGCAGTAGCATAACAAGACGGTTTAAATGCCCCTTGGAAGAGACGAGCAGGTCGCAGGATCTTAACAAGAGGGTTTAAATGCCCCTTAGAATAGGCTTGCAGGTCGCAGTAGCTTAACAAGATGGTTTAAATGCCCCATGGAAAAGTGGTGGAGGTTACAGTAGCTTAAAAAGACGGTTTAAATGCCCCTTGGAAGAGAAGTGCAAGTTACTGTAGCTTAACAAGACTGTTTAAATGCCCCTTGGAAGAGATGTGCAGGTCGCAGTAGCTTAACAAGATGGTTTAAATGCCCCTTGGAAGAGCGGTGGAGGTCGCAGTAGCTTATCACGATGGTTTAAATGACCCTTGGAAGAGACGTGCAGGTCGCAGAGGCTTAACAAGACGGTTTAAATGCCCCTTTGAAGAGACATGCAGGTCGCAGTAGCTTAACAAGACGGTTTAAAAGCCCCGTGGAAGAGACGTGCAAGTCGCAGTAGCTTAACAAGACGGTTTAAATGCCCCTTGGAAAAGTGGTGGAGGTTACAGTAGGTTAACAAGATGGTTTAAATGCCCCTTGGAAGAGACGATCAAGTCGCAGGAGCTTAAAAAGAAGCGTTAAATGCGCCTTGGAAGAGAAGTGCAGGTCGCAGTAGCTTAACAAGACGGTTTAAATGCCCCTTGGAAGAGAAGTGCAGGTAGCAGTAGCTTAACAAGACGGTTTAAATCCCCATTGGAAGAGACATGCAGGTCGCAGTATCTTAACAAGAGGGTTTAAATGCCCCTTAGAATAGTCTTGCAGGTCGCAGTAGCTTAACAATACAGTTTAAATGCCCCGTGGAAGAGACGTGCAGGTCGCAGTAGCTTAATAAGACGGTTTAAATGCCCCTTGGAAGAGAGGTGGAGGTCGCAGTAGCTTAACAAGACGATTTAAATGCCCCTTGGAAGTGCGGTGGAGGTCGCAGTAGCTTAACAAGATGGTTTAAATACCCCTTGGAAGAGACATGCAGGTCGCAGCTGCTTAACAAGACGGTTTAAATGCCCCTTGGAAGAAACGTGCAGGTCGCAGTGGCTTAACAAGAGGGTTTAAATGCCCCTTGGAAGAGACGTGCAGGTCGCAGTAGATTAACAAGACGGTTTTAATGCACCTTGGACTAGACGTGCAGGTCGCAGTAGCTTAAAAAGACGGTTTAAATGCACCTTGGAAGAGACGTGCAGGTCGCAGTAGCTTAACAAGACGGTTTAAATGCCCCTTGGAAGAGACGAGCAGGTCGCAGTAGCTTAACAAGACGGTTTAAATGCCCCTTGGAAGAGACGTGCAGGTCGCAGTAGCTTAACAAGACGGTTTAAATACCCCTTGGAAGAGATGTGCAGGTCGCAGTAGGTTAACAAGAGGGTTTAAATGCCCCTTGAAATAGGCTTGCTGGTCGCAGTAGCTTAACAAGACGGTTTAAATGCACCTTGGAAGAGACGTGCAGGTCGCAGTGGCTTAACAAGACGGTTTAAATGCCCCTTGGAAGAGACGAGCAGGTCGCAGTAGCTTAACAAGACGGTTTAAATGCCCCTTGGAAGAAACATGCAGGTCGAAGCAGCTTAACAAGACTGTTTAAATGCCCCTAGGAAAAGACGTGCAGGTCGTAGAGGCTTAACAAGACGCTTTAAATGCCCCTCTGAAGAGACATGCAGGTCGCAGTAGCTTAACAAGACGGTTTAAATGCACCTTGGAAGAGACGTGCAGGTCGCAGTAGCTTAACAAGACGGTTTAAATGCCCCGTGGAAAAGTGGTGGAGGTTACAGTAGCTTAACCAGACTGTTTAAATGCCCCTTGGAAGAGACGTGCAAGTTACTGTAGCTTAACAAGATGGTTTAAATGCCCCTTGGAAGAGATGTGCAGGTCGCAGTAGCTTAGCAAGATGGTTTAAATGCCCCTTGGAAGAGATGTGCAGGTCGCAGTAGCTTAAAACGATGATTTAAATGCCCCTTGGAAGAGACATGCAGGTCGCAACAGCTTAAAAAGACGGTTTAAATGCCCCTTGGAAGAGACGTGCATGTCGTAGAGGCTTAACAAGACGGTTTAAATGCCCCTTGGAAGAGACTTTCAGGTCGCAGTAGTTTAACAAGATGGTTTAAAAGCCCCTTGGAAAAGTGGTGGAGGTTACAGTAGCTTAACAAGATGGTTTAAATGCCCCTTGGAAGAGACGATCAAGTATCAGAAGCTTAAAAAGAAGGTTTAAATGCGCCTTGGAAGAGAACTGCAGGACGCAGTAGCATAACAAGACGGTTTAAATGCCCCTTGGAAGAGACGAGCAGGTCGCAGTAGCTTAACAAGACGGTTTAAATGCCCCTTGGAAGAGATGTGCAGGTAGCAGTAGCTTAACAAGACGGTTTAAATCCCCCTTGGAAGAGACATGCAGGTCGCAGGTTCTTAACAAGAGGTTTTAAATGCCCCTTAGAATAGGCTTGCAAGTCGCAGTAGCTTAACAAGACAGTTTAAATGCCCCTTGGAAGAGACGTGTAGGTCGCAGTAGCTTAACAAGACGGTTTAAATGCCCCGTGGAAAAGTGGTGGAGGTTACAGTAGATTATCAAGACGGTTTAAATGCCCCTTGGAAGAGAAGTGCAAGTTACAGTAGCTTAACAAGACGGTTTAAATGCACCTTGGAAGAGATGTGCAGGTCGCAGTAGCTTAACAAGATGGTTTAAATGCCCCTTGGAAGAGCGGTGGAGGTCGCAGAAGCTTATCACGATGGTTTAAATGCCCCTTGGAAGAGACATGCAGGTCGCAGGATCTTAACAAGAGGGTTTAAATGCCCCTTAGAATAGGCTTGCAGGTCGCAGTAGCTTAACAATACAGTTTAAATGCCCCTTGGAAGAGACGTGCAGGTCGCAGTAGCTTAATAAGATGGTTTAAATGCCCCTTGGAAGAGGCGAGCATGTCGCAGTAGCTTAACAGGACGGTTTAAATGCCCCTTGGAAGAGACGTGCAGGTCGCAGTAGCTTAACAAGACAGTTTAAATCCCCTTGGAAGAGATGTGCAGGTCGCAGTAGCTTAACAAGAGGGTTTAAATGCCCCTTGAAATAGGCTTGCTGGTCGCAGTAGCTTACCAAGACGATTTAAATGCCCCTTGGAAGAGACGTGCAGGTCGCAGTAGATTAACAAGACAGTTTAAATGCCCCTTGGAAGAGCGGTGGAGGTCGCAGTAGGTTAACAAGACAGTTTAAATGCCCCTTGGAAGAGACATGCAGGTCGCAGTAGCTTAACAAGACGGTTTAAATGCCTCGTGGAAAAGTGGTGGAGGTTACAGTAGCTTAACAATGATGGTTTAAATGCCCCTTGGAAGAGATGTGCAGGTCGCAGTAGCTTAACAAGATGGTTTAAATGCCCCTTGGAAGAGCGGTTGAGGTCGCAGTAGCTTAACACGATGGTTTAAATGCCCCTTGGAAGAGACGATCAAGTATCAGGAGCTTAAAAAGAAGGTTTACATCCCCCTTGGAAGAGAAGTGCAGGTCGCAGTAGCATAACAAGACGGTTTAAATGCCCCTTGGAAGAGACGAGCAGGTCGCAGTAGCTTAACAAGACGGTTAAATGCACCTTGGAAGAGACGTGCAGGTAGCAGTAGCTTAACAAGACTGTTTAAATCCCCCTTGGAAGAGACATGCAGGTCACAGGATCTTAACAAGAGGGTTTAAATGCCCCTTGGAAGAGAAGTGCAGGTTGCAGTAGCTTAACAAGACATGATAAATGCCCCTTGGAAGAAACATGCAGGTCGCAGGAGCTTAACAAGAGGGTTTAAATGCCCCTTGGAAGAGACGTGCAGGTCGCAGTAGCTTAACAAGATGGTTTAAATGCCCCTTGGAAGAGCGGTGGAGGTCGCAGTAGCTTAACAAGACTGTTTAAATGCCCCTTGGAAGAGACATGCAGGTTGCAGTAGCTTAACAAGACTGTTTAAATGCAACTTGGAAGAGACGTGCAGGTCGCAGTAGCTTAACAAGAGGGTTTAAATGCCCCTTTTAAGAGACGAGCAGGTCGCAGGAGCTTAATAAGAGGGTTTAAATGCCCCTTGGAAGAGACGTTCAAGGCACAGTAGCGTAAAAAGACTGTTTAAATGCGCCTTGGAAGAGACGTGCAGGTCGCAGAAGCTTAACAAGACGCTTTAAATGCCCCTTGGAAGAGAGGTGGAGGTCGCAGTAGCTTAACAAGACCATTTAAATGCCCCTTGGAAGAGACGTGCAGGTCGCAGTAGCTTAACAAGAGGTTTTAAATGCCCCTTGGAAGAGACGTGCAGGTCGCAGTAGCTTAACAAGACAGTTTAAAGGCTCCTTGGAAGATCGATGGAGGTCGCAGTAGCTTAACAAGACAGTTTAAATGCCACTTGGAAGAAACATGCAGGTCGAAGCAGCTTAACAAGACTGTTTAAATGCCCCTAGGAAAAGACGTGCAGGTCGCAGAGGCTTAACAAGACGGTTTAAATACCCCTTGGAAGAGACATGCAGGTCGCAGTAGCTTAACAAGACGGTTTAAATGCCCCTTGGAAGAGACGTGCAGGTCGCAGTAGCTTAACAAGACGGATTAAATGCCCCGTGGAAAAGTGGTGGAGGTTACAGTAGCTTAACAAGATGTTTTAAATGCCCCTTGGCAGAGACTTGCAAGTTACAGTAGCTTAACAAGGCGGATTAAATGCCCCTTGGAAGAGATGTGCAGGTCGCAGTAGCTTAAAAAGATGGTTTAAATGCCCCTTGGAAGAGCGGTGGGGGTCGCAGAAGCTTAACACGATGGTTTAAATGCCCCTTGGAAGAGACATGCAGGTTGCAGCAGCTTAAAAAGACGGTTTAAATGCCACTTGGAAGAGACGTGCAGGTCGCAGTAGCTTAACAAGACGGTTTAAATGCCCCGTGGAAAAGTGGTGGAGGTTACAGTAGCTTAACAAGATGGTTTAAATGCCCCTTGGCAGAGACTTGCAAATTACAGTAGCTTAACAATACGGATTAAATGCCCCTTGGAAGAGACGTGCAAGTCGCAGTAGCTTAACAAGAGGGTTTAAATGCCCCTTTTAAGAGACGAGCAGGTCGCAGGAGCTTAATAAGAGGGTTTAAATGCCCCTTGGAAGAGACGTTCAAGTCACAGTAGCGTAAAAAGACTGTTTAAATGCGCCTTGGAAGAGACGTGCAGGTCGCAGAAGCTTAACAAGACGCTTTAAATGCCCCTTGGAAGAGAGGTGGAGGTCGCAGTAGCTTAACAAGACCATTTAAATGCCCCTTGGAAGAGACGTGCAGGTCGCAGTAGCTTAACAAGAGGTTTTAAATGCCCCTTGGAAGAGACGTGCAGGTCGCAGTAGCTTAACAAGACAGTTTAAAGGCTCCTTGGAAGATCGGTGGAGGTCGCAGTAGCTTAACAAGACAGTTTAAATGCCACTTGGAAGAAACATGCAGGTCGAAGCAGCTTAACAAGACTGTTTAAATGCCCCTAGGAAAAGACATGCAGGTTGGAGAGGCTTAACAAGACGGTTTAAATACCCCTTGGAAGAGACATGCAGGTCGCAGTAGCTTAACAAGACGGTTTAAATGCCCCTTGGAAGAGACGTGCAGGTCGCAGTAGCTTAACAAGACGGATTAAATGCCCCGTGGAAAAGTGGTGGAGGTTACAGTAGCTTAACAAGATGTTTTAAATGCCCCTTGGCAGAGACTTGCAAGTTACAGTAGCTTAACAAGACGGATTAAATGCCCCTTGGAAGAGATGTGCAGGTCGCAGTAGCTTAAAAAGATGGTTTAAATGCCCCTTGGAAGAGCGGTGGAGGTCGCAGAAGCTTAACACGATGGTTTAAATGCCCCTTGGAAGAGACATGCAGGTTGCAGCAGCTTAAAAAGACGGTTTAAATGCCACTTGGAAGAGACGTGCAGGTCGCAGTAGCTTAACAAGATGGTTTAAATGCCCCGTGGAAAAGTGGTGGAGGTTACAGTAGCTTAACAAGATGGTTTAAATGCCCCTTGGCAGAGACTTGCAAATTACAGTAGCTTAACAATACGGATTAAATGCCCCTTGGAAGAGACGTGCAAGTCGCAGTAGCTTAACAAGACGGTTTAAATGCCCCTTGGAAAAGTGGTGGAGGTTACAGTAGCTTAACAAGATGGTTTAAATGCCCCTTGGAAGAGAAGATCAAGTCGCAGGAGCTTAAAAAGAAGGTTTCAATGCGCCATGGAAGAGAACTGCAGGTCGCAGTAGCATAACAAGACGGTTTAAATTCCCCTTGGAAGAGACATGCAGGTCGCAGTAGCTTAACAAGACGGTTTAAATGGCCCTTGGAAGAGACGTGCAGGTAGCAGTAGCTTAACAAGACGGTTTAAATGCCCCTTGGAAGAGACCTGCAGGTAGCAGTAGCTTAACAAGACGGTTTAAATGCCCCTTGGAAGAGACGTGCAGGTAGCAGTAGCTTAACAAGACGGTTTAAATCCCCCTTGGAAGAGACATGCAGGTCGCAGTAGCTTAAAAAGAAGGTTTAAATGCCCCTTGGAAGAGACGAGCAGGTCGCAGTAGCTTAAAAAGACGGTTTAAATTGGCCTTGGAAGAGACATGCAGGTCACAGTTGCTTAACAAGACGGTTTAAATGCCCCTTGGAAGAGACGAGCAGGTCGCCGTTGCTTATCAAGACGGTTTAAATCCCTCTTGGAAGAGAAGTGCAGGTCGCAGGATCTTAACAAGAGGGTTTAAATGCCCCTTAGAATAGGCTTGCAGGTCGCAGTAGCTTAACAAGACAGTTTAAATGCCCCTTGGAAGAGACGTGCAAGTCGCAGTAGCTTAAAAAGACGGTTTAAATGCGCCTTGGAAGAGACGTGCAGGTCGCAGTAGCTTAACAAGACGGTTTAAATGCACCTTGGAAGAGACGAGCAGGTCGCAGTAGCTTAACAAGACGGTTTAAATGGCCCTTGGAAGAGACGTGCAGATCACAGTAGCTTAACAAGACGGTTTAAATCCCCCTTGGAAGAGACGTGCAGGTCGCAGTAGCTTAACAAGATGGTTTAAATGCCCCTTGGAAGAGCGGTGGAGGTCGCAGTAGCTTAACAAGATGGTTTAAATGCCCCTTGGAAGAGACATGCAGGTCGCAGCAGCTTAAAAAGACGGTTTAAATGCCCCTTGGAAGAGACGTGCAGGTCGTAGAGGCTTAACAAAACGATTTAAATGCCCCTTGAAAGAGGCATACAGATCGCAGTAGCTTAACAAGACGGTTTAAAAGCCCCTTGGAAGAGAAGTGCAAGTCGCAGTAGCTTAAAAGACGGTTTAAATGCCCCTTGGAAAAGTGGTGGAGGTTACAGTAGCTTAACACGATGGTTTAAATGCCCCTTGGAAGAGACGTGCAGGTCGCAGTAGCTTAACAAGACGGTTTAAATGCCCCTTGGAAGAGACATGCAGGTCGCAGTAGCTTAAAAAGATGGTTTAAATGCCCCTTGGAAGAGACGATCAAGTATCAGGAGCTTAAAAAGAAGGTTTAAATGCGCCTTGGAAGAGAAGTGCAGGTCGCAGTAGCGTAACAAGACGGTTTAAATGCCACTTGGAAGAGAAGTGCAAGTTACAGTAGCTTAACAAGACAGTTTAAATGCCCCTTGGAAGAGATGTGCAAGTCGCAGTAGCTTAACAAGACGGTTTAAATGCCCCTTGGAAGAGACCTGCAGGTAGCAGTAGCTTAACAAGACGGTTTAAATGCCCCTTGGAAGAGACGTGCAGGTAGCAGTAGCTTAACAAGACGGTTTAAATCCCCCTTGGAAGAGACATGCAGGTCGCAGTAGCTTAAAAAGAAGGTTTAAATGCCCCTTGGAAGAGACGAGCAGGTCGCAATTGCTTAACAAGACGGTTTAAATCCCCCTTGGAAGAGAAGTGCAGGTCGCAGGATCTTTACAAGAGGGTTTAAATGCCCCTTAAAATAGGCTTGCAGGTCGCAGTAGCTTAACAAGACAGTTTAAATGCCCCTTGGAAGAGACGTGCAAGTCGCAATAGCTTAAAAAGACGGTTTAAATGCGCCTTGGAAGAGACGTGCAGGTCGCAGTAGCTTCACAAGACGGTTTAAATGCCCCTTGGAAGAGACGAGCAGGTCGCAGTAGCTTAACAAGACGGTTTAAATGGCCCTTGGAAGAGACGTGCAGATCACAGTAGCTTAACAAGACGGTTTAAATCCCCCTTGGAAGAGACGTGCAGGTCGCAGTAGCTTAACAAGATGGTATAAATGCCCCTTGGAAGAGCGGTGGAGGTCGCAGTAGCTTAACACGATGGTTTAAATGCCCCTTGGAAGAGACGTGCAGGTCGTAGAGGCTTAACAAAACGATTTAAATGCCCCTTGGAAGAGGCATGCAGGTCGCAGTAGCTTAACAAGACGGTTTAAAAGCCCCTTGGAAGAGAAGTGTAAGTCGCAGTAGCTTAAAAGACGGTTTAAATGCCCCTTGGAAAAGGGGTGGAGGTTACAGTAGCTTAACACGATGGTTTAAATGCCACTTGGAAGAGACGTGCAGGTCGCAGTAGCTTAACAAGACGGTTTAAATGCCCCTTGGAAGAGACGATCAAGTATCAGGAGCTTAAAAAGAAGGTTTAAATGCGCCTTGGAAGAGAAGTGCAGGTAGCAGTAGCATAACAAGACGGTTTAAATGCCCCTTGGAAGAGACGAGCAGGTCGCAGTAGCTTAACAAGATGGTTTAAATGCCCCTTAGAAGAGACGTGCAGGTAGCAGTAGCTTAACAAGACGGTTTAAATCCCCCTTGGAAGAGACATGCAGGTCACAGGATCTTAACAAGAGGGTTTAAATGCCCCTTAGAATAGGCTTGCAGGTCGCAGTAGCTTAACAAGACAGTTTAAATGCCCCTTGGAAGAGACGTGTAGGTCGCAGTAGCTTATCAAGACGGTTTAAATGCCCCGTGGAAAAGTGGTGGAGGTCGCAGTAGCTTAACAAGACTGTTTAAATGCCCCTTGGAAGAGACATGCAGGTCGCAGTAGCTTAACGAGACTGTTTAAATGCCCCTTGGAAGAGACGTGCAGGTCGCAGGAGCTTAATAAGAGGGTTTAAATGCCCCTTGGAAGAGACGTTCAAGTCACAGTAGCGTAAAAAGACTGTTTAAATGCACCTTGGAAGAGACGTGCAGGTCGCAGAAGCTTAACAAGACGCTTTAAATTCCCCTTGGAAGAGAGGTGGAGGTCGCAATAGCTTAACAAGACAATTTAAATGCCCTTTGGAAGAGACGTGCAGGTCGCAGTAGCTTAACAAGACGGTTTAAATGCCCCTTGGAAGAGATGTGCAGGTCGCAGTAGCTTAACAAGATGGTTTAAATGCCCCTTGGAAGAGACATGCAGGTCGCAGCAGCTTAAAAACACGGTTTAAATGACCCTTGGAAGAGACGTGCATGTCGCAGAGGCTTAACAAGATGGTTTAAATGCCTCTTGGAAGAGACATGCAGGTCGCAGTAGCTTAACAAGACGGTTTAAAAGCCCCTTGGAAGAGACGTGCAAGTCGCAGTAGCTTAACAAGACGGTTTAAATGCCCCTTGGAAAAGTGGTGGAGGTTACAGTAGCTTAACAAGACAGTTTAAATGCCCCTTGGAAGAGACGATCAAATCGCAGGAGCTTAAAAAGAGTGTTTAAATGCCCCTTAGAATAGGCTTGCAGGTCGCAGTAGCTTAACAATACAGTTTAAATGCCCCGTGGAAGAGACGTGCAGGTTGCAGTAGCTTAATAAGACGGTTTAAATGCCCCTTGGAAGAGACGTGCAGGTCGCAGTAGCTTAATAAGACGGTTTAAATGCCCCTTGGAAGAGACGTGCAGGTCGCAGTAGCTTAACAAGATGGTTTAAATGCCCCTTGGAAGAGCGGTGGAGGTCGCAGTAGCTTTACAAGACTGTTTAAATGCCCCTTGGAAGAGACATGCAGGTCGCAGTAGCTTAACGAGACTGTTTAAATGCCCCTTGGAAGAGACATGCAGGTCGCAGGAGCTTAATAAGAGGGTTTAAATGCCCCTTGGAAGAGACGTTCAAGTCACAGTAGCGTAAAAAGACTGTTTAAATGCGCCTTGGAAGAGACGTGCAGGTCGCAGAAGCTTAACAAGACGCTTTAAATGCCCCTTGGAAGAGAGGTGGAGGTCGCAATAGCTTAACAAGACAATTTAAATGCCCCTTGGAAGAGACGTGCAGGTCGCAGTAGCTTAACAAGACGGTTTAAATGCCCCTTTCAAGAGACGTGCAGGTCGCAGGAGCTTAACAAGAGGTTTTAAATGCCCCTTGGAAGAGACGTGCAGGTCGCAGTAGCTTAACAAGACAGTATAAATGCTCCTGGGAAGAGCGGTGGAGGTCGCAGTAGCTTAACAAGATAGTTTAAATCCCACTTGGCAGAAACATGCAGGTCGAAGCCGCTTAACAAGACTGTTTAAATGCCCCTAGGAAAAGACGTGCAGGTCGCAGAGGCTTAACAAGACGGTTTAAATGCCCCTTGGAAGAGACATGCAGGTCGCAGTAGCTTAACAAGACGGTTTAAATGCCCCTTGGAAGAGACGTGCAGGTCGCAGTAGCTTAACAAGACGTATTAAATGCCCCGTGGAAAAGTGGTGGAGGTTACAGTAGCTTAACCAGATGGTTTAAATGCCCCTTGGCAGAGACTTGCAAGTTACAGTAGCTTAACAAGATGGATTAAATGCCCCTTGGAAGAGATGTGCAGGTCGCAGTAGCTTAACAAGTTGGTTTAAATGCCCCTTGGAAGAGCGGTGGAGGTCGCAGAAGCTTACCACGATGGTTTAAATGCCCCTTGGAAGAGACATGCAGGTTGCAGCAGCTTAAAAAGACGGTTTAAATGCCACTTGGAAGAGACGTGCAGGTCGCAGTAGCTTAACAAGACGGTTTAAATGCCCCGTGGAAAAGTGGTGGAGGTTACAGTAGCTTAACAAGATGGTTTAAATGCCCCTTGGCAGAGACTTGCAAATTACAGTAGCTTAACAAGACGGATTAAATGCCCCTTGGAAGAGACGTGCAAGTCGCAGTAGCTTAACAAGACGGTTTAAAGGCCCCTTGGAAAAGTGGTGGAGGTTACAGTAGCTTAACAAGATGGTTTAAATGCCCCTTGGAAGAGACGATCAAGTCGCAGGAGCTTAAAAAGAAGGTTTAAATGCGCCATGGAAGAGAACTGCAGGTCGCAGTAGCATAACAAGACGGTTTAAATTCCCCTTGGAAGAGACATGCAGGTCGCAGTAGCTTAACAAGACGTTTTAAATGCCCCTTGGAAGAGACGTGCAGGTAGCAGTAGCTTAACAAGACGGTTTAAATCCCCCTTGGAAGAGACATGCAGGTCGCAGTAGCTTAAAAAGAAGGTTTAAATGCCCCTTGGAAGAGACGAGCAGGTCGCAGTAGCTTAACAAGACGGTTTAAATTGGCCTTGGAAGAGACATGCAGGTCACAGTTGCTTAACAAGACGGTTTAAATGCCCCTTGGAACAGACGTGGAGGTCGCAGTAGCTTAACAAGACGGTTTAAATGCCCCTTGGAAGAGACATGCAGGTCGCAGTAGCTTAACAAGACAGTTTAAATGCCCCTTGGAAGAGACGTGCAAGTCGCAGTATCTTAAAAAGACGGTTTAAATGCGCCTTGGAAGAGACGTGCAGGTCGCAGTAGCTTAACAAGACGGTTTAAATGCCCCTTGGAATAGACGAGCAGGTCACAGTAGCTTAACAAGACGGTTTAAATGGCCCTTGGTAGAGACGTGCAGATCACAGTAGCTTAACAAGACGGTTTAAATCCCCCTTGGAAGAGACGTGCAGGTCGCAGTAGCTTAACAAGATGGTTTAAATGCCCATTGGAAGAGCGGTGAAGGTCGCAGTAGCTTAACACGATGATATAATGCCCCTTGGAAGAGACATGCAGGTCGCAGCAGCTTAAAAAGACGATTTAAATGCCCCTTGGAAGAGGCATGCAGGTCGCAGTAGCTTAACAAGATGGTTTAAAAGCCCCTTGGAAGAGAAGTGCAAGTCGCAGTAGCTTAAAAGACGGTTTAAATGCCCCTTGGAAAAGTGGTGGAGGTTACAGTAGCTTAACACGATGGTTTAAATGCCCCTTGGAAGAGACGTGCAGGTCGCAGTAGCTTAAAAAAACGGTTTAAATGCCCCTTGGAAGAGACATGCAAGTCGCAGTAGCTTAACAAGACGTTTTAAATGCCCCTTGGAAAAGTGGTGGAGGTTACAGTAGCTTAACAAGAGGGTTTAAATGCCCCTTGGAAGAGACAATCAAGTATCAGGAGCTTAAAAAGAAGGTTTAAATGCGCCTTGGAAGAGAAGTGCAGGTCGCAGTAGCATAACAAGACGGTTTAAATGCCCCTTGGAAGAGACGAGCAGGTCGCAGTAGCTTAACAAGACGGTTTAAATGCCCCTTGGAAGAGACGTGAAGGTAGCAGTAGTTTAACAAGACGGTTTAAATCCCCCTTGGAAGAGACATGCAGGTCACAGGATCTTAACAAGAGGGTTTAAATGCCCCTTAGAATAGGCTTGCAGGTCGCAGTAGCTTAACAAGACAGTTTAAATGCCCCTTGGAAGAGACGTTTAGGTAGCAGTAGCTTATCAAGACGGTTTAAATGCCCCGTGGAAAAGTGGTGGAGGTCGCAGTAGCTTAACAAGACGGTTTAAATGCCCCTTGGAAGAGACATACAGGTCTCAGTAGCTTAACAAGATGGTTTAAATACCCCTTGGAAGAGCGGTGGAGGTCGCAGTAGCTTAACACGATGGTTTAAATGCCCCTTGGAAGAGACATGCAGGTCGCAGCAGCTTAAAAAGACGGTTTAAATGCCCCTTGGAAAAGTGGTGGAGGTTTCAGTAGATTAACAAGACGGTTTAAATGCACCTTGGAAGAGACGTGCAGGTCGCAGTAGCTTAAAAAGACAGTTTTAATGCACCTTGGAAGAGACGTGCAGGTCGCAGTAGATTAACAAGAAGGTTTAAATACCCCTTGGAAGAGACGTGCAGGTCACAGTAGCTTAACAAGACGGTTTAAATCCCTCTTGGAAGAGATGTGCAGTTCGCAGTAGCTTAACAAGATGGTTTAAATGCCCCTTGGAATAGGCTTGCTGGTCGCAGCAGCTTAACAAGATGGTTTAAATGCCCCTTGGAAGAGACGTGCAGGTCGCAGTAACTTAAAAAGACGGTTTAAATGCCCCTTGGAAGAGACGTGCAGGTAGCAGTAGCTTAACAAGGCGGTTTAAATCCCCCTTGGAAGAGACATGCAGGTCGCAGTAGCTTAAAAAGAAGGTTTAAATGCCCCTTGGAAGAGACGAGCAGGTCGCAGTAGCTTAACAAGACGGTTTAAATTCCCCTTGGAAGAGACGTGCAGGTAGCAGTAGCTTAACAAGATGGTTTAAAAGCCCCTTGGAAAAGACATGCAGGTCGCAGGATCTTAACAAGAGAGTTTAAATGCCCCATAGAATAGGCTTGCAGGTCGCAGTAGCTTAACAAGACAGTTTAAATGCCCCTTGGAAGAGACGTGCAAGTCGCAGTAGCTTAAAAAGACGGTTTAAATGCCCCTTGGAAAAGTGGTGGAGGTTTCAGTAGATTAACAAGACGGTTTAAATGCACCTTGGAAGAGACATGCAGGTCGCAGTAGCTTAACAAGACGTTTTAAATGCCCCTTGGAAGAGACGTGCAGGTAGCAGTAGCTTAACAAGACGGTTTAAATCCCCCTTGGAAGAGACATGCAGGTCGCAGTAGCTTAAAAAGAAGGTTTAAATGCCCCTTGGAAGAGACGAGCAGGTCGCAGTAGCTTAACAAGACGGTTTAAATTGGCCTTGGAAGAGACATGCAGGTCACAGTTGCTTAACAAGACGGTTTAAATGCCCCTTGGAACAGACGTGGAGGTCGCAGTAGCTTAACAAGACGGTTTAAATGCCCCTTGGAAGAGACATGCAGGTCGCAGTAGCTTAACAAGACAGTTTAAATGCCCCTTGGAAGAGACGTGCAAGTCGCAGTATCTTAAAAAGACGGTTTAAATGCGCCTTGGAAGAGACGTGCAGGTCGCAGTAGCTTAACAAGACGGTTTAAATGCCCCTTGGAATAGACGAGCAGGTCACAGTAGCTTAACAAGACGGTTTAAATGGCCCTTGGTAGAGACGTGCAGATCACAGTAGCTTAACAAGACGGTTTAAATCCCCCTTGGAAGAGACGTGCAGGTCGCAGTAGCTTAACAAGATGGTTTAAATGCCCGTTGGAAGAGCGGTGAAGGTCGCAGTAGCTTAACACGATGATATAATGCCCCTTGGAAGAGACATGCAGGTCGCAGCAGCTTAAAAAGACGATTTAAATGCCCCTTGGAAGAGGCATGCAGGTCGCAGTAGCTTAACAAGACGGTTTAAAAGCCCCTTGGAAGAGAAGTGCAAGTCGCAGTAGCTTAAAAGACGGTTTAAATGCCCCTTGGAAAAGTGGTGGAGGTTACAGTAGCTTAACACGATGGTTTAAATGCCCCTTGGAAGAGACGTGCAGGTCGCAGTAGCTTAAAAAAACGGTTTAAATGCCCCTTGGAAGAGACATGCAAGTCGCAGTAGCTTAACAAGACGTTTTAAATGCCCCTTGGAAAAGTGGTGGAGGTTACAGTAGCTTAACAAGATGGTTTAAATGCCCCTTGGAAGAGACGATCAAGTATCAGGAGCTTAAAAAGAAGGTTTAAATGCGCCTTGGAAGAGAAGTGCAGGTCGCAGTAGCATAACAAGACGGTTTAAATGCCCCTTGGAAGAGACGAGCAGGTCGCAGTAGCTTAACAAGACGGTTTAAATGCCCCTTGGAAGAGACGTGAAGGTAGCAGTAGTTTAACAAGACGGTTTAAATCCCCCTTGGAAGAGACATGCAGGTCACAGGATCTTAACAAGAGGGTTTAAATGCCCCTTAGAATAGGCTTGCAGGTCGCAGTAGCTTAACAAGACAGTTTAAATGCCCCTTGGAAGAGACGTGTAGGTCGCAGTAGCTTATCAAGACGGTTTAAATGCCCCGTGGAAAAGTGGTGGAGGTCGCAGTAGCTTAACAAGACGGTTTAAATGCCCCTTGGAAGAGACATACAGGTCTCAGTAGCTTAACAAGATGGTTTAAATACCCCTTGGAAGAGCGGTGGTGGTCGCAGTAGCTTAACACGATGGTTTAAATGCCCCTTGGAAGAGACATGCAGGTCGCAGCAGCTTAAAAAGACGGTTTAAATGCCCCTTGGTAAAGTGGTGGAGGTTTCAGTAGATTAACAAAACGGTTTAAATGCACCTTGGAAGAGACGTGCAGGTCGCAGTAGCTTAAAAAGACAGTTTTAATGCACCTTGGAAGAGACGTGCAGGTCGCAGTAGATTAACAAGACGGTTTAAATACCCCTTGGAAGAGACGTGCAGGTCACAGTAGCTTAACAAGACGGTTTAAATCCCTCTTGGAAGAGATGTGCAGTTCGCAGTAGCTTAACAAGATGGTTTAAATGCCCCTTGGAATAGGCTTGCTGGTCGCAGCAGCTTAACAAGATGGTTTAAATGCCCCTTGGAAGAGACGTGCAGGTCGCAGTAACTTAAAAAGACGGTTTAAATGCCCCTTGGAAGAGACGTGCAGGTAGCAGTAGCTTAACAAGGCGGTTTAAATCCCCCTTGGAAGAGACATGCAGGTCGCAGTAGCTTAAAAAGAAGGTTTAAATGCCCCTTGGAAGAGACGAGCAGGTCGCAGTAGCTTAACAAGACGGTTTAAATTCCCCTTGGAAGAGACGTGCAGGTAGCAGTAGCTTAACAAGATGGATTAAAAGCCCCTTGGAAAAGACATGCAGGTCGCAGGATCTTAACAAGAGAGTTTAAATGCCCCTTAGAATAGGCTTGCAGGTCGTAGTAGCTTAACAAGACAGTTTAAATGCCCCTTGGAAGAGACGTGCAAGTCGCAGTAGCTTAAAAAGACGGTTTAAATGCCCCTTGGAAGAGACGTGCAGGTCGCAGTAGCTTAACAAGACGGTTTAAATGCCCCTTGGAAGAGACGAGTAGGTCGCAGTAGCTTAACAAGACGGTTTAAATGGTCCTTGGAAGAGACGTGCAGGTCACAGTAGCTTAACCAGGCGTTTTAAATCCCCCTTGGAAGAGACGTGCAGGTCGCAGTAGCTTAACAAGATGGTTTAAATGCCCCTTGGAAGAGCGGTGGAGGTCGCAGTAGCTTAACACGATGGTTTAAATGCCCCTTGGAAGAGACATGCAGGTCGCAGCAGCTTAAAAAGACGGTTTAAATGCCCCTTGGAAGAGACGTGCAGGTCGCAGAGGCTTAACAAGACGGTTTAAATGCCCCTTCGAAGAGGCATGCAGGTCGCAGTAGCTTAACAAGACGGTTTAAAAGCCCCTTGGAAGAGAAGTGCAAGTCGCAGTAGCTTTAAAGATGGTTTAAATGCCCCTTGGAAAAGTGGAGGAGGTTACAGTAGCTTAACAAGATGGTTTAAATGCCCCTTGGAAGAGACGTGCAGGTCGCAGTAGCTTAAAAAGAAGGTTTAAATGCCCCTTGGAAGAGAAGTGCAGGTAGCAGTAGCTTAACAAGACACTTTAAAATCCGCTTGGAAGAGACGTGCAGGTAGCAGTAGATTAACAAGACACTTTAAATGCCCCTTGGAAGAGACATGCAGGTCGCAGTAGCTTAACAAGATGGCTTAAATACCCCTTGGAAGAGACATGCAGGTCGCAGCAGCTAAATAAGACGGTTTAAATGCCCTTTGGAACAGACGTGCAGGTCGCAATGGCTAAACAAGACGGTTTAAATCCCCCTTGGAAGAGACATGCAGGTCGCAGTAGCTTAAAAAGAAGGTTTAAATGCCCCTTAAAAGAGACGAGCAGGTAGCAGTAGCTAAACAAGACGGTTTAAATGCCCCTTGGAAGTGCGGTGGAGATCGCAGTAGCTTAACAAGACGGTTTAAATGCCCCTTGGAAGAGACATGCAGGTCACAGCACCTTAACAAGACGGTATAAATGCCACTTGGAAGAAACGTGGAGGTCGCAGTAGCTTAACAAGACGGTTTAAATGCCCCTTGGAAGAGACATGCAGGTCGCAGTAGCTTAACAAATCGTTTTAAATGCCCCTTGGAAGTGCTGTGGAGGTCGCAGTATCTTAACAAGACGGTTTAAATGCCCCTTGGAAAAGTGGTGGAGGTTACAGTAGCTTAAGAAGACGGTTTAAATGCCCCATGGAAGAGACGTGCAAGTCACAGTAGCTTAACAAGACGGTTTAAATGACCCCTTGGAAGAGACGTGCAGGTAGCAGTAGCTTAACAAGACGGTTTACATACCCCTTGGAAGAGACATGCAGGTCGCAGTGTCTTAACAAGAGGATTTAAATGCCCCTTAGAATAGGCTTGCAGGTTGCAGTAGCTTAACAATACAGTTTAAATGCCCCGTGGAAGAGACGTGCAGGTCGCAGTAGCTTAATAAGATGGTTTAAATGCCCCTTGGAAGAGCGGTGGAGGTCGCAGTAGCTTAAAAAGATGGTTTAAATGGCCCTTGGGAGTGCGGTGGAGGTCGCAGTAGCTTAACAAGATGGTTTAATTGCCCCTTGGTAGAGACATGCAGGTCGCAGCAGCTTAACAAGACGGTTTAAATGCCCCTTGGAAGAGACGTGCAGGTCGCAGTGGCTTAACAAGAGGGTTTAAATGCCCCTTGGAAGAGACGTGCAGGTCGCAGTAGATTAACAAGACGGTTTAAATGCACCTTGGCAAAGACGTGCAGGTCGCAGTAGCTTAAAAAGACGGTTTAAATGCACCTTGGAAGAGAAGTGCAGGTCGCAGTAGCTTAACAAAACGGTTTAAATGCCCCTTGGAAGAGACGACCAGGTCGCAGTAGCTTAACAAGACGGTTTAAATGCCCCTTGGAAGAGACGTGCAGGTCGCAGTAGCTTAACAAGACGGTTTAAATCCCCCTTGGAAGAGATGTGCAGGTCGCAGTATCTTAACAAGAGGGTTTAAATGCCCCTTGGAATAGGCTTGTTGGTCGCAGTAGCTTACCAAGACGGTTTAAATGCCCCTTGGAAGAGACGTGCAGGTCGCAGTAGCTTAACAAGACAGTTTAAATGCCCCTTGGAGGAGCGGTGGAGGTCGCAGTAGCTTAACAAGACAGTTTAAATGCCCCTAGTAAAAGACGTGCAGGTCGCAGAGGCTTAACAAGATGGTTTAAATGCCCATTGGAAGAGACATGCAGGTCGCATTAGCTTAACAAGACTTTTTAAATGCACCTTGGAAGAGACGTGCAGGTCGCAGTAGCTTAACAAGACGGTTTAAATGCCCCTTTGAAGAGACGTGTAAGTTACAGTAGCTTAACAAGATGGTTTAAATGCCCCTTGGAAGAGATGTGCAGGTCGCAGTAGCTTAACAAGATGGTTTAAATGCCCCTTGGAAGAGCGGTGGAGGTCGCAGTAGCTTAACAAGATGGTTTAAATGCCCCTTGGAAGAGACATGCAGGTCGCAGCAGCTTAAAAAGACAGTTTAAATGCCCCTTGGAAGAGACGTGCATGTCGTAGAGGCTTAACAAGACTGTTTAAATGCCCCTTGGAAGAGACTTGCAGGTCGCAGTAGCTTAACAAGACAGTTTAAAAGCCCCTTGGAAGAGAAGTGCAAGTCGCAGTAGCTTAACAAGACGGTTTAAAAGCCCCTTGGAAAAGTGGTGGAGGTTACAGTAGCTTAACAAGACGGTTTAAATCCCCCTTGGAAGAGACATGCAGGTCGCAGGATCTTAACTATAGGGTTTAAATGCCCCTTAGAATAGGCTTGCAGGTCGCAGTAGCTTAACAAGACAGTTTAAATGCCCCTTGGAAGAGACATGCAGGTCGCAGTAGCTTAACAAGACGGTTTAAATGCCCCGTGGAAAAGTGGTGGAGGTTACAGTAGCTTATCAAGATGGTTTAAATGCCCCATGGAAGAGAAGGGCAAGTTACAGTAGCTTAACAAGACGGTTTAAATGCCCCTTGGAAGAGATGTGCAGGTCACCGTAGCTTAACAAGATGGTTTAAATGCCCCTTGGAAGAACGGTGGAGGTCGCAGTAGCTTATCACGATGGTTTAAATGCACCTTGGAAGAGACATGCAGGTCGCAGCAGCTTAAAAAGACGGTTTAAATGACCCTTGGAAGAGACGTGTAGGTCGCAGAGGCTTAACAAGACGGTTTAAATGCCCCCTGGAAGAGACATGCAGGTCGCAGTAGCTTAACAAGACGGTTTAAAAGCCGTTGGAAGAGACGTGCAAGTCGCAGTAGCTTAACAAGGCGGTTTAAATGCCCCTTGGAAAAGTGGTGGAGGTTACAGTAGCTTAACAAGATGGTTTAAATGCCCCTTGGAAGAGACGATCAAGTCGCAGGAGCTTAAAAAGAAGGTTTAAATGCCCATGGAAGAGACGAGCAGGTCGCAGTAGCTTAACAAGACGGTTTAAATGCCCCTTGGAAGAGACGAGCAGGTAACAGTAGCTTAACAAGACGGTTTAAATCCCCCTTGGAAGAGACATGCAGGTCGCAGGATCTTAACAAGAAGGTTTAAATGCCCCTTGGAAGAGACGTGCAGGTAGCAGTAGCTTAACAAGACGGTTTAAATCCCCCTTGGAAGAGACATGCAGGTCGCAGGATCTTAACAAGAGGGTTTAAATGCCCCTTAGAATAGGTTTGCAGGTCGCAGTAGCTTAACAATACAGTTTAAATGCCCCGTGGAAGAGACGTGCAGGTCGCAGTAGCTTAATAAGACGGTTTAAATGCCCCTTGGAAGAGACGAGCAGGTCGCAGTAGCTTAACAATACGGTTTAAATCCCCCTTGGAAGAGGTGTGCAGGTCGCAGTAGCTTAACAAGAGGGTTTAAATGCCCCTTGGAATAGGCTTGCTGGTCGCAGTAGCTTACCAAGACGGTTTAAATGCCCCTTGGAAAAGACGTGCAGGTCGCAGTAGATTAACCAGACAGTTTAAATGCCCCTTGGAAGAGCGCTGGAGGTAGCAGTAGCTTAACAAGACAGTTTAAATGCCACTTGGAAGAAACATGCAGGTCGAAGCAGCTTAAGAAGACTGTTTAAATGCCCCTAGGAAAAGAAGTGCAGGTCGCAGAGGCTTAACAAGACGGTTTAAATGCCCCTTGGAAGAGACATGCAGGTTGCAGTAGCTTAACAAGACGGTTTAAATGCACCTTGTAAGAGACGTGCAGGTCGCAGTAGCTTAACAAGACGGTTTAAATTCCCCGTGGAATAGTGGTGGAGGATACAGTAGCTTAACAAGACAGTTTAAATGCCCCTTGGAAGAGACGTGCAAGTTACAGTATCTTATCAAGATGGTTTAAATGCCCCTTGGAAGAGATGTGCAGGTCGCAGTAGCTTAACAAGATGGTTTAAATGCCCCTTGGAAGAGCGGTGGAGGTCGCAGTAGCTTAACACGATGGTTTAAATACCCCTTGGAAGAGACGTGCAGGTAGCAGTAGCTTAACAAGACGGTTTAAATCCACCTTGGAAGAGACGTGCAGGTCGCAGTAGCTTAACAAGACAGTTTAAATGCCCCTTGACAAAGATGTGCAGGTCGCAGTAGCTTAACAAGACGGTTTAAATGCCCCTTGGAAGTGCGGTGGAGGTCGCAGTAGCTTAAAAAGAGGGTTTAAATGCCCCTTGGAATAGGTTTGCTGGTCGCAGTAGCTTACCAAGACGGTTTAAATGCCCCTTGGAAGAGACGTGCAGGTCGCAGTAGCTTAACAAGACGGTTTAAATGCCCCTTGGAAAAGTGGTGGAGGTTACAGTAGCTTAACAAGACGGTTTAAATGCCCCTTGGAAGAGACGAGTATGTCACAGTAGCTTAACAAGATGGTTTAAATGCACCTTGGAAGAGACATGCAGGTCGTAGTAGCTTAACAAGAAAGTTTAAATACCCCTTGGAAGAGACGTGCTGGTCGCAGTAGCTTAACAAGAGTGTTTAAATGCCCCTTGGAATAGGCTTGCAGGTCGCAGTAGCTTTATAAGACTGTTTAAATGCCCCTAGGAAGAGCGGTGGAGGTCGCAGTGGCTTAACAAGACAGTTTAAATGCCCCTTGGAAGAGACGTGCAGTTCGCAGTAGCTTAACAAGACAGTTTAAATGCCCCTTGGAAGAGACGTGCAGGTCGCAGTAGCTTAATAAGACGGTTTAAATGCCCTTTGGAAGAGATGTGCAGGTCGCAGTAGCTTAATAAGATGGTTTAAATGCCCCTTGGAAGAGAGATGGAGGTCGCAGTAGCTTAACAAGACAGTTTAAATGCCCCTTGGAAGAGACGTGCAGGTCGCAGTAGCTTAAAAAGACGGTTTAAATGCCCCTTGGAAGAGAGGTGGAGGTCGCAGTAGCTTAACAAGACAGTTTAAATGCCCCTTGGAAGAGATGTGCAGGTCGCAGTAGCTTAACAAGAGGGTTTAAATGACCCTTTCAAGAGACGAGCAGGTCGCAGGAGCTTAATAAGAGGGTTTAAATGCCCCTTGGAAGAGACGTTCAAGTCACAGTAGCGTAAAAAGACTGTTTAAATGCACCTTGGAAGAGACGTGCAGGTCGCAGAAGCTTAACAAGACGCTTTAAATGCCCCTTGGAAGAGAGGTGGAGGTCGCAGTAGCTTAACAAGACAATTTAAATGACCCTTGGAAGAGACGTGCAGGTCGCAGTAGCTTAACAAGAGAGTTTAAATGCCCCTTTCAAGAGACGTGCAGGTCGCAGGAGCTTAACAAGAGGTTTTAAATGCCCCTTGGAAGAGACATGCAGGTCGCAGTAGCTTAACAAGACAGTTTAAATGCCCCTTGGAAGAGACGTGCAGGTCGCAGTAGCTTAAAAAGACGGTTTAAATGCCCCTTGGAAGAGAGGTGGAGGTCACAGTAGCTTAACAAGACAGTTTAAATGCCCCTTGGAAGAGATGTGCAGGTCGCAGTAGCTTAACAAGAGGGTTTAAATGACCCTTTCAAGAGACGAGCAGGTCGCAGGAGCTTAATAAGAGGGTTAAATGCCCCTTGGAAGAGACGTTCAAGTCACAGTAGCGTAAAAAGACTGTTTAAATGCACCTTGGAAGAGACGTGCAGGTCGCAGAAGCTTAACAAGACGCTTTAAATGCCCCTTGGAAGAGAGGTGGAGGTCGCAGTAGCTTAACAAGACAATTTAAATGACCCTTGGAAGAGACGTGCAGGTCGCAGTAGCTTAACAAGAGGGTTTAAATGCCCCTTTCAAGAGACGTGCAGGTCGCAGGAGCTTAACAAGAGGTTTTAAATGCCCCTTGGAAGAGACATGCAGGTCGCAGTAGCTTAACAAGACAGTGTAAATGCTCCTTGGAAGAGCGGTGGAGGTCGCAGTAGCTTAACAAGACAGTTTAAATGCCACTTGGAAGAAACATGCAGGTCGAAGCAGCTTAACAAGACTGTTTAAATGCCCCTAGGAAAAGACGTGCAGGTCACAGAGGCTTAACAAGACGGTTTAAATGCCCCTTGGAAGAGACATGCAGGTCGCAGTAGCTTAACAAGACGGTTTAAATGCCCCTTGGAAGAGACGTGCAAGTCGCAGTAGCTTAACAAGACGGTTTAAATGCGCCGTGGAAAAGTGGTGGAGGTTACATTAGCTTAACAAGATGGTTTAAATCCACCTTGGAAGAGACGTGCAGGTCGCAGTAGCTTAACAAGACAGTTTAAATGCCCCTTGACAAAGATGTGCAGGTCGCAGTAGCTTAACAAGACGGTTTACATGCCCCTTGGAAGTGCGGTGGAGGTCGCAGTAGCTTAAAAAGAGGGTTTAAATGCCCCTTGGAATAGGTTTGCTGGTCGCAGTAGCTTACCAAGACGGTTTAAATGCCCCTTGGAAGAGACGTGCAGGTCGCAGTAGCTTAACAAGACGGTTTAAATGCCCCTTGGAAAAGTGGTGGAGGTTACAGTAGCTTAACAAGACGGTTTAAATGCCCCTTGGAAGAGACGAGTATGTCACAGTAGCTTAACAAGATGGTTTAAATGCACCTTGGAAGAGACATGCAGGTCGTAGTAGCTTAACAAGAAAGTTTAAATACCCCTTGGAAGAGACGTGCAGGTCGCAGTAGCTTAACAAGAGTGTTTAAATGCCCCTTGGAATAGGCTTGCAGGTCGCAGTAGCTTTATAAGACTGTTTAAATGCCCCTAGGAAGAGCGGTGGAGGTCGCAGTGGCTTAACAAGACAGTTTAAATGCCCCTTGGAAGAGACGTGCAGTTCGCAGTAGCTTAACAAGACAGTTTAAATGCCCCTTGGAAGAGACGTGCAGGTCGCAGTAGCTTAATAAGACGGTTTAAATGCCCTTTGGAAGAGATGTGCAGGTCGCAGTAGCTTAATAAGATGGTTTAAATGCCCCTTGGAAGAGAGATGGAGGTCGCAGTAGCTTAACAAGACAGTTTAAATGCCCCTTGGAAGAGACGTGCAGGTCGCAGTAGCTTAAAAAGACGGTTAAATGCCCCTTGGAAGAGAGGTGGAGGTCGCAGTAGCTTAACAAGACAGTTTAAATGCCCCTTGGAAGAGATGTGCAGGTCGCAGTAGCTTAACAAGAGGGTTTAAATGACCCTTTCAAGAGACGAGCAGGTCGCAGGAGCTTAATAAGAGGGTTAAATGCCCCTTGGAAGAGACGTTCAAGTCACAGTAGCGTAAAAAGACTGTTTAAATGCACCTTGGAAGAGACGTGCAGGTCGCAGAAGCTTAACAAGACGCTTTAAATGCCCCTTGGAAGAGAGGTGGAGGTCGCAGTAGCTTAACAAGACAATTTAAATGACCCTTGGAAGAGACGTGCAGGTCGCAGTAGGTTAACAAGAGGGTTTAAATGCCCCTTTCAAGAGACGTGCAGGTCGCAGGAGCTTAACAAGAGGTTTTAAATGCCCCTTGGAAGAGACATGCAGGTCGCAGTAGCTTAACAAGACAGTGTAAATGCTCCTTGGAAGAGCGGTGGAGGTCGCAGTAGCTTAACAAGACAGTTTAAATGCCACTTGGAAGAAATATGCAGGTCGAAGCAGCTTAACAAGACTGTTTAAATGCCCCTAGGAAAAGACGTGCAGGTCACAGAGGCTTAACAAGACGGTTTAAATGCCCCTTGGAAGAGACATGCAGGTCGCAGTAGCTTAACAAGACGGTTTAAATGCCCCTTGGAAGAGACGTGCAAGTCGCAGTAGCTTAACAAGATGGTTTAAATGCGCCGTGGAAAAGTGGTGGAGGTTACATTAGCTTAACAAGATGGTTTAAATGACCCCTTGGCAGAGACTTTCAAGTTACAGTAGCTTAAGAAGACGGATTAAATGCCCCTTTGAAGAGATGTGCAGGTCGCAGTAGCTTAACAAGATGGTTTAAATGCCCCTTGGAAGAGACATGCAGGTTGCAGCAGCTTAAAAACACGGTTTAAATGCCACTTGGAAGAGACGTGCAGGTCGCCGAGGCTTAACAAGACGCTTTAAATGCACCTTGGAAGAGACATGCAGGTCGCAGTAGCTTAACAAGACGGTTTAAAAGCCCCTTGGAAGAGACGTGCAGGTCGCAGTAGCTTAACAAGAGGGTTTAAATGCCCCTTTCAAGAGACGTGCAGGCTGCAGCAGCTTAAAAAGACGGTTTAAATGCCACTTGGAAGAGACGTGCAGGTCGCCGAGGCTTAACAAGACGGTTTAAATGCCCCTTGGAATAGACATGCAGGTCACAGTAGCTTAACAAGACGGTTTGTAAGCCCCTTGGAAGAGACGTGCAAGTCGCAGTAGCTTAACAAGACGGTTTAAATGCCCCTTGGAAAAGTGGTGGAGGTTACAGTAGCTTAACAAGATGGTTTAAATGCCCCTTGGAAGAGACGATCAAGTCGTAGGATCTTAAAAAGAAGGTTTAAATGCGCCATGGAAGAGAACTGCAGGTCGCAGGAGCATAACAAGATTGTTTAAATTCCCCTTGGAAGAAACATGCAGGTCGCAGTAGCTTAACAAGACGGTTTAAATGCCCCTTGGAAGAGACGTGCAGGTAGCAGTAGCTTAACAAGACGGTTTAAATGCCACTTGGAAGAGACATGCAGGTAGCAGTAGCTTAACAAGACGGTTTAAATGCCCCTTGGAAGAGACGTGCAGGTCGCAGTAGCTTAACAAGACGGTTTAAATCCCCCTTGGAAGAGACATGCAGGTCACAGTAGCTTAAAAAGAAGGTTTAAATGCCCCTTGGAAGAGACGAGCAGGTCGCAGTAGCTTAACAAGACGGTTTAAATTGGCCTTGGAAGAGACATGCAGGTCACAGTTGCTTAACAAGACGGTTTAAATACCCCTTGGAAGAGACGAGCAGGTCGCAGTTGCTTAACAAGACGGTTTAAATACCCCTTGGAAGAGAAGTGCAGGTCGCAGGATCTTAACAAGAGGGTTTAAATGCCCCTTAGAATAGGCTTGCAGGTCGCAGTAGCTTAACAAGACAGTTTAAATGCCCCTTGGAAGAGACGTGCAGGTCGCAGTAGCTTAACAAGACGGTTTAAATGCGCCTTCGAAGAGACGTGCAGGTCGCAGTAGCTTAACAAGACGGTTTAAATGCCCCTTGGAAGAGACGTGCAGGTCGCAGTAGCTTAACAAGACGGTTTAAATCCCCCTTGGAAGAGACGTGCAGGTCGCAGTAGCTTAACAAGATGGTTTAAATGCCCCTTGGAAGAGCGTTGGAGGTCGCAGTTGCTTAACACGATGGTTTAAATGCCCCTTGGAAGAGACATGCAGGTCGCAGCAGCTTAAAAAGACAGTTTAAATGCCCCTTGGAAGAGACGTGCAGGTCGCCGTAGCTTAACAAGACAGTTTAAAAGCCCCTTGGAAGAGAATTGCAAGTCGCAGTAGCTTAAAAGACGGTTTAAATGCCCCTTGGAAAAGTGGTGGAGGTTACAGTAGCTTAACAAGATGGTTTAAAGCCCATCGAAAGAGACGATCAAGTCGCAGGAGCTTAAAAAGAAGGTTTAAATGCGCCTTGTAAGAGAAGTGCAAGTCGCAGAAGCTTAACAAGACGCTTTAAATGCCCCTTGGAATAGAGGTGGAGGTCGCAGTAGCTTAACAAGACAGTTTAAATGCCCCTTGGAAGAGACGTGCAGGTCGCAGTAGCTTAACAAGAGGGTTTAATTGCCCCTTTCAAGAGACGTGCAGGTCGCAGGAGCTTAACAAGAGGGTTTAAATGCCCCTTGGAAGAGACGTGCAGGTCGCAATAGCTTAACAAGATGGTTTAAATGCCCCTTGGAAGAGCGGTGGAGGTCGCAGTAGCTTAACAAGACGGATTAAATGCCCCTTGGAAGAGACATGCAGGTAGCAGTAGCTTAACAAGACTGTTTAAATGCCCCTTGGAAGAGACGTGCAGGTAGCAGTAGCTTAACAAGACTGTTGAGATGCCCCTTGGAAAAGTGGTGGAGGTTACAGTAGCTTAACAAGACAGTTTAAATGCCCCTTGGAAGAGAAGTTCAAGTCACAGTAGCTTAAAAAGACGATTTAAATGCGCCTTGGAAGAGATGTGCAGGTCGCAGTAGCTTAATAAGACGGTTTAAATGCCCCTTGGAAGAGAGGTGGAGGTCGCAGTAGCATAACAAGACAGTTTAAATGCCCCTTGGAAGAGACGTGCAGGTCACAGTAGCTTAACAAGAGGGTATAAATGCCCCTTTCAAGAGACGTGCATGTCGCAGGAGCTTAACAAGAGGGTTTAAATGACCCTTGGAAGAGACTTGCAGGTTGCAGTAGCTTAACAAGATTGTTGAGATGCCCCTTGGAATAGTGGTGGAGGTTACAGTAGCTTAACAAGACGGTTTAAATGCCCCTTGGAAGAGACGTTCAAGTCACAGTAGCTTAAAAAGACGGTTTAAATGCGCCTTGGAAGAGACTTGCAGGTCGCAGTAGCTTAACAAGACGGTTTAAATGCCCCTTGGAAGAGACCAGCAGGTCGCAGAAGCTTAACAAGACGCTTTAAATGCCCCTTGGAAGTGTGGTGGAGGTTGCAGTAGCTTAACAAGACAGTTTAAATGCCCCTTGGAAGAGACTTGCAGGTCGCAGTAGCTTAACAAGACGGTTTAAATGCCCCTTGGAAGAGACGTGCAGGTAGCAGTAGCTTAACAAGACGGTTTAAATGCCCCTTGGAAGAGACGTGCAGGTAGCAGTAGCTTAACAAGACTGTTTAAATGCCCCTTGGAAGAGACGTGCAGGTAGCAGTAGCTTAACAAGACGGTTTAAATGCCCCTTGGAAGAGACGTGCAGGTCGCAGTAGCTTAACAAGACGGTTTAAATCCCCCTTGGAAGAGATATGCAGGTCGCAGTAGCTTAAAAAGAAGGTTTACATGCCCCTTGGAAGAGACGAGCAGGTCGCAGTAGCTTAAGAAGACGGTTTAAATTGTCCTTGGAAGAGACATGCAGGTCACAGTTGCTTAACTAGACGGTTTAAATGCCCCTTGGAAGAGACGAGCAGATCGCAGTTGCTTAACAAGACGGTTTAAATCCCCCTTGGAAGAGAAGTGCAGGTCGCAGTATCTTAACAAGAGGGTTTAAATGCCCCTTAGAATAGGCTTGCAGGTCGCAGTAGCTTAACAAGACAGTTTAAATGCCCCTTGGAAGAGACGTGCAAGTTGCAGTAGCTTAAAAAGACGGTTTAAATGCGCCTTCGAAGAGACGTGCAGGTCGCAGTAGCTTAACTAGACGGTTTAAATGCCCCTCTGAAGAGACGTGCAGGTCGCAGTAGCTTAACAAGACGGTTTAAATGCCCCTTGGAAGAGACGTGCAGGTCACAGTAGCTTAACAAGACGGTTTAAATCCCCCTTGGAAGAGACGTGCAGGTCGCAGTAGCTTAACAAGATGGTTTAAATGCCCCTTGGAAGAGCAGTGGACTTCGCAGTAGCTTAACACGATGGTTTAAATGCCCCTTGGAAGAGACATGCAGGTCGCAGCAGCTTAAAAAGACGGTTTAAATGCCCCTTGGAAGAGACGTGCAGGTCGCAGAGGCTTAACAAAACGGTTTAAATGCCCCTTGGAAGAGGCATGCAGGTCGCCGTAGCCTAACAAGACAGTTTAAAAGCCCCTTGGAAGAGAAGTGCAAGTCGCAGTAGCTTAAAAGACGGTTTAAATGCCCCTTGGAAAAGTGGTGGAGGTTACAGTAGCTTAACAAGATGGTTTAAATGCCCCTTGGAAGAGACGATCAAGTCGCAGGAGCTTAAAAAGAAGATTTAAATGCGACTTGGAAGAGAAGTGCAGGTCGCAGAAGCTTAACAAGACGCTTTAAATGCCCCTTGGAATAGAGTTGGAGGTCGCAGTAGCTTAACACGACAGTTTAAATGCCCCTTGGAAGAGACGTGCAGGTCGCAGTAGCTTAACAAGAGGGTTTAATTGCCCCTTTCAAGAGACGTGCAGGTCGCAGGAGCTTAACAAGAGGGTTTAAATGCCCCTTGGAAGAGCGGTGGAGGTCGCAGTAGCTTAACAAGACGGTTTACATGCCCCTTGGAAGAGACATGCAGGTCGCAGTAGCTTAACAAGACTGTTTAAATGCCCCTTGGAAGAGACGTGCAGGTAGCAGTAGCTTAACAAGACTGTTGAGATTCCCCTTGGAAAAGTGGTGGAGGTTACAGTAGCTTAACAAGACAGTTTAAATGCCCCTTGGAAGAGAAGTTCAAGTCACAGTAGCTTAAAAAGATGATTTAAATGCGCCTTGGAAGAGATGTGCAGGTCGCAGTAGCTTAATAAAACGGTTTACATGCCCCTTGGAAGAGAGGTGGAGGTCGCAGTAGCATAACAAGACAGTTTAAATGCCCCTTTCAAGAGACGTACATGTCGCAGGAGCTTAACAAGAGGGTTTAAATGACCCTTGGAAGAGACTTGCAGGTCGCAGTAGCTTAACAAGATTGTTGAGATGCCCCTTAGAATAGTGGTGGAGGTTACAGTAGCTTAACAAGACGGTTTAAATGCCCCTTGGAAGAGACGTTCAAGTCACAGTAGCTTAACAAGACGATTTAGATGCCACTTGGAAAAGTGGTGGAGGTTACAGAAGCTTAACAAGACGGTTTAAATGCCCCTTGGAAGAGACGAGCAGGTCGCAGAAGCTTAACAAGACGCTTTAAATGCCCCTTGGATGAGAGGTGGAGGTCGCAGTAGCTTAACAAGACAGTTTAAATGCCCCTTGGAAGAGACGTGCAGGACGCAGTAGCTTAACTAGACGGTTTAAATGCCCCTTGGAGGTGCGGTGGAGGTCACAGTAGCTTAACAAGACGGTTTAAATGCCCCTTGGAAGAGACATGCAGGTCGCAGCAGCTTAACAAGATGGTTTAAATGCCCCTTGGAAGAGAAGTGCAGGTCGCAGTAGCTTAACAAGACGGTTTAAATGCCCCTTGGAAGAGACATGCAGGTCGCAATAGCTTAACAAGATGGTTTAAATGCCCCTTGGAAGAGCGGTGGAGGTCGCAGTAGCTTAACAAGACGGATTAAATGCCCCTTGGAAGAGACATGCAGGTAGCAGTAGCTTAACAAGACTGTTTAAATGCCCCTTGGAAGAGACGTGCAGGTAGCAGTAGCTTAACAAGACAGTTTAAATGCCCCTTGGAAGAGAAGTTCAAGTCACAGTAGCTTAAAAAGACGATTTAAATGCGCCTTGGAAGAGATGTGCAGGTCGCAGTAGCTTAATAAGACGGTTTAAATGCCCCTTGGAAGAGAGGTGGAGGTCGCAGTAGCATAACAAGACAGTTTAAATGCCCCTTGGAAGAGACGTGCAGGTCACAGTAGCTTAACAAGAGGGTATAAATGCCCCTTTCAAGAGACGTGCATGTCGCAGGAGCTTAACAAGAGGGTTTAAATGACCCTTGGAAGAGACTTGCAGGTCGCAGTAGCTTAACAAGATTGTTGAGATGCCCCTTGGAATAGTGGTGGAGGTTACAGTAGCTTAACAAGACGGTTTAAATGCCCCTTGGAAGAGACGTTCAAGTCACAGTAGCTTAAAAAGACGGTTTAAATGCGCCTTGGAAGAGACTTGCAGGTCGCAGTAGCTTAACAAGACGGTTTAAATGCCCCTTGGAAGAGACCAGGAGGTCGCAGAAGCTTAACAAGACACTTTAAATGCCCCTTGGAAGTGTGGTGGAGGTTGCAGTAGCTTAACAAGACAATTTAAATGTCCCTTGGAAGAGACTTGCAGGTCGCAGTAGCTTAACAAGACGGTTTAAATGCCCCTTGGAAGAGACGTGCAGGTAGCAGTAGCTTAACAAGACGGTTTAAATGCCCCTTGGAAGAGACGTGCAGGTCGCAGTAGCTTAACAAGACGGTTTAAATGCCCCTTGGAAGAGACGTGCAGGTAGCAGTAGCTTAACAAGACGGTTTAAATGCCCCTTGGAAGAGACGTGCAGGTCGCAGTAGCTTAACAAGACAGTTTAAATCCCCCTTAGAAGAGACATGCAGGTCGCAGTAGCTTAAAAAGAAGGTTTACATGCCCCTTGGAAGAGACGAGCAGGTCGCAGTAGCTTAACAAGACGGTTTAAATTGGCCTTGTAAGAGACATGCAGGTCACAGTTGCTTAACAAGACGGTTTAAATGCCCCTTGGAAGAGACGAGCAGGTCGCAGTTGCTTAACAAGACGGTTTAAATCCCCCTTGGAAGAGAAGTGCACGTCGCAGTATCTTAACAAGAGGGTTTAAATGCCCCTTAGAATAGGCTTGCAGGTCGCAGTAGCTTAACAAGACAGTTTAAATGCCCCTTGGAAGAGACGTGCAAGTTGCAGTAGCTTAAAAAGACGGTTTAAATGCGCCTTGGAAGAGACGTGCAGGTCGCAGTAGCTTAACTAGACGGTTTAAATGCCCCCCTGAAGAGACGTGCAGGTCGCAGTAGCTTAACAAGACAGTTTAAATGGCCCTTGGAAGAGACGTGCAGGTCACAGTAGCTTAACAAGACGGTTTAAATCCCCCTTGGAAGAGACGTGCAGGTCGCAGTAGCTTAACAAGATGGTTTAAATGCCCCTTAGAAGAGCGGTGGAGGTCGCAGTAGCTTAACACGATGGTTTAAATGCCCCTTGGAAGAGACATGCAGGTCGCAGCAGCTTAAAAAGACGGTTTAAATGCCCCTTGGAAGAGACGTGCAGGTCGCAGAGGCTTAACAAAACGGTTTAAATGCCCCTTGGAAGAGGCATGCAGGTCGCCGTAGCTTAACAAGACAGTTTAAAAGCCCCTTGGAAGAGAAGTGCAAGTCGCAGTAGCTTAAAAGACGGTTTAAATGCCCCTTGGAAAAGTGGTGGAGGTTACAGTAGCTTAACAAGATGGTTTAAATGCCCCTTGGAAGAGACGATAAAGTCGCAGGAGCTTAAAAAGAAGGTTTAAATGCGACTTGGAAGAGAAGTGCAGGTCGCAGAAGCTTAACAAGACGCTTTAAATGCCCCTTGGAATAGAGTTGGAGGTCGCAGTAGCTTAACCAGACAGTTTAAATGCCCCTTGGAAGAGACGTGCAGGTCGCAGTAGCTTAACAAGAGGGTTTAATTGCCCCTTTCAAGAGACGTGCAGGTCGCAGGAGCTTAACAAGAGGGTTTAAATGCCCCTTGGAAGAGACATGCAGGTCGCAGTAGCTTAACAAGACTGTTGAAATGCCCCTTGGAAGAGACGTGCAGGTAGCAGTAGCTTAACAAGACTGTTGAGATTCCCCTTGGAAAAGTGGTGGAGGTTACAGTAGCTTAACAAGACAGTTTAAATGCCCCTTGGAAGAGAAGTTCAAGTCACAGTAGCTTAAAAAGATGATTTAAATGCGACTTGGAAGAGATGTGCAGGTTGCAGTAGCTTAATAAGACGGTTTAAATGCCCCTTGGAAGAGAGGTGGAGGTCGCAGTAGCATAACAAGACAGTTTAAAAGCCCCTTTCAAGAGACGTGCATGTCGCAGGAGCTTAACAAGAGGGTTTAAATGACCCTTGGAAGAGACTTGCAGGTCGCAGTAGCTTAACAAGATTGTTGAGATGCCCCTTGGAATAGTGGTGGAGGTTACAGTAGCTTAACAAGACGGTTTAAATGCCCCTTGGAAGAGACGTTCAAGTCACAGTAGCTTAAAAAGACGGTTTAAATGCGCCTTGGAAGAGACTTGCAGGTCGCAGTAGCTTAACAAGACGGTTTAAATGCCCCTTGGAAGAGACGTGCAGGTCGCAGAAGCTTAACAAGACGCTTTAAATGCCCCTTGGAAGTGTGGTGGAGGTTGCAGTAGCTTAACAAGACAGTTTAAATGCCCCTTGGAAGAGACTTGCAGGTCGCAGTAGCTTAACAAGACGGTTTAAATGCCAATTGGAAGAGACGAGCAGGTCGCAGATGCTTAACAAGACAGTTTAAATGCCCCTTGGAAGAGACGTGCAGGTCGCAGTAGCTTAACAAGATGGTTTAAATGCCCCTTGGAAGAGACATGCAGGTCGCAGTAGCTTAACAAGACGATTTAGATGCCCCTTGGAAAAGTGGAGGAGGTTACAGAAGTTTAACAAGACGGTTTAAATGCCCCTTGGAAGAGACGAGCAGGTCGCAGAAGCTTAACAAGACGCTTTAAATGCCCCTTGGATGAGAGGTGGAGGTCGCAGTAGCTTAACAAGACAGTTTAAATGCCCCTTGGAAGAGACGTGCAGGACGCAGTAGCTTAACTAGACGGTTTAAATGCCCCTTGGAGGTGCGGTGGAGGTCACAGTAGCTTAACAAGACGGTTTAAATGCCCCTTGGAAGAGACATGCAGGTCGCAGCAGCTTAACAAGATGGTTTAAATGCCCCTTGGAAGAGAAGTGCAGGTCGCAGTAGCTTAACAAGACGGTTTAAATGCCCCTTGGAAGAGACATGCAGGTCGCAGTAGCTTAACAAGTCTGTTTAAATGCCCCTTGGAAGAGACGTGCTGGTCGCAGTAGCTTAACAAGACGGATTAGATGCCCCTTGGAAAAGTGGTGGAGGTTACAGTAGCTTAACAAGACTGTTTAAATGCCCCTTGGAAGAGACGTTCAAGTCGCAGTAGCTTAAAAAGACGGTTTAAATGCGCCTTGGAAGAGACTTGCAGGTCGTAGTAGCTTAACAAGACGGTTTAAATGCCCCTTGGAAGAGACGTGCAGGTCGCAGAAGCTTAACAAGACGCTTTAAATGCCCCTTGGAAGTGTGGTGGAGGTTGCAGTAGCTTAACAAGACAGTTTAAATGCCCCTTGGAAGAGACTTGCAGGTCGCAGTAGCTTAACAAGACGGTTTAAATGCCAATTGGAAGAGACGAGCAGGTCGCAGATGCTTAACAAGACAGTTTAAATGCCCCTTGGAAGAGACGTGCAGGTCGCAGTAGCTTAACAAGATGGTTTAAATGCCCCTTGGAAGAGACATGCAGGTCGCAGTAGCTTAACAAGACGATTTAGATGCCCCTTGGAAAAGTGGTGGAGGTTACAGAAGCTTAACAAGACGGTTTAAATGCCCCTTGGAAGAGACGAGCAGGTCGCAGAAGCTTAACAAGACGCTTTAAATGCCCCTTGGATGAGAGGTGGAGGTCGCAGTAGCTTAACAAGACAGTTTAAATTCCCCTTGGAAGAGACGTGCAGGTTGCAGTAGCTTAATAAGATGGTTTAAATGCCGCTTGGAAAAGTGGTGGAGGTTACAGTAGCTTAACAAGATGGTTTAAATGCCCATCGAAAGAGACGATCAAGTCGCAGGAGCTTAAAAAGAAGGTTTAAATGCCCCTTGGAAAATTGGTGGAGGTCGCAGTGGATTAAAAAGACAATATCAATGCCCCTTGGAAGAGTGGTGGAGGTGGCAGTGGAATAAAAAGACAATATCAATGCCCCTTGGAAGAGTGGTGAAGTTTACAGTGGAATAAAAAGACAATATAAATGAACCGTGAAAGAGATGTGGATGTCACCGTAGCTTAACAAGACGGTTTTAATGTCCCTTGGAAGAGTGTTGGAGGTGGCAGTGGAATAAAAAGACAATATCAATGCCCCTTGGAAGAGTGGTGGAGTTTACAGAAGAATAAAAAGACAATATCAATGCCCCTTGAAAGAGACGTGGAGGTCACAGTAGATTCACAAGACGGTTTTAATGCACCATGGAAGAGTGGTGGAGGTCGCAGTGGAATAAAAAGACAATATCAATGCCCCTGGAAGAGTGGTGCAGGTTACAGTGGAATAAAAAGACAATATCAATGACCCTTGGAAGAGTGGTGGAGGTCGCGGTGGAATAAAAAGATAATATTAATGCCCTTGGAAGAGTGGTGGAGGTCGCAGTAAAATAAAAAGACAATATCAATGCCCCTTGGAAGAGTGGAGGAGGTTAGAGTGGAATAAAAAGACAATATCAATGCCCCTTGGAAGAGCTGTGGAGTTCACAGTGGTTTAACCAGATGGTTTTAAGGCACCGTGGAATAGACGTAGAGGTCACAGTAGCTAAACAAGATGGTTTTAATGCTTCTTGGAAGAGAGATGGAGGTCGCAGTGGATTAAAAAGACAAAATCAATGCCCCTTGCAAGAGTGGTGGAGGTTACAGTGGAATAAAAAGACAATATCAATGCCTCTTGCAAGAGCTGTGTAGTTCAGAGTGGTTTAAATTAACGGTTTTAATGCCCCTTGGAAGAGACGTCTAGGTCACAGTAGCTTAACAAGATGGTTTTAATGCCCTTTGGAAGAGTGGCGGAGGTCGCAGTGGATTAAAAAGACATTATGGATGTCCCTTGGAAGAGTGGTGGAGGTCGCAGTGGAATAAAAAGAAAATATCAATGCCCCTTAGAAAAGTGGTGGAGGTTACAGTGGAAAAAAAAGACAATATCAATGTTCCTTGGAAGAGGGGTGAAGGTCGCAGTAGAATAAAAAGACAATATCAATGTCCCTTGGAAGAGTTGTGGAGGTCGCAGTGGATTAAAAAGACAATATCAATGCCCATTGGATAAGTGGTGGAAGTCGCAGTGGAATGAAAAGACAATATCAATGCCCCGTGAAAGGGACGGGGAGGTCACAGTAGCTTAACAAGATGGTTTTAATGGCCCTTGGAAGAGTGGTGGAGGTCGCAGTGGATTAAAAAGACAATATCAATGACCCTTAGAAGACTGGTGGAGGTTACAGTGGAATAAAAAGAGAATATCAATGACCCTTGGAAGAGTGGTGGAGGTCGCAGTGGCGTAAAAAGACAATATTAATGCCCCTTGGAAGAGTGGTGGAGGTCGCAGTAAAATAAAAAGACAATATCAATGCCCCTTGGAAGAGTGGTGGAGGTTACAGTGGAATAAAAAGACAATATCAAAGCCCCTTGGAAGAGCTGTGGAGTTCAGAGTGGTTTAACCATGCTGTTTTAATGCCATTTGGAAGAGACGTGGAGGTCACAGAAGCTTATCAAGACTGTTTTAAAGCCCCTTGGAGGAGTGGTAGAGGTCGCAGTAAAATAAAAACACAATATCAATGCCCCTTGGAAGAGTGGTGGAGGTTACAGTTGAATAAAAAGACAATATCAATGCCCCTTGAAGAGACGTGGAGGTCACAGTGGAATAAAAAGACAATATTAATGCCCCTTGGAAGAGTGGTGGAGGTCGCAGTAAAATAAAAAGACAATATCAATGCCCCTTGGAAGAGTGGTGGAGGTTAGAGTGGAATAAAAAGACGATATCAATGCCCATTGGAAGTGACGTGGAGGTCACAGTAGCTTAAAAAGACGTTTTTAATGCCCCTTGGAAAATTGGTGGAGGTCGCAGTGGATTAAAAAGACAATATCAATGCCCCTTGGAAGAGTGGTGGAGGTGGCAGTGGAATAAAAAGACAATATCAATGCCCCTTGGAAGAGTGGTGAAGTTTACAGTGGAATAAAAAGACAATATAAATGAACCGTGAAAGAGATGTGGATGTCACCGTAGCTTATCAAGACGGTTTTAATGTCCCTTGGAAGAGAGGTGAAAGTCGCAGTGGAATAAAAAGACAATATCAATGCCCCTTGGAAGAGTGCTGGAGGTTACAGTGGAATAAAAAGCAATATCAAAGCGCCTTGCCAGAGCTGTGGGGTTGAGAGTGGTTTAAATTGACGGTTTTAATGCCCCTTGGAAGAGACGTGGAGGTCACAGAAGATTAACAAGAGTGTTTTAATGCCCCATGGAAGAGTGGTGGAGGTCGAAGTGGATTAAAACGACAATGTCAATGCTCCTTGAAGTAGTGGTTGAAGTCTCAGTGGAATAAAAAGACAATATCAATGCCCCTTGGAAGAATGTTGGAGGTTCAAGTGGAATAAAAAGACAATATCAATGCCCTGTGAAAGAGACATGGAGGTCACAGTAGCTTAACAAGACAGTTTTAATGCCACATGGAAGAGTGGTGGAGGTTGCAGTGGAATAAAAAGACAATATCAATGCCCTGTGGAAGAGATGAGGAGGTCACAGTAGCTTAACAAGAAGGTTTTAATGACCTTTGGAAGAGTGGCAGAGGTCGCAGTGGATTAAAAAGACAATATCAATGCCCTTTGGAAGAGTGGTGGAGGTCGTAGTGGAATAAAAATACAATATCAATGCCCCTTGGTAGAGTGGTGGAGGTTACAGTGGAATTTAAAGACAATATCAATGCCCCGTGGAAGAGATGTGGAGATCACTGTAGCTTAACAAGACAGTTTTAATGCCCCTTGGAAAAATGGTGGAGGTCGCAGTTTAATAAAAAGACAATGTCAATGCCCCTTGGAAGAGTGGTGGAGGATAGAGTGGAATAAAAAGACAATATCAATGCCCCTTGGAAGAGCTGTGGAGTTCAGAGTGGTTTAACCAGATGGTTTTAATGCAAATTGGAAGTGAGGTGGGGTCACTGTAGCTTAAAAAGACGCTTTTAATGCTCCTTGGAAAAGTGGTGGAGGTCGAAGTGGATTAAAAAGACAATATCAATGCCGCTTGGAAGAGTGGTGGAGGTGGCAGTGGAATAAAAAGACAATATCAATGCCCCTTGAAAGAATGATGGAGGTCGCACTGGAATGAAAAGACAATGTCAATGCCCCTTGGAAGAGTGGTGGAGGTTAGAGTGGAATAAAAAGACAATACCAATGCCCCTTGGAAGAGCTGTGGAGTTCAGAGTGGTTTAACCAGATGGTTTTATTGCCCCTTGGAAGAGACGTGAAGGTCACAGTAAATTACCAAGACGTTTTTAATGCCCCTTGGAAAAGTGGTGGAGGTCACAGTGGATTAAAAAGACAATATCAATGCAACATGGAAGACACGTGGAGGTCACAGTAGCTTAACAAGACAGTTTTAATGCACCTTGGAAGAGTGGTGGAGGTCACAGTGGAATAAAAAGACAATATCAATGCCTCTTGCAAGAGCTGTGTAGTTCAGAGTGGTTTAAATTGACGGTTTTAATGCCCCTTGGAAGAGACGTCTAGGTCACAGTAGCTTAACAAGATGGTTTTAATGCCCCTTGGAAGAGTGGCGGAGGTCGCAGTGGATTAAAAAGACATTATGGATGTCCCTTGGAAGAGTGGTGGAGGTCGCAGTGGAATAAAAAGAAAATATCAATGCCCCTTAGAAAAGTGGTGGAGGTTACAGTGGAAAAAAAAGACAATATCAATGTTCCTTGGAAGAGGGGTGAAGGTCGCAGTAGAATAAAAAGACAATATCAATGTCCCTTGGAAGAGTTGTGGAGGTCGCAGTGGATTAAAAAGACAATATCAATGCCCATTGGATAAGTGGTGGAAGTCGCAGTGGAATGAAAAGACAATATCAATGCCCCGTGGAAGGGACGTGGAGGTCACAGTAGCTTAACAAGACGGTTTTAATGGCCCTTGGAAGAGTGGTGGACATCGCAGTGGATTAAAAAGACAATATCAATGACCCTTAGAAGACTGGTGGAGGTTGCAGTGGAATAAAAAGAGAATATCAATGACCCTTGGAAGAGTGGTGGAGGTTGCAGTGGCGTAAAAAGACAATATTAATGCCCCTTGGAAGAGTGGTGGAGGTCGCAGTAAAATAAAAAGACAATATCAATGCCCCTTGGAAGAGTGGTGGAGGTTACAGTGGAATAAAAATACAATATCAAAGCCACTTGGAAGAGCTGTGGAGTTCAGAGTGGTTTAACCATGCTGTTTTAATGCCATTTGGAAGAGACGTGGAGGTCATAGAAGCTTATCAAGACTGTTTTAAAGCCCCTTGGAGGAGTGGTAGAGGTCGCCGTGGATTAAAAAGACAATATCAATGCCCCTTGGAACAGTGGTGGAGGTTACAGTGGAATAAAAAGACAATATCAATGACCCTTGGAAGAGTGGTGGAGGTCGCAGTGGAATAAAAAGACAATATTAATGCCCCTTGGAAGAGTGGTGGAGGTCGCAGTAAAATAAAAACACAATATCAATGCCCCTTGGAAGAGTGGTGGAGGTTACAGTTGAATAAAAAGACAATATCAATGCCCCTTGAAGAGACGTGGAGGTCACAGTGGAATAAAAAGACAATATTAATGCCCCTTGGAAGAGTGGTGGAGGTCGCAGTAAAATAAAAAGACAATATCAATGCCCCTTGGAAGAGTGGTGGAGGTTAGAGTGGAATAAAAAGACGATATCAATGCCCATTGGAAGTGACGTGGAGGTCACAGTAGCTTAAAAAGACGTTTTTAATGCCCCTTGGAAAATTGGTGGAGGTCGCAGTGGATTAAAAAGACAATATCAATGCCCTTTGGAAGAGTGGTGGAGGTGGCAGTGGAATAAAAAGACAATATCTATGCCCCTTGAAAGAGTGGTGAAGTTTACAGTGGAATAAAAAGACAATATAAATGAACCGTGAAAGAGATGTGGATGTCACCGTAGCTTAACAAGACGGTTTTAATGTCCCTTGGAAGAGAGGTGAAAGTCGCAGTGGAATAAAAAGACAATATCAATGCCCCTTGGAAGAGTGCTGGAGGTTACAGTGGAATAAAAAGCAATATCAAAGCGCCTTGCCAGAGCTGTGGGGTTGAGAGTGGTTTAAATTGACGGTTTTAATGCCCCTTGGAAGAGACGTGGAGGTCACAGAAGATTAACAAGAGTGTTTTAATGGCCCTTGGAAGAGTGGTGGAGGTCGAAGTGGATTAAAACGACAATGTCAATGCTCCTTGAAGTAGTGGTTGAAGTCTCAGTGGAATAAAAAGACAATATCAATGCCCCTTGGAAGAATGTTGGAGGTTCAAGTGAAATAAAAAGACAATATCAATGCCCTGTGAAAGAGACATGGAGGTCACAGTAGCTTAACAAGACAGTTTTAATGCCACATGGAAGAGTGGTGGAGGTTGCAGTGGAATAAAAAGACAATATCAATGCCCTGTGGAAGAGATGAGGAGGTCACAGTAGCTTAACAAGAAGGTTTTAATGACCTTTGGAAGAGTGGCAGAGGTCGCAGTGGATTAAAAAGACAATATCAATGCCCTTTGGAAGAGTGGTGGAGGTCGTAGTGGAATAAAAATACAATATCAATGCCCCTTGGTAGAGTGGTGGAGGTTACAGTGGAATTTAAAGACAATATCAATGCCCCGTGGAAGAGATGTGGAGATCACTGTAGCTTAACAAGACAGTTTTAATGCCCCTTGGAAAAATGGTGGAGGTCGCAGTTTAATAAAAAGACAATGTCAATGCCCCTTGGAAGAGTGGTGGAGGATAGAGTGGAATAAAAAGACAATATCAATGCCCCTTGGAAGAGCTGTGGAGTTCAGAGTGGTTTAACCGGATGGTTTTAATGCAAATTGGAAGTGAGGTGGGGTCACTGTAGCTTAAAAAGACGTTTTTAATGCCCCTTGGAAAAGTGGTGGAGGTCGAAGTGGATTAAAAAGACAATATCAATGCCGCTTGGAAGAGTGGTGGAGGTGGCAGTGGAATAAAAAGACAATATCAATGCCCCTTGAAAGAATGATGGAGGTCGCACTGGAATGAAAAGACAATGTCAATGCCCCTTGGAAGAGTGGTGGAGGTTAGAGTGGAATAAAAAGACAATACCAATGCCCCTTGGAAGAGCTGTGGAGTTCAGAGTGGTTTAACCAGATGGTTTTATTGCCCCTTGGAAGAGACGTGAAGGTCACAGTAAATTACCAAGACGTTTTTAATGCCCCTTGGAAAAGTGGTGGAGGTCACAGTGGATTAAAAAGACAATATCAATGCAACGTGGAAGACACGTGGAGGTAACAGTAGCTTAACAAGACAGTTTTAATGCACCTTGGAAGAGTGGTGGAGGTCACAGTGGAATAAAAAGACAATATCAATGCCTCTTGCAAGAGCTGTGTAGTTCAGAGTGGTTTAAATTGACGGTTTTAATGCCCCTTGGAAGAGACGTCTAGGTCACAGTAGCTTAACAAGATGGTTTTAATGCCCCTTGGAAGAATGGCGGAGGTCGCAGTGGATTAAAAAGACATTATGGATGTCCCTTGGAAGAGTGGTGGAGGTCGCAGTGGAATAAAAAGAAAATATCAATGCCCCTTAGAAAAGTGGTGGAGGTTACAGTGGAAAAAAAAGACAATATCAATGTTCCTTGGAAGAGGGGTGAAGGTCGCAGTAGAATAAAAAGACAATATCAATGTCCCTTGGAAGAGTTGTGGAGGTCGCAGTGGATTAAAAAGACAATATCAATGCCCATTGGATAAGTGGTGGAAGTCGCAGTGGAATGAAAAGACGATATCAATGCCCCGTGGAAGGGACGTGGAGGTCACAGTAGCTTAACAAGACGGTTTTAATGGCCCTTGGAAAAGTGGTGGAGGTCGCAGTGGATTAAAAAGACAATATCAATGACCCTTAGAAGACTGGTGGAGGATACAGTGGAATAAAAAGAGAATATCAATGACCCTTGGAAGAGTTTTGGAGGTCGCAGTGGCGTAAAAAGACAATATTAATGCCCCTTGGAAGAGTGGTGGAGGTCGCAGTAAAATAAAAAGACAATATCAATGCCCCTTGGAAGAGTGGTGGAGGTTACAGTGGAATAAAAAGACAATATCAAAGCCCCTTGGAAGAGCTGTGGAGTTCAGAGTGGTTTAACCATGCTGTTTTAATGCCATTTGGAAGAGAGGTGGAGGTTACAGTGGAATAAAAAGACAATATCAATGACCCTTGGAAGAGTGGTGGAGGTCGCAGTGGAATAAAAAGACAATATTAATGCCCCTTGGAAGAGTGGTGGAGGTCGCAGTAAAATAAAAACACAATATCAATGCCCCTTGGAAGAGTGGTGGAGGTTACAGTTGAATAAAAAGACAATATCAATGCCCCTTGAAGAGACGTGGAGGTCACAGTGGAATAAAAAGACAATATTAATGCCCCTTGGAAGAGTGGTGGAGGTCCCCGTAAAATAAAAAGACAATATCAATGCCCCTTGGAAGAGTGGTGGAGGTTAGAGTGGAATAAAAAGACGATATCAATGCCCATTGGAAGTGACGTGGAGGTCACAGTAGCTTAAAAAGACGTTTTTAATGCCCCTTGGAAAATTGGTGGAGGTCACAGTGGATTAAAAAGACAATATCAATGCGCCTTGGAAGAGTGGTGGAGGTGGCAGTGGAATAAAAAGACAATATCTATGCCCCTTGGAAGAGTGGTGAAGTTTACAGTGGAATAAAAAGACAATATAAATGAACCGTGAAAGAGATGTGGATGTCACCGTAGCTTAACAAGACGGTTTTAATGTCCCTTGGAAGAGAGGTGAAAGTCGCAGTGGAATAAAAAGACAATATCAATGCCCCTTGGAAGAGTGCTGGAGGTTACAGTGGAATAAAAAGCAATATCAAAGCGCCTTGCCAGAGCTGTGGGGTTGAGAGTGGTTTAAATTGACGGTTTTAATGCCCCTTGGAAGAGACGTGGAGGTCACAGAAGATTAACAAGAGTGTTTTAATGCCCCATGGAAGAGTGGTGGAGGTCGAAGTGGATTAAAACGACAATGTCAATGCTCCTTGAAGTAGTGGTTGAAGTCTCAGTGGAATAAAAAGACAATATCAATGCCCCTTGGAAGAATGTTGGAGGTTCAAGTGGAATAAAAAGACAATATCAATGCCCTGTGAAAGAGACATGGAGGTCACAGTAGCTTAACAAGACAGTTTTAATGCCACATGGAAGAGTGGTGGAGGTTGCAGTGGAATAAAAAGACAATATCAATGCCCTGTGGAAGAGATGAGGAGGTCACAGTAGCTTAACAAGAAGGTTTTAATGACCTTTGGAAGAGTGGCAGAGGTCGCAGTGGATTAAAAAGACAATATCAATGCCCTTTGGAAGAGTGGTGGAGGTCGTAGTGGAATAAAAATACAATATCAATGCCCCTTGGTAGAGTGGTGGAGGTTACAGTGGAATTTAAAGACAATATCAATGCCCCGTGGAAGAGATGTGGAGATCACTGTAGCTTAACAAGACAGTTTTAATGCCCCTTGGAAAAATGGTGGAGGTCGCAGTTAAATAAAAAGACAATGTCAATGCCCCTTGGAAGAGTGGTGGAGGATAGAGTGGAATAAAAAGACAATATCAATGCCCCTTGGAAGAGCTGTGGAGTTCAAAATGGTTTAACCAGATGGTTTTAATGCAAATTGGAAGTGAGGTGGGGTCACTGTAGCTTAAAAAGACGTTTTTAATGCCCCTTGGAAAAGTGGTGGAGGTCGAAGTGGATTAAAAAGACAATATCAATGCCGTTTGGAAGAGTGGTGGAGGTGGCAGTGGAATAAAAAGACAATATCAATGCCCCTTGAAAGAATGATGGAGGTCGCACTGGAATGAAAAGACAATGTCAATGCCCCTTGGAAGAGTGGTGGAGGTTAGAGTGGAATAAAAAGACAATACCAATGCCCCTTGGAAGAGCTGTGGAGTTCAGAATGGTTTAACCAGATGGTTTTATTGCCCCTTGGAAGAGACGTGAAGGTCACAGTAAATTACCAAGACGTTTTTAATCCCCCTTGGAAAAGTGGTGGAGGTCACAGTGGATTAAAAAGACAATATCAATGCAACGTGGAAGACACGTGGAGGTCACAGTAGCTTAACAAGACAGTTTTAATGCACCTTGGAAGAGTGGTGGAGGTCGCAGTGGAATAAATAAACAATATCAATGCCCCTTGAAAGTGTGGTGGAGGTTACAGTGGAATAAAATGACAATATCAATGCCTCTTGCAAGAGCTGTGGAGTTCAGAGTGGTTTAAATTGACGGTTTTAATGCACCTTGGAAGAGACTTGGAGGTCACAGTAGCTTAACAATACGGTTTTAATGCCACTTGGAATAGTGGTGGAGGTCGCAGTGGATTAAAAAGACAATATCAATGCCACTTGAAGGAGTGGTGAAGGTCCCAGTGGAATAAAAAGACAATATCAATGCCCCTTGGAAGAGTGGTGGAGGTTACAGTGGAATAAAAAGACAATATCAATGCCCAGTGAAAGAGCCGTGGAGGTCACAGTAGCTTATCAAGATGGTTTTAATGCCCCTTGGAAGAGAGGTAGAAGTTGCAGTGGAATAAAAAGACAATATCAATGCCCCTTGGAAGAGTGCTGGAGGTTACAGTGGAATAAAAAGACAATATCAATGCCCCTTGCAAGAGCTGTGGAGTTCAGATTGGTTTAAATTGACGCTTTTAATGCCCTGTGGAATTGACGTGGAGGTCAAAGTAGCTTAACAACACGGTTTTAATGGCCCTTGAAAGAAAGAGTGGTGGAGGTCGCAGTTGATTAAAAAGACAATATCAATGCCGCTTGGAAGAGTAGTGGAGTTCGCAGTGGAATAAAAAAAACATATCAATGCCCCTTGGAAGAGTGGTGGAGGGAACAGTGGATTAAAAAGACAATATCAATGCCCCCTTGGAAGAGCAGTGGAGTTCAGAGTAGTTAAACCAGACGGTTTTAATGCCCACTGGAAGTGACGTGGAGGTCACAGTAGCTTAAAAAGACGTTTTTAATGCCCCTTGGAAAAGTGGTGGAGGTCGAAGTGGATTAAAAAGACAATATCAATGCCCCTTGGAACAGTATTGGAGGTGGCAGTGGAATAAAAAGACAATATCAATGCCCCTTGGAAGAGTGGTGGAGTTTACAGAGGAATAAAAAGACAATATCAATGCCCCTTGAAAGAGAAGTGGAGGTCACAGTAGATTCACAAGACGGTTTTAATGCACCATGGAAGAGTGGTGGAGGTCGCAGTGGAATAAAAAGACAATATCAATGCCCCTTGGAAGAGTGGTGGAGGATACAGTGGAATAAAAAGACAATATCAATGCCCCTTGGAAGATCTGTCGAGTTCAGATTGGTTTAACCATACGGTTTTAATGCCCCTTGGAAGAGACGTGGAGGTGACAGTAGCTTAACAAGATGGTTTTATTGCCACATGGAAGAGTGGTGGAGGTTGCAGAGGATTAAAAAGACAATATCAATGCCCCGTGGAAGAGAAGATGAGGTCACAGTAGCTTAACAAGATGGTTTTAATGCCCTTTGGAAGAGTGGTATAGGTTGCAGTGGAATAAAAATACAATATCAATGCCCCTTGGTAGAGTGGTGGAGGTTACAGTGGAATTTAAAGACAATATTAATGCCTGGTGGAAGAGATGTGGAGGTCACTGTAGCTTAACAAGACAGTTTTAATGCCCCTTGGAAAAATGGTGGAGGTCGCAGTGGAATAAAAAGACAATGTCAATGCCCCTTGGAAGAGTGATGGAGGTTAGAGTGGAATAAAAAGACAATACCAATGACCCTTGGAAGAGCTGTGGAGTTCAGAGAGGTTTCACCAGACGGTTTTAATGCCCATTGGAAGTGACGTGGAGGTCACAGTAGCTTAAAAAGATGTTTTTAATGCCCCTTGGAAATGTGGTGGAGGTTGCAGTGGATAAAAAAGACAATATCAATGCCGCTTGGAAGAGTGGTGGAGGTGGCAGTGGAATAAAAAGACAATATCAATGCCCCTGGAAGAAGGATGGAGGTGGCAGTGGAATAAAAAGACAATGTCAATGCCCCTTGGAAGAGTGGTGGAAGTTAGAGTGGAATAAAAAGACAATAGCAATGCCCCTTGGAAGAGCTGTGGAGTTCAGAGTGGTTTAACCAGATGGTTTTATTGCCCATTGGAAGAGACGTGGAGGTCACCGTAGATTAACAAGATGGTTTTAATGCCCCTTGGAAAAGTGGTGGAGGTCACAGTGGATTAAAAAGACATTATCAATGACCGGTGGAAGACACGTGGAGGTCACAGTAGCTTAACAATACAGTTTTAATGCCCCTTAGAAGAGTGGTGGAGGTCTCAGTGGAATAAAAAGACAATATCAATGCCCCTTGAAAGAGTGGTGGAGGTTACAGTGAAATAAAAACATAATATCAATACTTCTTGAAAGAGCTATGGAGTTCAGAGTGGTTTAACCAGATGGTTTTAATGCCCCTTGGAAGAATGGTGGAGGTTACAGTTAAATAAAAAGACAATATCAATGCTCCTTGGAAGAGCTGTGGAGTTCAGAGTGGTTTATCCAGACGGTTTTAATTCCGCTTGGAAGAGATGTGGAGGTCACAGTAGCTTAACAAGACTGTTTTAATGCCTCTTGGAAGAGTGGTGGAGGTCGCAGTGGATTAAAAAGACAATATCAATGCCCCTTAGAAGAGAGGTGGAAGTCTTATTGGAATAAAAAGACAATATCAATACCCCTTGGAAGAGTGGTGGAGGATACAGTGGAATAAAAAGACAATATCAATACCCCGTGGAACAGACATGGACGTTACAGTAGCTAAACAAGATGCTTTTAATGCACCTTGGGAGAGTGGTGGAAGTCGTAGTGGAATAAAAAGACAATATCAATGCCCCTTGAAAGAGTGCTGTAGGTTACAGTGAAATAAAATGACAATATCAATGCCTCTTGCAAGAGCTGTGGAGTTCAGAGTGGTTTAAATTTACGGTTTTAATGCACCTTGGAAGAGACGTGGAGGTCACAGTAGCTTAACAATACGGTTTTAATGCCCCTTGGAAGAGTGGTGGAGGTCGCAGTGGATTAAAAAGACAATATCAATGCCACTTGGTAGAGTGGTGAAGGTCCCAGTGGAATAAAAAGACAATATCAATGCCCCTTGGAAGAGTGGTGGAGGTTACAGTGGAATAAAAAGACAATATCAATGCCCAGTGAAATAGACGTGGAGGTCACAATAGCTTAACAAGACGGTTTTAATGCCCCTTGGAAGAGAGGTGGAAGTTGCAGTGGAATAAAAAGACAATATCAATGCCCCTTGGAAGAGTGCTGGAGGTTACATTGGAAAAAAAAGACAATATCAATGCCCCTTGCAAGAGCTGTGGAGTTCAGAGTGGTTTATATTGACGGTTTTAATGCCCCTTGGAAGAGTGATGGAGGTTACAGTGGAATAAAAAGACAATATCAATGCCCCTTGGAACAGTGGTGGAGGTTATAGTTAAATAAAAAGGCAATATCAATGCCCCGTGGAAGAGATGTGGAGGTCACAATAGCTTAACAAGACGGTTTTAATGCCCCTTGGAAGAGTGGTGGAGGTCGCAGTGGATTAAAAAGACAATATCAATGAGCCTTGGTAGAGTGGTGAAGGTCGCAGTGGAATAAAAAGACATTATCAATGCCCCTTGGAAGAGTGGTGGAGGTCGCAGTGGAATAAAAAGACAATATCAATGCCCCTTGGACGAGTGGTGGAGGTTACAGTGGAATAAAAAGACAATTTCAATGCCGCGTGGAAGAGACGTGGAGGTCACAGTAGCTTAACAAGACGGTTTTAATGCCTCTTGGAGGACTGGTGGAGGTCGCAGTGGAATAAAAAGACACTATCAATGCCCCTTAGAAGAGTGGTGGAGGTTGGAGTGGAATAAAAAGACAATAATAATGCCCTTTGGAAGAGCTGTGGAGTTCAGAGTGGTATAACCAGATGGTTTTAACGCTTCTTGGAAGAGGCGTGGAGGTCACAGTAACTTCACAAGGCGGTTTTAATGCCCCTTGGAAGAGTGGTGGAGGTCACAGTGGAATAAAAAAACAATATCAATGCCCCTTGGAAGATTGGTGGAGGTAACAGTGGAATAAAAAGACAATATCAATGCCCCGTGGAAGAGATGTGGAGATCACTGTAGCTTAACAATATGATTTTAATGCCCCTTGGAAGAGTGGTGGAGGTCGCAATGGAATAAAAAGACAAGGTCAATGCCCCTTGGAAGTGTGGTGGAGGTTAGAGTGGAATAAAAAGACAATACAAATGCCCCTTGGAAGAGAAGTGGTTTAACCAGATGGTTTTAATGCCCCTTGGAAGAGAAGTAGACATCACAGTAGCATAACAAGACGGTTTTAATGCCCCTTGGAAGAGTGGTGGAGTTCGCAGTGGATTAAAAAGACAATATCAATGCCTCTTGGAAGAGTGGTGGAGGTCGCAGTGGAATAAAAAGACAATATCAATGCCTCGTGTAAGGGACGTTGAGGTAACAGTAGCTTAACAAGACGGTTTTAATGCCCCTTGGAAGAGTGGTGGAGGTTGCAGGGGATTAAAAAGACAATAACAATGCACACTGGAAGAGTGGTGGAGGTCGCAGTGGAATAAAAAGACAAAATCTATGCCCCTTGGAAGAGTGGTGGAGGTTAAAATGGAATAAAAAGACAATATCAATGCCCCTTGGAAGAGCTGTGGAGTTCGGAGTGGTTTAACCAGACGGTTTTAATACCCCTTGGAAGAGACAAGGAGGTCACAGTAGCTTAACAAGACTGTTTTAATGCCACTTTGAAGAATGGTGGAGGTCGCAGTGGATTAAAAAGACAATATCAATGCCCCTTAGAAGAAAGGTGGAAGTCGCAGTGGAATAAGAAGACAATGTCAATGCCACTTGGAAGAGTGGTGGAGGTTACAGTAGAATAAAAAGATAAAATCAATGCCCCATGGAATAAACATGGACGTGACAGTAGCTTAACAAGACGGCTTTAATGCCCCTTGGAAGAGTGGTGGAGGTTGCAGTGGATTAAAAAGACAATATCAATGCCCATTGGAAGAGTGGTAGAGGTCGCAGTGGAATAAAAGGACAAAATCAATGCCCCCTGGAAGAGTGGTGGAGGTTACAGTGGAATAAAAAGACATTATCAGTGCCCCATGGAAGAGTTGTGGAGGTCACTGTAGCTTAACAAGATGGTCTTAATGATCTTTGGAAGAGTGGTGGAGGTCGCAGTGGAATAAATAGACAACGTCAATGCCCCTTGGAAGAGTGGTGGAGGTTAGAGTGGAAAAAAAAGACAATACCAGTGCTCCTTGGAAGAGCTGTGGAGTTCAGAGTGGTTTAAATTGACGGTTTTAATGCCCTTGGAAGAGACGTGGAGGTCATAGTGGATTAAAAAGACAATATCAATGCCCCTTGGAAGAGTGGTGGATGTCGCAGTGGATTAAAAAGACAATATCAATGCCCTTTGGAAGAGTGGTGGAGGTCGCAGTGGAATTAAAAGACAATATGAATGCCCCGTGGAAGGGACGTGGAGGTCATAGTAGCTTCACAAGATGGTTTTAATGGCCCTTGAAAGAGAGGTGGAGGTCGCAGTGGATTAAAAAGACAATATCAATGCCTCTTGTAAGAGCTGTGGAGTTCAGAGTATTTAACCAGACGGTTTTAATGCCCCTTGGTAGAGACGAGGAGGTCACAGTAGCTTAACAAGACTGTTTTAATGCCCCTTGGAAGAGTGGTGGAGATCGTTGTGGATTTAAAAGACAATATCAAAGCCCCTTAGATGAGTGGTGGAGGTCGCAGTGGAATAAAAAGACAATATCAATGCCCCTTGGAAGATTGGTGGAGGTTACAGTGGAATGAAAAAACAATATCAATGCCCCTTGGAAGAGTGGTGGAGGTTACAGTGGAATAAAAAGACAATATCAATGCCCTGTGTAAGAAACTTGGAGGTCACAGTAGCTTAACAAGATGGTTTAAATGCCCCTTGGAAGAGTCGTGGACATCGCAGAGGAATAAAAAGACAATATCAATGCACTTGGAAGAGTGCAGAAGGTGGAGCTCAGAGCGGTTTAACCAGATGGTTTTAATGCCCCTTGGAAGAGACTTGGAGGTCACCGTACCATAACAAGAGGGTTTAATGCCCCTTGGAAGAGTGGTGGAGGTCGCAACGGAATAAAAAGACAATATCAATGCCACTTGGAAGAGTGGTGGAGGTTACAGTGGAATAAAAAGACAATATCAATGACCCTTGGAAGAGTGGTGGAGGTAGCAGTGGAATAAAAAGACCTTGTCAATACCCCTTGGAAGAGCTGTGGAGCTCAGAGCGGTTTAACCAGACGGTTTTATTGCCCCTTGGAAGAAACTTGGAGGTCACAGTAGCTAAACAAGACGGTTTTAATGCCCCTTGGAAGAGTGGTGGAGGTCGCAGTGGATTAAAAAAACATTATCGATGCCGCATGGAAGAGTGTTGGAGGTCGCAGTGGAATAAAAAGAAAATACCAATGCCCCTTAGAAGAGTGGTGTAGGTTACAGTGGAAAAAAAGGACAATATCAATGATCCTTGGAAGAGGGGTGAAGGTTGCAGTGGAATAAAAAGACAATATCAATGTCCCTTGGAAGAGTGGTGGAGGTCGCAGTGGATTAAAAAGGTACTATCAATGCCCCTAGGAAGAGTGCTGGAGGTTACAGTGGAATAAAAAATAATATCAAAGCCCCTTGCAAGAGCTGTGGAGTTGAGAGTTGTTTAAATTGACGGTTTTAATGCCCCTTGGAAGAGTGGTGGAGGTCGCAGTGGATTAAAAAGACAATATCAATGAGCCTTGAAAGAGTGGTGGAGGTAGCAGTGGAATAAAAAGATATTATCAATGCACCTTGGAAGAGTGGTAGAGGTCGTAGTGGAATAAAAAGACAATATCAATGCCCCTTGGACGAGAGGTGGATGTTACAGTGGAATAAAAAGACAATTTCAATGCCCCGTGGAAGAGACGTGGAGGTCACAGTAGCTTAACAAGACGTTTTTAATGCCTCTTGGAGGACTGGTGGAGGTCGTTGTGGAATAAAAAGACAATATCAATGCCCCTTGGAAGAGTGGTGGAGGTTACAGTGGAATAATAAGACAATAACAATGCCCCTTGGAAGAGCTGTGGAGTTCAGAGTGGTATAACCAGACGGTTTTAACGCTCCTTGGAAGAGACGTGGAGGTCACAGTAACTTAACAAGACGGTTTTAATGCCTCTTGGAAGAGTGGTGGAGGTCACAGTGGAATAAAAAGACAATATCAATGCCCCGTGGAAGAGATGTGGAGGTCACTGTAGCTTAACAATATGGTTTTAATGCCCCTTGGAAGAGTGGTGGAGGTCGCAGTGAAATAAAAAGACAATGTCAATGCCCCTTGGAAGAGTGGTGGAGGTTAGAGTGGAATAAAAAGACTACAAATGCCCCTTGGAAGAGCTGTGGAGTTCAGAGTGGTTTAACCAGATGGTTTTAATGCCCATTGGAAGAGAAGTCGACGTCACAGTAGCATAGCAAGACGGTTTTCATGCCCCTTGGAAGGGTGGTAGAGGTCGCAATGGAATAAAAAGACAATATCAATGCCCCTTGGAAGAGTGGTGGAGGTCGCAGTAAAATAAAAAGACAATATCATTGCCCCTTGGAAGAGCTGTGGAGTTCACAGTGGTTGAACCAGAAGGTTTTATATAGTTACATAGTTACATAGTTAGTAAAGCCGAATAAAGACTTGCGTCCATCAAGTTCGACCTGTTAGTTCTGTAATTGCTAAAGTTGATCCAGAGGAGGGCAAAAACCCCAAATGATTTAGCCAATCTCCACCTGAGGAAAAATTCCCTCCCGACTCTGAAACCAGCAGTCAGAATAAATCCCTGTATCAACCTACTATTTTATTTTATTTATAAGTATATGCTGAAATCTGCCTGGTATCTAGAAATGCATCCAGTCCCCGCTTGAACTGGTGTAGTGAATCCGACATTACCGTCTCCTCACTCAGTGAATTCCATATTCTCACTGCTCTTACCGTAAAGAACCCCTTCCTATGCTGGTGCTGAAACCTTTTCTCTTCCAGTCTTAGTGAGTGCCCTCTTGTTACCGTAATATCCCTCCTTTTGAACAAATCCCGGGAAAGATCTCTATACTGTCCCCTAACATATTTGTACACATTTATTATGTCCCCCCTCAACCTTCTCTTTTCCAGGCTGAATAGTCCTAGTTTTGCCAACCTCTCTAGGTATTGCAGTCCCTCCATTCCCTTTATTAATTTTGTTGCCCTCCTTTGTACCTTTTCAAGCTCATTTATATCCTTTCTATATATTGGGGCCCATAACTGAGCACAGTATTCCAAGTGTGGTCTGACCAGTGCTTTGTACAGTGGAAGAACAATGTTCTCATCCTTTGCAGCTATACCTCTTCTGATACATCCCATTACCCTGTTTGCCCTTACAGCAGCGGCCTGACTTTGGGCACTCCAATTTAGTTTGCTATCAATCAAGATGCCCAAGTCCTTCTCCATCTCTGAATTCCCCAATGATTTCCCATTCAGTGAGTACTGGTGACTTCCATTTTTCCTTCCCATATGTATGACCTTACATTTCTCCTCGTTAAACCTCATTTGCCATTTAATGCTCCACCTACCCAGCTTATCCAAATCCCTCTGTAGGTCTGCACTGTCCTCTTTTGTATTAATTGTTTTACATAACTTTGTGTCATCTGCAAATATTGATATTTTACTATTTATCCCGTTGACTATGTCGTTAATAAAGATATTAAATAACATTGGGCCTAGTACAGACCCCTGTGGTACCCCACTAGTGACGCTTACCCATTCTGAGAATATTCCATTTATAACCACCCTCTGCCTTCTATCCTTTAGCCAGTTAGCTACCCACTTGCAGACATTTTCCCCCAGCCCCATCATTCTCATTTTGTATACCAACCTATTATGTGGCACGCTATCGAACGCTTTTGAGAAGTCGAGATACATGACATCCACTGGTTCCCCCTGATCTACTCGAGAGCTAACCTCCTCGTAGAAGTCAATCAGGTTTGTTTGGCAGGAGCGATTCCTCATGAATCCATGTTGGTTCGGGATTAAAAGATTATTAGCATCAAGATGCTCCGTAATTGCCTCTTTAATGAAGCTTTCAAAAATTTTGCCCACAACGGACGTCAGACTCACCGGCCGATAGTTTCCGGTGTCACTTTTCGCTCCCTTTTTGAACATTGGCACTACATTCGCCTGTCGCCAATCAAGTGGTACAGACCCAGTCTCAACAGAGTCCTTAAATATAAGATATAACGGTCTGTCTATCACATTACTTAGTTCCCTTAGTACCCGTGGGTGTATGCCATCAGGTCCTGGTGATTTGTTTATTTTAATGTTACTGAGGCGTTTCTGTACCTCAACTTGGGTTAGATTAGTCATACTTAGTGGAGGATTAAGCTTGTCACTTCTCATTTCTCCTGTTAGTTCTATTTCCTTTGTGAATGTTGTCGAAAAAAAATTATTTAATAGATTAGCTTTATCCTCATCTTTCTCTATGATTTTGCCTTCATCACTTTTTATCGGTCCAATATTATCCGATTTAATCCTTTTACTATTTATATACGTAAAGAACAGTTTGGGATTTGATCTACTATCCCTAGCAATACGTTTCTCTGTTTCCTCCTTCGCTATTTTTATTTGTTTTTTACAGGTTCTCGTTTTTTCCTTGTAACACATTAGTGCCTCCTTGCTGTTTTCCTGTTTTAATCTCTTGAATGCCTCTTTTTTGCTATTTAACGCCCCTTTTACGTTCTTGTTCAACCATATTGGTTTCCTCTTATTTCGGGCCCTTTTATTCCCATACGGTATATACCTCTCGCACTGAGTATTCAGAATTCTTTTGAAGGTTTCCCATTTACTATTCGTATCCATTGATTAAGTACTTTGTCCCAGTCAATAAGTTGAAGGTTTTCTATCAGCTGATCAAACTTCGCCCTCCTAAAGTTTAATGTTTTAGTTGTTCCCTTATTGATAACCCTACTGAAGGGCATTTTGAAATTGATAATATTATGATCGCTATTACCTAGGTGCCCCCCTATCTGTACCTCAGTTATTCTATCAGGCCTATTAGTCAATATTAAGTCCAACACGGCCTTCCCTCTCGTTGGTTCCTGCACTAGTTGGGAGAGATAATTATCCTTAATATTTGTCAAGAACCTTTTTCCTTTCTGAGATCTACAGGTTTCAGTTTCCCAGTCAATAGCCGGGTAGTTGAAATCCCCCATTACAATCACTTCATTATTTTTTGCTACTTTGTCTATTTGTCCTAATAGCAGTTTCTCATTCTCCTCTGTTATATTTGGTGGCTTATAGCAGACCCCCAGTAATATTTTATTATTATTTTTTGCCCCCTTTATCTCTACCCACATGGACTCGACCCCCTCTTCTCCCTCTCCTATATCTTCCCTTAGTCTGGGTTTTAGACATGACTTTACATATAAGCAGACTCCTCCGCCTTTCCCCTGTTTCCGGTCCCTTCTAAATAAACTATAATCTAATAAATTTACCGCCCAGTCGTAGCTATCATCTAGCCAAGTCTCTGTTATACCTACGATGTCATACCTCTCCTCCGATATAAGCGCCCGCAGCTCATCCGCCTTATTGGTCAGGCCTCTTGCATTGGTCAGCATGCAAGATAAAACTTTGGGGTTATTTAGCATCCTATTCTTCTCTAACGATCTAACTGTACTATCCCCACCCCCCTCTCCACCCTCATTATATTCACTTCTCCCCTTCCCCCTTGCTTGCCTCACATCCCACCTATTTCCTTGGTTTCCCCCCCCCGTCTCTAGTTTAAAAACTCCTCCAACCTATTAGCCATCTTCTTCCCCAGCACCGCTGCACCCTCCCCATTGAGGTGCAGCCCGTCCCTACGGTAGAGCTTGTAGCCGACCGCGAAGTCGGCCCAGTTCTCCATGAACCCAAACCCTTCTGCCTTGCACCAACTCTTTAGCCACTTATTCACCTCCCTAACTTCCCATTGGCGCTCCTGTGTGGCTCGCGGGATTGGTAGTATTTCTGAGAAAACTACCTTGGAGGTCCTTGCCCTAAGCTTCCTACCTAGGTCCCTGAAATCATTTTTAAGGACCCTCCATCTACCACTCACTTTGTCATTGGTGCCGATGTGGACCATGACCGCTCGGTCTTCGCCAGCCCCACCCAGTAACCTGTCAACCCGATCCACGATGTGCCGAACTCGAGCGCCAGGGAGGCAGCACACCGTTCGGCGATCCCGGTCTTTGTGACAGATTGCCCTGTCTGTCCCCCTAATAATAGAGTCACCCACTACCAGAACCTGTCTTGCCTGCCCTACACTTCCCCCCTCCCCCTCATTACTGGAGCATACACTCCCCCGGCGGTCAGAGGATCTGTCGTGCTCCAATAATGCCGGTTCTGAACCAGCCTTCCTATACTTCTTCCCTCTATCCCTCCTAACTGTTATCCAGCTCCCTGCCTGTCCAGCCTGCACTTCCCCTCTATGCTCCACCCCCAGTATTAACCCATTGAGTGTCTGCTCGGTGAGCAGAAAACTTCGTTCCATGTTGTCGATGCTCCTCAGTATCACTATCTGAGCACTTAGATCCAGAATTTGGGCTTCCAAGTGCATGGTATGCTCACATCTCTCGCAGCAGTATGGATCCTCGAGCGGTTGCTCACAGAATGCATACATTGCGCAAGATGTACACTGCACGGCTCCGGCCAACATGGACGTCATTCTAAATATGGGGATACAGTCAGTATATATATACAAGTACAAAACGCAATTATTTATATATAGGTGTATGGACGGGGATCAATTAGGGATGTGCAAGTGTATCAATTAGATATCGACGGGGGATCAGTTAAGTATGGACGGGGGATCAATTAATTATCAAGTATGGACGGGGAAATCAGCTAAGTAGGTCAGGTGGATTAATTAAGTAAAAAGTAAAGTAAAGAAAGAATGAAATAAAGTCAGCAATTCAGTCCTAAGTCCTCCCTTCCAAACTCCCTGAATCCAAAGTCACTGAAAAACAAGTCACACACTTACTTTCGTTCGCACTTACGCTCTGGACACACGCAGCTCGTTCACACTCGCAAACTAAGAGATTTAAAGAGTTTTTTTTTTTTTTTCCTTTTCCAGCAATGTACCCTTCACCTCAATGCACTTCCAAAGGACTTGATGCCCAACAAGCTGCCCCTTATAAACCCTAATTATGACCCCTTCCCCTTAATTAACCCCTTGTGAGTAAATCTACACCTCAGGATTTTAGTGCAATGTAGTTAACCCTTAAATACACAGGTAGTAAACTAAGAAACTAAAACTGTAGTGAGAAAATAGGTGTTAAAAAGCCCAATAAATCTAAACAGGTAGAAAAGCACTCAGCAGGTCACAATGCAGCACTCACCGCAATTCACAGAGGTATTTTCTGCAGGATTCCCAATACCTCTTCACAGAAAAACAAGTCACACACTTACTTTCGTTCGCACTTAAGCTCCGGACATACGCAGCTCGTTCACAATCGTAAACTAAGATTTAAAGAGTTTTTTTTTTTTTTTCCTTTTCCAGCAATGTACCCTTCACCTCAATGCACTTCCAAAGTGGTGGAGGTCGCAGTGGAATAAAACAACATTATCAATGCCCCAAGGAAGAGTGGTGGAGGTCGCAGTGGAATAAAAAGACAATATCAATGCCCCTTGGACGAGTGGTGGAGGTTACAGTGGAATAAAAAGACAATTTCCATGCCCGTGGAAGAGACGTGGAGGTCACAGTAGCTTAACAAGACTGTTTTAATGCATTTTGGAGGACTGGTGGAGGTCGCAGTGGAATAAAAAGACAATATCAATGCCCCTTGGAAGAGTGGTTGAGGTTACAGTGGAATAAAAAGACAATAATAGTGCCCCTTGGAAGAACTGTGGAGTTCAGAGTGGTATAACCAGATGGTTTTAATGCTCCTTGGAAGAGACGTGGAGGTCAAATTAACTTAACAAGACGGTTTTAATGCCCCTTGGAAGAGTGGTGGAGGTCGCAGTGGAATAAAAAAACAATATCAATGCACCTTGGAAAATTGGTGGAGGTTACAGTGGAATAAAAAGACAATATCAATGCCCCGTGGAAGCAATGTGGAGGTCACTGTAGCTTAACAATATGGTTTCAATGCCCCTTGGAAGAGTGGTGGAGGTCGCAGTGGAATAAAAAGACAATGTCAATGCCCCTTGGAAGAGTGGTGGACGTTAGAGTGGAATAAAAAGACAAGAGCTGTGGAGATCAGAGTTGTTTAACCAGATGGTTTTAATGCCCCTTGGAGGAGAAGTCGACGTCACAGTAGCATAACAAGACGGTTTTAATGCCCCTTTGAAGAGTGGTGGAGTTCGCAGTGGATTAAAAAGACAATATCAATGCCCCTTGGAAGAGTGGTGGAGGTCGCAGTGGAATAAAAAGACAATATCAATTCCCCGTGAATTGACGTGGAGGCCACAGTAGCTTAACAAGGTGGTTTTAATGCCCCTTGGAAGAGTATTGGAGGTTGCAGGGGATTAAAAAGACAATAACAATGCCCATTGGAAGAGTGGTGGAGTTCGCAGTGGAATAAAAAGACAAAATCAATGCCCCTTGGAAGAGTGGTGGAGGTTACAGTGGAATAAAAAGACAATATCAATGCATCTTGTAAGAGCTGTGGAGTTCAGAGTATTTAACCAGACGGTTTTAATGCCCCTTGGTAGAGACAAGGAGGTCACAGTAGCTTAACAAGACTGTTTTAATGCCCCTTGGTAGAGTGGTGGAGATCGTTGTGGATTTAAAAGACAATATCAAAGCACCTTAGATGAGTGGTGGAGGTCGCAGTGGAATAAAAAGACAATATCAATGCCCCTTGGAAGATTGGTGGAGGTTACAGTGGAATGAAAAACAATATCAATGCCCCTTGGAAGAGTGGTGGAGGCTACAGTGGAATAAAAAGACAATATCAATGCCCTGTGTAAGAAACTTGGAGGTCACAGTAGCTTAACAAGATGGTTTTAATGCCCCTTGGAAGAGTCGTGGAGGTCGCAGAGGAATAAAAAGACAATATCAATGCACTTGGAAGAGTGCAGAAGGTTACAATGGAATAAAAAGACATTGTCAATGCCCCTTGGAAGAGCTGTGGAGCTCAGAGCGGTTTAACAAGACTGGTTTAATGCCCCTTGGAAGAGTGGTGGAGGTCGCAATGGAATAAAAAGACAATATCAGTGCCCCGTGAAAGGGACGTGGAGGTCACAGTAGCATAACAAGACGGTTTTAATGCCCATTGGAAGAGTGGTGGAGGTCGCAGTGGATAAAAAAGACAATATCATTGCCTCTTGGAAGAGCTGTGGAGTACAGAGTGGTTTAACCAGACGGTGTAATGCCCCTTGGAAGAGACGTGGAGGTCACAGTAGCTTATCAAGACTGTTTTAATGCCCCTTCGAAGAGTGGTGGAGGTCGCAGTGGAATAAAAAGACAATATCAATTCCCCTTGGAAGAGATGTGGAGGTCGCAGTGGAATAAAAACACAATATCAATGCTTCGTGGAACAGACTTGGAGGTCACAGTAGCTTAACAAGATGGTTTTAATGCCCCTTGGAAGAGAGGTGGAGGTCGCTGTGGAATAAAAATACAATATCAATGCCCCTTGGAAGAGTGGTGGAGGTCGCAGTGGAATAAAAAGACAATATTAATGCCCCTTGGAAGAGTGGTGGAGGTCGCAGTAAAATAAAAAGACAATATCAATGCCCCTTGGAAGAGTGGTGGAGGTTACAGTGGAATAAAAAGACAATATCAATGTCCCTTGGAAGACCTGTGGAGTTCACAGTGGTTTAACTAGAAGGTTTTAAGGCACCGTGGAATCATAGAATCATAGAATCATAGAATCATAGAATGGTAGAGTTGGAAGGGACCTCCTGGGTCATCTAGTCCAACCCCCTGCTCAAAGCAGGATTCACTAGATCATCTCAGACAGATGTCTGTCCAGCCTCTGTTTGAAGACGTCCATTGAAGGGGAACTCACCACCTCTCGTGGCAGCCTGTTCCACTCATTAATCACCCTAACTGTCAAAAAGTTTTTTCTAATATCTAATCTGTGTCTCCTCCTATTTAGTTTCATCCCATTGCTTCTAGTCTTTCCTTGTGCAAATGAGAATAAAGATGATCCTTCTACAATGTGACAGCCCTTGACATATTTGTAGACAGCTATTAAGTCTCCTCTCAGTCTTCTTTTTTGCAAGCTAAACATTCCCAAATCCTGCAACCGTTCCTCATAGGACATGGTTTGCAGACCAGTCACCATTCTGGTCGCTCTTCTCTGAACTTGCTCCAGTTTGTCTATGTCTTTTTTAAAATGTGGTGCCCAAAACTGTACACAGTATTCCAGATGAGGTCTGACCAAAGAGGAGTAAAGACCCATAATGACTTCACGTGATCTAGACTGTATGCTTCTGTTAATACATCCCAGAATTGTATTTGCCTTTTTTGCTGCTGCATCACACTGTTGACTCATGTTCAGTCTATGATCTATTAGTATACCTAAGTCTTTTTCACATGTACTGTTGCTTAGCTCTATTCCTCCCATTCTGTATATGCTTTTTTCATTTTTATTGCCCAGATGTAGTACTTTGCATTTTTCCCTGTTAAAAACCATTCTGTTGGTTGCTGCCCACTGCTCCAGTTTATTTAGGTCTTTTTGAATCCTCTCTCTCTCTTCTCTAGTATTAGCTATCCCTCCTAGCTTTGTGTCATCAGCAAATTTAATCAGTTTACCCTCAATTCCTCCATCTAAATCATTGATAAAGATGTTGAACAATACAGGTCCCAGGACGGAGCCCTGTGGTACCCCACTTGAGACATTCATCCAGCTGGATGTGAAGCCATTTACAACCACCCTTTGAGTCCGATCACTAAGCCAGTTATGAATCCACCTAACAGTTGCCTGGTCCATTGCATATTTGGTCATTTTTTCAATAAGGATGGTGTGAGATACTTTGTCAAATGCTTTGCTGAAGTCAAGATATACTATATCTACAGCATTTCCCTGATCCACCCAGTCAGTGATTCTGTCATAGAAGGAAATTAAGTTAGTCTGACATGACTTGTTAGTTACAAACCCATGCTGACTCTGGTTAATCACTTCATTCTTATCCAGGTACTTACATACATGTTGTTTAATAATTTGTTCAAAGATCTTTCCTGGTATAGAAGTCAGACTCACCGGCCTATAGTTCCCTGGGTCCACCTTCTTCCCCTTTTTGAAGATAGGAACAACATTTGCTCTTCTCCAGTCTTCTGGGACTTCTCCTGTTCTCCAAGAATTTTCAAAGATTATGGAGAGTGGTTCTAAAATTTCTTCTACGATCTCCTTCAGTACTCTGGGGTGTAATTCATCTGGACCTGGTGACTTGAACTCATTTATGTTAGCTAAATATTCCCTCACAATCTTTCTGTTTACAGATAACTTGGATTCCTCTATTCCTTTAAAAGGACAGTGAAGATCAGTTGATGTTACATTTTCTTTCTGAGAGAAAACAGATGCAAAATAGGAATTAAAAAGTTCGGCCTTCTCAACATCCTCTCTTACCATTTCTCCATTTTCATCCTGTAAAAATCCTATAGCATCTTTGACTTTTCTTTTACTTTTGACATACCCCCAAAATCCTTTTTTATTGCTTTTGACATCTCTTGCAAGCCTTAATTCATTGTCAGCTTTAGCTAACCTGATACGTGCCCTGCAGGATCTGCAGACTGCATTATAATCTTCTTTAGATATGCCTCCCTCTTTCCATTTAATAAGCATTTCTTTCTGGAATAGACGTGGAGGTCACAGCAGCTAAAAAAGATAGTTTTAATGCTTCTTGGAAGAGTGATGGAGGTCGCAGTGGATTAAAAAGACAAAATAAATGCCCCTTGGAAGAGTGGTGGACGTTACAGTGGAATAAAAAGACAATATCAATTCCCCGTGCAAGAGCTGTGGAGTTCAGAGTGATTTAACCAGACGGTTTTAATGCTCCTTGGAAGAGACGTGGAGGTCACAGTAGCTTATCAAAACTGTTTTAATGCCCCTTGGAAGAGTGGTGGAGGTCGCAGTGGAATAAAAAGACAATATCAATTCCACTTGGAAGAGATGTGGAGGTCGCAGTGGAATAAAAAGACAATATCAATGCCTCGTGGAAGAGACTTGGAGGTCACAGTAGCTTAACAAGAGGGTTTTAATGCCCCTTGGAAGAGAGGTGGAGGTCACAGTGGAATAAAAAGACAATATCAATGCCCCTTGGAAGAGTGGTGGAGGTTACAATGGAATAAAAAGACCTTGTCAATACCCCTTGGAAGAGCTGTGGAGCTCAGAGCGGTTTAACCAGACGTTTTTATTGCCCCTTGGAAGAAACTTGGAGGTCACAGTAGCTAAACAAGACGGTTTTAATGCCCCTTGGAAGAGTGGTGGAGGTCGCAGTGGATTAAAAAAACATTATCGATGCCCCATGGAAGAGTGGTGGAGGTCGCAGTGGAATAAAAAGAAAATATCAATGCCCCTTAGAAGAGTGGTGGAGGTTACAGTGGATTAAAAAGACAATATCAATGAGCCTTGGAAGAGTGGTGGAGCTCGCAGTAGAATAAAAATACATTATCAATGCCCCTTGGAAGAGTGGTGGAGGTCGCAGTGGAATAAAAAGACAATATCAATGCCCCTTGGACGAGTGGTGGAGGTTACAGTGGAATAAAAAGACAATTTCAATGCCCCGTGGAAGAGACGTGGAGGTCACAGTAGCTTAACAAGACGGTTTTAATGCCTCTTGGAGGACTGGAGGAGGTCGCAGTGGAATAAAAAGACAATATCAATGCCCCTTGGAAGAGTGGTGGAGGTTACAGTGGAATAAAAAGACAATAACAGTGCCCCTTGGAAGAGCTGTAGAGTTCAGAGTGGTAAAACCAGACGATTTTAACGCTGCTTGGAAGAGACGTGGAGGTCACAGTAACTTAGCAAGACGGTTTTAATGCCCCTTGGAAGAGTGGTGGAGGTCGCAGTGGAATAAAAAAACAATATCAAGGCCCCTTGGAAGATTGGTGGAGGTTACAGTGGAATAAAAAGACAATATCAATGCCCCGTGGAAGAAATGTGGAGGTCACTGTATCTTAACAATATGGTTTTAATGCCCCTTGGAAGAGTGGTGGAGGTCGCAGTGGAATAAAAAGACAATGTTAATGCCCCTTGGAAGAGTGGTGGAGGCTAGAGTGGAATAAAAAGACAATACAAATGCCCCTTGGAAGAGCTGTGGAGTTCAGAGTTGTTTAACCAGATGGTTTTAATGCCCCTTGGAGGAGAAGTCGACGTCAGAGTAGCATAACAAGACGGTTTTAATGCCCCTTGGAAGAGTGGTGGAGTTCGCAGTGGATTAAAAAGACAATATCAATGCCCCTTGGAAGAGTGGTGGAGGTCGCAGTGGAATAAAAAGACAATATCAATGCCCCGTGGAATTGACGTGGAGGTCACAGTAGCTTAACAAGACTGTTTTAATGCCCCTTGGAAGAGTGGTGGAGGTTGCAGTGGATTAATAAGACAATATCAATGCCCATTGGAAGAGTGGTAGAGGTCGCAATGGAAAAAAAAGACAAAATCAATGCCCCTTGGAAGAGTGGTGGAGGTTACAGTGGAATAAAAAGACAATATCAATGCCCCATGGAAGAGTTGTGGAGGTCACTGTAGCTTAACAAGATGGTCTTAATGCCCCTTGGAAGAGTTGTGGAGGTCGCAGTGGAATAAATAGACAATGTCAATGCCCCTTGGAAGAGTGGTGGAAGTTAGAGTGGAATAAAAAGACAATACCAGTGCTCCTTGGAAGAGCTGTTGAGCTCAGAGTGGTTTCAATTGACGGTTTTAATGCCCCTTTGAAGAGACGTGGAGGTCACAGTGGATTAAAAAGACAATATCAATGCTCCTTGGAAGAGTGGTGGAGGTCGCAGTGGATTAAAAAGACAATATCAATGCCCCTTGGAAGAGTGGTGGAGGTCGCAGTGTTATAAAAAGACAATATCAATGCCCCGTGGAAGGGATGTGAAGATCACAGTAGTTTCACAAGACGGTTTTAATACCCCTTGGAAAAGAGGTGGAGGTCGCAGTTGACTAAAAAGACAATATCAATGACCCTTGGAAGAGTGGTGGAGGTCGCAGTGGAATAAAAAGACAATATCAATGCCGCTTGGAATAGTGGTGGATGTTATGGGCGAATAAAAAGACAATATCAATGCTCTTGTAAGAGCTGTGGAGTTCAGAGTGTTTAACCAGACGGTTTTAATGGCCCTTGGAAGAGACGAGGAGGTCACAGTAGCTTAACAAGACTGTTTTAATGCTTCTTTGTAGAGAGATGGAGGTCGCAGTGGATTAAAAGGACAAAATCAATGCCCCTTGGAAGAGTGGTGGAGGTTACAGTGGAATAAAAAGACAATATCAATGACTCTTGCAAGAGCTGTGGAGTTCAGAGTGGTTTAAATTGACGGTTTTAATGCCACTTGGAAGAGACGTGGAGGTCACAGTAGCTTAGCAAGACGGTGTTAATGCCCCTTGGAAGAGTGGTGGAGGTCGCAGTGGATTAAAAAGTCATTATCAAAGCCCCTTGGAAGAGTGGTGGAGGTCGCAGTGGAATAAAAAGAAAATATCAATGCCCCTTAGAAGAGTGGTGGAGGTTAAAGTGGAAAAAAAGGACTATATCAATTTCCCTTAGAAGAGTGGTGGAGGTCGCAGTGGATTAAAAAGACAATATCAATGCCCCTTGGAAGAGTGGTAGAGGTCACAGTGGAATAAAAAGACAATATCAATGCCCCGTGGAAGGGTTGTGGAGGTCACTGTAGCTTAACAAGACCATTTTAATGCCCCTTGGAAGAGTGGTAGAGGTCGCAGTGGATTAAAAAGACTATCAAATCCCCTTGGAAGAGTGGTGGAGGTCGCAGTGGAAAAAAAAGACAATATCAATGCCCCTTGGAAGAGTGTTGAAGGTTACAATTGAAAAAAAAGACAATATCAATGCCTCTTGGAAGAGCTGTGTAGTTCAGAGTGGTTTAACAATGTGGTTTTAATGTCCCTTGGAAGAGAAGTGGAGGTCACAGAAACTTATCGAGACTGTTTTAAAGCCCCTTGGAGGAGTGGTAGAGGTCCCAGTTAATTAAAAAGACAATATCAATGACCTTGGAAGAGTGGTGGAGGTTACAGTGGAATAAAAAGACAATATCAATGCCCCTTGGAAGAGTGGTGGAGGTTACAGTGGAATAAAGAGACAATATCAATGTCCCTTGGAAGAATGGTGGAGGTTACAGTGGAATAAAAAGACAATTTTAATGCCCCTTGAAAGAGTGGTGGAGGTTCCAATTAAATAAAAATACAATATCAATACCCCTTGGAAGAGACGTGGAGGTCACAGTGGAATAAAAAAACATTATTAATGCCCCTCGGAAGAGTGGTGGAGGTTAGAGTGGAATAAAAAGACAATATCAATGCCCCTTGGAAGAGCTGGGGAGTTCACAGTGGTTTAACCAGAAAGTTTTAATGTACCATAGAATAGACGTGGAGGTCACAGTAGCTTAACAAAAATGTTTTAATACCCCTTGGAAGAGTGGTGGAGATCGTTGTGGATTTAAAAGACAATATCAATGCATCTTACAAGAGTGGTGGAGGTCGCAGTGGAATAAAAAGACAATATCCATGCCCCTTGGAAGATTGGTGGAAGTTACAGTGGAATAAAAAGACAATATCAATCCCCCTTGGAAGAGTGGTGGAGGTTACAGTGGATTAAAAATATCAATGCCTTGTGTACTAAACTTGGAGGTCACAGTAGCTTAACAAGACGGTTTTAATGCCCCTTGGAAGAGTCGTGAACGTCGCAGAGGAATAAAAAGGCAATATCAATGCACGTGGAAGAGTGCAGAAGGTTACAATGGAATAAAAAGACATTGTCAATGCCCCTTGGAAGAGCTGTGGAGCTCAGAGCGGTTTAACCAGACAGTTTTAATGCCCCTTGAAAGAGACTTGGAGGTCACAGTAGCTTAACAAGATGGTTTTAATGCCCCTTGGAAGAGTGATGGAGGTCGCAGTGGATTAAAAAGACAAAATAAATGCCCCTTGGAAGAGTGGTGGACGTTACAGTGGAATAAAAAGACAATATCAATTCCCCGTGCAAGAGCTGTGGAGTTCAGAGTGATTTAACCAGACGGTTTTAATGCTCCTTGGAAGAGACGTGGAGGTCACAGTAGCTTATCAAAACTGTTTTAATGCCCCTTGGAAGAGTGGTGGAGGTCGCAGTGGAATAAAAAGACAATATCAATTCCACTTGGAAGAGATGTGGAGGTCGCAGTGGAATAAAAAGACAATATCAATGCCTCGTGGAAGAGACTTGGAGGTCACAGTAGCTTAACAAGATGGTTTTAATGCCCCTTGGAAGAGAGGTGGAGGTCACAGTGGAATAAAAAGACAATATCAATGCCCCTTGGAAGAGTGGTGGAGGTTACAATGGAATAAAAAGACCTTGTCAATACCCCTTGGAAGAGCTGTGGAGCTCAGAGCGGTTTAACCAGACGTTTTTATTGCCCCTTGGAAGAAACTTGGAGGTCACAGTAGCTAAACAAGACGGTTTTAGTGCCCCTTGGAAGAGTGGTGGAGGTCGCAGTGGATTAAAAAAACATTATCGATGCCCCATGGAAGAGTGGTGGAGGTCGCAGTGGAATAAAAAGAAAATATCAATGCCCCTTAGAAGAGTGGTGGAGGTTACAGTGGATTAAAAAGACAATATCAATGAGCCTTGGAAGAGTGGTGGAGCTCGCAGTAGAATAAAAATACATTATCAATGCCCCTTGGAAGAGTGGTGGAGGTCGCAGTGGAATAAAAAGACAATATCAATGCCCCTTGGACGAGTGGTGGAGGTTACAGTGGAATAAAAAGACAATTTCAATGCCCCGTGGAAGAGACGTGGAGGTCACAGTAGCTTAACAAGACGGTTTTAATGCCTCTTGGAGGACTGGAGGAGGTCGCAGTGGAATAAAAAGACAATATCAATGCCCCTTGGAAGAGTGGTGGAGGTTACAGTGGAATAAAAAGACAATAACAGTGCCCCTTGGAAGAGCTGTAGAGTTCAGAGTGGTAAAACCAGACGATTTTAACGCTGCTTGGAAGAGACGTGGAGGTCACAGTAACTTAGCAAGACGGTTTTAATGCCCCTTGGAAGAGTGGTGGAGGTCGCAGTGGAATAAAAAAACAATATCAAGGCCCCTTGGAAGATTGGTGGAGGTTACAGTGGAATAAAAAGACAATATCAATGCCCCGTGGAAGAAATGTGGAGGTCACTGTATCTTAACAATATGGTTTTAATGCCCCTTGGAAGAGTGGTGGAGGTCGCAGTGGAATAAAAAGACAATGTTAATGCCCCTTGGAAGAGTGGTGGAGGCTAGAGTGGAATAAAAAGACAATACAAATGCCCCTTGGAAGAGCTGTGGAGTTCAGAGTTGTTTAACTAGATGGTTTTAATGCCCCTTGGAGGAGAAGTCGACGTCAGAGTAGCATAACAAGACGGTTTTAATGCCCCTTGGAAGAGTGGTGGAGTTCGCAGTGGATTAAAAAGACAATATCAATGCCCCTTGGAAGAGTGGTGGAGGTCGCAGTGGAATAAAAAGACAATATCAATGCCCCGTGGAATTGACGTGGAGGTCACAGTAGCTTAACAAGACTGTTTTAATGCCCCTTGGAAGAGTGGTGGAGGTTGCAGTGGATTAATAAGACAATATCAATGCCCATTGGAAGAGTGGTAGAGGTCGCAATGGAAAAAAAAGACAAAATCAATGCCCCTTGGAAGAGTGGTGGAGGTTACAGTGGAATAAAAAGACAATATCAATGCCCCATGGAAGAGTTGTGGAGGTCACTGTAGCTTAACAAGATGGTCTTAATGCCCCTTGGAAGAGTTGTGGAGGTCGCAGTGGAATAAATAGACAATGTCAATGCCCCTTGGAAGAGTGGTGGAAGTTAGAGTGGAATAAAAAGACAATACCAGTGCTCCTTGGAAGAGCTGTTGAGCTCAGAGTGGTTTCAATTGACGGTTTTAATGCCCCTTTGAAGAGACGTGGAGGTCACAGTGGATTAAAAAGACAATATCAATGCTCCTTGGAAGAGTGGTGGAGGTCGCAGTGGATTAAAAAGACAATATCAATGCCCCTTGGAAGAGTGGTGGAGGTCGCAGTGTTATAAAAAGACAATATCAATGCCCCGTGGAAGGGATGTGAAGATCACAGTAGTTTCACAAGACGGTTTTAATACCCCTTGGAAAAGAGGTGGAGGTCGCAGTTGACTAAAAAGACAATATCAATGACCCTTGGAAGAGTGGTGGAGGTCGCAGTGGAATAAAAAGACAATATCAATGCCGCTTGGAATAGTGGTGGATGTTATGGGCGAATAAAAAGACAATATCAATGCTCTTGTAAGAGCTGTGGAGTTCAGAGTGTTTAACCAGACGGTTTTAATGGCCCTTGGAAGAGACGAGGAGGTCACAGTAGCTTAACAAGACTGTTTTAATGCTTCTTTGTAGAGAGATGGAGGTCGCAGTGGATTAAAAGGACAAAATCAATGCCCCTTGGAAGAGTGGTGGAGGTTACAGTGGAATAAAAAGACAATATCAATGACTCTTGCAAGAGCTGTGGAGTTCAGAGTGGTTTAAATTGACGGTTTTAATGCCACTTGGAAGAGACGTGGAGGTCACAGTAGCTTAGCAAGACGGTGTTAATGCCCCTTGGAAGAGTGGTGGAGGTCGCAGTGGATTAAAAAGTCATTATCAAAGCCCCTTGGAAGAGTGGTGGAGGTCGCAGTGGAATAAAAAGAAAATATCAATGCCCCTTAGAAGAGTGGTGGAGGTTAAAGTGGAAAAAAAGGACTATATCAATTTCCCTTAGAAGAGTGGTGGAGGTCGCAGTGGATTAAAAAGACAATATCAATGCCCCTTGGAAGAGTGGTAGAGGTCACAGTGGAATAAAAAGACAATATCAATGCCCCGTGGAAGGGTTGTGGAGGTCACTGTAGCTTAACAAGACCATTTTAATGCCCCTTGGAAGAGTGGTAGAGGTCGCAGTGGATTAAAAAGACTATCAAATCCCCTTGGAAGAGTGGTGGAGGTCGCAGTGGAAAAAAAAGACAATATCAATGCCCCTTGGAAGAGTGTTGAAGGTTGCAATTGAAAAAAAAGACAATATCAATGCCTCTTGGAAGAGCTGTGTAGTTCAGAGTGGTTTAACAATGTGGTTTTAATGTCCCTTGGAAGAGAAGTGGAGGTCACAGAAACTTATCGAGACTGTTTTAAAGCCCCTTGGAGGAGTGGTAGAGGTCCCAGTTAATTAAAAAGACAATATCAATGACCTTGGAAGAGTGGTGGAGGTTACAGTGGAATAAAAAGACAATATCAATGCCCCTTGGAAGAGTGGTGGAGGTTACAGTGGAATAAAGAGACAATATCGATGTCCCTTGGAAGAATGGTGGAGGTTACAGTGGAATAAAAAGACAATTTTAATGCCCCTTGAAAGAGTGGTGGAGGTTCCAATTAAATAAAAATACAATATCAATACCCCTTGGAAGAGACGTGGAGGTCACAGTGGAATAAAAAAACATTATTAATGCCCCTCGGAAGAGTGGTGGAGGTTAGAGTGGAATAAAAAGACAATATCAATGCCCCTTGGAAGAGCTGGGGAGTTCACAGTGGTTTAACCAGAAAGTTTTAATGTACCATAGAATAGACGTGGAGGTCACAGTAGCTTAACAAAAATGTTTTAATACCCCTTGGAAGAGTGGTGGAGATCGTTGTGGATTTAAAAGACAATATCAATGCATCTTACAAGAGTGGTGGAGGTCGCAGTGGAATAAAAAGACAATATCCATGCCCCTTGGAAGATTGGTGGAAGTTACAGTGGAATAAAAAGACAATATCAATCCCCCTTGGAAGAGTGGTGGAGGTTACAGTGGATTAAAAATATCAATGCCCTGTGTACTAAACTTGGAGGTCACAGTAGCTTAACAAGACGGTTTTAATGCCCCTTGGAAGAGTCGTGAATGTCGCAGAGGAATAAAAAGGCAATATCAATGCACGTGGAAGAGTGCAGAAGGTTACAATGGAATAAAAAGACATTGTCAATGCCCCTTGGAAGAGCTGTGGAGCTCAGAGCGGTTTAACCAGACAGTTTTAATGCCCCTTGAAAGAGACTTGGAGGTCACAGTAGCTTAACAAGATGGTTTTAATGCCCCTTGGAAGAGTGGTGGAGGTCGCAATGGAATAAAAAGACAATATCAATGCCCCGTGGAAGGGACGTGGAGGTCACAGTAGCATAACAAGACGGTTTTAATGCCCATCGGAAGAGTCGTGGAGGTCACAGTTGATAAAAAAGACAATATCAAAGCCCCTTGGAAGAGTGGTGGAGGTCGCAGTGGAAAACAGAGACAATTTCAATGCCCCTTGGAAGAGTGGTGGAGGTTACAGTCGAATAAAAAGACAATATCTAAGCCTCTTGGAGAGCTGTGTAGTACAGAGTGGTTTAAACAGATGGTTTAATGCCCCTTGGAAGGGTGTTGGAGGTTACAGTTGAATAAAAAGACAATATCAATGCCTCTTGGAAGAGCTGTGGAGTTCAGAGTGGTTTAACCAGATGGTTTTAATGCCCCTTGGAAGAGACGAGGAGGTCACAGTAGCTTATCAAAACTGTTTTAATGCCCCTTGGAAGAGTGGTGGAGGTCGCAGTGGAATAAAAAGACAATATCAATTCCACTTGGAAGAGTTTTGGAGGTCGCAGTGGATTAAAAAGACAATATGAATGCCCCTTGGAAGAGTGGTGGAGGCCACAGTGGAATAAATAGACAATATCAATACCCCTTAGAAGAGTGGTGGAGGTTACAGTTGAATAAAAAGACAATATCAATGCCCCTTGGAAGAGTGATGGAGTTTACAGTGGAATAAAAAGACAATATCAATGCCCCTTGGAAGAGTGATGGAGGTTAGAGTGGAATAAAAAGACAATATCAATGCCCCATGGAAGAGATGTGGACGTCACAATAGCTTAAAAAGATGGTTTTAATGCCCCTTGGAAGAGTGGTGGAGGTCGCAGTGGATTAAAAAGACAATATCAATGAGCCTTGGAAGAGTGGTGGAGGTCGCAGTGGAATAAAAAGACATTATCAATGCCCCTTGGAAGAGTGGTGGAGGTCGCAGTGGAATAAAAAGACAATAATAGTGCCCCTTGAAAGAGCTGTGGAGTTCAGAGTGGTATAACCAGACGGTTTTAACGCTCCTTGGAAGAGATGTGGAGGTCACAGTAACTTAACAAGACGGTTTTAATGCCCCTTGGAAGAGTGGAGGAGGTCGCAGTGGAATAAAAAAACAATATCAATGCCCCTTGGAAGATTGGTGGAGGTTACAGTGGAATAAAACGACAATATCAATGCTCCGGGGAAGAAATGTGGAGGTCACTGTAGCTTAACAATATGGTTTTAATGCCCCTTGGAAGAGTGGTGGAGGTCGCAGTGGAATAAAAAGACAATGTCAATGCCCCTTGGAAGAGTGGTGGAGTTCAGAGTTGTTTAACCAGATGGTTTTAATGCCCCTTGGAGGAGAAGTCTACGTCACAGTGGCATAACAAGACGGTTTTATTGCCCGTTGGAAGAGTGGTGGAGTTCGCAGTGGATTAAAAAGAAAATATCAATGCCCCTTGGAAGAGTGGTGGAGGTCGCAGTGGAATAAAAAGACAATATCAATGCCCCTTGGAAGAGATGTGGAGTTCAGAGTGGTTTAACCAGATGGTTTTAATGCCCCTTGGAAGAGGCGTGGAGGTCACAGTAGCTTAACAAGATTGTTTTAATGCCCCTTGGAAGAGTGGTGGAGGTTGCAGTGGATTAAAAAGACAATATCAATGCCCATTGGAAGAGTGGTAGAGGTCGCAATGGAATAAGAAGACAAAATCAATGCCCTTTGGAAGAGTGGTGGAGGTTACAGTGGAAAAAATAGACAATATCAATGCCCCATGGAAGAGTTGTGGAGGTCACTGTAGCTTAACAAGATGGTCGTAATGCCCCTTGGAAGAGTGGTGGAGGACGCAGTGGAATGAATAGACAATGTCAATGCCCCTTGGAAGAGTAGTGAAAGTTAGAGTGGAATAAAAAGACAATACCAGTGCTCCTTGGAAGAGCTGTGGAGTTCAGAGTGGTTTCAATTGACGGTTTTAATGCCCCTTGGAAGAGACGTGGAGGTCACAGTGGATTAAAAAGACAATATCAATGACCCTTGGAAGAGTGTTGGAGGTCGCAGTGGATTAAAAAGACAATATCAATGCCCCTTGGAAGAGTGGTGGAGGTCGCAGTGTTATAAAAAGACAATATCAATGCACCGTGGAAAGGATGTGAAGTTCACAGTAGCTTCACAAGATGGTTTAAATGCCCCTTGGAAGAGAGGTGGAGGTCGCAGTTGATTAAAAAGGCAATATCAATGCCCCTTGGAAGAGTGGTGGAGGTCGCAGTGGATTAAAAAGACAAAATCAATGCCCCTTGGAAGAGTGGTAGAGGTTACAGTGGAATAAAAAGAAAATATCAATGCCTCTTGCAAGAGCTGTGGAGTTCAGAGTGGTTTAAATTAACGGTTTTAATGCCACTTGGAAGAGACGTGGAGGTCACAGTAGCTTAACAAGACGGTTTTAATGCCCCTTGGAAGATTGGTGGAGGTCGCAGTGGATTAAAAAGACATTATCAATGCCCCTTGAAAGAGTGGTGGAGGTCGCAGTGGAATAAAAAGAAAATATCAATGCCCCTTAGAAGAATGGTGGAGGTTACAGTGGAAAAAAAAGACAATATCAATGTCCCTTAGAAGAGTGGTGTAGGTCGCAGTGGATTAAAAAGACAATATCAATGCCCCTTGGAAGAGTGGTAGAAGTCGCAGTGGATTAAAAAGACAATATCAATGCCCCGTGGAAGGAACGTGGAGGTCACAGTAGCTTAACAGGACGGTTTTAATGCCCCTTGGAAGAGTGGTGGAGGTCGCAGTGGAATAAAAAGACTATCAAATCCCCTTGGAAGAGTGGTGGAGGTCGCAGTGGAAAGAAAGACATTATCAATGCCCCTTGGAAGAGTAGTGGAGGTTACAGTTGAAAAAAAAGACAATATCAATGCCTCTTGGAAGAGCTGTGGAGTTCAGAGTGGTTTAACCATGCAGTTTTAATGCCCGTTGGAAGAGACGTGGAGGTCACAGAAGCTTATCAAGACTGTTTTAAAGCCCCTTGGAGGAGTGGTAGAGGTCCCAGTGGATTAAAAAGACAATATCAATGCACCTTGGAAGAGTGATGGAGGTTACAGTGGAATAAAAAGACAATATCAATGCCCCTTGGAAGAGTGGTGGAGGTTACATTGGAAAAAAGAGACAATATCAATGTAGCTTGGAAGAATGGTGGAGGTTAAAGTAGAATAAAAAGACAATATCAATGCCCCTTGGAAGAGTGGTGGAGGTTCCAATTAAATAAAAAGACAATATCAATACCCCTTGGAAGAGACGTGGAGGTCACAGTGGAATAAAAAAACAATATTAATGCCCCTTGGAAGAGTGGTGGAAGTCGCAGTAAAATAAAAAGACAATATCAATGTCCTTTGGAAGAGTGGTGGATGTTAGAATGGAATAAAAAGACAATATCAATGCCCCTTGGAAGAGCTGTGGAGTTCACAGTGGTTTAACCAGAAAGTTTTAATGCACCGTGGAATAGACGTGGAGGTCACAGTAGCTTAACAAAACTGTTTTAATACACCTTGGAAGAGTGGTGGAGATCGTTGTGGATTTAAAAGACAATATCAATGCCCCTTAGAAGACTGGTGGAGGTCGCAGTGGAATAAAAAGACAATATCCATGCCCCTTGGAAGATTGGTGGAGGTTAGAGTGGAATAAATAGACAATATCACTCCCCCTTGCAAGAGTGGTGGAGGTTACAGTGGAATAAAAAGACAATATCAATGCCCTGTGTAAGAAACTTGGAGGTCACAGTAGCTTAACAAGACTGTTTGAATGCCCCTTGGAAGAGTCGTGGACGTCGCAGAGGAATAAAAAGGCAATATCTATGCACTTGGAAGAGTGCAGAAGGTTACAATGGAATAAAAAGACATTGTCAATGCCCCTTGGAAGAGCTGTGGAGCTCAGAGCGGTTTAACCAGACAGTTTTAATGCCCCCTGAAAGAGACTTGGAGGTCACAGTAGCTTAACAAGATGGTTTAATGCCCCTTGGAAGAGTGGTGGAAGTCGCAGTCGAATGAAAAGACAATATCAATGCCCCGAGGAAGGGACGTGGAGGTCACAGTAGCATAACAAGACGGTTTTAATGCCCATCGGAAGAGTGGTGGAGGTCACAGTGGATAAAAAAGACAATATCAAAGCCCCTTGGAAGAGTGGTGGAGGTCGCAGTGGAAAACAGAGACAATTTCAATGCCCCTTGGAAGAGTGGTGGAGGCTACAGTCGAATAAAAAGACAATATCAACGCCTCTTGGAACAGCTGTGGAGTACAGAGTGGTTTAACCAGATGTTTTAATGCCCCTTGGAAGAGTGGTGGAGGTCACAGTGGAATAAAAAGACAATATCAATGCCCCGTGGAAGGGACGTGGAGGTCACAGTAGCATAACAAGACGGTTTTAATGCCCATCGGAAGAGTCGTGGACGTCACAGTGGATAAAAAAGACAATATCAAAGCCCCTTGGAAGAGTGGTGGGGGTCGCAGTGGAAAACAGAAATAATTTCAATGCCCCTTGGAAGAGTGGTTGAGGTTACAGTCGAATAAAAAGACAATATCAACGCCTCTTGGAAGAGCTATGGAGTACAGAGTAGGTTAACCAGATGGTTTAATGCCCCTTGGAAGAGTAGTGGAGGTTACAGTCGAATAAAAAGACAATATCATTGCCTCTTGGAAGAGCTGTGGAGATCAGAGTGGTTTAACCAGACGGTTTAAATGCCCCTTGGAAGAGACGAGGAGGTCACAGTAGCTTATCGAAACTGTTTGAATGCCCCTTGGAAGAGTGGTGGAGGTCGCAGTGGAATAAAAAGACAATATCAATTCCACTTGGAAGGGATGTGGAGGTCGCAGTAGAATAAAAAGACAATATCAATGCCTAGTGGAAGAGACGTGGAGGTCACAGTAGCTTAACAAGATGGTTTTAATGCCCCTTGGAAGAGAGGTGGAGGTCGCAGTGGAATAAAAAGACAATATCAATGCCCCTTGGAAGAGTGGTGGAGGTTACAGTGGAATAAAAAGACAATATCAATGACCCTTGGAAAAGTGGTGGAGGTTACAGTGGAATAAAAAGACAATATCAATGCCCCTTGGAAGAGTTGTGGAGGTTACAGTGGAATAAAAAGACAATATCAATGCCCCTTGGAAGAGACGTGGAGGTCACAGTAGCTTAACAAGACGGTTTTAATGCCCCTTAGAAGAGTGGTGGAGGTTACAATCGAATAAAAAGACAATATCAATGCCTCTTGGAAGAGCAGTAGAGTTCAGAGTGGTTTAACCAGACGGTTTTAATGCCCCTTGGAAGAGATGTGGAGGTCGCAGTAGCTTATCAAAACTGTTTTAATGCCCCTTGGAAGAGCGGTGGAGGTCGCAGTGGATTAAAAACACAATATCAATGCCCCTTAGAAGTGTGGTGGAGGTCGCAGTGGAATAAAAACACTATATCAATGCCCCTTGGAAGAGTGGTGGAGGTCGCAGTGGAATAAAAAGACAATGTCAATGCCCCTTGTAAGAGTGGTGGAGGTAAGAGTGGAATAAAATGACGATACAAATGCCCCTTGGAAGAGCTGTGGAGTTCAGAGTTGTTTAACCAGATAGTTTTAATGCCCCTTGGAGGAGAAGTCGACGTCACAGTAGAATAACAAGACGGTTTTAATGCCCCTTGGAAGAGTGATGGAGTTCGCAGTGGATTAAAAAGACAATATCAATGCCCCTTGGAAGAGTGGTGGAGGTCGCAGTGGAATAAAAAGACAATATCAATGCCCCGTGAAATTGACGAGGAGGTCACAATAGCTTAACAAGGCGGTTTTAATGCCCCTTGGAAGAGTGGTGGAGGTTGCAGGGGATTAAAAAGACAATATCAATGCCCATTGGAAGAGTGTTGAAGTTCGCAGTGGAAAAAAAAGACAAAATCAATGCCCCTTGGAAGAGTGGTGGAGGTTACAGTGGAATAAAAAGACAATATCAATGCCCCTTGGAAGAGCTGTGGAGTTCAGAGTGGTTTAACCAGACGGTTTTAATGCCCCTTGGAAGAGACGTGGAGGTCACAGTAGCTTAACAAGACTGTTTTAATGCCCCTTGGAAGAGTGGTGGAGGTTGCAGAGGATTAAAAAGACAATATCAATGCCCATTGGAAGAGTGGTAGATGCCGCAATGGAATAAGAAGTCAAAATCAATGCCCCGTGGAAGGGATGTGAAGGTCACAGTAGCTTCACAAGACGGTTTTAATGACCCTTGGAAGAGAGGTGGAGGTCGCAGTTGATTAAAAAGACAATATCAATGCCCCTTGGAGGAGTGGTGGAGATCGCAGTGGATTAAAAAGACAAAATCAATGCCCCTTGGAAGAGTGGTGGAGGTTACAGTGGAATAAAAAGACAATATCAATGCATCTTGCAAGAGCTGTGGAGTTCAGAGTGGTTTAAATTGACGATTTTAATGCCCTTTGGAAGAGACGTGGAGGTCACAGTGGATTAAAAAGACAATATCAATGCCCCTTGGAAGAGTGGTGGAGGTCGCAGTGGATTAAAAAGACAATATCAGTGCACCTTGGAAGAGTGGTGGAGGTCGCAGTGTTATAAAAAGACAATATCAATGCCCAGTGGAAGGGATGTGAAGGTCACAGTAGCTTCACAAGACGGTTTTAATGCCCCTTGGAAGAGAGGTGGAGGTCGCAGTTGATTAAAAATACAATATCAATGCCCCTTGGAAGAGTGGTGGAGGTCGCAGTGGATTAAAAAGACAAAATCAATGCCCCTTGGAAGAGTGGTGGAGGTTACAGTGGAATAAAAAGACAATATCAATGCCTCTTGCAAGAGCTGTGGAGTTCAGAGTCGTTTAAATTGACGCTTTAATGCCACTTGGAAGAGACGTGGAGGTCACAGTAGCTTAACAAGACGGTTTTAATGCCCCTTGGAAGAGTGGTGGAGGTCGCAGTGGATTAAAATGACATTATCAATGCCCCTTGGAAGAGTGGTGGAGGTCGCAGTGGAATAAAAAGAAAATATCAATGCCCCTTAGAAGAGTGGTGGAGGTTACAGTGGAAAAAAAAGACAATATCAATGTCCCTTAGAAGAGTGGTGGAGGTCGCAGTGGATTAAAAAGACAATATCAATGCCCCTTGGAAGAGTGGTGGAGGTCGCAGTGGAATAAAAAGACAATATCAATGACCCGTGGAAGGGAGGTGGAGGTTACAGTAGCTTAACAAGACGGTTTTAATGCCCCTTGGAAGAGGGGTGGAGGTCGCAGTGGAAAAAAAAGCCAATATTAATGCCCCTTGGAAGAGTGGTGGAGGTCGCAGTGGATTAAAAAGACAATATCAATGCCCCTTGGAAGAGTGGTGGAGGTCGCAGTGTTATAAAAAGACAATATCAATGCCCAGTGGAAGGGATGTGAAGGTCACAGTAGCTTCACAAGACGGTTTTAATGCCCCTTGGAAGAGAGGTGGAGGTCGCAGTGGATTAAAAAGACAAAATCAATGCCCCTTGGAAGAGTGATGGAGGTTACAGTGGAATAAAAAGACAATATCAATGCCTCTTGCAAGAGCTGTGGAGTTCAGAGTGGTTTAAATTGACAGTTTAATGCCACTTGGAAGAGACGAGGAGGTCACAGTAGCTTAACAAGACGGTTTTAATGCCCCTTGGAAGAGTGGTGGAGGTCGCAGTGGATTAAAATGACATTATCAATGCCCCTTGGAAGAGTGGTGGAGGTCGCAGTGGAATAAAAAGAAAATATCAATGCCCCTTAGAAGAGTGGTGGAGGTTACAGTGGAAAAAAAAGACAATATCAATGTCCCTTAGAAGAGTGGTGGAGGTCGCAGTGGATTAAAAAGACAAAATCAATGCCCCTTGGAAGAGTGGTGGAGGTCGCAGTGGAATAAAAAGACAATATCAATGACCCGTGGAAGGGAGGTGGAGGTTACAGTAGCTTAACAAGACGGTTTTAATGCCCCTTGGTAGAGTGGTGGAGGTCGCAGTGGAAAAAAAAGACAATATCAATGCCCCTTGGAAGAGTAGTGGAGTTCAGAGTGGTTTAACCATGCGGTTTTAATGCCCCTTGGAAGAGACGTGGAGGTCACAGAAGCTTATCAAGACTGTTTTAAAGCCACTTGGAGGAGTGGTAGAGGTCCCAGTGGATTAAAAAGACAATATCAATGCCCCTTGGAAGAGTGGTGGAGGTTACAGTGGAATAAAAAGACAATATCAATGCCCCGTGGAAGAGTGGTGGAGGATACAGTGGAATAAAGAGACAATATCAATATCCCTTGGAAGAATGGTGGAGGTTAAAGTGAAATAAAAAGACAATATCAATGCCCTTTGGAAGAGTGGTGGAGGTTCCAAATAAATAAAAAGACAATATCAATACCCCTTGGAAGAGACGTGGAGGTCACAGTGGAATAAAAAAACATTATTAATGCCCCTTGGAAGAGTGGTGGAGGTCGCAGTAAAATAAAAAGGCAATATCAATGCCCCTGGAAGAGTGGTGGAGGTTAGAGTAGAATAAAAAGACAATATCAATGCACCTTGGAAGAGCTGTGGAGTTCACAGTGGTTTAACCAGAAAGTTTTAATGCACCGTGAAATAGACGTGGAGGTCACAGTAGCTTAACAAAACTGTTTTAATACCCCTTGGAAGAGTGGTGGAGATCGTTGTGGATTTAAAAACAATATCAATGCCCCTTAGAAGACTGGTGGAAGTCGCAGTGGAATAAAAAGACAATATCCATGCCTCTTGGAAGATTGGTGGAGGTTAGAGTGGAATAAAAAGACAATATCAATCCCCCTTGGAAGAGTGGTGGAGGTTACAGTGGAATAAAAAGACAATATCAATGCCCTGTGTAAGAAACTTGGAGGTCACAGTAGCTTAACAAGACGGTTTTAATGCCCCTTGGAAGAGTCGTGGACGTCGCAGAGGAATAAAAAGGCAATGTCTTTGCACTTGGAAAAGTGCAGAAGGTTACAATGGAATAAAAAGACATTGTCAATGCCCCTTGGAAGAGCTGTGGTGCTCAGAGCGGTTTAACCAGACAGTTTTAATGCCCCTTGAAAGAGACTTGGAGGTCACAGTGGCTTAACAAGACGGTTTTAATGTCCCTTGGAAGAGTGGTGGAGGTCGCAATGGAATAAAAAGACAATATCAATGCCCCGTGGAAGGGACGTGGAGGTCACAGTAGCATAACAAGACGGTTTTAATGCCCATCGGAAGAGTGGTGGAGGTCACAGTGGATAAAAAAGACAATATCAATGCCCCTTGGAAGAGTGGTGGAGGTCGCAGTGGAAAACAGAGACAATTTCAATGCCCCTTGGAAGAGTGGTGGAGGTTACAGTCGAATAAAAAGACAATATCAACGCCTCTTGGAAGAGCTGTGGAGTACAGAGTGGTTTAACCAGATGGTTTAATGCCCCTTGGAAGAGTGGTGGAGGTTACAGTCGAATAAAAAGACAATATCAATGCCTCTTGGAAGAGCTGCGGAGTTCAGAGTGCTTTAACCAGAAGGTTTTAATGCCCCTTGGAAGAGACGTGGAGGCCACAGTAGTTTATCAAAACTGTTTTAATGCCCCTTGGAAGAGGGGTGGAGGTCGCAGTGGAAAAAAAAGACAATATCAATGCCCCTTGGAAGAGTGGTGGAGGTCGCAGTGGATTAAAAAGACAATATCAATGCCCCTTGGAAGAGTGGTGGAGGTCGCAGTGTTATAAAAAGACAATATCAATGCCCAGTGGAAGGGATGTGAAGGTCACAGTAGCTTCACAAGACGGTTTTAATGCCCCTTGGAAGAGAGGTGGAGGTCGCAGTTGATTAAAAATACAATATCAATGCCCCTTGGAAGAGTGGTGGAGGTCGCAGTGGATTAAAAAGACAAAATCAATGCCCCTTGGAAGAGTGGTGGAGGTTAGAGTGGAATAAAAAGACAATGTCAATGCCTCTTGCAAGAGCTGTGGAGTTCAGAGTGGTTTAAATTGACGGTTTTAATGCCCCTTGGAAGAGACGTGGAGGTCACAATAGCTTAAAAAGATGGTTTTAATGCCCCTTGGAAAAGTGGTGGAGTTTGCAGTGCATTAAAAAGACATTATCGATTCCCCTTGGAAGAGTGGTGGAGGTCGCAGTGGAATAAAAAGAAAATATCAACGTCCCTTAGAAGAGTGGTGGAGGTTACAGTGGTAAAAAAAGACAATATCAATGTTCCTTGGAAGAGGGGTGAAGGTCGCAGTGGAAAAAAAAGACAATATCAATGTCCCTTGGAAGAGTGGTGGAGGTCGCAGTGGATTAAAAAGACAATATCACTGCCCCTTGGAAGAGTAGTGGAGGTCGCAGTGGAATAAAAAGACAATATCAATGCCCGTGGAAGGGACGTGGAGATCACAGTAGCTTAACAAGACGGTTCTAATGCCTCTTGGAAGAGTGGTGGAGCTTGCAGTGGAAAAAAAAGACAATATCAATGCCCCTTGGAAGAGTGGTGGAGGTTACAGTTGAATAAAAAGACAATATCAATGCCTCTTGGAAGAGCTGTGGAGTTCAGAGTGGTTTAACCATGCGGTTGTAATGCCCCTTGGAAGAGACATGGAGGTCACAGAGGCTTATCAAGACTGTTTTAAAGCCCCTTGGAAGAGTGGTGGAGGTTACAGTGGAATAAAAAGACAATATCAATGCCCCTTGGAAGAGTGGTGGAGGTTACAGTGGAATAAAAAGACAATATTAATGTCCCTTGGAAGAATGGTGGAGGTTACAGTGGAATAAAAAGGCAATATCAATGCCCCTTGGAAGAGTGGTGGAGATTCCAATTAAATAAAAAGACAATATCATTGCCCCTTGGAAGAGACGTGGAGGTCACAGTGGAATAAAAAGACAATATTAATGCCCCTTGGAAGAGTGGTGGAGGTCGCAGTAAAGTAAAAAGACAATATCAATGCCCCTTGGAAGAGTGGTGGAGGTTAGAGTGGAATAAAAAGACAATATCAATGCCTCTTGGAAGAGCTGTGGAGTTCACAGTGGTTTAACCAGAAAGTTTTAATGCAAAGTGGAATAGACATGGAAGTCACAGGAGCTTAACAAGATGGATTCAATGCTTCTTGGAAGAGTGATGGAGGTCGCAGTGGATTAAAAACACAATATCAATGCCCCTTGGAAGAGTGGTGGAGGTTACAGTGGAATAAGAAGACAATATCAATGCCCCGTGGAATAGACATTGACGTGACAGTAGCTTAACAAGACGGTTTTATTGCCCCTTGGAAGAGTGGTGAAGGTCGCAGTGGATTAAAAAGACAATATCAATGCCCATTGGAAGAGGGGTTAAGGTCGCAGTAGAATGAAAAGACAAAATCAATGCCCCTTGGAAGAGTGAAAGAGTTTTGGAGGTTGCAGTGGAAAAAAAAAACAAGATCAATGCCCCTTGGAAGAGATGTGGAATTCAGAGTGGTTTTACCACACGGTTTTAAAGCCCCTTGGAAGAGACGTGGCGGTCACAGTAGCTTAACAAGACTGTTTTAATGCCATTGGAAGAGTGGGGGAGGTCGCAGTGGATTAAAAAGACATTATCAATGCCCTTTCTAAGAGTGGTGGAGGTCGCAGTGGATTAAAAAGACAATATCAATGCCGCTTGGAAGAGTGGTGGAGGTTGCAGAGGAATAAAAGAAAATATCAATGCCCCGTGGAAGAGTTGTGGAGGTCACTGTAGCTTAACAAGATGGTCTTAATGCCGCTTGGAAGAGTGGTGGAGGTCGCAGTGGAATAAAAAGACTATGTCAATACCCTTTGGAAGAGTGGTGGAGGTTAGAGTGGAATAAATAGACAATACCAGTGCTCCTTGGAAGAGCTGTGGAGTTCAGAGTGGTTTAAATTGAGGGTTTTAATGCCCCTTGGAAGAGACGAGGAGGTCACAGTGGATTAAAAAGACAATATCAATACCCCTTGGAGGAGTGGTGTAGGTCGCAGTGGATTAAAAAGACAATATCAATGCCCCTTGGAAGAGTGGTGGAGGTCGCAGTGGAATAAAAAGACAATATCAATGCCCCGTGGAAGGGACGTGGAGGTCACAGTAGCTTCGCAAGAAGGTTTTAATGCACCTTGGAAGAAAGGTGGAGGTCGCAGTTGATTAAAAAGACAATATCAATGCCCCTTGGAAGAGTGGTGGAGGTCGCAGTGGAATAAAAAGACAATATCAATGACCTTGGTAGAGTGGTGGAGGTCGCAGTGGATTAAGAAGACAATATCAATGCCATTTGGAAGAGTGGTGAAGGTCGCAGTGGAATAAAAAGACAATATCAATGCCCCGTGGAAGAGTTGTGGAGGTCACTGTAGCTTAACAAGATGGTCTTAATGCCGCGTGGAGGAGTGGTGGAGGTCACAGTGGAATAAAAAGACAATGTCAATACCCCTTGGAAGAGTGGTGGAGGTTAGAGTGGAATAAAAAGACAATATTAATGTCCCTTGGAAGAATGGTGGAGGTTACAGTGGAATAAAAAGGCAATATCAATGCCCCTTGGAAGAGTGGTGAAGGTTCCAATTAAATAAAAAGACAATATCATTGCCCCTTGGAAGAGACGTGGAGGTCACAGTTGAATAAAAAGACAATATCAATACATCTTGGAAGAGCTGTGGAGTTCAGAGTGGTTTAACCATGCGGTTTTAATACCCCTTGGAATAGACGTGGAGGTCACAGTAGCTTAACAACACTGTTTTAATACCCCTTGGAAGAGTGGTGGAGATCGTTGTGGATTTAAAAGACAATATCAATGCCCCTTAGAAGACTGGTGGAGGTCGCAATGGAATAAAAAGACAATATCCATGCCTCTTGGAAGATTGGTGGAGGTTAGAGTGGAATAAAAAGACAATATCAATCCCCCTTGGAAGAGTTGTGGAGGTTACAGTGGAATAAAAAGACAATATCAATGCCCTGTGTAAGAAACTTGGAGGTCACAGTAGCTTAACAAGATGGTTTTAATGCCCCTTGGAAGAGTCGAGGATGTCACAGAGGAATAAAAAGACAATATCAATGCACTTGGAAGAGTGCAGAAGGTTACAATGGAATAAAAAGACATTGTCAATGCCCCTTGGAAAAGCTGTGGAGCTCAGAGCGGTTTAACCAGACGGTTTTAATGCACCTTGGTAGAGACTTGGAGGTCACAGTAGCTTAACAAGATGGTTTTAATGCCCTTTGGAAGAGTGGTGGAGGTCACAATGGAATAAAAAGACAACATCAATGCCGTGTGCAAGGGACGTGGAGGTCACAGTAGCATAACAAGACGGTTTTAATGCCCATTGGAAGAGTGGTGGAGGTCGCAGTGGATAAAAAAGACAATATCAAAGCCCCTTGGAAGAGTGGTGGAGGTCGCAGGGGAAAACAGAGACAATATCAATGCACCTTGGAAGAGCTGTGCAGTACAGAGTGGTTTAACCAGACGGTTTAATGCCCCTTGGAAGAGACGTGGAGGTCACAGTAGCTTATCAAGACTGTCTTAATGCCCCTTGGAAGAGTGGTGGAGTTAGCAGTGGAAAAAAAAACAATATCAATGCCCCTTGGAAGAGCTGTAGAGTTCACAATGGTTTAAATTCACTGTTTTAATACCCCTTGGAAGAGACGTGGAGGTCACAGTAGCTTAACCACACGGTTTTAATGCCCCTTGGAAGAGTGGTGGAGGTCGCAGTAGATTAAAAAGACATTATCGTTGCCCCTTGGAAGAGTGGTGGAGGTCGCAGTGGAATAAAAAGAAAATATCAATGCCCCTTAGAAGAGTTTATGGAGGTTACAGTGGAAAAAAAAGACAATATCAATCTTCCTTGGAAGAGGGGTGAAGGTCGCAGTGGAATAAAAAGACAATATCAATGTCCCTTGGAAGAGTGGTGGAGGTTGCAGTGGATTAAAAAGACAATATCAATGCCCCTTGGAAGAGTGGTGGAGGTCGCAGTGGAATAAAAAGACAATATCAATGCCCCGTGGAAGGGACGTGGAGGTCACAGCAACTTAACAAGACGGTTTTAATGCCCCTTGGAAGAGCGGTGGAGGTTACAGTTGAATAAAAAGACAATATCAATGCCTCTTGGAAGAGCTGTGGAGTTCAGAGTGGTTTAACCATGCGGTTTTAATGCCCCTTGGAGACGTGGAGGTCACAGAAGCTTATCAAGACTGTTTTAAAGCCCCTTGGAGGAGTGGTAGAGGTCGCAGTGGAATAAAAAGACAATATCAATGCCCCTTGGAAGAGTGGTGGAGGTTACAGTGGAATTAAAAGACAATATCAATGTCCCTTGGAAGAATGGTGGAGGTTACAGTGGAATAAAAAGACAATATCAATGCCCCTTGTAAGAGTGGTGGAGTTTCCAATTAAATAAAAAGACAATGTCAATACCCCTTGGAAGAGACGTGGAGATCACAGTGGAATAAAAAGACAATAGTAATGCCACTTGGAAGAGCGGTGGAGGTCGCAGTAAAATAAAAAGACAATATCTATGCCCCTTGGAAGAGTTGTGGAGGTTAGAGTTGAATAAAAAGACAATATCAATGCCCCTTGGAAGAGTTGTGGTGTTCACAGTGGTTTAACCAGAAAGTTTTAATGCACCATGGAATAGACGTGGAGGTCACAGTAGCTTAACAAGACGGTTTCAATGCTTCTTGAAAGAGTGTTGGAGGTCGCAGTGTATTTAAAAGACAATATCAATGCCCCTTGGAAGAGTTGCGGAGGTTACAGTGGAATAAAAAGACAATATCAATGCCCTGTGTAAGAAACTTGGAGGTCACAGTGGCTTAACAACACGGTTTTAATGCCCCTTGGTAGAGTCGTGAACGTCGCAGAGGAATAAAAAGACAATATCAATGCACTTGGAAGAGTGTAGAAGGTTACAATGGAATAAAAAGACATTGTCAATGCCCCTTGGAAGAACTGTGGATCTCAGAGCGGTTTAACCAAACGGTTTTAGAGCCCCCTGGGAAGAGACGTGGAGGTCACAGTAGCTTAGCAAGACGGTTTTAATGCCCCTTGGAAGAGTGGTGGAGGTCGCAGTGAATTAAAAAGACAATATCAATGAACCTTGGAAGAGTGATGGAGGTCGCAGTGGAATAAAAAGACAATATCAATGCCCCTTGGAAGAGTGGTGGAGGTTACAGTGGAACAAAAAGACAATATCAATGCCTCTTGCAAGAGTGATGGAGGTTACAGTGGAATAAAAAGACAATATCAATGCCCCGTGGAAGAGACGTGGACATCACAGTAGCTTAACAAGACGGTTTTAATGCCCCTTGGCAGAGTGGTGGAGGTCACAGTGGAATAAAAAGACAATAACAATGCCCTGTGGAAGAGACGTGGAGGTCACAGTAGCTTAACAAGACGGTTTTAATGCCTCTTAGAACTATGGTGGAGGTTACAGTGGAATAAAAGACAATATCAATACCTTTGGAAGAGTGGTAGAGGTCGCAGTGGAATAACCTCACTGGTACATGCTCTGCATAACTTATCTGCTTGCCTTGTCTGCTGTAATCTAATGCTCTGCTTGGCTGATTCACCTCACTGGTACATGCTCTGCATAACTTCTCTGCTTGCTGTGTCTGCTGTAATCTAATGCACTGCTTTGCTGATTCACCTCACTGGAACATGCTCTGCATAACTTCTCTGCTTGCTGTGTCTGCTGTAATCTAATGCTCTGCTTTGCTGATTCACCTCACTGGTACATGCTCTGCATAACTTCTCTGCTTGCTGTGTCTGCTGCAATCTAATGCTCTGCTTTGCTGATTCACCTCATTGGTACATTCTCTGCATAACTTTTCTGCTTTATCTGTCCCAATCCATTCAATACCCACATATGTCTGTCCCTTCCCCACTATAGATCTTATCTGATTTTTAGAGGTGCTAAACTGCAGAGACTAGAGTCCTAGCTCTGTGTTTGATCACCCAGCCATCTCCTGGTGAGACGACCCACTGCTAATTTAGCCATATGCAGCTCCCACAATGCCCTTCACCTGATAGTTTAATGTGCCCTATATATTTAGAAGCTCTGTAAGGGGTGCACTTGTGCTGGGGTGTGCACGCGTCTTCTTGTGCAAAGTGGCTTCTGAGATAAGTGGCAATTATTTCAGAGGCAGTAAGTCAGGGCAGGAGTCAGGTAACCAACACTTTGACCACTTACTCTCTTTTAACTATGTTAACGCTTGCTCTTTCTGCAACAAACTTTCCTTCATCCACGATCTTTTCATTACAAACAAACTTTCCTACCTCGCCATCATTGAAACCTGGCTCACCCCCTCTGACACAGCCTCCCCAGCTGCACTTTCATATGGCGGATTCCACCTTTCCCACACCGCCCCCCCAACGGCAAACATGGCGGAGGCGTAGGTTTTCTCCAATCAGAACACTGTGCTTTCACCCAAATCCTACTGCCACCCTCCGTTACACTCCCATCTTTTGAGGTGCACTGTGTGCGCATCTATTCCCCCTCCAACCTCCAACTCGCCGTCGTTTACCGACCCCCAGGGCAAGCCACCACCTTCTTAGACCACTTCACCACCTGGCTGCTTCACTTCCTCTCCACTGACATCCCCACTATCATAATGGGTGACTTCAACATCCCCATTAACACTTCCCACTCGTCTGTCTCTAAGTTTCTATCTCTCACTTCCTCCTTCGGACTCACTCAATGGTCTTCCACACCCACCCACAAAGATGGCCACACACTGGACCTCATCTTCACCCGCCTCTGTTCCCTATCTAACCTCTCTAACTCACCTCTCCCTCTCTCTGATCACAGCCTACTTACATTCTCTTCTCTCTCCTCCCTGGGGCAACAATCCCCACTCCACAAACTTGCGTACCCTCACAGAAATCTCAAATACCTTGACTTACAATCACTCTCTGAATCCCTCCTCCCTATTACAGACATAAATTCCTTACACGATGCAGACGTTACTGCTGCTTCATATAACACCACAATAGCTGCAGCTCTAGACTCAATCGCCCCTCTCACACACACCACATCTCGCACATTCAACAGGCAACCCTGGCACACTAAACTTACTAAAGAACTGCGCCGGGCCTCCAGGGTTGTGGAGCGGAGATGGAAAAGGTCTCACTCCATCGAGCACTTCATCGCATTCAAGCAATCCCTCACTAATTTCAAGTCCGCACTCACTACAGCAAAACAAACCAACTTCTCATCTCTCATATCCTCCCTATCTCACAACCCTAAACAGCTATTTAACACTTTCAACTCTCTCCTTCGTCCCCCAGCACCTCCTCCCTCTTCTCTCATCTCAGCCGACGACTTTACCTCATTCTTCAAACAGAAGATTGACACCATCAGAAAAAACTTTTGCCTAAAGTCCACACAACCCCTCCTCATATCTATTCAACCCTCATCCTCCAAACCCCACTTCTCCACCATTACAAAAGGTCAAGTCTCCTCTTTACTCTCCAAATCACACCTCACCACCTGCGCACTTGACCCAATCCCATCCCACCTCATCACTAACCTCACCACAGTCTTCATCCCAACCCTTACCCACCTCTTCAATCTGTCACTAACAACCAGTGTCTTCCCCTCATGTTTCAAACATGCCGCAATCACACCCATCCTCAAAAAGCCCTCCCTTGACCCTTCCTCTCTGACTAGCTACCGTCCCATATCACTCCTCCCCTTTGCCTCAAAACTACTAGAACAACATGTCCACCTTGAACTGTCCTCCCACCTCTCCTCCTGCTCCCTCTTCGACCGCCTGCAATCTGGCTTCCGACCGCATCACTCGACTGAAACTGCCCTGACCAAAGTCACCAACGACCTACTAAATGCCAAATCCAAGCGACACTACTCCATCCTCCTCCTTCTGGACCTGTCATCTGCTTTTGACACAGTGGACCATTCCCTCTTACTCCAGATTCTCTCATCTCTTGGCATCACGGACTTGGCTCTATCTTGGATCTCTTCATACTTAACAGATAGGACATTCAGCGTCTCCCACTCACGCACCACCTCCTCATATCGCCCCCTATCTGTCGGTGTCCCCAAGGTTCAGTTGTAGGACCTCTGCTCTTCTCCATCTACACCTTTGGCCTGGGACAGCTCATAGAGTCTCACGGTTTTCAGTATCACCTCTATGCTGACGACACACAGATCTACCTCTCTGGACCCGATATCTCCTCCCTACTAACCCAAATCCCACAATGTCTGTCCGCCATGTCATCCTTCTTCTCTGACAGATTTCTAAAACTCAACATGGATAAAACAGAGTTCATCATATTTCCACCCTCTCATTCACATCCTCCATCTGACCTAGCCATCAACGTCAATGGCTGTTCACTCTCCCCAGTCCCACAAGCTCGCTGCCTTGGAGTAACCCTGGACTCTGATCTCTCCTTCAAGCCACATATCAAAAGCCCTTTCCACTTCCTGCTGACTCCAACTCAAAAACATCTCCCGGATCCGTGCATTCCTCAGCAAAGACTCTGCAAAAACACTAGTGCATGACCTCATCATATCCCGCCTCGACTACTGCAACCTCCTGCTCCGTGGCCTCCCTTACAACACTCTTGCGCCTCTCCAATCTATCCTAAACTCTGCTGCTCGACTAATTCACCTGTCCCCCTGCTATTCCCCGGCCTCTCCTCTCTGTCAATCTCTTCACTGGCTCCCCATTGACCAGAGAATCCAGTTCAAAACTCTAACCATGGCATACAAAACCATCCACAACCTGTCTCCCCCATACATCTGTGACCAAGTCTCCCGGTAATAACCTGCACGCAACCTCCGATCCTCACAAGATCTCCTTCTCTACTCCCCTCTTATCTCCTGCTCCCACAATCGTATACAAGATTTCTCCCGTGCATCACCCCTACTCTGGAACTCTCTACCCCAACATATCAGACTCTCGCCGACAGTGGAAACCTTCAAAAGAAACCTGAAGACCAACCTCTTCCGACAAGCCTACAACCTGCTGTAACCACCGCTGCACGACCAGCTCTACCCTCACCTAATGTATCCTCACCCATCCCTTTTAGAATGTGAGCCCTCGCGGGCAGGGTCCTCACTCCTCCTGTACCAGTCGCTGACTCGTTTTGTTAAGATTATGTAAATGCTTTTGTTATGTATATCCCTATCACATGTAAAGCGTCATGGAATAAATGGCGCTATAATAATAAATAATAATAATAAAAATAAAAAGACAATATCAATTCCCATAGGAAAAGTGGTGGAGGTTACAGTGGAACAAAAATACAATATCAATGCCCCTTTGATGAGCTGTGGTGTACAGAGTGGTCTTATCAGACAGTTTAATGCCCCTTGGAAGAGACGTGGAGGTCACAGTAGCTTATCAAGACTGTTTTAATGCCACTTGGAAGAGTGGTGGAGGTCGCAGTGTATTAAAAAGACAATATCAATGCCCCTTAGAAGAGTGGTGGAGGTCGCAGTGGAATAAAAAGACAATATCAATTCTACTTGGAAGAGATGTGGAGGTCGCAGTGGAATAAAAAGACAATATCAAAGTCCCTTGGAAGAGTGGTGGAGGTCGCAGTGGAAAACAGAGACAATATCAATGCCCCTTGGAATTGAGGTGGAGGTCGCAGTGGAATAAAAAGACAATATCAATGCCCCTTGGAAGAGTGGTGGAGGTTACAGTGGAATAAAAAGACAATATCAATGACCCTTGGAAGAGTGGTGGAGGTCGCAGTGGAATAAAAAGACAATTTTAATGCCCCTTGGTAGAGTGGTGGAGGTCGCAGTAAAATAAAAAGACAATATCAATGCCCATTGGAAGAGTGGTGGAGGTTACAGTGGAATAAAAAGACAACATCAATGCCCCTTGGAAGAGCTGTGGAGTTCACAGTGGTTTAACCAGAAGGTTTAAAGGCACCGAGGAATAGACATGGAGGTCACAGTAGCTAAACAAGACGGTTTTAATGCTTCTTGGAAGAGTCATGAAGGTTACAGTGGAGTAAAAAGAAAATATCAATGCCTCTTGCAAGAGCTGTGGAGTTCAGAGTAGTTTAAATTGACGGTTTTAATGCACCTTGGAAGAGACGTGGAGGTCACAGTAGCTTAACAATACAGTATTAATGCCCCTTGGAAGAGTGGTGGAGGTCGCAGTGGATTAAAAAGACAATATCAATGCCACTTGGAAGAGTGGTGAAGGTCCCAGTGGAATAAAAAGACAATATTAATGCCCCTTGGAAGAGTGGTGGAGGTTACAGTGGAATAAAAAGACAATATCAATGCCCCGTGAAAGAGACGTGGAGGTCACAGTAGCTTTTAATTCCTCTTGGAAGAGAGGTGGAAGTTGCAGTGGAATAAAAAGACAATGGCAATGCCCCTTGCAAGAGTGTTGGATGTTAGAGTGGAATAAAAAGACAAAACAAATGCCCCTTGGAAGAGCTGTGGAGTTCAGAGTGGTTTAAACAGATCGTTTTATTGCCCCTTGGAAGATATGTCGACGTCACAGTAGCATAACAAGACGGTTTTAATGACCCTTGGAAGAGTGGTGGAGTTCGCAGTGGATTAAAAAGACAATATCAATGACCCTTGGAAGAGTGGTGGAGGTCGCAGTGGAATAAAAAGACAATATCAATGCCCCGTGGAAGGGACGTGGAGGTCACAGTAGCTTATCAAGACGGTTTTAATGCCCCTTGGAAAAGTGGTGGAGGTTGCAGGGGATTAAAAAGACAATAACAATGCCCATTGGAAGAGTGGTGGAGGTCGCAGTGGAATAAAAAGACAAAATCAATGCCCCTTGGAAGAGTGGTGGAGGTTACAGTGGAATAAAAAGAAAATATCAATGCCCCTTGGAAGAGACTTGGAGGTCACAGTAGCTTAACAAGACTGTTTTAATGAGCCTTGGAAGAGTGGTGGAGGTCGCAGTGGATTAAAAAGACAATATCAATGCCCCTTGGAAGAGTGGTGGAGGTCGCAGTGGAATAAAAAGACAATATCAATGCCCCAAGGAAGGGACGTGTAGGTCACAGTAGCTTCACAAGACGGTTTTAATGCCCCTTGGAAGAGAGGTGGAGGTCGCAGTTGATTAAAAAGACAATATCAATGCCCCTTGGAAGAGTGTCGGAGGTCGCAGGGAATAAAAAGACAATATCAATGCCGCTTGGAAGAGTGGTGGATGTTACAGTCGAATAAAAAGACAATATCAATGCCTCTTGTAAGAGCTGTGGAGCTCAGAGTGTTTAACCAAACGGTTTTAATGCCCCTTGGAAGAGACGAGGAGGTCACAGTAGCTTAACGAAACTGTTTTAATGCCCCTTGGAAGAGTGGTGGAGATAGTTGTGGATTTAAAAGACAATATCAATGCCCCTTAGAAGAGAGGTGGAAGTCGCAGTGGAATAAAAAGGCAATGTCAATGCCACTTGGAAGAGTGGTGTAGGTTACAGTGGAATAAAAAGACAATATCAATGCCACGTGGAATAGACATGGACGTGACAGTAGCTTAACAAGACGGCTTTAATGCCCCTTGGAAGAGTGGTGGAGGTTGCAGTGGATTAAAAAGACAGTATCAATGCCCATTGGAAGAGTGGGAGAGGTCACAGTGGAATAAAAAGACAAAATCAATGCCCCTTGGAAGAGTGGTGGAGGTTACAGTGGAATAAAAAGACAATATCAATGCCCCATGGAAGAGTTGTGGAGGTCACTGTAGCTTAACAAGATTGTCTTAATGCCCCTTGGAAGAGTGGTGGAGGTCGCAGTGGAATAAATATACAATGTCAATGCCCCTTGGAAGATTGGTGGAGGTTAGAGTGGAATAAAAAGACAATACCAGTGCTCCTTGGAAGAGCTGTGGAGTTCAGAGTGGTTTAAATTGACGTTTATAATGCCCCTTGGAAGAGACGTGGAGGTCACAGTGGATTAAAAAGACAATATCAATGCCCCTTGAAAGAGTGGTGGAGGTCGCAGTGGATTAAAAAGACAATATCAATGCCCCTTGGAAGAGTGGTGGAGGTCGCAGTGGAATAAAAAGACAATATCAATGCCCCGTGGAAGGGACGTGGAGGTCACAGTAGCTTCACAAGACGGTTTTAATGCCCCTTGGAAGAAAGGTGAAGGTTGCAGTTGATTAAAAAGACAATATCAATGCCCCTTGGAAGAGTGGTGGAGGTCGCAGTGGAATAAAAAGACAATACCAATGCCGCTTGGAAGAGTGGTGGATGTTACAGTTGAATAAAAAGACAATATCAATGCCTCTTGTAAGAGCTGTGGAGTTCAGAGTGTTTAACCAGACTGTTTTAATGCCCCTTGGAAGAGACGAGGAGGTCACAGTAGCTTAACGAGACTGTTTTAATGCCCCTTGGAGGAGTGGTGGAGATAGTTGTGGATTTAAAAGACAATATCAATGCCCCTTAGAAAAGTGGTGGACGTCGCAGTGGAATAAAAAGACAATATCAATGCCACTTGGAAGATTGGTGGAGGTTACAGTGGAATAAAAAGACAATATCAATGCCCCTTGTAAGAGGGGTGGAGGTTACACTGGAATAAAAAGACAATATCAATGCCCTGTGTAAGAAACTTGGAGGTCACAGTAGCTTAACAAGACGGTTTTAATGCACCTTGGAAGAGTCGTGGACGTCGCAGAGGAATAAAAAGACAATAACAATGCACTTGGAAGAGTGCAGAAGGTTACAATGGAATAAAAAGACATTGTCAATGCCCCTTGGAAGAGCTGTGGAGCTCAGAGTGGTTTAACCAGACTGTTTTAATGCCCCTTGGAAGAGACTTGAAGGTCACAGTGGCTTAACAAGATGGTTTTAATGCCCCTTGGAAGAGTGGTTGAGGTCGCAGTGGATAAAAAAGACAATATCAAAGCCCCTTGCAAGAGTGGTGGAGGTCGCAGTGGAAAACAGAGACAATATCAATGCACATGGAAGAGTGGTAGAGGTTACACTCGAATAAAAAGACAATATCAATGTCTCTTGGAAGAGCTGTGGAGTACAGAGTGGTTTAATCAGATGGTTTAATGCCCCTTGGTAGAGACGTGGAGGTCACAGTAGCTTATCAAGACTGTTTTAATGCCCATTGAAAGAGTTGTGGAGGTCGCAGTGGATTAAAAGACAATATCAATGCCCCTTAGAAGAGTGGTGGAGGTCGCAGTGGAATAAAAAGACAATATAAATTCCCCTTGAAAGAGATGTGGAGGTCGCAGTGGAATAAAAAGACCATATCAATGCCTCGTGGAACAGACTTGGAGGTCACAGTAGCTTAACAAGATGGTTTTAATGACCCTTGGAAGAGAGGTGGAGGTTGCAGTGGAATAAAAAGACAATATCAATGCCCCTTGGAAGAGTGGTGGAGTTTACAGTGGAATAAAAAGACAATATCAATGACCCTTGGAAGAGTGGTGGAGGTCGCAGTGGAATAAAAAGACAATATTAATGCCCCTTGGAAGAGTGGTGGAGGTCGCAGTAAAATAAAAAGACAATATCAATGCCCCTTGGAAGAGTGGTGGAGGTTACAGTGGAATAAAAAGACAATATCAATGCCCCTTGGAAGATCTGTGGAGTTCACAGTGGTTTAACCAGAAGGTTTTAAGGCACCGTGGAATAGATGTGGAGTTTACAGTAGCTAAACAAGATGGTATTAATGCTTCTTGGAAGAGTAATGGAGGTCGCAGTGGATTAAAAAGACAAAATCAATGCCCCTTGGAAGACTGGTGGAGGTTACAGTCGAATAAAAAGACAATATCAATGCCTCTTGGAAGAGCTGTGGAGTTCACAGTGGTTTAACCAGAAAGTTTTTAATGCATCGTGGAATAGACGTGGAGGTCACAGTAGCTTAACAAGACGGTATAAATGCTTCTTGGAAGAGAGGTGGAGGTTACAGTTGAATAAAAAGACAATAACAATGAACCTTGGAAGAGTGGTGGAGGTCGCAGTGGAATAAAAAGACAATATCAATGCCCCTTGGTAGAGTGTGGAGGTTACAGTGGAATTAAAAGACAATATCAATGCCTCTTGGATGAGTGGTGGAGGTTACATTGGAATAAAAAGACAATATCAATGCCCCGTGTAAGAGACGTGGACATCACAGTAGCTTAACAAGACGGTTTAATGCCCCTTGGCAGAGTGGTGAAGGTCGTAGTGGAATAAAAAGACAATATCAATGCCCCTTGGAAGAGCTGTGGAGTTCAGAGTGGTTTAACCAGACGGTTTTAATACCCCTTGGAAGAGAAGTGGAGGTCACAGTAGCTTAACAAGACTGTTTTAAAGCCCCTTGGAAGAGTGGTGGAGGTCGCAGTGGATTAAATAGTAGTGTTGAGCCACCCCCTAGTGTTCGAGTTCGGTTCGGTTCGCCGAACTGTTCATCGAACTGTTCGTCGAACACCTTCGAACACCGTTAAAACCAATGGCAGGAAAACAAAAACACATAGAAACACATAGAAAACACCTTCAAAGGTGTCCAAAAGCTGACAAACTGCTCAGAAGACACAACTAACACATGGAAAAGTGACAAGTACATATAGTCATGCGAAAAGAAAAGAGGTGGAGGAGTAAAAGGAGGGGGAGACACAGATATAGGCATGTCATGCGCTTCTAAAATCCAAAAAGTGAGAAGCCGACACGTTCAGTCCGCTCCTGCCCGTGCCACCTCCGTGTCGCCGGGTTTGTGCCAGAGCCGTGGTGAACCCTCACGGCCAGCCCCCCTCTCCCAATACTGGTGCCTGTCCGCTGGTGGGTCGAGCGAGCCCCCCTGTGGTGGAGGCAGCTCTAAGCTTTTTAATTTAAATTGTCTCTCTAATTTGAATGAATACACTTTAAATCCATTTACAAGGATCTATTGGAGGGCAAGTCTCATGCCAGCAGCCGCGTAATTCCAGCTCCAGTAGCGTCCACTAAAGCTGCTGCAGTTAAAAAGCTTTTATAAGGATCGAGCTCGGCTGTCCACCGCAAGACATCCTACTGCCAGTCCCAGCCCCTATGCCTTGGGGTGCCTCCTGATGCTCTTCACTGAGTATCCCGTGGTCCCGAAGCATTTCCTTTGAAAAAATTAAGTGTCCAAACTACAGGTGGTGTAGCTTGCTTAACAGCCGGGATAATCCGCTGACTAGCAGACACTGCTACTAGGCACAAAGTATTTCCTGGGCTAGATGCAGTTAAAAATTTGTAATTATATACTCTCGTTGGATGCTGAGAAAGCATTCCATAGAGTCTCCTGGCACGCCATATATGATTCTCTTAAAAAGCTTGGGGTAGGGGTCTAGGGGACCCTTTTATAGCCAAAATCACGGCCCTGTATCACAATACGTCACCTAGGCTGAAGATAAATGAGGGCTCGTTTGCTACAGAGGTATTGCACCTCACCCAGAGGTGTGATATCTCACTCTCAGGTAAGGATGGAGTGTGGATCAGGACCCCGACACCTGCATGCATTACACCACATTGCCGTGGGGCAGGGAGACCAATATGCCCCTGAGATGGGCACGACAGTCACTGACCCTGGCTGGAGTGGGGGGAGGGAACACTGAGGAAGGGGAACCCTGTAGTGCAGGAGCAGGGAGGAAGCAGTTCCTGGGTGCATTGATAAGGGAGTATAAAAGGTGGGCACCATATTAGTTCAGAGCAGAGAAGTCTGAGCAGAAGTGACAGGGAGCAGGGGCTCTGCATGAGCTCTGCTCCGGAGGCGGGCCTAGTAACACAGGCCCAGGCCTGGAAGAGGGAGAAGGAAGGAAGAGGAGCGGAGAAGGCTCCAGGAACGAGGAACGAAGGGATCTCAGGGGTGCGGACGGGCGAGTCGCCACCGCACGCCCGAATCCACCTGCGTAGAGGGGTCAGGCCAAAGGGGGAGACCGGTCCCTGAAACTAGTGGAGGCGGGAAACGACCCTCAGCTAGAAACCGGAGGCTGTGACATTTACACCCGCTAGGAAGGCACCACATAGGGTCAGGGAAACTGGTGCCAAGTTTACCAAGAGGAGGCCCAAGGCAGCCGGACAGAAGCGTTGGTAAGAAAGGCCAGACAAAGGACACACAAAGGGGGTCCTGTGAAGCGCTCCAAAGTTATCTGGGAGTTGTCTGAGCCCCTCACCTGGTGAGCACAGTACGACGTGGGCAGCCATTACCTGCAGACGTGGTCTGGATAATAAGAACTGTGAGTAAAGGCCCTGGACTGCATCACTGACTCCGTGTCGTTACTGCTGCTGCCCTGCACCATCACCCCCATCCTCCGCATACACTGCCCTGAGGCTATACTCCTCCCGTGGGGAGTTATGCTACGCTCTGCTGCACCCACAACACCAGCCTCAGCGGTCTGCCCTGCAGTGGCGGTTCACTCTGACCGCAATCCACGGGTGGCGTAGTCGGACATTTAAACATCAAAACCACATAAATAGTTCCGCCACTGGTTTGACCACCCTGAGCCACGGAACCGGGTCGCCGCCACGAAGACTACAACCACCAGCATCCACCAAAAAGGGTCCGGCTCCGGGTGTCCCAAGGCCCAGGGGGTGTGTCAGAACATTTTCATCACCTTTCACAATCACCAATGGGACAAGGCAGGGATGTCCTCTGTCCCCTCACTTATACATCCTAGTGACGGAGCACCTGCTCTCATCAATTCGCCATAACCCCAATATTAGGTGGATTGAGGTGGGAGGCACCGAGTACAAGTGCTCTCTATTTGCTGATGATGTCCTAGTATATATCACTCAATCACATATATCCATCCATGCTGTTATGGCTGAAATAGATCACTTTGTTACATGGTCAAATTTTAAAATCAATCAAGTCTGAGGCCCTCGATGTCTCCCTCCCCAAATCCATATAGGATTCCATCCAGTCTAACTTTCCCTTTGCCTGGCCCTCACAGGGTATCAAATACTTAGGAATTCCTATTCATAGAGACCTCTCCCATCTATGTTATCTTAATTTTGGGCCCTTTATTGAACAACTCCATACAGACCACGGTTGGCAAGTTAGAACTGTAAGATTCACTACGTGAACCACTGGTGTTTTGTGGAAAAGCACATGTACACTGTGTTCCAAATTATTATGCAAAAAGTGTTTAGGAGTGATAAGGGAAGAATTTGTTTGTTTGTCAGTTAAACTCATTGATGGTGATGTGTGTCAGGGCTCTTTATATCACTGTAAGCAATTGCAGACACCTGGGCTAATTAGTTTGGCAGGTGTGTCCAATGAAAGGCAAGACTACTTAAGAAGGCTGTCTCACATTATTAAGCAGCCTACATTTTCTGCCAAAATGGGAAAGAAAAAGGATGTGTCGGCTGCTGAGAAGCAACAAATTGTGGAGTGTTTAGGTCAAGGCATGACTACAATCAACATTGTGCGATGATCAGGATGAAGTGTCTTGGCAATCAAGAAGTATGTAGCTGATTCACAGTACACACGTGTGCGTGCTGATAAGGGCAAATTGAGGACTCTTTCCTACAGGCAATTACGTCAGGTTAAAAGAGCAGCGGCAAAAAAGCCTTGTCATAGCAGCAGACAAGTTTTTGAAGCTGCTGGTGCCTCCAACGTCCCCCGAACAACAAGATGCAGGGTCCTTCAGAGGTTTGCAGCTGTGCATACGCCATCCTGTCGACCTCCTCTATCCACTTCACACAAGCAGAAACGGCTCCAGTGGGCCAAACATTACATGAAGACTGATTTCAAAACTGTTTTGTTCACGGATGAGTGCCGTGCAGCGCTCGATGGTCCAGATGGATGGAGTGGAGGAGGATGGCTGGTTGATGGACACCCCACGCAAACACGGCTACAGCGCCAACAAGGAGGAGGTGGAGTAATGTTTTGGGCTGGAATCATGGGGAGAGAGATTGTCGGCCCCTTTAGGATCCCTGAAGGCGCTAAAGATGAACTCCATAATGTATGTGGATTTTCTCAAACAGCACTTCCTGCCATGGTTCAAGAAGAAGAACCGTGTATTTCACAGCAAGATCATTTTTTTGCATGATAATGCACCATCTCATGCTGCACATAAAACATCTGCATCTCTGGCTGATATGGGCATAAAAGGGGACAAACTTATGGTGTGACCCCCATGCTCCCCTGACCTCTACCCCATTCAGAACCTCTGGAGCATCATCAAAAGGAGTGTCTATGATGACGGGAGGCAGTTCACATCTAAGCAACAGCTCTGGGAGGGTATTCTGTCCTCATGCAAAACAATTGAAGCAGAAACCATCCAAAACCTGACAAATTCAATGGACGAGAGAGTTCAGAAGCTCCTTTTGAACAAGGGGTCCTATGTGAAAATGTAACATCACCTAGAATAAAGTTTTGAGTTGAAAACTGTTTGATTTCAGTTTCTAATAACCTGCTAATGCTTATAATTTCAAAAATGACCATTTTTTTGGTCTTTATTAAAATGAAAAGGTTGATCGAAAAGTTTGGGGGATCTAAGAGTGTGGCAACCCAGTAGTCATGATTACTTCAAATTCTAACAATATGAGGGTCATGTTGCAGGTAGTGCAGCAAGAAGGCACTTATGTGTCTTGCGCATCTCGGAGCCCCAAAATTATTTTCCGGGCTAGATGCAGCTAAAAATTATTATTAATTTTAAATCTGGTGGAGCTTAGTATAGATGGCCTAATAGGATCAGTGCTGCACACTGCTACAAAGCCCAAATTATTTTCCAGTCAAGATACAGATAAACATGATTAGTAATTTTAAATCTGGTGGAGCTTATTATAGATGGCCTAATAGAATCAGTGCTGCACACTGCTACAAAGCCCAAATTATTTTCCAGCCAAGATACAGCTAAACATGATTAGTAATTTGAAAGCTTAAAACGGTTGGTAGGGTGATTTTAACCAATCATCAAGCTTTTACTCTCCCCAGGATGACACAGGGGTAGAAAAGTCATTTCGGATCCATGATTTGTTCAACTTTATGAACGTGAGTCTGTCTACATTATCAGTGGAGAGCCGCGTGCGCTTATCTGTCAGCACACCACCAGCAGCGCTGAACACACGTTCAGACAGAACGCTGGCTGCGGGGCATGACAAGATCTCCAAGGTGTAAGTGGCTAGCTCCGGCCATTTATCCAGATTGGAAGCCCAAAAAGAGCAAGGGTCCAGTGACACAGTCATGGCTTCAATGTTTACTTGGAGATACTCCTGTACCATCGTCTCTAGGCGTTGACTATGTGTCAGACTTCTTGTCTCCTGTGGCCTTGCAAAGGATGGGCTAAAAAAGTGGTGAAATGATTCCGCAAAATTGATGTTACCAGCAGATACTGTGGTTCTGTTACGGTTTGAGTGCTGAACACTTGACGGTCCCACGGTTGGCAAGTTGGAACTGTGAGATTCACTACGTGCACCACTGGTGTTTTGTGGAAAAGCACATGTAAGATTCTGCAACAGTCTCTGCTGATACTCCTGCATGCGTGCATCCCTTTCTATGGCAGGAATAATTTCTGCAAATTTACTTTTGTACCGGGGATCTAACAGTGTGGCAACCCAGTAGTCAGGATTATTTCTAATTCTCACAATTCGAGGGTCATGTTGCAGGTAGTGCAGCAAGAAGGCACTCAAGTGTGTTGCGCATCCAGGAGCACCAAGTCCCTGTTGTGTTGGTGGCGAGGTAACAATCATGCTTCCTTCCTCTGTCCTCTCCCCCCAACCTCGCACAACAGAAATGTGATCAAGGTCTCCCTCGTCTGATGAGTCTTCCATCAGTTCGTCCTCCACTCCTTCCTGGGCTCCTGCACCTTCCTCACTAGTTTGGCTGCTACCATGCGCCCTGGTAAAACCATCTCCCCCACCCTCACATGCCTGCCTCCTTGGTGCTGCCGACCGTCTGGACCTTGCAGATGTTAGCCCTTCCGCATACAACTCCTCCTCCTCTACTTCCTCCACCTCCTCTGGTGCCACCACCTGACTCCGAATTCTGTTTAACATGTGCTCCAGCATGTAAATCACCGGAATAGTCATGCTGATAATGGCATCGTCAGCACTAAACATCTTCGTCGCCATTTCAAAACTATGCAGAAGGGTGCATAGGTCCCTGATCTGAGACCACTCCTCCAGCGTGATTTGCCCCACCTCTGGATCTCGTTGGCCCAGGCTATACGTCAGAACGTATTGCACCAGGGCTTTTCGGTGCTGCCACAGTCGCTGCAACATGTGCAGAGTTGAATTCCACCGGGTAGGCACGTCGCATTTTAGCCGGTGAAGTGGCAGGCCCAACGACTTCTGTAGAGATGTAAGTCGCTGAGCTGCGGGATGCGAACGGCGGAAGTGAGCACACAGCGACCGTGCCCTCTGCAGAAGGCCATCTAGTCTGGGATAGTGGGCTAAAAATTGCTGGACAACCAGGTTCAACACGTGAGCCATACAAGGCACGTGTGTGACATTGCCCCGGCGAAGGGCCGCACCCAGGTTTGCAGCATTGTCGCACACGGCCTTCCCTGGTTTCAGGTCCAGTGGAGACAACCATTCATGAAATTGGTTCCCCAGAGCTGACCACAACTCCTCAGCTGTGTGACTCACATTTCCCAGACATTTCAAAGTAAAAACCGCCTGATGACGTTGAGCCCTACTGCCAGCATAGTAAGGAGGTGTGCAGGATCCCTTCTGCACAGTTAGAAAGCTTGTGGCATGACCAGACAGGCTTTGGGTGCAGGTGGAAGACCGAGAGGAGGTTGAGGAGGCAGAAGCAGTGGAGGAACTTTGACATAAAGAGGATTGACGCAAAACTCGTGGGGACGGCAAGACTTGGACAGCAGCCCCTTGTCCTGCTGTCACCATAGTTACCCAGTGCCCAGTCAGCGACATGTAACGCCCCTGTCCATGCCTACTCGTCCAAGTGTCTGTAGTGAAATGCACCCTGTCACACACAGAGTTTCTCAAAGAAGCGGTGATGTTGTGTGCGACATGCTGGTGGAGCGCAGGCACACCTTTCTTTGAGAAGTAGTGACGACTGGGCATCTGGTACTGGGGCACTGCGACGGACATAAGGTCTCGAAAATCCTCTGTGTCCACCAGGCGGAAAGGCAGTATTTCTGTAGCCAAGAGCTTGCAGATGGTGAAATTCAACCTCCAAGCTTTCTCATGGCTAGGAGGAAATGGTCTTTTACTTGTCCACATCTGAGGGACCGAGGGCTGGCTGTTGTGCTTAGACGGGGTTGATAAGGGTGTCCCCGGCAAACTGCCGGTCTGTGAGGAAGATGCAGGCGGACATGTTAGGTTGCCTTGATCCAAAGATGGTGCTATCGATGTCGGACAGCGCTCAACACCAGCTGGTGTTACCACCTCCAAAGAAAATGATGACCTGCCAATCACGCTGGCTGTTGCGGGTAAAGAGGTGGCAGGTCTGCGCCCCAAAACAGGTGTGACTGCTGTCCCCCCAGTCACAGAGGATGAAGAGGCCGCGGATGCACAAGATATGGCAGACAGCGGTTGGCCCGGCCGGCTAGGCCGCATTGTAGCACACTGAGCTTCCCACTGCAACTTATGCTTCATGTCCATGTGTCCGTTCATGCATGAAGTACTCAAACTATGTATTTTTTGGCCTCTACTTAGCTTTTGCTGACAAATGTTACAGATAACACGAGTTGGGTCATCTTTATCGATCTGAAAAAATTCCCAGGCTATGCAAGGCTTAGCACCCATGCGACCTGAAGAGCCACCACGACTTGTGGTGAGAGGCAGAGTTGTGTTTGAGGATGCAGTTGTTGACGTGCTTCCAGTACTACGTCTCTGTCCAGGAAGGCGCAACCTGACCTCGTCGTCACTAGCATCTTCCTCCACCTCCTCTGCTGACCTCATCTCTTGGCTGACTGTGGGTTGACAGTAAGTGGGATCTCCAACCTCATCATCATCACCCTGTGCGTTATCACACCCGTCGTCCTCAGAGCCAACCTGTTCCTGCCCTGACAAAAAACTAAAGTTGTCGCTCCAATCAGGTATTTGAGTCTCATCATCGTCTTCCTCATTGTCTCCACCAACAGGAGTTACAGTTTGGGAATGAGGGTCTACATTATGGTCAGAACCTTCTGAGTCTGGTCCTGGATCCGACTCATAAAGATTCTGGGCATCAGTGCAGATCATTTCCTCGTCTGGATTCACAGAAGCGCTGGAGTCGACCTCTGATTCCCAGGCTATAGTATGAGTAAACAGCTCTGCAGACTCAACCATCTGTTCTACCTCATACTCAGACAGGCAGCTGGAGATTTGGGAGCTGTGAGGAAGCAAGTGCGATTGGGGTGACACCTTTGAGGACTGGAGTATTTGTGATGTTGAAGTTGATGTGGAGGAGAGCCCACTTAAAGGAGCACTTGATATCCGTTGAAGCACCTGCTGTTTTTGTGCCTCATCTGGAATTTGTAGCGATTCAGAGCTAGATGCAGAAAAAAATTATATTCAGTTTGCAACCTGATGGAGGTCAGTATAGATGGACTAATAGACCAAGTCCCACACACAGCTAGAAGGCCAAATATTTTTTCAGAGGTAGATGCAGATAAAAATTATTTTTAATTTGCAGCCTGATGGAGGTCAGTATAGATGGACTAATAGAGAAAGTCCCACACACTGCTAGAAGGCCAAATATTTTTTCAGAGCTAGATGCAGACAAAAAATTATTTTGAATTTGCAACCTGATGGAGGTCAGTATAGATGGACTAATAGAGAAAGTCCCACACACAGCTAGAAGGCCAAATATTTTTTCAGAGCTAGATGCAGAAAAAAATTATATTCAGTTTGCAACCTGATGGAGGTCAGTATAGATGGACTAATATAACAAGTCCCACACACATCTAGAAGCCCAAATATTTTTTCAGAGGTAGATGCAGAAAAAAATTATATTCAGTTTGCAACCTGATGGAGGTCAGTATAGATGGATTAATAGAACAAGACCCACACACAGCTAGAAGCCCAATATTTTTTCAGAGGTAGATGCAGAAAAAATATATATTCAGTTTGCAACCTGATGGAGGTCAGTATAGATGGACTAATAGAGAAAGTCCCACACACAGCTAGAAGGCCAATATTTTTTCAGAGCTAGATGCAGATATAAATTATTTTTAATTTGCAACCTGATGGAGGTCAGTATAGATGGACTAATAGAGAAAGTCCCACACACTGCTAGAAGGCCAAATATTTTTTCAGAGCTAGATGCAGATATAAATTATTTTTAATTTGCAACCTGATGGAGGTCAGTATAGATGGACTAATAGAGAAAGTCCCACACACTGCTAGAAGGCCAAATATTTTTTCAGAGCTAGATGCAGACAAAAAATTATTTTGAATTTGCAACCTGATGGAGGTCAGTATAGGTGGACTAATAGAGAAAGTCCCACACACTTCTAGAAGGCCAAATATTTTTTCAGAGCTAGATGCAGAAAAAAATTATATTCAATTTGCAACCTGATGGAGGTCAGTATAGATGGACTAATAGAATGATGCTATGCCCAAAAGATTTTACTTCACTAGCTGCAGTAAAAAAATTGGTATTCTACACACAGGTGGTATATCTTGCAACACAGATAGGCTACTCCACTGACTAACACACTCTGCAATAGGCCAAAAAGGATTAGCTTTGCTAGATTCAGCCAAATGCTGTGAAAAAAACTTGCACAGCACTGGCACAGACCTGCCTGGCAAAAACTGATAGGAACTGATGTAACCTAGTCCAGAAAAAGACTGCAATTACAATTAGTCTTTACTCCCACAACCTATCTATTTAAGAGCACAGACCTGCCTGATAAAAGTCATAGGAAATGCTGTAACCTCATCCTTAAAAGGACTGCAATCACAACTATTCCCTACTCCCAAGCTATCTGTAGATTTGTGCGAAAATTGGCTTGAAATTAACAAGGTATAGCGCACACAGCAACAGCGGTGCCGTCTAACACGCAGCTGCAGCAGTGAGAAAATGGTGGCGACGGGGAAAATGGCTTGGTCTTATAGGGCAAGGACATGTGACATACACTGCCAATGACACATGCCCTTGCTTTTGTGAAAAACAGCAGTTCGCTCCGTGTGTGCGCTGCTGATAGGCTGACAGACTGCACCTCCCCACTGCAAATGCGGGAAAGAGAAAAAAAAATGGAGATCTTCATTATTCCTGCAGAGATCTATCCCCTGCCCCTCCCCCCACCCCGCTGTACACTCAAACTGCGTATTAACTTTAATTTTCATCATTACTGAGAAAAAATCCAGTTATGATTTTGGTGCACGAACAGTTATCGAACATACCCTCGAACAGCCGAATTTTTCTCAAATCGTTCGTGTTCGCCGAACGGCTCGAACATCGCCCAAAACAGCTCGAATTTGAGATTGGCGAACAGTTCGAGTCGAACAATGCTCATCTCTATTAAATAGACAATATCAATGCCCCTTAGAAGAGAGGTGGAAGTCGCAGTGGAATAAAAAGACATTGTCAATGCCACTTGGAAGAGTGGTGAAGGTTACAGTGGAATAAAAATACAATATCAATGCCCCGTGGAAAAGACATGAACGTGACAGTAGCTTAACAAGACCGCTTTAATGCCCCTTGGAAGAGTGGTGGAGGTTTCAGTGGATTAAAAAGACAATATCAATGCCCATTGGAAGAGTGGTAGAGGTCGCAGTGGAACTAAAACACAAAATCAATGCCCCTTGGAAGAGTGGTGGAGGTTACAGTGGAATAAAAAGACAATATTAATGCACCAATGAAGAGTTGTGGAGGTCACTGTAGTTTAACAAGGTGGTCTTAACGCCCCTTGGAAGAGTGGTGGAGGTCGCAGTGGAATAAATAGTCAATGTCAATGCCCCTTGGAAGAGTGGTGGAGGTTAGAGTGGAATAAAAAGAAAATGCCAGTGCTCCTTGGAAGATCTGTGGATTTCAGAGTGGTTTAAATTGACGGTTTTAATGCCCTTTGCAAGAGACGTGGAGGTCACAGTGGATTAAAAAGACAATATCAATGCCCCTTGGAAGAGTGGTGGAGGACGCAGTGGATTCAAAAGACAATATCAATGCCCCTTATAAGAGTGGTGGAGGTCGCAGTGGAATAAAAAGACAATATCAATGCCCCGTGGAAGGGACGTGGAGGTCACAGTAGCTTCACAAGACAGTTTTAATGACCCTTGGAGGAGAGGTGGATGTCGCAGTTGATTAAAAAGACAATATCAATGCCCCTTGGAAGAGTGGTGGAGGTCGCTGTGGAATAAAAAGACAATATCAATGCCGCTTGGAAGAGTGGTGGATGTTACAGTCGAATAAAAAGACAATATCAATGCCTCTTATAAGAGCTGTGGAGTTCAGAGTGTTTAACCAGACTGTTTTAATGCCCCTTGTAAGAGACGAGGAGGTCACAGTAGCTTAACAAGACTGTTTTAATGCCCCTTGGAAGAGTGGTGGAGGTCGCAGTGGATTAAAAAGACATTATCAATGCCCCTTAGAAGAGTGGTGGAGGTCGCAGTGGAATAAAAAGACAATATCAATTCCACTTGAAAGAGATGTGGAGGTCGCAGTGGAATAAAAAGACAATATCAGTGCCTCGTGGAAGAGACTTGGAGGTCACAGTAGCTTAACAAGATGGTTTTAATACCCCTTGGAAGAGAGGTGGAGGTCGCAGTGGATTAAAAAAGATACTATCAATTCCCCTTGAAAGAGTGGTGGAAGTTACAGTGAAATAAAAAGACAATATCAATGCCCCTTGGAAGAGTGGTGGAGTTCGCTGTGGAATAAAAAGACAATATCAATGCCCCTTGGAAGAGCTGTGAAGTTCAGAGTGGTTTTACCAGACAGTTTTAATGCCGCTTGGAAGAGACGTGGAGGTCATAGTAGCTTAACAAGATGGTTTTATTGCCCCTTGGAAGAGTGGTGGAGGTTACATTTTAATAAAAAGGCAATATCAATGCCCCTTGGAAGAGTGGTGGAGGTTACAGTGGAATAAAAAGACAATATCAATGCCCTGTAGAAGAGACGTGGAGGTCACAATAGCTTAACAAGATGGTTTTAATGCCCCTTGGAAGAGTGGTGGAGGTCGCAGTGGATTACAAAGACAATATCAATGCCCCGTGGAAGAGTGGTGGAGGTTACAGTGAATTAAAAAGACAATATCAATGCCCCGTTGAAGAGACGTGGTGGTCACAGTAGCTTAACAAGACTGTTTTAATGCCCCTTGGTAGAGTGGTGGAGGTTGCAGTGGAATAAAAAGACAATATCAATGCCCCTTGGAAGAGTGGTGGAGGTTATAGTGGAATAAAAAGACAATATCAATGCCCCTTGGAAGAGCAGTGGAGTTTAGAGTGGTTTAACCAGACGGTTTTAATGTCCCTTGGAAGAGACGTGGAGGTCACAGCAGCTTAACAAGATGGTTTTGATGCCCCTTGGTAGAGTGGTGGAGGTCGCAGTGGATTAAAAAAGATAATATCCATGCCCTTTGGAAGAGTGGTGGAGGTCGCAGTGGAATAAAAACATAATATCAATGCCCCGTGGAAGAGCCGTCGAGGTCACAGTAGGTTATCAAGACGTTTTAACTCCCCTTGGAAGAGTGGTGGAGGTCGCAGTGGAATGAAAAGTCAATATCAATGCCCCGTGGAAGAGACGTGGAGGTCACAGTAGCTTAACAAGACGGTTTTAATGCCTGTTGGAAAAGTGGTGAAGGTTACAGTGGAATAAAAAGACAATATCAATGTCCCTTGGAAGAATTGTGGATAGTGTTGAGCTTTCCGATACTGTAATATCGGTTATCGGCCGATATTCGTGGTATCGGAGTTCCGATACTGAGTTCCGATATTTTTACAATATCGAATACCAGAATCGGAAGTATCCATAATGCCTGCGCTCTGCATTGTCTCTGAAGGATGACAAGCTGGATATCAGCGCTCAGCTGCGATCCAGCCTGTCATCAGAATGCCATCCCAGATTTCTCCTGATTGTTTAAAAGCCGGCGGGCGGTAAATAGCCGCCGGCTTTTAAACAATCACACAGCCCCATACTGCTTCCCCGCAGCCTACCACCCCGATCCTCCGCTCCCCTCGCCACCTCCCATCCCGATCGTAAGTTAGGACCGGGCGGGGAGCGCAGCACCAGGGAGCGGGGAGCGAAGGATCCGGGCCGGGAAGTCGGCAGTGAAAAGACTTCACCGCCGGCTGTCCCGTTCTGTGCAGCGCTCTCCCGCCGGTTATTTCAAGTGAACAGCTGAGGTATCAGGTGATGCTGATCGGCTGTTCATTTGAAGTAGCCGCGGTGCCCTCAGAGTGTTCGTGTGAGTTCATCCTTGACTGCATTGCGTGAACTCACATGAACTTTCCCACGGCCGCACAGGTCAGCCTCACCTCCCAGACCATCAGACCGGTCATGATTGGTGTCTGCGCGGTGTCTGCACGATGTGTGCGCGATGAGTGCGCGATGTGTGCGTGATGTGTGCGCGATTTGTGTGCGCAGGCAGACATAGGTCGATGTGACACTACTACTCCCATCGGCCTATGTCTGTCCCCCGTCCACTCGTGCCAGCAGGATCAGCTTGATGGGAGCAGTAGTTCCCATCAGCCTGATCCTGCTATTTAAATTGCCCTTTAAACTGGCCCATATGTTATTTTGTCCCCCATAGTTTTCTATTTTTGCCCCTATACATGTTTTATTTAGGCCCCCATATTTTTTTGGGGGGGTTGTTGGTCCCCAATAAATTTTAAATACATTTCATTGGTGGCCAGTGGTTACCTAAAATAAATTAGTTTATACATTACCTGTCCCCGCCGATCGCCACCTAAAATAAAGTAAAAAATAAAAAACTACACCTATACTCACCTAGACACCTAATTCCCCGAAGCCATTGATCTCCTGTAATAAAATATAAAATGATAAACCACAACCTTATCCTTACCCCTCCGTAGTAGTCCACAAGTGTCCCACGAAGATCTCCAGTTTAGAGCAGCCACATAAAATGTGACCGCTCTAAACCGCTGCCGCCGCTACAATAACGGGGCCTTAAAGCAGCCCCGTCATTGCATAAGCGGGTTCGCCGGAGTTCAGGCAGCGCTGCTCCGGTCAGCTCCTTTACGGCCCTGCTGTACCATGAGAAATTCCCACGGTACAGCAGTGCCGTAAAGGAGGTCTCCGGAGCTGCGCTGACTGAATGCACTCCGGTGACCTCAGTCAGTGGCTCCCGCTGCCGGGAGCGGACGTGTTCCCGCCAGTGTGAGCTTACAGCAGCCATGCACAGCTGTCACCATCTCCAGATGTGACAGCTGTGCATGGGAGATCAGCGCAGGAACGTGGACAGGTAACTATTTTTTTTTAGTAAACTAAGAATTAAATAAAATGGTGTGTTTTATTTCAAATAAATTATTTTTTTCTGGGTGTAGTGTGTGTTTTTTCTTTTTAACACTTTTTAGGTTAGTAATGGGGGTGTCTTATAGACGCCCATCATTACTAACCTGGACTTCACGGCAGCTGGCGCTGACATGAACCCCACCACTATTACCCCCTGCCACCGCACCAGGGCAGCGTGGAAGAGCGAGGCTAAGTGCCAGAATTGGCGCATCCTATGGATGCGCCTTTTCTGGGGCGGCTGAGGGCTGGTGTTTCTAGCCTGGGAGGGGGCCAATATTCATGGCACCCTTCCTGGGCTATTAATATCAGCCCCCAGCTGTCTGCCTAGCCTTTGCTAGCTATTAAAATAGGGGGGACCCCACGTCAATTTTTTTGGGCTGTCTCCCCATTTTAATAGCTAGTAAAGGCTAGGTATTCAGCTGGGGGCTGATATTAGTAGCCTGGGAAGCTCCGTGGGTATTACCCCCTTCCCAGGCTTCAAACATCTGCCCCAGCCGTCTGCTTAACCTCCGCTAGAGACTAAAATTATGGGGGATCCCACGCCAATTTTTTTTTAATAAATCCTTTATTTTAACACTAAGTGACACTTGAGGGGTTAATAAAGATGCAGTCCCTAAATTATTATTTATTTTTTAATTAATTTTTCCCAAAAATTTTGACGTGGGCTTTGCCATATTTTTGTATGCCAGACAGGTACAGCATCCAGGAACGGGCTGCCCCCAACTCCCAGCTGCCTATTTGTACCTGGCCGAACACAACAATATAGGGAAGCCCTTTTTTTTAATTATTTCATGAATTTCATGAAATTAGTAAAAAAAAATACGTGGGGCTTCACCCTATTTTTGTGTCCAGCCAGGTACAACTAAGCAGCTGGGGGCTGGAATCCACAGTGCAGGGTGGCCCAAGCTTTGTGGGCCCCCCCCTGCTGCGAACTGCAGTCCGCAGCCACCCCAGAAAATGTTGCGTTCATAGAAGCGCCATCTTCTGGCGCTGTATCCAGCTCATCCAGGGCCCTGGTGCGGTGGCTCACTGGGTAATAAAGGGGTTAGGGCCAGCTTTGTATTATCAGCTGGCCCTAAGCCCGAAATTCATGGGGTCACGTTAATATTAGACATGACCGCCATGAATTTATAGTAAAGTATTTAAAAAAAACACAAACACCCACAATAAAGTCCATTAATCGAAATAAACACACAATTCTTTATTGTTCTAAATTAAACTCTACTTACCATCACGCCCATTCCAGCTGAAGCCAACGATCTCCTGCAATAAAAGTAAAATAATAAAGCAACATCATCCTTACCTTTCCATGGTCCCCAGGACAGCTTCAGCTCTGCTACATCGAGATGACAGGCTTGATCGCAGCAGAAAGCTGCCATCCAGCCTGTCATCCCACAGACACTGAGAAGCGCAGGCATGCTTATACTCCTCAGTGTCTGGCTGTGACGGCATCCAGATGAGCTGACAATGAACTCAGCTCACCTCATGCATGTCACTGACAGCGTGGGAGAATTCTCCAGTGCATGCGGTGAGCGTGAGAGACTCGGATCATCTGGATGCCGTCACAGCCTGACACTGAGGAGCGCAAGCATGCCTGCGCTTCTCAGTGTCTGCGGGATGACAGGCTATATGGCAGCTTTCTGCTGCGATCCAGCCTGTCATCTCGATGTAGCAGAGCTGGAGCTGTCCTGGGAACCATGGAAAGGTAAGGATGATGTTTATTTATTATTTTTCTTTTATTCCAGGAGATCGTTGGCTTCAACTGGAATGGGCGTGATGGTAAGTATGGTTTAATTTAGAACAATAAAGAATTGTGTGTTTATTTCAATTAAAGGACTTTATTCTGGGTGTTGTGTTTTTTTTAAATACTTTACTATAAATTCATGGCGGTCATGTCTAATATTGGCGTGACCCCATGAATTTCGGGCTTAGGGCCAGCATATAATACCAAGCTGGCCCTATCCCCTTTATTACCCAGTGAGCCACCGCACCAGGTCCCTGGATGAGTTGGGTACAGCGCCAGAAGATGGCGCTTCTATGAACGCGCCATTTTCCAGGGTGGCTGCGGACTGCAATTTGCAGCAGGGGGGGGGGCAGAAAGCTTGGGCCTCCCAGCGCTGCGGATTCCAGCCCCCAGCTGCCTAGTTGTACCTGGCTGGACACAAAAATAGGGCGAAGCCCCAAGTATTTTTTTTTTAAATTATTTCATGAAATTCATGAAATAATAAAGAAAAAAAGGGCTTCCCTATATTGTTGTGTCCGGCCAGGTACAAATAGGCAGCTGGTGGTTGGGTGCACTTCAATTTTTTTTTAATTATTTCAGGTAATTCATGAAATAATTAAAAAAAATTGACTTGGGGCTTCGCACTATATTTGTGTCCAGCCAGGTACAGCAGGCAGCAACGGGCTGCACCCAACCACCAGCTGCCTATTTGTACCTGGTTGGACACAACAATATAGGGAAGCCCTTTTTTTCTTAATTATTTCATGAAATAATAAAAAAAAAAAAAAAACGTGGGGCTTCGCCCTATTTTTGTGTCCAGCCAGGTACAACTAGGCAGCTGGGGGCTGGAATCTGCAGCGCAGGGAGGCCCAAGCTTTCTGGGCTCCACCCGCTACAAATTGCAGTCCGCAGCCACCCCAGAAAATGGCGCATTCATAGAAGCGCCATCTTCTGGCGCTGTACCCAACTCATCCAGGGCCCTGGTGCGGTGGCTCACTGGGTAACAAAGGGGTTAGGGCCAGCTTGGCATTATCAGCTGGCCCTAAGTCCGAAATTCATGGGGTCACGCCAATATTAGACATGACCGCCATAAATTTATAGTAAAGTATTTAAAAAAAAACACAACACCCAGAATAAAGTCCTTTAATTGAAATAAACACACAATTCTTTATTGTTATAAATTAAACCATACTTACCATCACGCCCATTCCAGCTGAAGCCAACGATCTCCTGCAATAAAAGAAAAATAATAAAGCAATATCATCCTTACCTTTCGATGGTTTCCAGGACAGCTCCAGCTCTGCTACATCGAGATGACAGGCTGGATCGCAGCAGAAAGCTGCCATCCAGCCTGTCATCCCGCAGACACTGAGAAGCGCAGGCATGCTTGCGCTCCTCAGTGTCAGGCTGTCACGGCATCCAGATGAGCCGAGTCTCTCACGCTCACCTCATGCGCAGGAGAATTCTCCCACGCTGTCAGTGACGTGCATGAGGTGAGCTGAGTTCATTGTCGGCTTATCTGGATGCCGTCAAAGCCAGACACTGAGGAGCGCAAGCATGCCTGCGCTTCGCAGTGTCTGCGGGATGACAGGCTGGATGGCAGCTTTCTGCTGCGGTCCAGCCTGTCATCTCGATGTAGCAGAGCTGAAGCTGTCCTGGGAACCATGGAAAGGTAAGGATGAGGTTGCTTTATTATTTTTCTTTTATTGCAGGAGATCGTTGGCTTCAGCTGGAATGGGCGTGATGGTAAGTATGGTTTAATTTAGAACAATAAAGAATTGTGTCTTTATTTCAATTAAAGGACTTTATTCTGGGTGTTTGTGTTTTTTTTTTAACTTTGACTATGGGGTTAGTAATGGGGGTGTCTTATAGACGCCTCTCCATTACTAACCTGGGCTTGATGTCAGCTGGCATTATAAGCTGACATCAACCCCAGGCCTATTACCCCACTGCCACTGCTACAGGGCAATGGGAAGAGCGAGGCTAAGTGCCAGAATTGGCGCATCCTATGGATGCGCCATTTCTGGGGCAGCTGATGGCTGGTGTTTCTAGACTGGGAGGGGGCCAATATTCATGGCACCCTTCCTGGGCTATTAATATCAGCCCCCAGATGTCTGACTAGCCTTTGCTAGCTATTAAAATAGGGGGGACCCCAAGTCATTTTTTTGCGGGGGTCCCCCATTTTAATAGCTAGTAAAGGCTAGGTATTCAGCTGGGGGCTGATATTAGTAGCCTGGGAAGCTCCGTGGGTATTACCCCCTTCCCAGGCTTCAAACACCTGCCCCAGCAGTCTGCTTAACCGCCGCTAGAGCCTAAAATTATGGGGAACCCCACGCCAATTTTTTTTTTAATAAATCCTTTATTTTAACACTAAATAACAAGTACAGTAAGCAACACTGTCACTGTACTTCATATATATGTTACTGACATGTTTCTATCTATCTAATCTATGTGTGATGCTCTATTCTTTCTGTTATAAATTATCGGGTACCGCTGCTGAATTGCCGGCCGGCTTTTTTAAAGAGACGGTGCATGAAAACACTGTTATTTTTTTAAATAAATCCTTTACACTAAATGACAAGTACAGTAAGCAACATTGTCACTGTACTTCATATATATGTGACTGACATGTTTCTATCTATCTAATCTATGTGTGAAGCTCTATTCTTTCTGTTCTAAATTGTCGGGTACCGGTGTATGCCGCTGGTGCATTGCCGGCTTTTCATGTTTCACTGTGAGCACTGTTCCCATCGATTGGGGCAACCACCTCCACCAATACATTCTACTTTATTGTTAGTTGTTTTCCTTCATGTAGAATTAACCTACAGGGAAAGAAAGGGTTTATTTTCATACCGATATTTGTGTCCCATTGACTTGCATTGGTTTCCGGTATCGGAATCGGCGATATCCGATACTTTTTGGGTATCGGCCCGATCCAATCCGATCCGATATTTCCTGATATCGGAAGGTATCGCTCAACACCAGTAGTGGAGGTTACAGTGGTGTAAAAAGACAATATCATTGCCCCTTGGAAGAGTGGTGGAGGTTACAGTGGAATAAAAAGACAATATCAATGCCCCTTGGAACAGTGGTGGAGGTTACAGTGGAATAAAAAGACAATATCAATGCCCCTTGGAAGAGCTGTGGAGTTCAGAGTGGTTTTGCTAGACAGTTTTAATGCCGCTTGAAGAGACGTGGAGGTCACAGTAGCTTAACAAGACGGTTTTATTGCACCCGTGGAAGAGTGGTGGAGGTAACATTTTAATAAAAAGGCAATATCAATGCCCCTTGGAAGAGTGGTGGAAGTTACGGTGGAAGAAAAAGACAATATCAATGCCCCTTGGAAGAGTTGTGGAGGTTACAGTGGAATAAAAAGACAATATCAATACCCGGTAGAAGAGACGTGGAGGTTCACAATAGCTTAACAAGACGGTTTTAATGCCCCTTGAAAGAGTGCTGGAGGTCGCAGTGGAATAAAAAGAAAATATCAAAGCCCCGTGGAAGAGTGGTGGAGGTTGCAGTGGAATAAAAAGACAATTTCAATGCCCCGTGGAAGAGACGTAGAGGTCACAGTAGCTTAACAAGATGGTTTTAATGCCCATTGAAAGAGTGGTGGAGGTCGCTGTGGAATAAAAAGACAATATAAATGCCCCTTGGAAGAGTGGTGGAGGATACAGTGGAATAAAAAGACAATATCAATGCCCCTTGGAAGATCTGTGGAGTTCAGATTGGTTTAACCATACGGTTTTAATGCCCATTGGAAGAGATGTGGAGGTCACAGTAGCTTAACAAGACGGTTTTTTCATGCCACATGGAAGAGTGGTGGAGGTTGCAGTGGAATAAAAAGGCAATATCAATGCACCGTGGAAGAGACGTGGAGGTCACAGTGCTTAACAAGATGGTTTTAATGCCCTTTGGAAGACTGGTGGAGGTTGCAGTGGATTAAAAAGACAATATCAATTCCCTTTGGAAGAATGGTGGAGGTAGCAGTGGAATAAAAATACATTATCAATGCCCCTTGGTAGAGTGGTGGAGGTTACAGTGGAATTTAAAGACAATATCAGTGCCCCGTGGAAGAGATGTGGAGGTCACTGTAGCTTAACAAGACAGTTTTAATGCCCCTTGGAAGAATGGTGGAGGTCGCAGTGGAATAAAAAGACAATTTCAATGCCCCGTGGAAGAGTGGTGGAGGTTAGAGTGGAATAAAAAGACAATACCAATGTCCCTTGGAAGAGCTGTGGAGTTCAGAGTGGTTTAACCAGACTGTTTTAATGCCCATTGGAAGTGACGTGGAGGTCACAGTAGCTTAAAAAGATGTTTTTAATGCCCCTTTGAAAAGTGGTGGAGGTCGCAGTTGATTAAAAAGACAATATCAATGCCCCTTAGAAGAGTGGTGGAGGTGGCAGTGGAATAAAAAGACAATATCAATGACCCTTGGAAGAATGATGGAGGTCGCAGTGGAATAAAAAGACAAAGTCAATGCCCCTTGGAAGAGTTGTGGAGGTTAGAGTGGAATAAAAAGACAATACCAATGCCCCTTGGAAGAGCTGTGGAGTTCAGAGTGGTTTAACCAGATGGTTTTATTGCCCCTTGGAAGAGAAGTGGAGATCACAGTAGATTAACAAGACAGTTTTAATGCCCCTTGGAAAAGTGGTGGAGGTCACAGTGGATTAAAAAGACAATATCAATGCCCGTGGGAGACACGTGGAGGTCACAGTAGTTTAACAAGACAGTTTTAATGGCCCTTGGAAGAGTGGTGGAGGTCGCAGTGGAATAAAAAAACAATATCAATGCCCCTTGAAAGAGTGGTGTAGGTTACAGTGAAATAAAAAGACAATATCAATGTCTCTTGAAAGAGCTATGGAGTTCAGAGTGGTTTAACCAGATGGTAATAATGCCCCTTGGAAGAGTGGTAGAGGTCGCAGTGCATTAAAAAGACAATATCAATACCCCTTGGAAGAATGGTGGAGGTTACAGTGGAATAAAAAGACAATATCAATGCCCCTTGGAAGAGCTGTGGAGATCAGAGTGGTTTAACCGGACGGTTTTAATGCCCCTTGGAAGAGATGTGGGGGTCAGAGTAGCTTAACAAGACTGTTTTAATGCTTCTTGGAAGAGTGGTGGAGGTCGCAGTGGATTAAAAAGACAATATCAATGCCCCTTAGAAGAGAGGTGGAAGTCACAGTGGAATAAAAAGACAATATCAATACCCCTTGGAAGAGTGGTGGAGGATACAGTGGAATAAAAAGGCAATATCAATGCCCCGTGGAATAGACATGGACGTTACAGTAGCTAAACAAGATATTTTTAATGCACCTTGGGAGAGTGGTGGAAGTCGTAGTGGAATAAAAAGACATTATCAATGCCCCTTGAAAGAGTGCTGTAGGTTACAGTGGAATATAAAGACAATATCAATGCCTCTTGCAAGAGCTGTGGAGTTCAGAGTGGTTTAATTTGACGCTTTTAATGCACCTTGAAAGAGACGTGGAAGTCACAGTAGCTTAACAATACGGTTTTAATGCCCCTTGGAAGAGTGGTGGAGGTCGCAGTGGATTAAAAAGACAATATCAATGCCACTTGGAAGAGTGGTGAAGGTCCCAGTGGAATAAAAATACAATATCAATGCCCCTTGGAAGAGTGGTGGAGGTTACAGTGGAATAAAAAGACAATATCAATGCCCCGTGAAAGAGACGTGGAGGTCACAGTAGCTTAACAAGACGGTTTTAATGCCCCTTGGAAGAGAGGTGGAAGTTGCAGTGGAATAAAAAGACAATATCAATGCCCCTTGGACGAGTACTGGAGGTTACATTGTTATAAAAAGACAATATCAATGCCCCTTGCAAGAGTAGTGGAGGTCGCAGTGGAATAAAAAAACAATATCAATGCCCCATGAAAGAGTGGTGGAGGTAACAGTGGATTAAAAAGACAATATCAATTCCCCTTGGAAGAGCAGTGGATTTCAGAGTAGTTAAACCAGACGTTTTTATTGCCCATTGCAAGTGACGTGGAGGTCACAGTAGCTTAAAAAGACATTTTTAATGCCCCTTGGAAATGTGGTGGAGGTCGCAGTGGATTAAAAATACAATATCAATGCCCCTTGGAAGAGTGGTGGAGGTGGCAGTAGAAAAAAGGACAATATCAATGCCCCTTGGAAGAGTGGTGGAGTTTACAGTGGAATAAAAAGACAATATCAATGCCCCGTGAAAGAGACGTGGATGTCACAGTAACTTAACAAGACGGTTTTAATGTCCCTTGGAAGAGAGGTGAAAGTCGCAGTGGAATAAAAAGACAATATCAATGCCCTTTGTAAGAGTGCTGGAGGTTACAGTGGAATAAAAAACAATATGAAAGCCCCTTGCAAGAGCTGTGGAGTTGAGAGTGGTTTAAATGGACCGTTTTAATGCCCCTTGGAAGAGATGTGGAGGTCACAGTAGATTAACAAACTGTTTTAATGCCCCTTGGAAGAGTGGTGGAGGTCGAAGTGGATTAAAAAGACAATGTCAATGCTCCTTGAAGGAGTGGTTGAAATCTCAGTGGAATAAAAAGATAATATCAATGCCCCTTGGAAGAGTGGTGGAGGTCGCAGTGGAATAAAAAGACAATATAAATGCCCCTTGGAAGTTCTGTGTAGTTCACATGGCTTAACCATACGGTTTTAATACCTCTTGGAAGAGACGTGGAGGTCACAGCAACTTAACAAGACGGTTTTAATGCCACATGGAAGAGTGGTGGAGGTTGCAGTGGATTAAAAAGACAATATCAATGCCCCGAGGAAGAGTGGTGGAGGTCGCAGTGGAATAAAAAGACAATATCAATGCCCCGTGGAAGAGACGTGGAGTTCACAGTAGCTTAACAAGATGGTTTTAATGCCCTTTGAAAGAGTGGTGGAGGTCGCAGTGGAATAAAAATACAATATCAATGCCCCTTGGTAGAGTGGTGGAGGTTACAGTGGAATTTAAACACAATATCCATGCCCATTGGAAGAGATGTGGAGGTCACTGTAGCTTAAAAAGACGTTTTTAATGCCTCTTGGAAAGGGGTGGAGGTCGCAGTGGATTAAAAAGACAATATCAATGCCCCTTGGAAGACTGGTGGAGGTAGCAGTGGAATAAAAAGACAATATCAATGCCCCTTGGAAGAATGATGCAGGTCGAAGTGGAATAAAAAGACAATGTCAATGCCCCTTGGAAGAGTGGTGGAGGTTAGAGTGTAATAAAAAGACAATACCAATGCCCCTTGGAAGAGCTGTGGAGTTCAGAGTGGTTTAACCAGATGGTTTTATTGCCCCTTGGAAGAGACGTGGAGGTCACAGTAGATTAACAAGATGGTTTTAATGCCCCTTTGAAGAGACGTGGAGGTCACAGTAGATTAACAAGACTGTTTTAATGCCCCTTGGAAGAGTGGTGGAGGTCGCAGTGGATTAAAAAGACAATATCAATGCCCCCTAGAAGAGAGGTGGAAGTCGCAGTGGAATAAAAAGACAATATCAATACCCCTTGGTAGAGTGGTGGAGGATACAGTGGAATAAAAAGACAATATCAATGCTCCGTGGATTAGACATGGACGTTAAAGTAGCTAAACAAGATGTTTTTAATGCACCTTGGGAGAGTGGTGGAAGTCGTAGTGAAATAAAAAGACAATATCAATGCCCCTTGAAACAGTGCTGTAGGTTACAGTGGAGTAAAAAGATAATATCAATGCCTCTTGCAAGAGCTGTGGAGTTCAAAGTGGTTTAAATTTACGATTTTAATGCACATTGGAAGAGACGTGGAGGTCACAGCAGCTTAACAATAATGTTTTAATGCCCATTGGAAGAGTGGTGGAGGTCGCAGTGGATTAAAAAGACAATATCAATGCCCCTTGGAAGAGTGGTGGAGGTCGCAGTGGAATAAAAAGACAATAACAGTGCACCGTTGAAGGGACGTGGAGGTCACAGTAGCTTAACAAGACGGTTTTAATGCCCCTTGGAAGAGTGGTGGAGGTCGCAGTGGATTAAAAAGACAATATCAATGCCCCTTAGAAGAGAGGTGGAAGTCGCAGTGGAATAAAAAGACAATGTCAATGCCACTTGGAAGAGTGGTGGAGGTTACATTGGAATAAAAAGACAATATCAATGCCCAGTGGAATAGACAAGGACTTGACAGTAGCTTAACAAGACGGCTTTAATGCCCCTTGGAAGAGTGGTGGAGGTTGCAGTGGATTAAAAAGACAATATCAATGCCCATTGGAAGAGTGGTAGAGGTCGCAGTGGAATAAAAAGACAAATCAATGCCCCTTGAAAGAGTTGTGGAGGATACAGTGGAATAAAAAGACAATATCAATACCCCATGGAAGAGTTGTGGAGGTCACTGTGGCTTAGCAAGATGGTCTTCATGCCACTTGGAAGAGTGGTGGAGGTCGCAGTTGAATAAATAGACAATGTCAATGCCCCTTGGAAGAGTGGTGGAGGTTAGAGTGGAATAAAAAGACAATTCCAGTGCTCCTTGGAAGAGCTGTGGAGTTCATAGTGGTTTAAATTTACGGTTTTAATGCCCCTTGGAAGAGACGTGGAGGTCACAGTGGATTAAAAAGACAATATCAATGCCCCATGGAAGAGTGGTGGAGGTCGCAGTGGATTAAAAAGACAATATCAATGCCCCTTGGAAGAGTGGTGGAGGTCGCAGTGGAATAAAAAGACAATATCAATGCCCCTTGGAAGAGTGGTGGAGGTCGCAGTGGATTAAAAGAAAATATCAATGCTCCTTTGAAGAGTGGTGGAGGTTACAGTGGAAAAAAAAGACAATATCAATGTTCCTTGGAAGAGTGGTGAAGGTCGCAGTGGGATAAAAAGACAATATCAATGTCCCATGGAAGAGTGGTGGAGGTCGCAGTGGATTAAAAAGACAATATCAATGCCCCTAGGAAGAGTGGTGGAGGTCGCAGTGGAATAAAAAGACAATATCCATGCCCCGTGGAAGGGACGTGGAGGTCATAGTAGCTTAACAAGACGGTTTTAATGCCTCTTGGAAGAGTGGTGGAGGTCGCAGTGGAATAACCTCACTGGTACATGCTCTGCATAACTTCTCTGCTTGCTGTGTCTGCTGTAATCTAATGCTCTGCTTTGCTGATTCACCTCACTGGTACATGCTCTGCATAACTTCTCTGCTTGCTGTGTCTGCTGTAATCTAATGCTCTGCTTTGCTGATTCACCTCACTGGTACATGCTCTGCATAACTTCTCTGCATTATCTGTCCGACTCCATTCAATACTCACATATGTCTGTCCCTTCCCCACTATAGATCTTATCTGATTTTTAGAGGTGCTAAACTGCAGAGACTAGAGTCCTAGCTCTGTGTTTGATTACCCAACCATCTCCTGGTGAGACGACCCGCTGCTAATTTAGCCATATGCAGCTCCCACAATGCCCTTCACCAGATAGTTTAATGTGCCCTATATATTTAGAAGCTCTGTAACGGGTGCACCTGTGCTGGGGTGTGCACGCGTCTTCTTGTGCAAAGTGGCTTCGGAGATAAGTGGCAGTTATTTCAGAGGCAGTTAGTCAGGGCAGGAGTCAGGTAACCAACACTTTGACCACTTACTCTCTTTTAACTATGTTTCTGTTAGCTCTCACTTTTTCCTCTATAGTCCTCCACTTTCTAGTAACCACTCAAATCCCTACATCTAGTAAGAAACTCTTCATATCTCCCTCCATCCTCCCCATTCATCTCACCTCCTCCTCCAAATTATTCCTAAACATTCAATCCTAGATCTCCAAACACAGACAGCCACCTCATGCTCTCTCTTGCTCCCACCTGCTAACACTTTCTCTGCTCCTCCTCATTGCTGGAGATATCTCTCCAAATCCTGGTCCTCCTCGCCATATCCCCACAGTTACTTCTTCCTCCTATCCACGACCTTCCACAAACTGTCGCAACCCTTCTAACCTCATACCCATCCAACCAATCCCCACTCCCTTAGTTGCTCTAACAGGAGCTCTATGGAACGCTCGCTCTGTCTGCAACAAACTTTCCTTCATCCACGATCTTTTCATTGCAAACAAACTTTCCTTCCTCGCCATCACTGAAACCTGGCTCACCCCCTCTGACACAGCCTCCCCAGCTGCACTCTCATATGGCGGATTCCACCTTTCCCACACACCCCGCCCCAACGGCAAACATGGCGGAGGCGTAGGTTTTCTCCTATCAGAACACTGCGCTTTCACCCAAATCCCACTGCCACCCTCCGTTACACTCCCCTCTTTTGAGGTGCACTGTGTGCGCATCTATTCCCCCTCCAACCTCCAACTGGCCGTCGTTTACCGACCCCCAGGGCAAGCCACCACCTTCTTAGACCACTTCACCACCTGGTTGCTTCACTTCCTCTCCACTGACATCCCCACTATCATAATGGGTGACTTCAACATCCCCATTAACACTTCCCACTCGTCTGTCTCTAAGTTCCTATCTCTCACTTCCTCCTTCGGACTCACTCAATGGTCTTCCACACCCACCCACAAGGATGGCCACACACTGGACCTCATCTTCACCCGCCTCTGTTCCCTATCTAACCTCTCTAACTCACCCATCCCTCTCTCTGATCACAGCCTACTTACATTCTCTTCTCTCTCCTCCCCGGGGCAACAATCCCCACTCCACAAACTTGCATACCCTCGCAGAAATCTCAAACATCTTGACTTACACTCACTCTCTGAATCCCTCCTCCCTCTTACAGACATAAATTCCTTACACGATGCAGACATTACTGCTGCTTCATATAACACCACAATAGCTGCAGCTCTAGACTCGATCGCCTCTCTCACACACTCCACATCTCGCACATTCAACAGGCAACCCTGGCACACTAAACTTACTAAAGAACTGCGCCGGGCCTGCAGGGTTGCGGAGCGGAGATGGAAAAGGTCTCACTCCATCGAACACTTCATCGCATTCAAGCAATCCCTCACTAATTTCAAGTCCGCACTAACTACAGCAAAACAAACCTACTTCTCATCTCTCATATCCTCCCTATCTCACAACCCTAAACAGCTATTTAACACTTTCAACTCTCTCCTTCTGTTCCAATATCAATGCCCTTTGGAACAGTGGTGGAGGTCACAGTGGAATAAAAAGACAATATCAATGCCCCTTGGAAGAGTGGTGGAGGTCGCAGTGGATTAAAAAGACAATATCAATGCCCTTTGGAAAAGAGGTGGAGGTCGCAGTGGAATAAAAAGACAATATCAATGCCCCGTGGAAGAGACGTGGAGGTCACAGTAGCTGAACCAGACAGTTTTAATGCTCCTTGGAAGAGTGGTGAAGGTCGCAGTGGAATAAAAAGACAATATCAATGCCCGTTTGGAGAGTGGTGGACGTTACAGTGAAATAAAAAGACAATATCAATGCCATTTGAAAGAGCTGGGGAGTTCAGCATGGTTTAGCCAGACGGTTTTAATGCCCTTGGAAGAGACGTGGAGGTCACAGTAGCTTAACAAAACGGTTTTAATGCCCCTTGGAAGAATGGCGAAGGTCGTAGTGGATTAAAAGTACAATATCAATGCCCCTTGGAAGAGTGGGAGAGGTTACAGTGGAAAAAAAAGACAATATCAATGCTCCTTGGAAGAGTGGTGGAGGTCGCAATGGAATAAAAAGACAATATCATTGCCCTATGGTAGAGACGTCGATGTCGAAGTGGATTAAAAAGACAATATCAATGCCCTTTGGAAAAGTGGTGTAGGTCGCACTGGAATAAAAAGACAATATCAATGCCCCTTGGAAGAGTTGTGGAGGTTACAGAGGAATAAAAAGACTATATCAATGCTCCTTGGAAGAGCTGTGGATCTCAGAGTGGTTTAACCAGACGGTTTTAATTCCCCTTTGAAGAGACGTAGAGGTCACAGTAGCTTAAAATGATGGTTGTAATGCCCTTGGAAGAGTGGTGGAGGTCGCAGTGGATTAAAAAGACAAATTCAATGCCCCTAGGAAGAGTGGTGGAGGTCGCAGTGGAATAAAAAGACAATATCAATGCCCCTTGGAAGAGTGGTGGAGGTAACAGTGTATAAAAAGACAATATCAATGCCCTTTGGAAGAGTGGTGAAGGTTACAGTGGAATAAAAAGATAATATCAATACCCCTTGGAAGAGTGGTGGAGGTTACAGAAGAATAAAAAGACTATATCAATGCTCCTAGGAAGAGCTGTGGATCTCAGAGTGGTTTAACCAGACCGTTTTAATGCCCCTTGGAAGAGACATTGAGGTCACATTAACTTAACAAGACGCTTTTAATGCCCCTTGGAAGATTGATGGAGGTCGAAGTGCATTAAAAAGACAATATCAATGTACCTTGGAAGAGTGGTGGAGGTCGCATTGGAATTAAAAGACAATATCAATGCCCCTTGGAATTGACGTTGAGGTCACAGTAGCTTATCAACATAGTTTTAATGCCCCTTGGAAGAGTGGTGGAGGTCGCAGTGGATTAAAAAGACAATATCAATGCCCCTTGGAAGAGTGGTGGAGGTCGCAGTGGAATAAAAAGACAATATCAATGCCCCTTGGAAGGTTTGTGGAGGTCGCAGTGGAATAAAAAGACAATATCATTGCCCCGTGGAAGAGACGTGGAGGTCACAGTAGCTTAACAAGATGGTTTTAATGCCCGTTGGAAGAGTGGTGGAGGTCGCAGTGGATTAAAAAGACAATATCAATGCCCTTTGGAAAAGTGGTGGAGATCGCAGGGGAATAAAAAGACAATATTAATGCCCCGTGGAAGAGACGTGGAGGTCAAAGAAGATTAACAAAACGGCTTTAATGCCCCTTGGAAGAGTAGTGGAGGTCGCAGTGGAATAAAAAGACAATATCAATGCCCCTTGGAAGAGTGGTGGAGGTTTAATTGGAATGAAAAGACAATATCAATGCTCCTTCGAAGAGCTGTGGAGTTCAAAGTGGTTTAATCAGACGGTTTTAATGCCCCTTGGAAGAGATGTGGAGTTCACAGTAGCTTAAAAGGATGGATGTAATGCACTTGGAAGAGTGTTGGAGGTCGCAGTGAATTGAAAAGACAATATCAATGCCCCTTGGAAGAGTGGTGGAGGTCGCAGTGGAATAAAAAGACAATATCAATGCACCTTGGAAGAGTGGTGGAGGTTACAGTGGATAAAATGACAATATCAATGAGCCTTGGAAGAGTGGTGAAGGTTACAGTGGAATAAAAAGACAATATCACTGCCCCTTTGAAGAGCTTTGGAGTTCATAGTGGTTTAACCAGATGGTTTTAATGGCCCTTGGAAGAGAAGTTGAGGTCACATTAGCTTAACAAGATGGTTTTAATGCCCCTTGGAAGAGTGATGGAGGTCAAAGTGGATTAAAAAGACAATATCAATGTCCCTTGGAAGAGTGGTGGAGGTCGCAGTGGTATAAAAAGACAATATCAATACCCCATGGAATTGACGTTGAGGTCACAGTAGCTTAACAACACAGTTTAATGCCCCTTGGAAGAGTGGTGGAGGTCGCAGTGGATTAAAAAGACAATATCAATGCCCCTTGAAAGAGTGGTGGAGGTTGCAGCGGAATAAAATGACAATATCAATGCCCCTTGGAAGAGTTGTGGAGGTCCCAGTGGAATAAAAATACAATATCAATGCCCCTTGGATGAGCTGTGGAGTTCAGAGTGGTTTAGCCAGACGGTTTTATGCCCCTTGGTAGTGACGTGGAGGTCACATTAGCTTAAAAAGATGGTTTTAATGCCCCTTGGAAGAGTGGTGGATGTCGCAGTGGATTAAAAAGACAATATCAGTGCCCCTTGGAAGAGTGGTGGAGGTCACAGTGCAATAAAAAGACAATTTCATTGCCCCTTGGAAGAGTGGTGGAGGTTTCAATGGAATAAAAAGATAATATCAATGCCCAGTGGAAGAGACGTGGAGGTCAGAGTGGTTTAATAAGACGGTTTTAATGCCCTTTGGAAGAGTGGTGGAGGTTGCAGTGGATTAAAAAGACAATATCAATGCCCCTTGGAAGAGTGGTGGAGGTCGCAGTGGAATAAAAAGACAATATCAGTGTCCTGTGGAAAAGACATGGTGGTCACAGTAGCTTAACAAGTCGGTTTTAATGCCACTTGGAAGCATGGTGGAGGTCACAGTGGAATAAAAAGACAATATCAATGCCCCTTGGAAGAGTGGTGAAGATTACAGTGGTATAAAAAGACAATATCAATGCACCTTGGAAGAGCTGTGTTGTTTAGAGTGGTTCAACCAGACGGTTTTAATGCCCCTTGGAAGAGACGTGGAGGTCGCAGTGGATTAAAAAGACAAAATCAATGCCCTTTGGAAAAGAGGTGGCGGTCGCAGTGGAATAAAAAGACAATATCAATGCCCCGTGGAAGAGCCTTGGAGGTCACAGTAGCTTAACAAGATGGTTTATATGCCCCTTGGAAAAGTGGTGGAGGTCGCTGTGGAATAAAAATACAGTATGGATGCCCATTGGAAGAGTGGTGGAGGTTACAGTGGAATAAAAAGACAATATCAATGCTCCTTGGAAGAGCTGCGGAGCTCAGAGTGGTTTAACCAGACGGTTTTAATGCCCCTTGGAAGAGACTTGAAGGTCACAGTAGCTTAACACGATGATTTTAATGCCCCTTGGAAGAGTGGTGGAGATCGCAGTGGAATAAAATGACAATATCAATGCTACTTGGAATAGAGGTGCAGGTTACAATGGAATGAAAATACAATATCAATGCCCTTTGGAAGAGCTGTGGATTTCACAGTGGTTTAACCAGATGGTTTTAATGCCCCTTGGAAGAATGGCCAAGGTCGCAGTCGATTAAAATGACAATATCAATGCCCCTTGGAAGAGTGGTGGAGGTTACAGTGGAATAAGAAGACAATATCAATGCCCTTTGAAAGAGTGGTGTAGGTCGCAGTGGAATAAAAAGACAATATCAATGCCCCTTGGAGGAGTGGTGGAGGTCGCAGTGGAATAAAAAGACAATATCAATGCCCCTTGGAAGAGTGGTGGAAGTTAGAGTGGAATAAAACGACAATATCAATGCTCCTTGGTAGAGCTGTGGAGTTCAGCGTGGTTTAACCAGACGGTTTTAATGTCTCTTGGAAGAGACATGGAGGTCACCGTTCCTTAACAAGACGGTTTTAATGCCCCATGGAAGAGTGGTGGTGGTCGCAGTAGATTAAGAATACAATATCAATGCTCCTTGGAAGAGTGGTGGAGGTCGCAGTGGAATAAAAAGACAAATCAATGCCCCTTGGAAGAGTGGTGGAAGCTACAGTGGAATAAAAAGACAATATCAATGCACCGTGGAAGAGATGTGAAGGTCACAGTGGCTTAACAAGACGGTTTTAATGCCCCTTGGAAAAGTGGTGGAGTTCGCAGTGGAATAAAAAGACAATATCAATGCCCCTTGGAAGAGTGGTGGAGGTTACAGTGGAACAAAAAAACAATTTCAATGCCCCATGGAAGAGATGTGGAGTTCAGTGTGGTTTAACCAGATCGTTTTAATGCCCCTTGGAAAAGACGTGGAGGTCACAGTAGTTTAACAAGACGGTTTTAATGCCCCTTGGAAGAGTGGTGGAGATCGCAGTGGATTAAAAAGACAATATCAAATCCCCTTGGAAGAGTTGGGGAGGTCGCAGTGGAATAACAAGACAATATCAATGCCCCGTGGAAGAGACGTGGAGGTCACAGTAGCTCAACAACACGGGTTTAATGCAACTTGGAAAAATGGTGGAGGTCACAGTGGATTTAAAAGACAATATCAATGCTCCTTGGAAGAATGGTGGAGGTCGCAGTGGAATAAAAAGTCTATATCATTGCCCGGTGGAAGATACATAGAGGCCACAGTAGCTTAACAAGACGGTTTTAATGCCACTTGGAAGAGTGGTGGAGGTCGCAGTGGATTAAAAAGACAATATCAATGCCCTTTGGAAAAGTGGTGGAGGTCGCAGTGGAATAAAAAGACAATATCAATGCCCCGAGGAAGAGACGTGGAGGTCACAGTAGCTTAACAAGACAGTTTTAATGCTCCTTGGTAGAGTGGTGGAGGTCGCAGTGGAATAAAAATACAATATTTATGCCCGTTTGAAGAGTGGTGGACGTTACAGTGAAATAAAAAGACAATATCAATGCCCTTTGAAAGAGCTGGGGAGTTCAGCATGGTTTAACCAGACGGTTTTAATGCCCTTAGAAGAGACGTGGAGGTCACAGTAGCTTAACAAAATGGTTTTAATGCCCCTTGGAAGAATGGCGAAGGTCGCAGCGGATTAAAAAGACAATATCAATGCCCCTTGGAAGAGTGGGGGAGGTTACAGTGGAAAAAAAAGACAATATAATTGCCCCTTGGAAGAGGGGTGGAGGTCGCAGTGGAATAAAAAGACAATATCATTGCCCCGTGGTAGAGGCGTCGAGGTCGCAGTGGATTAAAAAGACAATATCAATGCCCTTTGGAAAAGTGGTGTAGGTCGCACTGGAATAAAAAGACAATATCAATGCCCCTTGGAAGAGTGGTGGAGGTTACAGAGGAATAAAAAGACTATATCTATGCTCCTTGGAAGAGCTGTGGAGCTCAGAGTGGTTTACCCAGACTGTTTTAATGCCCCTTGGAAGAGACGTGGAGGTCATAGTAGCTTAAAATGATGGTTGTAATGCCCTTGGAAGAGTTGTGGAGGTCGCAGTGGATTAAAAAGACAATATCAATGTCGCTAGGAAGAGTGGTGGAGGTCGCAGTGGAATAAAAAGACAATATCAATGCACCTTGGAAGAGTGGTGGAGGTAACAGTGCATAAAAAGACAATATCAATGCCCTTTGGAAGAGTGGTGAAGGTTACAGTGGAATAAAAAGAAAATATCAATACCCCTTGGAAGAGTGGTGGAGGTTACAGAGGAATAAAAAGACTATATCAATGCTCCTTGGAAGAGCTGTCTAGCTCAGAGTAGTTTAACCAGACGGTTTTAATGCCCCTTTGAAGAGAAATTGAGGTCACATTAGCTTAACAAGACGGTTTTAATGCCCCTTGGAAGAGTGATGGAGGTCGAAGTGCATTAAAAAGACAATATCAATACCCTTTGGAAGAGTGGTGGAGGTCGCAGTGGAATAAAAAGACAATATCAATGCCCCATGGAATTGACGATGAGGTCACAGTAGCTTAAAAACACAGTTTTAATGCCCCTTGGAAGAGTAGTGGAGGTTGCAGTGGATTAAATAGACAATATCAATGCCCATGGGAAGAGTGCTGGAGGTCGCAGTGGAATAAAAAGACAATATCAATGCCCCTTGGAAGATTTGTGGAGGTCGCAGTGGAATAAAAAGACAATATCATTGCCCCGTGGAAGAGACATGGAGGTCACAGTAGCTTAACAAGATGATTTTAACGCCCGTTGGAAGAGTGGTGGAGGTCGCAGTGGATTAAAAAGACAATATCAATGCCCCGTGGAAGAGATGTGGAGGTCAAAGTAGATTAACAAGACAGTTTAATGCCCCTTGGAAGAGTGGTGGAAGTCGCAGTGGAATAAAAAGACAATATCAATGCCCCTTGGAAGAGTGGTGGAGGTTTAATTGGAATGAAAAGACAATATCAATGCTCCTTGCAAGAGCTGTGGAGTTCAGATTGGTTTAATCAGACGGTTTTAATGCCCCTTGGAAGAGATGTGGAGGTCACAGTAGCTTAACAAGATGGTTGTAATGCACTTGGAAGAGTGGTGGAGGTTGCAGTGAATTAAAAAGACAATATCAATGCCCTTTGGAAGAGTGGTGGAGGTCGCAGTGGAATAAAAAGACAATATCAATGCCCCTTGGAAGAGTGGTGGAGGTTACAGTGGATAAAATGACAATATCAATGCCCCTTGGAAGAGTGGTGAAGGTTACAGTGGAAAAAAAAGACAATATCACTGCCCGTTTGAAGAGCTGTGGAGTTCAGAGTGGTTTAACCAGACGGTTTTAATGCCCCTTGGAAGAGTGATGGAGGTCGAAGTGGATTAAAAAGACAATATCAATGCCCCTTGAAAGAGTGGCGGAGGTTGCAGTGGAATAAAATGACAATATGAATGCCCCTTGGAAGAGTTGTGGAGGTCCTTGTGGAATAAAAATACAATATCAATGCCCCTTAGAAGAGTGGTGGAGGTCGCAGTTGAATAAAAAGACAAAATCAATGCCCGATTGAAGAGTGGTGGAGGTTAAAGTGGAATAAAAAGACAATATCAATGCCCCATGGAAGAGTTGTGGAGGTCACAGTGGAATAAATAGACGATGTCAATGCCCCTTGGAAGAGTGGTGGAGGTTAGAGTGGAATAAAAAGACAATACCTGTGCTCCTTGGAAAAACAGTGGAGTTCAGAGTGGTTTAAATTGACGGTTTTAATGCCCCTTGGAAGAGACGTGGAGGTCGCAGTGGATTAAAAAGACAATATCAATGCCCTTTGTAAAAGAGGTGGCGGTCGCAGTGGAATAAAAAGACAATATCAATGCCCCGTGGAAGAGCCTTGGAGGTCACAGTAGCTTAACAAGACGGTTTAAATGCTCCTTGGAAAAGTGGTGGAGGTCGCAGTGGAATAAAAATACAGTATGAATGCCCATTGGAAGAGTGGTGGAGGTTACAGTGGAATAAAAAGACAATATCAATGCTCCTTGGAAGAGCTGCGGAGCTCAGAGTGGTTTAACCAGACGGTTTTAATGCCCCTTGGAAGAGACTTGAAGGTCACAGTAGCTTAACAAGATGATTTTAATGCCCCTTGGAAGAGTGGTGGAGATCGCAGTGGAATAAAATGACAATATCAATGCTACTTGGAAGAGAGGTGCAGGTTACAATGGAATGAAAATACAATATCAATGCCCTTTGGAAGAGCTGTGGAGTTCACAGTGGTTTAACCAGATGGTTTTAATGCCCCTTGGAAGAATGGCCAAGGTCGCAGTGGATTAAAAAGACAATATCAATGCCCCTTGGAAGAGTGGTGGAGGTTACAGTGGAATAAAAAGACAATATCAATGCCCTTTGAAAGAGTGGTGTAGGTCGCAGTGGAATAAAAAGACAATATCAATGCCCCTTGGAAGAGTGCTGAAGGTTACAGTGGAAAAAAAAGACAATATCACTGCCCCTTTGAAGAGCTGTGGAGTTCAGAGTGGTTTAACCAGACGGTTTTAATGCCCCTTGGAAGAGTGATGGAGGTCGAAGTGGATTAAAAAGACAATATCAATGCCCCTTGGAAGAGTGGTGAAGGTTACAGTGGAAAAAAAAGACAATATCACTGCCCCTTTGAAGAGCTGTGGAGTTCAGAGTGGTTTAGCCACACTGTTTTAATTCCCCTTGGAAGAGTGATGGAGGTCGAAGTGGATTAAAAAGACAATATCAATGCCCCTTGGAAGAGTGGTGGAGGTCGCAGTAGTATGAAAAGACAATATCAATGCCCCATGGAATTGACGTTGAGGTCACAGTAGCTTAACAACACAGTTTAATGCCCCTTGGAAGAGTGGTGTAGGTCGCAGTGGATTAAAAAGACAATATCAATGCCCCTTGAAAGAGTGGCGGAGGTTGCAGTGGAATAAAATGACAATATGAATGCCCCTTGGAAGAGTTGTGGAGGTCCCAGTGGAAAAAAAATACAATGTCAATGCCCCTTGGAAGAGCTGTGGAGTTCAGAGTGGTTTAACCAGACGGTTTTATGCCCCTTGGTAGTGACGTGGAGGTCACATTAGCTTAACAAGATGGTTTTAATGCCCCTTGGAAGAGTGGTGGATGTCGCAGTGGATTAAAAAGACAATATCAGTGCCCCTTGGAAGAGTGGTGGAGGTCGCAGTGGAATAAAAAGACAATACAAATGCCCCTTGGAAGAGTGGTGTAGGTTTCAATGGAATAAAAAGACAATATCAATGCCCAGTGGAAGAGACGTGGACGCCAGAGTGGTTTAACCAGACGGTTTTAATGCCCCTTGGGAAAGACGTCTAGGTCACATTAGCTTAACAAGACGGTTTTAATGCCCTTTGGAAGAGTGGTGGAGGTCGCAGTGGAATAAAAAGACAATATCAATGCCCCTTGCAAGAGCTGTGGAGTTCAGAGTGGTTTAAATTGACTGTTTTAATGCCCCTTCGAAGAGTGGTGGAGGTTACAGTGGAATAAAAAGACAATATCAATGCCCCGTGAAAGAGACGTGGAGGTTACACTAGCTTAACAAGACGGTTTTAATGCCCCTTGGAAGAGTGGTGGAGGTCGCAGTGGAATAAAAAGACAATATCAATGCCCCTTGGAAGAGTGGTGGAGCTTACAGTGGAATAAAAAGACAACATCAATGCCCCGTGGAAGAGATGTGGAGGTCACAGTAGCTTAACAAGACTGTTTTAATGCCCCTTGGAAAAGTGGTGGAGGTCGGAGTGGAATAAAAAGACAATATCAATGCCCCTTGGAAGAGTGGTGGAGGTTACGGAGGAATAAAAAGACTATATCTATGCTCCTTGGAAGAGCTGTGGAGCTCAGAGTGGTTTAACCAGACGGTTTTAATGCCCCTTGGAAGAGACGTGGAGGTCATAGTAGCTTAAAATGATGGTTGTAATGCCCTTGGAAGAGTGGTGGAGGTCGCAGTGGATTAAAAAGACAATATCAATGCCGCTAGGAAGAGTGGTGGAGGTCACAGTGGAATAAAAAGACAATATCAATGCCCCTTGGAAGAGTGGTGGAGGTAACAGTGTATAAAAAGACAATATCAATGCCCTTTGGAAGAGTGGTGAAGGTTACAGTGGAATAAAAAGAAAATATCAATGCCCCTTGGAAGAGTGGTGGAGGTTACAGAGGAATAAAAAGACTTTATCAATGCTTCTTGGAAGAGCTGTCTAGCTCAGAGTAGTTTAACCAGACGATTTTAATGCCCCTTGGAAGAGACATTGAGGTCACATTAGCTTAACAAGACGGTTTTAATGCCCCTTAGAAGAGTGATGGAGGTCGAAGTGCATTAAAAAGACAATATCAATGCCCTTTGGAAGAGTGGTGGAGGTCGCAGTGGAATAAAAAGACAATATCAATGCCCCTTGGAAGAGTGGTGAAGATTACAGTGGTATAAAAAGACAATATCAATGCACCTTGGAAGAGCTGTGTTGTTTAGAGTGGTTCAACCAGACGGTTTTAATGCCCCTTGGAAGAGACGTGGAGGTCGCAGTGGATTAAAAAGACAATATCAATGCCCTTTGGAAAAGAGGTGGCGGTCGCAGAGGAATAAAAAGACAATATCAATGCCCCGTGGAAGAGCCTTGGAGGTCACAGTAGCTTAACAAGAAAGTTTAAATGCCCCTTGGAAAAGTGGTGGAGGTCACAGTGGAATAAAAATACAGTATGAATGCCCATTGGAAGAGTGGTGGAGGTTACAGTGGAATAAAAAGACAATATCAATGCTCCTTGGAAGAGCTGCGGAGCTCAGAGTGGTTTAACCAGACGGTTTTAATGCCCCTTGGAAGAGACTTGAAGGTCACAGTAGCTTAACAAGATGATTTTAATGCCCCTTGGAAGAGTGGTGGAGATCGCAGTGGAATAAAATGACAATATCAATGCTACTTGGAAGAGAGGTGCAGGTTACAATGGAATTAAAATACAATATCAATGCCCTTTGGAAGAGCTGTGGAGTTCACAGTGGTTTAACCAGATGGTTTTAATGCCCCTTGGAAGAATGGCCAAGGTCGCAGTGGATTAAAAAGACAATATCAATGCCCCTTGGAAGAGTGGTGGAGGTTACAGTGGAATAAAAAGACAATATCAATGCCCTTTGAAAGAGTGGTGTAGGTCGCAGTGGAATAAAAAGACAATATCAATGCCCCTTGGAGGAGTGGTGGAGGTCGCAGTGGAATAAAAAGACAATATCAATGCCCCTTGGAAGAGTGGTGGAGGTTAGAGTGGAATAAAAAGACAATATCAATGCTCCTTGGTAGAGTTGTGGAGTTCAGCGTGGTTTAACCAGACGGTTTTAATGTCTCTTGGAAGAGACAAGGAGGTCACCGTTCCTTAACAAGACGGTTTTAATGCCCCATGGAAGAGTGGTGATGGTCGCAGTAGATTAAGAATACAATATCAATGCTCCTTGGAAGAGTGGTGGAGGTCGCAGTGGAATAAAAAGACAAATCAATGCCCCTTGGAAGAGTGGTGGAAGCTACAGTGGAATAAAAAGGCAATATCAATGCACCGTGGAAGAGATGTGAAGGTCACAGTGGCTTAACAAGACGGTTTTAATGCCCCTTGGAAAAGTGGTGGAGTTCGCAGAGGATTAAAAAGACAATATCAATGCCCCTTGGAAGAGTGGTGGAGGTCGTAGTGGAATAAAAATACAATATCAATGCCCCTTGGTAGAGTGGTGGAGGTTACAATGGAATAAAAAGACAATATCAATGCCCAGTGGAAGAGATGTGGAGGTCACTGCAGGTTAACAAGACAGTTTTAATGCCCCTTGGAAGAATTGTGGAGTTCACAGTGGAATAAAAAGACAATGTCATTGCCCCTTGGAAAAGTGGTGGAGGTTACAGTGGAATAAAAAGACAATACCAATGCCCCTTGGAAGAGCTGCGGAGTTCAGCGTGTTTTAACCAGACGGTTTTATTGCCCCTTGGAAGAGACGTGGAGGTCACAGTAGCTTAACAAGACTGTTTTAATGCCCCTTGGAGAAGTGGTGGAGGTCGCAGTGGATTAAAAAGACAATATCAATGCCCTTTGGAAGAGTTGTGGAGGTCGCAGTGGAATTAAAATACAATATCAATGACCCGTGGAAGCGACGTGGAGGTCTCAGTAGCTAAACAAGATGGTTTTAATGCCACTTGGAAGAGTGGTAGAGGTCGCAGTGGATTAAAAAGACAATATCAATGCCCCTTGGAATAGTGGTCTCGGTCGCAGTTAAATAAAAAGTCAATATCAATGCCCCTTGGTAGAGTGGAGGAAGATACAGTTGAATAAAAAGACAATACCAATGCTCCTTGGAAGAACTGTGGAGTACAGAATGGTTTAACCAGACAGTTTTATTGCCCCTTAGAAGAGACGTAGAGGTCACAGTAGCTTATCAAGACTGTTTTAATGCCCCTTGGCAGAGTGGTGGAGGTCGCAGTGGTTTAAAAAGACAATATCAATGCCCCTTAGAAGAGTGGTGGAGGTTACATTGGAATAAAAAGACAATATCAATGCCCTGTGGAATATACATGGAGGTTACAGCAGCTTAACAAGACAGTTTTAATGCCCCTTGGGAGAGTGGTGGAAGACGCAATGGAATAAAAATACAATATCAATGCTCCTTGGAAGAGTGGTGGAGGTCTCAGTGGAATAAAAAGATAATATCAATACCCCTTGGAAGATCTGTGGAGTTCAGAATGGTTTAACCAGAAGGATTCAATGCCCCTTGGAAGAGATGAGGAGGTCACAGTATCTTAACAAGACAGTTTTAATGCCCCTTGGAAAAGTAATGGAGGTCGCAATGGATTAAAAAGACAAAATCAATGCCCCTTGGAAGAGTGGTGGAAGTCGCAGTGAAATAAAAAGACAAAATCAATGCCCCTTGGAAGAGTGGTGTAGGTTACAGTGGAATAAAAAGACAATATCAATGCCCCGTGGAAGAGATGTGGAGATCACAGTAACTTAACAAGACAGTTTTAATGCCCCTTGGAAGAGTGGTGGAGGTCGCAGTGGAATAAAAAGACAATATCAATGCCCCTTGGAAGAGCTGTGGAGTTCAGAGAGGTTAAACCAGATGGTTTTAATACCCATTGAAGAGACGTGGAGGTCACAGTAGCTTTACAAGACGCTTTTAATGCCCCTTGGAAGAGTGGTGGAGGTCACAGTGGATTAAAAAGACAATATCAATGCCCCTTGGTAGAGTGGTGGAGGTTGCAGTGGAATAAAAAGACAATATCAATGCCCCGAGGAAGAGAATTGGATGTCACTGTAGCTTAACAAGACAGTTTTAATGTCTCTTGGAACAGTGGTGGAGTTCGCAGTGGAATAAATAGACAATATCAATGCCCGTTGGAAGAGTGGTGGAGGTTACAGTTGAAATGAAAGACAATATTAATGCCCCTTGAAAGAGACGTGGAGGTCACAGTAGATTAACAAGACGGTTTAAATGCCCCTTGGAAGAGAGGTGGAAGTTGTAGTGGAATAAAAAGAAAATATCAATGCCCCTTGGACTAGTGCTGGAGGTTACAGTGGAATAAAACGACAATATCAATGCCCCTTGCAAGAGCTGTGGAGTTCGAAGTGGTTTAAATTGAAGGTTTTAATGCCCCTAGGAAGAGACGTGGAGGTCAAAGAAGCTTAACACGATGGTTTCGATGCCCTTTGGTAGAGTGGTGGAGGTCGCAGAGGATTAAAAAGACAATATCAATGCCCCTTGGAAAAGTGGTGGAGGTCTCAGTGGAATAAAAAGACAATATCAGTGCCCCTTGGAAGAGTGGTGCAGGTTACATTGGAATAAAAAGACAATATCAATGCCACTTGGAAGAACTGTGGATTTCAAAGAGGTTTAACCAGACGATTTTATTGACCCTTGGAAGAGACGTGGAGTTCACAGTAGCTTAACAAGATGGTTTTAATGCCCCTTGGTAGTGTGATGGAGGTCGCAGTGGATTAAAAAGACAATATTAATGCCACTTGGAAGAGTGGTGGAGGTCGCAGTGGAATAAAAAGACAATATCAATGCCCCGTGGAAGAGTGGTGGTGGTTACAGTGGAATAAAAAGACAATATCACTGCCCCGTGGAAGAGATATGGAGGTCACAATAGCTTAACAAGATGGTTTTTATGCCCCTTGGAAGAGCGGTGGAGGTCACAGTGGATTAAAAAGACAATATCAATGCCCCTTGGAAGAGTGGTGGAGGTCGGTGTGGAATAAAAAGACAATATCAATGCCCCGTGGAAGAGATGTGGAGGTTACAATAGCTTAACAAGACGGTTTTAATGCCCCTTGGAGGAGTGGTGGAGGTCACAGTGGATTAAAAAGAGAATATCAATGCCCCTTGGAAGAGTGGTGGAGGTCTGTGTGGAATAAAAAGACAATATCAATGCCCCGTGGAAAAGAATTGGAGGTCACTGTAGCTTAACAAGACAGTTTTAGTGTCCCTTGGAACAGTGGTGGAGGTCGCAGTGGAATAAAAAGACAATATCTATGCCCCTTGGAAAAGTGGTGGAGGTACCAGTGGAATAAAAAGACAATATCAATGCCCCTTGGAAGAGTGGTGGAGGTAAGAGTGGAAAAAAATGACAATATCAATGCCAAGTGAAAGAGACGTGGAGGCCACAGTAGCTTAACAAGACGGTTTAAATGCCCCGTGGAAGAGAGGTGGAAGTCGTAGTGGAATAAAAAAGACAATATCAGTGACCCTTGGACTAGTGGTGGAGGTTACAGTGGAATAAAAAGACAATTTCAATGCCCCGTGGAAGAGATGTGGAGGTCACAATAGCTTAACAAGACGGTTTTAATGCCCCTTAGAAGAGTGGTGGAGGTCACAATGTGTTAAAAAGACAATATTAATGCCCCTTGGAAGAGTGGTGGAGGTCGCAGTGGAATAAAAAGACAATACCAATGCCCTTTGGAAGAGCTGTGGAGTTCAGAGTGGTTTAACCTGACGGTTTTAATGCCCCTTGGAAGAGACGTGGAGGTCACAGTGGCTTAACAAGACTGTTTTAATGACCGTTGTAAGAGTGGTGGAGGTCGCAGTGGAATAAAAAGACAATATCAATGCCCCATGGAAAAGACTTGGAGGTCACAGTAGCTTAACAAGACGGTTTTAATAACCCTTGGAAGAGTGGTGGAGGTTGCAGTGGATTAAAAAGACAATATCAATGCCCCTTAAAAGAGTGGTGGAGGTTGCAGTGGAATAAGAAGACAATATCAATGCCCCTTGAAAGAGTGGTGGAGGTTACAGTGGAATAAAATGACAATATCAATGCCCCTTGGAAGAGTGGTGGAGTTTACAGTGGAATAAAAAAAAAATATCAATGCCCCTTGGAATAGTGGTGGAGGATACAGTTAAATAAAAAGACAATATCAATGCCCCGTGGAAGAGATGTGGAGATCACAATATCTTAACAAGACGGTTTTAATGCTCCTTGGAAGGGTGGTGGAGGTCTCAGTGGATTAAAAAGACAATATCAATGCCCCTTGGAAGAGTGGTGGAGGCTACAGTGGAATAAAAAGACAATATCAATGCCCCTTGCAAGAGCTGTGGAGTACAGAGTGGTTTAAATTGACGGTTTTAATGCCCTTAGGAAGAGACCTGGAGGTCACACTACCTTAACAAAATGGTTTTAATGCCCCTTAGAAGATTGGTGGAGGTCGCAGTGGAATAAAAAGACAATATCAATGCCCCTTGGAAGAGTGTTGGTGGTTACATTGGAATAAAAAGACAATATCAATACCCCGTGAACAAGACGTGGAGGTCACAATAGCTTAACAAGACGGATTTAATGCGCCTTGGAAGAGAGGTGGAAGTCGCAGTGGAATAAAAAGACAATATCAATGCCACTTGGAAAAGTGTTGGAGCTTACAGTGGAATAAAAAGACAATATCAATGCCCCTTGCAAGAGCTGTGAAGTTCAGATTGGTTTAAATTAACGGTTTTAATGCCCTTAGGAAGAGACTTGGAGGTCACACTACCTTAACAAAATGGTTTTAATGCCCCTTGGAAGAGTGGTGGAGGTCGCATAGGATTAAAAAGACAATATCAATGCCCCTTGGAAGAGTGGTAGAGGTCGCAGTGGAATAAAAAAGACAATATCAATGCACCATGGAAGAGTGCTGGAGGTTACAGTGGAAAAAAAAGACAATATCAATGCCCCGTGGAAGAGATGTGGAGGTCACAATATCTTAAAAAGACGGTTTTAATGCCCCTTGGAAGACTGGTGAAGGTCGCAGTGGACTAAAAAGACAATATCAATGTCCCTTGGAATAATGGTGGAGGTCACAGTGGAATGAAAAGACAATATCAATGCCCATTGAAAGAGTGGTGGAGGTTACAGTGGAATAAAAAGACAATATCAATGCCCCGTGTAAGAGATGTGGAGGTTACAGTAGCTTAACAAGTTGGTTTTAATGCCCCTTGGAAGAGTGGTGGAGGTCGCAGTGGAATAGAAAGACAATATCATTGCCCTTTGGAAGAGCTGTGGAGTTCAGAGTGGTTTTACCAGATGGTTTTAATGCCCCTTGGAAGAGTGGTGGAGGTCGCAGTGGATTAAAAAGATTATATCAATGCCCCTTGGAAGAGTGGTGGAGGCTACAGTGGAATAAAAAGACAATATCAATGACCCTTGGACGAGTAGTGGAGGTCGCAGTGGAATAAAAAGACAATATCAATGCCCCTTGGAAGAGTGGTGGAGGTCGCAGTGGAATAAAAAGACCATTTCAATGCCCTTTGGAAGAGTGGTGGAGGGTACAGTGGAATAAAAAGACAATATCAATGCCAATTGGAAGAGATGTGGAGTTCACTTTGGTTTAACCATAAAGTTTTAATGCTCCTTGGAAGAGACGTGGAGGTCACAGTGGCTTAATAAGTTGGTTTTAATGCTCTTTGGAAGAGTGGTGGAGGTTTCAGTGCATTAAAAAGACAATATCAATGCCCCTTGGAAGAGTTGTGGAGGTCGCAGTTGAATAAAAAGACAATATCCATGCCCCTTGGAAGAGTGTTGGAGGTTACAGTGGAATAAAAAGAGAATATCAATGCCCCGTGGAAGAGATATGGTGGTCACAATAGCTTAAAAAGATAGTTTTAATGCCCCTTGGAAGAGTGGTGGAGGACACAGTGGATTAAAAAGACAATATCAATGACCCTTGGAACAATGGTGGAGGTCGAATTGGAATAAAAAGACAATATCGATGCCCATTGAAAGAGTGGTGGAGGTTACAGTGGATTAAAAAAACAATATCAATGATCCGTGGAAGAGATGTGGAGGTCACAGTAGCTTAACAAGTTGGTTTTAATGCCCCTTGCAAGAGTGGTGGATGTCGCAGTGGAATAAAAAGACAATATCAATGCCCTTTGGAAGAGCTGTGGAGTTCAGAGTGGTTTAACCAGATGGTTTTTATGCCCTTTGGAAGAGTGGTGGAGGTCGCAGTGGATTAAAAAGACAATATCAATGCCCCTTGGAAGAATGGTGGAGGCTACAGTGGAATAAAAAGACAATATCAATGACCCTTGTACGAGTAGTGGAGGTCGCAGTGGAATAAAAAGACAATATCAATGGCCCTTGGAAGAGTGGTGGAGGTTACATTGGAAAAAAAAGACAATATCAATGCCCCTTGGATGAGTAGTGGAGGTTTCAGTGGAATAAAAAGACAATATCAATGGCCCGTGGAAGAGACTTTGAGGTCACAGTAGTTTAGCAAGACGGTTTTAATGCCCCTTGGAAGAGAGGTGGAAGTCGTAGTGGAATAAAAAGAAAATATCAATGCCCCTTGGACTAGTGCTGGAGGAAACAGTAGAATAAAACGACAATATCAATGCCCCTTGCAAGAGAGCTCTCAACACCAGCAGGTGTTTCCACTTCCCAATGAACTGACGACCTGCCAATCACACTGGCTGTTGCAGGTAAAGAGGTGGCAGGTCTGCGTCCAAAAACATGTGTGACTGCTGTCCCCCCAGTCACAGAGGATGAAGAGGCCGCGGATGCACAAGATGGGGCAGACGGTGGTTGGCCCAGCCTGCTAGGCCGCATTGTAGCACAGTGAGCTTCCCACTGCAACTTATGCTTCATATCCATGTGACGGTACATGCATGAAGTACTCAAACTATGGATTTTTTGGCCTCTACTTAGCTTTTGGTGACAAATATTACAGATAACACGAGTTGGGTCATCCTTATCGATCTGAATAAATGCCCAGGCTATGCAAGGCTTAGAGCCCATGCAACCTGAAGAGCCACTACGACTTGTGGTTAGAGGCGGAGTTGTGGTTGAGGATGCAGTTGTTGACGTGCTTCCAGTACTCCGTCTCTGTCCAGGAAGGCGCAACCTAACCTCGTCGTCAATAGCATCTGTGACGCCCCGCTGCGCTTGGTATCACAGATCCTAGAAGAGTGTATTGATGGAATCCTCCACAAGAGGCCCCCATAAACATTCACACATCTCCACCTTCCACCTCAGACCAGCAGAGGGAGCCCGTTAGGGATATAAATAGGGAAGGTGGAGCTAGGCAGTTCAGTTCCTCTGAAGAGTTCCTGCAGTAGAGAAGCCTAAGAGAGGTCAGTCTGCAGTGGAGCTCAGTCTAGTCTAGAGAACTCAGTTAATAGTTCAGCAGTGGAGCACGAGGCTCCTGCTAGCTAGATTCAGGGAGCCCAGATAGAGCTTAAGGTGTGCCGGCGTCATAAGATCGGTGAAGCGCGGCAAGCTGCCGTTAGTGTGTATAGCCTATTGAGGGCCCGAGTAGGCCGAAGGCGAGTGGCGAGTTAGTACATAAGGGGCAGAGGAGCTTAACCAGCTCACCCCGAAGCATTTACCGGACACCGGATCCGAGCTTACCGGGATCTCTACGACCCAGTAAGGCATAACCGGAATCCCTGGAGAACTACAAGTCCCAGGATCGCTAAGGTGCTGATACGTAACAGAGCCAGGAGACACTTAGGCCCCGCATACTGGGAGCGTGAACTTCAAGAGAAGGCCCTACCACAAGGTCAGCCAGCGCAGGACAGAGACAAAGTTAGGCCTAGCTCCAGGCAGGTCAGAAACTTACTGCGCAGAGGCAAGAAACAGGAGGCCCTACACCCGCTCATTGGGGAGGATCCTGATATGCACCCTTCACCCTACAGTGCTCCAGGATGTGCCTGAATTTCCTCCAGTAAAAGGTACTGAAGTGACTACTGTGTCCGTTTCCGTTCTTGCTCTGACCCAGCTGGGTCTCGCCTGTCCTGCATTCCCCCTGCATACGCTGCCCTGAGACCTAGCTCCACCTATGGGGAGCTATACCATCGAGCTGCCTTATCACTGGCCTCAGTGGACTGCTGCAGCGCTGGTGCTTCTCACCAGATACCACAGGTGGTGTCAAAAACTCTTATAAAATTAACAATTATCCACCCTTTTAAAGAGTGACCCCAGGGTACGGGCCAGGGAGCCGACCACCGCGACATCCCAAAGGCCAGGCAAAGGCCCGGGTGACCTCATCGACTGGCTGACTGTGGGTTGACAGTAAGAGGGATCTCCAACCTTGTCATCATCACCCTGTGTGTTATCACACCCGTCGTCCTCAAAGCCAACCTCTTCCTGCCCTGACCGAAAAGTCAAGTTGTCGCTCCAATCAGGTATTTGAGTCTCATCATCGTCTTCATCATTGTCTCCACCAACAGAAGTTACAGTTTGGGAACGAGGGTCTACATTATGCTCAGAACCTTCTTCATCTGGTCCTGGATCCGACTTATAAAGATTCTGGGCATCAGTGCAGATCATTTCCTCGTCTGGATTAACAGAAGCTCTGGAGCAGACCTCCGTTTCCCAGGCTATAGTATGAGTAAACAGCTGTGCAGACTCAACCATCTGTGTTACCCCATACTCAGACGGGCAGCTGGAGACTTGGGAGCTGTGAGGAAGCAAGTGCGATTGGGGTGACACCTCTGAGGACTGGAGTATTTGTGATGTTGAAGTTGAGGTGGAGGAGAGCCCACTTGAAGGAGCACTTGATATCCGCTGAAGCACCTGCTGTTTTTGTGCCTCATCTGGAATTTGTAGCGATGGGCGTGTCCGTAACAAAGGGATCGTATCACATTGTCCACGAAAAGAAGTCGACATGTTAGTTTGGCTGGAAGATGGTCTTTCTTCTGCAGATGTTACTCCCCCCCCACCGTGGGGGGCTCGACCCACCAGCGGACAGGCACCAGTATTAGGAGAGGGGGACTGGCCGTCAGGGTCCACCGCGGCTCTGGCACAAACCTGGCGACACGGAGGTGGCACGGGCAGGAACGGACTGGCCGTGTCGGCTTCTCACTTTTTGGATTTTAGAAGGGCATGACATGCCTATATCTGTGTCTCCCCCTCCTTTTACTCCTCCACCTCTTTTATTTTCGCATGACTATATGTACTTGTCACTTTTCCATGTGTTAGTTATGTCTTCTGAGCAGTTTGTCAGCTTTTGGACACCTTTGAAGGTGTTTTCTATGTGTTTCTATGTGTTTTTGTTTGCCTGCCATTGGTTTTAACGGTGTTCGAAGGTGTTCGACGAACAGTTCGACAAACAGTTCGGCGAACACACGGGTGTTCGACGAACCGAACCGAACTCGAACACTACGGGGGTGGCTCAACACTAGTTGCAGTAGCTTAACAAGAGGGTTTAAATGCCCCTTGGAAGAGACGTGCAGGTCGCAGTAGCTTAACAAGATGGTTTAAATGCCCCTTGTAAGAGCGGTGGAGGTCGCAGTAGCTTAACAAGACGGTTTAAATGCCCCTTGGAAGAGACATGCAGATCGCAGCAGCTTAACAAGACAGTTTAAATGCCCCTAGGAAGAGATGTGCAGGTCGCAGTAGCTTAACAAGACGGTTAAAATGCCCCTTGGAAGAGCGGTGGCGGTAGCAGTAGCTTAACAAGATGGTTTAAATGCCCCTTGGAAGAGACGTGCAGGTCGCAGTAGCTTAACAAGACGGTTTAAATGCCACTTGGAAGAGACATGCAGGTCGCAGTAGCTTAACAAGACGGTTTAAATGCCCCTTGGAAGAGACGTGCAGGTCGCAGTAGCTTAACAAGACGGTTTAAATGCCCCTTGGAAGAGACATGCAGGTCGCAGTAGCTTAACAAGACGGTTTAAATGCCCCATTGAAGAGACGTGCAGGTCGCATTAGCTTAACAAGACGGTTTAAATGCCCCTTGGAAGAGACGTGCAGGTCGCAGTAGCTTAACAAGACGGTTTAAATGCCCCTTGGAAGAGACATGCAGGTCGCAGTAGCTTAACAAGACGGTTTAAATGCCCCATTGAAGAGAGTTGCAGGTCGCATTAGCTTAACAAGACGGCTTAAATGCCCCTTGGAAGAGCGGAGCAGGTCGCAGTAGCTTAACAAGATGGTTTAAATGCCCCTTGGAAAAGACGTGCAAGTCGCAGTAGCTTAACAAGACGGTTTAAATGCCTCTTGAAAGAGACGTGCAGGTAGCAGTAGCTTAACAAGACGGATAAAATGCCCCTTGGAAAAGCGGTGGCGGTAGCAGTAGCTTAACAAGACAGTTTAAATGCCCCTTGGAAGAGCGATGGAGGTCGCAGTAGCTTAACAAGACATTTTAAATGCCACTTGGAAGAGAAATGCAGGTCGCAGCAGCTTATCAAGACGGTTTAAATACCCCTTGGAAGAGACTTGCAGGTCGCAGTAGCTTAACAAGACGGTTTAAATGCCCCTTGGAAGAGACGTGCAGCTTGCAGTAGCTTAACAAGACGGTTTAAATGCCCCTTGGAAGAGCGGAGGAGGTCGCAGTAGCTGAACATGACAGTTTAAATGCCCTTTGGAACAGATATGCAGGTCGCAGCAGCTTAACAAGACTGTTTAAATGCCCCTTGGAAGAGACGTGCAGGTCGCAGTAGCTTAACAAGATGGTTTAAATGCCCCTTGGTAGAGACATGCAGGCCGCAGTAGCTTAACAAGACGGTTTAAATGCCCCATTGAAGAGAGGTGCAGGTCGCATTAGCTTAACAAGACGGTTTAAATGCCCCCTGGAAAAGTGATGGAGGTTACAGTAGCTTAACAAGACGGTTTAGATGCCCCTTGGAAGAGACGTGCAAGTCGCAGTAGCTTAAAAAGACGGTTTAAATGCGCCTTGGAAGAGAAGTGCAGGTCGCAGTAGCTTAACAAGGCGGTTTAAATGCCCCTTGAAAGAGACTTGGAGGTCGCAGCAGCTTAACAAGACAGTTTAAATGCCCCTTGGAAGAGACGTGCAGGTCGCAGTAGCTTAACAAGACGGTTTAAATGACCCTTGGAAGAGACATGCAGGTCGCAGTAGCTTAACAAGACGGTTTAAATGCACCTTGGAAGAGACGTGCAGGTTGCAGTAGCTTAACAAGACGGTTTAAATGCCCCTTGGAAAAGAGGTGGAGGTTACAGTAGCTTAACAAGATGGTTTAAATGCCCGTTGAAAGAGACGTGGAGGTCGCAGTAGCTTAACAAGACGGCTAAAATGCCCCTTGGAAGAGCGGTGGCGGTAGCAGTAGCTTAACAAGACGGTTTAAATGCCCCTTGGAAGAGACGTGCAGGTCGCAGTAGCTTAATAAGACGGTTTAAATGCCACTTGGAAGAGCGGTAAAGGTCGCAGCAGCTTAGCAAGACGGTTTAAATGCCCCTTGGAAAACACGTGCAAGGCGCAGTACCTTAACAAGACGGTTTAAATGCCCGTTGAAAGAGACGTGCAGGTCGCAGTAGCTTAACAAGATGGTTAAAATGCCCCTTGGAAGAGCATGGCGGTAGCAGTAGCTTAACAAGATGGTTTAAATGCCTCTTGGAAGAGACGTGCAGGTCGCAGTAGCTTAACAAGACGGTTTAAATGCCCCTTGGAAGAGCGGTGGAGGTCGCAGTAGCTTAACAAGACGGTTTAAATGCCCCTTGGTTGAGACATGCAGGTCGCAGCAGCTTAACAAGACGGTTTAAATGCCCCTTGGAAGAGACGTGCAGATCACAGTAGCTTAACAAGATGGTTTAAATGCCCCTTGGAAGAGACATACAGGTCGCAATAGCTTAACAAGATGGCTTAAATGCCCATTGGAAGAGCGGAGGAGGTCGCAGTAGCTTAACAAGATGGTTTAAATGCCCCTTGGAAGAGACGTGCAAGTCGCAGTAGCTTAAAAAGACGGTTTAAATGCCTCTTGAAAGAGACGTGCAGGTCGCAGTATCTTAACAAGACGGTTAAAATGCCCCTTGGAAAAGACGTGCAAGTCGCAGTAGCTTAACAAGACGGTTTAAATGCCCCTTGGAAGAGACGTGCAGGTCGTAGTAGCTTAACAAGACGGTTTATATGCCCCTTGGAAGAGCGTTGGAGGTCGCAGTAGCTTAACAAGACGGTTTAAATGCCCCTTGGAAGAGACATGCAGGTCGCATCAGCTTATCAAGACTGTTTAAATGTCCCTTTGAAGAGACTTGCAGGTCGCAGTAGCTTAACAAGACGGTTTAAATGCCACTTGGAAGAGACGTGCAGGTTGCAGTAGCTTAACAAGATGTTTTAAATGCCCCTTGGAAAAGAGGTGGAGGTTACAGTAGCTTAACAAGACGGTTTAAATGCCCGTTGAAAGAGACGTGCAGGTCGCAGTAGCTTAACAAGACGGTTAAAATGCCCCTTGGAAGAGCGGTGGCGGTAGTAGTAGCTTAACAAGACAGTTTAAATGCCCCTTGGAAGAGACGTGCAGGTCGCAGTAGCTTAACAAGACGGTTTAAATGCCCCTTGGAAGAGACATGCAGGTCGCAGTAGCTTAACAAGATGGTTTAAATGCCCTTTGAAAGAGCGGTAAAGGTCGCAGTAGCTTAACAAGACGGTTTAAATGCCCCTTGGAAAAGACGTGAAAGGCGCAGTAGCTTAACAAGACGGTTTAAATGCCCGCTGAAAGAGACGTGCAGGTCGCAGTAGCTTAACAACACGGTTAAAATGTCCCTTGGAAGAGCGGTGGCAGTAGCAGTAGCTTAACAAGACGGTTTAAATGCCCCTTGGAAGAGACGTGCAGGTGGCAGTAGCTTAACAAGACGGTTTAAATGCCCCTTGGAAGAGCGGAGGAGGTCGCAGTAGCTTAAGAAGACGGTTTAAATGCCCCTTGGAAGAGACGTGCAGGTCGCAGTAGCTTAAAAAGATGGTTTAAATGAAACTTGGAAGAGACATGCAGGTCGCAGTAGCTTAAAAAGACGGTTTAAATGCCCCTTGAAAGAGCGGTGCACGTCGCAGTAGCTTAACAAAACGGTTTAAATGCCCCTTGGAAAAGACGTGCAAGTCGCAGTAGCTTAACAAGACGGAATAATTGCCCCTTGGAAGAGACGTGCAGGTCGCAGTAGCTTTCAAGACGGTTTAAATGCCCCTTGGAAGAGACATGCAGGTCGCAGTAGCTTAACAAGACGGTTTAAATGCCCCTTGGAAGATCGGTGGCGGTCGCAGTAGCTTAACAAGACAGTTTAAATGCCCGCTGAAAGAGACGTGCAGGTCGCAGTAGCTTAACAAAACGGTTAAAGTGCCCCTTGGAAGTGCGGTGGCGGTAGCAGTAGGTTAACAAGACAGTTTAAATACCCCTTGGAAGAGACATGCAGGTCGCAGTAGCTTAACAAGACGGTTTAAATGCCCCTTGAAAGAGCGGTGGAGGTCGCAGTAGCTTAACAAGACTGTTTAAATGCCCCTTGGAAGAGACGTGCAGGTCGCAGTAGCTTAACAAGAAGGTTTAAATGCCCCTTGGAAGAGATGTGCAGGTTTCAGTAACTTAACAAGATGGCTTAAATGCACCTTGGAAGAGACGTGGAGTTCGCAATAGTTTAACAAGACGGTTTAAATGCCCCTTGGAAGAGACACGCAGGTTGCAGTAGCTTAACAAGAGGGTTTAAATGCCCATTGGAAGAGACGTGCAGGTCGCAGTAGCTTAACAAGATGGTTTAAATGCCCCTTGGAAGAGCGGTGGCGGTAGCAGTAGCTTAACAAGATTGTTTAAATGCCCCTTGGAAGAGACGTGCAGGTCGCAGTAGCTTAACAAGACGGTTTAAATGCCCCTTTGAAGAGCGGTAAAGGTCGCAGTAGATTAACAAGACGGTTTAAATGCCCCTTGAAAAAGACGTGCAAGGCGCAGTAGCTTAACATGACGGTTTAAATGCCCGCTGAAAGAGACGTGTAGGTCGCAGTAGCTTAACAACACAGTTAAAATGTCCCTTGGAAGAGCGGTGGCTGTAGCAGTAGCTTAACAAGACGGTTTACATGCCCCTTGGAAGAGACGTGCAGGTCGCAGTAGCTTAACAAGACGGTTTAAATGCCCCTTGGAAGAGCGGTAGAGGTCGCAGTAGCTTAACAAGACGTTTTAAATGCCCCTTGGAAAAGAGGTGGAGGTTACAGTAGCTTAACAAGACATTTTAAATGCCCGTTGAAAGAGACGTGCAGGTCGCAGTAGCTTAACAAGACGTTTTAAATGCCCCTTGGAAAAGAGGTGGAGGTTACAGTAGCTTAACAAAACAGTTTAAATGCCCGTTGAAAGAGACGTGCAGGTCGCAGTAGCTTAACAAGACGGTTAAAATGCCCCTTGGAAGAGCGATGGCGGTAGCAGTAGCTTAACAAGACGGTTTAAATGCCCCTTGGAAGAGACGTGCAGGTCGCAGTAGCTTAACAAGATGGTTTAAATGCCCTTGTAAGAAACGTGCAGGTCGCAGTAGCATAACAAGACGGTTTAAATGCCCCTTGGAAGAGACATGCAGGTCGCAGTAGCTTAACAAGATGGTTTAAATGCCCGCTGAAAGAGACGTGCAGGTCGCAGTAGCTTAACAACACGGTTAAAATGTCCCTTGGAAGAGCGGTGGCAGTAGCAGTAGCTTGACAAGACGGTTTAAATGCCCCTTGGAAGAGACGTGCAGGTCGCAGTAGCTTAACAAGATGGTTTAAATGCCCGCTGAAAGAGACGTGCAGGTCGCAGTAGCTTAACAACACGGTTAAAATGTCCCTTGGAAGAGCGGTGGCAGTAGCAGTAGCTTAACAAGACGGTTTAAATGCCCCTTGGAAGAGACGTGCAGGTCGCAGTAGCTTAACAAGATGGTTTAAATGCCCTTTGGAAGAGCGGTGGAGGTCGCAGTAGCTTAAGAAGACGGTTTAAATGGCCCTTGATTGAGACATGCAGGTCGCAGCAGCTTAACAAGACGGTTTAAATGCCCCTTGGAAGAGACGTGCAGGTCGCAGTAGCTTAAAAAGATGGTTTACATGCCACTTGGAAGAGACATGCAGGTCGCAGTAGCTTAAAAAGACGGTTTCAATGCCCCTTGGAAGAGCGGTGAAGGTCGCAGTAGCTTAACAAGTCAGTTTAAATGCCCCTTGAAAGAGACGCGCAGGTCACAGTAGCTTAACAAGACGGTTTAAATGCCCCTTGGAAGAGATGTGCAGGTTTCAGTAACTTAAGAAGACGGTTTAAATGCCCCTTGGAAGAGACATGCAGGTCGCAGTAGCTTAACAAGATGGTTTAAATGCCCGCTGAAAGAGACGTGCAGGTCGCAGTAGCTTAACAACATGGTTAAAATGTCCCTTGGAAGAGCGGTGGCAGTAGCAGTAGCTTGACAAGACGGTTTAAATGCCCCTTGGAAGAGACGTGCAGGTCGCAGTAGCTTAACAAGATGGTTTAAATGCCCGCTGAAAGAGACGTGCAGGTCGCAGTAGCTTAACAACACGGTTAAAATGTCCCTTGGAAGAGCGGTGGCAGTAGCAGTAGCTTAACAAGACGGTTTAAATGCCCCTTGGAAGAGACGTGCAGGTCGCAGTAGCTTAACAAGATGGTTTAAATGCCCTTTGGAAGAGCGGTGGAGGTCGCAGTAGCTTAAGAAGACGGTTTAAATGGCCCTTGATTGAGACATGCAGGTCGCAGCAGCTTAACAAGACGGTTTAAATGCCCCTTGGAAGAGACGTGCAGGTCGCAGTAGCTTAAAAAGATGGTTTACATGCCACTTGGAAGAGACATGCAGGTCGCAGTAGCTTAAAAAGACGGTTTCAATGCCCCTTGGAAGAGCGGTGAAGGTCGCAGTAGCTTAACAAGTCAGTTTAAATGCCCCTTGAAAGAGACGCGCAGGTCACAGTAGCTTAACAAGACTGTTTAAATGCCCCTTGGAAGAGATGTGCAGGTTTCAGTAACTTAAGAAGAGGGTTTAAATGCCCCTTGTAAGAGCGGTGGAGGTCGCAGTAGCTTAACAAGACGGTTTAAATGCCCCTTGGAAGAGACATGCAGATCGCAGCAGCTTAACAAGACGGTTTAAATGCCCCTAGGAAGAGATGTGCAGGTCGCAGTAGCTTAACAAGACGGTTAAAATGCCCCTTGGAAGAGCGGTGGCGGTAGCAGTAGCTTAACAAGATGGTTTCAATGCCCCTTGGAAGAGACGTGCAGGTCGCAGTAGCTTAACAAGACGGTTTAAATGCCCCTTGGAAGAGCGGTAAAGGTCGCAGTAGCTTAACAAGACGGTTTAAATGCCCCTTGGAAAAGACGTGCAAGGCGCAGTAGCTGAACAAGACGGTTTAAATGCCCGCTGAAAGAGACGTGCAGGTCGCAGTAGCTTAACAACACGGTTAAAATGTCCCTTGGAAGAGCGGTGGCAGTAGCAGTAGCTTAACAAGACGGTTTAAATGCCCCTTGGAAGAGACGTGCAGGTCGCAGTAGCTTAACAAGATGGTTTAAATGCCCCTTGGAAGAGCGGTGGAGGTCGCAGTAGCTTAAGAAGACGGTTTAAATGGCCCTTGGTTGAGACATGCAGGTCGCAGCAGCTTAACAAGACGGTTTAAATGCCACTTGGAAGAGACATGCAGGTCGCAGTAGCTTAAAAAGACGGTTTAAACGCCCCTTGGAAGAGCGGTGGAGGTCGCAGTCGCTTAAGAAGACGGTTTAAATGGCCCTTGGTTGAGACATGCAGGTCGCAGCAGCTTAACAAGATGGTTTAAATGCCCCTTGGAAGAGACATGCAGGTTGCAGTAGCTTATCAAGAGGGTTTAAATGCCCCTTGGAAGAGACGTGCAGGTCGCAGTAGCTTAACAAGATGGTTTAAATGCCCCTTGTAAGAGCGGTGGAGGTCGCAGTAGCTTAACAAGACGGTTTAAATGCCCCTTGGAAGAGACATGCAGATCGCAGCAGCTTAACAAGACGGTTTAAATGCCCCTAGGAAGAGATGTGCAGGTCGCAGTAGCTTAACAAGACGGTTTAAATGCCCCTTGGAAGAGACGTGCAGGTCGCAGTAGCTTAAAAAGACGGTTTAAATGCCCCTTGAAAGAGACGCGCAGGTCACAGTAGCTTAACAAGACGGTTTAAATGCCCCTTGGAAGAGATGTGCAGGTCGCAGTAGCTTAACAAGATGGTTTAAATGCCCCTTGTAAGAGCGGTGGAGGTCGCAGTAGCTTAACAAGACGGTTTAAATGCCCCTAGGAAGAGATGTGCAGGTCGCAGTAGCTTAACAAGACGGTTTAAATGCCCCTTGGAAGAGACGTGCAGGTCGCAGTAGCTTAAAAAGATGGTTTAAATGCCACTTGGAAGAGACATGCAGGTCGCAGTAGCTTAAAAAGACGGTTTAAATGCCCCTTGGAAGAGCGGTGAAGGTCGCAGTAGCTTAACAAGTCAGTTTAAATGCCCCTTGAAAGAGTCGCGCAGGTCAGAGTAGCTTAACAAGACGGTTTAAATGCCCCTTGGAAGAGATGTGCAGGTTTCAGTAACTTAACAAGAGGGTTTAAATGCCCCTTGTAAGAGCGGTGGAGGTCGCAGTAGCTTAACAAGACGGTTTAAATGCCCCTTGGAAGAGACATGCAGATCGCGGCAGCTTAACAAGACAGTTTAAATGCCCCTAGGAAGAGATGTGCAGGTCGCAGTAGCTTAACAAGACGGTTAAAATGCCCCTTGGAAGAGCGGTGGCGGTAGCAGTAGCTTAACAAGATGGTTTCAATGCCCCTTGGAAGAGACGTGCAGGTCACAGTAGCTTAACAAGACGGTTTAAATGCCCCTTGGAAGAGCGGTAAAGGTCGCAGTAGCTTAAGAAGACGGTTTAAATGCCCCTTGGAAAAGACGTGCAAGGCGCAGTAGCTTAACAAGACGGTTTAAATGCCCGCTGAAAGAGACGTGCAGGTCGCAGTAGCTTAATAACACGGTTAAAATGTACCTTGGAAGAGCGGTGGCAGTAGCAGTAGCTTAACAAGACGGTTTAAATGCCCCTTGGAAGAGACGTGCAGGTCGCAGGAGCTTAACAAGATGGTTTAAATGCCCCTTGGAAGAGCGGTGAAGGTCGCAGTAGCTTAAGAAAACGGTTTAAATGCCCCTTGGTTGAGACATGCAGGTCGCAGCAACTTAACAAGACGGTTTAAATGCCCCTTGGAAGAGACGTGCAGATCACAGTAGCTTAACAAGATGGTTTAAATGCCCCTTGGAAGAGACATACAGGTCGCAATAGCTTAACTAGACGGCTTAAATGCCCCTTGGAAGAGCGGAGGAGGTCGCAGTAGCTTAACAAGATGGTTTAAATGCCCCTTGGAAGAGACGTGCAAGTCGCAGTAGCTTAACAAGACGGTTTAAATGCCTCTTGAAAGAGACGTGCAGGTCGCAGTAGCTTAACAAGACGGTTAAAATGCCCCTTGGAAAAGACGTGCAAGTCGCAGTAGCTTAACAAGACGGTTTAAATGCCCCTTGGAAGAGACGTGCAGGTCGTAGTAGCTTAACAAGACGGTTTATATGCCCCTTGGAAGAGCGTTGGAGGTCGCAGTAGCTTAACAAGACGGTTTAAATGCCCCTTGGAAGAGACATGCAGGTCGCATCAGCTTATCAAGACTGTTTAAATGTCCCTTTGAAGAGACTTGCAGGTCGCAGTAGCTTAACAAGACGGTTTAAATGCCACTTGGAAGAGACGTGCAGGTTGCAGTAGCTTAACAAGATGTTTTAAATGCCCCTTGGAAAAGAGGTGGAGGTTACAGCAGCTTAACAAGACGGTTTAAATGCCCGTTGAAAGAGACGTGCAGGTCGCAGTAGCTTAACAAGACGGTTAAAATGCCCCTTGGAAGAGCGGTGGCGGTAGTAGTAGCTTAACAAGACGGTTTAAATGCCCCTTGGAAGAGACGTGCAGGTCGCAGTAGCTTAACAAGACGGTTTAAATGCCCCTTGGAAGAGACATGCAGGTCGCAGTAGCTTAACAAGATGGTTTAAATGCCCTTTGAAAGAGCGGTAAAGGTCGCAGTAGCTTAACAAGACGGTTTAAATGCCCCTTGGAAAAGACGTGCAAGGCGCAATAGCTTAACAAGACGGTTTAAATGCCCGCTGAAAGAGACGTGCAGGTCGCAGTAGCTTAACAACACGGTTAAAATGTCCCTTGGAAGAGCGGTGGCAGTAGCAGTAGCTTAACAAGATGGTTTAAATGCCCCTTGGAAGAGACGTGCAGGTGGCAGTAGCTTAACAAGACGGTTTAAATGCCCCTTGGAAGAGCGGTGGAGGTCGCAGTAGCTTAAGAAGACGGTTTAAATAGCCCTTGATTGAGACATGCAGGTCGCAGCAGCTTAACAAGACGGTTTAAATGCCCCTTGGAAGAGACGTGCAGGTCGCAGTAGCTTAAAAAGATGGTTTAAATGCCACTTGGAAGAGACATGCAGGTCGCAGTAACTTAAAAAGACGGTTTAAATGCCCCTTGGAAGAGCGGTGAAGGTCGCAGTAGCTTAACAAGTCAGTTTAAATGCCCCTTGAAAGAGACGCGCAGGTCACAGTAGCTTAACAAGATGGTTAAAATGCCCCTTGGAAAAGACGTGCACGTCGCAGTAGCTTAACAAAACGGTTTAAATGCCCCTTGGAAAAGACGTGCAAGTCGCAGTAGCTTAACAAGACGGAATAATTGCCCCTTGGAAGAGACGTGCAGGTCGCAGTAGCTTTCAAGACGGTTTAAATGCCCCTTGGAAGAGACATGCAGGTCGCAGTAGCTTAACAAGACGGTTTAAATGCCCCTTGGAAGAGCGGTGGCGGTCGCAGTAGCTTAACAAGACAGTTTAAATGCCCGCTGAAAGAGACGTGCAGGTCGCAGTAGCTTAACAAAACGGTTAAAGTGCCCCTTGGAAGTGCGGTGGCGGTAGCAGTAGGTTAACAACACAGTTTAAATGCCCCTTGGAAGAGACATGCAGGTCGCAGTAGCTTAACAAGACGGTTTAAATGCCCCTTGAAAGAGCGGTGGAGGTCGCAGTAGCTTAACAAGACTGTTTAAATGCCCCTTGGAAGAGACGTGCAGGTCGCAGTAGCTTAACAAGAAGGTTTAAATGCCCCTTGGAAGAGATGTGCAGGTTTCAGTAACTTAACAAGACGGCTTAAATGCACCTTGGAAGAGACGTGGAGTTCGCAATAGCTTAACAAGACGGTTTAAATGCCCCTTGGAAGAGACATGCAGGTTGCAGTAGCTTAACAAGAGGGTTTAAATGCCCCTTGGAAGAGACGTGCAGGTTGCAGTAGCTTAGCAAGATGGTTTAAATGCCCCTTGGAAGAGCGGTGGCGGTAGCAGTAGCTTAACAAGATTGTTTAAATGCCCCTTGGAAGAGACGTGCAGGTCGCAGTAGCTTAACAAGACGGTTTAAATGCCCCTTGGAAGAGCGGTAAAGGTCGCAGTAGCTTAACAAGACGGTTTAAATGCCCCTTGAAAAAGACGTGCAAGGCGCAGTAGCTTAACATGACGGTTTAAATGCCCGCTGAAAGAGACGTGCAGTTCGCAGTAGCTTAACAACACGGTTAAAATGTCCCTTGGAAGAGCGGTGGCTGTAGCAGTAGCTTAACAAGAAAGTTTAAATGCCCCTTGGAAGAGACGTGCAGGTCGCAGTAGCTTAACAAGACGGTTTAAATGCCACTTGGAAGAGCGGTAGAGGTCGCAGTAGCTTAACAAGACGTTTTAAATGCCCCTTGGAAAAGAGGTGGAGGTTACAGTAGCTTAACAAGACAGTTTAAATGCCCGTTGAAAGAGACGTGCAGGTCGCAGTAGCTTAACAAGACGGTTAAAATGCCCCTTGGAAGAGCGATGGCGGTAGCAGTAGCTTAACAAGACGGTTTAAATGCCCCTTGTAAGAAACGTGCAGGTCGCAGTAGCATAACAAGACGATTTAAATGCCCCTTGGAAGAGACATGCAGGTCGCAGTAGCTTAACAAGACAGTTTAATTGCCCGATGAAAGAGGCGTGCAGGTCGCAGTAGCTTAACAAGACGGTTTAAATGCCCCTTGGAAGAGACGTGCAGGTCGCAGTAGCTTAAGAAGATGGTTTAAATGCACTTTGGAAGAGCGGTGGAGGTCGCAGTAGCTTAAGAAGACGGTTTAAATGGCCCTTGATTGAGACATGCAGGTCGCAGCAGCTTAACAAGACGGTTTAAATGCCCCTTGGAAGAGACGTGCAGGTCGCAGTAGCTTAAAAAGATGGTTTAAATGCCACTTGGAAGAGACATGCATGTCGCAGTAGCTTAAAAAGACGGTTTAAATGCCCCTTGGAAGAGCGGTGAAGGTCGCAGTAGCTTAACAAGTCAGTTTAAATGCCCCTTGAAAGAGACGCGCAGGTCACAGTAGCTTAACAAGACGGTTTAAATGCCCCTTGGAAGAGATGTGCAGGTTTCAGTAACTTAACAAGAGGGTTTAAATGCCCCTTGTAAGAGCGGTGGAGGTCGCAGTACATTAACAAGACGGTTTAAATGCCCCTTGGAAGAGACATGCAGATCGCAGCAGCTTAACAAGACGGTTTAAATGCCCCTAGGAAGAGATGTGCAGGTCGCAGTAGCTTAACAAGACGGTTAAAATGCCCCTTGGAAGAGCGGTGGTGGTAGCAGTAGCTTAACAAGATGGTTTCAATGCCCCTTGGAAGAGACGTGCAGGTCGCAGTAGCTTAACAAGACGGTTTAAATGCCCCTTGGAAGAGCGGTAAAGGTCGCAGTAGCTTAACAAGACGGTTTAAATGCCCCTTGGAAAAGACGTGCAAGGCGCAGTAGCTTAACAAGACGGTTTAAATGCCCGCTGAAAGAGACGTGCAGGTCGCAGTAGCTTAACAACACGGTTAAAATGTCCCTTGGAAGAGCGGTGGCAGTAGCAGTAGCTTAACAAGACGGTTTAAATGCCCCTTGGAAGAGACGTGCAGGTCGCAGTAGCTTAACAAGATGGTTTAAATGCCCCTTGGAAGAGCGGAGGAGGTCGCAGTAGCTTAAGAAGACGGTTTAAATGGCCCTTGGTTGAGACATGCAGGTCGCAGCAGCTTAACAAGACGGTTTAAATGCCCCTTGGAAGAGACGTGCAGGTCGCAGTAGCTTAAAAAGATGGTTTAAATGCCACTTGGAAGAGACATGCAGGTCGCAGTAGCTTAAAAAGACGGTTTAAACGCCCCTTGGAAGAGCGGTGGAGGTCGCAGTCGCTTAAGAAGACGGTTTAAATGGCCCTTGGTTGAGACATGCAGGTCGCAGCAGCTTAACAAGATGGTTTAAATGCCCCTTGGAAGAGACATGCAGGTTGCAGTAGCTTAACAAGAGGGTTTAAATGCCCCTTGGAAGAGACGTGCAGGTCGCAGTAGCTTAACAAGATGGTTTAAATGCCCCTTGTAAGAGCGGTGGAGGTCGCAGTAGCTTAACAAGACGGTTTAAATGCCCCTTGGAAGAGACATGCAGATCGCAGCAGCTTAACAAGACGGTTTAAATGCCCCTAGGAAGAGATGTGCAGGTCGCAGTAGCTTAACAAGACGGTTTAAATGCCCCTTGGAAGAGACGTGCAGGTCGCAGTAGCTTAAAAAGATGGTTTAAATGCCCCTTGGAAGAGCGGTGAAGGTCGCAGTAGCTTAACAAGTCAGTTTAAATGCCCCTTGAAAGAGACGCGCAGGTCACAGTAGCTTAACAAGACGGTTTAAATGCCCCTTGGAAGAGATGTGCAGGTCGTGGTAGCTTAACAAGATGGTTTAAATGCCCCTTGTAAGAGCGGTGGAGGTCGCAGTAGCTTAACAAGATGGTTTAAATGCCCCTAGGAAGAGATGTGCAGGTCGCAGTAGCTTAACAAGACGGTTTAAATGCCCCTTGGAAGAGACGTGCAGGTCGCAGTAGCTTAAAAAGATGGTTTAAATGCCACTTGGAAGAGACATGCAGGTCGCAGTAGCTTAAAAAGACGGTTTAAATGCCCCCTGGAAGAGCGGTGAAGGTCGCAGTAGCTTAACAAGTCAGTTTAAATGCCCCTTGAAAGAGACGCGCAGGTCACAGTAGCTTAAAAAGACGGTTTAAATGCCCCTTGGAAGAGATGTGCAGGTTTCAGTAACTTAACAAGAGGGTTTAAATGCCCCTTGTAAGAGCGGTGGAGGTCGCAGTAGCTTAACAAGACGGTTTAAATGCCCCTTGGAAGAGACATGCAGATCGCAGCAGCTTAACAAGACGGTTTAAATGCCCCTAGGAAGAGATGTGCAGGTCGCAGTAGCTTAACAAGACGGTTAAAATGCCCCTTGGAAGAGCGGTGGCGGTAGCAGTAGCTTAACAAGATGGTTTCAATGCCCCTTGGAAGAGACGTGCAGGTCGCAGTAGCTTAACAAGACGGTTTAAATGCCCCTTGGAAGAGCGGTAAAGGTCGCAGTAGCTTAACAAGACGGTTTAAATGCCCCTTGGAAAAGACGTGCAAGGCGCAGTAGCTTAACAAGACGGTTTAAATGCCCGCTGAAAGAGACGTGCAGGTCGCAGTAGCTTAACAACACGGTTAAAATGTACCTTGGAAGAGCGGTGGCAGTAGCAGTAGCTTAACAAGACGGTTTAAATGCCCCTTGGAAGAGACGTGCAGGTCGCAGTAGCTTAACAAGATGGTTTAAATGCCCCTTGGTAGAGACATGCAGGCCGCAGTAGCTTAACAAGACGGTTTAAATGCCCCATTGAAGAGACGTGCAGGTCGCATTAGCTTAACAAGACGGTTTAAATGCCCCTTGGAAAAGTGACGGAGGTTACAGTAGCTTAACAACACGGTTTAGATGCCCCTTGGAAGAGACGTGGAAGTCGCAGTAGCTTAAAAAGACGGTTTAAATGCGCCTTGGAAGAGAAGTGCAGGTCGCAGTAGCTTAACAAGGCGGTTTAAATGCCCCTTGAAAGAGACTTGGAGGTCGCAGAAGCTTAACAAGACGATTTAAATGCCCCTTGGAAGAGACATGCAGGTCGCAGCAGCTTAACAAGAAAGTTTAAATGCCCCTTGGAAGAGACGTGCAGGTCGCAGTAGCTTAACAAGACGGTTTAAATGCCCCTTGGAAGAGACATGCAGGTCGCAGTAGCTTAACAAGACGGTTTAAATGCACCTTGGAAGAGACGTGCAGGTTGCAGTAGCTTAACAAGACGGTTTAAATGCCCCTTGGAAAAGAGGTGGAGGTTACAGTAGCTTAACAAGACGGTTTAAATGCCCGTTGAAAGAGACGTGGAGGTCGCAGTAGCTTAACAAGACGGTTAAAATGCCCCTTGGAAGAGCGGTGGCGGTAGCAGTAGCTTAACAAGATGGTTTAAATGCCCCTTGGAAGAGACGTGCAGGTCGCAGTAGCTTAACAAGACGGTTTAAATGCCACTTGGAAGAGACATGCAGGTCGCAGTAGCTTAACAAGACGGTTTAAATGCCCCTTGGAAGAGAGGAAAAGGTCGCAGTAGCTTAACAAGACGGTTTAAATGCCCCTTGGAAAACACGTGCAAGTAGCAGTACCTTAACAAGATTGTTTAAATGCCCGTTGAAAGAGACGTGCAGGTCGCAGTAGCTTAACAAGACGGTTAAAATGCCCCTTGGAAGAGAGGCGGCGGTAGCAGTAGCTTAACAATATGGTTTAAATGCCCCTTGGAAGAGACGCGCAGGTCGCAGTAGCTTAACAAGACGGTTTAAATGCCCCTTGGAAGAGCGGTGGAGGTCGCAGTAGCTTAACAAGACGGTTTAAATGCCCCTTGGAAAAGACGTGCAAGTCGCACTAGCTTAACAAGATGGTATAAATGCCCCTTGGAAGAGACGTGCAGGTCGCAGTAGCTTTCAAGACGGTTTAAATGCCCTTTGGAAGAGACATGCAGGTCGCAGTAGCTTAAGAAGAAGGTTTAAATGCCTCTTGGAAGAGCGGTGGAGGTCGCAGTAGCTTAACAAGATGGTTCAAATGCCCCTTGGAAGAGACATGCAAGTCGCAGTAGCATAACAAGACAGCTTAAATGCCCCTTGGAAGAGCGGAGGAGGTCGCAGTAGCTTAACAAGATGGTTTAAATGCCCCTTGGAAGAGAAGTGCACGTCGCAGTAGCTTAACAAGACGGTTTAAATGCCCCTTGGTAGAGACATGCAGGCCGCAGTAGCTTAACAAGACGGTTTAAATGCCCCATTGAAGAGACGTGCTGGTCGCATTAGCTTAACAAGACGGTTTAAATGCCCCTTGGAAAAGTGACGGAGGTTACAGTAGCTTAACAAGACGGTTTAGATGCCCCTTGGAAGAGACGTGGAAGTCGCAGTAGCTTAAAAAGACGGTTTAAATGCGCCTTGGAAGAGAAGTGCAGGTCGCAGTAGCTTAACAAGGCGGTTTAAATGCCCCTTGAAAGAGACTTGGAGGTCGCAGAAGCTTAACAGGACGGTTTAAATGCCCCTTGGAAGAGACATGCAGGTCGCAGCAGCTTAACAAGACAGTTTAAATGCCCCTTGGAAGAGAAGTGCAGGTCGCAGTAGCTTAACAAGACGGTTTAAATGCCACTTGGAAGAGACATGCAGGTCGCAGTAGCTTAACAAGACGGTTTAAATGCACCTTGGAAGAGACGTGCAGGTTGCAGTAGCTTAACAAGACGGTTTAAATGCCCCTTGGAAAGGAATTGGAGGTTACAGTAGATTAACAAGACGGTTTAAATGCCCGTTGAAAGAGACGTGGAGGTCGCAGTAGCTTAACAAGACGGTTAAAATGCCCCTTGGAAGAGCGGTAGCGGTAGCAGTAGCTTAACAAGATGGTTTAAATGCCCCTTGGAAGAGAGGCGGCGGTAGCAGTAGCTTAACAATATGGTTTAAATGCCCCTTGGAAGAGACGCGCAGGTCGCAGTAGCTTAACAAGACGGTTTAAATGCCCCTTGGAAGAGCGGTGGAGGTCGCAGTAGCTTAACAAGACGGTTTAAATGCCCCTTGGAAAAGACGTGCAAGTCGCAGTAGCTTAACAAGACGGTATAAATGCCCCTTGGAAGAGACGTGCAGGTCGCAGTAGCTTTCAAGACGGTTTAAATGCCCTTTGGAAGAGACATGCAGGTCGCAGTAGCTTAAGAAGACGGTTTAAATGCCTCTTGGAAGAGCGGTGGAGGTCGCAGTAGCTTAACAAGATGGTTTAAATGCCCCTTGGAAGAGACATGCAAGTCGCAGTAGCATAACAAGACGGCTTAAATGCCCCTTGGAAGAGCGGAGGAGGTCGCAGTAGCTTAACAAGATGGTTTAAATGCCCCTTGGAAGAGACGTACACGTCGCAGTAGCTTAACAAGATGGTTTAAATGCCTCTTGAAAGAGACGTGCAGGTCGCAGTAGCTTAACAAGACGGTTAAAATGCCCCTTGGAAAAGTCGTGCAAGTCGCAGTAGCTTAACAAGACTGTTTAAATGCCCCTTGGAAGAGACGTGCAGGTCGTAGTAGCTTAACAAGACGGTTTATATGCCCCTTGTAAGAGCGGTGGAGGTCGCAGTAGCTTAACAAGATGGTTTAAATGCCCCTTGGAAGAGACGTGCAAGTCGCAGTAGCTTAACAAGACGGTTTAAATGCCTCTTGAAAGAGACGTGCAGGTCGCAGTAGCTTAACAAGACGGTTAAAATGCCCCTTGGAAAAGACGTGCAAGTCGCAGTAGTTTAACAAGACGGTTTAAATGCCCCTTGGAAGAGACATGCAGGTCGCAGTAGCTTAAAAAGACGGTTTAAATGCCCCTTGGAAGAGCGGTGAAGGTCGCAGTAGCTTAACAAGTCAGTTTAAATGCCCCTTGAAAGATACGCGCAGGTCGCAGTAGCTTAATAAGACGGTTAAAATGCCCCTTGGAAGAGCGGTGGAGGTCGCAGTAGCTTAACAAGACGGTTTAAATGATCGCTTGCAAAAGAAGTGCACGTCGCAGTAGCTTAACAAAACGGGTTAAATGCCCCTTGGAAAAGACGTGCTAGTCGCAGTAGCTTAACAAGACGGTATAAATGCCCCTTGGAAGAGACATGCAGGTCGCAGTAGCTTTCAAGACGGTTTAAATGCCCCTTGGAAGAGACATGCAGGTCGCAGTAGCTTAAGAAGACGGTTTAAATGCCCCTTGGAAGAGCGGTGGCGGTCGCAGTAGCTTAACAAGACAGTTTAAATGCCCCTTGAAAGAGACGTGCAGGTCGCAGTAGCTTAACAAGATGGTTAAAGTGCCCCTTGGAAGTGCGGTGGCGGTAGCAGTAGCCTAACAAGACAGTTTAAATGCCCATTTGAAGAGACGTGCAGGTCGCAGTAGCTTAACAAGACGGTTTAAATGCCCCTTGAAAGAGCGGTGGAGGTCGCAGTAGCTTAACAAGACTGTTTAAATGCCCCTTGGAAGAGACGTGCAGGTCGCAGTAGCTTAACAAGAAGGTTTAAATGCCCCTTGGAAGAGATGTGCAGGTTTCAGTAACTTAACAAGACGGTTTAAATGCACCTTGGAAGAGACGTGGAGTTCGCAATAGCCTAACAAGACGGTTTAAATGTCCCTTGGAAGAGACATGCAGGTTGCAGTAGCTTAACAGGAGGGTTTAAATGCCCCTTGGAAGAGACGTGCAGGTCTCAGTAGCTTAACAAGATGGTTTAAATGCCCCTTGTAAGAGCGGTGGAGGTCGCAGTAGCTTAACAAGACGGTTTAAATGCCCCTTGGAAGAGACATGCAGATCGCAGCAGCTTAACAAGACGGTTTAAATGCCCCTAGGAAGAGATGTGCAGGTCGCAGTAGCTTAACAAGACGGTTAAAATGCCCCTTTGAAGAGCGGTGGCGGTAGCAGTAGCTTAACAAGATGGTTTAAATGCCCCTTGGAAGAGACGTGCAGGTCGCAGTAGCTTAACTAGATGGTTTAAATGCCACTTGGAAGAGACATGCAGGTCGCAGTAGCTTAACAAGACGGTTTAAATGCCCCTTGGAAGAGACGTGCAGGTCGCAGTAGCTTAACAAGACCGTTTAAATGCCCCTTGTAAGAGCGGTGGAGGTCGCAGTAGCTTAACAAGACGGTTTAAATGCCCCTTGGAAGAGACATGCAGATCGCAGCAGCTTAACAAGACAGTTTAAATGCCCCTAGGAAGAGATGTGCAGGTCGCAGTAGCTTAACAAGACGGTTAAAATGCCCCTTGGAAGAGCGGTGGCGGTAGCAGTAGCTTAACAAGACGGCTTAAATGCACCTTGGAAGAGACGTGGAGTTCGCAGTAGTTTAACAAGACGGTTTAAATGCCCCATGGAAGAGACATGCAGGTTGCAGTAGCTTAACAAGAGGGTTTAAATGCCCCTTGGAAGAGACGTGCAGGTCGCAGTAGCTTAACAAGATGGTTTAAATGCCCCTTGGAAGAGCGGTGGCGGTAGCAGTAGCTTAACAAGATTGTTTAAATGCCCCTTGGAAGAGACGTGCAGGTCGCAATAGCTTAACAAGACGGTTTAAATGCCCCTTGGAAGAGCGGTAAAGGTCGCAGTAGCTTAACAAGACGGTTTAAATGCCCCTTGCAAAAGACGTGCAAGGCGCAGTAGCTTAACAAGACTGTTTAAATGCCCGCTGAAAGAGACGTGCAGGTCGCAGTAGCTTAACAACACGGTTAAAATGTCCCTTGGAAGAGCGGTGGCTGTAGCAGTAGCTTAACAAGACGGTTTAAAAGCCCCTTGGAAGAGACGTGCAGGTCGCAGTAGCTTAACAAGACGGTTCAAATGCCCCTTGGAAGAGCGGTAGAGGTCGCAGTAGCTTAACAAGACGTTTTAAATGCACCTTGGAAAAGAGGTGGAGGTTACAGTAGCTTAACAAGACAGTTTAAATGCCCGTTGAAAGAGACGTGCAGGTCGCAGTAGCTTAACAAGACTGTTAAAATGCCCCTTGGAAGAGCGATGGCGGTAGCAGTAGCTTAACAAGACGGTTTAAATGCCCCTTGTAAGAAAAGTGCAGGTCGCAGTAGCTTAACAAGATGGTTTAAATGCCCTTTGGAAGAGCGGTGGAGGTCGCAGTAGCTTAAGAAGACGGTTTAAATGGCCCTTGATTGAGACATGCAGGTCGCAGCAGCTTAACAAGACGGTTTAAATGCCCCTTGGAAGAGACGTGCAGGTCGCAGTAGCTTAAAAAGATGGTTTAAATGCCACTTGGAAGAGACATGCAGGTCACAGTAGCTTAAAAAGACGGTTTAAATGCCCCTTGGAAGAGCGGTGAAGGTCGCAGTAGCTTAACAAGTCAGTTTAAATGCCCCTTGAAAGAGACGCGCAGGTCACAGTAGCTTAACAAGACGGTTTAAATGCCCCTTGGAAGAGATGTGAAGGTTTCAGTAACTTAACAAGAGGGTTTAAATGCCCCTTGTAAGAGCGGTGGAGGTCGCAGTAGCTTAACAAGACGGTTTAAATGCCCCTTGGAAGAGACATGCAGATCGCAGCAGCTTAACAAGACGGTTTAAATGCCCCTAGGAATAGATGTGCAGGTCGCAGTAGCTTAACAAGACGGTTAAAATGCCCCTTGGAAGAGCGGTGGCGGTAGCAGTAGCTTAACAAGATGGTTTCAATGCCCCTTGGAAGAGACATGCAGGTCGCAGTAGCTTAACAAGACGGTTTAAATGCCCCTTGGAAGAGCGGTAAAGGTCGCAGTAGCTTAACAAGACGGTTTAAATGCCCCTTGGAAAAGACGTGCAAGGCGCAGTAGCTTAACAAGACGGTTTAAATGCCCGCTGAAAGAGACGTGCAGGTCGCAGTAGCTTAACAACACGGTTAAAATGTCCCTTGGAAGAGCGGTGGCAGTAGCAGTAGCTTAACAAGACGGTTTAAATGCCCCTTGGAAGACACGTGCAGGTCGCAGTAGCTTAACAAGATGGTTTAAATGCCCCTTGGAAGAGCGGTGGAGGTCACAGTAGCTTAAGAAGACGGTTTAAATGGCCCTTGGTTGAGACATGCAGGTTGCAGCAGCTTAACAAGACGGTTTAAATGCCCCTTGGAAGAGACGTGCAGGTCGCAGTAGCTTAAAAAGATGGTTTAAATGCCACTTGGAAGAGACATGCAGGTCGCAGTAGATTAAAAAGACGGTTTAAACGCCCCTTGGAAGAGCGGAGGAGGTCGCAGTCGCTTAAGAAGACGGTTTAAATGGCCCTTGGTTGAGACATGCAGGTCGCAGCATCTTAACAAGATGGTTTAAATGCCCCTTGGAAGAGACATGCAGGTTGCAGTAGCTTAACAAGAGGGTTTAAATGCCCCTTGGAAGAGACGTGCAGGTCGCAGTAGCTTAACAAGATGGTTTAAATGCCCCTTGTAAGAGCGGTGGAGGTCGCAGTAGCTTAACAAGACGGTTTAAATGCCCCTTGGAAGAGACATGCAGATCGCAGCAGCTTAACAAGATGGTTTAAATGCCCCTAGGAAGAGATGTGCAGGTCGCAGTAGCTTAACAAGACGGTTTAAATGCCCCTTGGAAGAGACGTGCAGGTCGCAGTAGCTTAAAAAGATGGTTTAAATGCCCCTTGGAAGAGCGGTGAAGGTCGCAGTAGCTTAACAAGTCAGTTTAAATGCCCCTTGAAAGAGACGCGCAGGTCACAGTAGCTTAACAAGACGGTTTAAATGCCCCTTGGAAGAGATGTGCAGGTCGCAGTAGCTTAACAAGATGCTTTAAATGCCCCTTGTAAGAGCGGTGGAGGTCGCAGTAGCTTAACAAGACGGTTTAAATGCCCGTAGGAAGAGATGTGCAGGTCGCAGTAGCTTAACAAGACGGTTTAAATGCCCCTTGGAAGAGACGTGCAGGTCGCAGTAGCTTAAAAAGATGGTTTAATTGCCACTTGGAAGAGACATGCAGGTCGCAGTAGCTTAAAAAGACGGTTTAAATGCCCCTTGGAAGAGCGGTGAAGGTCGCAGTAGCTTAACAAATCAGTTTAAATGCCCCTTGAAAGAGACGCGCAGGTCACAGCAGCTTAACAAGACGGTTTAAATGCCCCTTGGAAGAGATGTGCAGGTTTCAGTAACTTAACAAGAGGATTTAAATGCCCTTTGTAAGAGCGGTGGAGGTCGCAGTAGCTTAACAAGACGGTTTAAATGCCCCTTGGAAGAGACATGCAGATCGCAGCAGCTTAACAAGACGGTTTAAATGCCTCTAGGAAGAGATGTGCAGGTCGCAGTAGCTTAACAAGACGGTTAAAATGCCCCTTGGAAGAGCGGTGGCGGTAGCAGTAGCTTAACAAGATGGTTTCAATGCCCCTTGGAAGAGACGTGCAGGTCGCAGTAGCTTAACAAGACGGTTTAAATGCCACTTGGAAGAGCGGTAAAGGTCGCAGTAGCTTAACAAGACGGTTTAAATGCCCCTTGGAAAAGACGTGCAAGGCGCAGTAGCTTAACAAGACGGTTTAAATGCCCCTTGGAAGAGACGTGCAGGTCGCAGTAGCTTAACAAGATGGTTTAAATGCCCCTTGGAAGAGCGGTGAACGTCGCAGTAGCTTAAGAAGACGGTTTAAATGGCCCTTGGTTGAGACATGCAGGTCGCAGCAGCTTAACAAGATGGTTTAAATGCCCCTTGGAAGAGACGTGCAGGTCGCAGTAGCTTAAAAAGATGGTTTAAATGCCACTTGGAAGAGACATGCAGGTCGCAGTAGCTTAAAAAGATGGTTTAAACGCCCCTTGGAAGAGCGGTGGAGGTCGCAGTCGCTTAAGAAGACGGTTTAAATAGCCCTTGGTTGAGACATGCAGGTCGCAGCAGCTTAACAACACGGTTAAAATGTACCTTGGAAGAGCGGTGGCAGTAGCAGTAGCTTAACAAGACGGTTTAAATGCTCCTTGGAAGAGACGTGCAGGTCGCAGTAGCTTAACAAGATGGTTTAAATGCCCCTTGGAAGAGCGGTGAAGGTCGCAGTAGCTTAAGAAGACGATTTAAATGGCCCTTGGTTGAGACATGCAGGTCGCAGCAGCTTAACAAGACGGTTTAAATGCCCCTTGGAAGAGACGTGCAGGTCGCAGTAGCTTAAAAAGATGGTTTAAATGCCACTTGGAAGAGACATGCAGGTCGCAGTAGCTTAAAAAGATGGTTTAAACGCCCCTTGGAAGAGCGGTGGAGGTCGCAGTCGCTTAAGAAGACGGTTTAAATGGCCCTTGGTTGAGACATGCAGGTCGCAGCAGCTTAACAAGATGGTTTAAATGCCCCTTGGAAGAGACATGCAGGTTGCAGTAGCTTAACAAGAGGGTTTAAATGCCCCTTGGAAGAGACGTGCAGGTCGCAGTAGCTTAACAAGATGGTTTAAATGCCCCTTGTAAGAGCGGTGGAGGTCGCAGTAGCTTAACAAGACGGTTTAAATGCCCCTTGGAAGAGACATGCAGATCGCAGCAGCTTAACAAGACGGTTTAAATGCCCCTAGTAAGAGATGTGCAGGTCGCAGTAGCTTAACAAGACGGTTAAAATGCCCCTTGGAAGAGCGGTGGCGGTAGCAGTAGCTTAATAAGATGTTTTAAATGCCCCTTGGAACAGACGTGCAGGTCGCAGTAGCTTAACAAGATGGTTTAAATGCTACTTGGAAGAGACATGCAGGTCGCAGTAGCTTAACAAGACGGTTTAAATGCCCCTTGGAAGAGACGTACAGGTCGCAGTAACTTAACAAGACGGTTTAAATGCCCCTTGGAAGAGACATGCAGGTCGCAGTAGGTTAACAAGACGGCTTAAATGCCCCTTGGAAGAGCGGAGGAGGTCGCAGTAGCTTAACAAGATGGTTTAAATGCCCCTTGGAAAAGAAGTGCAAGTCGCAGTAGCTTAATAAGACGGTTTAAATGCCTCTTGGAAGAGCGGAGGAGGTCGCAGTAGCTTAACAAGGTGGTTTAAATGCCCCTTGGAAAAGAAGTGCAAGTCGCAGTAGCTTAACAAGACGGTTTAAATGCCTCTTGAAAGAGACGTGCAGGTCGCAGTAGCTTAACAAGACGGATAAAATGCCCCTTGGAAGAGCGGTGGCGGTAGCAGTAGCTTAACAAGAGAGTTTAAATGCCCCTTGGAATAGCGATGGAGGTCGCAGTAGCTTAACAAGACGGTTTAAATACCCCTTGGAAGAGACTTGCAGGTCGCAGTAGCTTAACAAGACGGTTTAAATGCCCCTTGGAAGAGACGTGCAGGTTGCAGTAGCTTAACAAGACTGTTTAAATGCCCCTTGGAAGAGACATGCAGGTCGCAGTAGCTTAACAAGAAGGTTTAAATGCCCCTTGGTAGAGACATGCAGGCCGCAGTAGCTTAACAAGACGGTTTAAATGCCCCATTGAAGAGACGTGCAGGTCGCATTAGCTTAACAAGACGGTTTAAATGCCCCTTGGAAAAGTGACGGAGGTTACAGTAGTTAACAAGACGGTTTAGATGCCCCTTGGAAGAGACGTGCAAGTCGCAGTAGCTTAAAAAGACGGTTTAAATGCGCCTTGGAAGAGAAGTGCAGGTCGCAGTAGCTTAACAAGGCGGTTTAAATGCCCCTTGAAAGAGACTTGGAGGTCGCAGAAGCTTAACAAGACGGTTTAAATGCCCCTTGGAAGAGACATGCAGGTCGCAGCAGCTTAACAAGACGGTTTAAATGGCCCTTGATTGAGACATGCAGGTCGCAGCAGCTTAACAAGACGGTTTAAATGCCCCTTGGAAGAGACGTGCAGGTCGCAGTAGCTTAAAAAGATGGTTTAAATGCCACTTGGAAGAGACATGCATGTCGCAGTAGCTTAAAAAGACGGTTTAAATGCCCCTTGGAAGAGCGGTGAAGGTCGCAGTAGCTTAACAAGTCAGTTTAAATGCCCCTTGAAAGAGACGCGCAGGTCACAGTAGCTTAACAAGACGGTTTAAATGCCCCTTGGAAGAGATGTGCAGGTTTCAGTAACTTAACAAGAGGGTTTAAATGCCCCTTGTAAGAGCGGTGGAGGTCGCAGTACATTAACAAGACGGTTTAAATGCCCCTTGGAAGAGACATGCAGATCGCAGCAGCTTAACAAGACGGTTTAAATGCCCCTAGGAAGAGATGTGCAGGTCGCAGTAGCTTAACAAGACGGTTAAAATGCCCCTTGGAAGAGCGGTGGTGGTAGCAGTAGCTTAACAAGATGGTTTCAATGCCCCTTGGAAGAGACGTGCAGGTCGCAGTAGCTTAACAAGACGGTTTAAATGCCCCTTGGAAGAGCGGTAAAGGTCGCAGTAGCTTAACAAGACGGTTTAAATGCCCCTTGGAAAAGACGTGCAAGGCGCAGTAGCTTAACAAGACGGTTTAAATGCCCGCTGAAAGAGACGTGCAGGTCGCAGTAGCTTAACAACACGGTTAAAATGTCCCTTGGAAGAGCGGTGGCAGTAGCAGTAGCTTAACAAGACGGTTTAAATGCCCCTTGGAAGAGACGTGCAGGTCGCAGTAGCTTAACAAGATGGTTTAAATGCCCCTTGGAAGAGCGGAGGAGGTCGCAGTAGCTTAAGAAGACGGTTTAAATGGCCCTTGGTTGAGACATGCAGGTCGCAGCAGCTTAACAAGACGGTTTAAATGCCCCTTGGAAGAGACGTGCAGGTCGCAGTAGCTTAAAAAGATGGTTTAAATGCCACTTGGAAGAGACATGCAGGTCGCAGTAGATTAAAAAGACGGTTTAAACGCCCCTTGGAAGAGCGGTGGAGGTCGCAGTCGCTTAAGAAGACGGTTTAAATGCCCCTTGGAAGAGACATGCAGATCGCAGCAGCTTAACAAGACGGTTTAAATGCCCCTAGGAAGAGATGTGCAGGTCGCAGTAGCTTAACAAGACGGTTTAAATGCCCCTTGGAAGAGACGTGCAGGTCGCAGTAGCTTAAAAAGACGGTTTAAATGCCCCTTGGAAGAGCGGTGAAGGTCGCAGTAGCTTAACAAGTCAGTTTAAATGCCCCTTGAAAGAGACGCGCAGGTCACAGTAGCTTAACAAGACGGTTTAAATGCCCCTTGGAAGAGATGTGCAGGTCGCAGTAGCTTAACAAGATGGTTTAAATGCCCCTTGTAAGAGCGGTGGAGGTCGCAGTAGCTTAACAAGATGGTTTAAATGCCCCTAGGAAGAGATGTGCAGGTCGCAGTAGCTTAACAAGACGGCTTAAATGCCCCTTGGAAGAGACGTGCAGGTCGCAGTAGCTTAAAAAGATGGTTTAAATGCCACTTGGAAGAGACATGCAGGTCGCAGTAGCTTAAAAAGACGGTTTAAATGCCCCCTGGAAGAGCGGTGAAGGTCGCAGTAGCTTAACAAGTCAGTTTAAATGCCCCTTGAAAGAGACGCGCAGGTCACAGTAGCTTAAAAAGACGGTTTAAATGCCCCTTGGAAGAGATGTGCAGGTTTCAGTAACTTAACAAGAGGGTTTAAATGCCCCTTGTAAGAGCGGTGGAGGTCGCAGTAGCTTAACAAGACGGTTTAAATGCCCCTTGGAAGAGACATGCAGATCGCAGCAGCTTAACAAGACGGTTTAAATGCCCCTAGGAAGAGATGTGCAGGTCGCAGTAGCTTAACAAGACGGTTAAAATGCCCCTTGGAAGAGCGGTGGCGGTAGCAGTAGCTTAACAAGATGGTTTCAATGCCCCTTGGAAGAGACGTGCAGGTCGCAGTAGCTTAACAAGACGGTTTAAATGCCCCTTGGGAGAGCGGTAAAGGTCGCAGTAGCTTAACAAGACGGTATAAATGCCCCTTGGAAAAGACGTGCAAGGCGCAGTAGCTTAACAAGACGGTTTAAATGCCCGCTGAAAGAGACGTGCAGGTCGCAGTAGCTTAACAACACGGTTAAAATGTATCTTGGAAGAGCGGTGGCAGTAGCAGTAGCTTAACAAGACGGTTTAAATGCCCCTTGGAAAAGACGTGCAGGTCGCAGTAGCTTAACAAGATGGTTTAAATGCCCCTTGGTAGAGACATGCAGGCCGCAGTAGCTTAACAAGACGGTTTAAATGCCCCATTGAAGAGACGTGCAGGTCGCATTAGCTTAACAAGACGGTTTAAATGCCCCTTGGAAAAGTGACGGAGGTTACAGTAGCTTAACAAGAAGGTTTAGATGCCCCTTGGAAGAGACGTGGAAGTCGCAGTAGCTTAAAAAGACGGTTTAAATGCGCCTTGGAAGAGAAGTGCAGGTCGCAGTAGCTTAACAAGGCGGTTTAAATGCCCCTTGAAAGAGACTTGGAGGTCGCAGAAGCTTAACAAGACGATTTAAATGCCCCTTGGAAGACACATGCAGGTCGCAGCAGCTTAACAAGAAAGTTTAAATGCCCCTTGGAAGAGACGTGCAGGTCGCAGTAGCTTAACAAGACGGTTTAAATGCCCCTTGGAAGAGACATGCAGGTCGCAGTAGCTTAACAAGACGGTTTAAATGCACCTTGGAAGAGACGTGCAGGTTGCAGTAGCTTAACAAGACGGTTTAAATGCCCCTTGGAAAAGAGGTGGAGGTTACAGTAGCTTAACAAGACGGTTTAAATGCCCGTTGAAAGAGACGTGGAGGTCGCAGTAGCTTAACAAGACGGTTAAAATGCCCCTTGGAAGAGCGGTGGCGGTAGCAGTAGCTTAACAAGATGGTTTAAATGCCCCTTGGAAGAGACGTGCAGGTCGCAGTAGCTAAACAAGACGGTTTAAATGCCACTTGGAAGAGACATGCAGGTCGCAGTAGCTTAACAAGACGGTTTAAATGCCCCTTGGAAGAGCGGAAAAGGTCGCAGTAGCTTAACAAGACGGTTTAAATGCCCCTTGGAAAACACGTGCAAGTAGCAGTACCTTAAAAAGATTGTTTAAATGCCCGTTGAAAGAGACGTGCAGGTCGCAGTCGCTTAACAAGACGGTTAAAATGCCCCTTGGAAGAGAGGCGGCGGTAGCAGTAGCTTAACAATATGTTTTAAATGCCCCTTGGAAGAGACGCGCAGGTCGCTGTAGCTTAACAAGACGGTTTAAATGCCCCTTGGAAGAGCGGTGGAGGTCGCAGTAGCTTAACAAGACGGTTTAAATGCCCCTTGGAAAAGACGTGCAAGTCGCACTAGCTTAACAAGATGGTATAAATGCCCCTTGGAAGAGACGTGCAGGTCGCAGTAGCTTTCAAGACGGTTTAAATGCCCTTTGGAAGAGACATGCAGGTCGCAGTAGCTTAAGAAGAAGGTTTAAATGCCTCTTGGAAGAGCGGTGGAGGTCGCAGTAGCTTAACAAGATGGTTTAAATGCCCCTTGGAAGAGACATGCAAGTCGCAGTAGCATAACAAGACGGCTTAAATGCCCCTTGGAAGAGCGGAGGAGGTCGCAGTAGCTTAACAAGATGGTTTAAATGCCCCTTGGAAGAGACGTGCACGTCGCAGTAGCTTAACAAGACGGTTTAAATGCCCCTTGGTAGAGACATGCAGGCCGCAGTAGCTTAACAAGACGGTTTAAATGCCCCATTGAAGAGACGTGCAGGTCGCATTAGCTTAACAAGACGGTTTAAATGCCCCTTGGAAAAGTGACGGAGGTTACAGTAGCTTAACAAGACGGTTTAGATGCCCCTTGGAAGAGACGTGGAAGTCGCAGTAGCTTAAAAAGACGGTTTAAATGCGCCTTGGAAGAGAAGTGCAGGTCGCAGTAGCTTAACAAGGCGGTTTAAATGCCCCTTGAAAGAGACTTGGAGGTCGCAGAAGCTTAACAGGACGGTTTAAATGCCCCTTGGAAGAGACATGCAGGTCGCAGCAGCTTAACAAGACAGTTTAAATGCCCCTTGGAAGAGACGTGCAGGTCGCAGTAGCTTAACAAGACGGTTTAAATGCCACTTGGAAGAGACATGCAGGTCGCAGTAGCTTAACAAGACGGTTTAAATGCACCTTGGAAGAGACGTGCAGGTTGCAGTAGCTTAACAAGTCGGTTTAAATGCCCCTTGGAAAGGAGGTGGAGGTTACAGTAGCTTAACAAGACGGTTTAAATGCCCGTTGAAAGAGACGTGGAGGTCGCAGTAGCTTAACAAGACGGTTAAAATGCCCCTTGGAAGAGCGGTAGTGGTAGCAGTAGCTTAACAAGATGGTTTAAATGCCCCTTGGAAGAGACGTGCAGGTCGCAGTAGCTTAACAAGACGGTTTAAATGCCACTTGGAAGAGACATGCAGGTCGCAGTAGCTTAACAAGACGGTTTAAATACCCCTTGGAAGAGCGGTAAAGGTCGCAGTAGCTTAACAAGACGGTTTAAATGCCCCTTGGAAAACACGTGCAAGTCGCAGTACCTTAACAAGACTGTTTAAATGCCCGTTGAAAGAGACGTGCAGGTCGCAGTAGCTTAACAAGACGGTTAAAATGCCCCTTGGAAGAGAGGCGGCGGTAGCAGTAGCTTAACAATATGGTTTAAATGCCCCTTGGAAGAGACGCGCAGGTCGCAGTAGCTTAACAAGACGGTTTAAATGCCCGTTGGAAGAGTGGTGGAGGTCGCAGTAGCTTAACAAGACGGTTTAAATGCCCCTTGGAAAAGACGTGCAAGTCGCAGTAGCTTAACAAGACGGTATAAATGCCCCTTGGAAGAGACGTGCAGGTCGCAGTAGCTTTCAAGACGGTTTAAATGCCCTTTGGAAGAGACATGCAGGTCGCAGTAGCTTAAGAAGACGGTTTAAATGCCTCTTGGAAGAGCGGTGGAGGTCGCAGTAGCTTAACAAGATGGTTTAAATGCCCCTTGGAAGAGACATGCAAGTCGCAGTAGCATAACAAGACGGCTTAAATGCCCCTTGGAAGAGCGGAGGAGGTCGCAGTAGCTTAACAAGATGGTTTAAATGCCCCTTGGAAGAGACGTGCACGTCGCAGTAGCTTAACAAGATGGTTTAAATGCCTCTTGAAAGAGACGTGCAGGTCGCAGTAGCTTAACAAGACGGTTAAAATGCCCCTTGGAAAAGTCGTGCAAGTCGCAGTAGCTTAACAAGACTGTTTAAATGCCCCTTGGAAGAGACGTGCAGGTCGTAGTAGCTTAACAAGACGGTTTATATGCCCCTTGGAAGAGCGGTGGAGGTCGCAGTAGCTTAACAAGATGGTTTAAATGCCCCTTGGAAGAGACGTGCAAGTCGCAGTAGCTTAACAAGACGGTTTAAATGCCTCTTGAAAGAGACGTGCAGGTCGCAGTAGCTTAACAAGACGGTTAAAATGCCCCTTGGAAAAGACGTGCAAGTCGCAGTAGCTTAACAAGACGGTTTAAATACCCCTTGGAAGAGACATGCAGGTCGCAGTAGCTTAAAAAGACGGTTTAAATGCCCCTTGGAAGAGCGGTGAAGGTCGCAGTAGCTTAACAAGTCAGTTTAAATGCCCCTTGAAAGATACGCGCAGGTCGCAGTAGCTTAATAAGACGGTTAAAATGCCCCTTGGAAGAGCGGTGGAGGTCGCAGTAGCTTAACAAGACGGTTTAAATGATCGCTTGCAAAAGACGTGCACGTCGCAGTAGCTTAACAAAACGGGTTAAATGCCCCTTGGAAAAGACGTGCTAGTCGCAGTAGCTTAACAAGACGGTATAAATGCCCCTTGGAAGAGACATGCAGGTCGCAGTAGCTTTCAAGACGGTTTAAATGCCCCTTGGAAGAGACATGCAGGTCGCAGTAGCTTAAGAAGACGGTTTAAATGCCCCTTGGAAAAGCGGTGGCGGTCGCAGTAGCTTAACAAGACAGTTTAAATGCCCCTTGAAAGAGACGTGCAGGTCGCAGTAGCTTAACAAGACGGTTAAAGTGCCCCTTGGAAGTGCGGTGGCGGTAGCAGTAGCCTAACAAGACAGTTTAAATGCCCATTTGAAGAGACGTGCAGGTCGCAGTAGCTTAACAAGACGGTTTAAATGCCCCTTGAAAGAGCGGTGGAGGTCGCAGTAGCTTAACAAGACTGTTTAAATGCCCCTTGGAAGAGACGTGCAGGTCGCAGTAGCTTAACAAGAAGGTTTAAATGCCACTTGGAAGAGATGTGCAGGTTTCAGTAACTTAACAAGACGGTTTAAATGCACCTTGGAAGAGACGTGGAGTTCGCAATAGCCTAACAAGACGGTTTAAATGTCCCTTGGAAGAGACATGCAGGTTGCAGTAGCTTAACAGGAGGGTTTAAATGCCCCTTGGAAGAGACGTGCAGGTCTCAGTAGCTTAACAAGATGGTTTAAATGCCCCTTGTAAGAGCGGTGGAGGTCGCAGTAGCTTAACAAGACGGTTTAAATGCCCCTTGGAAGAGACATGCAGATCGCTGCAGCTTAACAAGACGGTTTAAATGCCCCTAGGAAGAGATGTGCAGGTCGCAGTAGCTTAACAAGACGGTTAAAATGCCCCTTTGAAGAGCGGTGGCGGTAGCAGTAGCTTAACAAGATGGTTTAAATGCCCCTTGGAAGAGACGTGCAGGTCGCAGTAGCTTAACTAGATGGTTTAAATGCCACTTGGAAGAGACATGCAGGTCGCAGTAGCTTAACAAGACGGTTTAAATGCCCCTTGGAAGAGACGTGCAGGTCGCAGTAGCTTAACAAGACGGTTTAAATGCCCCTTGTAAGAGCGGTGGAGGTCGCAGTAGCTTAACAAGACGGTTTAAATGCCCCTTGGAAGAGACATGCAGATCGCAGCAGCTTAACAAGACAGTTTAAATGCCCCTAGGAAGAGATGTGCAGGTCGCAGAAGCTTAACAAGACGGTTAAAATGCCCCTTGGAAGAGCGGTGGCGGTAGCAGTAGCTTAACAAGACGGCTTAAATGCACCTTGGAAGAGACGTGGAGTTCGCAATAGTTTAACAAGACGGTTTAAATGCCCCATGGAAGAGACATGCAGGTTGCAGTAGCTTAACAAGAGGGTTTAAATGCCCCTTGGAAGAGACCTGCAGGTCGCAGTAGCTTAACAAGATGGTTTAAATGCCCCTTGGAAGAGCGGTGGCGGTAGCAGTAGCTTAACAAGATTGTTTAAATGCCCCTTGGAAGAGACGTGCAGGTCGCAATAGCTTAACAAGACGGTTTAAATGCCCCTTGGAAGAGCGTTAAAGGTCGCAGTAGCTTAACAAGACAGTTTAAATGCCCCTTGGAAAAGACGTGCAAGGCGCAGTAGCTTAACAAGACTGTTTAAATGTCCGCTGAAAGAGACGTGCAGGTCGCAGTAGCTTAACAACACGGTTAAAATGTCCCTTGGAAGAGCGGTGGCTGTAGCAGTAGCTTAACAAGACGGTTTAAAAGCCCCTTGGAAGAGACGTGCAGGTCGCAGTAGCTTAACAAGACGGTTTAAATGCCCCTTGGAAGAGCGGTAGAGGTCGCAGTAGCTTAACAAGACGTTTTAAATGCCCCTTGGAAAAGAGGTGGAGGTTACAGTAGCTTAACAAGACAGTTTAAATGCCCGTTGAAAGAGACGTGCAGGTCGCAGTAGCTTAACAAGACTGTTAAAATGCCCCTTGGAAGAGCGATGGCGGTAGCAGTAGCTTAACAAGACGGTTTAAATGCCCCTTGTAAGAAACGTGCAGGTCGCAGTAGCTTAACAAGACGGTTTAAATGCCCTTTGGAAGAGACATGCAGGTCGCAGTAGCTTAACAAGACGCTTTAAATGCCCGCTGAAAGAGACGTGCAGGTCGCAGTAGCTTAACAACACGGTTAAAATGTCCCTTGGAAGAGCGGTGGCAGTAGCAGTAGCTTAACAAGACGGTTTAAATGCCCCTTGGAAGAGACGTGCAGGTCGCAGTAGCTTAACAAGATGGTTTAAATGCCCTTTGGAAGAGCGGTGGAGGTCGCAGTAGCTTAAGAAGACGGTTTAAATGGCCCTTGATTGAGACATGCAGGTCGCAGCAGCTTAACAAGACGGTTTAAATGCCCCTTGGAAGAGACGTGCAGGTCGCAGTAGCTTAAAAAGATGGTTTAAATGCCACTTGGAAGAGACATGCAGGTCACAGTAGCTAAAAAGACGGTTTAAATGCCCCTTGGAAGAGCGGTGAAGGTCGCAGTAGCTTAACAAGTCAGTTTAAATGCCCCTTGAAAGAGACGCGCAGGTCACAGTAGCTTAACAAGACGGTTTAAATGCCCCTTGGAAGAGATGTGAAGGTTTCAGTAACTTAACAAGAGGGTTTAAATGCCCCTTGTAAGAGCGGTGGAGGTCGCAGTAGCTTAACAAGACGGTTTAAATGCCCCTTGGAAGAGACATGCAGATCGCAGCAGCTTAACAAGACGGTTTAAATGCCCCTAGGAATAGATGTGCAGGTCGCAGTAGCTTAACAAGACGGTTAAAATGCCCCTTGGAAGAGCGGTGGCGGTAGCAGTAGCTTAACAAGATGGTTTCAATGCCCCTTGGAAGAGACGTGCAGGTCGCAGTAGCCTAACAAGACGGTTTAAATGCCCCTTGGAAGAGCGGTAAAGGTCGCAGTAGCTTAACAAGACGGTTTAAATGCCCCTTGGAAAAGACGTGCAAGGCGCAGTAGCTTAACAAGACGGTTTAAATGCCCGCTGAAAGAGACGTGCAGGTCGCAGTAGCTTAACAACACGGTTAAAATGTCCCTTGGAAGAGCGGTGGCAGTAGCAGTAGCTTAACAAGACGGTTTAAATGCCCCTTGGAAGACACGTGCAGGTCGCAGTAGCTTAACAAGATGGTTTAAATGCCCCTTGGAAGAGCGGTGGAGGTCACAGTAGCTTAAGAAGACGGTTTAAATGGCCCTTGGTTGAGACATGCAGGTTGCAGCAGCTTAACAAGACGGTTTAAATGCCCCTTGGAAGAGACGTGCAGGTCGCAGTAGCTTAAAAAGATGGTTTAAATGCCACTTGGAAGAGACATGCAGGTCGCAGTAGATTAATAAGACGGTTTAAACGCCCCTTGGAAGAGCGGTGGAGGTCGCAGTCGCTTAAGAAGACGGTTTAAATGGCCCTTGGATGAGACATGCAGGTCGCAGCATCTTAACAAGATGGTTTAAATGCCCCTTGGAAGAGACATGCAGGTTGCAGTAGCTTAACAAGAGGGTTTAAATGCCCCTTGGAAGAGACGTGCAGGTCGCAGTAGCTTAACAAGATGGTTTAAATGCCCCTTGTAAGAGCGGTGGAGGTCGTAGTAGCTTAACAAGACGGTTTAAATGCCCCTTGGAAGAGACATGCAGATCGCAGCAGCTTAACAAGACGGTTTAAATGCCCCTAGGAAGAGATGTGCAGGTCGCAGTAGCTTAACAAGACGGTTTAAATGCCCCTTGGAAGAGACGCGCAGGTCACAGTAGCTTAACAAGACGGTTTAAATGCCCCTTGGAAGAGATGTGCAGGTCGCAGTAGCTTAACAAGATGCTTTAAATGCCCCTTGTAAGAGCGGTGGAGGTCGCAGTAGCTTAACAAGACGGTTTAAATGCCCGTAGGAAGAGATGTGCAGGTCGCAGTAGCTTAACAAGACGGTTTAAATGCCCCTTGGAAGAGACGTGCAGGTCGCAGTAGCTTAAAAAGATGGTTTAAATGCCACTTGGAAGAGACATGCAGGTCGCAGTAGCTTAAAAAGACGGTTTAAATGCCCCTTGGAAGAGCGGTGAAGGTCGCAGTAGCTTAACAAATCAGTTTAAATGCCCCTTGAAAGAGACGCGCAGGTCACAGCAGCTTAACAAGACGGTTTAAATGCCCCTTGGAAGAGATGTGCAGGTTTCAGTAACTTAACAAGAGGGTTTAAATGCCCTTTGTAAGAGCGGTGGAGGTCGCAGTAGCTTAACAAGACGGTTTAAATGCCCCTTGGAAGAGACATGCAGATCGCAGCAGCTTAACAAGACGGTTTAAATACCTCTAGGAAGAGATGTTAAGGTCGCAGTAGCTTAACAAGACGGTTAAAATGCCCCTTGGAAGAGCGGTGGCGGTAGCAGTAGCTTAACAAGATGGTTTCAATGCCCCTTGGAAGAGACGTGCAGGTCGCAGTAGCTTAACAAGACGGTTTAAATGCCACTTAGAAGAGCGGTAAAGGTCGCAGTAGCTTAACAAGACGGTTTAAATGCCCCTTGGAAAAGACGTGCAAGGCGCAGTAGCTTAACAAGACGGTTTAAATGCCCCTTGGAAGAGACGTGCAGGTCGCAGTAGCTTAACAAGATGGTTTAAATGCCCCTTGGAAGAGCGGTGAAGGTCGCAGTAGCTTAAGAAGACGTTTTAAATGGCCCTTGGTTGAGACATGCAGGTCGCAGCAGCTTAACAAGACGGTTTAAATGCCCCTTGGAAGAGACGTGCAGGTCGCAGTAGCTTAAAAAGATGGTTTAAATGCCACTTGGAAGAGACATGCAGGTCGCAGTAGCTTAAAAAGATGGTTTAAACGCCCCTTGGAAGAGCGGTGGAGGTCGCAGTCGCTTAAGAAGACGGTTTAAATAGCCCTTGGTTGAGACATGCAGGTCGCAGCAGCTTAACAACACGGTTAAAATGTACCTTAGAAGAGCGGTGGCAGTAGCAGTAGCTTAACAAGATGGTTTAAATGCCCCTTGGAAGAGACGTGCAGGTCGCAGTAGCTTAACAAGATGGTTTAAATGCCCCTTGGAAGAGACATGCAGGTTGCAGTAGCTTAACAAGAGGGTTTAAATGCCCCTTGGAAGAGACGTGCAGGTCGCAGTAGCTTAACAAGATGGTTTAAATGCCCCTTGTAAGAGCGGTGGAGGTCGCAGTAGCTGAACAAGACGGTTTAAATGCCCCTTGGAAGAGACATGCAGATCGCAGCAGCTTAACAAGACGGTTTAAATGCCCCTAGTAAGAGATGTGCAGGTCGCAGTAGCTTAACAAGACGGTTAAAATGCCCCTTGGAAGAGCGGTGGCGGTAGCAGTAGCTTAACAAGATGTTTTAAATGCCCCTTGGAACAGACGTGCAGGTCGCAGTAGCTTAACAAGATGGTTTAAATGCTACTTGGAAGAGACATGCAGGTCGCAGTAGCTTAACAAGACGGTTTAAATGCCCCTTGGAAGAGACGTACAGGTCGCAGTAACTTAACAAGACGGTTTAAATGCCCCTTGGAAGAGACATGCAGGTCGCAGTAGGTTAACAAGACGGCTTAAATGCCCCTTGGAAGAGCGGAGGAGGTCGCAGTAGCTTAACAAGATGGTTTAAATGCCCCTTGGAAAAGAAGTGCAAGTCGCAGTAGCTTAACAAGACGGTTTAAATGCCTCTTGGAAGAGCGGAGGAGGTCGCAGTATCTTAACAAGGTGGTTTAAATGCCCCTTGGAAAAGAAGTGCAAGTCGCAGTAGCTTAACAAGACGGTTTAAATGCCTCTTGAAAGAGACGTGCAGGTCGCAGTAGCTTAACAAGACGGATAAAATGCCCCTTGGATGAGCGGTGGCGGTAGCAGTAGCTTAACAAGAGAGTTTAAATGCCCCTTGGAATAGCGATGGAGGTCGCAGTAGCTTAACAAGACGGTTTAAATACCCCTTGGAAGAGACTTGCAGGTCGCAGTAGCTTAACAAGACGGTTTAAATGCCCCTTGGAAGAGACGTGCAGGTTGCAGTAGCTTAACAAGACTGTTTAAATGCCCCTTGGAAGAGACATGCAGGTCGCAGTAGCTTAACAAGAAGGTTTAAATGCCCCTTGGTAGAGACATGCAGGCCGCAGTAGCTTAACAAGACGGTTTAAATGCCCCATTGAAGAGACGTGCAGGTCGCATTAGCTTAACAAGACGGTTTAAATGCCCCTTGGAAAAGTGACGGAGGTTACAGTAGTTAACAAGACGGTTTAGATGCCCCTTGGAAGAGACGTGCAAGTCGCAGTAGCTTAAAAAGACGGTTTAAATGCGCCTTGGAAGAGAAGTGCAGGTCGCAGTAGCTTAACAAGGCGGTTTAAATGCCCCTTGAAAGAGACTTGGAGGTCGCAGAAGCTTAACAAGACGGTTTAAATGCCCCTTGGAAGAGACATGCAGGTCGCAGCAGCTTAACAAGACAGTTTAAATGCCCCTTGGAAGAGACGTGCAGGTCGCAGTAGCTTAACAAGATGGTTTAAATGCCCCTTGGAAGAGACGTGCAGGTTGCAGTAGCTTAACAAGACGGTTTAAATGCCCCTTGGAAAAGAGGTGGAGGTTACAGTAGCTTAAAATGACGGTTTAAATGCCCGTTGAAAGAGACTTGGAGGTCGCAGTAGCTTAACAAGACGGTTAAAATGCCCCTTGGAAGAGCGGTGGCGGTAGCAGTAGCTTAACAAGATGGTTTAAATGCCCCTTGGAAGAGACGTGCAGGTCGCAGTAGCTTAACAAGACGGTTTAAATGCCACTTGGAAGAGACATGCAGGTCGCAGTAGCTTAACAAGACGGTTTAAATGCCCCTTGGAAGAGCGGTAAAGGTCGCAGTAGCTTAACAAGACGGTTTAAATGCCCCTTGGAAAACACGTGCAAGTCGCAGTACCTTAACAAGACTGTTTAAATGCCCGTTGAAAGAGACGTGCAGGTCGCAGTAGCTTAACAAGACGGTTAAAATGCCCCTTGGAAGAGAGGCGGCGGTAGCAGTAGCTTAACAATATGGTTTAAATGCCCCTTGGAAGAGACGCGCAGGTCGCAGTAGCTTAACAAGACGGCTTAAATGCCACTTGGAAGAGCGGTGGAGGTCGCAGTAGCTTAACAAGACGGTTTAAATGCCCCTTGGAAAAGACGTGCAAGTCGCAGTAGCTTTCAAGACGGTTTAAATGCCCTTTGGAAGAGACATGCAGGTCGCAGTAGCTTAAGAAGACGGTTTAAATGCCTCTTGGAAGAGCGGTGGAGGTCGCTGTAGCTTAACAAGATGGTTTAAATGCCCCTTGGAAGAGACATGCAAGTCGCAGTAGCATAACAAGACGGCTTAAATGCCCCTTGGAAGAGCGGAGGAGGTCGCAGTAGCTTAACAAGATGGTTTAAATGCCCCTTGGAAGAGACGTGCACGTCGCAGTAGCTTAACAAGACGGTTTAAATGCCTCTTGAAAGAGACGTGCAGGTCGCAGTAGCTTAACAAGACGGTTAAAATGCCCCTTGGAAAAGACGTGCAAGTCGCAGTAGCTTAACAAGACTGTTTAAATGCCCCTTGGAAGAGACGTGCAGGTCGTAGTAGCTTAACAAGACGGTTTATATGACCCTTGGAAGAGCGGTGGAGGTCGCAGTAGCTTAACAAGATGGTTTAAATGCCCCTTGGAAAAGACGTGAAAGTCGCAGTAACTTAACAAGACGGTTTAAATGCCTCTTGAAAGAGACGTGCAGGTCGCAGTAGCTTAACAACTCGGTTAATATGCCCCTTGGAAAAGACGTGCAAGTCGCAGTAGCTTAACAAGACGGTTTAAATGCCCCTTGGAAGAGACATGCAGGTCGCAGTAGCTTAAAAAGACGGTTTAAATGCCCCTTGGAAGAGCGGTGAAGGTCGCAGTAGCTTAACAAGTCAGTTTAAATGCCCCTTGAAAGATACGCGCAGGTCGCAGTAGCTTAATAAGACGGTTAAAATGCCCCTTGGAAGAGCGGTGGAGGTCGCAGTAGCTTAACAAGACGGTTTAAATGATCGCTTGCAAAAGACGTGCACGTCGCAGTAGCTTAACAAGACGGTTTAAATGCCCCTTGGAAAAGACGTGCTAGTCGCAGTAGCTTAACAAGACGGTATAAATGCCCGTTGGAAGAGACATGCAGGTCGCAGTAGCTTTCAAGATGGTTTAAATGCCCCTTGGAAGAGACATGCAGGTCGCAGTAGCTTAAGAAGACGGTTTAAATGCCCCTTGGAAGAGCGGTGGCGGTCGCAGTAGCTTAACAAGACAGTTTAAATGCCCCTTGAAAGAGACGTGCAGGTCGCAGTAGCTTAACAAGACGGTTAAAGTGCCCCTTGGAAGTGCGATGGCGGTAGCAGTAGCCTAACAAGACAGTTTAAATGCCCATTTGAAGAGACGTGCAGGTCGTAGTAGCTTAATAAGACGGTTTAAATGCCCCTTGAAAGAGCGGTGGAGGTCGCAGTAGCTTAACAAGACTGTTTAAATGCCCCTTGGAAGAGACGTGCAGGTCGCAGTAGCTTAACAAGAAGGTTTAAATGCCCCTTGGAAGAGATGTGCAGGTTTCAGTAACTTAACAAGACGGTTTAAATGCACCTTGGAAGAGACGTGGAGTTCGCAATAGCTTAACAAGACGGTTTAAATGCCCCTTGGAAGAGACATGCAGGTTGCAGTAGCTTAACAGGAGGGTTTAAATGCCCCTTGGAAGAGACGTGCAGGTCTCAGTAGCTTAACAAGATGGTTTAAATGCCCCTTGTAAGAGCGGTGGAGGTCGCAGTAGCTTAACAAGACGGTTTAAATGCCCCTTGGAAGAGACATGCAGATCGCAGCAGCTTAACAAGACGGTTTAAATGCCCCTAGGAAGAGATGTGCAGGTCGCAGTAGCTTAACAAGACGGTTAAAATGCCCCTTGGAAGAGCGGTGGCGGTAGCAGTAGCTTAACAAGATGGTTTAAATGCCCCTTGGAAGAGACGTGCAGGTCGCAGTAGCTTAACTAGACGGTTTAAATGCCACTTGGAAGAGACATGCAGGTCGCAGTAGCTTAACAAGATGGTTTAAATGCCCCTTGGAAGAGACGTGCAGGTCGCAGTATCTTAACAACATGGTTTAAATGCCCCTTGTAAGAGCGGTGGAGGTCGCAGTAGCTTAACAAGACGGTTTAAATGCCCCTTGGAAGAGACATGCAGATCGCAGCAGCTTAACAAGACAGTTTAAATGCCCCTAGGAAGAGATGTGCAGGTCGCAGTAGCTTAACAAGACGGTTAAAATGCCCCTTGGAAGAGCGGTGGCGGTAGCAGTAGCTTAAGAAGATGGTTTAAATGCCCCTTGGAAGAGACGTGCAGGTCGCAGTAGCTTAACAAGACGGTTTAAATGCCACTTGGAAGAGACATGCAGGTCGCAGTAGCTTAACAAGACGGTTTAAATGCCCCTTGAAAGAGAAGTGCAGGTCGCAGTAGCTTAACAAGACGGTTAAAGTGCCCCTTGGAAGTGCGGTGGCGGTAGCAGTAGCTTAACAAGACAGTTTAAATGCCCCTTGGAAGAGACATGCAGGTCGCAGTAGCTTAACAAGACGATTTAAATGCCCCTTGAAAGAGCGGTGGAGGTCGCAGTAGCTTAACAAGACTGTTTAAATGCCCCTTGGAAGAGACGTGCAGGTCGCAGTAGCTTAACAAGAAGGTTTAAATGCCCCTTGGAAGAGATGTGCAGGTTTCAGTAACTTAACAAGACGGTTTAAATGCACCTTGGAAGAGACGTGGAGTTCGCAATAGCTTAACAAGACGGTTTAAATGCCCCTTGGAAGAGACATGCAGGTTGCAATAGCTTAACAAGAGGGTTTAAATGCCCCTTGGAAGAGACGTGCAGGTCGTAGTAGCTTAACAAGATGGTTTAAATGCCCCTTGTAAGAGCGGTGGAGGTCGCAGTAGCTTAACAAGACTGTTTAAATGCCCCTTGGAAGAGACATGCAGATCGCAGCAGCTTAACAAGACGGTTTAAATGCCCCTAGGAAGAGATGTGCAGGTCGCAGTAGCTTAACAAGACGGTTAAAATGCCCCTTGGATGAGCGGTGGCGGTAGCAGTAGCTTAACAAGATGGTTTAAATGCCCCTTGGAAGAGCGGTAAAGGTCGCAGTAGCTTAACAAGACGGTTTAAATGCCCCTTGGAAAAGACGTGCAAGGCGCAGCAGCTTAACAAGACGGTTTAAATGCCCGCTGAAAGAGACGTGCAGGTCGCAGTAGCTTAACAACACGGTTAAAATGTCCCTTGTAAGAGCTGTGGCAGTAGCAGTAGCTTAACAAGATGGTTTAAATGCCCCTTGGAAAAGAGGTGGAGGTTACAGTAGCTTAACAAGACGGTTTAAATGCCCCTTGGAAAAGAGGTGGAGGTTACAGTAGCTTAACAAGACGGTTTAAATGCCCGTTGAAAGAAACGTGGAGGTCGCAGTAGCTTAACAAGACGGTTAAAATGCCCCTTGGAAGAGCGGTGGCGGTAGCAGTAGCTTAACAAGATGGTTTAAATGGCCCTTGGAAGAGACGTGCAGGTTGCAGGAGCTTAACAAGACGGTTTAAATGCCACTTGGAAGAGACATGCAGGTCGCAGTAGCTTAACAAGACGGTTTAAATGCCCCTTGGAAGAGCGGTAAAGGTCGCAGTAGCTTAACAAGACGGTTTAAATGCCTCTTGGAAAACACGTGCAAGGCGCAGTACCTTAACAAGACGGTTTAAATGCTTGTTGAAAGAGACGTGCAGGTCGCAGTAGCTTAACAAGACGGTTAAAATGCCACTTGGAAGAGCGGTGTCGGTAGCAGTAGCTTAACAAGACGGTTTAAATGCCCCTTGGAAGAGACGTACAGGTCGCAGTAGCTTAACAAGACGGTTTAAATGCCCCTTGGAAGAGCTGTGGAGGTCGCAGTAGCTTAACAAGACGGTTTAAATGCCCCTTGGTTGAGACATGCAGGTCGCAGCAGCTTAACAAGACGGTTTAAATGCCCCTTGGAAGAGACGTGCAGGTCACAGTAGCTTAACAAGATGGTTTAAATGCCCCTTGGAAGAGACATGCAGGTCGCAGTAGCTTAACAAGACGGCTTAAATGCCCCTTGGAAGAGCGGAGGAGGTCGCAGTAGCTTAACAAGATGGTTTAAATGCCCCTTGGAAGAGACGTGCAAGTCGCAGTAGCTTCACAAGACGGCTTAAATGCCCCTTGGAAGAGCTGAGGAGGTCGCAGTAGCTTAACAAGATGGTTTAAATGCCTCTTGAAAGAGAAGTGCAGGTCGCAGTAGCTTAACAAGACGGTTAAAATGCCCCTTGGAAAAGACGTGCAAGTCGTAGTAGCTTAACAAGACTGTTTAAATGCCCCTTGGAAGAGACGTGCAGGTCGTAGTAGCTTAACAAGACGGTTTATATGCCCCTTGGAAGAGCGTTGGAGGTCGCAGAAGCTTAAAAAGACGGTTTAAATGCCCCTTGGAAGAGACATGCAGGTCGCATCAGCTTATCAAGACTGTTTAAATGCCCCTTGGAAGAGACTTGCAGGTCGCAGTAGCTTAACAAGACGGTTTAAATGCCACTTGGAAGAGACGTGCAGGTTGCAGTAGCTTAACAAGATGTCTTAAATGCCCCTTGGAAAAGAGGTGGAGGTTACAGTAGCTTAACAAGACGGTTTAAATGCCCCTTGGAAGAGCGGTAAAGGTCGCAGTAGCTTAACAAGACGGTTTAAATGCCCCTTGGAAAACACGTGCAAGTCGCAGTACCTTAACAAGACTGTTTAAATGCCCGTTGAAAGAGACGTGCAGGTCGCAGTAGCTTAACAAGACGGTTAAAATGCCCCTTGGAAGAGAGGCGGCGGTAGCAGTAGCTTAACAATATGGTTTAAATGCCCCTTGGAAGAGACGCGCAGGTCGCAGTAGCTTAACAAGACGGTTTAAATGCCCCTTGGAAGAGCGGTGGAGGTCGCAGTAGCTTAACAAGACGGTTTAAATGCCCCTTGGAAAAGACGTGCAAGTCGCAGTAGCTTAACAAGACGGTATAAATGCACTTGGAAGAGACGTGCAGGTCGCAGTAGCTTTCAAGACGGTTTAAATGCCCTTTGGAAGAGACATGCAGGTCGCAGTAGCTTAAGAAGACGGTTTAAATGCCTCTTGGAAGAGCAGTGGAGGTCGCAGTAGCTTAACAAGATGGTTTAAATGCCCCTTGGAAGAGACATGCAAGTCGCAGTAGCATAACAAGACGGCTTAAATGCCCCTTGGAAGAGCGGAGGAGGTCGCAGTAGCTTAACAAGATGGTTTAAATGCCCCTTGGAAGAGACGTGCACGTCGCAGTAGCTTAACAAGACGGTTTAAATGCCTCTTGAAAGAGACGTGCAGTTTGCAGTAGCTTAACAAGACGGTTGAAATGCCCCTTGGAAAAGACGTGCAAGTCGCAGTAGCTTAACAAGACTGTTTAAATGCCCCTTGGAAGAGACGTGCAGGTCGTAGTAGCTTAACAAGACGGTTTATATGCCCCTTGGAAGAGCGGTGGAGGTTGCAGTAGCTTAACAAGATGGTTTAAATGCCCCTTGGAAAAGACGTGAAAGTCGCAGTAGCTTAACAAGACGGTTTAAATGCCTCTTGAAAGAGACGTGCAGGTCGCAGTAGCTTAACAAGACGGTTAAAATGCCCCTTGGAAAAGACGTGCAAGTCGCAGTAGCTTAACAAGACGGTTTAAATGCCCCTTGGAAGAGACATGCAGGTCGCAGTAGCTTAAAAAGACGGTTTAAATGCCCCTTGGAAGAGCGGTGAAGGTCGCAGTAGCTTAACAAGTCAGTTTAAATGCCCCTTGAAAGATACGCGCAGGTCGCAGTAGCTTAATAAGACGGTTAAAATGCCCCTTGGAAGAGCGTTGGAGGTCGCAGTAGCTTAACAAGACGGTTTAAATGATCGCTTGCAAAAGACGTGCACGTCGCAGTAGCTTAACAAGACGGTTTAAATGCCCCTTGGAAAAGACGTGCTAGTCGCAGTAGCTTAACAAGACGGTATAAATGCCCCTTGGAAGAGACATGCAGGTCGCAGTAGCTTTCAAGACGGTTTAAATGCCCCTTGGAAGAGACATGCAGGTCGCAGTAGCTTAAGAAGACGGTTTAAATGCCCCTTGGAAGACCGGTGGCGGTCGCAGTAGCTTAACAAGACAGTTTAAATGCCCCTTGAAAGAGACGTGCAGGTCGCAGTAGCTTAACAAGACGGTTAAAGTGCCCCTTGGAAGTGCGGTGGCGGCAGCAGTAGCCTAACAAGACAGTTTAAATGCCCATTTGAAGAGACGTGCAGGTCGCAGTAGCTTAATAAGACGGTTTAAATGCCCCTTGAAAGAGCGGTGGAGGTCGCAGTAGCTTAACAAGACTGTTTAAATGCCCCTTGGAAGAGACGTGCAGGTCGCAGTAGCTTAACAAGAAGGTTTAAATGCCCCTTGGAAGAGATGTGCAGGTTTCAGTAACTTAACAAGACGGTTTAAATGCACCTTGGAAGAGACGTGGAGTTCGCAATAGCTTAACAAGACGGTTTAAATGCCCCTTGGAAGAGACATGCAGGTTGCAGTAGCTTAACAGGAGGGTTTAAATGCCCCTTGGAAGAGACGTGCAGGTCTCAGTAGCTTAACAAGATGGTTTAAATGCCCCTTGTAAGAGCGGTGGAGGTCGCAGTAGCTTAACAAGACGGTTTAAATGCCCCTTGGAAGAGACATGCAGATCGCAGCAGCTTAACAAGACAGTTTAAATGCCCCTAGGAAGAGATGTGCAGGTCACAGTAGCTTAACAAGACGGTTAAAATGCCCCTTGGAAGAGCGGTGGCGGTAGCAGTAGCTTAACAAGATGGTTTAAATGCCCCGTGGAAGAGCGGTAAAGGTCGCAGTAGCTTAACAAGACGGTTTAAATGCCCCTTGGAAAAGACGTGCAAGGCACAGTAGCTTAACAAGACGGTTTAAATGCCCGCTGAAAGAGACGTGCAGGTCGCAGTAGCTTAACAACACGGTTAAAATGTCCCTTGTAAGAGCGGTGGCAGTAGCAGTAGCTTAACATGATGGTTTAAATGCCCCTTGGAAAAGAGGTGGAGGTTACAGTAGCTTAACAAGACGGTTTAAATGCCCCTTGGAAAAGAGGTGGAGGTTACAGTAGCTTAACAAGACGGTTTAAATGCCCGTTGAAAGAAACGTGGAGGTCACAGTAGCTTAACAAGACGGTCAAAATGCCCCTTGGAAGAGCGGTGGCGGTAGCAGTAGCTTAACAAGATGGTTTAAATGGCCCTTGGAAGAGACGTGCAGGTCGCAGTAGCTTAACAAGACGGTTTAAATGCCACTTGGAAGAGACATGCAGGTCGCAGTAGCTTAACAAGACGGTTTAAATGCCCCTTGGAAGAGCGGTAAAGGTCGCAGTAGCTTAACAAGACGGTTTAAATGCCCCTTGGAAAACACGTGCAAGGCGCAGTACCTTAACAAGACGGTTTAAATGCTCGTTGAAAGAGACGTGCAGGTCGCAGTAGCTTAACAAGACGGTTAAAATGCCCCTTGGAAGAGCGGTGTCGGTAGCAGTAGCTTAACAAGACGGTTTAAATGCCCCTTGGAAGAGACGTGCAGGTCGCAGTAGCTTAACAAGACGGTTTAAATGCCCCTTGGAAGAGCTGTGGAGGTCGCAGTAGCTTAACAAGACGGTTTAAATGCCCCTTGGTTGAGACATGCAGGTAGCAGCAGCTTAACAAGACGGTTTATATGCCCCTTGGAAGAGACGTGCAGGTCACAGTAGCTTAACAAGATGGTTTAAATGCCCCTTGGAAGAGACATGCAGGTCGCAGTAGCTTAACAAGACGGCTTAAATGCCCCTTGGAAGAGCGGAGGAGGTCGCAGTAGCTTAACAAGATGGTTTAAATGCCCCTTGGAAGAGACGTGCAAGTCGCAGTAGCTTAACAAGACGGCTTAAATGCCCCTTGGAAGAGCTGAGGAGGTCGCAGTAGCTTAACAAGATGGTTTAAATGCCTCTTGAAAGAGACGTGCAGGTCGCAGTAGCTTAACAAGACGGTTAAAATGCCCGTTGGAAAAGACGTGCAAGTCGCAGTAGCTTAACAAGACTGTTTAAATGCCCCTTGGAAGAGACGTGCAGGTCGTAGTAGCTTAACAAGACGGTTTATATGCCCCTTGGAAGAGCGTTGGAGGTCGCAGTAGCTTAAAAAGACGGTTTAAATGCCCCTTGGAAGAGACATGCAGGTCGCATCAGCTTATCAAGACTGTTTAAATGCCCCTTGGAAGAGACTTGCAGGTCGCAGTAGCTTAACAAGACGGTTTAAATGCCACTTGGAAGAGACGTGCAGGTTGCAGTAGATTAACAAGATGTTTTAAATGCCCCTTGGAAAAGAGGTGGAGGTTACAGTAGCTTAACAAGACGGTTTAAATGCCCGTTGAAAGAGACGTGCAGGTCGCAGTAGCTTAACAACACGGTTAAAATGTCCCTTGTAAGAGCTGTGGCAGTAGCAGTAGCTTAACAAGATGGTTTAAATGCCCCTTGGAAAAGAGGTGGAGGTTACAGTAGCTTAACAAGACGGTTTAAATGCCCCTTGGAAAAGAGGTGGAGGTTACAGTAGCTTAACAAGACGGTTTAAATGCCCGTTGAAAGAAACGTGGAGGTCGCAGTAGCTTAACAAGACGGTTAAAATGCCCCTTGGAAGAGCGGTGGCGGTAGCAGTAGCTTAACAAGATGGTTTAAATGGCCCTTGGAAGAGACGTGCAGGTCGCAGGAGCTTAACAAGACGGTTTAAATGCCACTTGGAAGAGACATGCAGGTCGCAGTAGCTTAACAAAACGGTTTAAATGCCCCTTGGAAGAGCGGTAAAGGTCGCAGTAGCTTAACAAGACGGTTTAAATGCCTCTTGGAAAACACGTGCAAGGCGCAGTACCTTAACAAGACGGTTTAAATGCTTGTTGAAAGAGACGTGCAGGTCGCAGTAGCTTAACAAGACGGTTAAAATGCCACTTGGAAGAGCGGTGTCGGTAGCAGTAGCTTAACAAGACGGTTTAAATGCCCCTTGGAAGAGACGTACAGGTCGCAGTAGCTTAACAAGACGGTTTAAATGCCCCTTGGAAGAGCTGTGGAGGTCGCAGTAGCTTAACAAGACGGTTTAAATGCCCCTTGGTTGAGACATGCAGGTCGCAGCAGCTTAACAAGACGGTTTAAATGCCCCTTGGAAGAGACGTGCAGGTCACAGTAGCTTAACAAGATGGTTTAAATGCCCCTTGGAAGAGACATGCAGGTCGCAGTAGCTTAACAAGACGGCTTAAATGCCCCTTGGAAGAGCGGAGGAGGTCGCAGTAGCTTAACAAGATGGTTTAAATGCCCCTTGGAAGAGACGTGCAAGTCGCAGTAGCTTCACAAGACGGCTTAAATGCCCCTTGGAAGAGCTGAGGAGGTCGCAGTAGCTTAACAAGATGGTTTAAATGCCTCTTGAAAGAGACGTGCAGGTCGCAGTAGCTTAACAAGACGGTTAAAATGCCCCTTGGAAAAGACGTGCAAGTCGCAGTAGCTTAACAAGACTGTTTAAATGCCCCTTGGAAGAGACGTGCAGGTCGTAGTAGCTTAACAAGACGGTTTATATGCCCCTTGGAAGAGCGTTGGAGGTCGCAGAAGCTTAAAAAGACGGTTTAAATGCCCCTTGGAAGAGACATGCAGGTCGCATCAGCTTATCAAGACTGTTTAAATGCCCCTTGGAAGAGACTTGCAGGTCGCAGTAGCTTAACAAGACGGTTTAAATGCCACTTGGAAGAGACGTGCAGGTTGCAGTAGCTTAACAAGATGTCTTAAATGCCCCTTGGAAAAGAGGTGGAGGTTACAGTAGCTTAACAAGACGGTTTAAATGCCCCTTGGAAGAGCGGTAAAGGTCGCAGTAGCTTAACAAGACGGTTTAAATGCCCCTTGGAAAACACGTGCAAGTCGCAGTACCTTAACAAGACTGTTTAAATGCCCGTTGAAAGAGACGTGCAGGTCGCAGTAGCTTAACAAGACGGTTAAAATGCCCCTTGGAAGAGAGGCGGCGGTAGCAGTAGCTTAACAATATGGTTTAAATGCCCCTTGGAAGAGACGCGCAGGTCGCAGTAGCTTAACAAGACGGTTTAAATGCCCCTTGGAAGAGCGGTGGAGGTCGCAGTAGCTTAACAAGACGGTTTAAATGCCCCTTGGAAAAGACGTGCAAGTCGCAGTAGCTTAACAAGACGGTATAAATGCCCCTTGGAAGAGACGTGCAGGTCGCAGTAGCTTTCAAGACGGTTTAAATGCCCTTTGGAAGAGACATGCAGGTCGCAGTAGCTTAAGAAGACGGTTTAAATGCCTCTTGGAAGAGCAGTGGAGGTCGCAGTAGCTTAACAAGATGGTTTAAATGCCCCTTGGAAGAGACATGCAAGTCGCAGTAGCATAACAAGACGGCTTAAATGCCCCTTGGAAGAGCGGAGGAGGTCGCAGTAGCTTAACAAGATGGTTTAAATGCCCCTTGGAAGAGACGTGCACGTCGCAGTAGCTTAACAAGACGGTTTAAATGCCTCTTGAAAGAGACGTGCAGTTTGCAGTAGCTTAACAAGACGGTTGAAATGCCCCTTGGAAAAGACGTGCAAGTCGCAGTAGCTTAACAAGACTGTTTAAATGCCCCTTGGAAGAGACGTGCAGGTCGTAGTAGCTTAACAAGACGGTTTATATGCCCCTTGGAAGAGCGGTGGAGGTCGCAGTAGCTTAACAAGATGGTTTAAATGCCCCTTGGAAAAGACGTGAAAGTCGCAGTAGCTTAACAAGACGGTTTAAATGCCTCTTGAAAGAGACGTGCAGGTCGCAGTAGCTTAACAAGACGGTTAAAATGCCCCTTGGAAAAGACGTGCAAGTCGCAGTAGCTTAACAAGACGGTTTAAATGCCCCTTGGAAGAGACATGCAGGTCGCAGTAGCTTAAAAAGACGGTTTAAATGCCCCTTGGAAGAGCGGTGAAGGTCGCAGTAGCTTAACAAGTCAGTTTAAATGCCCCTTGAAAGATACGCGCAGGTCGCAGTAGCTTAATAAGACGTTTAAAATGCCCCTTGGAAGAGCGTTGGAGGTCGCAGTAGCTTAACAAGACGGTTTAAATGATCGCTTGCAAAAGACGTGCACGTCGCAGTAGCTTAACAAGATGGTTTAAATGCCCCTTGGAAAAGACGTGCTAGTCGCAGTAGCTTAACAAGACGGTATAAATGCCCCTTGGAAGAGACATGCAGGTCGCAGTAGCTTTCAAGACGGTTTAAATGCCCCTTGGAAGAGACATGCAGGTCGCAGTAGCTTAAGAAGACGGTTTAAATGCCCCTTGGAAGAGCGGTGGCGGTCGCAGTAGCTTAACAAGACAGTTTAAATGCCCCTTGAAAGAGACGTGCAGGTCGCAGTAGCTTAACAAGACGGTTAAAGTGCCCCTTGGAAGTGCGGTGGCGGCAGCAGTAGCCTAACAAGACAGTTTAAATGCCCATTTGAAGAGACGTGCAGGTCGCAGTAGCTTAATAAGACGGTTTAAATGCCCCTTGAAAGAGCGGTGGAGGTCGCAGTAGCTTAACAAGACTGTTTAAATGCCCCTTGGAAGAGACGTGCAGGTCGCAGTAGCTTAACAAGAAGGTTTAAATGCCCCTTGGAAGAGATGTGCAGGTTTCAGTAACTTAACAAGACGGTTTAAATGCACCTTGGAAGAGACGTGGAGTTCGCAATAGCTTAACAAGACGGTTTAAATGCCCCTTGGAAGAGACATGCAGGTTGCAGTAGCTTAACAGGAGGGTTTAAATGCCCCTTGGAAGAGACGTGCAGGTCTCAGTAGCTTAACAAGATGGTTTAAATGCCCCTTGTAAGAGCGGTGGAGGTCGCAGTAGCTTATCAAGACGGTTTAAATGCCCCTTGGAAGAGACATGCAGATCGCAGCAGCTTAACAAGACAGTTTAAATGCCCCTAGGAAGAGATGTGCAGGTCACAGTAGCTTAACAAGACGGTTAAAATGCCCCTTGGAAGAGCGGTGGCGGTAGCAGTAGCTTAACAAGATGGTTTAAATGCCCCGTGGAAGAGCGGTAAAGGTCGCAGTAGCTTAACAAGACGGTTTAAATGCCCCTTGGAAAAGACGTGCAAGGCACAGTAGCTTAACAAGACGGTTTAAATGCCCGCTGAAAGAGACGTGCAGGTCGCAGTAGCTTAACAACACGGTTAAAATGTCCCTTGTAAGAGCGGTGGCAGTAGCAGTAGCTTAACATGATGGTTTAAATGCCCCTTGGAAAAGAGGTGGAGGTTACAGTAGCTTAACAAGACGGTTTAAATGCCCCTTGGAAAAGAGGTGGAGGTTACAGTAGCTTAACAAGACGGTTTAAATGCCCGTTGAAAGAAACGTGGAGGTCACAGTAGCTTAACAAGACGGTCAAAATGCCCCTTGGAAGAGCGGTGGCGGTAGCAGTAGCTTAACAAGATGGTTTAAATGGCCCTTGGAAGAGACGTGCAGGTCGCAGTAGCTTAACAAGACGGTTTAAATGCCACTTGGAAGAGACATGCAGGTCGCAGTAGCTTAACAAGACGGTTTAAATGCCCCTTGGAAGAGCGGTAAAGGTCGCAGTAGCTTAACAAGACGGTTTAAATGCCCCTTGGAAAACACGTGCAAGGCGCAGTACCTTAACAAGACGGTTTAAATGCTCGTTGAAAGAGACGTGCAGGTCGCAGTAGCTTAACAAGACGGTTAAAATGCCCCTTGGAAGAGCGGTGTCGGTAGCAGTAGCTTAACAAGACGGTTTAAATGCCCCTTGGAAGAGACGTGCAGGTCGCAGTAGCTTAACAAGACGGTTTAAATGCCCCTTGGAAGAGCTGTGGAGGTCGCAGTAGCTTAACAAGACGTTTTAAATGCCCCTTGGTTGAGACATGCAGGTAGCAGCAGCTTAACAAGACGGTTTATATGCCCCTTGGAAGAGACGTGCAGGTCACAGTAGCTTAACAAGATGGTTTAAATGCCCCTTGGAAGAGACATGCAGGTCGCAGTAGCTTAACAAGACGGCTTAAATGCCCCTTGGAAGAGCGGAGGAGGTCGCAGTAGCTTAACAAGATGGTTTAAATGCCCCTTGGAAGAGACGTGCAAGTCGCAGTAGCTTAACAAGACGGCTTAAATGCCCCTTGGAAGAGCTGAGGAGGTCGCAGTAGCTTAACAAGATGGTTTAAATGCCTCTTGAAAGAGACGTGCAGGTCGCAGTAGCTTAACAAGACGGTTAAAATGCCCGTTGGAAAAGACGTGCAAGTCGCAGTAGCTTAACAAGACTGTTTAAATGCCCCTTGGAAGAGACGTGCAGGTCGTAGTAGCTTAACAAGACGGTTTATATGCCCCTTGGAAGAGCGTTGGAGGTCGCAGTAGCTTAAAAAGACGGTTTAAATGCCCCTTGGAAGAGACATGCAGGTCGCATCAGCTTATCAAGACTGTTTAAATGCCCCTTGGAAGAGACTTGCAGGTCGCAGTAGCTTAACAAGACGGTTTAAATGCCACTTGGAAGAGACGTGCAGGTTGCAGTAGCTTAACAAGATGTTTTAAATGCCCCTTGGAAAAGAGGTGGAGGTTACAGTAGCTTAACAAGACGGTTTAAATGCCCGCTGAAAGAGACGTGCAGGTCGCAGTAGCTTAACAACACGGTTAAAATGTCCCTTGGAAGAGCAGTGGCAGTAGCAGTAGCTTAACAAGACGGTTTAAATGCCCCTTGGAAGAGACGTGCAGGTCGCAGTAGCTTAACAAGACGGTTTAAATGCCCCTTGGAAGTGCGGTGGAGGTCGCAGTAGCTGAAGAACACGGTTTAAATGGCCCTTGGTTGAGACATGCAGGTCGCAGCAGCTTAACAAGACGGTTTAAATGCCCCTTGGAAGAGACGTGCAGGTCGAAGTAGCTTAAAAAGGTGGTTTAAATGCCACTTGGAAGAGACATGCAGGTCGCAGAAGCTTAACAAGACGGTTTAAATGCCCCTTGGAAGAGACGTGCAGGTCGAAGTAGCTTAAAAAGGTGGTTTAAATGCCCCTTGGAAGAGACATGCAGGTTGCAGTAGCTTAACAAGAGGGTTTAAATGCCCCTTGGAAGAGACGTGCAGGTCGCAGTAGCTTAACAAGATGGTTTAAATGCCCCTTGTAAGAGCGGTGGAGGTCGCAGTAGCTTAACAAGACGGTTTAAATGCCCCTTGGAAGAGACATGCACATCGCAGCAGCTTAACAAGACAGTTTAAATGCCCCTAGGAAGAGATTTGCAGGTCGCAGTAGCTTAACAAGACGGTAAAAATGCCCCTTGGAAGAGCGGTGGAGGTAGCAGTAGCTTAACAAGATGGTTTAAATGCCCCTTGGAAGAGATGTGCATGTCGCAGTAGCTTAACAAGACGGTTTAAATGCCACTTGGAAGAGACATGCAGGTCGCAGTAGCTTAACAAGACGGTTTAAATGCCCCTTGGAAGAGACGTGCAGGTCGCAGTAGCTTAACAAGACGGTTTAAATGCCCCTTGGAAGAGACATGCAGGTCGCAGTAGGTTAACAAGACGGCTTAAATGCCCCTTGGAAGAGCGGAGGAGGTCGCAGCAGCTTAACAAGATGGTTTAAATGCCCCTTGGAAGAGACATGCAGGTTGCAGTAGCTTAACAAGAGGGTTTAAATGCCCCTTGGAAGAGACGTGCAGGTTGCAGTAGCTTAACAAGATGGTTTAAATGCCCCTTGTAAGAGCGGTGGAGGTCGCAGTAGCTTAACAAGACGGTTTAAATGCCCCTTGGAAGAGACATGCAGATCGCAGCAGCTTAACAAGACGGTTTAAATGCCCCTAGAAAGAGATGTGCAGGTCGCAGTAGCTTAACAAGACGGTTAAAATGCCCCTTTGAAGAGCGGTGGCGGTAGCAGTAGCTTAACAAGATGTTTTAAATGCCCCTTGGAACAGACGTGCAGGTCGCAGTAGCTTAACAAGACGGTTTAAACGCCACTTGGAAGAGACATGCAGGTCGCAGTAGCTTAACAAGACGGTTTAAATGCCCCTTGGAAGAGACGTACAGGTCGCAGTAGCTTAACAAGACGGTTTAAATGCCCCTTGGAAGAGACATGCAGGTCGCAGTAGGTTAACAAGATGCCTTAAATGCCCCTTGGAAGAGCGGAGGAGGTCGCAGTAGCTTAACAAGATGGTTTAAATGCCCCTTGGAAAAGAAGTGCAAGTCGCAGTAGCTTAACAAGACGGTTTAAATGCTTCTTGGAAGAGCGGAGGAGGTCGCAGTAGCTTAACAAGATGGTTTAAATGCCCCTTGTAAAAGACGTGCAAGTCGCAGCAACTTAACAAGACCGTTTAAATGCCTCTTGAAAGAGACGTGCAGGTCGCAGTAGCTTAACAAGACGGATAAAATGCCCCTTGGAAGAGCGGTGGCGGTAGCAGTAGCTTAACAAGACAGTTTAAATGCCCCTTGGAAGAGCGATGGAGGTCGCAGTAGCTTAATAAGACGGTTTAAATACCCCTTGGAAGAGACTTGCAGGTCGCAGTAGCTTAACAAGACGGTTTAAATGCCCCTTGGAAGAGATGTGCAGGTCGCAGCAGCTTAACAAGACTGTTTAAATGCCCCTTGGAAGAGACGTGCAGGTCGCAGTAGCTTAACAACACGGTTTAAATGCCCCTTGGTAGAGACATGCAGGCCGCAGTAGCTTAACAAGACGGTTTAAATGCCCCATTGAAGAGACGTGCAGGTCGTATTAGCTTAACAAGACGGTTTAAATGCCCCTTGGAAAAGTGACGGAGGTGACAGTAGCTTAACAAGACGGTTTAGATGCCCCTTGGAAGAGACGTGGAAGTCGCAGTAGCTTAAAAAGACGGTTTAAATGCGCCTTGGAAGAGAAGTGCAGGTCGCAGTAGCTTAACAAGGCGGTTTAAATGCCCCTTGAAAGAGACTTGGAGGTCGCAGAAGCTTAACAAGACGGTTTAAATGCCCCTTGGAAGAGACATGTAGGTCGCAGCAGCTTAACAAGACAGTTTAAATGCCCCTTGGAAGAGACGTGCAGGTCGCAGTAGCTTAACAAGACGGTTTAAATGCCCCTTGGAAGAGACATGCAGGTCGCAGTAGCTTAACAAGACGGTTTAAATGCCCCTTGGAAAAGAGGTGGAGGTTACAGTAGCTTAACAAGACGGTTTAAATGCCCATTGAAAGAGACGTGGAGGTCGCAGTAGCTTAACAAGACGGTTAAAATGCCCCTTGGAAGAGCGGTGGCGGTAGTAGTAGCTTAACAAGATGGTTTAAATGCCCCTTGGAAGAGACGTGCAGGTCGCAGTAGCTTAACAAGACGGTTTAAATGCCACTTGGAAGAGACATGCAGGTCGCAGTAGCTTAACAAGACGGTTTAAATGCCCCTTGGAAGAGCGGTAAAGGTCGCAGTAGCTTAACAAGACGGTTTAAATGCCCCTTGGAATAGAAGAGCAGGTCGCAGTAGCTTAACAAGACGGTTTAAATGCCCCTTGGAAGAGACGTGCAGGTCGCAGTAGCTTAACAAGACGGTTTAAATCCCCCTTGGAAGAGACGTGCAGCTCGCAGCAGCTTAACAAGAGGGCTTAAATGCCCCTTGGAATAGGCTTGCAGGTCGCAGTAGCTTACCAAGACGGTTTAATTGCACCTTGGAAGAGACGTGCAGGTCGCAGTAGCTTAACAAGTCGGTTTAAATGCCCATTGGAAGAGAGGTGGAGGTCGCAGTAGCTTAACAAGACAGTTTAAATGCCCCTTGGAAGAGACGTGCAAGTCGCAGACGCTTAACAAGACGGTTTAAATGCCACTTGGAAGAGAAGTGCAGGTCACAGCAGCTTAACAAGACGGTTTAAATGTCCCTTGGAAGAGCGGAGGAGGTCGCAGTAGCTTAACAAGACTGTTTAAATGCCCATTAGAAGAGACGTGCAGGTCGCAGAAGCTTAACAAGACGGTTTAAATGCCCATTGGAAGTGTGGTGGAGGTCGCAGTAGCTTAACAAGACGGTTTAAATGCCCCTTAGAAGAGACATGCAGGTCGCAGCAGCTTAACAAGACGGTTTAAATAACCCTTGGAACAGACGTGGAGGTCGCAGTAGCTTAACAAGACGATTTAAATGCCCCTTGGAAGAGACATGCAGGTCGCAGTAGCTTAACAAAGCGTTTTAAATTCCCCTTGAAAGAGACGTGCAGGTCGCAGTAGCTTAAGAAGACGGTTTAAATGCCCCTTGGAAAAGTGGTGGAGGTTACAGTAGCTTAAGAAGACGGTTTAAATGCCCCTTGGAAGAGACGTGCAAGTCGCAGTAGCTTAACAAGACTGTTTAAATGCCCCTTAGAAGAGACGTGCAGGTCGCAGAAGCTAAACAAGACAGTTTAATTGCCCCTTGGAAGAGAAGTGCAGGTCGCAGAAGCTAAACAATACAGTTTAAATGCCCCTTGGAAGAGACGTGCATGTCGCAGTAGCTTAACAAGATGGTTTAAATGCCCCTTGGAAGAGCGGTGGAGGTCGCAGTAGTTTAAGAAGACAGTTTAAATGCCCCTTGGTAGAGACGTGCAGGTCGCAGTATCTTAACAAGAGGGTTTAAATGCCCCTTGGAAGAGGCTTGCAGGTCGCAGTAGCTTACCAAGACGATTTAAATGCCCCTTGGAAGAGACGTGCAGGTCGCAGTAGCTTAACAAGACAGTTTATATGCCCCTTGGAAGAGGCTTGCAGGTCGCAGTAGCTTAACAAGACGGTTTAAATGTCCCTTGTAAGAGACGTGTAGTTCGCAGTATAGCTTAACAAGACAGTTTAAATGCCCCTTGGAAGAGCGGTGGAGTTCACAGTAGCTTAACAAGACAGTTTATATGCCCCTTGGAAGAGACATGCAGGTCGCAGCACCTTAACAAGACTGTTTAAATATCCCTTGGAAGAGACGTGCAGGTCGCATTAGCTTAAAAGACGTTTTAAATGTCCCTTGGTAGAGACATGCAGGTCGCAGTAGCTTAAAAAGATGGTTTAAATCCCCCTTGGAAGAGACGTGCAGGTCGCAGCAGCTTAACAAGAGGGTTTAAATGCCACTTGGAATAGGCTGGCAGGTCGCAGTAGCTTACCAAGACGGTTTAAATGCCCCTTGGAAAAGGCTTGCAGGTCGCAGTAGCTTAACAAGACGGTTTAAATGCCCTTTGGAAGAGATGTTCAGGTCGCAGTAGCTTAATAAGACGGTTTAAACGCCCCTTGGAAGAGAGGTGGAGGTCGCAGTAGCTTAACAAGACAGTTTAAATGCCCCTTGGAAGATACGTGCAGGTCGCAGTAGCTTAACAAGACGGTTTAAATGCCACTTGGAAGAGACGTGCAAGTCGCAGTAGCTTAACAAGACGGTTAAAATGCCCCTTGGAAGAGCGGTGGAGGTCGCAGTAGCTTAACAAGACGGTTTAAATGCCCCTTGAAAGAGACGTGCAGGTCGCAGTAGCTTAACAAGACGGTTTAAATGCCCCTTCGAAGTGCGGTGGAGGTCGCAGTAGCTTAACAAGACGGTTTAAATGCCCCTTGGAAGAGACATGCAGGTCGCAGTAGCTTAACAAGACCGTTTAAATGCCCCTTCGAAGTGCGGTGGGGGTCGCGGTAGCTTACCAAGACGGTTTAAATGCCCATTGGAAGAGACATGCAGGTCGCAGGAGCTTAACAAGACGGTTTAAATGCCCCTTGGAAGAGACGTGGAGGTCGCAGTAGCTTAACAAGACGGTTTAAATGCCCCTTGGAAGAGACATGCAGGTCGCAGTAGCTTAAGAAGACGGTTTAAATGCCCCTTGGAAAAGTCGTGGAGGTTACAGTAGATTAAGAAGACGGTTTAAATGCCCCTTCGATGAGACGTGCAAGTCGCAGTAGCTTAACAAGACTGTTTAAATGCCCCTTAGTAGAGACGTGCAGGTCACAGAAGCTTAACAAGACGGTTTAAATGCCGCTTGGAAGAGACATGCAGGTCGCAGCAGCTTAACAAGACAGTTTAAATGCCCCTTGGAAGAGACGTGGAGGTCGCAGTAGCTTAACAAGACTGTTTAAATGCCCTTGGAAGAGACATGCAGATCGCAGTAGCTTAACAAGATGGTTTAAATGCCCCTTGGAAAAGTGGTGGAATTTACAGTAGCTTAAGAAGACGGTTTAAATGCCCCTTGGTAGAGACGTGCAAGTCGCAGTAGCTTAACAAGACTGTTTAAATGCCCCTTAGAAGAGACGCGCAGGTGGCAGAAGCTAAACAAAAGACAGTTTAAATGCCCATTGGAAGAGACGTGCAGGTAGCAGTAGCTTAACAAGATGGTTTAAATGCCCCTTGGAAGAGCGGTGGAGGTCGCAGTAGCTTAAGAAGACAGTTTAAATGCCCCTTGGAAGAGATGTGCAGGTTGCAATAGCTTAATAAGAGGGTTTAAATGCCACTTGGAAGTTACGTGCAGGTCACAGTAGCTGAATAAGATGGTTTAAATGCCCCGTGGAATAGGCTTGCAGGTCGCAGTAGCTTACCAAGACGATTTAAATGCCCCTTGGAAGGGAAGTGCAGGTCGCAGTAGCTTAACAAGACAGTTTAAATGTCCTTTGGAAGAGTGGTGGAGGTCGCAGTAGCTTAACAAGACAGTTTAAATGCCACTTGGAAGAAACATGCAGGTCGCAGTAGCTTAACAAGACGGTTTAAATGCCCCGTGGAAGAGAGGTGCAAGTCGCAGTAGCTTAACAAGATGGTTTAAATGCCACTTGGAAGAGCGGTGGAGGTCGCAGTAGCTTAAGAAGACAGTTTAAATGCCCCTTGGAAGAGATGTGCAGGTTGCAATAGCTTAATAAGAGGGTTTAAATGCCCCTTGGAAGTTACGTGCAGGTCACAGTAGCTGAATAAGATGGTTTAAATGCCCCCTTGGAATAGGCTTGCATGTCGCAGTAGCTTAACAAGACGGTTTAAATGCCCCTTATAAGAGACGTGCAAGTTACAGTAGCTTAACAAGACGGTTTAAATGCCCCTTGGAATAGAAGAGCAGGTCGCAGTAGCTTAACAAGACGGTTTAAAAGCCCCTTGGAAGAGATGTGCAGGTCGCAGTAGCTTAACGAGATGGTTTAAATGCCCCTTGGAAGAGCGGTGGAGGTCGCAGTAGCTTATCAAGATGGTTTAAATGCCCCTTGGAAGAGACATGCAGGACGCAGCAGCTTAAAAAGACGGTTTAAATGCCCCTTGGAAGAGACGTGCAGGTCGCAGAGGCTTAACAAGACGGTTTAAATGCCCCTTGGAAGAGCGGTGCATGTCGCAGTAGCTTAACAAGATGGTTTAAATGCCCCTTGGAAGAGCGGTGGAGGTCGCATTAGCTTAACAAGACAGTTTAAATGCACCTTGGAAGAGACGTGCAGGTCGCAGTAGCTTAACAAGACGGTTTAAATGCCCCTTGGAATAGACGAGCAGATCGCAGTAGCTTAACAAGACGGTTTAAATGCCCCTTGGAAGAGACGTGCAGGCCGCAGTAGCTTAACAAGACGGTTTAAATCCCCATTGGAAGAGACGTGCAGGTTGCAGCAGCTTAACAAGAGGGTTTAAATGCCCCTTGGAATAGGCTTGCAGGTCGCAGTAGCTTAACAAGATGGTTTAAATGCGCCTTGGAAGAGACTTGCACGTCGCAGTAGCTTAACAACACGGTTTAAATTCCCCTTGGAAGAGTGGTGGAGGTCGCAGTAGCTTAACAAGACAGTTTATATGACCCTTGGAAGAGACATGCAGGTCGCAGTAGCATAATAAGACGGTTTAAATGCCCCTTGGAAGAGATGTGCAGGTCGCAGTAGCTTAATAAGAGGGTTTAAATGCCCCTTGGAAGATAGGTGGAGGTCGCAGTAGCTTAACAAGATGATTTAATTTCCCCTTGGAAGACACGTGCAGGTCGCAGTAGCTTAACAAAACGGTTTAAATGCCCCTTGGAAGTGCGGTGGAGGTCGCAGTAGCTTAACAAGACGGTTTAAATGCCCCTTGGAATAGACATGCAGGTCACAGCAGCTTAACAAGACGGTTTAAATGCCCCTTGGAAGAGACGTGGAGGTCGCAGTAGCTTAACAAGACGGTTTAAATGCCCCTTGGAAGAGCGGTGGAGGTCGCAGTAGCTTAACAAGACAGTTTAAATGCCCCTTGAAAGAGACGTGCAGGTCGCAGTAGCTTAACAAAACGGTTTAAATGCCACTTGGAAGAGACGTGCAGGTCGCAGTAGCTTAACAAGACAGTTTAAATGCCTCTTGAAAGAGACGTGCAGGTCGCAGTAGCTTAACAAGATGGTTTAAATGCCCCTTGGAAGTGCGGTGGAGGTCGCAGTAGCTTAACAAGATGGTTTAAATGCCCCTTGGAATAGACATGCAGGTCACAGCATCTTAACAAGACGGTTTAAATGCCCCTTGGAAGAGACGTGGAGGTCGCAGTAGCTTAACAAGATGGTTTAAATGCCCCTTGGAAGAGACATGCAGGTCGCAGTAGCTTAACAAGACAGTTTAAATGCCCCTTGAAAGAGACATGCAGGTCACAGCAGCTTAACAAAACGGTTTAAATGCCCCTTGGAAGAGCGGTGGAGGTCGCAGTAGCTTAACGAGACAGTTTAAATGCCTCTTGAAAAAGACGTGCAGGTCGCAGTAGCTTAACAAGACGGTTTAAATGCCCCTTGGAAGTGCGGTGGAGGTCGCAGTAGCTTAACAAGACGGTTTAAATGCCCCTTGGAAAAGTGGTGGAGGTTACAGTAGCTTAAGAACACGGTTTAAATGCCCCATGGAAGAGATGTGCAAGTCGCAGTAGCTTAACAAGACTGTTTAAATGCCCCATGGAAGTGCGATGGAGGTCGCAGTAGCTTAACAAGACGGTTGAAATGCCCCTTGGAAGAGACATGCAGGTCAGATCAGCCTAACAAGACGGTTTAAATGCCCCTTGGAAGAGACATGCAGGTCACATCAGCTTAACAAGACGGTTTAAATGCCCCTTGGAAGAGACGTGGAGGTCGCAGTAGCTTAACAAGACGGTTTAAATGCCCCTTGGAAGAGACATGCAGGTCGCAGAAGCTAAACAAGACAGTTTAAATGCCCCTTGGAAGAGACGTGCAGGTCGCAGTAGCTTAACAAGATGGTTTAAATGCCCCTTGGAAGAGCGGTGGAGGTCGCAGTAGCTAAAGAAGACAGTTTAAATGCCCCTTGGAAGAGACATGCAGGTCGCAGTGGCTTAACAAGAGGGTTTAAATGCCCCTTGGAAGAGGCTTGCAGGTCGCAGTAGCTTACCAAGACGATTTAAATGACCCTTGGAAGAGACGTGCAGGTCGCAGTAGCTTAACAAGACAGTTTAACTGCCCCTTGGAAGAGCGGTGGAGGTCGCAGTAGCTTAACAAGACAGTTTAAATGCCACTTGGAAGAAACATGAATTTCGAAGCAGCTTAACAAGACTGTTTAAATTCCCCTAGTAAAAGACGTGCAGGTCGCAGAGGCTTAACAAGACAGTTTAAATGCCCATTGGAAGAGACATGCAGGTCGCAGTAGCTTAACAAGACAGTTTAAATGCACCTTGGAAGAGAAGTACAGGTTGCAGTAGCTTAACAAGACGGTTTAAATGCCCCGTAGAAAAGTGGTGGAGGTTACAGTAGCTTAACAAGACGGTTTAAATGCCCCTTGGAAGAGACGTGCAAGTTACAGTAGCTTAACAAGACGGTTTAAATGCCCCTTGGAAGAGATGTGCAGGTCGCAGTAGCTTAACAAGATGGTTTAAATGCCCCTTGGAAGAGCGGTGGAGGTCGCAGTAGCTTAACACGATGGTTTAAATGCCCCTTGGAAGAGACATGCAGGTCGCAGCAGCATAAAAAGACGGTTTAAATGCCCCTTGGAAGAGACGTGCATGTCGTAGAGGCTTAACAAGACGGTTTAAATGCCCCTTGGAAGAGACATGCAAGTCGCAGTAGCTTAACAAGACGTTTTAAATGCCCCTTGGAAAAGTGGTGGAGGTTACAGTAGCTTAACAAGATGGTTTGAATGCCCCTTGGAAGAGACGATCAAGTATCAGGAGCTTAAAAAGAAGGTTTAAATGCGCCTTGGAAGAGAAGTGCAGGTCGCAGTAGCATAACAAGACGGTTTAAATGCCCCTTGGAAGAGACGAGCAGGTCGCAGTAGCTTAACAAGATGGTTTAAATGCCCCTTGGAAGAGACGTGCAGGTAGCAGTAGCTTAACAAGACAGTTTAAATCCCACTTGGTAGAGACGAGCAAGTCGCAGGATCTTAACAAGAGGGTTTAAATGCCCCTTAGAATAGGCTTGCAGGTCGCAGTAGCTTAACAAGATGGTTTAAATGCCCCGTGGAAAAGTGGTGGAGGTTACAGTAGCTTAACAAGACGGTTTAAATGCCCCTTGGAAGAGAAGTGCAAGTTACAGTAGCTTAACAAGACTGTTTAAATGCCCCTTGGAAGAGATGTGCAGGTCGCAGTAGCTTAACAAGATGGTTTAAATGTCCCTTGGAAGAGCGGTGGAGGTCGCAGTAGCTTATCACGATGGTTTAAATGACCCTTGGAAGAGACGTGCAGGTCGCAGAGGCTTAACAAGATGGTTTAAATGCCCCTTGGAAGAGACATGCAGGTCGCAGTAGCTTAACAAGATGGTTTAAAAGCCCCTTGGAAGAGACGTGCAAGTCGCAGTAGCTTAACAAGACGTTTTAAATGCCCCTTGGAAGAGACGTGGAGGTCGCAGTAGCTTAACAAGACGGTTTAAATGCCCCTTGGAAGAGCGGTGGAGGTCGCAGTAGCTTAACAAGACAGTTTAAATGCCCCTTGAAAGAGACGTGCAGGTCGCAGTAGCTTAACAAAACGGTTTAAATGCCACTTGGAAGAGACGTGCAGGTCGCAGTAGCTTAACAAGACAGTTTAAATGCCTCTTGAAAGAGACGTGCAGGTCGCAGTAGCTTAACAAGATGGTTTAAATGCCCCTTGGAAGTGCGGTGGAGGTCGCAGTAGCTTAACAAGATGGTTTAAATGCCCCTTGGAATAGACATGCAGGTCACAGCATCTTAACAAGACGGTTTAAATGCCCCTTGGAAGAGACGTGGAGGTCGCAGTAGCTTAACAAGACGGTTTAAATGCCCCTTGGTAGAGACATGCAGGTCGCAGTAGCTTAACAAGACGGTTTAAATGCCCCTTGGAAGAGCGGTGGAGGTCGCAGTAGCTTAACGAGACAGTTTAAATGCCTCTTGAAAAAGACGTGCAGGTCGCAGTAGCTTAACAAGACGGTTTAAATGCCCCTTGGAAGTGCGGTGGAGGTCGCAGTAGCTTAACAAGACGGTTTAAATGCCCCTTGGAAAAGTGGTGGAGGTTACAGTAGCTTAAGAACACGGTTTAAATGCCCCATGGAAGAGATGTGCAAGTCGCAGTAGCTTAACAAGACTGTTTAAATGCCCCATGGAAGTGCGGTGGAGGTCGCAGTAGCTTAACAAGACGGTTGAAATGCCCCTTGGAAGAGACATGCAGGTCACATCAGCCTAACAAGACGGTTTAAATGCCCCTTGGAAGAGACATGCAGGTCACATCAGCTTAACAAGACGGTTTAAATGCCCCTTGGAAGAGACGTGGAGGTCGCAGTAGCTTAACAAGACGGTTTAAATGCCCCTTGGAAGAGACATGCAGGTCGCAGAAGCTAAACAAGACAGTTTAAATGCCCCTTGGAAGAGACGTGCAGGTCGCAGTAGCTTAACAAGATGGTTTAAATGCCCCTTGGAAGAGCGGTGGAGGTCGCAGTAGCTAAAGAAGACAGTTTAAATGCCCCTTGGAAGAGACATGCAGGTCGCAGTGGCTTAACAAGAGGGTTTAAATGCCCCTTGGAAGAGGCTTGCAGGTCGCAGTAGCTTACCAAGACGATTTAAATGACCCTTGGAAGAGACGTGCAGGTCGCAGTAGCTTAACAAGACAGTTTAACTGCCCCTTGGAAGAGCGGTGGAGGTCGCAGTAGCTTAACAAGACAGTTTAAATGCCACTTGGAAGAAACATGAATTTCGAAGCAGCTTAACAAGACTGTTTAAATTCCCCTAGTAAAAGACGTGCAGGTCGCAGAGGCTTAACAAGACAGTTTAAATGCCCATTGGAAGAGACATGCAGGTCGCAGTAGCTTAACAAGACAGTTTAAATGCACCTTGGAAGAGAAGTACAGGTTGCAGTAGCTTAACAAGACGGTTTAAATGCCCCGTAGAAAAGTGGTGGAGGTTACAGTAGCTTAACAAGACGGTTTAAATGCCCCTTGGAAGAGACGTGCAAGTTACAGTAGCTTAACAAGACGGTTTAAATGCCCCTTGGAAGAGATGTGCAGGTCGCAGTAGCTTAACAAGATGGTTTAAATGCCCCTTGGAAGAGCGGTGGAGGTCGCAGTAGCTTAACACGATGGTTTAAATGCCCCTTGGAAGAGACATGCAGGTCGCAGCGGAATAAAAAGACGGTTTAAATGCCCCTTGGAAGAGACGTGCATGTCGTAGAGGCTTAACAAGACGGTTTAAATGCCCCTTGGAAGAGACATGCAAGTCGCAGTAGCTTAACAAGACGTTTTAAATGCCCCTTGGAAAATTGTTGGAGGTTACAGTAGCTTAACAAGATGGTTTGAATGCCCCTTGGAAGAGACGATCAAGTATCAGGAGCTTAAAAAGAAGGTTTAAATGCGCCTTGGAAGAGAAGTGCAGGTCGCAGTAGCATAACAAGACGGTTTAAATGCCCCTTGGAAGAGACGAGCAGGTCGCAGTAGCTTAACAAGATGGTTTAAATGCCCCTTGGAAGAGACGTGCAGGTAGCAGTAGCTTAACAAGACAGTTTAAATCCCACTTGGTAGAGACGAGCAAGTCGCAGGATCTTAACAAGAGGGTTTAAATGCCCCTTAGAATAGGCTTGCAGGTCGCAGTAGCTTAACAAGATGGTTTAAATGCCCCGTGGAAAAGTGGTGGAGGTTACAGTAGCTTAACAAGACGGTTTAAATGCCCCTTGGAAGAGAAGTGCAAGTTACAGTAGCTTAACAAGACTGTTTAAATGCCCCTTGGAAGAGATGTGCAGGTCGCAGTAGCTTAACAAGATGGTTTAAATGTCCCTTGGAAGAGCGGTGGAGGTCGCAGTAGCTTATCACGATGGTTTAAATGACCCTTGGAAGAGACGTGCAGGTCGCAGAGGCTTAACAAGATGGTTTAAATGCCCCTTGGAAGAGACATGCAGGTCGCAGTAGCTTAACAAGATGGTTTAAAAGCCCCTTGGAAGAGACGTGCAAGTCGCAGTAGCTTAACAAGACGTTTTAAATGTCCCTTGGAAGAGACGTGGAGGTCGCAGTAGCTTAACAAGACGGTTTAAATGCCCCTTGGAAGAGCGGTGGAGGTCGCAGTAGCTTAACAAGACAGTTTAAATGCCCCTTGAAAGAGACGTGCAGGTCGCAGTAGCTTAACAAAACGGTTTAAATGCCACTTGGAAGAGACGTGCAGGTCGCAGTAGCTTAACAAGACAGTTTAAATGCCTCTTGAAAGAGACGTGCAGGTCGCAGTAGCTTAACAAGATGGTTTAAATGCCCCTTGGAAGTGCGGTGGAGGTCGCAGTAGCTTAACAAGATGGTTTAAATGCCCCTTGGAATAGACATGCAGGTCACAGCATCTTAACAAGACGGTTTAAATGCCCCTTGGAAGAGACGTGGAGGTCGCAGTAGCTTAACAAGACGGTTTAAATGCCCCTTGGTAGAGACATGCAGGTCGCAGTAGCTTAACAAGACAGTTTAAATGCCCCTTGAAAGAGACATGCAGGTCACAGCAGCTTAACAAGACGGTTTAAATGCCCCTTGGAAGAGCGGTGGAGGTCGCAGTAGCTTAACGAGACAGTTTAAATGCCTCTTGAAAAAGACGTGCAGGTCGCAGTAGCTTAACAAGACGGTTTAAATGCCCCTTGGAAGTGCGGTGGAGGTCGCAGTAGCTTAACAAGACGGTTTAAATGCCCCTTGGAAAAGTGGTGGAGGTTACAGTAGCTTAAGAACACGGTTTAAATGCCCCATGGAAGAGATGTGCAAGTCGCAGTAGCTTAACAAGACTGTTTAAATGCCCCATGGAAGTGCGGTGGAGGTCGCAGTAGCTTAACAAGACGGTTGAAATGCCCCTTGGAAGAGACATGCAGGTCACATCAGCCTAACAAGACGGTTTAAATGCCCCTTGGAAGAAACATGAATTTCGAAGCAGCTTAACAAGACTGTTTAAATTCCCCTAGTAAAAGACGTGCAGGTCGCAGAGGCTTAACAAGACAGTTTAAATGCCCATTGGAAGAGACATGCAGGTCGCAGAAGCTAAACAAGACAGTTTAAATCTCACTTGGTAGAGACGAGCAAGTCGCAGGATCTTAACAAGAGGGTTTAAATGCCCCTTAGAATAGGCTTGCAGGTCGCAGTAGCTTAACAAGATGGTTTAAATGCCCCGTGGAAAAGTGGTGGAGGTTACAGTAGCTTAACAAGACGGTTTAAATGCCCCTTGGAAGAGAAGTGCAAGTTACAGTAGCTTAACAAGACTGTTTAAATGCCCCTTGGAAGAGATGTGCAGGTCGCAGTAGCTTAACAAGATGGTTTAAATGTCCCTTGGAAGAGCGGTGGAGGTCGCAGTAGCTTATCACGATGGTTTAAATGACCCTTGGAAGAGACGTGCAGGTCGCAGAGGCTTAACAAGATGGTTTAAATGCCCCTTGGAAGAGACATGCAGGTCGCAGTAGCTTAACAAGATGGTTTAAAAGCCCCTTGGAAGAGACGTGCAAGTCGCAGTAGCTTAACAAGACGTTTTAAATGCCCCTTGGAAGAGATGTGGAGGTCGCAGTAGCTTAACAAGACGGTTTAAATGCCCCTTGGAAGAGCGGTGGAGGTCGCAGTAGCTTAACAAGACAGTTTAAATGCTCCTTGAAAGAGACGTGCAGGTCGCAGTAGCTTAACAAAACGGTTTAAATGCCACTTGGAAGAGACGTGCAGGTCGCAGTAGCTTAACAAGACAGTTTAAATGCCTCTTGAAAGAGACGTGCAGGTCGCAGTAGCTTAACAAGATGGTTTAAATGCCCCTTGGAAGTGCGGTGGAGGTCGCAGTAGCTTAACAAGATGGTTTAAATGCCCCTTGGAATAGACATGCAGGTCACAGCATCTTAACAAGACGGTTTAAATGCCCCTTGGAAGAGACGTGGAGGTCGCAGTAGCTTAACAAGACGGTTTAAATGCCCCTTGGTAGAGACATGCTCGTCGCAGTAGCTTAACAAGACAGTTTAAATGCCCCTTGAAAGAGACATGCAGGTCACAGCAGCTTAACAAGACGGTTTAAATGCCCCTTGGAAGAGCGGTGGAGGTCGCAGTACCTTAACGAGACAGTTTAAATGCCTCTTGAAAAAGACGTGCAGGTCGCAGTAGCTTAACAAGACGGTTTAAATGCCCCTTGGAAGTGCGGTGGAGGTCGCAGTAGCTTAACAAGACGGTTTAAATGCCCCTTGGAAAAGTGGTGGAGGTTACAGTAGCTTAAGAACACGGTTTAAATGCCCCATGGAAGAGATGTGCAAGTCGCAGTAGCTTAACAAGACTGTTTAAATGCCCCATGGAAGTGCGGTGGAGGTCGCAGTAGCTTAACAAGACGGTTGAAATGCCCCTTGGAAGAGACATGCAGGTCACATCAGCCTAACAAGACGGTTTAAATGCCCCTTGGAAGAGACATGCAGGTCACATCAGCTTAACAAGACGGTTTAAATGCCCTTTGGAAGAGACGTGGAGGTCGCAGTAGCTTAACAAGACGGTTTAAATGCCCCTTGGAAGAGACATGCAGGTCGCAGAAGCTAAACAAGACAGTTTAAATGCCCCTTGAAAGAGACGTGCAGGTCGCAGTAGCTTAACAAGATGGTTTAAATGCCCCTTGGAAGAGCGGTGGAGGTCGCAGTAGCTAAAGAAGACAGTTTAAATGCCCCTTGGAAGAGACATGCAGGTCGCAGTAGCTTAACAAGAGGGTTTAAATGCCCCTTGGAAGAGGCTTGCAGGTCGCAGTAGCTTACCAAGACGATTTAAATGACCCTTGGAAGAGACGTGCAGGTCGCAGTAGCTTAACAAGACAGTTTAACTGCCCCTTGGAAGAGCGGTGGAGGTCGCAGTATCTTAACAAGACAGTTTAAATGCCACTTGGAAGAAACATGAATTTCGAAGCAGCTTAACAAGACTGTTTAAATGCCCCTAGTAAAAGACGTGCAGGTCGCAGAGGCTTAACAAGACAGTTTAAATGCCCATTGGAAGAGACATGCAGGTCGCAGTAGCTTAACAAGACAGTTTAAATGCACCTTGGAAGAGAAGTACAGGTTGCAGTAGCTTAAAAAGACGGTTTAAATGCCCCGTGGAAAAGTGGTGGAGGTTACAGTAGCTTAACAAGACGGTTTAAATGCCCCTTGGAAGAGACGTGCAAGTTACAGTAGCTTAACAAGACGGTTTAAATGCCCCTTGGAAGAGATGTGCAGGTCGCAGTAGCTTAACAAGATGGTTTAAATGCCCCTTAGAAGAGCGGTGGAGGTTGCAGTAGCTTAACACGATGGTTTAAATGCACCTTGGAAGAGACATGCAGGTCGCAGCAGCATAAAAATACGGTTTAAATGCCCCTTGGAAGAGACGTGCATGTCGTAGAGGCTTAACAAGACGGTTTAAATGCCCCTTGGAAGAGACATGCAAGTCGCAGTAGCTTAACAAGACGTTTTAAATGCCCCTTGGAAAAGTGGTGGAGGTTACAGTAGCATAACAAGATGATTTGAATGCCCCTTGGAAGAGACGATCAAGTATCAGGAGCTTAAAAAGAAGGTTTAAATGCGCCTTGGAAGAGAAGTGCAGGTCGCAGTAGCATAACAAGACGGTTTAAATGCCCCTTGGAAGAGACGAGCAGGTCGCAGTAGCTTAACAAGATGGTTTAAATGCCCCTTGGAAGAGACGTGCAGGTAGCAGTAGCTTAACAAGACAGTTTAAATCCCACTTGGTAGAGACGAGCAAGTCGCAGGATCTTAACAAGAGGGTTTAAATGCCCCTTAGAATAGGCTTGCAGGTCGCAGTAGCTTAACAAGATGGTTTAAATGCCCCGTGGAAAAGTGGTGGAGGTTACAGTAGCTTAACAAGACGGTTTAAATGCCCCTTGGAAGAGAAGTGCAAGTTACAGTAGCTTAACAAGACTGTTTATATGCCCCTTGGAAGAGATGTGCAGGTCGCAGGAGCTTAACAAGATGGTTTAAATGTCCCTTGGAAGAGCGGTGGAGGTCGCAGTAGCTTATCACGATGGTTTAAATGACCCTTGGAAGAGACGTGCAGGTCGCAGAGGCTTAACAAGATGGTTTAAATGCCCCTTGGAAGAGACATGCAGGTCGCAGTAGCTTAACAAGATGGTTTAAAAGCCCCTTGGAAGAGACGTGCAAGTCGCAGTAGCTTAACAAGACGTTTTAAATGCCCCTTGGAAAAGTGGTGGAGGTTACAGTAGCTTAACAAGATGGTTTAAATGCCCCTTGGAAGAGACGATCAAGTCGCAGGAGCTTAAAAAGAAGGTTTAAATGCGCCTTGGAAGAGAAGTGCAGGTCGCAGTAGCTTAACAAGTCCTTTTAAATGCCCCTTGGAAGAGACGAGCAGGTCGCAGTAGCTTAACAAGACGGTTTAAATGCCCCTTGGAAGAGACGTGCAGGTAGCAGTAGCTTAACAAGACGGTTTAAATCCCCCTTGGAAGAGACATGCAGGTCGGAGTATCTTAACAAGAGGGTTTAAATGCCCCTTAGGATAGGCTTGCAGGTCGCAGTAGCTTAGCAATACAGTTTAAATGCCCCGTGGAAGAGACGTGCAGGTCGCAGTAGCTTAATAAGACGTTTTAAATGCCCCTTGGAAGAGAGGTGGAGGTCGCAGTAGCTTAACAAGACGGTTTAAATGCACCTTTTAAGTGCGGTGGAGGTCGCAGTAGCTTAACAAGATGGTTTAAATGCCCCTTGGAAGAGACATGCAGGTCGCAGCTGCTTAACAAGACGGTTTAAATGCCCCTTGGAAGAGACGTGCAGGTCGCAGTAGCTTAACAAGACAGTTTAAATGCCCCTTGGAAGAGACATGCAGGTCGCAGTAGCTTAACAAGACAGTTTAAATGCCCCTTGGAAGAGACGTGCAGGTCGCAGTGGCTTAACAAGAGGGTTTAAATGCCCCTTGGAAGAGACGTGCAGGTCGCAGTAGATTAACAAGACGGTTTATATGCACCTTGGAAGAGACGTGCAGGTCGCAGTAGTTAAAAAAGACTGTTTACATGCACCTTGGAAGAGACGTGCAGGTCGCAGTAGCTTAACAAGACGGTTTAAATAACCCTTGGAAGAGACGAGCAGGTTGCAGTAGCTTAACAAGACGGTTTAAATGCCCCTTGGAAGAGACGTGCAGGTCGCAGTAGCTTAACAAGACGGTTTAAATCTCCCTTGGAAGAGATGTGCAGGTCGCAGTAGCTTAACAAGAGGGTTTAAATGCCCCTTGGAATAGGCTTGCTGGTCGCAGTAGCTTAACAAGACGGTTTAAATGCCCCTTGGAAGAGACGTGCAGGTCGCAGTAGCTTAACAAGACAGTTTAAATGAACCTTGGAAGAGCGGTGGAGGTTGCAGTAGCTTAACAAGACAGTTTAAATGTCACTTGGAAGAAACATGCAGGTCGAAGCAGCTTAACAAAACAGTTTAAATGCCCCTATGAAAAGACGTGCAGGTCGTAGAGGCTTAACAAGACGCCTTAAATGCCCCTTGGAAGAGACATGCAGGTCGCAGTAGCTTAACAAGACGATTTAAATGCACCTTGGAAGAGACGTGCAGGTCGCAGTAGCTTAATAAAGACGGTTTAAATGCCCCGTGGAAAAGTGGTGGAGGTTACAGTAGCTTAACAAGATGGTTTAAATGCCCCTTGGAAGAGATGTGCAGGTCGCAGTAGCTTAATAAGATGGTTTAAATGCCCCTTGGAAGAGCGGTGGAGGTCTCAGTAGCTTAACACGATGATTTAAATGCCCCTTGGAAGAGACATGCAGGTCGCAGCAGCTTAAAAAGACAGTTTAAATGCCCCTTGGAAGAGACGTGCATGTCGTAGAGGCTTAACAAGACAGTTTAAATGCCACTTGGAAGAAACATGCAGGTCGAAGCAGCTTAACAAGACTGTTTAAATGCCCCTAGGAAAAGACGTGCAGGTCGCAGAGGCTTAACAAGACGGTTTAAATGCCCCTTGGAAAAGACATGCAGGTCGCAGTAGCTTAACAAGACGGTTTAAATGCCCCTTGGAAGAGACGTGCAGGTCGCAGTAGCTTAACAAGACAGTTTAAATGCCCCTTGGAAGAGACATGCAGGTCGCAGTAGCTTAACAAGACAGTTTAAATGCCCCTTGGAAGAGACGTGCAGGTCGCAGTGGCTTAACAAGAGGGTTTAAATGCCCCTTGGAAGAGACGTGCAGGTCGCAGTAGATTAACAAGACGGTTTATATGCACCTTGGAAGAGACGTGCAGGTCGCAGTAGTTAAAAAAGACTGTTTACATGCACCTTGGAAGAGACGTGCAGGTCGCAGTAGCTTAACAAGACGGTTTAAATAACCCTTGGAAGAGACGAGCAGGTTGCAGTAGCTTAACAAGACGGTTTAAATGCCCCTTGGAAGAGACGTGCAGGTCGCAGTAGCTTAACAAGACGGTTTAAATCTCCCTTGGAAGAGATGTGCAGGTCGCAGTAGCTTAACAAGAGGGTTTAAATGCCCCTTGGAATAGGCTTGCTGGTCGCAGTAGCTTAACAAGACGGTTTAAATGCCCCTTGGAAGAGACGTGCAGGTCGCAGTAGCTTAACAAGACAGTTTAAATGAACCTTGGAAGAGCGGTGGAGGTTGCAGTAGCTTAACAAGACAGTTTAAATGTCACTTGGAAGAAACATGCAGGTCGAAGCAGCTTAACAAAACAGTTTAAATGCCCCTATGAAAAGACGTGCAGGTCGTAGAGGCTTAACAAGACGCCTTAAATGCCCCTTGGAAGAGACATGCAGGTCGCAGTAGCTTAACAAGACGGTTTAAATGCACCTTGGAAGAGACGTGCAGGTCGCAGTAGCTTAATAAAGACGGTTTAAATGCCCCGTGGAAAAGTGGTGGAGGTTACAGTAGCTTAACAAGATGGTTTAAATGCCCCTTGGAAGAGATGTGCAGGTCGCAGTAGCTTAATAAGATGGTTTAAATGCCCCTTGGAAGAGCGGTGGAGGTCTCAGTAGCTTAACACGATGATTTAAATGCCCCTTGGAAGAGACATGCAGGTCGCAGCAGCTTAAAAAGACGGTTTAAATGCCCCTTGGAAGAGACGTGCATGTCATAGAGGCTTAACAAGACAGTTTAAATGCCACTTGGAAGAAACATGCAGGTCGAAGCAGCTTAACAAGACTGTTTAAATGCCCCTAGGAAAAGACGTGCAGGTCGCAGAGGCTTAACAAGACGGTTTAAATGCCCCTTGGAAAAGACATGCAGGTCGCAGTAGCTTAACAAGACGGTTTAAATGCCCCTTGGAAGAGACGTGCAGGTCGCAGTAGCTTAACAAGACAGATTAAATGCCCCATGGAAAAGTGGTGGAGGTTACAGTAGCTTAACAAGACGGATTAAATGCCCCTTGGAAGAGATGTGCAGGTCGCAGTAGCTTAACAAGATGGTTTAAATGCCCCTTGGAAGAGCGGTGGAGGTCGCAGAAGCTTAACACGATGGTTTAAATGCCCCTTGGAAGAGACATGCAGGTTGCAGCAGCTTAAAAAGACGGTTTAAATGCCACTTGGAAGAGACGTGCAGGTCGCAGTAGCTTAACAAGACGGTTTAAATGCCCCGTTGAAAAGTGGTGGAGGTTACAGTAGCTTAACAAGATGGTTTAAATGCCCCTTGGCAGAGACTTGCAAATTACAGTAGCTTAACAAGACGGATTAAATGCCCCTTGGAAGAGACGTGCAAGTCGCAGTAGCTTAACAAGATGGTTTAAATGCCCCTTGGAAAAGTGGTGGAGGTTACAGTAGCTTAACAAGATGGTTTAAATGCCCCTTGGAAGAGACGATCAAGTCGCAGGAGCTTAAAAAGAAGGTTTAAATGCGCCATGGAAGAGAACTGCAGGTCGCAGTAGCATAACAAGACGGTTTAAATTCCCCTTGGAAGAGACATGCAGGTCGCAGTAGCTTAGCAAGACGGTTTAAATGCCCCTTGGAAGAGACATGCAGGTAGCAGTAGCTTAACAAGACGGTTTAAATGCCCCTTGGAAGAGACCTGCAGGTAGCAGTAGCTTAAAAAGAAGGTTTAAATGCCCCATGGAAGAGAAAAACAGTTCGCAGTAGCTTAACAAGACGGTTTAAATTGGCCTTGGAAGAGACATGCCGGTCACAGTTGCTTAACAAGACGGTTTAAATGCCCCTTGGAAGTGAAGTGCAGGTCGCAGGATCTTAACAAGAGGGTTTAAATGCCCCTTAGAATAGGCTTGCAGGTCGCAGTAGCTTAACAAGACAGTTTAAATGCCCCTTGGAAGAGACGTGCAGATCACAGTAGCTTAGCAAGACGGTTTAAATGCCCCTTGGAAGAGAAGTGCAGGTCGCAGGATCTTAACAAGAGGGTTTAAATGCCCCTTAGAATAGGCTTGCAGGTCGCAGTAGCTTAACAAGACGGTTTAAATCCCCCTTGGAAGAGACGTGCATTTCGCAGTAGCTTAACAAGATGGTTTAAATGCCCCTTGGAAGAGCGGTGGAGGTCGCAGTAGCTTAACACGATGGTTTAAATGCCCCTTGGACGAGACATGCAGGTCGCAGCAGCTTAAAAAGACGGTTTAAATGCCCCTTGGAAGAGACGTGCAGGTCGTAGAGGCTTAACAAAACGATTTAAATGCCCCTTGGAAGAGGCATACAGGTCGCAGTAGCTTAACAAAACGGTTTAAAAGCCCCTTGGAAGAGAAGTGCAAGTCGCAGTAGCTTAAAAGACAGTTTAAATGCCCCTTGGAAAAGTGGTGGAGGTCGCGGTAGCTTAACACGATGGTTTAAATGCCCCTTGGAAGAGACGTGCAGGTCGCAGTAGCTTAACAAGACGGTTTAAATGCCCCTTGGAAGAGACATGCAGGTCGCAGTAGCTTAACAAGATGGTTTAAATGCCCCTTGGAAGAGACGATCAAGTATCAGGAGCTTAAAAAGAAGGTTTAAATGAGCCTTGGAAGAGAAGTGCAGGTCGCAGTAGCATAACAAGACGGTTTAAATGCCCCTTGGAAGAGACGAGCAGGTTGCAGTAGCTTAACAAGACGGTTTAAATGCCCCTTGGAAGATACGTGCAGGTAGCAGTAGCTTAACAAGACGGTTTAAATCCCCCTTGGAAGAGACATGCATGTCACAGGATCTTAACAAGAGGGTTTAAATGCCCCTTAGAATACGCTTGCAGGTCGCAGTAGCTTAACAAGACAGTTTAAATGCCCCTTGGAAGAGATGTGTAGGTCGCAGTAGCTTATCAAGACGGTTTAAATGCCCCGTGGAAAAGTGGTGGAGGTTACAGTAGCTTAACAAGACGGTTTAAATGCCACTTGGAAGAGAAGTGCAAGATACAGTAGCTTAACAAGACGGTTTAAATGCCCCTTGGAAGAGATGTGCAGGTCGCAGTAGCTTAACAAGACGGTTTAAATGCCCCTTGGAAAAGTGGTGGAGGTTACAGTAGCTTAACAAGATTGTTTAAATGCCCCTTGGAAGAGACGATCAAGTCGCAGGAGCTCAAAAAGAAGGTTTAAATGCGCCATGGAAGAGAACTGCAGGTCGCAGTAGCATAACAAGACGGTTTAAATTCCCCTTGGAAGAGACATGCAGGTCGCAGTAGCTTAACAAGACGGTTTAAATGCCCCTTGGAAGAGACATGCAGGTAGCAGTAGCTTAACAAAACGGTTTAAATGCCCCTTGGAAGAGACCTGCAGGTAGCAGTAGCTTAAGAAGATGGTTTAAATGCCCCTTGGAAGAGACGTGCAGGTAGCAGTAGCTTAACAAGACGGTTTAAATCCCCCTTAGAAGAAACATGTAGGTCGCAGTAGCTTAAAAAGAAGGTTTAAATGCCCCTTGGAAGAGACGAGCAGGTCGCAGTAGCTTAACAAGACTTTTTAAATTGGCCTTGGAAGAGACATGCAGGTCACCGTTGCTTAACAAGACGGTTTAAATGCCCCTTGGAAGAGAAGAGCAGGTCGCAGTTGGTTAACAAGACGGTTTAAATCCCCCTTGGAAGAGAAGTGCAGGTCGCAGGATCTTAACAAGAGGGTTTAAATGCCCCTTAGAATAGGCTTGCAGGTCGCAGTAGCTTAACAAGACAGTTTAAATGCCCCTTGGAAGACACGTGCAAGTCGCAGTAGCTTAAAAAGACGGTTTAAATGCGCCTTGGAAGAGACGTGCAGGTCGCAGTAGCTTAACAAGACGGTTTAAATGCCCCTTGGAAGAGACGAGCAGGTCGCAGTAGCTTAACAAGACAGTTTAAATGGCCCTTGGAAGAGACGTGCAGATCACAGTAGCTTAACAAGACGGTTTAAATCCCCCTTGGAAGAGACGTGCAGGTCGCAGTAGCTTAACAAGATGGTTTAAATGCCCCTTGGAAGAGCGGTGGAGGTCGCAGTAGCTTAACACGATGGTTTAAATGCCCCTTGGAAGAGACATGCAGGTCGCAGCTGCTTAAAAAGACGGTTTAAATGCCCCTTGGAAGAGACGTGCAGGTCGTAGAGGCTTAACAAAACGATTTAAATGCCGCTTGGAAGAGGCATGCAGGTCGCATTAGCTTAACAAGACGGTTTAAAAGCCCCTTGGAAGAGAAGTGCAAGTCGCAGTAGCTTAAAAGACGGTTTAAATGCCCCTTGGAAAAGTGGTGGAGGTTACAGTAGCTTAACACGATGGTTTAAATGCCCCTTGGAAGAGACGTGCAGGTCGCAGTAGCTTAACAAGACTTGTTTAAATGCCCCTTGGAAGAGACATGCAGGTCGCAGTAGCTTAACAAGATGGTTTAAATGCCCCTTGGAAGAGACGATCAAGTATCAGGAGCTTAAAAAGAAGGTTTAAATGCGCCTTGGAAGAGAAGTGCAGGTCGCAGTAGCATAACAAGACGGTTTAAATGCCCCTTGGAAGAGACGAGCAGGTCGCAGTAGCTTAACAAGATGGTTTAAATCCCCCTTGGAAGAGACATGCAGGTCAGAGGATCTTAACAAGAGGGTTTAAATGCCCCTTCGAATAGTCTTGCAGGTCGCAGTAGCTTAACAAGACAGTTTAAATGCCCCTTGGAAGAGACGTGTAGGTCGCAGTAGCTTATCAAGACGGTTTAAATGCCCCGTGGATAAGTGGTGGAGGTTACAGTAGCTTAACAAGACTGTTTAAATGCCACTTGGAAGAGAAGTGCAAGTTACAGTAGCTTAACAAGACGGTTTAAATGCCCCTTGGAAGAGATGTGCAGGTCGCAGTAGCTTAGCAAGATGGTTTAAATGCCCCTTGGAAGAGCGGTGGAGGTCGCAGTAGCTTATCACGATGGTTTAAATGCCCCTTGGAAGAGACATGCAGGTCGCAGCAGCTTAAAAAGACGGTTTAAATGACCCTTGGAAGAGACGTGCAAGTCGCAGAGGCTTAACAAGACGGTTTAAATGCCCCTTGGAAGAGACATGCAGGTCGCAGTAGCTTAACAAGACGGTTTAAAAGCCCCTTGGAAGAGACGTGCAAGTCGCAGTAGCTTAACAAGACGGTTTAAATGCCCCTTGGAAAAGTGGTGGAGGTTACAGTAGCTTAACAAGACAGTTTAAATGCCCCTTGGAAGAGACGATCAAGTCGCAGGAGCTTAAAAAGAGGGTTTAAATGCCGCTTGGAAGAGACGTGAAGGTCGCAGTAGCTTAACAAGATGGTTTGAATGCCCCTTGGAAGAGCGGTGGAGGTCGCAGTAGCTTAACAAGATGGTTTAAATGCCCCTTGGAAGAGCGGTGGAGGTCGCAGTAGCTTAATAAGACGGTTTAAATGCCCCTTGGAAGAGACGTGCAGGTCGCAGTAGCTTAACAAGATGGTTTAAAAGCCCCTTGGAAGAGACGTTCAAGTCACAACAGCATAAAAAGACTGTTTAAATGCGCCTTGGAAGAGACGTGCAGGTCGCAGAAGCTTAACAAGACGCTTTAAATGCCCCTTGGAAGAGAGGTGGAGGTTGCAGTAGCTTAACAAGACAATTTCAATGCCCCTTGGAAGAGACGTGCAGGTCGCAGTAGCTTAACAAGAGGGTTTAAATGCCCCTTTCAAGAGACGTGCAGGTCGCAGGAGCTTAACAAGAGGTTTTAAATGCCCCTTGGAAGAGACATGCAGGTCGCAGTAGCTTAACAAGACAGTTTAAATGCCCCTTGGAAGAGACGTGCAGGTCGCAGTGGCTTAACAAGAGGGTTTAAATGCCCCTTGGAAGAGACGTGCAGGTCGCAGTAGATTAACAAGACGGTTTATATGCACCTTGGAAGAGACGTGCAGGTCGCAGTAGTTAAAAAAGACTGTTTACATGCACCTTGGAAGAGACGTGCAGGTCGCAGTAGCTTAACAAGACGGTTTAAATAACCCTTGGAAGAGACGAGCAGGTTGCAGTAGCTTAACAAGACGGTTTAAATGCCCCTTGGAAGAGACGTGCAGGTCGCAGTAGCTTAACAAGACGGTTTAAATCTCCCTTGGAAGAGATGTGCAGGTCGCAGTAGCTTAACAAGAGGGTTTAAATGCCCCTTGGAATAGGCTTGCTGGTCGCAGTAGCTTAACAAGACGGTTTAAATGCCCCTTGGAAGAGACGTGCAGGTCGCAGTAGCTTAACAAGACAGTTTAAATGAACCTTGGAAGAGCGGTGGAGGTTGCAGTAGCTTAACAAGACAGTTTAAATGTCACTTGGAAGAAACATGCAGGTCGAAGCAGCTTAACAAAACAGTTTAAATGCCCCTATGAAAAGACGTGCAGGTCGTAGAGGCTTAACAAGACGCCTTAAATGCCCCTTGGAAGAGACATGCAGGTCGCAGTAGCTTAACAAGACGGTTTAAATGCACCTTGGAAGAGACGTGCAGGTCGCAGTAGCTTAATAAAGACGGTTTAAATGCCCCGTGGAAAAGTGGTGGAGGTTACAGTAGCTTAACAAGATGGTTTAAATGCCCCTTGGAAGAGATGTGCAGGTCGCAGTAGCTTAATAAGATGGTTTAAATGCCCCTTGGAAGAGCGGTGGAGGTCTCAGTAGCTTAACACGATGATTTAAATGCCCCTTGGAAGAGACATGCAGGTCGCAGCAGCTTAAAAAGACGGTTTAAATGCCCCTTGGAAGAGACGTGCATGTCGTAGAGGCTTAAAAAGACAGTTTAAATGCCACTTGGAAGAAACATGCAGGTCGAAGCAGCTTAACAAGACTGTTTAAATGCCCCTAGGAAAAGACGTGCAGGTCGCAGAGGCTTAACAAGACGGTTTAAATGCCCCTTGGAAAAGACATGCAGGTCGCAGTAGCTTAACAAGACGGTTTAAATGCCCCTTGGAAGAGACGTGCAGGTCGCAGTAGCTTAACAAGACAGATTAAATGCCCCATGGAAAAGTGGTGGAGGTTACAGTAGCTTAACAAGACGGATTAAATGCCCCTTGGAAGAGATGTGCAGGTCGCAGTAGCTTAACAAGATGGTTTAAATGCCCCTTGGAAGAGCGGTGGAGGTCGCAGAAGCTTAACACGATGGTTTAAATGCCCCTTGGAAGAGACATGCAGGTTGCAGCAGCTTAAAAAGACGGTTTAAATGCCACTTGGAAGAGACGTGCAGGTCGCAGTAGCTTAACAAGACGGTTTAAATGCCCCGTTGAAAAGTGGTGGAGGTTACAGTAGCTTAACAAGATGGTTTAAATGCCCCTTGGCAGAGACTTGCAAATTACAGTAGCTTAACAAGACGGATTAAATGCCCCTTGGAAGAGACGTGCAAGTCGCAGTAGCTTAACAAGATGGTTTAAATGCCCCTTGGAAAAGTGGTGGAGGTTACAGTAGCTTAACAAGATGGTTTAAATGCCCCTTGGAAGAGACGATCAAGTCGCAGGAGCTTAAAAAGAAGGTTTAAATGCGCCATGGAAGAGAACTGCAGGTCGCAGTAGCATAACAAGACGGTTTAAATTCCCCTTGGAAGAGACATGCAGGTCGCAGTAGCTTAACAAGACGGTTTAAATGCCCCTTGGAAGAGACATGCAGGTAGCAGTAGCTTAACAAGACGGTTTAAATGCCCCTTGGAAGAGACCTGCAGGTAGCAGTAGCTTAAAAAGAAGGTTTAAATGCCCCTTGGAAGAGAAAAACAGTTCGCAGTAGCTTAACAAGACGGTTTAAATTGGCCTTGGAAGAGACATGCCGGTCACAGTTGCTTAACAAGACGGTTTAAATGCCCCTTGGAAGTGAAGTGCAGGTCGCAGGATCTTAACAAGAGGGTTTAAATGCCCCTTAGAATAGGCTTGCAGGTCGCAGTAGCTTAACAAGACAGTTTAAATGCCCCTTGGAAGAGACGTGCAGATCACAGTAGCTTAACAAGACGGTTTAAATGCCCCTTGGAAGAGAAGTGCAGGTCGCAGGATCTTAACAAGAGGGTTTAAATGCCCCTTAGAATAGGCTTGCAGGTCGCAGTAGCTTAACAAGACGGTTTAAATCCCCCTTGGAAGAGACGTGCATTTCGCAGTAGCTTAACAAGATGGTTTAAATGCCCCTTGGAAGAGCGGTGGAGGTCGCAGTAGCTTAACACGATGGTTTAAATGCCCCTTGGACGAGACATGCAGGTCGCAGCAGCTTAAAAAGACGGTTTAAATGCCCCTTGGAAGAGACGTGCAGGTCGTAGAGGCTTAACAAAACGATTTAAATGCCCCTTGGAAGAGGCATACAGGTCGCAGTAGCTTAACAAAACGGTTTAAAAGCCCCTTGGAAGAGAAGTGCAAGTCGCAGTAGCTTAAAAGACAGTTTAAATGCCCCTTGGAAAAGTGGTGGAGGTCGCGGTAGCTTAACACGATGGTTTAAATGCCCCTTGGAAGAGACGTGCAGGTCGCAGTAGCTTAACAAGACGGTTTAAATGCCCCTTGGAAGAGACATGCAGGTCGCAGTAGCTTAACAAGATGGTTTAAATGCCCCTTGGAAGAGACGATCAAGTATCAGGAGCTTAAAAAGAAGGTTTAAATGAGCCTTGGAAGAGAAGTGCAGGTCGCAGTAGCATAACAAGACGGTTTAAATGCCCCTTGGAAGAGACGAGCAGGTCGCAGTAGCTTAACAAGACGGTTTAAATGCCCCTTGGAAGATACGTGCAGGTAGCAGTAGCTTAACAAGACGGTTTAAATCCCCCTTGGAAGAGACATGCATGTCACAGGATCTTAACAAGAGGGTTTAAATGCCCCTTAGAATACGCTTGCAGGTCGCAGTAGCTTAACAAGATAGTTTAAATGCCCCTTGGAAGAGATGTGTAGGTCGCAGTAGCTTATCAAGACGGTTTAAATGCCCCGTGGAAAAGTGGTGGAGGTTACAGTAGCTTAACAAGACGGTTTAAATGCCACTTGGAAGAGAAGTGCAAGATACAGTAGCTTAACAAGACGGTTTAAATGCCCCTTGGAAGAGATGTGCAGGTCGCAGTAGCTTAACAAGACGGTTTAAATGCCCCTTGGAAAAGTGGTGGAGGTTACAGTAGCTTAACAAGATTGTTTAAATGCCCCTTGGAAGAGACGATCAAGTCGCAGGAGCTCAAAAAGAAGGTTTAAATGCGCCATGGAAGAGAACTGCAGGTCGCAGTAGCATAACAAGACGGTTTAAATTCCCCTTGGAAGAGACATGCAGGTCGCAGTAGCTTAACAAGACGGTTTAAATGCCCCTTGGAAGAGACATGCAGGTAGCAGTAGCTTAACAAAACGGTTTAAATGCCCCTTGGAAGAGACCTGCAGGTAGCAGTAGCTTAAGAAGATGGTTTAAATGCCCCTTGGAAGAGACGTGCAGGTAGCAGTAGCTTAACAAGACGGTTTAAATCCCCCTTAGAAGAAACATGTAGGTCGCAGTAGCTTAAAAAGAAGGTTTAAATGCCCCTTGGAAGAGACGAGCAGGTCGCAGTAGCTTAACAAGACTTTTTAAATTGGCCTTGGAAGAGACATGCAGGTCACCGTTGCTTAACAAGACGGTTTAAATGCCCCTTGGAAGAGAAGAGCAGGTCGCAGTTGGTTAACAAGACGGTTTAAATCCCCCTTGGAAGAGAAGTGCAGGTCGCAGGATCTTAACAAGAGGGTTTAAATGCCCCTTAGAATAGGCTTGCAGGTCGCAGTAGCTTAACAAGACAGTTTAAATGCCCCTTGGAAGACACGTGCAAGTCGCAGTAGCTTAAAAAGACGGTTTAAATGCGCCTTGGAAGAGACGTGCAGGTCGCAGTAGCTTAACAAGACGGTTTAAATGCCCCTTGGAAGAGACGAGCAGGTCGCAGTAGCTTAACAAGACAGTTTAAATGGCCCTTGGAAGAGACGTGCAGATCACAGTAGCTTAACAAGACGGTTTAAATCCCCCTTGGAAGAGACGTGCAGGTCGCAGTAGCTTAACAAGATGGTTTAAATGCCCCTTGGAAGAGCGGTGGAGGTCGCAGTAGCTTAACACGATGGTTTAAATGCCCCTTGGAAGAGACATGCAGGTCGCAGCAGCTTAAAAAGACGGTTTAAATGCCCCTTGGAAGAGACGTGCAGGTCGTAGAGGCTTAACAAAACGATTTAAATGCCGCTTGGAAGAGGCATGCAGGTCGCATTAGCTTAACAAGACGGTTTAAAAGCCCCTTGGAAGAGAAGTGCAAGTCGCAGTAGCTTAAAAGACGGTTTAAATGCCCCTTGGAAAAGTGGTGGAGGTTACAGTAGCTTAACACGATGGTTTAAATGCCCCTTGGAAGAGACGTGCAGGTCGCAGTAGCTTAACAAGACTTGTTTAAATGCCCCTTGGAAGAGACATGCAGGTCGCAGTAGCTTAACAAGATGGTTTAAATGCCCCTTGGAAGAGACGATCAAGTATCAGGAGCTTAAAAAGAAGGTTTAAATGCGCCTTGGAAGAGAAGTGCAGGTCGCAGTAGCATAACAAGACGGTTTAAATGCCCCTTGGAAGAGACGAGCAGGTCGCAGTAGCTTAACAAGATGGTTTAAATCCCCCTTGGAAGAGACATGCAGGTCAGAGGATCTTAACAAGAGGGTTTAAATGCCCCTTAGAATAGTCTTGCAGGTCGCAGTAGCTTAACAAGACAGTTTAAATGCCCCTTGGAAGAGACGTGTAGGTCGCAGTAGCTTATCAAGACGGTTTAAATGCCCCGTGGATAAGTGGTGGAGGTTACAGTAGCTTAACAAGACTGTTTAAATGCCACTTGGAAGAGAAGTGCAAGTTACAGTAGCTTAACAAGACGGTTTAAATGCCCCTTGGAAGAGATGTGCAGGTCGCAGTAGCTTAGCAAGATGGTTTAAATGCCCCTTGGAAGAGCGGTGGAGGTCGCAGTAGCTTATCACGATGGTTTAAATGCCCCTTGGAAGAGACATGCAGGTCGCAGCAGCTTAAAAAGACGGTTTAAATGACCCTTGGAAGAGACGTGCAAGTCGCAGAGGCTTAACAAGACGGTTTAAATGCCCCTTGGAAGAGACATGCAGGTCGCAGTAGCTTAACAAGACGGTTTAAAAGCCCCTTGGAAGAGACGTGCAAGTCGCAGTAGCTTAACAAGACGGTTTAAATGCCCCTTGGAAAAGTGGTGGAGGTTACAGTAGCTTAACAAGACAGTTTAAATGCCCCTTGGAAGAGACGATCAAGTCGCAGGAGCTTAAAAAGAGGGTTTAAATGCCGCTTGGAAGAGACGTGAAGGTCGCAGTAGCTTAACAAGATGGTTTAAATGCCCCTTGGAAGAGCGGTGGAGGTCGCAGTAGCTTAACAAGATGGTTTAAATGCCCCTTGGAAGAGCGGTGGAGGTCGCAGTAGCTTAATAAGACGGTTTAAATGCCCCTTGGAAGAGACGTGCAGGTCGCAGTAGCTTAACAAGATGGTTTAAAAGCCCCTTGGAAGAGACGTTCAAGTCACAACAGCATAAAAAGACTGTTTAAATGCGCCTTGGAAGAGACGTGCAGGTCGCAGAAGCTTAACAAGACGCTTTAAATGCCCCTTGGAAGAGAGGTGGAGGTTGCAGTAGCTTAACAAGACAATTTCAATGCCCCTTGGAAGAGACGTGCAGGTCGCAGTAGCTTAACAAGAGGGTTTAAATGCCCCTTTCAAGAGACGTGCAGGTCGCAGGAGCTTAACAAGAGGTTTTAAATGCCCCTTGGAAGAGACGTGCAGGTCGCAGTAGCTTAACAAGACAGTTTAAATGCTCCTTGGAAGAGCGGTGGAGGTCGCAGTAGCTTAACAAGACAGTTTAAATGCCATTTGGAAGAAACATGTAGGTCGAAGCAGCTTAACAAGACTGTTTAAATGCCCCTAGGAAAAGACATGCAGGTCGCAGAGACTTAACAAGACGGTTTAAATGCCCCTTGGAAGAGACATGCAGGTCGCAATAGCTTAACAAGACGGTTTAAATGCCCCTTGGAAGAGACGTGCAAGTCGCAGTAGCTTAACAAGACGGATTAAATGCCCCGTGGAAAAGTGGTGGAGGTTACAGTAGCTTAACAAGATGGTTTAAATGCCCCTTGGCAGAGACTTGCAAGTTACAGTAGCTTAACAAGACGGATTAAATGCCCCTTGGAAGAGATGTGCAGGTCGCAGTAGCTTAACAAGATGGTTTAAATGCCCCTTGGAAGAGCGGTGGATTTCGCAGAAGCTTAACACGATGGTTTAAATGCCCCTTGGAAGAGACATGCAGGTTGCAGCAGCTTAAAAAGACGGTTTAAATGCCACTTGGAAGAGACGTGCAGGTCGCAGTAGCTTAACAAGACGGTTTAAATGCCGCTTGGAAAAGTGGTGGAGGTTACAGTAGCTTAACAAGATGGTTTAAATGCCACTTGGAAGAGACGATCAAGTCGCAGGAGCTTAAAAAGAAGGTTTAAATGCGCCATGGAAGAGAACTGCAGGTCGCAGTAGCATAACAAGACGGTTTAAATTCCCCTTGGAAGAGACATGCAGGTCGCAGTAGCTTAACAAGATGGTTTAAATGCCCCTTGGAAGAGACGTGCAGGTAGCAGTAGCTTAACAAGACGGTTTAAATGCCCCTTGGAAGAGACCTGCAGGTAGCAGTAGCTTAACAAGACGGTTTAAATCCCCCTTGGAAGAGACATGCAGGTCGCAGTAGCTTAAAAAGAAGGTTTAAATGCCCCTTGGAAGAGACGAGCAGGTCGCAGTAGCTTAACAAGACGGTTTAAATTGGCCTTGGAAGAGACATGCAGGTCACAGTTGCTTAACCAGATGGTTTAAATGCCCCTTGGAAGAGATGTGCAGGTCGCAGTAGCTTAACAAGATGGTTTAAATGCCCCTTGGAAGAGCGGTGGAGGTCGCAGTAGCTTATCACGATGGTTTAAATGCCCCTTGGAAGAGACATGCAGGTTGCAGAGGCTTAACAAGACGGTTTAAATGCCCCTTGGAAGAGACATGCAGGTCGCAGTAGCTTAACAAGACGGTTTAAATGCCCCTTGGAAAAGTGGTGGAGGTTACAGTAGCCTAAAAAGATGGTTTAAATGCCCCTTGGAAGAGACGATCAAGTCGCAGGAGCTTAAAAAGAGGGTTTAAATGCACCTTAGAATAGGCTTGCAGGTCGCAGTAGCTTAACAATACAGTTTAAATGCCCCGTGGAAGAGACGTGCAGGTCTCAGTAGCTTAATAAGACGGTTTAAATGCCCCTTGGAAGAGACGAGCAAGTCGCAGTAGCTAAACAAGACGGTTTAAATGCCCCTTGGAAGTGACGTGCAGGTAGCAGTAGCTTAACAAGACGGTTTAAATCCCCCTTGGAAGAGACATGCAGGTCGCAGGATCTTAACAAGACGGTTTAAATGTACCTTGGAAGAGACATGCAGGTCGCAGTAGCTTAACAAGACGGTTTAAAAGCCCCTTGGAAGAGACGTGCAGGTAGCAGTAGCTTAACAAGACGGTTTAAATCCCCCTTGGAAGAGACATGCAGGTCGCAGGATCTTAACAAGAGGGTTTAAATGCCCCTTAGAATAGGCTTGCAGGTCGCAGTAGCTTAACAGTACAGTTTAAATGCCCCATGGAAGAGACGTGCAGGTAGCAGTAGCTTAATAAGACGGTTTAAATGCCCTTTGGAAGTGACGTGCAGGTAGCAGTAGCTTAACAAGACGGTTTAAATCCCCCTTGGAAGAGACATGCAGGTCGCAGGATCTTAACATGAGGGTTTAAATGCCCCTAAGAATAGGCTTGCAGGACGCAGTAGCTTAACAATACAGTTTAAATGCCCCATGGAAGAGAGGTGGAGGTCGCAGTAGCTTAACAAGACAGTTTAAATGCCCCTTGGAAGAGACGTGCAGGTCGCAGTAGCTTAACAAGACAGTTTAAATGCCACTTGGAAGAGACGTGCAGGTCGCAGTAGGTTAACAAGACGGTTTACATGCCCCTTGGAAGAGCGGTGGAGGTCGCAGTAGCTTAACAAGACAGGTTAAATGCCCCTTGACAGAGATGTGCAGGTCGCAGTAGCTTAACAAGACGGTTTAAATGCCCCTTGGAAGTGCGGTGGAGGTCGCAGTAGCTTAACAAGATGGTTTAAATGCCCCTTGGAAGAGACATGCTGGTCGCAGCAGCTTAACAAGACGGTTTAAATGCCCCTTGGAAGAGACGTGCAGGTCGCAGTGGCTTAACAAGACGGTTTAAATGCCCCTTGGAAGAGACATGCAGGTCGCAGTAGCTTAACAAGACGGCTATATGCCCCTTGGAAGAGACGTGCAGGTCGCAGTAGCTTAACAAGAGGGTTTAAATGCCCCTTGGAATAAGCTTGCTGGTCGCAGCAGCTTAACAAGATGGTTTAAATGCCCCTTGGAAGAGACGTGCAGGTCGCAGTAGCTTAACAAGACGGTTTAAATGCCCCTTGGAAGAGACGTCCAGGTAGCAGTAGCTTAACAAGGCGGTTTAAATTCCCCTTGGAAGAGACATGCAGGTCGCAGTAGCTTAACAAGACGGTTTAAATTCCCCTTGGAAGACACGTGCAGGTAGCAGTAGCTTAACAAGACGGTTTAAATGCCCCTTGGAAGAGACATGCAGGTCGCAGGATCTTAACAAGAGAGTTTAAATGCCCCTTAGAATAGGCTTGCAATTCGCAGTAGCTTAACAAGACAGTTTTAATGCCCCTTGGAAGAGACGTGCAAGTCGCAGTAGCTTAAAAAGATGGTTTAAATGCGCCTTGGAAGAGATGTGCAGGTCGCAGTAGCTTAACAAGACGGTTTAAATGCACCTTGGAAGAGACGAGCAAGTCGCAGTAGCTAAACAAGACGGTTTAAATGCCCCTTGGAAGTGACGTGCAGGTAGCAGTAGCTTAACAAGACGGTTTAAATCCCCCTTGGAAGAGACATGCAGGTCGCAGGATCTTAACAAGACGGTTTAAATGTACCTTGGAAGAGACATGCAGGTCGCAGTAGCTTAACAATACAGTTTAAATGCCCCGTGGAAGAGACGTGCAGGTCTCAGTAGCTTAATAAGACGGTTTAAATGCCCCTTGGAAGAGACGAGCAAGTCGCAGTAGCTAAACAAGACGGTTTAAATGCCCCTTGGAAGTGACGTGCAGGTAGCAGTAGCTTAACAAGACGGTTTAAATCCCCCTTGGAAGAGACATGCAGGTCGCAGGATCTTAACAAGACGGTTTAAATGTACCTTGGAAGAGACATGCAGGTCGCAGTAGCTTAACAAGACGGTTTAAAAGCCCCTTGGAAGAGACGTGCAGGTAGCAGTAGCTTAACAAGACGGTTTAAATCCCCCTTGGAAGAGACATGCAGGTCGCAGGATCTTAACAAGAGGGTTTAAATGCCCCTTAGAATAGGCTTGCAGGTCGCAGTAGCTTAACAGTACAGTTTAAATGCCCCATGGAAGAGACGTGCAGGTAGCAGTAGCTTAATAAGACGGTTTAAATGCCCTTTGGAAGTGACGTGCAGGTAGCAGTAGCTTAACAAGACGGTTTAAATCCCCCTTGGAAGAGACATGCAGGTCGCAGGATCTTAACATGAGGGTTTAAATGCCCCTAAGAATAGGCTTGCAGGACGCAGTAGCTTAACAATACAGTTTAAATGCCCCATGGAAGAGAGGTGGAGGTCGCAGTAGCTTAACAAGACAGTTTAAATGCCCCTTGGAAGAGACGTGCAGGTCGCAGTAGCTTAACAAGACAGTTTAAATGCCACTTGGAAGAGACGTGCAGGTCGCAGTAGGTTAACAAGACGGTTTACATGCCCCTTGGAAGAGCGGTGGAGGTCGCAGTAGCTTAACAAGACAGGTTAAATGCCCCTTGACAGAGATGTGCAGGTCGCAGTAGCTTAACAAGACGGTTTAAATGCCCCTTGGAAGTGCGGTGGAGGTCGCAGTAGCTTAACAAGATGGTTTAAATGCCCCTTGGAAGAGACATGCTGGTCGCAGCAGCTTAACAAGACGGTTTAAATGCCCCTTGGAAGAGACGTGCAGGTCGCAGTGGCTTAACAAGACGGTTTAAATGCCCCTTGGAAGAGACATGCAGGTCGCAGTAGCTTAACAAGACGGCTATATGCCCCTTGGAAGAGACGTGCAGGTCGCAGTAGCTTAACAAGAGGGTTTAAATGCCCCTTGGAATAAGCTTGCTGGTCGCAGCAGCTTAACAAGATGGTTTAAATGCCCCTTGGAAGAGACGTGCAGGTCGCAGTAGCTTAACAAGACGGTTTAAATGCCCCTTGGAAGAGACGTCCAGGTAGCAGTAGCTTAACAAGGCGGTTTAAATTCCCCTTGGAAGAGACATGCAGGTCGCAGTAGCTTAACAAGACGGTTTAAATTCCCCTTGGAAGACACGTGCAGGTAGCAGTAGCTTAACAAGACGGTTTAAATGCCCCTTGGAAGAGACATGCAGGTCGCAGGATCTTAACAAGAGAGTTTAAATGCCCCTTAGAATAGGCTTGCAGGTCGCAGTAGCTTAACAAGACAGTTTTAATGCCCCTTGGAAGAGACGTGCAAGTCGCAGTAGCTTAAAAAGATGGTTTAAATGCGCCTTGGAAGAGATGTGCAGGTCGCAGTAGCTTAACAAGACGGTTTAAATGCACCTTGGAAGAGACGTGCTGATCGCAGTAGCTTAACAAGACGGTTTAAATCCCCCTTGGAAGAGACGTGCAGGTCGCAGTAGCTTAACAAGATGGTTTAAATGCCCCTTGGAAGAGCGGTGAAGGTCGCAGTAGCTTAATACGATGGTTTAAATGCCCCTTGGAAGAGACATGCAGGTCGCAGCAGCTTAAAAAGACGGTTTAAATGCCCCTTGGAAGAGACGTGCAGGTCACAGAGGCTTAACAAAACGATTTAAATGCCCCTTGGAAGAGGCATGCAGGTCGCAGTAGCTTAACAAGAAGATTTAAAAGCCCCTTGGAAGAGAAGTGCAAGTCGCAGTAGCTTAAAAGACGGTTTAAATGCCCCTTGGAAAATTGGTGGAGGTTACAGTAGCTTAACAAGATGGTTTAAATGCCCCTTGGAAGAGACGTGCAGGTCGCAGTAGCTTAACAAGACGGTTTAAATGCCCCTTGGAAGAGACGATCAAGTATCAGGAGCTTAAAAAGAAGGTTTAAATGCGCCTTGGAAGAGAAGTGCAGGTCGCAGTAGCATAACAAGACGGTTTAAATGCCCCTTGGAAGAGACGAGCAGGTCGCAGTAGCTTAACAAGACGGTTTAAATGCCCCTTGGAAGAGACGTGCAGGTAGCAGTAGCTTAACAAGACGGTTTAAATCCCCCTTGGAAGAGACATGCAGGTCAGAGGATCTTAACAAGAGGGTTTAAATGCCCCTTAGAATAGGCTTGCAGGTCGCAGTAGCTTAACAAGACAGTTTAAATGCCCCTTGGAAGAGACGTGTAGGTCGCAGTAGCTTATCAAGACGGTTTAAATGCCCCGTGGATAAGTGGTGGAGGTTACAGTAGCTTAACAAGACGGTTTAAATGCCACTTGGAAGAGAAGTGCAAGTTACAGTAGCTTAACAAGACGGTTTAAATGCCCCTTGGAAGAGATGTGCAGGTCGCAGTAGCTTAACAAGATGGTTTAAATGCCCCTTGGAAGAGCGGTGGATTTCGCAGAAGCTTAACACACTGGTTTAAATACCCCTTGGAAGAGACATGCAGGTTGCAGCAGCTTAACAAGACGGTTTAAATGCCCCTTGGAAAAGTGGTGGAGGTTACAGTAGCTTAAAAAGATGGTTTAAATGCCCCTTGGAAGAGACGATCAAGTCGCAGGAGCTTAAAAAGAGGGTTTAAATGCACCTTAGAATAGGCTTGCAGGTCGCAGTAGCTTAACAATACAGTTTAAATGCCCCGTGGAAGAGACGTGCAGGTCTCAGTAGCTTAATAAGACGGTTTAAATGCCCCTTGGAAGAGACGAGCAAGTCGCAGTAGCTTAACAAGACGGTTTAAATGCCCCTTGGAAGTGACGTGCAGGTAGCAGTAGCTTAACAAGACGGTTTAAATCCCCCTTGGAAGAGACATGCAGGTCGCAGTAGCTTAACAACACGGTTTAAAAGCCCCTTGGAAGAGACGTGCAGGTAGCAGTAGCTTAACAAGACGGTTTAAATCCCCCTTGGAAGAGACATGCAGGTCGCAGGATCTTAACAAGAGGGTTTAAATGCCCCTTAGAATAGGTTTGCAGGTCGCAGTAGCTTAACAGTACAGTTTAAATGCCCCGTGGAAGAGACGTGCAGGTCGCAGTAGCTTAATAAGACGGTTTAAATGCCCTTTGGAAGTGACGTGCAGGTAGCAGTAGCTTAACAAGACGGTTTAAATCCCCCTTGGAAGAGACATGCAGGTCGCAGGATCTTAACATGAGGGTTTAAATGCCCCTTAGAATAGGCTTGCAGGTCGCAGTAGCTTAACAATACAGTTTAGATGCCCCATGGAAGAGAGGTGGAGGTCGCAGTAGCTTAACAAGACAGTTTAAATGCCCCTTGGAAGAGACGTGCAGGTCGCAGTAGCTTAACAAGACAGTTTAAATGCCACTTGGAAGAAACATGTAGGTCGAAGCAGCTTAACAAGACTGTTTAAATGCCCCTAGGAAAAGACGTGCAGGTCGCAGAGACTTAACAAGACGGTTTAAATGCCCCTTGGAAGAGACATGCAGGTCGCAGTAGCTTAACAAGACGGTTTAAATGCCCCTTGGATGAGACGTGCAGGTCGCAGTAGCTTAACAAGACGGATTAAATGCCCCGTGGAAAAGTGGTGGAGGTTACAGTAGCTTAACAAGATGGTTTAAATGCCCCTTGGCAGAGACTTGCAAGTTACAGTAGCTTAACAAGACGGATTAAATGCCCCTTGGAAGAGATGTGCAGGTCGCAGTAGCTTAACAAGATGGTTTAAATGCCCCTTGGAAGAGCGGTGGATTTCGCAGAAGCTTAACACGATGGTTTAAATGCCCCTTGGAAGAGACATGCAGGTTGCAGCAGCTTAAAAAGACGGTTTAAATGCCACTTGGAAGAGACGTGCAGGTCGCAGTAGCTTAACAAGACGGTTTAAATGCCGCTTGGAAAAGTGGTGGAGGTTACAGTAGCTTAACAAGATGGTTTAAATGCCACTTGGAAGAGACGATCAAGTCGCAGGAGCTTAAAAAGAAGGTTTAAATGCGCCATGGAAGAGAACTGCAGGTCGCAGTAGCATAACAAGACGGTTTAAATTCCCCTTGGAAGAGACATGCAGGTCACAGTAGCTTAACAAGACGGTTTAAATGCCCCTTGGAAGAGACGTGCAGGTAGCAGTAGCTTAACAAGACGGTTTAAATGCCCCTTGGAAGAGACCTGCAGGTAGCAGTAGCTTAACAAGACGGTTTAAATCCCCCTTGGAAGAGACATGCAGGTCGCAGTAGCTTAAAAAGAAGGTTTAAATGCCCCTTGGAAGAGACGAGCAGGTCGCAGTAGCTTAACAAGACGGTTTAAATTGGCCTTGGAAGAGACATGCAGGTCACAGTTGCTTAACCAGATGGTTTAAATGCCCCTTGGAAGAGATGTGCAGGTCGCAGTTGCTTAACAAGATGGTTTAAATGCCCCTTGGAAGAGCGGTGGAGGTCGCAGTAGCTTATCACGATGGTTTAAATGCCCCTTGGAAGAGACATGCAGGTTGCAGAGGCTTAACAAGACGGTTTAAATGCCCCTTGGAAGAGACATGCAGGTCGCAGTAGCTTAACAAGACGGTTTAAATGCCCCTTGTAAAAGTGGTGGAGGTTACAGTAGCTTAAAAAGATGGTTTAAATGCCCCTTGGAAGAGACGATCAAGTCGCAGGAGCTTAAAAAGAGGGTTTAAATGCACCTTAGAATAGGCTTGCAGGTCGCAGTAGCTTAACAATACAGTTTAATTGCCCCGTGGAAGAGACGTGCAGGTCTCAGTAGCTTAATAAGACAGTTTAAATGCCCCTTGGAAGAGACGAGCAAGTCGCAGTAGCTTAACAAGACGGTTTAAATGCCCCTTGGAAGTGACGTGCAGGTAGCAGTAGCTTAACAAGACGGTTTAAATCCCCCTTGGAAGAGACATGCAGGTCGCAGGATCTTAACAAGACGGTTTAAATGCACCTTGGAAGAGACATGCAGGTCGCAGTAGCTTAACAAGACGGTTTAAAAGCCCCTTGGAAGAGACGTGCAGGTAGCAGTAGCTTAACAAGATGGTTTAAATCCCCCTTGGAAGAGACATGCAGGTCGCAGGATCTTAACAAGAGGGTTTAAATGCCCCTTAGAATAGGCTTGCAGGTAGCAGTAGCTTAACAGTACAGTTTAAATGCCCCGTGGAAGAGACGTGCAGGTCGCAGTAGCTTAATAAGACGGTTTAAATGCCCTTTGGAAGTGACGTGCAGGTAGCAGTAGCTTAACAAGACGGTTTAAATCCCCCTTGGAAGAGACATGCAGGTCGCAGGATCTTAACATGAGGGTTTAAATGCCCCTTAGAATATGCTTGCAGGTCGCAGTAGCTTAACAATACAGTTTAAATGCCCCATGGAAGAGAGGTGGAGGTCGCAGTAGCTTAACAAGACAGTTTAAATGCCCCTTGGAAGAGACGTGCAGGTCGCAGTAGCTTAACAAGACAGTTTAAATGCCACTTGGAAGAGACGTGCAGGTCGCAGTAGGTTAACAAGACGGTTTACATGCCCCTTGGAAGAGCGGTGGAGGTCGCAGTAGCTTAACAAGACAGGTTAAATGCCCCTTGACAGAGATGTGCAGGTCGCAGTAGCTTAACAAGATGGTTTAAATGCCCCTTGGAAGAGACATGCTGGTCGCAGCAGCTTAACAAGACGGTTTAAATGCCCCTTGGAAGAGACGTGCAGGTCGCAGTGGCTTAACAAGACGGTTTAAATGCCCCTTGGAAGAGACATGCAGGTCGCAGTAGCTTAACAAGACGGCTATATGCCCCTTGGAAGAGACGTGCAGGTCGCAGTAGCTTAACAAGACTGTTTAAATGCCCCTTGGAAAAGTGGTGGAGGTTTCAGTAGATTACCAAGATGGTTTAAATGCACCTTGGAAGAGACGTGCAGGTCGCAGTAGCTTAAAAAGACAGTTTTAATGCACCTTGGAAGAGACGTGCAGGTCGCAGTAGCTTAACATGACGGTTTAAATGCCCCTTGGAAGAGACGTGCAGGTCGCAGTAGCTTAACAAGATGGTTTAAATCCCTCTTGGAAGAGATGTGCAGGTCGCAGTAGCTTAACAAGAGGGTTTAAATGCCCCTTGGAATAGGCTTGCTGGTCGCAGCAGCTTAACAAAATGGTTTAAATGCCCCTTGGAAGAGACGTGCAGGTCGCAGTAGCTTAACAAGACAGTTTAAATGCCCCTTGGAAGAGACGTGCAGGTAGCAGTAGCTTAACAAGGCGGTTAAATTCCCCTTGGAAGAGACATGCAGGTCGCAGTAGCTTAACAAGACGGTTTAAATTCCCCTTGGAAGAGACGTGCAGGTAGCAGTAGCTTAACAAGACGGTTTAAATGCCCCTTGGAAGAGACATGCAGGTCGCAGGATCTTAACAAGAGAGTTTAAATGCCCCTTAGAATAGGCTTGCAGGTCGCAGTAGCTTAACAAGACAGTTTTAATGCCCCTTGGAAGAGACGTGCAAGTCGCAGTAGCTTAAAAAGATGGTTTAAATGCGCCTTGGAAGAGACGTGCAGGTCGCAGTAGCTTAACAAGACGGTTTAAATGCACCTTGGAAGAGACGTGCTGATCACAGTAGCTTAACAAGACCGTTTAAATCCCCCTTGGAAGAGACGTGCAGGTCGCAGTAGCTTAACACGATGGTTTAAATGCCCCTTGGAAGAGACATGCAGGTCGCAGCAGCTTAAAACGACGGTTTAAATGCCCCTTGGAAGAGACGTGCAGGTCGCAGAGGCTTAACAAAACGATTTAAATGCCCCTTGGAAGAGGCATGCAGGTCGCAGTAGCTTAACAAGAAGGTTTAAAAGCCCCTTGGAAGAGAAGTGCAAGTCGCAGTAGCTTAAAAGACGGTTTAAATGCCCCTTGGAAAAGTGGTGGAGGTTACAGTAGCTTCACAAGATGGTTTAAATGCCCCTTGGAAGAGACGTGCAGGTCGCAGTATCTTAACAAGACGGTTTAAATGCCCCTTGGAAGAGACATTCAGGTCGCAGTAGCTTAACAAGACGTTTTAAATGCCCCTTGGAAAAGTGGTGGAGGTTACAGTAGCTTAACAAGATGGTTTAAATGCCCCTTGGAAGAGACGATCAAGTATCAGGAGCTTAAAAAGAAGGTTTAAATGCTCCTTGGAAGAGAAGTGCAGGTCGCAGTAGCATAACAAGACGGTTTAAATGCCCCTTGGAAGAGACGAGCAGGTCGCAGTAGCTTAACAAGACGGTTTAAATGCCCCTTGGAAGAGACGTGCAGGTAGCAGTAGCTTAACAAGACGGTTTAAATCCCCCTTGGAAGAGACATGCAGGTCACAGGATCTTATCAAGAGGGTTTAAATGCCCATTAGAATAGGCTTGCAGGTCGCAGTAGCTTAACAAGACGGTTTAAATGCCACTTGGAAGAGAAGTGCAAGTTACAGTAGCTTAACAAGACGGTTTAAATGCCCCTTGGAAGAGCGGTGGAGGTCGCAGTAGCTTATCACGATGGTTTAAATGCCCCTTGGAAGAGACATGCAGGTTGCAGAGGCTTAACAAGACGGTTTAAATGCCCCTTGGAAGAGACATGCAGGTCGCGGTAGCTTAACAAGACGGTTTAAATGCCCCTTGGAAAAGTGGTGGAGGTTACAGTAGCTTAAAAAGATGGTTTAAATGCCCCTTGGAAGAGACGATCAAGTCGCAGGAGCTTAAAAAGAGGGTTTAAATGCCCCTTAGAATAGGCTTGCAGGTCGCAGTAGCTTAACAATACAGTTTAAATGCCCCGTGGAAGAGACGTGCAGGTCTCAGTAGCTTAATAAGACGGTTTAAATGCCCCTTGGAAGAAACGTGCAGGTCGCAGTAGCTTAATAAGACGGTTTAAATGCCCCTTGGAAGAGACGTGCAAGTCGCAGTAGCTTAACAAGACGGTTTAAATGCCCCTTGGAAGTGACGTGCAGGTAGCAGTAGCTTAAAAAGACGGTTTAAATCCCCCTTGGAAGAGACATGCAGGTCGCAGGATCTTAACAAGACAGTTTAAATGCACCTTGGAAGAGACATGCAGGTCGCAGTAGCTTAACAAGACAGTTTAAATGCCACTTGGAAGAAACATGTAGGTCGAAGCAGCTTAACAAGACTGTTTAAATGCCCCTAGGAAAAGACGTGCAGGTCGCAGAGACTTAACAAGACGGTTTAAATGCCCCTTGGAAGAGACATGCAGGTCGCAGTAGCTTAACAAGACGGTTTAAATGCCCCTTGGATGAGACGTGCAGGTCGCAGTAGCTTAACAAGACGGATTAAATGCCCCGTGGAAAAGTGGTGGAGGTTACAGTAGCTTAACAAGATGGTTTAAATGCCCCTTGGCAGAGACTTGCAAGTTACAGTAGCTTAACAAGACGGATTAAATGCCCCTTGGAAGAGATGTGCAGGTCGCAGTAGCTTAACAAGATGGTTTAAATGCCCCTTGGAAGAGCGGTGGATTTCGCAGAAGCTTAACACGATGGTTTAAATGCCCCTTGGAAGAGACATGCAGGTTGCAGCAGCTTAAAAAGACGGTTTAAATGCCACTTGGAAGAGACGTGCAGGTCGCAGTAGCTTAACAAGACGGTTTAAATGCCGCTTGGAAAAGTGGTGGAGGTTACAGTAGCTTAACAAGATGGTTTAAATGCCACTTGGAAGAGACGATCAAGTCGCAGGAGCTTAAAAAGAAGGTTTAAATGTGCCATGGAAGAGAACTGCAGGTCGCAGTAGCATAACAAGACGGTTTAAATTCCCCTTGGAAGAGACATGCAGGTCACAGTAGCTTAACAAGACGGTTTAAATGCCCCTTGGAAGAGACGTGCAGGTAGCAGTAGCTTAACAAGACGGTTTAAATGCCCCTTGGAAGAGACCTGCAGGTAGCAGTAGCTTAACAAGACGGTTTAAATCCCCCTTGGAAGAGACATGCAGGTCGCAGTAGCTTAAAAAGAAGGTTTAAATGCCCCTTGGAAGAGACGAGCAGGTCGCAGTAGCTTAACAAGACGGTTTAAATTGGCCTTGGAAGAGACATGCAGGTCACAGTTGCTTAACCAGATGGTTTAAATGCCCCTTGGAAGAGATGTGCAGGTCGCAGTTGCTTAACAAGATGGTTTAAATGCCCCTTGGAAGAGCGGTGGAGGTCGCAGTAGCTTATCACGATGGTTTAAATGCCCCTTGGAAGAGACATGCAGGTTGCAGAGGCTTAACAAGACGGTTTAAATGCCCCTTGGAAGAGACATGCAGGTCGCAGTAGCTTAACAAGACGGTTTAAATGCCCCTTGTAAAAGTGGTGGAGGTTACAGTAGCTTAAAAAGATGGTTTAAATGCCCCTTGGAAGAGACGATCAAGTCGCAGGAGCTTAAAAAGAGGGTTTAAATGCACCTTAGAATAGGCTTGCAGGTCGCAGTAGCTTAACAATACAGTTTAATTGCCCCGTGGAAGAGACGTGCAGGTCTCAGTAGCTTAATAAGACAGTTTAAATGCCCCTTGGAAGAGACGAGCAAGTCGCAGTAGCTTAACAAGACGGTTTAAATGCCCCTTGGAAGTGACGTGCAGGTAGCAGTAGCTTAACAAGACGGTTTAAATCCCCCTTGGAAGAGACATGCAGGTCGCAGGATCTTAACAAGACGGTTTAAATGCACCTTGGAAGAGACATGCAGGTCGCAGTAGCTTAACAAGACGGTTTAAAAGCCCCTTGGAAGAGACGTGCAGGTAGCAGTAGCTTAACAAGATGGTTTAAATCCCCCTTGGAAGAGACATGCAGGTCGCAGGATCTTAACAAGAGGGTTTAAATGCCCCTTAGAATAGGCTTGCAGGTAGCAGTAGCTTAACAGTACAGTTTAAATGCCCCGTGGAAGAGACGTGCAGGTCGCAGTAGCTTAATAAGACGGTTTAAATGCCCTTTGGAAGTGACGTGCAGGTAGCAGTAGCTTAACAAGACGGTTTAAATCCCCCTTGGAAGAGACATGCAGGTCGCAAGATCTTAACATGAGGGTTTAAATGCCCCTTAGAATATGCTTGCAGGTCGCAGTAGCTTAACAATACAGTTTAAATGCCCCATGGAAGAGAGGTGGAGGTCGCAGTAGCTTAACAAGACAGTTTAAATGCCCCTTGGAAGAGATGTGCAGGTCGCAGTAGCTTAACAAGACAGTTTAAATGCCACTTGGAAGAGACGTGCAGGTCGCAGTAGGTTAACAAGACGGTTTACATGCCCCTTGGAAGAGCGGTGGAGGTCGCAGTAGCTTAACAAGACAGGTTAAATGCCCCTTGACAGAGATGTGCAGGTCGCAGTAGCTTAACAAGATGGTTTAAATGCCCCTTGGAAGAGACATGCTGGTCGCAGCAGCTTAACAAGACGGTTTAAATGCCCCTTGGAAGAGACGTGCAGGTCGCAGTGGCTTAACAAGACGGTTTAAATGCCCCTTGGAAGAGACATGCAGGTCGCAGTAGCTTAACAAGACGGCTATATGCCCCTTGGAAGAGACGTGCAGGTCGCAGTAGCTTAACAAGACTGTTTAAATGCCCCTTGGAAAAGTGGTGGAGGTTTCAGTAGATTACCAAGATGGTTTAAATGCACCTTGGAAGAGACGTGCAGGTCGCAGTAGCTTAAAAAGACAGTTTTAATGCACCTTGGAAGAGACGTGCAGGTCGCAGTAGCTTAACAAGACGGTTTAAATGCCCCTTGGAAGAGACGTGCAGGTCGCAGTAGCTTAACAAGATGGTTTAAATCCCTCTTGGAAGAGATGTGCAGGTCGCAGTAACTTAACAAGAGGGTTTAAATGCCCCTTGGAATAGGCTTGCTGGTCGCAGCAGCTTAACAAAATGGTTTAAATGCCCCTTGGAAGAGACGTGCAGGTCGCAGTAGCTTAACAAGACAGTTTAAATGCCCCTTGGAAGAGACGTGCAGGTAGCAGTAGCTTAACAAGGCGGTTAAATTCCCCTTGGAAGAGACATGCAGGTCGCAGTAGCTTAACAAGACGGTTTAAATTCCCCTTGGAAGAGACGTGCAGGTAGCAGTAGCTTAACAAGACGGTTTAAATGCCCCTTGGAAGAGACATGCAGGTCGCAGGATCTTAACAAGAGAGTTTAAATGCCCCTTAGAATAGGCTTGCAGGTCGCAGTAGCTTAACAAGACAGTTTTAATGCCCCTTGGAAGAGACGTGCAAGTCGCAGTAGCTTAAAAAGATGGTTTAAATGCGCCTTGGAAGAGACGTGCAGGTCGCAGTAGCTTAACAAGACGGTTTAAATGCACCTTGGAAGAGACGTGCTGATCACAGTAGCTTAACAAGACCGTTTAAATCCCCCTTGGAAGAGACGTGCAGGTCGCAGTAGCTTAACACGATGGTTTAAATGCCCCTTGGAAGAGACATGCAGGTCGCAGCAGCTTAAAACGACGGTTTAAATGCCCCTTGGAAGAGACGTGCAGGTCGCAGAGGCTTAACAAAACGATTTAAATGCCCCTTGGAAGAGGCATGCAGGTCGCAGTAGCTTAACAAGAAGGTTTAAAAGCCCCTTGGAAGAGAAGTGCAAGTCGCAGTAGCTTAAAAGACGGTTTAAATGCCCCTTGGAAAAGTGGTGGAGGTTACAGTAGCTTCACAAGATGGTTTAAATGCCCCTTGGAAGAGACGTGCAGGTCGCAGTATCTTAACAAGACGGTTTAAATGCCCCTTGGAAGAGACATTCAGGTCGCAGTAGCTTAACAAGACGTTTTAAATGCCCCTTGGAAAAGTGGTGGAGGTTACAGTAGCTTAACAAGATGGTTTAAATGCCCCTTGGAAGAGACGATCAAGTATCAGGAGCTTAAAAAGAAGGTTTAAATGCTCCTTGGAAGAGAAGTGCAGGTCGCAGTAGCATAACAAGACGGTTTAAATGCCCCTTGGAAGAGACGAGCAGGTCGCAGTAGCTTAACAAGACGGTTTAAATGCCCCTTGGAAGAGACGTGCAGGTAGCAGTAGCTTAACAAGACGGTTTAAATCCCCCTTGGAAGAGACATGCAGGTCACAGGATCTTATCAAGAGGGTTTAAATGCCCATTAGAATAGGCTTGCAGGTCGCAGTAGCTTAACAAGACGGTTTAAATGCCACTTGGAAGAGAAGTGCAAGTTACAGTAGCTTAACAAGACGGTTTAAATGCCCCTTGGAAGAGCGGTGGAGGTCGCAGTAGCTTATCACGATGGTTTAAATGCCCCTTGGAAGAGACATGCAGGTTGCAGAGGCTTAACAAGACGGTTTAAATGCCCCTTGGAAGAGACATGCAGGTCGCGGTAGCTTAACAAGACGGTTTAAATGCCCCTTGGAAAAGTGGTGGAGGTTACAGTAGCTTAAAAAGATGGTTTAAATGCCCCTTGGAAGAGACGATCAAGTCGCAGGAGCTTAAAAAGAGGGTTTAAATGCCCCTTAGAATAGGCTTGCAGGTCGCAGTAGCTTAACAATACAGTTTAAATGCCCCGTGGAAGAGACGTGCAGGTCTCAGTAGCTTAATAAGACGGTTTAAATGCCCCTTGGAAGAAACGTGCAGGTCGCAGTAGCTTAATAAGACGGTTTAAATGCCCCTTGGAAGAGACGTGCAAGTCGCAGTAGCTTAACAAGACGGTTTAAATGCCCCTTGGAAGTGACGTGCAGGTAGCAGTAGCTTAAAAAGACGGTTTAAATCCCCCTTGGAAGAGACATGCAGGTCGCAGGATCTTAACAAGACAGTTTAAATGCACCTTGGAAGAGACATGCAGGTCGCAGTAGCTTAACAAGACGGTTTAAAAGCCCCTTGGAAGAGACGTGCAGGTAGCAGTAGCTTAACAAGACGGTTTAAATCCCCCTTGGAAGAGACATGCAGGTCGCAGTATCTTAACAAGAGGGTTTAAATGCCCCTTAGAATAGGCTTGCAGGTCGCAGTAGCTTAACAATACAGTTTAAATGCCCCGTGGAAGAGACGTGCAGGTCGCAGTAGCTTAATAAGATGGTTTAATTGCCCCTTGGAAGTGACGTGCAGGTACCAGTAGCTTAACAAGACGGTTTAAATCCCCCTTGGAAGAGACATGCAGGTCGCAGGATCTTAACAAGAGGGTTTAAATGCCCCTTAGAATAGGCTTGCAGGTCGCAGTAGCTTAACAATACAGTTTAAATGCTACGTGGAAGAGACGTGCAGGTCGCAGTAGCTTAATAAGATGATTTAAATGCCCCTTGGAAGAGAGGTGGAGGTCGCAGTAGCTTAACAAGACAGTTTAAATGCCCCTTGGAAGAGACGTGCAGGTCGCAGTAGCTTAACAAGACAGTTTAAATGCCACTTGGAAGAGACGTGCAGGTCGCAGTAGGTTAACAAGACGGTTTAAATGCCCCTTGGAAGAGCGGTGGAGGTCGCAGTAGCTTAACAAGACACTTTAAATGCCCCTTGACAGAGATGTGCAGGTCGCAGTAGCTTAACAAGACGGTTTAAATGCCCCTTAGAAGTGCGGTGGAGGTCGCAGTAGCTTAACAAGACGGTTTAAATGCCTCTTGGAAAAGTGGTGGAGGTTTCATTAGATTACCAAGACGGTTTAAATGCACCTTGGAAGAGACGTGCAGGTCGCAGTAGCTTAAAAAGACACTTTTAATGCACCTTGGAAGAGACGTGCAGGTCGCAGTAGCTTAACAAGACGGTTTAAATGCCCCTTGGAAGAGACATGCAGGTCGCAGTAGCTTAACAAGACGGTTTAAATCCCTCTTGGAAGAGATGTGCAGCTCGCAGTAGCTTAACAAGAGGGTTTAAATGCCCCTTGGAATAGGCTTGCTGGTCGCAGCAGCTTAACAAGATGGTTTAAATGCCCCTTGGAAGAGACGTGCATGTCGCAGTAGCTTAACAAGACGGTTTAAATGCCCCTTGGAAGAGACGTGCAGGTAGCAGTAGCTTAACAAGGCGGTTTAAATCCCCCTTGGAAGAGACATGCAGGTCGCAGTAGCTTAACAAGACGGTTTAAATTCCCCTCGGAAGAAACGTGCAGGTAGCAGTAGCTTAACAAGACGGTTTAAATGCCCCTTGGAAGAGACATGCAGGTCGCAGGATCTTAACAAGAGAGTTTAAATGCCCCTTGGAAGAGACGTGCAAGTCGCAGTAGCTTAAAAAGACGGTTTAAATGCGCCTTGGAAGAGACGTGCAGGTCGCAGTAGCTTAACAAGACTGTTTAAATGCCCCTTGGAAGAGACGAGCAGGTCGCAGTAGCTTAACAAGAGGCTTTAAATGCGCCTTGGAAGAGACGTGCAGGTCGCAGTAGCTTAACAAGACTGTTTAAATGCCCCTTGGAAGAGACGAGCAGGTCGCAGTAGCTTAACAAGAGGCTTTAAATGGTCCTTGGAAGAAACGTGCAGGTCACAGTAGCTTAACAAGACGGTTTAAATGCCCCTTGGAAGAGCGGTGGAGGTCGCAGTAGCTTAACACGATGGTTTAAATGCCCCTTGGAAGAGACATGCAGGTTGCAGAGGCTTAACAAGACGGATTAAATGCCCCTTGGAAGAGATATGCAGGTCGCGGTAGCTTAACAAGACGGTTTAAATGCCCCTTGGAAAAGTGGTGGAGGTTACAGTAGCTTAAAAAGATGGTTTAAATGCCCCTTGGAAGAGACGATCAAGTCGCAGGAGCTTAAAAAGAGGGTTTAAATGCCCCTTAGAATAGGCTTGCAGGTCGCAGTAGCTTAACAAAACAGTTTAAATGCCCCGTGGAAGAGACGTGCAGGTCTCAGTAGCTTAATAAGACGGTTTAAATGCCCCTTGGAAGAAACGTGCAGGTCGCAGTAGCTTAATAAGACGGTTTAAATGCCCCTTGGAAGAGACGTGCAAGTCGCAGTAGCTTAACAAGACGGTTTAAATGCCCCTTGGAAGTGACGTGCAGGTAGCAGTAGCTTAAAAAGACGGTTTAAATCCCCCTTGGAAGAGACATGCAGGTCGCAGGATCTTAACAAGACAGTTTAAATGCACCTTGGAAGAGACATGCAGGTCGCAGTAGCTTAACAAGACGGTTTAAAAGCCCCTTGGAAGAGACGTGCAGGTAGCAGTAGCTTAACAAGACGGTTTAAATCCCCCTTGGAAGAGACATGCAGGTCGTAAGATCTTAACAAGAGGGTTTAAATGCCCCTTAGAATAGGCTTGCAGGTCGCAGTAGCTTAACAATACAGTTTAAATGCCCCGTGGAAGAGACGTGCAGGTCGCAGTAGCTTAATAAGATGGTTTAATTGCCCCTTGGAAGTGACGTGCAGGTACCAGTAGCTTAACAAGACGGTTTAAATCCCCCTTGGAAGAGACATGCAGGTCGCAGGATCTTAACAAGAGGGTTTAAATGCCCCTTAGAATAGGCTTGCAGGTCGCAGTAGCTTAACAATACAGTTTAAATGCTACGTGGAAGAGACGTGCAGGTCGCAGTAGCTTAATAAGATGATTTAAATGCCCCTTGGAAGAGAGGTGGAGGTCGCAGTAGCTTAACAAGACAGTTTAAATGCCCCTTGGAAGAGACGTGCAGGTCGCAGTAGCTTAACAAGACAGTTTAAATGCCACTTGGAAGAGACGTGCAGGTCGCAGTAGGTTAACAAGACGGTTTAAATGCCCCTTGGAAGAGCGGTGGAGGTCGCAGTAGCTTAACAAGACACTTTAAATGCCCCTTGACAGAGATCTGCAGGTCGCAGTAGCTTAACAAGACGGTTTAAATGCCCCTTAGAAGTGCGGTGGAGGTCGCAGTAGCTTAACAAGACGGTTTAAATGCCTCTTGGAAAAGTGGTGGAGGTTTCAGTAGATTACCAAGACGGTTTAAATGCACCTTGGAAGAGACGTGCAGGTCGCAGTAGCTTAAAAAGACAGTTTTAATGCACCTTGGAAGAGACGTGCAGGTCGCAGTAGCTTAACAAGACGGTTTAAATGCCCCTTGGAAGAGACATGCAGGTCGCAGTAGCTTAACAAGACGGTTTAAATCCCTCTTGGAAGAGATGTGCAAGTCGCAGTAGCTTAACAAGAGGGTTTAAATGCCCCTTGGAATAGGCTTGCTGGTCGCAGCAGCTTAACAAGATGGTTTAAATGCCCCTTGGAAGAGACGTGCATGTCGCAGTAGCTTAACAAGACGGTTTAAATGCCCCTTGGAAGAGACGTGCAGGTAGCAGTAGCTTAACAAGGCGGTTTAAATCCCCCTTGGAAGAGACATGCAGGTCGCAGTAGCTTAACAAGACGGTTTAAATTCCCCTCGGAAGAGACGTGCAGGTAGCAGTAGCTTAACAAGACGGTTTAAATGCACCTTGGAAGAGACATGCAGGTCGCAGGATCTTAACAAGAGAGTTTAAATGCCCCTTGGAAGAGACGTGCAAGTCGCAGTAGCTTAAAAAGACGGTTTAAATGCGCCTTGGAAGAGACGTGCAGGTCGCAGTAGCTTAACAAGACTGTTTAAATGCCCCTTGGAAGAGACGAGCAGGTCGCAGTAGCTTAACAAGAGGCTTTAAATGGTCCTTGGAAGAGACGTGCAGGTCACAGTAGCTTAACAAGACGGTTTAAATGCCCCTTGGAAGAGCGGTGGAGGTCGCAGTAGCTTAACACGATGGTTTAAATGCCCCTTGGAAGAGACATGCAGGTCGCAGCAGCTTAAAAAGACGGTTTAAGTGCCCCTTGGAAGAGACGTGCAGGTCGCAGAGGCTTAACAAGACGGTATAAATGCCCCTTGGAAGAGGCATGCAGGTCGCAGTAGCTTAACAAGACGGTTTAAAAGCCCCTTGGAAGAGAAGTGCAAGTCGCAGTAGCTTAAAAGACGGTTTAAATGCCCATTGGAAAAGTGGTGGAGGTTACAGTAGCTTAACAAGATGGTTTAAATGCCCCTTGGAAGAGACGTGCAGGTCGAAGTAGCTTAAAAAGAAGGTTTAAATGCCCCTTGGAAGAGAAGTGCAGGTTGCAGTAGCTTAACAAGACACTTTAAATGCCCCTTGGAAGAGACGTGCAGGTAGCAGTAGATTAACAAGACGGTTTAAATCCCCCTTGGAAGAGACATGCAGGTCGCAGTAGCTTAAAAAGAAGGTTTAAATGCCCCTTGGAAGAGACATGCAGGTCGCAGTAGCTTAACAAGACGGTTTAAATCCCCCTTGAAAGAGACATGCAGGTCGCAGTAGCTTAAAAAGAAGGTTTAAATGTCCCTTTGAAGAGACGAGCAGGTCGCAGTAGCTAAACAAGACGGTTTAAATGCCACTTGGAAGTGCGGTGGAGATCGCAGTAGCTTAACAAGACGGTTTAAATGCCCCTTGGAAGAGACATGCAGGTCACAGCACCTTAACAAGACGGTTTAAATGCCCCTTGGAAGAGACGTGGAGGTCGCAGTAGCTTAACAAGACGGTTTAAATGCCCTTTGGAAGAGACATGCAGGTCGCAGTAGCTTAACAAAGCGTTTTAAATGCCCCTTGGAAGTGCTGTGAAGGTCGCAGTAGCTTAACAAGATGGTTTAAATGCCCCTTGGAAGTGCGGTGGAGGTCGCAGTAGCTTAACAAGATGGTTTAATTGCCCCTTGGAAGAGACATGCAGGTCGCAGCAGCTTAACAAGACGGTTTAAATGCCCCTTGGAAGAGACGTGCAGGTCGCAGTGGCTTAACATGAGGGTTTAAATGCCCCTTGGAAGAGACGTGCAGGTCGCAGTAGATTAACAAGACGGTTTAAATGCACCTTGGAAGAGACGTGAAGGTCGCAGTAGCATAAAAAGACGGTTTAAATGCACCTTGGAAGAGACGTGCAGGTCGCAGTAGCTTAACAAGACAGTTTAAATGCCCCTTGAAAGAGACGTGCAGGTCGCAGTAGCTTAACAAGACGGTTTAAATGCCCCTTGAAAGTGCGGTGGAGATCGCAGTAGCTTAACAAGACGGTTTAAATGCCCCTTGGAAGAGACATGCAGGTCACAGCACCTTAAAAAGACGGTTTAAATGCCCCTTGGAAGAGACGTGGAGGTCGCAGTAGCTTAACAAGACGGTTTAAATGCCCCTTGGAAGAGACATGCAGGTCGCAGTAGCTTAACAAAGCATTTTAAATGCCCCTTGGAAGTGCTGTGGAGGTCGCAGTAGCTTAACAAGACGGTTTAAATGCCCCTTGGAAAAGTGGTGGAGGTTACAGCAGCTTAAGAAGACGGTTTAAATGCCCCATGGAAGAGACGTCCAAGTCGCAGTAGCTTAACAAGACGGTTTAAATGCCCCTTGGAAGAGACGTGCAGGTAGCAGTAGCTTAACAAGACGGTTTACATCCCCCTTGGAAGAGACATGCAAGTCGCAGTGTCTTAACAAGAGGGTTTAAATGCCCCTTAGAATAGGCTTGCAGGTCGCAGTAGCTTAACAATACAGTTTAAATGCCCCTCTGAAGAGACGTGCAGGTCGCAGTAGCTTAATAAGACGGTTTAAATGCCCCTTGGAAGAGACGTGCAGGTCGCAGTAGCTTAACAAGACAGTTTAAATGCCCCTTGACAGAGATGTGCAGGTCGCAGTAGCTTAACAAGACGGTTTAAATGCCCCTTGGAAGTGCGGTGGAGGTCGCAGTAGCTTAACAAGATGGTTTAAATGCCCCTTGGAAGAGACATGCTGGTCGCAGCAGCTTAACAAGATGGTTTAAATGCCTGTTGGAAGAGACATGCAGGTCGCAGTAGCTTAACAAGACGGCTAAATGCCCCTTGGAAGAGACGTGCAGGTCGCAGTAGCTTAACAAGACGGTTTAAATGCCCCATGGAAACGTGGTGGAGGTTACAGTAGATTAACAAGACGGTTAAATGCACCTTGGAAGAGACGTGCAGGTCGCAGTAGCTTAAAAAGACGGTTTAAATGCACCTTGGAAGAGACGTGCAGGTCGCAGTAGCTGAACAAGACGGTTTAAATCCCCCTTGGAAGAGATGTGCAGGTCGCAGTAGCTTAACAAGAGGGTTTAAATCCCCCTTGGAAGAGATGTGCAGGTCGCAGTAGCTTAACAAGAGGGTTTAAATGCCCCTTGGAATAGGTTTGCTGGTCGCAGTAGCTTACCAAGACGGTTTAAATGCCCCTTGGAAGAGACGTGCAGGTCGCAGTAGCTTAACAAGACGGTTTAAATGCCCCTTGGAAAGTGGTGGAGGTTACAGTAGCTTAACAAGACGGTTTAGATGCCCCTTGGAAGAGACGAGTATGTCACAGTAGCTTAACAAGATGGTTTAAATGCACCTTGGAAGAGACATGCAGGTCGTAGTAGCTTAACAAGATGGTTTAAATCCCCCTTGGAAGAGACGTGCAGGTCCCAGTAGCTTAACAAGAGTGTTTAAATGCCCCTTGGAATAGGCTTTCAGGTCGCAGTAGCTTTACAAGACGGTTTAAATGCCCCTAGGAAGAGCGGTGAAGGTCGCAGTGGCTTAACAAGACAGTTTAAATGCCCCTTGGAAGAGACGTGCAGTTCGCAGTAGCTTAACAAGACAGTTTAAATACCCCTTGGAAGAGACGTGCAGGTCGCAGTAGCTTAATAAGACGGTTTAAATGCCCCTTCGAAGAGATGTGCAGGTCGCAGTAGCTTAATAAGATGGTTTAAATGCCCCTTGGAAGAGAGATGGAGGACGCAGTAGCTTCACAAGACAGTTTAAATGCCCCTTGGAAGAGACGTGCAGGTCGCAGTAGCTTAACAAGAGGGTTTAAATGCCCCTTTCAAGAGACGTGCAGGTCGCAGAAGCTTAACAAGAGGGTTTAAATGCCCCTTGGAAGAGATGTGCAGGTCGCATTAGCTTAACAAAATGGTTTAAATGCCCCTTGGAAGAGCGGTGGAGGTCGCAGTAGCTTAACAAGACTGTTTAAATGCCCCTTGGAAGAGACATGCAGGTCGCAGTAGCTTAACAAGACTGTTTAAATGCCCCTCTGAAGAGACGTGCAGGTTGCAGTAGCTTAACAAGACTGTTGAGATGCCCCTTGGAAAAGTGGTGGAGGTTACATTAACTTAACAAGACGGTTTAAATGCCCCTTGGAAGTGACGTTCAAGTCACAGTAGCTTAAAAAGACGGTTTAAATGCGCCTTGGAAGAAATGTGCAGGTCGCAGTAGCTTAATAAGACAGTTTAAATGCCCCTTGGAAGAGAGGTGGAGGTCGCAGTAGCTTAACAAGACAGTTTAAATGCCCCTTGGAAGAGACGTGCAGGTCGCAGTAGCTTAACAAGAGGGTTTAAATGCCCCTTGGAAGAGACGTTCAAGTCACAGTAGCGTAAAAAGACTGTTTAAATGCGCCATGGAAGAGACGTGCAGGTCGCAGAAGCTTAACAAGATGGTTTAAATGCCCCTTGGAAGAGCGGTGGAGGTCGCAGAAGCTTAACACGATGGTTTAAATGCCCCTTGGAAGAGACATGCAGTTTGCAGCAGCTTAAAAAGACGGTTTAAATGCCACTTGGAAGAGACGTGCAGGTCGCCGAGGCTTAACAAGACGGTTTAAATGCACCTTGAAAGAGACATGCAGGTCGCAGTAGCTTAACAAGACGGTTTAAAAGCCCCTTGGAAGAGACGTGCAGGTCGCAGTAGCTTAACAAGAGGGTTTAAATGCCCCAAGGAAGAGATGTGCAGGTCGCAGTAGCTTAATAAGACGGTTTAAATGCCCCTTGGAAGAAAGGTGGAGGTAGCATTAGCTTAACAAGACAGTTTAAATAAATGCCCCTTGGAAGAGACGTGCAGGTCTCAGTAGCTTAATAAGAGGGTTTAAATGCCCCTTGGAAGAGACCTGCAGGTCGCAGTAGCTTAACAAGATGGTTTAAATGCCCCTTGGAAGAGCGGTGGAGGTCACAGTAGCTTAACAAGACGGTTTAAATGCCCCTTGGAAGAGACATGCAGGTCGCAGTAGCTTAACAAGACGGTTTAAATGACACTTGGAAGAGACGTGCAGGTCGCAGTAGCTTAACAAGACGGTTTAAATGCCCCTTGGAAGAGACGTGCAGGTCGCAGTAGCTTAACAAGACGGTTTAAATGCCCCTTCGAAGAACGGTGGAGGTCGCAGTAGCTTAACAAGACAGTTTAAGTCCCCCTTGAAAGAGACGTGCAGGTCGCAGTAGCTTAACAAGACGGTTTAAATGCCCCTTTGAAGAGACGTGCAGGTCGCAGTAGCTTAATTAGACTGTTTAAATGCTGCTTGGAAGAGATGTGCAGGTCGCAGTAGATTAACAAGATGGTTTAAATGCCCCTTGGAAGAGCGGTGGAGGTCACAGTAGCTTAACAAGATGGTTTAAATGCCCCTTGGAAGAGACATGCAGGTAGCAGTAGCTTAACAAGGAGGTTTAAATGCCCCTTGGAAGAGACGTGCAGGTCGCAGTAGCTTAACAAGACTGTTGAGATGCCCCTTGGAAAAGTGGTGGAGGTTATAGTAGCTTAACAAGACGGTTTAAATGCCCCTTGGAAGAGACGTTCAAGTCGCAGAAGCTTAAAAAGACGGTTTAAATGAGCCTTGGAAGAGACGTGCTGGTCGCAGTAGCTTAACAAGACGGTTTAAATGCCCCTTGGAAGAGCGGTGGAGGTCGCAGAAACTTAACAAGACAGTTTAAATGCCCCTTGGAAGAGACGTGCAGGTTGCAGAAGCTTAATAAGACGGTTTAAATGCCCCTTGGAAGAGATGTGCAGGTCGCAGTAGCTTAATAAGACGGTTTAAATGCCCCTTGGAAGAGAGGTTGAGGTCACAGTAACTTAAAAATACAGTTTAAATGCCCCTTGGAAAAGACGTGCAGGTCGCATTAGCTTAACAAGACGCTTTAAATGCCACTTGGAAGAGACGTGCAGTTCGCAGTAGCTTAACAAGACGGTTTAAATGCCCCTTGGAAGAGCGGTGTAGGTCGCAGTAGCTTAACAAGATGGTTTAAATGCCCCTTGGAAGAGACATGCAGGTCGCAGCAGCTTAAAAAGACGTGCAAGTCGCAGTAGCTTAACAAGACGGTTTAAATGCCACTTGGAAGTGCGGTGGAGGGTGCAGTAGCTTAACAAGATGGTTTAAATGCCCCCTGTAAGAGACATGCAGGTCGCAGCAGCTTAACAAGACAGCTTAAATGCCACTTTGAAGAGACGTGCAGGTAGCAGTGGCTTAACAAGATGGTTTAAATGCCCCTTGGAAGAGACATGCTGGTCACAGTAGCTTAACAAGACAGTTTAAATGCCCCTTGGAATAAACGAGCAGGTCGCAGTAGCTTAACAAGACGGTTTAAATGCCCCTTGGAAGAGCGGTGGAGGTCGCAGAAGCTTAACAAGACAGTTTAAATGCCCCTTGGAAGAGATGTGCAGGTCGCAGTAGCTTAATAAGACGGTTTAAATGCCCCTTGAAAGAGAGGTGGAGGTCACAGTAACTTAAAAAGACAGTTTAAATGCCCCTTGGAAGAGGCGTGCAGGTCGCAGTAGCTTAACAAGACGGTTTAAATGCCACTTGGAAGAGACGTGCAGGTCGCAGTAGCTTAACAAGACAGTTTAAATGCCCCTTGAAAGAGCGGTGGAGGTCGCAGTAGCTTAACAAGACAGTTTAAATGCCCCTTGAAAGAGACGTGCAGGTCGCAGTAGCTTAACAAGATGGTTTAAATGCCCCTTGGAAGAGCGGTGGAGGTCGCAGTAGCTTAACAAGACAGTTTAAATGCCGCTTGAAAGAGACGTGCAGGTCGCAGTAGCTTAACAATACGGTTTAAATGCAACTTGGAAATGCGGTGGAGGTCGCAGTAGCTTAACATGATGGTTTAAATGCCCCTTGGAAGAGACATGCAGGTCGCAGCAGCTTAACAAGACGGTTTAAATGCCCCTTGGAAGAGACGTGCAGGTCGCAGTGGCTTAATAAGACGGTTTAAATGCACCTTGGAAGAGACGTGCAGGTCACAGAAACTTAACAAGAGGGTTTAAATGCCCCTTGGAATAGGCTTGCAGGTCGCAGTAGCTTACCAAGATGGTTTAAATGCCCCTTGGAAGAGACGTGCAGGTCGCAGTAGCTTAACAAGACGGTTTAAATGCACCTTGGAAGAGCGGTGGAGGTCGCAGTAGCTTAACAAGACAGTTTAAATGCCCCTTGGAAGAGACGTGAAGGTCGCAGAAGCTTAACAAGACGGTTTAAATGCCCCTTGGAAGAGATGTGCAGGTCGCAGTAGCTTAATAAGACGGTTTAAATGCCCCTTGGCAGAGAGGTGGAGGTAGCATTAGCTTAACAAGACAGTTTAAATGCCCCTTGGAAGAGACGTGCAGGTCTCAGTAGCTTAATAAGACGGTTTAAATGCCCCTTGGAAGAGACCTGCAGGTAGCAGTAGCTTAACAGGACGGTTTAAATGTCCCTTGGAAGTGCGGCGGAGGTCGCAGTAGCTTAACAAGACGGTTTAAATGTCCCTTGGAAGTGCGGTGGAGGTCGCAGTAGCTTAACAAGACGGTTTAAATGCCCCTTGGAAGAGACGTACAGGTCGCAGCACCTTAACAAGACTGTTTAAATACCCCTTGGAAGAGACGTGCAGGTAGCAGTAGCTTAAAAGACGTTTTAAATGTCCCTTGGTAGAGACATGCAGGTCTCAGTAGCTTAACAAGACGGTTTAAATGCCCCATGGAAGAGAAGTGCAGGTCGCAGTAGCTTAACAAGACCGTTTAAATGCCCCTTGGAAAAGTGGTGGAGGTTACAGTAGCTTAATAAGACGGTTTAAATGCCCCTTGGAAGAGACGTGCAGGTCGCAGGAGCTTAACAAGACCGTTTAAATGTCCCTTGGAAGTGACGTGCAAGTCACAGTAGCTTAACAAGACGGTGTAAATGCCCCTTGGAAAAGACGTGCAGGTCGCAGTAGCTTAACAAGACGGTTTAAATGCCCCTTGGAGGAGACGTGCAGGCAGCAGTAGCTTAACAAGATGGTTTAAATGCCCCTTGGAAGAACGGTTTAGTTCGCAGTAGCTTAACAAGATAGTTTAAATGCCCCTTTCAAGAGACGTGCAGGTAGCAGGAGCTTAACAAGATGGTTTAAATGCCCCTTGGAAGAGACATGCAGGTCGCAGTAGCTTAACAAGACAGTTTAAATGCCCCTTGAAAGAGCGGTGGAGGTCGCAGTAGCTTAACAAGACAGTTTAAATGCCCCTTGAAAGAGACGTGCAGGTCGCAGTAGCTTAACAAGATGGTTTAAATGCCCCTTGGAAGAGCGGTGGAGGTCGCAGTAGCTTAACAAGACAGTTTAAATGCCGCTTGAAAGAGACGTGCAGGTCGCAGTAGCTTAACAAGACGGTTTAAATGCAACTTGGAAATGCGGTGAAGGTCGCAGTAGCTTAACATGATGGTTTAAATGCCCCTTGGAAGAGACGTGCAGGTCGCAGTGGCTTAATAAGACGGTTTAAATGCACCTTGGAAGAGACGTGCAGGTCACAGAAACTTAACAAGAGGGTTTAAATGCCCCTTGGAATAGGCTTGCAGGTCGCAGTAGCTTACCAAGATGGTTTAAATGCCCCTTGGAAGAGACGTGCAGGTCGCAGTAGCTTAACAAGACGGTTTAAATGCACCTTGGAAGAGCGGTGGAGGTCGCAGTAGCTTAACAAGACAGTTTAAATGCCCCTTGGAAGAGACGTGAAGGTCGCAGAAGCTTAACAAGACGGTTTAAATGCCCCTTGGAAGAGATGTGCAGGTCGCAGTAGCTTAATAAGACGGTTTAAATGCCCCTTGGCAGAGAGGTGGAGGTAGCATTAGCTTAACAAGACAGTTTAAATGCCCCTTGGAAGAGACGTGCAGGTCTCAGTAGCTTAATAAGACGGTTTAAATGCCCCTTGGAAGAGACCTCCAGGTAGCAGTAGCTTAACAGGACGGTTTAAATGTCCCTTGGAAGTGCGGCGGAGGTCGCAGTAGCTTAACAAGACGGTTTAAATGTCCCTTGGAAGTGCGGTGGAGGTCGCAGTAGCTTAACAAGACGGTTTAAATGCCCCTTGGAAGAGACGTACAGGTCGCAGCACCTTAACAAGACTGTTTAAATACCCCTTGGAAGAGACGTGCAGGTAGCAGTAGCTTAAAAGACGTTTTAAATGTCCCTTGGTAGAGACATGCAGGTCTCAGTAGCTTAACAAGACGGTTTAAATGCCCCATGGAAGAGAAGTGCAGGTCGCAGTAGCTTAACAAGACCGTTTAAATGCCCCTTGGAAAAGTGGTGGAGGTTACAGTAGCTTAATAAGACGGTTTAAATGCCCCTTGGAAGAGACGTGCAGGTCGCAGGAGCTTAACAAGACCGTTTAAATGTCCCTTGGAAGAGACGTGCAAGTCACAGTAGCTTAACAAGACGGTGTAAATGCCCCTTGGAAAAGACGTGCAGGTCGCAGTAGCTTAACAAGACGGTTTAAATGCCCCTTGGAGGAGACGTGCAGGCAGCAGTAGCTTAACAAGATGGTTTAAATGCCCCTTGGAAGAACGGTTTAGTTCGCAGTAGCTTAACAAGATAGTTTAAATGCCCAATGGAAGAGACGTGCAGGTAGCAGTAACTTAACAAGAAGGGTTAAATGCCCCTTGGAAGAGGCTTGCAGGACGCAGTAGCTTACCAAGACGATTTAAATGCCCCTTGGAAGAGACGTGCATTTCGCAGTAGCTTAACAAGACAATTTATATGCCCCTTGGAAGAGCGGTGGAGGTCGCAGTAGTTTAACAAGACGGTTTAAATGCCCCTTGGAAGAGACATGCAGGTCGCAGCATCTTAACAAGATTGTTTAATTGCTCCTTGGAAGAGACGTGCGGGTCGCAGTAGCTTAACAAGACGGTTTCAATGTCCCTTGGTAGAGACATGCAGGTCGCAGTAGCTTAACAAGACGGTTTAAATGCCCCATGGAAGAGACGTGCAGGTCGCAGTAGCTTAACAAGACGGTTTAAATTTCCATTGGAAGAGACGTGCAAGTCGCAGTAGCTTAACAAGAGGGTTTAAGTGCCCCTTGGAAGAGACGAGCAGGTCGCAGTAGCTTAACAAGATGGTTTAAATGCCCCTTGGAAGAGACGTGCAGGTCGCAGTAGCTTAACAAGACAGTTTAAAGCCCCCTTGGAAGAGACGTGCAGGTCGTAGTAGCTTAACAAGATGGTTTAAATGCCCCTTGGAAGAGAGGTGGAGGTCACAGTAGCTTAACAAGACAGTTTAAGTGCCCCTTGGAAGAGACGTGCAGGTCGCAGTAGCTTAACAAGACAGTTTAAATGCCCCTTGGAAGAGACGTGCTGGTCGCAGTAGCTTAATAAGACGGTTTAAATGCCCCTTGGAAGAGACGTGTAGGTCGCAGTAGCTTAACAAGATGGTTTAAATTTCCCTAGGAAGAGACGTGCAAGTCGCAGTAGCTTAACAAGACGGTTTAAGTGCCCCTTGGAAGAGACGAGCAGGTCGCAGTAGCTTAACAAGACGGTTTAAATGCCCCTTGGAAGAGAAGTGCAGGTCGCAGTCGCTTAACAAGACAGTTTAAAGCCCCCTTGGAAGAGACGTGCAGGTCGTAGTAGCTTAACAAGATGGTTTAAATGCCCCTTGAAAGAGCGGTGGAGGTCACAGTAGCTTAACAAGACAGTTTAAATGCCCCTTGGAAGAGACGTGCAGGTCGCAGTAGCTTAACAAGACTGTTGAGATGCCCCTTGGAAAAGTGGTGGAGGTTACAGTAGCTTAACAAGACGGTTTAAATGCCCCTTGGAAGAGACGTGTAGGTCGCAGTAGCTTAACAAGATGGTTTAAATGCCCCTTGGAAGAGCGGTGGAGGTCACAATAGCTTAACAAGACGGTTTAAATGCCCCTTGGAAGAGACATGCAGGTAGCAGTAGCTTAACAGGACGGTTTAAATGCCCCTTGGAAGAGACGTGCAGGTCGCAGTAGCTTAACAAGACTGTTGAGATGCCCCTTGGAAAAGTGGTGGAGGTTACAGTAGCTTAACAAGACGGTTTAAATGCCCCTTGGAAGAGCGGTGGAGGTCGCAGTAGCTTAACAAGACAGTTTAAATGCCCCTTGGAAGAGACGTGAAGGTCGCAGTAGTTTAACAAGACGGTTTAAATGCCCCTTGGAAGAGATGTGCAGGTCGCAGTAGCTTAGCAAGACGGTTTAAATGCCCCTTGGAAGTGCGGTGGAGGTCGCAGTAGCTTATCAAGATGGTTTAAATGCCCCTTGGAAGAGACATGCAGGTCGCAGTGGCTTAACAAGACGGTTTAAATGCCTCTTGGAAGAGACGTGCAGGTCTCAGAAACATAACAAGAGGGTTTAAATGCCCCTTGGAATAGGCTTGCAGGTCGCAGTAGCTTAACAAACGGTTTAAATGCCCCTTTGAAAGAGCGGTGGAGGTCGCAGTAGCTTAACAAGACAGTTTAAATGCCCCTTGGAAGAGACGTGAAGGTCGCAGTAGCTTAACAAGACGGTTTAAATGCCCCTTGGAAGAGATGTGCAGGTCGCAGTAGCTTAATAAGACGGTTTAAATGCCCCTTGGAAGAGAGGTGGAGGTAGCATTAGCTTAACAAGACAGTTTAAATGCCCCTTGGAAGAGACGTGCAGGTCTCAGTAGCTTAATCAGACGGTTTAAATGCCCCTTGGAAGAGATGTGCAGGTCGCAGTAGCTTAATAAGATGGTTTAAATGCACCTTGGAAGAGAGGTGGAGGTCGCAGTAGCTTAACAAGACAGTTTAAATGCCCCTTGGAAGAGCGGTGGAGGTCGCAGTAGCTTAATAAGATGGTTTAAATGCCCCTTGGAAGAGACGTGCAGGTCGCAGTAGCTTAACAAGACGGTTTAAATGCACCTTGGAAGAGACGTGCAGGTCGCAGTAGCTTAACAATACGGTTTAAATCCCCCTTGGAAGAAACGTGCAGGTCGCAGTAGCTTAACAAGCGGGTTTAAATGCCCCTTGGAATAGGCTTGCAGGTCGCAGTAGATTACCAAGACGGTTGAAATGCCTCTTGGAAGAGACGTGCAGATAGCAGAAGCTTAGCAAGATGGTTTAAATGCCCTTTGGAAGAGCGGTGGAGGTCGCAGTAGCATAACAAGTTGGTTTAAATGCCCCTTGGGAGAGACATGCAGTTCCCATCAGCTTAAAAAGATGGTTTAAATGCCCCTTGGAAGAGACGTGCAGGTCGCAGTGGCTTAACAAGACGGTTTAAATGCCCCTTGGAAGAGACATGCCAGTCGCAGTAGCTTAACAAGACGGTTTAAATGCCCCTTGGAAGAGACATGCAGGTCGCAGTAGCTTAACAAGACGGTTTAAATGACCCTTGGAAGAGACGTGCAAGTCGCAGTAGCTTAAAAACACGGTTTAAATGAGCCTTGGAAGAGACGTGCAGGTGGCAGTAGCTTAACATGACGGTTTAAATGCCCCTTGGAAGAGACAAGCAGGTCGTAGTAGCTTAACAAGATGGTTTAAATACCCCTTTGAAGAGACGTGCAGGTCGCACTAGCTAAACAAGACGGTTTAAATCCCCCTTGGAAGAGACGTGCAGGTTGCAGTAGCTTAACAAGAGGGTTTAAATGCCCCTTGGAAGAGACATGCAGGTCGCAGCAGCTTAACAAGATGGCTTAAATGCCACTTTGAAGAGACGTGCAGGTAGCTGTGGCTTAACAAGACGGTTTAAATGACCCCTTGGAAGAGACGTGCAAGTCGCAGTAGCTTAACAAGAGGGTTTAAATGCGCCTTGGAAGAGACGTGCTGGTCGCAGTAGCTTAACAAGAAGGTTTAAATGCCTCTTGGAAGAGCGGTGGAGGTCGCAGTAGCTTAACAAGACAGTTTAAATGCCCCTTGAAAGAGATGTGCAGGTCGCAGTAGCTTAACAAGACGGTTTAAATGCCCATTGGAAATGCGGTGCAGGTCGCAGTAGCTTAACAAGATGGTTTAAATGCCCCTTCAAAAGACATGCAGGTCACAGCAGCTTAACAAGACGGTTTAAATGCCCCTTGGAAGAGACATGCAGTTCGCAGTAGCTTATCAAGACTGTTGGGATGCGCCTTGGAAAAGTGGTGGAGGTTACAGTAGCTTAACAAGACCGTTTAAATGCCCCTTGGAAGAGACGTGCAAGTCTCAGTAGCTTAAAAAGACGGTTTAAATGAGCCTTGGAAGAGACTTGCAGGTTGCAGTAGCTTAACAAGACGGTTTAAATGCCCCTTGGAAGAGACGAGCAGGTCGCAGTAGCTTAACAAGACGCTTTAAATGCCCCTTGGAAGAGAGGTGGAGGTCGCAGTAGCTTAACAAGACAGTTTAAATGCCCCTTGGAAGAGACTTGCAGGTCGCAGTAGCTTAACAAGACGGTTTAAATGACACTTGGAAGAGACGTGCAGGTCGCAGTAGCTTAACAAGACGGTTTAAATGCCCCTTGAAAGAGACGTGCAGGTCGCAGTAGCTTAAAAAGACGGTTTAAATGCCCCTTGGAAGAGCGGTGGAGGTCGCAGTAGCTTAACAAGACGGTTTAAATGCCCCTTTCAAGAGACGTGCAGGTCGCAGTAGCTTAATTAGACTGTTTAAATGCTGCTTGGAAGAGATGTGCAGGTCGCAGTAGCTTAATAGGATGGTTTAAATGCCCCTTGGAAGAGAGATGGAGGTCGCAGTAGATTAACAAGACAGTTTAAATGCCCCTTGGAAGAGACGTGCAGGTCGCAGTAGCTTAAAAAAAGGGTTTAAATGCCCCTTTCAAGAGACGTGCAGGTCGCAGGAGCTTAACAAGAGGGTTTAAATGTCCCTTGGAAGAGACGTGCAGGTCGCAGTAGCTTAACAAGATGGTTTAAATGCCCCTTGGAAGAGCGGTGGAGGTCACAGTAGCTTAACAAGATGGTTTAAATGCCCCTTGGAAGAGACATGCAGGTAGCAGTAGCTTAACAAGAAGGTTTAAATGCCCCTTGGAAGAGACGTGCAGGTCGCAGTAGCTTAACAAGACTGTTGAGATGCCCCTTGGAAAAGTGGTGGAGGTTATAGTAGCTTAACAAGACGGTTTAAATGCCCCTTGGAAGAGACGTTCAAGTCGCAGAAGCTTAAAAAGACAGTTTAAATGAGCCTTGGAAGAGACGTGCAGGTCGCAGTAGCTTAACAAGATGGTTTAAATGCCCCTTGGAAGAGCGGTGGAGGTCACAGAAGCTTAACAAGACAGTTTAAATGCCCCTTGGAAGAGACGTGCATGTTGCAGTAGCTTAATAAGACGGTTTAAATGCCCCTTGGAAGAGATGTGCAGGTCGCAGTAGCTTAATAAGACGGTTTAAATGGCCCTTGGAAGAGAGGTGGAGGTCACAGTAACTTAAAAATACAGTTTAAATGCCCCTTGGAAAAGACGGGCAGGTCGCATTAGCTTAACAAGACGCTTTAAATGCCACTTGGAAGAGACGTGCAGGTCGCAGTAGCTTAACAAGACGGTTTAAATGCCCCTTGGAAGAGTGGTGTAGGTCGCAGTAGCTTAACAAGATGGTTTAAATGCCCCTTGGAAGAGACATGCAGGTCGCAGCAGCTTAAAAAGACGTGCAAGTCGCAGTAGCTTAACAAGACGGTTTAAATGCCACTTGGAAGTGCGGTGGAGGGTGCAGTAGCTTAACAAGACGGTTTAAATGCCCCCTGGAAGAGACATGCAGGTCGCAGCAGCTTAACAAGACAGCTTAAATGCCACTTTGAAGAGACGTGCTGGTAGCAGTGGCTTAACAAGATGGTTTAAATGCCCCTTGGAAGAGACATGCAGGTCGCAGTAGCTTAACAAGATGGTTTAAATGCGGCTTGGAAGAGACGTGCTGGTCACAGTAGCTTAACAAGACAGTTTAAATGCCCCTTGGAATAAACGAGCAGGTCGCAGTAGCTTAACAAGACGGTTTAAATGCCCCTTGGAAGAGCGGTGGAGGTCGCAGAAGCTTAACAAGACAGTTTAAATGCCCCTTGGAAGAGACGTGCAGGTCACAGTAGCTTAACAAGACGGTTTAAATGCCCCTTGGAAGAGACGTGCAGGTCGCAGTAGCTTAATAAGACGGTTTAAATGCCCCTTGGAAGAGAAGTGGAGGTCACAGTAACTTAAAAAGACAGTTTAAATGCCCCTTGGAAGAGGCGTGCAGGTCGCCGTAGCTTAACAAGACGGTTTAAATGCCACTTGGAAGAGACGTGCAGGTCGCAGTAGCTTAACAAGACAGTTTAAATGCCCCTTGAAAGAGCGGTGGAGGTCGCAGTAGCTTAACAAGACAGTTTAAATCCCCCTTGAAAGAGACGTGCAGGTCGCAGTGGCTTAAAAAGACGGTTTAAATGCCCCTTGGAAGTGCGGTGGAGGTCGCAGTAGCTTAACAAGATTGTTTAAATGCCCCTTGGAAGAGCGGTGGAGGTCGCAGTAGCTTAACAAGACAGTTTAAATGCCCCTTGGAAGAGACATGCAGGTCGCAGCAGCTTAACAAGACGGTTTAAATGCCCCTTGGAAGAGACGTGCAGGTCGCAGTGGCTTAATAAGACGGTTTAAATGCCCCTTGGAAGAGACGTTCAGGTCACAGAAACTTAACAAGAGGGTTTAAATGCCCCTTGGAATAGGCTTGCAGGTCGCAGTAGCTTACCAAAATGGTTTAAATGCCAGTTGGAAGAGACGTGCAGGTCGCAGTAGCTTAACAAGACGGTTTAAATGCCCCTTGGAAGAGCGGTGGACGTCGCAGTAGCTTAACAAGACAGTTTAAATGCCCCTTGGAAGAGACGTGAAGGTCGCAGTAGCTTAACAAGACTGTTTAAAAGCCCCTTGGAAGAGATGTGCAGGTCGCAGTAGCTTAACAAGACGGTTTATATGCCCCTTGGAAAATTGGTGGAGGTTACAGTAGCTTAACAACACGGTTTAAATGCCCCTTGGAAGAGACGTGCAAGTCGCAGTAGCTTAGCAAGACGGTTTAAATGCCCCTTAGAAGAGACATGCAGGCCACAGAAGCTTAACAAGACTGTTTAAATGCCCCTTGGAAGAGATGTGCAGGTCGCAGTAGCTTAATAAGACGGTTTAAATGCCCCTTAGAAGATAGGTGGAGGTCGCAGTAGAAAAACAAAACAGTTTAAATGCCCCTTGGAAGAGACGTGCATGTCGCAGTAGCTTAACAAGATGGTTTAAATGCCACTTGGAAGAGACGTGCAGGTCGCAGTAGCTTAACAAGACGGTTTAAATGCCCCTTGGAAGTGCGGAGGAGGTCGCAGTAGCTTAACAAGACGGTTTCAATGCCCCTTGGAAGAGACACGCAGGTCGCAGCAGCTTAACATGATGGTTTAAATGCCCCTTGGAAGAGACGTGCAGGTCGCAGTAGCTTAACAAGACGGTTTAAATGCCCCTTGGAAGAGACATGCAGGTCGCAGTAGCTTAACAAAGCGTTTTAAAAGCCCCTTGGAAGAGATGTGCAGGTCACAGTAGGTTAACAAGACGGTTTATATGCCCCTTGGAAAATGAGTGGAGGTTACAGTAGCTTAACAAGACGGTTTAAATGCCCCTTGGAAGGACATGCAGGTCGCAGCACCTTAACAAGACTGTTTAAATACCCCTTGGAAGAGACGTGCAGGTCGCAGAAGCTTAAAAGACGTTTTAAATGTCAATTGGTAGAGACATGCAGGTCGCAGTAGCTTAACAAGACGGTTTAAATGCCCCTTGGAAGAGACGTGCAGGTCGCAGTAGCTCAACAAGACGGTTTAAATGCCCCTTGGAAAAGTGGTGGAGGTTACAGTAGCTTAACAAGACCGTTTAAATGCCCTTTGGTAGAGACAGGCAAGTCGCAGTAGCTTAACAAGACGGTTTAAATGCCCCTTGGAAGAGACATGCAGTCTGCAGTAGCTTAACAAGATGGTTTAAATGCCCCTTGGAAGAGGCTTGCAGGAATCAGTAGCTTACCAAGGCGATTAAAATGCCCCTTGGAAGAGACGTGCAGGTCGCAGTAGCTTAACAAGACAGTTGAAATGCCCCTTGGAGGAGGGGTGGAGGTCGCATTAGCTTAACAAGACGGTTTAAATGCCCCATGGAACAGACGTGCAGGTCGCAGTAGCTTAACAAGACGGTTTAAATGACCCTTGGAAGAGACGTGCAAGTCGCAGAAGCTTAAAAAGACGGTTTAAATGCGCCTTGGAAGAGACGTGCAAGTCGCAGTAGCTTAACAAGACAGTTTAAATGCTCCTTGGAAGAGACGAGCAGGTCGCAGTAGCTTAACAAGACGGTTTAAATGCCCCTTGGAAGAGACGTGGAGGTCGCAGTAGCTTAACAAGATGGTTTAAATGCCCCTTGGAAGAGCGGTGGAGGTCGCAGTAGCTTAACAAGACAGTTTAAATGCCCCTTGTAAGAGACGTACAGGTCGCAGTAGCTTAACAAGACCGTTTAAATGCCCCTTGGAAGAGACGTGCAGGTCGCAGTAGCTTAACAAGATGGTTTAAATTCCCCTTGGAAGAGCGTTGGAGGTCGCAGTAGCTTAACAAGATGGTTTAAATGCCCCTTGGAAGAGACATGCAGTTCGTAGCAGCTTATAAAGACGGTTTAAATGCCCCTTGGAAGAGGCTTGCAGGTCGCAGTAGCTTACCAAGACGGTTTAAATGCCCCTTGGAAGAGACGTGCAGGTCGCAGTAGCTTAACAAGATGGTTTAAATGCCCCTTGGAAGAGCGGTGGAGGTCGCAGTAGCTTAAAAAGACAGTTAAAATGCCCCTTGGAAGAGACATGCAGGTCGCAGTAGCTTAACAAGAGGGTTTAAATGCCCCTTGGAAGTGGCTTGCAGGTCGCAGTAGCTTACCAAGACGATTTAAATGCCCCTTGGAAGAGACGTGCAGGTCACAGTAGCTTAACAAGACAGTTTAAATGCCCCTTGGGAGAGGCTTGCAGGTCGCAGTAGCTTACCAAGACGACTTAAATGTCCCTTGGAAGAGACGTGCAGCTCGCAGTAGCTTAACAAGACAGTTTAAATGCCCCTTGGAAGAGCGGTGGAGGTCGCAGTAGCTTAACAAGACAGTTTAAATATCCCTTGGAAGAGACGTGCAGGTCGCAGTAGCTTAAAAGACGTTTTAAATGTCCCTTGGTAGAGACATGCAGGTCGCAGTAGCTTAACAAGATGGCTTAAATCCCCCTTGGAAGAGACGTGCAGGTCGCAGCAGCTTAACAAGAGGGTTTAAATGCCCCTTGGAATAGGCTTGCAGGTCGCAGTAGATTACCAAGACGGTTTAAATGCCCCTTGGAAGAGGCTTGCAGGTCGCAGTAGCTTAACAAGACTGTTTAAATGCCCCTTGGAAGAGACATGCAGTTCGCAGTAGCTTAATAAGATGGTTTAAATGCCCCTTGGAAGAGATGTGCAGGTCGCAGTAGCTTAATAAGACGGTTTAAATGCCCCTTGGAAGAGAGGTGGAGGTTGCAGTAGCTTAACAAGACAGTTTAAATGCCCCTTGGAAGAGAAGTGCAGGTCGCAGTAGCTGAACAAGACGGTTTAAATGCCACTTGGAAGAGACGTGCAGGGCGCAGTAGCTTAACAAGACGGTTTAAATGCCCCTTGGAAGAGTGGTGGAGGTCGCAGTAGCTTAACAAGACAGTTTCAATGCCCCTTGGAAGAGACATGCAGTTCGCAGTAGCTTAATAAGACGGTTTAAATGCCCCTTGGAAGAGATGTGCAGGTCGCAGTAGCTTAATAAGACGGTTTAAATGCCCCTTGGAAGAGCGGTGGAGGTCGCAGTAGCTTAACAAGATGGTTTAAATGCCCCTTGGAAGAGACATGCAGTTCGCAGTAGCTTAATAAGACGGTTTAAATGCCCCTTGGAAGAGACGTGCAGGTCGCAGTAGCTTAACAAGATGGTTTAAATTCCCCTTGGAAGAGCGGTGGAGGTCGCAGTAGCTTAACAAGATGGTTTAAATGCCCCTTGGAAGAGACATGCAGTTCGTAGCAGCTTATAAAGACGGTTTAAATGCCCCTTGGAAGAGGCTTCCAGGTCGCAGTAGCTTACCAAGACGGTTTAAATGCCCCTTGGAAGAGACGTGCAGGTCGCAGTAGCTTAACAAGATGGTTTAAATGCCCCTTGGAAGAGCGGTGGAGGTCGCAGTAGCTTAAAAAGACAGTTTAAATGCCCCTTGGAAGAGACATGCAGGTCGCAGTAGCTTAACAAGAGGGTTTAAATGCCCCTTGGAAGTGGCTTGCAGGTCGCAGTAGCTTACCAAGACGATTTAAATGCCCCTTGGAAGAGACGTGCAGGTCGCAGTAGCTTAACAAGACAGTTTAAATGCCACTTGGGAGAGGCTTGCAGGTCGCAGTAGCTTACCAAGACGACTTAAATGTCCCTTGGAAGAGACGTGCAGCTCGCAGTAGCTTAACAAGACATTTTAAATGCCCCTTGGAAGAGCGGTGGAGGTCGCAGTAGCTTAACAAGACAGTTTAAATATCCCTTGGAAGAGACGTGCAGGTCGCAGTAGCTTAAAAGACGTTTTAAATGTCCCTTGGTAGAGACATGCAGGTCGCAGTAGCTTAACAAGATGGCTTAAATCCCCTTTGGAAGAGACGTGCAGGTCGCAGCAGCTTAACAAGAGGGTTTAAATGCCCCTTGGAATAGGCTTGCAGGTCGCAGTAGATTACCAAGACGGTTTAAATGCCCCTTGGAAGAGGCTTGCAGGTCGCAGTAGCTTAACAGGACTGTTTAAATGCCCCTTGGAAGAGACATGCAGTTCGCAGTAGCTTAATAAGATGGTTTAAATGCCCCTTGGAAGAGATGTGCAGGTCGCAGTAGCTTAATAAGACGGTTTAAATGCCCCTTGGAAGAGAGGTGGAGGTCGCAGTAGCTTAACAAGACAGTTTAAATGCCCCTTGGAAAAGACGTGCAGGTCGCAGTAGCTGAACAAGACGGTTGAAATGCCACTTGGAAGAGACGTGCAGGGCGCAGTAGCTTAACAAGACGGTTTAAATGCCCCTTGGAAGAGTGGTGGAGGTCGCAGTAGCTTAACAAGACAGTTTCAATGCCCCTTGGAAGAGACATGCAGTTCGCAGTAGCTTAATAAGACGGTTTAAATGCCCCTTGGAAGAGATGTGCAGGTCGCAGTAGCTTAATAAGACGGTTTAAATGCCCCTTGGAAGAGAGGTGGAGGTCGCAGTAGCTTAACAAGACAGTTTAAATGCCCCTTGGAAGAGACGTGCAGGTCGCAGTTGCTGAACAAGACGGTTTAAATGCCACTTGGAAGAGACGTGCAGGTCGCAGTAGCTTAACAAGATGGTTTAAATGCCCCTTGGAAGAGACGTGCAGGTCGCAGTAGCTTAACAAGATGGTTTAAATGCCCCTTGGAACAGAGGTGCAGGTCGCAGTAGCTTAATAAGACAGTTTAAATGCCCCTTGAAAGAGAGGTGCAGGTCGCAGTAGCTTAACAAGACCGTTTAAATGCCCCTTGGAAGTGCGGTGGATGTCGCAGTAGCTTAACAAGACGGTTTAAATGCCCCTTGGAAGAGACATGCAGGTAGCAGTGGCTTAACAAGATGGTTTAAATGCTCCTTGGAAGAGACATGCAGGTCGCAGTAGCTTAACAAGACAGTTTAAATGCCCCTTGGAAAAGTGGTGGAGGTTACATTAGCTTAACAAGACAATTTAAATGCCCCTTGGAACAGACATGCAAGTCGCAGTAGCTTAAAAAGACAGTTTAAATGCGCCTTGCAAGAGACGTGCAGGTCGCAGTAGCTTAACAAGACGGTTTAAATGCCCCTTGGAATAGAAGAGCAGGTCGCAGTAGCTTAGCAAGACGGTTTAAATGCCCCTTGGAAGAGACGTGCAGATCGCAGTAGCTTAACAAGACGGTTAAAATGCCACTTGGAAGAGACGTGCAGGGCGCAGTAGCTTAACAAGACGGTTTCAATGCCCCTTGGATGAGCGGTGGAGGTCGCAGTAGCTTAACAAGACGGTTTAAATGCCCCTTGAAGGAGATGTGCAGGTCGCAGTAGCTTAACAAGACGGTTTAAATGCCCCTTCGAAGTGCGGTGGAGGTCGCAGTAGCTTAATAAGACAGTTTAAATGCCCCTTGGAAGAGACATGCAGGTCACAGCCTCTTAACAAGATTGTTTAAATGCCCCTTGGAAGAGACGTGCAGGTCGCAATAGCTTAACAAGACGGTTTAAATGTCCCTTGGTAGAGACATGCAGGTCGCAGTAGCTTAACAAGACGGTTTAAATGCCCCACGGAAGAGACGTGCCAGTCGCAGTAGCTTAAAAACGGTTTAAATGACCCTTGGGAAAGACGAGCAGGTCACATTAGCTTAACAAGACGGTTTAAATGCCCCTTGGAAGAGACGTGCAGGTTGCAGTAGCTTAACAAGACAGTTTAAATGCCCCTTGGAAGAGACGTGCAGGTCGCAGTAGCTTAAGAAGATGGTTTAAATGCCCCTTGGAAGAGACGTGAAGGTCGCAGTAGCATAACAAGATGGTTTAAATGCTCCTTGTAAGAGCGGTGGAGGTCGCAGTAGCTTAAAAAGATGGTTTAAATGCCCCTTGGAAGAGACATGCAGTTCGCAGCAGCTTAAAAAAACGGTTTAAATGCCCCTTGGAAGAGGCTTGCAGGTCACAGTAGCTTACCAAGACGGTTTAAGTGCCCCTTGGAAGAGACGTGCAGGTCGCAGTAGCTTAACAAGATGGTTTAAATGCCCCTTGGAAGAGCGGTGGAGATCGCAGTAGCTTAACAAGATGGTTTAAATGCCCCTTGGAAGAGACATGCAGTTCGCAGCAGCTTAAAAAGACGGTTTAAATGCCCCTTGGAAGAGACGTGCAGGTCGCAGTAGCTTAACAAGTTGATTTAAATGCCCCTTGGAAGAGACGTGCAGGTAGCAGTAGCTTAACAAGACTGTTTAAATGCCCCTTGTAAAAGTGGTGGAGGTTACAGTAGCTTAACAAGACGGTTTAAATGCCCCTTGGAAGTGACGTGCAAGTCGTAGTAGCTTAACAAGACGGTTTAAATGACCCTTGGAAGAGAGGTGGAAGTCGCAGTAGCTTAAAAAGACAGTTTAAATGCCCCTTGAAAGAGACGTGCAGGTCGGAGTGGCTTAACAAGACCATTTAAATGCCCCTTGGAAGTGCGGTGGATGTCGCAGTAGCTTAACAAGACGGTTTCAATGCCCCTTGGTAGAGACTTGCAGGTCGCAGCAGCTTAACAAGATGGTTTAAATGCCCCTTGGAAGAGACGTGCAGGTAGCAGTGGCTTAAGAAGATGGTTTAAATGCCCCTTGGAAGAGACATGCAGGTCGCAGTAGCTTAACAAGACAGTTTAAATGCCCCTTGGAAAAGTGGTGGAGGTTACAGTAGCTTAACAAGACAGTTTAAATGCCCCTTGGAACAGACATGCAAGTCGCAGTAGCTTAAAAAGACGGTTTAAATGCGCCTTGGAAGAGACGTGCAAGTCGCAGTAGCTTAACAAGACAGTTTAAATGCTCCTTGGAAGAGACGAGCAGGTCGCAGTAGCTTAACAAGACGGTTTAAATGCCCCTTGGAAGAGACGTGGAGGTCGCAGTAGCTTAACAAGATGGTTTAAATGCCCCTTGGAAGAGCGGTGGAGGTCGCAGTAGCTTAACAAGACAGTTTAAATGCCCCTTGTAAGAGACGTACAGGTCGCAGTAGCTTAACAAGACCGTTTAAATGCCCCTTGGAAGAGACGTGCAGGTCGCAGTAGCTTAACAAGATGGTTTAAATTCCCCTTGGAAGAGCGTTGGAGGTCGCAGTAGCTTAACAAGATGGTTTAAATGCCCCTTGGAAGAGACATGCAGTTCGTAGCAGCTTATAAAGACGGTTTAAATGCCCCTTGGAAGAGGCTTGCAGGTCGCAGTAGCTTACCAAGACGGTTTAAATGCCCCTTGGAAGAGACGTGCAGGTCGCAGTAGCTTAACAAGATGGTTTAAATGCCCCTTGGAAGAGCGGTGGAGGTCGCAGTAGCTTAAAAAGACAGTTAAAATGCCCCTTGGAAGAGACATGCAGGTCGCAGTAGCTTAACAAGAGGGTTTAAATGCCCCTTGGAAGTGGCTTGCAGGTCGCAGTAGCTTACCAAGACGATTTAAATGCCCCTTGGAAGAGACGTGCAGGTCACAGTAGCTTAACAAGACAGTTTAAATGCCCCTTGGGAGAGGCTTGCAGGTCGCAGTAGCTTACCAAGACGACTTAAATGTCCCTTGGAAGAGACGTGCAGCTCGCAGTAGCTTAACAAGACAGTTTAAATGCCCCTTGGAAGAGCGGTGGAGGTCGCAGTAGCTTAACAAGACAGTTTAAATATCCCTTGGAAGAGACGTGCAGGTCGCAGTAGCTTAAAAGACGTTTTAAATGTCCCTTGGTAGAGACATGCAGGTCGCAGTAGCTTAACAAGATGGCTTAAATCCCCCTTGGAAGAGACGTGCAGGTCGCAGCAGCTTAACAAGAGGGTTTAAATGCCCCTTGGAATAGGCTTGCAGGTCGCAGTAGATTACCAAGACGGTTTAAATGCCCCTTGGAAGAGGCTTGCAGGTCGCAGTAGCTTAACAAGACTGTTTAAATGCCCCTTGGAAGAGACATGCAGTTCGCAGTAGCTTAATAAGATGGTTTAAATGCCCCTTGGAAGAGATGTGCAGGTCGCAGTAGCTTAATAAGACGGTTTAAATGCCCCTTGGAAGAGAGGTGGAGGTTGCAGTAGCTTAACAAGACAGTTTAAATGCCCCTTGGAAGAGAAGTGCAGGTCGCAGTAGCTGAACAAGACGGTTTAAATGCCACTTGGAAGAGACGTGCAGGGCGCAGTAGCTTAACAAGACGGTTTAAATGCCCCTTGGAAGAGTGGTGGAGGTCGCAGTAGCTTAACAAGACAGTTTCAATGCCCCTTGGAAGAGACATGCAGTTCGCAGTAGCTTAATAAGACGGTTTAAATGCCCCTTGGAAGAGATGTGCAGGTCGCAGTAGCTTAATAAGACGGTTTAAATGCCCCTTGGAAGAGCGGTGGAGGTCGCAGTAGCTTAACAAGATGGTTTAAATGCCCCTTGGAAGAGACATGCAGTTCGCAGTAGCTTAATAAGACGGTTTAAATGCCCCTTGGAAGAGACGTGCAGGTCGCAGTAGCTTAACAAGATGGTTTAAATTCCCCTTGGAAGAGCGGTGGAGGTCGCAGTAGCTTAACAAGATGGTTTAAATGCCCCTTGGAAGAGACATGCAGTTCGTAGCAGCTTATAAAGACGGTTTAAATGCCCCTTGGAAGAGGCTTCCAGGTCGCAGTAGCTTACCAAGACGGTTTAAATGCCCCTTGGAAGAGACGTGCAGGTCGCAGTAGCTTAACAAGATGGTTTAAATGCCCCTTGGAAGAGCGGTGGAGGTCGCAGTAGCTTAAAAAGACAGTTTAAATGCCCCTTGGAAGAGACATGCAGGTCGCAGTAGCTTAACAAGAGGGTTTAAATGCCCCTTGGAAGTGGCTTGCAGGTCGCAGTAGCTTACCAAGACGATTTAAATGCCCCTTGGAAGAGACGTGCAGGTCGCAGTAGCTTAACAAGACAGTTTAAATGCCACTTGGGAGAGGCTTGCAGGTCGCAGTAGCTTACCAAGACGACTTAAATGTCCCTTGGAAGAGACGTGCAGCTCGCAGTAGCTTAACAAGACATTTTAAATGCCCCTTGGAAGAGCGGTGGAGGTCGCAGTAGCTTAACAAGACAGTTTAAATATCCCTTGGAAGAGACGTGCAGGTCGCAGTAGCTTAAAAGACGTTTTAAATGTCCCTTGGTAGAGACATGCAGGTCGCAGTAGCTTAACAAGATGGCTTAAATCCCCTTTGGAAGAGACGTGCAGGTCGCAGCAGCTTAACAAGAGGGTTTAAATGCCCCTTGGAATAGGCTTGCAGGTCGCAGTAGATTACCAAGACGGTTTAAATGCCCCTTGGAAGAGGCTTGCAGGTCGCAGTAGCTTAACAGGACTGTTTAAATGCCCCTTGGAAGAGACATGCAGTTCGCAGTAGCTTAATAAGATGGTTTAAATGCCCCTTGGAAGAGATGTGCAGGTCGCAGTAGCTTAATAAGACGGTTTAAATGCCCCTTGGAAGAGAGGTGGAGGTCGCAGTAGCTTAACAAGACAGTTTAAATGCCCCTTGGAAAAGACGTGCAGGTCGCAGTAGCTGAACAAGACGGTTGAAATGCCACTTGGAAGAGACGTGCAGGGCGCAGTAGCTTAACAAGACGGTTTAAATGCCCCTTGGAAGAGTGGTGGAGGTCGCAGTAGCTTAACAAGACAGTTTCAATGCCCCTTGGAAGAGACATGCAGTTCGCAGTAGCTTAATAAGACGGTTTAAATGCCCCTTGGAAGAGATGTGCAGGTCGCAGTAGCTTAATAAGACGGTTTAAATGCCCCTTGGAAGAGAGGTGGAGGTCGCAGTAGCTTAACAAGACAGTTTAAATGCCCCTTGGAAGAGACGTGCAGGTCGCAGTTGCTGAACAAGACGGTTTAAATGCCACTTGGAAGAGACGTGCAGGTCGCAGTAGCTTAACAAGATGGTTTAAATGCCCCTTGGAAGAGACGTGCAGGTCGCAGTAGCTTAACAAGATGGTTTAAATGCCCCTTGGAACAGAGGTGCAGGTCGCAGTAGCTTAATAAGACAGTTTAAATGCCCCTTGAAAGAGAGGTGCAGGTCGCAGTAGCTTAACAAGACCGTTTAAATGCCCCTTGGAAGTGCGGTGGATGTCGCAGTAGCTTAACAAGACGGTTTAAATGCCCCTTGGAAGAGACATGCAGGTAGCAGTGGCTTAACAAGATGGTTTAAATGCTCCTTGGAAGAGACATGCAGGTCGCAGTAGCTTAACAAGACAGTTTAAATGCCCCTTGGAAAAGTGGTGGAGGTTACATTAGCTTAACAAGACAATTTAAATGCCCCTTGGAACAGACATGCAAGTCGCAGTAGCTTAAAAAGACAGTTTAAATGCGCCTTGCAAGAGACGTGCAGGTCGCAGTAGCTTAACAAGACGGTTTAAATGCCCCTTGGAATAGAAGAGCAGGTCGCAGTAGCTTAGCAAGACGGTTTAAATGCCCCTTGGAAGAGACGTGCAGATCGCAGTAGCTTAACAAGACGGTTAAAATGCCACTTGGAAGAGACGTGCAGGGCGCAGTAGCTTAACAAGACGGTTTCAATGCCCCTTGGATGAGCGGTGGAGGTCGCAGTAGCTTAACAAGACGGTTTAAATGCCCCTTGAAGGAGATGTGCAGGTCGCAGTAGCTTAACAAGACGGTTTAAATGCCCCTTCGAAGTGCGGTGGAGGTCGCAGTAGCTTAATAAGACAGTTTAAATGCCCCTTGGAAGAGACATGCAGGTCACAGCCTCTTAACAAGATTGTTTAAATGCCCCTTGGAAGAGACGTGCAGGTCGCAATAGCTTAACAAGACGGTTTAAATGTCCCTTGGTAGAGACATGCAGGTCGCAGTAGCTTAACAAGACGGTTTAAATGCCCCACGGAAGAGACGTGCCAGTCGCAGTAGCTTAAAAACGGTTTAAATGACCCTTGGGAAAGACGAGCAGGTCACATTAGCTTAACAAGACGGTTTAAATGCCCCTTGGAAGAGACGTGCAGGTTGCAGTAGCTTAACAAGACAGTTTAAATGCCCCTTGGAAGAGACGTGCAGGTCGCAGTAGCTTAAGAAGATGGTTTAAATGCCCCTTGGAAGAGACGTGAAGGTCGCAGTAGCATAACAAGATGGTTTAAATGCTCCTTGTAAGAGCGGTGGAGGTCGCAGTAGCTTAAAAAGATGGTTTAAATGCCCCTTGGAAGAGACATGCAGTTCGCAGCAGCTTAAAAAAACGGTTTAAATGCCCCTTGGAAGAGGCTTGCAGGTCACAGTAGCTTACCAAGACGGTTTAAGTGCCCCTTGGAAGAGACGTGCAGGTCGCAGTAGCTTAACAAGATGGTTTAAATGCCCCTTGGAAGAGCGGTGGAGATCGCAGTAGCTTAACAAGATGGTTTAAATGCCCCTTGGAAGAGACATGCAGTTCGCAGCAGCTTAAAAAGACGGTTTAAATGCCCCTTGGAAGAGACGTGCAGGTCGCAGTAGCTTAACAAGTTGATTTAAATGCCCCTTGGAAGAGACGTGCAGGTAGCAGTAGCTTAACAAGACTGTTTAAATGCCCCTTGTAAAAGTGGTGGAGGTTACAGTAGCTTAACAAGACGGTTTAAATGCCCCTTGGAAGTGACGTGCAAGTCGTAGTAGCTTAACAAGACGGTTTAAATGACCCTTGGAAGAGAGGTGGAAGTCGCAGTAGCTTAAAAAGACAGTTTAAATGCCCCTTGAAAGAGACGTGCAGGTCGGAGTGGCTTAACAAGACCATTTAAATGCCCCTTGGAAGTGCGGTGGATGTCGCAGTAGCTTAACAAGACGGTTTCAATGCCCCTTGGTAGAGACTTGCAGGTCGCAGCAGCTTAACAAGATGGTTTAAATGCCCCTTGGAAGAGACGTGCAGGTAGCAGTGGCTTAAGAAGATGGTTTAAATGCCCCTTGGAAGAGACATGCAGGTCGCAGTAGCTTAACAAGACAGTTTAAATGCCCCTTGGAAAAGTGGTGGAGGTTACAGTAGCTTAACAAGACAGTTTAAATGCCCCTTGGAACAGACATGCAAGTCGCAGTAGCTTAAAAAGACGGTTTAAATGCGCCTTGGAAGAGACGTGCAGGTCGCAGTAGCTTAACAAGACGGTTTAAATGCCCCTTGGAATAGAAGAGCAGGTCGCCGTAGCTTAACAAGACGGTTTAAATGCCCCTTGGAAGAAACGTGCAGGTCGCAGTATGATAACAAGGCGGTTTAAATCCCCCTTGGAAGAGACGTGCAGGTCACAGCAGCTTAACAAGAGGGTTTAAATGCCCCTTGGAATAGGCTTGCAGGTCGCAGTAGCTTACCAAGACGGTTTAATTGCCCCTTGGAAGAGTGGTGCAGGTCGCAGTAGCTTAATAAGACGGTTTAAATGCCCCTTGGAAGGGATGTGCAGGTCGCAGTAGCTTAACAAGATGGTTTAAATGCCCCTTGGAAGAGACGTGGAGGTCGCAGTAGCTTAACAAGACTGTTTAAATTCCCCTTGGAAGAGACATGCAGGTCGCAGTAGCTTAATAAGATGGTTTAAATGCCCCTTGGAAAAGTGGTGGAATTTACAGTAGCTTAAGAAGACGGTTTAAATGCTCCTTGGAAGAGGCGTGCAAGTCGCAGTAGCTTAACAAGACTGTTTAAATGCCCCTTGGAAGAGACGTGCAGGTGGCAGAAGCTAAACAAGACAGTTTAAATGCCCCTTGGAAGAGCGGTGGAGGTCGCAGTAGCTTAACAAGACAGTTTAAATGCCACTTGGAAGAAACATGCAGGTCGCAGTAGCTTAACAAGACGGTTTAAATGCCCCTTGGAAGAGACGTGTAGGTCGCAGTAGCTTAACAAGATGGTTTAAATGCCCCTTTGAAGAGACGAGCAGGTCGCAGTAGCTTAACAAGACGGTTTAAATGCCTCTCGGAAGAGACGTGCAGGTCGCAGTAGCTTAACAAGACGGTTTTAATCCCCCTTGGAAGAGACGTGCAGGTCGCAGTAGTTAACAAGAGTGTTTAAATGCCCCTTGGAATAGGCTTGCAGGCCGAATTAGCTTACCAAGACGGTTTAAATGCCCCTTGGAAAAGTGGTGGAGGTTACAGTATCTTAAAAAGACAGTTTAAATGCCCCTTGGAAGAGACGTGCAGGTCGCAGAAGTTTAACAAGACTGTTTAAATGCCCCTTGGAAGAGACGTGCAGGACGCAAAAGCTTAACAAGTCGGTTTAAATCCCCATAGGAAGAGACGTGCAGGTCGCAGTAGCTTAACAAGAGGGTTTAAATGCCCCTTGGAATAGGCTTGCAGGTCGCAGTAGCTTACCAATACGGTTTAAATGCCCCTTGGAAGAGCCGTGCAGGTCGCAGTAGCTTAACAAGATGGTTTAAATGTCCATTGGAAGAGCGGTGGAGGTCGCAGAAGCTTAACAAGACGGTTTAAATGCCCCTTGGAAGAGACGTGCAGGTCGCAGTAGCTTAATAAGACGGTTTAAATGCCCCTTGGAAGATATGTGGAGGACGCAGTAGATAAACAAGACAGTTTAAATGCCCCTTGGAAGAGACGTGCAGGTCGCAGTAGCTTAAAAAGACAGTTTAAATGCCCCTTGGAAGTGCGGAGGAGGTCGCAGTAGCTTAACAAGACGGTTTAAATGCCCGTTGGAAGAGACACGCAGGTCGCAGCAGCTTAACAAGATGGTTTAAATGCCCCTTGGAAGAGACGTGCAGGTCGCAGTAGCTTAACAAGACGGTTTAAATCCCTTGCAAGAGACATGCACGTCGCAGTAGCTTAACAAAGCGTATTAAAAGCCCCTTGGAAGAGACGTGCAGGTCACAGTAGCTTAACAAGACGGTTTATATGCCCCTTGGAAAAGTGGTGGAGGTTACAGTAGCTTAACAAGACGGTTTAATTGCCCCTTGGAAGAGACGTGCAAGTCGCTGTAGCTTAACAAGACAGTTTAAATGCCCCTTAGAAGAGACGTGCAGGTCACAGAAGCTTAACAAGACAGTTTAAATATCCCTTGAAAGAGACGTGCAGGTCACAGTAGCTTAACAAGACAGTTTAAATGCCCCTTGGAAGAGACGTGCAGGTCACAAAAGCTTAACAAGACAGTTTAAATGCCCCTTGGAAGAGACGTGCAGTTCACAGAAGCTTAACAAGACAGTTTAAATGCCCCTTGGAAGAGACGTGCAGGTCGCAGTAGCTTAACAAGATGGTTTATATGCCCCTTGGAAAAGTGGTGGAGGTTACAGTGGCTTAACAAGACGATTTAATTGCCCGTTGGAAGAGACGTGCAAGTCGCAGTAGCTTAACAAGATGGTTTAAATGCCCCTTGGAAGAGAGGTGGAGGTGGAAGTAGCTTAACAAGACGGTTCAAATGCCCCTTGGAAGTGCGGTGGAGGTCGCAGTAGCTTCACAAGACGGTTTAAATGCCCCTTGGAAGAGACGTACAGGTCGCAGTAGCTTAAAAAGACGGTTTAAATGCGCCTTGGAAGAGACGTGCAGGTCGCAGTAGCTTAAGAAGATGGTTTAAATACCCCTTGGAAGAGAGGTGGAGGTCGAAGTAGCTTAACAAGACGGTTTAAATGCCCCTTAGAAGTGCGGTGGAGGTCGCATTAGCATAACAAGACGCTTTAAATGCCCCCTGGAAGAGACGTAATGGTCGCAGTAGCTTAACAAGACGGTTTAAATGCCCCTTGGAAGTGTGGTGGAGGTCGCAGTAGCTTCACAAGACGGTTTAAATGCCACTTGGAAAAGTGTTGGAGGTTGCAGTAGATTAACAAGATGGTTTAAATGCCCCTTGGAAGTGAAGTGAAAGTCGCAGAAGCTTAACAAGACTGTTTAAATGCCCCTTAGAAGAGACGTGCAGGTCGCAGAAGCTTAACAAGATGGTTTAAATGCCCCTTGGAAGAGACGTGCAGGTCGCAGTAGCTTAACAAGATGGTTTAAATGCCACTTGGAAGTGCGGTGGAGGTCGCAATAGCTTAACAAGACGGTTTAAATGCCCCTTGGAAGAGACATGCAGGCCGCAGCAGCTTATCAAGACCGTATAAATGTCCCCTTGGAAAAGACATGCAGGTCGCAGGAGCTTAACAAAGCGTTTTAAATGCCCTTTGGAAGAGACGTGCTGGTCGCAGTAGCTTAACAAGACGGTTTAAATGCCCCTTGGAAAAGTGGTGGAGGCTACAGTAGCTTAACAAGACGATTTAAATGCCCCTTGGAAGAGACGTGAAAGTCGCAGTAGCATAACAAGACGGTTTAAATGCCCCTTAGAAGAGTGGTGCAGGTCGCAGTAGCTTAATAAGACAGCTTAAATGCCCCTTGGAAGAGACGTGCAGGTTGCAGTAGCTTAACAAGATGGTATAAATGCCCCTTGGAAGAGCGGTGGAGGTCGCAGTAGCTTAACAAGACATGTTAAAGGCCCCTTGGAAGAGACGTACAGGTTGCAGTAGCTTAACAAGACTGTTTAAATGCCCCTTGGAAGAGGCTAGCAGGCCGCAGTAGCTTACCAAGACGATTTAAATATCCCTTGGAAGAGACCTGCAGGTCGCAGTAGCTTAATAAGACAGTTTAAATGCCCCTTGGAAGAGCGGTGGAGGTCACAGTAGCTTAACAAGACAGTTTAAATGCCCCTTGGACGGACACGCAGGTCGCAGCACCTTACCAAGACTGTTTAAATACCCCTTGGAAGAGACGTGCAGGTCGCAGTAGCTTAAAAGACGTTTTAAATGCCCCATGGAAGAGACGTACAGGTCGCAGTAGCTTAACAAGACGGTTTAAATGCCCCTTGGAAAACTGGTGGAGGTTACAGTATGTTAACAAGACCGTTTAAATGCCCCTTGGAAGGGACGTGCAAGTCGCAGTAGCTTAACAAGACGGTGTAAATGCCTGTTGGAAAAGACGTGCAGGTCGCAGTAGCTTAACAAGACTGTTTAAATGCCCCTTGGAAGAGACGTGCAGGCCGCAGTAGCTTAACAAGATGGTTTAAATGCCCCTTGGAAGAGGCTTGCAGGAAGCAGTAGCTTACCAAGACGATTTAAATGCCCCTTGGAAGAGACGTGCAGGTCGCAGTAGCTTAACAAGACAGTTGAAATGCCCCTTGGAAGAGCGGTGGAGGTTGCAGTAGCTTAATAAGACAGTTTAAATGCCCCTTGGAAGAGACATGCAGGTCACAGCAACTTAACAAGATTGTTTAAATGCCCCTTGGAAGAGACGTGCAGGTCGCAGTAGCTTAACAAGACGGTTTAAATGTCCCTTGCTAGAGACATGAAGTTCGCAGTAGCTTAACAAGACGGTTTAAATGCCCCATGGAAGAGACGTGCAGGTCGCAGCAGCTTAACAAGACGGTTTAAATGACCCTTGGAAGAGACGTGCAAGTCGCAGTAGCTTAAAAAGACGGTTTAAATGCGCCTTGGAAGAGACGTGCAAGTAGCAGTAGCTTAACAAGACGGTTAAAATGCCACTTGGAAGAGACGTGCAGGGCGCAGTAGCTTAACAAGACGGTTTCAATGCCCCTTGGATGAGCGGTGGAGGTCGCAGTAGCTTAACAAGACGGTTTAAATGCCCCTTGAAGGAGACGTGCAGGTCGCAGTAGCTTAACAAGACGGTTTAAATGCCCCTTCGAAGTGCGGTGGAGGTCGCAGTAGCTTAATAAGACAGTTTAAATGCCCCTTGGAAGAGACATGCAGGTCACAGCCTCTTAACAAGATTGTTTAAATGCCCCTTGGAAGAGACGTGCAGGTCGCAATAGCTTAACAAGACGGTTTAAATGTCCCTTGGTAGAGACATGCAGGTCGCAGTAGCTTAACAAGACGGTTTAAATGCCCCACGGAAGAGACGTGCCAGTCGCAGTAGCTTAAAAACGGTTTAAATGACCCTTGGGAAAGACGAGCAGGTCACATTAGCTTAACAAGACGGTTTAAATGCCCCTTGGAAGAGACGTGCAGGTTGCAGTAGCTTAACAAGACAGTTTAAATGCCCCTTGGAAGAGACGTGCAGGTCGCAGTAGCTTAATAAGATGGTTTAAATGCCCCTTGGAAGAGACGTGAAGGTCGCAGTAGCATAACAAGATGGTTTAAATGCTCCTTGTAAGAGCGGTGGAGGTCGCAGTAGCTTAAAAAGATGGTTTAAATGCCCCTTGGAAGAGACATGCAGTTCGCAGCAGCTTAAAAAAACGGTTTAAATGCCCCTTGGAAGAGGCTTGCAGGTCGCAGTAGCTTACCAAGACGGTTTAAGTGCCCCTTGGAAGAGACGTGCAGGTCGCAGTAGCTTAACAAGATGGTTTAAATGCCCCTTGGAAGAGCGGTGGAGATCGCAGTAGCTTAACAAGATGGTTTAAATGCCCCTTGGAAGAGACATGCAGTTCGCAGCAGCTTAAAAAGACGGTTTAAATGCCCCTTGGAAGAGACGTGCAGGTCGCAGTAGCTTAACAAGTTGATTTAAATGCCCCTTGGAAGAGACGTGCAGGTAGCAGTAGCTTAACAAGACTGTTTAAATGCCCCTTGTAAAAGTGGTGGAGGTTACAGTAGCTTAACAAGACGGTTTAAATGCCCCTTGGAAGTGACGTGCAAGTCGTAGTAGCTTAACAAGACGGTTTAAATGACCCTTGGAAGAGAGGTGGAGGTCGCAGTAGCTTAAAAAGACAGTTTAAATGCCCCTTGAAAGAGACGTGCAGGTCGGAGTGGCTTAACAAGACCATTTAAATGCCCCTTGGAAGTGCGGTGGATGTCGCAGTAGCTTAACAAGACGGTTTCAATGCCCCTTGGTAGAGACTTGCAGGTCGCAGCAGCTTAACAAGATGGTTTAAATGCCCCTTGGAAGAGACGTGCAGGTAGCAGTGGCTTAAGAAGATGGTTTAAATGCCCCTTGGAAGAGACATGCAGGTCGCAGTAGCTTAACAAGACAGTTTAAATGCCCCTTGGAAAAGTGGTGGAGGTTACAGTAGCTTAACAAGACAGTTTAAATGCCCCTTGGAACAGACATGCAAGTCGCAGTAGCTTAAAAAGACGGTTTAAATGCGCCTTGGAAGAGACGTGCAGGTCGCAGTAGCTTAACAAGACGGTTTAAATGCCCCTTGGAATAGAAGAGCAGGTCGCCGTAGCTTAACAAGACGGTTTAAATGCCCCTTGGAAGAAACGTGCAGGTCGCAGTATGATAACAAGGCGGTTTAAATCCCCCTTGGAAGAGACGTGCAGGTCACAGCAGCTTAACAAGAGGGTTTAAATGCCCCTTGGAATAGGCTTGCAGGTCGCAGTAGCTTACCAAGACGGTTTAATTGCCCCTTGGAAGAGTGGTGCAGGTCGCAGTAGCTTAATAAGACGGTTTAAATGCCCCTTGGAAGGGATGTGCAGGTCGCAGTAGCTTAACAAGATGGTTTAAATGCCCCTTGGAAGAGACGTGGAGGTCGCAGTAGCTTAACAAGACTGTTTAAATGCCCCTTGGAAGAGATATGCAGGTCGCAGTAGCTTAATAAGATGGTTTAAATGCCCCTTGGAAAAGTGGTGGAATTTACAGTAGCTTAAGAAGACGGTTTAAATGCTCCTTGGAAGAGGCGTGCAAGTCGCAGTAGCTTAACAAGACTGTTTAAATGCCCCTTGGAAGAGACGTGCAGGTGGCAGAAGCTAAACAAGACAGTTTAAATGCCCCTTGGAAGAGCGGTGGAGGTCGCAGTAGCTTAACAAGACAGTTTAAATGCCACTTGGAAGAAACATGCAGGTCGCAGTAGCTTAACAAGACGGTTTAAATGCCCCTTGGAAGAGACGTGTAGGTCGCAGTAGCTTAACAAGATGGTTTAAATGCCCCTTTGAAGAGACGAGCAGGTCGCAGTAGCTTAACAAGACGGTTTAAATGCCTCTCGGAAGAGACGTGCAGGTCGCAGTAGCTTAACAAGACGGTTTTAATCCCCCTTGGAAGAGACGTGCAGGTCGCAGTAGTTAACAAGAGTGTTTAAATGCCCCTTGGAATAGGCTTGCAGGCCGAATTAGCTTACCAAGACGGTTTAAATGCCCCTTGGAAAAGTGGTGGAGGTTACAGTATCTTAAAAACACAGTTTAAATGCCCCTTGGAAGAGACGTGCAGGTCGCAGAAGTTTAACAAGACTGTTTAAATGCCCCTTGGAAGAGACGTGCAGGACGCAAAAGCTTAACAAGTCGGTTTAAATCCCCATAGGAAGAGACGTGCAGGTCGCAGTAGCTTAACAAGAGGGTTTAAATGCCCCTTGGAATAGGCTTGCAGGTCGCAGTAGCTTACCAATACGGTTTAAATGCCCCTTGGAAGAGCCGTGCAGGTCGCAGTAGCTTAACAAGATGGTTTAAATGTCCATTGGAAGAGCGGTGGAGGTCGCAGAAGCTTAACAAGACGGTTTAAATGCCCCTTGGAAGAGACGTGCAGGTCGCAGTAGCTTAATAAGACGGTTTAAATGCCCCTTGGAAGATATGTGGAGGACGCAGTAGATAAACAAGACAGTTTAAATGCCCCTTGGAAGAGACGTGCAGGTCGCAGTAGCTTAAAAAGACAGTTTAAATGCCCCTTGGAAGTGCGGAGGAGGTCGCAGTAGCTTAACAAGACGGTTTAAATGCCCGTTGGAAGAGACACGCAGGTCGCAGCAGCTTAACAAGATGGTTTAAATGCCCCTTGGAAGAGACGTGCAGGTCGCAGTAGCTTAACAAGACGGTTTAAATCCCTTGCAAGAGACATGCACGTCGCAGTAGCTTAACAAAGCGTATTAAAAGCCCCTTGGAAGAGACGTGCAGGTCACAGTAGCTTAACAAGATGGTTTATATGCCCCTTGGAAAAGTGGTGGAGGTTACAGTAGCTTAACAAGACGGTTTAATTGCCCCTTGGAAGAGACGTGCAAGTCGCTGTAGCTTAACAAGACAGTTTAAATGCCCCTTAGAAGAGACGTGCAGGTCACAGAAGCTTAACAAGACAGTTTAAATATCCCTTGAAAGAGACGTGCAGGTCACAGTAGCTTAACAAGACAGTTTAAATGCCCCTTGGAAGAGACGTGCAGGTCACAAAAGCTTAACAAGACAGTTTAAATGCCCCTTGGAAGAGACGTGCAGTTCACAGAAGCTTAACAAGACAGTTTAAATGCCCCTTGGAAGAGACGTGCAGGTCGCAGTAGCTTAACAAGATGGTTTATATGCCCCTTGGAAAAGTGGTGGAGGTTACAGTGGCTTAACAAGACGATTTAATTGCCCGTTGGAAGAGACGTGCAAGTCGCAGTAGCTTAACAAGATGGTTTAAATGCCCCTTGGAAGAGAGGTGGAGGTGGAAGTAGCTTAACAAGACGGTTCAAATGCCCCTTGGAAGTGCGGTGGAGGTCGCAGTAGCTTCACAAGACGGTTTAAATGCCCCTTGGAAGAGACGTACAGGTCGCAGTAGCTTAAAAAGACGGTTTAAATGCGCCTTGGAAGAGACGTGCAGGTCGCAGTAGCTTAACAAGATGGTTTAAATACCCCTTGGAAGAGAGGTGGAGGTCGAAGTAGCTTAACAAGACGGTTTAAATGCCCCTTAGAAGTGCGGTGGAGGTCGCATTAGCATAACAAGACGCTTTAAATGCCCCCTGGAAGAGACGTAATGGTCGCAGTAGCTTAACAAGACGGTTTAAATGCCCCTTGGAAGTGTGGTGGAGGTCGCAGTAGCTTCACAAGACGGTTTAAATGCCACTTGGAAAAGTGTTGGAGGTTGCAGTAGATTAACAAGATGGTTTAAATGCCCCTTGGAAGTGAAGTGAAAGTCGCAGAAGCTTAACAAGACTGTTTAAATGCCCCTTAGAAGAGACGTGCAGGTCGCAGAAGCTTAACAAGATGGTTTAAATGCCCCTTGGAAGAGACGTGCAGGTCGCAGTAGCTTAACAAGATGGTTTAAATGCCACTTGGAAGTGCGGTGGAGGTCGCAATAGCTTAACAAGACGGTTTAAATGCCCCTTGGAATAGACATGCAGGCCGCAGCAGCTTATCAAGACCGTATAAATGTCCCCTTGGAAAAGACATGCAGGTCGCAGTAGCTTAACAAAGCGTTTTAAATGCCCTTTGGAAGAGACGTGCTGGTCGCAGTAGCTTAACAAGACGGTTTAAATGCCCCTTGGAAAAGTGGTGGAGGTTACAGTAGCTTAACAAGACGATTTAAATGCCCCTTGGAAGAGACGTGAAAGTCGCAGTAGCATAACAAGACGGTTTAAATGCCCCTTAGAAGAGTGGTGCAGGTCGCAGTAGCTTAATAAGACAGCTTAAATGCCCCTTGGAAGAGACGTGCAGGTTGCAGTAGCTTAACAAGATGGTATAAATGCCCCTTGGAAGAGCGGTGGAGGTCGCAGTAGCTTAACAAGACATGTTAAAGGCCCCTTGGAAGAGACGTACAGGTTGCAGTAGCTTAACAAGACTGTTTAAATGCCCCTTGGAAGAGGCTAGCAGGCCGCAGTAGCTTACCAAGACGATTTAAATATCCCTTGGAAGAGACCTGCAGGTCGCAGTAGCTTAACAAGACAGTTTAAATGCCCCTTGGAAGAGCGGTGGAGGTCACAGTAGCTTAACAAGACAGTTTAAATGCCCCTTGGAAGGACACGCAGGTCGCAGCACCTTACCAAGACTGTTTAAATACCCCTTGGAAGAGACGTGCAGGTCGCAGTAGCTTAAAAGACGTTTTAAATGCCCCATGGAAGAGACGTACAGGTCGCAGTAGCTTAACAAGACGGTTTAAATGCCCCTTGGAAAACTGGTGGAGGTTACAGTATCTTAACAAGACCATTTAAATGCCCCTTGGAAGGGACGTGCAAGTCGCAGTAGCTTAACAAGACGGTGTAAATGCCTGTTGGAAAAGACGTGCAGGTCGCAGTAGCTTAACAAGACTGTTTAAATGCCCCTTGGAAGAGACGTGCAGGCCGCAGTAGCTTAACAAGATGGTTTAAATGCCCCTTGGAAGAGGCTTGCAGGAAGCAGTAGCTTACCAAGACGATTTAAATGCCCCTTGGAAGAGACGTGCAGGTCGCAGTAGCTTAACAAGACAGTTGAAATGCCCCTTGGAAGAGCGGTGGAGGTTGCAGTAGCTTAATAAGACAGTTTAAATGCCCCTTGGAAGAGACATGCAGGTCACAGCAACTTAACAAGATTGTTTAAATGCCCCTTGGAAGAGACGTGCAGGTCGCAGTAGCTTAACAAGACGGTTTAAATGTCCCTTGCTAGAGACATGAAGTTCGCAGTAGCTTAACAAGACGGTTTAAATGCCCCATGGAAGAGACGTGCAGGTCGCAGCAGCTTAACAAGACGGTTTAAATGACCCTTGGAAGAGACGTGCAAGTCGCAGTAGCTTAAAAAGACGGTTTAAATGCGCCTTGGAAGAGACGTGCAAGTAGCAGTAGCTTAACAAGACAGTTTAAATGCTCCTTGGAAGAGACGAGCAGGTCGCAGTAGCTTAACAAGACGGTTTAAATGCCCCTTGGAAGAGACGTGGAGGTCGCAGTAGCTTAACAAGACAGTTTAAATCCCCCTTGGAAGAGACGTGCAGGTCGCAGTAGCTTAACAAGATGGTTTAAATGCCCCTTGGAAGAGCGGTGGAGGTCGCAGTAGCTTAACAAGACAGTTTAAATGCCCCTTGGAAGAGACGTGCAGGTCGCAGTAGCTTAACAAGACGGTTTAAATGCACCTTGGAAGAGACGTGCAGGTCGCAGTAGCTTAACAAGATGGTTTAAATGCCCCTTGGAAGAGCGTTGTAGGTCGCAGTAGCTTAACAAGATGGTTTAAATGCCCCTTGGAAGAGACATGCAGTTCGCAGCAGCTTATAAAGACGGTTTAAATGCCCCTTGGAAGAGGCTTGCATGTCGCAGTAGCTTACCAAGACGGTTTAAATGCCCCTTTAAAGAGACGTGCAGGTCGCAGTTGCTTAACAAGATGGTTTAAATGCCCCTTGGAAGAGCGGTGGAGGTCGCAGTAGCTTAAAAAGACAGTTTAAATGCCCCTTGGAAGAGACATGCAGTTCGCAGTAGCTTAACAAGAGGGTTTAAATGCCCATTGGAAGAGGCTTGCAGGTCGCAGTAGCTTACCAAAACGATTTAAATGTCCCTTGGAAGAGAAGTGCAGCTTGCAGTAGCTTAACAAGACAGTTTATATGCCCCTTGGAAGAGCGGTGGAGGTCGCAGTAGCTTAACAAGACAGTTTAAATGCCCCTTGGAAGAGACATGCAGGTCGCAGCATCTTAACAAGACTGTTTAAATATCTTTTGGAAGAAACGTGCAGGTCGCAGTAGCTTAAAAGACGTGTTAAATGTCCCTTGGTAGAGACATGCAGGTCGCAGCAGCTTAACAAGATGGCTTAAATCCCCCTTGGAAGAGACGTGCAGGTCGCAGCAGCTTAACAAGAGGGTTTAAATGCCCCTTGGAATAGGCTTGCAGGTCGCAGTAGCTTAACAAGACGGTTTAAATGCCCCTTGGAAGAGACATGCAGTTCGCAGTAGCTTAATAAGACGGTTTAAATGCCCCTTGGAAGAGAGGTGGAGGTCGCAGTAGCTTAACAAGACAGTTTAAATGCCCCTTGGAAGAGACGTGCAGGTCGCAGTAGCTTAACAAGACGGTTTAAATGCCACTTGGAAGAGACGTGCAGGTCGCAGTAGCTTAACAAGATGGTTTAAATGCCCCTTGGAAGAGCGGTGGAGGTCGCAGTAGCTTAACAAGATGCTTTAAATGCCCCTTGAAAGAGACGTGCAGGTCGCAGTAGCTTAACAAGATGGTTTAAATGCCCCTTCGAAGTGCGGTGGAGATCACAGTAGCTTTACAAGACAGATGAAATGCCCCTTGGAAGAGCGTTGGAGGTCGCAGTAGCTTAATAAGACAGTTTAAATGCCCCTTGGAAGAGCGGTGGAGGTTGCAGTAGCTTAACAAGACGGTTTAAATACCCCTTGGAAGAGACATGCAGGTTGCAGTGGCTTAACAAGACGGTTTAAATGCCCCTTGGAAGAGACATGCAGGTCGCAGTAGCTTAACAAGTTTGTTTAAATGCCCCTTGGAAGAGACGTGCAGGTAGCAGTAGCTTAACAAGACTGATTAAATGCCCCTTGTAAAAGTGGTGGAGGTTACAGTAGCTTAACAAGACGGTTTAAATGCCCCTTGGAAGAGACGTGCAAGTCGTAGTAGCTTAAAAAGACGGTTTAAATTCCCCTTGGAGGAGCGGTGTAGGTCGCAGTAGCTTAAGAAGACAGTTAAAATGCCCCTTGAAAGAGACGTGCAGGTCGCAGTAGCTTAACAAGACCGTTTAATTGCCCCTTGGAAGGGTGGTGGATGTCGCAGTAGCTTAACAAAACGGTTTAAATGCCCCTTGGAAGAGACATGCAGGTCGCAGCAGCTTAACAAGATGGTTTAAATGCCCCTTGGAAGAGACGTGCAGGTAGCAGTGGCTTAACAAGATGGTTTAAATGCCCCTTGGAAGAGACATGCAGGTCGCAGTAGCCTAACAAGACAGTTTAAATGCCCCTTGGAAAAGTGGTGGAGGTTACAGTAGCTTAACAAGACAGTTTAAATGCCCCTTGGAAGAGACATGCAAGTCGCAGTAGCTTAAAAAGACGGTTTAAATGCGCCTTGGAAGAGACGTGCAGGTCGCAGTAGCTTAACAAGACGGTTTAAATGCCCCTTGGAAGAGACGTGCAGGTCGCAGTAGCTTAACAAGACGGTTTAAATCCCCCTTGGAAGAGGCGTGTAGGTCGCAGCAGCTTAACAAGAGGGTTTAAATGCCCCTTGGAATAGGCTTGCAGGTCGCAGTAGCTTACCAACAGGGTTTAATTGCCCCATGGAAGAGACGTGCAGGTCGTAGTAGCTTGAAAAGACTGTTTAAATGCCCATTGGAAGAGTGGTGCAGGTCGCAGTAGCTTAATAAGACGGTTTAAATGCCCCTTGGAAGAGATGTGCAGGTCGCAGTAGCTTAACAAGATGGTTTAAATGCCCCTTGGAAGAGCGGTGGAGGTCGCATTAGCTTAACAAGACGGTTTAATTGCCCATTGGAAGAGACGTGCAGGTCGCAGTAGCTTAATAAGACCGTTTAAATGCCCCTTGGAAGAGAGGTGGAGGTCGCAGTAGCTTAACAAGACAGTTTAAATGCCCCTTGGAAGAGACGTGCAAGTTGCAGACGCTTAACAAGACGGTTTAAATGCCACTTGGAAGAGACGTGCAGGTCACAGTAGCTTAACAAGGCGGTTTAAATGTCCCTTGGAAGAGCGGAGGAGGTCGCAGTAGCTTAACAAGACAGTTTAAATGCCCCTTGAAAAAGACGTACAAGGCGCAGTAACTTAACAAGACTGTTTAAATGCCCCTTAGATGAAACGTGCAGGTGGCAGAAGCTTAACAAGACGGTTTAAATGCCCATTGGAAGTGTGGTGGAGGTCGCAGTAGCTTAACAAGACGGTTTAAATGCCCCTTGGTTGAGACATGCAGGTCGCAGCAGCTTAACAAGACCGTTTAAATAACCCTTGGAACAGACGTGGAGGTCGCAGTAGCTTAACAAGATGGTTTAAATGCCCCTTGGAAGAGACGTGCAGGTCGCAGTAGCTTAACAAGACAGTTTAAATGCCCCTTGGAAGAGACGTGCAGGTCGCAGTAGCTTAACAAGACGGTTTAAATGCCCCAAGGAAGAGACGTGCAAGTCGCAGTAGCTTAAAAAGACGGTTTAAATGCCCCTTGGAAGAGACGTGCAGGTCGCAGTAGCTAAACAAGACGGTTTAAATGCCCCTTGGAAGAGACGAGCAGGTCGCAGAAGCTTAACGAGACGGTTTAAATGCCCCTTGGAAGAGACGTGCAGGTCGCAGTAGCTTAACAAGACGGTTTAAATCCCCCTTGGAAGAGACGTGCAGGTCGCAGTAGCTTAACAAGACTGTTTAAATGCCCCGTGGAATAGGCTTGCAGGCCGCATTAGCTTACCAAGACGGTTTAAATGCCCCTTGGAAAATTGGTGGAGGTTACAGTATCTTAACAAGACAGTTTAAATGCCCCTTGGAAGAAACGTGCAGGTCGCAGTAGCTTAACAAGTCGGTTTAAATCCCCCTAAATAGAGACGTGCAGGTCGCAGTAGCTTAACAAGAGGGTTTAAATGCCCCTTGGAATAGGCTTGCAGGTCGCAGTAGCTTACCAATACGGTTTAAATGCCCCTTGGAAGAGCCGTGCAGGTCGCAATAGCTTAACAAGAAAGCTTTAAATGTCCATTGGAAGAGCGGTGGAGGTCGCAGAAGCTTAACAAGACGGTTTAAATGCCCCTTTAAATAGACTAGCAGGTCGCAGTAGCTGAACAAGACTGTTTAAATGCCCTTTGGAAGAGACGTGCAGGTCGCAGTAGCTTAACAAGTCGGTTTAAATCCCCCTAGGAAGAGACGTGCAGGTCGCAGTAGCTTAACAAGATGGTTTAAATGCCACTTGGAAGAGACGTGCAGGTCGCAGTAGCTTAAAAAAACTGTTTAAATGCCCCTTGGAAGTGCGGAGGAGGTCGCAGTAGCTTAACAAGACGGTTTCAATGCCCCTTGGAAGAGACACGCAGGTCGCAGCAGCTTAACATGATGGTTTAAATGCCCCTTGGAAGAGACGTGCAGGTCGCAGTAGCTTAACAAGACTGTTTAAATGCCCCTTGGAAGAAACGTGCAGGTCACAGTAGCTTAACAAGACGGTTTATATGCCCCTTGGAAAATTGGTGGAGGTTACAGTAGCTTAACAAGACGGTTTAAATGCCCCTTGGAAGAGACGTGCAAGTCGCAGTAGCTTAACAAGACAGTTTAAATGCCCATTAGAAGAGACGTGCAGGTCACAGAAGCTTAACAAGACAGTTTAAATGCCCCTTGAAAGAGACGTGCAGGTCACAGTAGATTATCAAGACGGTTTAAATGCCCCTTGGAAGAGACGTGCAGGTCGCAGTAGCTTAACAAGACAGTTTAAATGCCCCTTGGAAGAGACGTGCAGGACACAGTAGCTTAACAAGACGGTTTATATGCCCCTTGGAAAATTGGTGGAGGTTACAGTATCTTAACAAGACGGTTTAAATGCCCCTTGGAAGAGACGTGCAAGTCGCAGTAGCTTAACAAGACAGTTTAAATGCCCCTTAGAAGAGACGTGCAGGTCACAGAAGCTTAACAAGACAGTTTAAATGCCCCTTGAAAGAGACGTGCAGGTCACAGTAGCTTATCAAGACGGTTTAAATGCCCCTTGGAAGTGCGGTGGAGGTCGCAGTAGCTTAACAAGATGGTTTAAATGCCCCCTGGAAGAAACATGCAGGTCGCAGCAGCTTAACAAGACCGTTAAAATGCCCCTTGGAAGAAACATGCAGGTCGCAGTAGCTTAACAAGACGGTTTAAATGCCCCTTGGAAGAGACATGCAGGCCGCAGCAGCTTAACAAGACCGTATAAATGCCCCTTGAAAGAGACGTGCAGGTCGCAGTAGCTTAACAAGACGGTTTAAATGCACCTTGGAAAAGACATGCAGGTCGCAGTAGCTTAACAAAGCGTTTTAAATGCCCTTTGGAAGAGACGTGCTGGTCGCAGTAGCTTAACAAGACGGTTTAAATGCCCCTTGGAAAAGTGGTGGAGGTTACAGTAGCTTAACAAGACGATTTAAATGCCCCTTGGAAGAGACGTGAAAGTCGCAGTAGCATAACAAGACGGTTTAAATGCCCCATAGAAGAGACGTGCTGGTCGCAGTAGCTTAATAAGACAGCTTAAATGCCCATTGGAAGAGGCGTGCAGGTTGCAGTAGCTTAACAAGATGGTTTAAATGCCCCTTGGAAGAGCGGTGGAGGTCGCAGTAGCTTAACAAGACAGGTTAAATGCCCCTTGGAAGAGACGTGCAGGTCGCAGTAGCTTAACAAGACTGTTTAAATGTCCCTTGGAGGAGGCTTACAGGCCGCAGTAGCTTTCCAAGACGATTTAAATGTCCCTTGGAAGAGAACTGCAGGTCGCAGTAGCTTAACAAGACAGTTTAAATGTCCCTTGGAAGAGCGGTGGAGGTCGCAGTAGCTTAACAAGACAGTTTAAATGCCCCTTGGAAGGACATGCAGGTCGCAGCACCTTAACAAGACTGTTTAAATGCCCCTTGGAAGAGACGTGCAGGTCGCAGTAGCTTAAAAGACGTTTTAAATGTCCCTTGGTAGAGACATGCAGGTAGCAGTAGCTTAACAAGACGGTTTAAATGCCCCATGGAAGAGCGGTGTAGGTCGCAGTAGCTTAACAAGACGGTTTAAATGCCCCATGGAAGAGACGTGCAGGTCGCAGTAGCTTAACAAGACGGTTTAAATACCCCTTGGAAAAGTGGTGGAGGTTACAGTAGCTTAACAAGACCGTTTAAATGCCCCTTGGAAGAGACGTGCAAGTCGCAGTAGCTTAACAAGACGGTGTAAATGCCCCTTGGAAGAGCGGAGGAGGTCGCAGTAGCTTAACAAGACAGTTTAAATGCCCCTTGAAAAAGACGTACAAGGCGCAGTAGCTTAACAAGACTGTTTAAATGCCCCTTAGAAGAAACGTGCAGGTGGCAGAAGCTTAACAAGACGGTTTAAATGCCCATTGGAAGTGTGGTGGAGGTCGCAGTAGCTTAACAAGACGGTTTAAATGCCCCTTGGTTGAGACATGCAGGTCGCAGCAGCTTAACAAGACCGTTTAAATAACCCTTGGAACAGACGTCGAGGTCGCAGTAGCTTAACAAGATGGTTTAAATGCCCCTTGGAAGAGACGTGCAGGTCGCAGTAGCTTAACAAGACAGTTTAAATGCCCCTTGGAAGAGACGTGCAGGTCGCAGTAGCTTAACAAGACGGTTTAAATGCCCCAAGGAAGAGACGTGCAAGTCGCAGTAGCTTAAAAAGACGGTTTAAATGCCCCTTGGAAGAGACGTGCAGGTCGCAGTAGCTAAACAAGACGGTTTAAATGCCCCTTGGAAGAGACGAGCAGGTCGCAGAAGCTTAACGAGACGGTTTAAATGCCCCTTGGAAGAGACGTGCAGGTCGCAGTAGCTTAACAAGACGGTTTAAATCCCCCTTGGAAGAGACGTGCAGGTCGCATTAGTTTAACAAGACTGTTTAAATGCCCCGTGGAATAGGCTTGCAGACCGCATTAGCTTACCAAGACGGTTTAAATGCCACTTGGAAAATTGGTGGAGGTTACAGTATCTTAACAAGACCGTTTAAATGCCCCTTGGAAGAGACGTGCAAGTCGCAGTAGCTTAACAAGACGGTGTAAATGCCCCTTGGAAGAGCGGTGGAGGTCGCAGTAGCTTAACAAGACGGTTTAAATGCCCCATGGAAGAGACGTGCAGGTCGCAGTAGCTTAACAAGACGGTTTAAATACCCCTTGGAAAAGTGGTGGAGGTTACAGTAGCTTAACAAGACCGTTTAAATGCCCCTTGGAAGAAACGTGCAAGTCGCAGTAGCTTAACAAGACGGTTTAAATGCCCCTTGGAAGAGCGGTGGAGGTCGCAGTAGCTTAACAAGACGGTTTAAATGCCCCATGGAAGAGACGTGCAGGTCGCAGTAGCTTAACAAGACGGTGTAAATGCCCCTTGGAAAAGACGTGCAGGTCGCAGTAGCTTAACAAGACGGTGTAAATGCCCCTTGGAAAAGACGTGCAGGCCGCAGTAGCTTAAGAAGATGGTTTAAATGCCCCTTGGAAGAGACATGCAGGTCGCAGTAGCTTAACAAGATGGTTTAAATGCCCCTTGGAAGAGACATGCAGGTCGCAGTAGCTTAACAAGACAGTTGAAATGCCCCTTGGAAGAGCGCTGGAGGTCGCAGTAGCTTAATAAGACAGTTTAAATGCCCCTTGGAAGAGACATGCAGGTCACAGCATCTTAACAAGATTGTTTACATGCCCCTTGGAAGAGACGTGCAGGTCGCAGTCGCTTAACAAGACGGTTTAAATGTCCCTTGCTAGAGACATGCAGGTCGCAGTAGCTTAACAAGACGGTTTAAATGCCCCATGGAAGAGACGTGCAGGTCGCAGTAGCTTAACAAAACGGTTTAAATGACCCTTGGAAGAGACGTGGAAGTCGCAGAAGCTTAAAAAGACGGTTTAAATGCGCCTTGGAAGAGACGTGCAAGTCGCAGTAGCTTAACAAGACAGTTAAATGCTCCTTGGAAGAGACGTGCAGGTCGCAGTAGCTTAACAAGATGGTTTAAATGCCCCTTGGAAGAGCGGTGGAGGTCGCAGTAGCTTAACAAGATGGTTTAAATGCCCCTTGGAAGAGACATGCAGTTCGCAGCAGCTTATAAAGACGGTTTAAATGCCCCTTGGAAGAGGCTTGCAGGTCGCAGTAGCTTACCAAGACGGTTTAAATGCCCCTTGGAAGAGACGTGCAGGTCGCAGTAGCTTAACAAGATGGTTTAAATGCCCCTTGGAAGAGCGGTGGAGGTCGCAGTAGCTTAAAAAGACAGTTTAAATGCCCCTTGGAAGAGACGTTCAGGTCGCAGTAGCTTAACAAGAGGGTTTAAATGCCCCTTGGAAGAGGCTTGCAGGTCGCAGTAGCTTACCAAGACGACTTAAATGCCCCTTGGAAGAGACGTGCAGGTCGCAGTAACTTAACAAGACAGTTTAAATGCCCCTTGGAAGAGGCTTGCAGGTCGCAGTAGATTAACAAGAGGGTTTAAATGCCCCTTGGAAGAGGCTTGCAGGTCGCAGTAGCTTACCAAGACGATTTAAATGTCCCTTGGAAGAGACGTGCAGCTCGCAGCAGCTTAACAAGACAGTTTAAATGCCCCTTGGAAGAGCGGTGGAGGTCGCAGTAGCTTAACAAGACAGTTTAAATGCCCCTTGGAAGACACATGCAGGTCGCAGCACCTTAACAAGACTGTTTAAATATCCCTTGGAAGAGACGTGCAGGTCGCAGTAGCTTAAAAAACGTTTTAAATGTCCCTTGGTAGAGACATGCAGGTCGCAGTAGCTTAACAAGATGGCTTAAATCCCCCTTGGAAGAGACGTGCAGGTCGCAGCAGCTTAACAAGACTGTTTAAATGCACCTTAGAAGAGACGCGCAGGTGGCAGAAGCTAAACAAAAGACAGTTTAAATGCCCCTTGGAAGAGACGTGCAGGTCGCAGTAGCTTAACAAGATGGTTTAAATGCCCCTTGGAAGAGCGGTGGAGGTCGCAGTAGCTTAAGAAGACAGTTTAAATGCCCCTTGGAAGAGATGTGCAGGTTGCAATAGCTTAATAAGAGGGTTTAAATGCCCCTTGGAAGTTACGTGCAGGTCACAGTAGCTGAATAAGATGGTTTAAATGCCCCGTGGAATAGGCTTGCAGGTCGCAGTAGCTTACCAAGACGATTTAAATGCCCCTTGGCAGGGACGTGCAGGTCGCAGTAGCTTAACAAGCCAGTTTAAATGCCGCTTGGAAGAAACATGCAGGTCGCAGTAGCTTAACAAGACGGTTTAAATGCCCCTTCGAAGTGCGGTGGGGGTCGCGGTAGCTTACCAAGACGGTTTAAATGCCCATTGGAAGAGACATGCAGGTCGCAGGAGCTTAACAAGACGGTTTAAATGCCCCTTGGAAGAGACGTGGAGGTCGCAGTAGCTTAACAAGACGGTTTAAATGCCCCTTGGAAGAGACATGCAGGTCGCAGTAGCTTAAGAAGACGGTTTAAATGCCCCTTGGAAAAGTCGTGGAGGTTACAGTAGATTAAGATGACGGTTTAAATGCCCCTTCGATGAGACGTGCAAGTCGCAGTAGCTTAACAAGACTGTTTAAATGCCCCTTAGTAGAGACGTGCAGGTCACAGAAGCTTAACAAGACGGTTTACATGCCGCTTGGAAGAGACATGCAGGTCGCAGCAGCTTAACAAGACGGTTTAAATGCCCCTTGGAAGAGACGTGGAGGTCGCAGTAGCTTAACAAGACTGTTTAAATGCCCTTGGAAGAGACATGCAGATCGCAGTAGCTTAACAAGATGGTTTAAATGCCCCTTGGAAAAGTGGTGGAATTTACAGTAGCTTAAGAAGACGGTTTAAATGCCCCTTGGTAGAGACGTGCAAGTCGCAGTAGCTTAACAAGACTGTTTAAATGCCCCTTAGAAGAGACGCGCAGGTGGCAGAAGCTAAACAAAAGACAGTTTAAATGCCCCTTGGAAGAGACGTGCAGGTCGCAGTAGCTTAACAAAATGGTTTAAATGCCCCTTGGAAGAGCGGTGGAGGTCGCAGTAGCTTAAGAAGACAGTTTAAATGCCCCTTGGAAGAGATGTGCAGGTTGCAATAGCTTAATAAGAGGGTTTAAATGCCCCTTGGAAGTTACGTGCAGGTCACAGTAGCTGAATAAGATGGTTTAAATGCCCCGTGGAATAGGCTTGCAGGTCGCAGTAGCTTACCAAGACGATTTAAATGCCCCTTGGAAGGGACGTGCAGGTCGCAGTAGCTTAACAAGACAGTTTAAATGTCCTTTGGAAGAGCGGTGGAGGTCGCAGTAGCTTAACAAGACAGTTTAAATGCCACTTGGAAGAAACATGCAGGTCGCAGTAGCTTAACAAGACGGTTTAAATGCCCCGTGGAAGAGAGGTGCAGGTCGCAGTAGCTTAACAAGATGGTTTAAATGCCCCTTGGAAGAGCGGTGGAGGTCGCAGTAGCTTAAGAAGACAGTTTAAATGCCCCTTGGAAGAGATGTGCAGGTTGCAATAGCTTAATAAGAGGGTTTAAATGCCCCTTGGAAGTTACGTGCAGGTCACAGTAGCTGAATAAGATGGTTTAAATGCCCCCTTGGAATAGGCTTGCATGTCGCAGTAGCTTAACAAGACGGTTTAAATGCCCCTTATAAGAGACGTGCAAGTTACAGTAGCTTAACAAGACGGTTTAAATGCCCCTTGGAATAGAAGAGCAGGTCGCAGTATCTTAACAAGACGGTTTAAAAGCCCCTTGGAAGAGATGTGCAGGTCGCAGTAGCTTAACAAGATGGTTTAAATGCCCCTTGGAAGAGCGGTGGAGGTCGCAGTAGCTTATCAAGATGGTTTAAATGCCCCTTGGAAGAGACATGCAGGACGCAGCAGCTTAAAAAGACGGTTTAAATGCCCCTTGGAAGAGACGTGCAGGTCGCAGAGGCTTAACAAGACGGTTTAAATGCCCCTTGGAAGAGCGGTGCATGTCGCAGTAGCTTAACAAGATGGTTTAAATGCCCCTTGGAAGAGCGGTGGAGGTCGCATTAGCTTAACAAGACAGTTTAAATGCACCTTGGAAGAGACGTGCAGGTCGCAGTAGCTTAACAAGAAGGTTTAAATGCCCCTTGGAATACACGAGCAGATCGCAGTAGCTTAACAAGACGGTTTAAATGCCCCTTGGAAGAGACGTGCAGGTCGCAGTAGCTTAACAAGACGGTTTAAATCCCCATTGGAAGAGACGTGCAGGTCGCAGCAGCTTAACAAGAGGGTTTAAATGCCCCTTGGAATAGGCTTGCAGGTCGCAGTAGCTTAACAAGATGGTTTAAATGCGCCTTGGAAGAGACTTGCACGTCGCAGTAGCTTAACAACACGGTTTAAATTCCCCTTGGAAGAGTGGTGGAGGTCGCAGTAGCTTAACAAGACAGTTTAAATGACCCTTGGAAGAGACATGCAGGTCGCAGTAGCATAATAAGACGGTTTAAATGCCCCTTGGAAGAGATGTGCAGGTCGCAGTAGCTTAATAAGACGGTTTAAATGCCCCTTGGAAGATAGGTGGAGGTCGCAGTAGCTTAACAAGATGATTTAATTGCCCCTTGGAAGACACGTGCAGGTCGCAGTAGCTTAACAAAACGGTTTAAATGCCCCTTGGAAGTGCGGTGGAGGTCGCAGTAGCTTAACAAGACGGTTTAAATGCCCCTTGGAATAGACATGCAGGTCACAGCAGCTTAACAAGACGGTTTAAATGCCCCTTGGAAGAGACGTGGAGGTCGCAGTAGCTTAACAAGACGGTTTAAATGCCCCTTGGAAGAGCGGTGGAGGTCGCAGTAGCTTAACAGGACAGTTTAAATGCCCCTTGAAAGAGACGTGCAGGTCGCAGTAGCTTAACAAAACGGTTTAAATGCCACTTGGAAGAGACGTGCAGGTCGCAGTAGCTTAACAAGACAGTTTAAATGCCTCTTGAAAGAGACGTGCAGGTCACAGTAGCTTAACAAGATGGTTTAAATGCCCCTTGGAAGTGCGGTGGAGGTCGCAGTAGCTTAACAAGATGGTTTAAATGCCCCTTGGAATAGACATGCAGGTCACAGCAACTTAACAAGACGGTTTAAATGCCCCTTGGAAGAGACGTGGAGGTCGCAGTAGCTTAACAAGACGGTTTAAATGCCCCTTGGAAGAGACATGCAGGTCACAGCAGCTTAACAAGACGGTTTAAATGCCCCTTGGAAGAGCGGTGGAGGTCGCAGTAGCTTAACGAGACAGTTTAAATGCCTCTTGAAAAAGACGTGCAGGTCGCAGTAGCTTAACAAGACGGTTTAAATGCCCCTTGGAAGTGCGGTGGAGGTCGCAGTAGCTTAACAAGACGGTTTAAATGCCCCTTGGAAAAGTGGTGGAGGTTACAGTAGCTTAAGAACACGGTTTAAATGCCCCATGGAAGAGATGTGCAAGTCGCAGTAGCTTAACAAGACTGTTTAAATGCCTCATGGAAGTGCGGTGGAGGTCGCAGTAGCTTAAAAAGACGGTTTAAATGCCCCTTGGAAGAGACGTGCAGGTCGTAGAGGCTTAACAAAACGATTTAAATGCCGCTTGGAAGAGGCATGCAGGTCGCATTAGCTTAACAAGACGGTTTAAAAGCCCCTTGGAAGAGAAGTGCAAGTCGCAGTAGCTTAAAAGACGGTTTAAATGCCCCTTGGAAAAGTGGTGGAGGTTACAGTAGCTTAACACGATGGTTTAAATGCCCCTTGGAAGAGACGTGCAGGTCGCAGTAGCTTAACAAGACTTGTTTAAATGGCCCTTGGAAGAGACATGCAGGTCGCAGTAGCTTAACAAGATGGTTTAAATGCCCCTTGGAAGAGACGATCAAGTATCAGGAGCTTAAAAAGAAGGTTTAAATGCGCCTTGGAAGAGAAGTGCAGGTCGCAGTAGCATAACAAGACGGTTTAAATGCCCCTTGGAAGAGACGAGCAGGTCGCAGTAGCTTAACAAGATGGTTTAAATCCCCCTTGGAAGAGACATGCAGGTCAGAGGATCTTAACAAGAGGGTTTAAATGCCCCTTAGAATAGGCTTGCAGGTCGCAGTAGCTTAACAAGACAGTTTAAATGCCCCTTGGAAGAGACGTGTAGGTCGCAGTAGCTTATCAAGACGGTTTAAATGCCCCGTGGATAAGTGGTGGAGGTTACAGTAGCTTAACAAGACGGTTTAAATGCCACTTGGAAGAGAAGTGCAAGTTACAGTAGCTTAACAAGACGGTTTAAATGCCCCTTGGAAGAGATGTGCAGGTCGCAGTAGCTTAGCAAGATGGTTTAAATGCCCCTTGGAAGAGCGGTGGAGGTCGCAGTAGCTTATCACGATGGTTTAAATGCCCCTTGGAAGAGACATGCAGGTCGCAGCAGCTTAAAAAGACGGTTTAAATGACCCTTGGAAGAGACGTGCAAGTCGCAGAGGCTTAACAAGACGGTTTAAATGCCCCTTGGAAGAGACATGCAGGTCGCAGTAGCTTAACAAGACGGTTTAAAAGCCCCTTGGAAGAGACGTGCAAGTCGCAGTAGCTTAACAAGACGGTTTAAATGCCCCTTGGAAAAGTGGTGGAGGTTACAGTAGCTTAACAAGACAGTTTAAATGCCCCTTGGAAGAGACGATCAAGTCGCAGGAGCTTAAAAAGAGGGTTTAAATGCCCCTTAGAAAAGGCTTGCAGGTCGCAGTAGCTTAACAATACAGTTTAAATGCCCCGTGGAAGAGACGTGCAGGTCGCAGTAGCTTAATAAGACGGTTTAAATCCCGTTTGGAAGAGACGTGAAAGTCGCAGTAGCTTAACAAGATGGTTTAAATGCCCCTTGGAAGAGCGGTGGAGGTCGCAGTAGCTTAACAAGATGGTTTAAATGCCCCTTGGAAGAGCGGTGGAGGTCGCAGTAGCTTAATAAGACGGTTTAAATGCCCCTTGGAAGAGACGTGCAGGTCGCAGTAGCTTAACAAGATGGTTTAAAAGCCCCTTGGAAGAGACGTTCAAGTCACAGCAGCGTAAAAAGACTGTTTAAATGCGCCTTGGAAGAGACGTGCAGGTCGCAGAAGCTTAACAAGACGCTTTAAATGCCCCTTGGAAGAGAGGTGGAGGTCGCAGTAGCTTAACAAGACAATTTCAATGCCCCTTGGAAGAGACGTGCAGGTCGCAGTAGCTTAACAAGAGGGTTTAAATGCCCCTTTCAAGAGACGTGCAGGTCGCAGGAGCTTAACAAGAGGTTTTAAATGCCCGTTAGAAGAGACGTGCAGGTCGCAGTAGCTTAACAAGACAGTTTAAATGCTCCTTGGAAGAGCGGTGGAGGTCGCAGTAGCTTAACAAGACAGTTTAAATGCCATTTGGAAGAAACATGTAGGTCGAAGCAGCTTAACAAGACTGTTTAAATGCCCCTAGGAAAAGATATGCAGGTCTCAGAGACTTAACAAGACGGTTTAAATGCCCCTTGGAAGAGACATGCAGGTCGCAGTAGCTTAACAAGACGGTTTAAATGCCCCTTGGAAGAGACGTGCAGGTCGCAGTAGCTTAACAAGAGGGATTAAATGCCCCGTGGAAAAGTGGTGGAGGTTACAGTAGCTTAACAAGATGGTTTAAATGCCCCTTGGCAGAGACTTGCAAGTTACAGTAGCTTAACAAGACGGATTAAATGCCCCTTGGAAGAGATGTGCAGGTCGCAGTAGCTTAACAAGATGGTTTAAATGCCCCTTGGAAGAGCGGTGGATTTCGCAGAAGCTTAACACGATGGTTTAAATGCCCCTTGGAAGAGACATGCAGGTTGCAGCAGCTTAAAAAGACGGTTTAAATGCCACTTGGAAGAGACGTGCAGGTCGCAGTAGCTTAACAAGACGGTTTAAATGCCGCTTGGAAAAGTGGTGGAGGTTACAGTAGCTTAACAAGATGGTTTAAATGCCACTTGGAAGAGACGGTCAAGTCGCAGGAGCTTAAAAAGAAGGTTTAAATGCGCCATGGAAGAGAACTGCAGGTCGCAGTAGCATAACAATACGGTTTAAATTCCCCTTGGAAGAGACATGCAGGTCACAGTAGCTTAACAAGACGGTCTAAATGCCCCTTGGAAGAGACGTGCAGGTAGCAGTAGCTTAACAAGACGGTTTAAATGCCCCTTGGAAGAGACCTGCAGGTAGCAGTAGCTTAACAAGACGGTTTAAATCCCCCTTGGAAGAGACATGCAGGTCGCAGTAGCTTAAAAAGAAGGTTTAAATGCCCCTTGGAAGAGACGAGCAGGTCGCAGTAGCTTAACAAGACGGTTTAAATTGGCCTTGGAAGAGACATGCAGGTCACAGTTGCTTAACCAGATGGTTTAAATGCCCCTTGGAAGAGATGTGCAGGTCGCAGTAGCTTAACAAGATGGTTTAAATGCCCCTTGGAAGAGCGGTGGAGGTCTCAGTAGCTTATCACGATGGTTTAAATGCCCCTTGGAAGAGACATGCAGGTTGCAGAGGCTTAGCAAGACGGTTTAAATGCCCCTTGGAAGAGACATGCAGGTCGCAGTAGCTTAACAAGACGGTTTAAATGCCCCTTGGAAAAGTGGTGGAGGTCGCAGTAGCTTAAAAAGATGGTTTAAATGCCCCTTGGAAGAGACGATCAAGTCGCAGGAGCTTAAAAAGAGGGTTTAAATGCACCTTAGAATAGGCTTGCAGGTCGCAGTAGCTTAACAATACAGTTTAAATGCCCCGTGGAAGAGACGTGCAGGTCGCAGTAACTTAATAAGACGGTTTAAATGCCCCTTGGAAGAGACGAGCAAGTCGCAGTAGCTTAACAAGACGGTTTAAATGCCCCTTGGAAGTGACGTGCATGTAGCAGTAGCTTAACAAGACGGTTTAAATCCCCCTTGGAAGAGACATGCAGGTCGCAGGATCTTAACAAGACGGTTTAAATGCACCTTGGAAGAGACATGCAGGTCGCAGTAGCTTAACAAGACGGTTTAAAAGCCCCTTGGAAGAGACGTGCAGGTAGCAGTAGCTTAACAAGACGGTTTAAATCCCCCTTGGAAGAGACATGCAGGTCGCAGGATCTTAACAAGAGGGTTTAAATGCCCCTTAGAATAGGCTTGCAGGTCGCAGTAGCTTAACAGTACAGTTTAAATGCCCCGTGGAAGAGACGTGCAGGTCGCAGTAACTTAATAAGACGGTTTAAAGGCCCTTTGGAAGTGACGTGCAGGTAGCAGTAGCTTAACAAGACGGTTTAAATCCCCCTTGGAAGAGACATGCAGGTCGCAGGATCTTAACATGAGGGTTTAAATGCCCCTAAGAATAGTCTTGCAGGACGCAGTAGCTTAACAATACAGTTTAAATGCCCCATGGAAGAGAGGTGGAGGTCGCAGTAGCTTAACAAGACAGTTTAAATGCCCCTTGGAAGAGACGTGCAGGTCGCAGTAGCTTAACAAGACAGTTTAAATGCCACTTGGAAGAGACGTGCAGGTCGCAGTAGGTTAACAAGACGGTTTACATGCCCCTTGGAAGAGCGGTGGAGGTCGCAGTAGCTTAACAAGACAGGTTAAATGCCCCTTGACAGAGATGTGCAGGTCGCAGTAGCTTAACAAGACGGTTTAAATGCCCCTTGGAAGTGCGGTGGAGGTCGCAGTAGCTTAACAAGATGGTTTAAATGCCCCTTGGAAGAGACATGCTGGTCGCAGCAGCTTAACAAGACGGTTTAAATGCCCCTTGGAAGAGACGTGCAGGTCGCAGTATCTTAACAAGACGGTTTAAATGCCCCTTGGAAGAGACATGCAGGTCGCAGTAGCTTAACAAGACGGCTATATGCCCCTTGGAAGAGACGTGCAGGTCGCAGTAGCTTAACAAGACTGTTTAAATGCCCATTGGAAAAGTGGTGGAGGTTTCAGTAGATTACCAAGATGGTTTAAATGCACCTTGGAAGAGACGTGCAGGTCGCAGTAGCTTAAAAAGACAGTTTTAATGCACCTTGGAAGAGACGTGCAGGTCGCAGTAGCTTAACAAGACGGTTTAAATGCCCCTTGGAAGAGACGTGCAGGTCGCAGTAGCTTAACAAGACGGTTTAAATCCCTCTTTGAAGAGATGTGCAGGTCGCAGTAGCTTAACAAGAGGGTTTAAATGCCTCTTGGAATAAGCTTGCTGGTCGCAGCAGCTTAACAAGATGGTTTAAATGCCCCTTGGAAGAGACGTGCAGGTCGCAGTACCTTAACAAGACGGTTTAAATGCCCCTTGGAAGAGACGTCCAGGTAGCAGTAGCTTAACAAGGCGGTTTAAATTCCCCTTGGAAGAGACATGCAGGTCGCAGTAGCTTAACAAGACGGTTTAAATTCCCCTTGGAAGACACGTGCAGGTAGCAGTAGCTTAACAAGACGGTTTAAAAGCCCCTTGGAAGAGACATGCAGGTCGCAGGATCTTAACAAGAGAGTTTAAATGCCCCTTAGAATAGGCTTGCAGGTCGCAGTAACTTAACAAGACAGTTTTAATGCCCCTTGGAAGAGACGTGCAAGTCGCAGTAGCTTAAAAAGATGGTTTAAATGCGCCTTGGAAGAGATGTGCAGGTCGCAGTAGCTTAACAAGACGGTTTAAATGCACCTTGGAAGAGACGTGCTGATCACAGTAGCTTAACAAGACGGTTTAAATCCCCCTTGGAAGAGACGTGCAGGTCGCAGTAGCTTAACAAGATGGTTTAAATGCCCCTTGGAAGAGCGGTGAAGGTCGCAGTAGCTTAACACGATGGTTTAAATGCCCCTTGGAAGAGACATGCAGGTCGCAGCAGCTTAAAAAGACGGTTTAAATGCCCCTTGGAAGAGACGTGCAGGTCACAGAGGCTTAACAAAATGATTTAAATGCCCCTTGGAAGAGGCATGCAGGTCGCAGTAGCTTAACAAGAAGATTTAAAAGCCCCTTGGAAGAGAAGTGCAAGTCGCAGTAGCTTAAAAGACGGTTTAAATGCCCCTTGGAAAAGTGGTGGAGGTTACAGTAGCTTAACAAGATGGTTTAAATGACCCTTGAAAGAGACGTGCAGGTCGCAGTAGCTTAACAAGACGGTTTAAATGCCCCTTGGAAGAGACGATCAAGTGTCAGGAGCTTAAAAAGAAGGTTTAAATGCGCCTTGGAAGAGAAGTGCAGGACGCAGTAGCATAACAAGACGGTTTAAATGCCCCTTGAAAGAGACGAGCAGGTCGCAGTAGCTTAACAAGACGGTTTAAATGCCCCTTGGAAGAGACGTGCAGGTAGCAGTAGCTTAACAAGACGGTTTAAATCCCCCTTGGAAGAGACATGCAGGTCAGAGGATCTTAACAAGAGGGTTTAAATGCCCCTTAGAATAGGCTTGCCGGTCGCAGTAGCTTAACAAGACAGTTTAAATGCCCCTTGGAAGAGACGTGTAGGTCGCAGTAGCTTATCAAGACGGTTTAAATGCCCCGTGGATAAGTGGTGGAGGTTACAGTAGCTTAACAAGACGGTTTAAATGCCACTTGGAAGAGAAGTGCAAGTTACAGTAGCTTAACAAGACGGTTTAAATGCCCCTTGGAAGAGATGTGCAGGTCGCAGTAGCTTAACAAGATGGTTTAAATGCCCCTTGGAAGAGCGGTGGATTTCGCAGAAGCTTAACACGATGGTTTAAATGCCCCTTGGAAGAGACATGCAGGTTGCAGCAGCTTAAAAAGACGGTTTAAATGCCACTTGGAAGAGACGTGCAGGTCGCAGTAGCTTAACAAGACGGTTTAAATGCCGCTTGGAAAAGTGGTGGAGGTTACAGTAGCTTAACAAGATGGTTTAAATGCCACTTGGAAGAGACGATCAAGTCGCAGGAGCTTAAAAAGAAGGTTTAAATGCGCCATGGAAGAGAACTGCAGGTCGCAGTAGCATAACAAGACGGTTTAAATTCCCCTTGGAAGAGACATGCAGGTCACAGTAGCTTAACAAGACGGTTTAAATGCCCCTTGGAAGAGACGTGCAGGTAGCAGTAGCTTAACAAGACGTTTTAAATGCCCCTTGGAAGAGACCTGCAGGTAGCAGTAGCTTAAAAAGAAGGTTTAAATGCCCCTTGGAAGAGACGAGCAGGTCGCAGTAGCTTAACAAGAAGGTTTAAATTGGCCTTGGAAGAGACATGCAGGTCACAGTTGCTTAATCAGATGGTTTAAATGCCCCTTGGAAGAGATGTGCAGGTCGCAGTAGCTTAACAAGATGGTTTAAATGCCCCTTGGAAGAGCGGTGGAGGTCGCAGTAGCTTATCACGATGGTTTAAATGCCCCTTGGAAGAGACATGCAGGTTGCAGAGGCTTAACAAGACGGTTTAAATGCCCCTTGGAAGAGACATGCAGGTCGCAGTAGCTTAACAAGACGGTTTAAATGCCCCTTGGAAAAGTGGTGGAGGTTACAGTAGCTTAAAAAGATGGTTTAAATGCCCCTTGGAAGAGACGATCAAGTCGCAGGAGCTTAAAAAGAGGGTTTAAATGCACCTTAGAATAGGCTTGCAGGTCGCAGTAGCTTAACAATACAGTTAAAATGCCCCGTGGAAGAGACGTCCAGGTCTCAGTAGCTTAATAAAACGGTTTAAATGCCCCTTGGAAGAGACGAGCAAGTCGCAGTAGCTTAAAAAGACGGTTTAAATGCCCCTTGGAAGTGACGTGCAGGTAGCAGTAGCTTAACAAGACGGTTTAAATCCCCCTTGGAAGAGACATGCAGGTCGCAGTAGCTTAACAAGACGGTTTAAAAGCCCCTTGGAAGAGACGTGCAGGTAGCAGTAGCTTAACAAGACGGTTTAAATCCCCCTTGGAAGAGACATGCAGGTCGCAGGATCTTAACAAGAGGGTTTAAATGCCCCTTAGAATAGGTTTGCAGGTCGCAGTAGCTTAACAGTACAGTTTAAATGACCCGTGGAAGAGACGTGCAGGTCGCAGTAGCTTAATAAGACGGTTTAAATGCCCTTTGGAAGTGACGTGCATGTAGCATTAGCTTAACAAGACGGTTTAAATCCCCCTTGGAAGAGACATGCAGGTCGCAGGATCTTAACATGATGGTTTAAATGCCCCTTAGAATAGGCTTGCAGGTCGCAGTAGCTTAACAATACAGTTTAAATGCCCCATGGAAGAGAGGTGGAGGTCGCAGTAGCTTAACAAGACAGTTTAAATGCCCCTTGGAAGAGACGTGCAGGTCGCAGTAGCTTAACAAGACAGTTTAAATGCCACTTGGAAGAAACATGTAGGTCGAAGCAGCTTAACAAGACTGTTTAAATGCCCCTAGGAAAAGACGTGCAGGTCGCAGAGACTTAACAAGACGGTTTAAATGCCCCTTGGAAGAGACATGCAGGTCGCAGTAGCTTAACAAGACGGTTTAAATGCCCCTTGGAAGAGACGAGCAGGTCGCAGTAGCTTAACAAGACGGATTAAATGCCCCGTGGAAAAGTGGTGGAGGTTACAGTAGCTTAACAAGATGGTTTAAATGCCCCTTGGCAGAGACTTGCAAGTTACAGTAGCTTAACAAGACGGATTAAATGCCCCTTGGAAGAGACGTGCAGGTAGCAGTAGCTTAACAAGACGGTTTAAATGCCCCTTGGAAGAGACCTGCAGGTAGCAGTAGCTTAACAAGACGGTTTAAATCCCCCTTGGAAGAGACATGCAGGTCGCAGTAGCTTAAAAAGAAGGTTTAAATGCCCCTTGGAAGAGACGAGCAGGTCGCAGTAGCTTAACAAGACGGTTTAAATTGGCCTTGGAAGAGACATGCAGGTCACAGTTGCTTAACCAGATGGTTTAAATGCCCCTTGGAAGAGATGTGCAGGTCGCAGTAGCTTAACAAGATGGTTTAAATGCCCCTTGGAAGAGCGGTGGAGGTCGCAGTAGCTTATCACGATGGTTTAAATGCCCCTTGGAAGAGACATGCAGGTTGCAGAGGCTTAACAAGACGGTTTAAATGCCCCTTGGAAGAGACATGCAGGTCGCAGTAGCTTAACAAGACGGTTTAAATGCCCCTTGTAAAAGTGGTGGAGGTTACAGTAGCTTAAAAAGATGGTTTAAATGCCCCTTGGAAGAGACGATCAAGTCGCAGGAGCTTAAAAAGAGGGTTTAAATGCACCTTAGAATAGGCTTGCAGGTCGCAGTAGCTTAACAATACAGTTTAATTGCCCCTTGGAAGAGACGAGCAAGTCGCAGTAGCTTAACAAGACGGTTTAAATGCCCCTTGGAAGTGACGTGCAGGTAGCAGTAGCTTAACAAGACGGTTAAATCCCCCTTGGAAGAGACATGCAGGTAGCAGGATCTTAACAAGACGGTTTAAATGCACCTTGGAAGAGACATGCAGGTCGCAGTAGCTTAACAAGACGGTTTAAAAGCCTCTTGGAAGAGACGTGCAGGTAGCAGTAGCTTAACAAGATGGTTTAAATCCCCCTTGGAAGAGACATGCAGGTCGCAGGATCTTAACAAGAGGGTTTAAATGCCCCTTAGAATAGGCTTGCAGGTCGCAGTAGCTTAACAGTACAGTTTAAATGCCCCGTGGAAGAGACGTGCAGGTCGCAGTAGCTTAATAAAACGGTTTAAATGCCCTTTGGAAGTGATGTGCAGGTAGCAGTAGCTTAACAAGACGGTTTAAATCCCCCTTGGAAGAGACATGCAGGTCGCAGGATCTTAACATGAGGGTTTAAATGCCCCTTAGAATAGGCTTGCAGGTCGCAGTAGCTTAACAATACAGTTTAAATGCCCCATGGAAGAGAGGTGGAGGTCGCAGTAGCTTAACAAGACAGTTTAAATGCCCCTTGGAAGAGACGTGCAGGTCGCAGTAGATTAACAAGACAGTTTAAATGCCCCTTGGAAGAGACGTGCAGGTAGCAGTAGCTTAACAAGACGGTTTAAATGCCCCTTGGAAGAGACCTGCAGGTAGCAGTAGCTTAACAAGACGGTTTAAATCCCCCTTGGAAGAGACATGCAGGTCGCAGTAGCTTAAAAAGAAGGTTTAAATGCCCCTTGGAAGAGACCAGCAGGTCGCAGTAGCTTAACAAGACGGTTTAAATTGGCCTTGGAAGAGACATGCAGGTCACAGTTGCTTAACCAGATGGTTTAAATGCCCCTTGGAAGAGATGTGCAGGTCGCAGTAGCTTAAAAAGATGGTTTAAATGCCCCTTGGAAGAGCGGTGGAGGTCGCAGTAGCTTATCACGATGGTTTAAATGCCCCTTGGAAGAGACATGCAGGTTGCAGAGGCTTAACAAGACGGTTTAAATGCCCCTTGGAAGAGACATGCAGGTCGCAGTAGCTTAACAAGACGGTTTAAATGCCCCTTGTAAAAGTGGTGGAGGTTACAGTAGCTTAAAAAGATGGTTTAAATGCCCCTTGGAAGAGACGATCAAGTCGCAGGAGCTTAAAAAGAGGGTTTAAATGCACCTTAGAATAGGCTTGCAGGTCGCAGTAGCTTAACAATACAGTTTAATTGCCCCGTGGAAGAGACGTGCAGGTCTCAGTAGCTTAATAAGACGGTTTAAATGCCCCTTGGAAGAGACGAGCAAGTCGCAGTAGCTTAACAAGACGGTTTAAATGCCCCTTGGAAGTGACGTGCAGGTAGCAGTAGCTTAACAAGACGGTTTAAATCCCCCTTGGAAGAGACATGCAGGTCGCAGGATCTTAACAAGACGGTTTAAATGCACCTTGGAAGAGACATGCAGGTCGCAGTACCTTAACAAGACGGTTTAAAAGCCCCTTGGAAGAGACGTGCAGGTAGCAGTAGCTTAACAAGATGGTTTAAATCCCCCTTGGAAGAGACATGCAGGTCGCAGGATCTTAACAAGAGGGTTTAAATGCCCCTTAGAATAGGCTTGCAGGTCGCAGTGGCTTAACAGTACAGTTTAAATGCCCCGTGGAAGAGACGTGCAGGTCGCAGTAGCTTAATAAGACGGTTTAAATGCCCTTTGGAAGTGACGTGCAGGTAGCAGTAGCTTAACAAGACGGTTTAAATCCCCCTTGGAAGAGACATGCAGGTCGCAGGATCTTAACATGAGGGTTTAAATGCCCCTTAGAATAGGCTTGCAGGTCGCAGTAGCTTAACAATACAGTTTAAATGCCCCATGGAAGAGAGGTGGAGGTCGCAGTAGCTTAACAAGACAGCTTAAATGCCCCTTGGAAGAGACGTGCAGGTCGCAGTAGCTTAACAAGACAGTTTAAATGCCACTTGGAAGAGACGTGCAGGTCGCAGTAGGTTAACAAGACGGTTTACATGCCCCTTGGAAGAGTGGTGGAGGTCGCAGTAGCTTAACAAGACAGGTTAAATGCCCCTTGACAGAGATGTGCAGGTTGCAGTAGCTTAACAAGACGGTTTAAATGCCCCTTGGAAGTGCGGTGGAGGTCGCAGTAGCGTAACAAGATGGTTTAAATGCCCCTTGGAAGAGACATGCTGGTCGCAGCAGCTTAACAAGACGGTTTAAATGCCCCTTGGAAGAGACGTGCAGGTCGCAGTGGCTTAACAAGACGGTTTAAATGCCCCTTGGAAGAGACATGCAGGTCGCAGTAGCTTAACAAGACGGCTATATGCCCCTTGGAAGAGACGTGCAGGTAGCAGTAGCTTAACAAGACTGTTTAAATGCCCCTTGGAAAAGTGGTGGAGGTTTCAGTAGATTACCAAGATGGTTTAAATGCACCTTGGAAGAGACGTGCAGGTCGCAGTAGCTTAAAAAGACAGTTTTAATGCACCTTGGAAGAGACGTGCAGGTCGCAGTAGCTTAACAAGACGGTTTAAATGCCCCTTGGAAGAGACGTGCAGGTCGCAGTAGCTTAACAAGATGGTTTAAATCCCTCTTGGAAGAGATGTGCAGGTCGCAGTAGCTTAACAAGAGGGTTTAAATGCCCCTTGGAATAGGCTTGCTGGTCGCAGCAGCTTAACAAAATGGTTTAAATGCCCCTTGGAAGAGACGTGCAGGTCGCAGTAGCTTAACAAGACGGTTTAAATGCCCCTTGGAAGAGACGTGCAGGTAGCAGTAGCTTAACAAGGCGGTTTAAATTCCCCTTGGAAGAGACATGCAGGTCGCAGTAGCTTAACAAGACGGTTTAAATTCCCCTTGGAAGAGACGTGCAGGTAGCAGTAGCTTAACAAGACGGTTTAAATGCCCCTTGGAAGAGACATGCAGGTCGCAGGATCTTAACAAGAGAGTTTAAATGCCCCTTAGAATAGGCTTGCAGGTCGCAGTAGCTTAACAAGACAGTTTTAATGCCCCTTGGAAGAGACGTGCAAGTCGCAGTAGCTTAAAAAGATGGTTTAAATACGCCTTGGAAGAGACGTGCAGGTCGCAGTAGCTTAACAAGATGGTTTAAATGCCCCTTGGAAGAGCAGTGAAGGTCGCAGTAGCTTAACACGATGGTTTAAATGCCCCTTGGAAGAGACATGCAGGTCGCAGCAGCTTAAAAAGACGATTTAAATGCCCCTTGGAAGAGACGTGCAGGTCGCAGAGGCTTAACAAAACGATTTAAATGCCCCTTGGAAGAGGCATGCAGGTCGCAGTAGCTTAACAAGAAGGTTTAAAAGCCCCTTGGAAGAGAAGTGCAAGTCGCAGTAGCTTAAAAGACGGTTTAAATGCCTCTTGGAAAAGTGGTGGAGGTTACAGTAGCTTAACAAGATGGTTTAAATGCCCCTTGGAAGAGACGTGCAGGTCGCAGTATCTTAACAAGACGGTTTAAATGCCCCTTGGAATAGACATTCAGGTCGCAGTAGCTTAACAAGACATTTTAAATGCCCCTTGGAAAAGTGGTGGAGGTTACAGTAGCTTAACAAGATGGTTTAAATGCCCCTTGGAAGAGACGATCAAGTATCAGGAGCTTAAAAAGAAGGTTTAAATGCGCCTTGGAAGAGAAGTGCAGGTCGCAGTAGCATAACAAGACGGTTTAAATGCCCCTTGGAAGAGACGAGCAGGTCGCAGTAGCTTAACAAGACGGTTTAAATGCCCCTTGGAAGAGACGTGCAGGTAGCAGTAGCTTAACAAGACGGTTTAAATCCCCCTTGGAAGAGACATGCAGGTCAAAGGATCTTATCAAGAGGGTTTAAATGCCCACTAGAATAGGCTTGCAGGTCGCAGTAGCTTAACAAGACGGTTTAAATGCCACTTGGAAGAGAAGTGCAAGTTACAGTAGCTTAACAAGACGGTTTAAATGCCCCTTGGAAAAGCGGTGGAGGTCGCAGTAGCTTATCACGATGGTTTAAATGCCCCTTGGAAGAGACATGCAGGTTGCAGAGGCTTAACAAGACGGTTTAAATGCCCCTTGGAAGAGACATGCAGGTCGCAGTAGCTTAACAAGACGGTTTAAATGCCCCTTGGAAAAGTGGTGGAGGTTACAGTAGCTTAAAAAGATGGTTTAAATGCCCCTTGGAAGAGACGATCAAGTCGCAGGAGCTTAAAAAGAGGGTTTAAATGCCCCTTAGAATAGGCTTGCAGGTCGCAGTAGCTTAACAATACAGTTTAAATGCCCCGTGGAAGAGACGTGCAGGTCTCAGTAGCTTAATAAGACGGTTTAAATGCCCCTTGGAAGAAACGTGCAGGTCGCAGTAGCTTAATAAGACGGTTTAAATGCCCCTTGGAAGAGACGTGCAAGTCGCAGTAGCTTAACAAGACGGTTTAAATGCCCCTTGGAAGTGACGTGCAGGTAGCAGTAGCTTAACAAGACGGTTTAAATCCCCCTTGGAAGAGATATGCAGGTCGCAGGATCTTAACAAGACAGTTTAAATGCACCTTGGAAGAGACATGCAGGTCGCAGTAGCTTAAAAAGACGGTTTAAAAGCCACTTGGAAGAGACGTGCAGGTAGCAGTAGCTTAACAAGACGGTTTAAATCCCCCTTGGAAGAGACATGCAGGTCGCAGGATCTTAACAAGAGGGTTTAAATGCCCCTTAGAATAGGCTTGCAGGTCGCAGTAGCTTAACAATACAGTTTAAATGCTGCGTGGAAGAGACGTGCAGGTCGCAGTAGCTTAATAAGATGATTTAAATGCCCCTTGGAAGAGAGGTGGAGGTCGCAGTAGCTTAACAAGACAGTTTAAATGCCCCTTGGAAGAGACGTGCAGGTCGCAGTAGCTTAACAAGACAGTTTAAATGCCACTTGGAAGAGACGTGCAGGTCGCAGTAGGTTAACAAGACGGTTTACATGCCCCTTGGAAGAGCGGTGGAGGTCGCAGTAGCTTAACAAGACACTTTAAATGCCCCTTGACAGAGATGTGCAGGTCGCAGTAGCTTAACAAGACGGTTTAAATGCCCCTTAGAAGTGCGGTGGAGGTCGCAGTAGCTTAACAAGACGGTTTAAATGCCTCTTGGAAAAGTGGTGGAGGTTTCAGTAGATTACCAAGACGGTTTAAATGCACCTTGGAAGAGACGTGCAGGTCGCAGTAGCTTAAAAAGACAGTTTTAATGCACCTTGGAAGAGACGTGCAGGTCGCAGTAGCTTAACAAGACGGTTTAAATGCCCCTTGGAAGAGACATGCAGGTCGCAGTAGCTTAACAAGACGGTTTAAATCCCTCTTGGAAGAGATGTGCAGGTCGCAGTAGCTTAACAAGAGGGTTTAAATGCCCCTTGGAATAGGCTTGCTGGTCGCAGCAGCTTAACAAAATGGTTTAAATGCCCCTTGGAAGAGACGTGCAGGTCGCAGTAGCTTAACAAGACGGTTTAAATGCCCCTTGGAAGAGACGTGCAGGTAGCAGTAGCTTAACAAGGCGGTTTAAATTCCCCTTGGAAGAGACATGCAGGTCGCAGTAGCTTAACAAGACGGTTTAAATTCCCCTTGGAAGAGACGTGCAGGTAGCAGTAGCTTAACAAGACGGTTTAAATGCCCCTTGGAAGAGACATGCAGGTCGCAGGATCTTAACAAGAGAGTTTAAATGCCCCTTAGAATAGGCTTGCAGGTCGCAGTAGCTTAACAAGACAGTTTTAATGCCCCTTGGAAGAGACGTGCAAGTCGCAGTAGCTTAAAAAGATGGTTTAAATACGCCTTGGAAGAGACGTGCAGGTCGCAGTAGCTTAACAAGACGGTTTAAATGCACCTTGGAAGAGACGTGCTGATCACAGTAGCTTAACAAGACGGTTTAAATCCCCCTTGGAAGAGACGTGCAGGTCGCAGTAGCTTAACAAGATGGTTTAAATGCCCCTTGGAAGAGCAGTGAAGGTCGCAGTAGCTTAACACGATGGTTTAAATGCCCCTTGGAAGAGACATGCAGGTCGCAGCAGCTTAAAAAGACGATTTAAATGCCCCTTGGAAGAGACGTGCAGGTCGCAGAGGCTTAACAAAACGATTTAAATGCCCCTTGGAAGAGGCATGCAGGTCGCAGTAGCTTAACAAGAAGGTTTAAAAGCCCCTTGGAAGAGAAGTGCAAGTCGCAGTAGCTTAAAAGACGGTTTAAATGCCTCTTGGAAAAGTGGTGGAGGTTACAGTAGCTTAACAAGATGGTTTAAATGCCCCTTGGAAGAGACGTGCAGGTCGCAGTATCTTAACAAGACGGTTTAAATGCCCCTTGGAAGAGACATTCAGGTCGCAGTAGCTTAACAAGACATTTTAAATGCCCCTTGGAAAAGTGGTGGAGGTTACAGTAGCTTAACAAGATGGTTTAAATGCCCCTTGGAAGAGACGATCAAGTATCAGGAGCTTAAAAAGAAGGTTTAAATGCGCCTTGGAAGAGAAGTGCAGGTCGCAGTAGCATAACAAGACGGTTTAAATGCCCCTTGGAAGAGACGAGCAGGTCGCAGTAGCTTAACAAGACGGTTTAAATGCCCCTTGGAAGAGACGTGCAGGTAGCAGTAGCTTAACAAGACGGTTTAAATCCCCCTTGGAAGAGACATGCAGGTCAAAGGATCTTATCAAGAGGGTTTAAATGCCCACTAGAATAGGCTTGCAGGTCGCAGTAGCTTAACAAGACGGTTTAAATGCCACTTGGAAGAGAAGTGCAAGTTACAGTAGCTTAACAAGACGGTTTAAATGCCCCTTGGAAAAGCGGTGGAGGTCGCAGTAGCTTATCACGATGGTTTAAATGCCCCTTGGAAGAGACATGCAGGTTGCAGAGGCTTAACAAGACGGTTTAAATGCCCCTTGGAAGAGACATGCAGGTCGCAGTAGCTTAACAAGACGGTTTAAATGCCCCTTGGAAAAGTGGTGGAGGTTACAGTAGCTTAAAAAGATGGTTTAAATGCCCCTTGGAAGAGACGATCAAGTCGCAGGAGCTTAAAAAGAGGGTTTAAATGCCCCTTAGAATAGGCTTGCAGGTCGCAGTAGCTTAACAATACAGTTTAAATGCCCCGTGGAAGAGACGTGCAGGTCTCAGTAGCTTAATAAGACGGTTTAAATGCCCCTTGGAAGAAACGTGCAGGTCGCAGTAGCTTAATAAGACGGTTTAAATGCCCCTTGGAAGAGACGTGCAAGTCGCAGTAGCTTAACAAGACGGTTTAAATGCCCCTTGGAAGTGACGTGCAGGTAGCAGTAGCTTAACAAGACGGTTTAAATCCCCCTTGGAAGAGACATGCAGGTCGCAGGCTCTTAACAAGACAGTTTAAATGCACCTTGGAAGAGACATGCAGGTCGCAGTAGCTTAAAAAGACGGTTTAAAAGCCCCTTGGAAGAGACATGCAGGTAGCAGTAGCTTAACAAGACGGTTTAAATCCCCCTTGGAAGAGACATGCAGGTCGCAGGATCTTAACAAGAGGGTTTAAATGCCCCTTAGAATAGGCTTGCAGGTCGCAGTAGCTTAACAATACAGTTTAAATGCTGCGTGGAAGAGACGTGCAGGTCGCAGTAGCTTAATAAGATGATTTATATGCCCCTTGGAAGAGAGGTGGAGGTCGCAGTAGCTTAACAAGACAGTTTAAATGCCCCTTGGAAGAGACGTGCAGGTCGCAGTAGCTTAACAAGACAGTTTAAATGCCACTTGGAAGAGACGTGCAGGTCGCAGTAGGTTAACAAGACGGTTTACATGCCCCTTGGAAGAGCGGTGGAGGTCGCAGTAGCTTAACAAGACACTTTAAATGCCCCTTGACAGAGATGTGCAGGTCGCAGTAGCTTAACAAGACGGTTTAAATGCCCCTTAGAAGTGCGGTGGAGGTCGCAGTAGCTTAACAAGACGGTTTAAATGCCTCTTGGAAAAGTGGTGGAGGTTTCAGTAGATTACCAAGACGGTTTAAATGCACCTTGGAAGAGACGTGCAGGTCGCAGTAGCTTAAAAAGACAGTTTTAATGCACCTTGGAAGAGACGTGCAGGTCGCAGTAGCTTAACAAGACGGTTTAAATGCCCCTTGGAAGAGACATGCAGGTCGCAGTAGCTTAACAAGACGGTTTAAATCCCTCTTGGAAGAGATGTGCAGGTCGCAGTAGCTTAACAAGAGGGTTTAAATGCCCCTTGGAATAGGCTTGCTGGTCGCAGCAGCTTAACAAGATGGTTTAAATGCCCCTTGGAAGAGACGTGCATGTCGCAGTAGCTTAACAAGACGGTTTAAATGCCCCTTGGAAGAGACGTGCAGGTAGCAGTAGCTTAACAAGGCGGTTTAAATCCCCCTTGGAAGAGACATGCAGGTCGCAGTAGCTTAACAAGACGGTTTAAATTCCCCTCGGAAGAGACGTGCAGGTAGCAGTAGCTTAACAAGACGGTTTAAATGCCCCTTGGAAGAGACGTGCAAGTCGCAGTAGCTTAAAGAGACGGTTTAAATGGGCCTTGGAAGAGACGTGCAGGTCGCAGTAGCTTAACAAGACTGTTTAAATGCCCCTTGGAAGAGACGAGCAGGTCGCAGTAGCTTAACAAGAGGCTTTAAATGGTCCTTGGAAGAGACGTGCAGGTCACAGTAGCTTAACAAGACGGTTTAAATGCCCCTTGGAAGAGCGGTGGAGGTCGCAGTAGCTTAACACGATGGTTTAAATGCCCCTTGGAAGAGACATGCAGGTCGCAGCAGCTTAAAAAGACGGTTTAAGTGCCCCTTGGAAGAGACGTGCAGGTCGCAGAGGCTTAACAAGACGGTTTAAATGCCCCTTGGAAGAGGCATGCAGGTCGCAGTAGCTTAACAAGACGGTTTAAAAGCCCCTTGGAAGAGAAGTGCAAGTCGCAGTAGCTTAAAAGACGGTTTAAATGCCCATTGGAAAAGTGGTGGAGGTTACAGTAGCTTAACAAGATGGTTTAAATGCCCCTTGGAAGAGACGTGCAGGTCGAAGTAGCTTAAAAAGAAGGTTTAAATGCCCCTTGGAAGAGAAGTGCAGGTTGCAGTAGCTTAACAAGACACTTTAAATGCCCCTTGGAAGAGACGTGCAGGTAGCAGTAGATTAACAAGACACTTTAAATGCCCCTTGGAAAAGACATGCAGGTCGCAGTAGCTTAACAAGATGGTTTAAATACCCCTTGGAAGAGACATGCAGGTCGCAGTAGCTTAACAAGACGGTTTAAATCCCCCTTGGAAGAGACATGCAGGTCGCAGTAGCTTAAAAAGAAGGTTTAAATGTCCCTTTGAAGAGACGAGCAGGTCGCAGTAGCTAAACAAGACGGTTTAAATGCCCCTTGGAAGTGCGGTGGAGATCGCAGTAGCTTAACAAGACGGTTTAAATGCCCCTTGGAAGAGACATGCAGGTCACAGCACCTTAACAAGACGGTTTAAATGCCCCTTGGAAGAGACGTGGAGGTCGCAGTAGCTTAACAAGACGGTTTAAATGCCCTTTGGAAGAGACATGCAGGTCGCAGTAGCTTAACAAAGCGTTTTAAATGCCCCTTGGAAGTGCTGTGGAGGTCGCAGTAGCTTAACAAGATGGTTTAAATGCCCCTTGGAAGTGCGGTGGAGGTCGCAGTAGCTTAACAAGATGGTTTAATTGCCCCTTGGAAGAGACATGCAGGTCGCAGCAGCTTAACAAGACGGTTTAAATGCCCCTTGGAAGAGACGTGCAGGTCGCAGTGGCTTAACATGAGGGTTTAAATGCCCCTTGGAAGAGACGTGGAGGTCGCAGTAGATTAACAAGACGGTTTAAATGCACCTTGGAAGAGACGTGCAGATCGCAGTAGCATAAAAAGACGGTTTAAATGCACCTTGGAAGAGACGTGCAGGTCGCAGTAGCTTAACAAGACAGTTTAAATGCCCCTTGAAAGAGACGTGCAGGTCGCAGTAGCTTAACAAGACGGTTTAAATGCCCCTTGGAAGAGCGGTGGAGATCGCAGTAGCTTAACAAGACGGTTTAAATGCCCCTTGGAAGAGACATGCAGGTCACAGCACCTTAAAAAGACGGTTTAAATGCCCCTTGGAAGAGACGTGGAGGTCGCAGTAGCTTAACAAGACGGTTTAAATGCCCCTTGGAAGAGACATGCAGGTCGCAGTAGCTTAACAAAGCATTTTAAATGCCCCTTGGAAGTGCTGTGGAGGTCGCAGTAGCTTAACAAGACGGTTTAAATGCCCCTTGGAAAAGTGGTGGAGGTTACAGTAGCTTAAGAAGACGGTTTAAATGCCCCATGGAAGAGACGTGCAAGTCGCAGTAGCTTAACAAGACGGTTTAAATGCCCCTTGGAAGAGACGTGCAGGTAGCAGTAGCTTAACAAGACGGTTTACATCCCCCTTGGAAGAGACATGCAAGTCGCAGTGTCTTAACAAGAGGGTTTAAATGCCCCTTAGAATAGGCTTGCAGGTCGCAGTAGCTTAACAATACAGTATAAATGCCCCTCTGAAGACACGTGCAGGTCGCAGTAGCTTAATAAGACGGTTTAAATGCCCCTTGGAAGAGACGTGCAGGTCGCAGTAGCTTAACAAGACAGTTTAAATGCCCCTTGACAGAGATGTGCAGGTCGCAGTAGCTTAACAAGACGGTTTAAATGCCCCTTGGAAGTGCGGTGGAGGTCGCAGTAGCTTAACAAGATGGTTTAAATGCCCCTTGGAAGAGACATGCTGGTCGCAGCAGCTTAACAAGACGGTTTAAATGCCTGTTGGAAGAGACATGCAGGTCGCAGTAGCTTAACAAGACGGCTAAATGCCCCTTGGAAGAGACGTGCAGGTCGCAGTAGCTTAACAAGATGGTTTAAATGCCCCATGGAAAGGTGGTGGAGGTTACAGTAGATTAACAAGACGGTTAAATGCACCTTGGAAGAGACGTGCAGGTCGCAGTAGCTTAAAAAGACGGTTTAAATGCACCTTGGAAGAGACGTGCAGGTCGCAGTAGCTGAACAAGACGGTTTAAATCCCCCTTGGAAGAGATGTGCAGGTCGCAGTAGCTTAACAAGAGGGTTTAAATCCCCCTTGGAAGAGATGTGCAGGTCGCAGTAGCTTAACAAGAGGGTTTAAATGCCCCTTGGAATAGGTTTGCTGGTCGCAGTAGCTTACCAAGACGGTTTAAATGCCCCTTGGAAGAGACGTGCAGGTCGCAGTAGCTTAACAAGACGGTTTAAATGCCCCTTGGAAAAGTGGTGGAGGTTACAGTAGCTTAACAAGACGGTTTAGATGCCCCTTGGAAGAGACGAGTATGTCACAGTAGCTTAACAAGATGGTTTAAATGCACCTTGGAAGAGACATGCAGGTCGTAGTAGCTTAACAAGATGGTTTAAATCCCCCTTGGAAGAGACGTGCAGGTCCCAGTAGCTTAACAAGAGTGTTTAAATGCCCCTTGGAATAGGCTTTCAGGTCGCAGTAGCTTTACAAGACGGTTTAAATGCCCCTAGGAAGAGCGGTGGAGGTCGCAGTGGCTTAACAAGACAGTTTAAATGCCCCTTGGAAGAGACGTGCAGTTCGCAGTAGCTTAACAAGACAGTTTAAATGCCCCTTGGAAGAGACGTGCAGGTCGCAGTAGCTTAATAAGACGGTTTAAATGCCCCTTCGAAGAGATGTGCAGGTCGCAGTAGCTTAATAAGATGGTTTAAATGCCCCTTGGAAGAGAGATGGAGGACGCAGTAGCTTCACAAGACAGTTTAAATGCCCCTTGGAAGAGACGTGCAGGTCGCAGTAGCTTAACAAGAGGGTTTAAATGCCCCTTTCAAGAGACGTGCAGGTCGCAGAAGCTTAACAAGAGGGCTTAAATGCCCCTTGGAAGGGACGTGCAGGTCGCATTAGCTTAACAAAATGGTTTAAATGCCCCTTGGAAGAGCGGTGGAGGTCGCAGTAGCTTAACAAGACTGTTTAAATGCCCCTTGGAAGAGACATGCAGGTCGCAGTAGCTTAACAAGACTGTTTAAATGCCCCTCTGAAGAGACGTGCAGGTTGCAGTAGCTTAACAAGACTGTTGAGATGCCCCTTGGAAAAGTGGTGGAGGTTACATTAACTTAACAAGACGGTTTAAATGCCCCTTGGAAGTGACGTTCAAGTCACAGTAGCTTAAAAAGACGGTTTAAATGCGCCTTGGAAGAAATGTGCAGGTCGCAGTAGCTTAATAAGACAGTTTAAATGCCGCTTGTAAGAGAGGTGGAGGTCGCAGTAGCTTAACAAGACAGTTTAAATGCCCCTTGGAAGAGACGTGCAGGTCGCAGTAGCTTAACAAGAGGGTTTAAATGCCCCTTTCAAGAGACGAGCAGGTCGCAGGAGCTTAATAAGAGGGTTTAAATGCCCCTTGGAAGAGACGTTCAAGTCACAGTAGCGTAAAAAGACTGTTTAAATGCGCCATGGAAGAGACGTGCAGGTCGCAGAAGCTTAACAAGATGGTTTAAATGCCCCTTGGAAGAGCGGTGGAGGTCGCAGAAGCTTAACACGATGGTTTAAATGCCCCTTGGAAGAGACATGCAGTTTGCAGCAGCTTAAAAAGACGGTTTAAATGCCACTTGGAAGAGACGTGCAGGTCGCCGAGGCTTAACAAGACGGTTTAAATGCCCCTTTCAAGAGACGTGCAGGTCGCAGGAACTTAACAAGAGGTTATAAATGCCCCTTGGAAGAGACGTGCAGGTCGCAGTAGCTTAACAAGACAGTTTAAATGCTCCTTGGAAGAGCGGTGAAGGTCGCAGTAGCTTAACAAGACAGTTTAAATGCCACTTGGAAGAAACATGCAGGTCGAAGCAGCTTAATAAGACTGTTTAAATGCCCCTAGGAAAAGACGTGCAGGTCGCAGAGGCTTAACAAGACGGTTTAAATGCCCCTTGGAAGAGACATGCAGGTCGCAGTAGCTTAACAAGACGGTTTAAATGCCCCTTGGAAGAGACGTGCAGGTCGCAGTAGCTTAACAAGACGGTTTAAATGCCCCGTGGAAAAGTGGTGGAGGTTACAGTAGCTTAACAAGATGGTTTAAATGCCCCTTGGCAGAGACTTGCAAGTTACAGTAGCTTAACAAGACGGATTAAATGCCCCTTGGAAGAGATGTGCAGGTCGCAGTAGCTTAACAAGATGGTTTAAATGCCCCTTGGAAGAGCGGTGGAGGTCGCAGAAGCTTAACACGATGGTTTAAATGCCCCTTGGAAGAGACATGCAGGTTGCAGCAGCTTAAAAAGACGGTTTAAATGCCACTTGGAAGAGACGTGCAGGTCGCCGAGGCTTAACAAGACGGTTTAAATGCTCCTTGGAAAAGTGGTGGAGGTTACAGTAGCTTAACAAGATGGTTTAAATGCCCCTTGGAAGAGACGATCAAGTCGCAGGAGCTTAAAAAGAAGGTTTAAATGCGCCATGGAAGAGAACTGCAGGTCGCAGTAGCATAACAAGATGGTTTAAATGCCCCTTGGAAGAGCGGTGGAGGTCGCAGTAGCTTAACAAGACGGTTTAAGTGCCCCTTGGAAGAGACATGCAGGTCGCAGTAGCTTAACAAGACTGTTTAAATGCCCCTTGGAAGAGACGTGCAAGTAGCAGTAGCTTAACAAGACTGTTGAGATGCCCCTTGGAAAAGTGGTGGAGGTTACAGTAGCTTAACAAGACGGTTTAATTGCCCCTTGGAAGAGAAGTTCAAGTCACAGTAGCTTAAAAAGACGATTTAAATGCGCCTTGGAAGAGATGTGCAGGTCGCAGTAGCTTAATAAGATGGTTTAAATGCCCCTTGGAAGAGAGGTGGAGGTCGCAGTAGCTTAATGAGACAGTTTAAATGCCCCTTGGAAGAGACGTGCAGGTCACAGTAGCTTAACAAGAAGGTATAAATGCCCCTTTCAAGAGAAGTGCATGTCGCAGGAGTTTAACAAGACGGTTTAAAAGCCCCTTGGAAGAGACGTGCAGGTCGCAGTAGCTTAACAAGAGGGTTTAAATGCCCCTTTCAAGAGACGTGCAGGTCGCAGGAACTTAACAAGAGGTTATAAATGCCCCTTGGAAGAGACGTGCAGGTCGCAGTAGCTTAACAAGACAGTTTAAATGCTCCTTTGAAGAGCGGTGAAGGTCGCAGTAGCTTAACAAGACAGTTTAAATGCCACTTAGAAGAAACATGCAGGTCGAAGCAGCTTAATAAGACTGTTTAAATGCCCCTAGGAAAAGACGTGCAGGTCGCAGAGGCTTAACAAGACGGTTTAAATGCCCCTTGGAAGAGACATGCAGGTCGCAGTAGCTTAACAAGATGGTTTAAATGCCCCTTGGAAGAGACGTGCAGGTCGCAGTAGCTTAACAAGACGGTTTAAATGCCCCGTGGAAAAGTGGTGGAGGTTACAGTAGCTTAACAAGATGGTTTAAATGCCCCTTGGCAGAGACTTGCAAGTTACAGTAGCTTAACAAGACGGATTAAATGCCCCTTGGAAGAGATGTGCAGGTCGCAGTAGCTTAACAAGATGGTTTAAATGCCCCTTGGAAGAGCGGTGGAGGTCGCAGAAGCTTAACACGATGGTTTAAATGCCCCTTGGAAGAGACATGCAGGTTGTAGCAGCTTAAAAAGACGGTTTAAATGCCACTTGGAAGAGACGTGCAAGTCGCCGAGGCTTAACAAGACGGTTTAAATGACCCTTGGAAGAGACATGCAGGTCGCAGTAGCTTAACAAGACGGTTTAAAAGCCCCTTGGAAGAGACGTGCAAGTCGCAGTAGCTTAACAAGACGGTTTAAATGCCCCTTGGAAAAGTGGTGGAGGTTACAGTAGCTTAACAAGATGGTTTAAATGCCCCTTGGAAGAGACGATCAAGTCGCAGGAGCTTAAAAAGAAGGTTTAAATGCGCCATGGAAGAGAACTGCAGGTCGCAGTAGCATAACAAGATGGTTTAAATTCCCCTTGGAAGAGACATGCAGGTCGCAGTAGCTTAACAAGACGGTTTAAATGCCCCTTGGAAGAGACGTGCAGGTAGCAGTAGCTTAACAAGACAGTTTAAATGCCCCTTGGAAGAGACGTGCAGGTAGCAGTAGCTTAACAAGACGGTTTAAATTCCCCTTGGAAGAGACGTGCAGGTAGCAGTAGCTTAACAAGACGGTTTAAATCCCCCTTGGAAGAGACATGCAGGTCCCAGTAGCTTAAAAAGAAGGTTTAAATGCCCCTTGGAAGAGATGAGCATGTCGCAGTAGCTTAACAAGACGGTTTAAATTGGCCTTGGAAGAGACATGCAGGTCACAGTTGCTTAACAAGACGGTTTAAATGCCCCTTGGAAGAGACGAGCAGGTTGCAGTTGCTTAACAAGACCGTTTAAATCCCCCTTGGAAGAGAAGTGCAGGTCGCAGGATCTTAACAAGAGGGTTTAAATGCCCCTTAGAATAGACTTGCAGGTCGCAGTAGCTTAACAAGACAGTTTAAATGCCCCTTGGAAGAGACGTGCAAGTCGCAGCAGCTTAAAAAGACGGTTTAAATCCGCCTTGGAAGAGACGTGCAGGTCGCAGTAGCTTAACAAGACGGTTTAAATGCCCCTTGGAAGAGACGTGCAGGTCGCAGTAGCTTAACAAGACGGTTTACATGGCCCTTGGAAGAGACGTGCAGGTCACAGTAGCTTAACAAGATGGTTTAAATCCCCCTTGGAAGAGACGTGCAGGTCGCAGTAGCTTAACAAGATGGTTTAAATGCCCCTTGGAAGAGCGGTGGAGGTCGCAGTAGCTTAACACGATGGATTAAATGCCCCTTGGAAGAGACATGCAGGTCGCAGCAGCTTAAAAAGACGGTTTAAATGCCCCTTGGAAGAGATGTGCAGGTCGCAGAGGCTTAACAAAACGGTTTAAATGACTCTTGGAAGAGGCATGCAGGTCGCCGTAGCTTAACAAGACAGTTTAAAAGCCCCTTGGAAGAGAAGTGCAAGTCGCAGTAGCTTAAAAGACGGTTTAAATGCCCCTTGGAAAAGTGGTGGAGGTTACAGTAGCTTAACAAGATGGTTTAAATGCCCCTTGGAAGAGACGATCAAGTCGCAGGAGCTTAAAAAGAAGGTTTAAATGCGCCTTGGAAGAGAAGTGCAGGTCGCAGAAGCTTAACAAGACGCTTTAAATGCCCCTTGGAATAGAGGAGGAGGTCGCAGTAGCTTAACAAGACAGTTTAAATGCCCCTTGGAAGAGACATGCAGGTCGCAGTAGCTTAACAAGAGGGTTTAAATGCCCCTTGGAAGAGACGTGCAGGTCGCAGTAGCTTAACAAGATGGTTTAAATGCCCCTTGGAAGAGCGGTGGAGGTCGCAGTAGCTTAACAAGACGGTTTAAATGCCCATTGGTAGAGACATGCAGGTCGCAGTAGCTTAACAAGACTGTTTAAATGCCCCTTGGAAGAGACGTGCAGGTAGCAGTAGCTTAACAAGACTGTTGAGATGCCCCTTGGAAAAGTGGTGGAGGTTACAGTAGCTTAACAAGACGGTTTAATTGCCCCTTGGAAGAGAAGTTCAAGTCACAGTAGCTTAAAAAGACGATTTAAATGCGCCTTGGAAGAGACTTGCAGGTCGCAGTAGCTTAACAAGACGGTTTAAATGCCCCTTGGAAGAGAGGTGGAGGTCGCAGTAGCTTAATGAGACAGTTTAAATGCCCCTTGGAAGAGATGTGCAGGTCACAGTAGCTTAACAAGAAGGTATAAATGCCCCTTTCAAGAGACGTGCAGGTCGCAGTAGCTTAACAAGATTGTTGAGATGCCCCTTGGAATAGTGGTGGAGGTTACAGTAGCTTAACAAGACGGTTTAAATGCCCCTTGGAAAAGACGTTCAAGTCACAGTAGCTTAAAAAGACGGTTTAAATGCGCCTTGGAAGAGACTTGCAGGTCGCAGTAGCTTAACAAGACGGTTTAAATGCCCCTTGGAAGAGACCAGCAGGTCGCAGAAGCTTAACTAGACGCTTTAAATGCCCCTTGGAATTGTGGTGGAGGTTGCAGTAACTTAACAAGACAGTTTAAATGCCCCTTGGAAGAGACTTGCAGGTCGCAGTAGCTTAACAAGACAGTTTAAATGCCAATTGGAAGAGACGTGCACGTCGCAGTAGCTGAACAAGACGGTTTAAATGCCCCTTGGATGAGCGGTTGAGGTCGCAGTAGCTTAACAAGACAGTTTAAATGCCCCTTGAAAGAGACGTGCAGGTCGCAGTAGCTTAACAAAATGGTTTAAATGCCCCTTGGAAGTGCGGTGGAGGTCGCAGTAGCTTAACAAGACGGTCTAAATGCCCCTTGGAGGAGACATGTAGGTCGCAGCAGCTTAACAAGACGATTTAATTACCCCTTGGAAGAGACGTGCGGGTTGCAGTAGCTTAGCAAGACGGTTTAAATGCCCCTTGGAAGAGACATGCAGGTCGCAGTAGCTTAACAAGACGGTTTAGATGCCCCTTGGAAAAGTGGTGGAGGTTACAGAAGCTTAACAAGACTGTTTAAATGCCCCTTGGAAGAGATGAGCAGGTCGCAGAAGCTTAACAATACGCTTTAAATGCCCCTTGGATGAGAGGTGGAGGTCTCAGTAGCTTAAAAAGACAGTTTAAATGCCCCTTGGAAGAGACGTGCAGGACGCAGTAGCTTAACTAGACGGTTTAAATGCCCCTTGGAGGTGCGGTGGAGGTCACAGTAGCCTAACAAGACGGTTTAAATGCCCCTTGAAAGAGACATGCAGGTCGCAGCAGCTTAACAAGATGGTTTAAATGCCCCTTGGAAGAGCCGTGCAGGTCGCAGTAGCTTAACAAGACGGTTGAATTGCCCCTTGGATTAGAGGTGAAGGTCGCAGTAGCTTAACAAGACAGTTTAAATGCCCCTTGGAAGAGACATGCAGGTCGCAGTAGCTTAATAAGACGGTTTAAATGCCCCTTGGAAGAGACGTGCATGTCGCAGTAGCTTAACAAGACGATTTAAATACCCCTTGGAAGAGACGTTCAGGTCGCAGTAGCTTAACAAGACGCTTTAAATGCCCCTTGCAAGAGACGTGCAGGTCGCAGTAGCTTAACAAGATGGTTTAAATGCCCCTTGGATGATCGGTGGAGGTCGCAGTAGCTTAACAAGACGGTTTAAATGCCCCTTGGAAAAGACGTTCAGTTCGCAGTAGCTTAACAAGATGTTTTAAATGTCCCTTGGAAGAGACATGCAGGTCGTAGAAGCTTAACAAGACGGTATAAATGCCCCTTGGAAAAGACTTGCTGGTCGCAGTAGCCTACCAAGAGGGTTTAAATGGCCCTTCGAAGAGAAGTGTGGGTCGCAGTAACTTAACAAGACGTTTAAATGCCCCTAGGAAGAGCGGTGGAGGTCGCAGTGGCTTAAAAAGATGGTTTAAATGCCCCTTGGTAGAGACATGCAGGTCGCAGTAGCTTAACAAGACGGTTTAAATGCCCCTTGGAAGAGACGTGCAGGATGCAGTAGCTTAACAAGACGGTTTAAATGCCCCTTGGAAGAGACGAGCAGGGCGCAGTAGCTTACCAAAACGATTTAAATGCCCCATGGAAGAGACGTGCAGTTCGCAGTAGCTTAACAAGACGGTTTAAATGCCCCAAGGAGGAGACGTGCAGGTCGCAGTAGCTTAACAAGACGGTTTAAATGTCCCTTGGAAGAGACGTGCAAGTCGCAGTAGCTTAAAAAGTCGGTTTAAATGCGCCTTGTAAGAGACGTGCAGGTCGCAGTAGCTTAACAAGACGGTTTAAATGCCCCTTGGAAGAGACGAGCAGGTCTCAGTAGCTTAACAAGATGGTTTAAATGCCCCTTGGAAGAGACGTGCAGGTCACAGTAGCTTAACAAGACAGTTTAAATGCCCCTTGGAAGAGCGGTGAAGGTCTCAGTAGCTTAACAAGACAGTTTAAATGCCCATTGGAAGACACATTCAGGTAGCAGCAGCTTAACAAGACTGTTTAAATGCCCCTTGGAAGAGACGTGCATGTCGCAGTAGCTTAACAAGACGGTTTAAATGCCCCTTGGAAGAGACGTGCAAGTCGCAGTAGATTAAAAAGACGGTTTAAATGCCCCTTGGAAGAGACGTGCAGGATGCAGTAGCTTAACAAGACGGTTTAAATGCCCCAAGGAGGAGACGTGCAGGTCGCAGTAGCTTAACAAGACGGTTTAAATGTCCCTTGGAAGAGACGTGCAAGTCGCAGTAGCTTAAAAAGTCGGTTTAAATGCGCCTTGTAAGAGACGTGCAGGTCGCAGTAGCTTAACAAGACAGTTTAAATGCCCCTTGGAAGAGACGTGCAGGTCGCAGTAGCTTAACAAGACGGTTTAAATGTCCCTTGGTAGAGACATGCAGGTCGCAGTAGCTTAACAAGACGGTTTAAATGCCCCAAGGAGGAGACGTGCAGGTCGCAGTAGCTTAACAAGACGGTTTAAATGTCCCTTGGAAGAGACGTGCAAGTCGCAGTAGCTTAAAAAGTCGGTTTAAATGCGCCTTGTAAGAGACGTGCAGGTCACAGTAGCTTAACAAGATGGTTTAAATGCCCCTTGGAAGAGACGTGCAGGTCACAGTAGCTTAACAAGACAGTTTAAATGCCCCTTGGAAGAGCGGTGAAGGTCTCAGTAGCTTAACAAGACAGTTTAAATGCCCATTGGAAGACACATTCAGGTAGCAGCAGCTTAACAAGACTGTTTAAATGCCCCTTGGAAGAGACGTGCATGTCGCAGTAGCTTAACAAGACGGTTTAAATGCCCCTTGGAAGAGACGTGCAAGTCGCAGTAGATTAAAAAGACGGTTTAAATGCGCCTTGGAAGAGACGTGCAGGTCGGAGTAGCTTAGCAAGATGGTTTAAATGCCACTTGGAAAAGTGGTGGAGGTTACAGTAGCTTAAAAAGACGGTTTAAATGCCCCTTGGAAGAGACATGCAGGTCGCAGTATCTTAACAAGATGGTTTAAATGCCCCTTGGAAGAGACAAGCAGGTCGCAGTAGCTTAATAAGACAGTTTAAATGCCCCTTGGAAGAGCGGTGGAGGTCGCAGTAGCTTAACAAGACAGCTTAAATGCCCCTTGGAAGAGTCATGCAGGTCGCAGCAGCTTAACAAGACTGTTTAAATGCCCCTTGGAAGAGGCTTTCAGGTCGCAGTAGCTTAACAAGACAGTTTAAGTGCCCCTTGGAAGAGCGGTGGAGGTCACAGTAGCTTAACAAGACGGTTTAAATGCCCCTTGGAAGAGGCTTGCAAGTCGCAGTAGCTTACCAAGACAGTTTAAATGCCCCTTGAAAGAGCGGTGGATGTCGCAGTAGCTTAACAAGACAGTTTAAATGCCCCTTGGAAGAGACATGCAGGTCGCAGTAGCTGAGCAAGACAGTTTAAATGCCCCTTGGAAGAGACGTGCAGGTCGCAGTAGCTTAACAAGATGGTTTAAATGTCCCTTGGTAGAAACATGCAGGTCGCAGCAGCTTAACAAGACGGTTTAAATGCCCCATGGAGGAGACGTGCAGGTCACAGTAGCTTAACAAGACCGTTTAAATGTCCCTTGGAAGAGACGTGCAAGTCTCAGTAGCTTAAAAAGACGGTTTAAATGCGCCTTGGAAGAGACGTGCAGGTCGCAGTAGCTTACCAAGATTGTTTGAATGCCCCTTGGAAGAGACGTGCAAGTCGCAGAGGCTTAACAAGACAGTTTAAATCCCCCTTGGAAGAGACGTGCAGTTCGCAGTAGCTTAACAAGAGTGTTTAAATGACCCTTGGAAGAGTCTTGCAGTTAGCAGTAGCTTACCAAGACGGTTTAAATGCCCCTTTGAAGAGACGTGCAGGTCGCAGTAGCTTAACAAGACGGTTTAAATGCCCCTTGGAAGAGACGAGCAGGTCACAGTAGCTTACCAAGATGGTTTAAATGCCCCTTGGAAGAGACGTGTAGGTCGCAGTAGCTTAACAAGAGGGTGTAAATACCCCTTGGAAGAGGCTTGCAGGTCGTAGAAGCTTACCAAGACGGTTTAATTGCCCCTTGGAAGAGACGTGCTGGTCGCAGTAGCTTAACAAGAAGGTTTAAATGCCCCTTGGAAGAGACGTGCAGTTCGCATTAGCTAAACAAGACTGTTTAAATGCCGCTTGGAAGAGACGTGCAGGTCGCAGTAGCTTAACAAGACGGTTCAAATGCCCCAGTGAAGAGACGTGCAGGTCGCAGTAGCTTAACAAGACGGTTTAAATGCCCCTTGGAAAAGTGCTGGAGGTTACAGTAGCTTAACAAGAAGGTTTAAATGCCCCTTGGAAGAGACGTGCAAGTCGCAGTAGCTTAGCAAGTCGATTTAAATGCCCCTTGGAAGAGACGTGCAGTTCGCAGTAGCTTACCAAGACGGTTTAAATGTCCCTTGGAAGAGACGTGCAGGTCGCAGTAGCTTAACAAGACGGTTTAAATGCCCCTTGGTAGAGACATGCAGGTTGCAGTAGCTTAACAAGACGGTTCAAATGCCCCATTGAAGAGACGTGCAGGTCGCAGTAGCTTAACAAGACGGTTTAAATGCCCCTTGGAAAAGTGCTGGAGGTTACAGTAGCTTAACAAGAAGGTTTAAATGCCCCTTGGAAGAGACGTGCAAGTCGCAGTAGCTTAACAAGACGATTTAAATGGCCCTTGGAAGAGACGTGCAGTTCGCAGTAGCTTACCAAGACGGTTTAAATGGCCCTTGGAAGAGACGTGCAGGTCACAGTAGCTTATCAAGATAGTTTAAATGCCCCTTGAAAGAGCGGTGGATGTCGCAGTAGCTTAACAAGACAGTTTAAATGCCCCTTGGAAGAGACGTGCAGGTCGCAGTAGCTTAACAAGACGGTTTAAATGTCCCTTGGTAGAGACATGCAGGTCGCAGTAGCTTAACAAGACGGTTTAAATGCCCCAAGGAGGAGACGTGCAGGTCGCAGTAGCTTAACAAGACGGTTTAAATGTCCCTTGGAAGAGACGTGCAAGTCGCAGTAGCTTAAAAAGTCGGTTTAAATGCGCCTTGTAAGAGACGTGCAGGTCGCAGTAGCTTAACAAGACGGTTTAAATGCCCCTTGGAAGAGACGTGCAGGTCACAGTAGCTTAACAAGACAGTTTAAATGCCCCTTGGAAGAGCGGTGAAGGTCTCAGTAGCTTAACAAGACAGTTTAAATGCCCCTTGGAAGACACATTCAGGTAGCAGCAGCTTAACAAGACTGTTTAAATGCCCCTTGGAAGAGACGTGCATGTCGCAGTAGCTTAACAAGACGGTTTAAATGCCCCTTGGAAGAGACGTGCAGGTCAGAGTAGCTTAGCAAGACGGTTTAAATGCCACTTGGAAAAGTGGTGGAGGTTACAGTAGCTTAAAAAAACGGTTTAAATGCCCCTTGGAAGAGACGTGCAGGTCGCAGTAGCTTAACAAGACGGTTTAAATGCCCCTTGGAAGAGACGTGCAGGTCGCAGTAGCTTAACAAGACAGTTTAAATGCCCCTTGAAAGAGACGTGCAGGTCGCAGAAGCTTAACAAGACAGATTAAATGCCCCTTGCAAGAGACGTGCAGGTCGCAGTAGCTTAACAAGACGGTTTAAATGCCTCTTGGAAGAGACGTGCAGGTCGCAGTAGCTTAGCAAGATGGTTTAAATGCCACTTGGAAGAGCGGTGGAGGTCGCAGTAGCTTAACAAGACGGTTTAAATGCCCCTTGGAAAAAACTTGCAGGTCGCAGTAGCTTAACAAGATGTTTTATATGCCCCTTGGAAAAGAAGTGCTTGTCGCAGTAGCTTAACAAGACGGTATAAATTCCCCTTGGAAGAGGCTTGCAGGTCGCAGTAGCTTACCAAGACGGTTTAAATGGCCCTTGGAAGAGACGTGCAGGTCGCAGTAACTTAACAAGACGGTTTAAATGCCCCCTTGGAAGAGCGGTGGAGGTCGCAGTAGCTTAACAAGACGGTTTAAATGCCCCTTGGAAGAGACATGCAGGTAGCAGCAGCTTAACAAGATTGTTTAAACGCCCCTTGGAAGAGACGTGCTGGTCGCAGTAGCTTAACAAGACGGTTTAAATGCCATTTGGAAGAGCGGTGGAGGTCGCAGTAGCTTAACAAGACAGTTTAAATTTCCCTTGGAAGAGACGTGCAGGTCACAGTAGCTTAATAAGACGGTTTAAATGCCCCTTGGAATAGGCTTGCAGGTCGCAGTAGCTTACCAAGACGGTTTAAATGCCCCTTGGAAGAGACGAGCAAGTTGCAGTAGCTTAACAAGACAGTTTAAATGCCCCTTGGAAGAGCGGTGGAGGTCGCAGTAGCTTAACAATATGGTTTAAATGCCAATTGGAAGAGACATGCAGTTCGCAGCAGTTTAACAAGACGGTTTAAATGCCCCTTGGTAGAGACGTGCAGGTCGCAGTGGCTTAAAAAGACGGTTTAAATGCCCTTTGGAAGAGACATTTAGGTCGCAGTAGCTTAATAAGACGGTTTAAATGTCCCTTGGAAGAGACGTGCATGTCGCAGTAGATTAACAAGACGGTTTAAAGGCCCCTTGGAAGAGACGTGCAGGTCGCAGTAGCTTAACAAGATGGATTAAGTGCCACTTGGAAGAGCGGTGGAGGTCGCAGTAGCTTAACAAGACAGTTTAAATGCCCCTTGGAAGCGAAGTGCAGGTCGCAGTAGCTTAACAAGAGGGTTTAAATGCCCCGTGGAATAGGCTTGCAGGTCGCAGTAGCTTAACAAGACGGTTTAAATGCCCCTTGTAAGAGACGTGCAGGTCACAGTAGCTTAACAAGACGGTTTAAATCCCCCTTGGAAGAGACGTGCAGGTCGCAGTAGCTTAACAAGACGGTTTAAATCCCCCTTGGAAGAGATGTGCAGGTCGCAGTAGCTTTATAGGACGGTTTAAATGTCCCTTGGAAGAGACGTGCATGTCGCAGTAGCTTAACAAGACGGTTTAAATGCCCCTTGTAAGAGACGTGCAGGTCACAGTAGCTTAACAAGACGGTTTAAATCCCCCTTGGAAGAGATGTGCAGGTCGCAGTAGCTTTATAGGACGGTTTAAATGTCCCTTGGAAGAGACGTGCATGTCGCAGTAGCTTAACAAGACGGTTTAAATGCCCCTTGGAAGACACGTGCAGGTCGCAGTAGCTTAACAAGACGGATTAAGTGCCACTTGGAAGAGCGGTGGAGGTCGCAGTAGCTTAACAAGACAAATTAAATGCCCCTTGGAAGCGAAGTGCAGGTCGCAGTAGCTTAACAAGACGGTTTAAATGCCCCTTGGAAGAGACGTGCAGGTCGCAGTAGCTTAACAAGATGGTTTAAATCCCCCTTGGAAGAGACGTGCAGGTCGCAGTAGCTTAACAAGAGGGTTTAAATGCCCCTTGGAATAGGCTTGCAGGTCACAGTAGCTTAACAAGATTGTTTAAATGCCCTTTGGAAGAGCGGTGGTGGTCGCAGTAGCTTAACAAGATGGTTTAAATGCCCCTTGTGAAAGACGTGCATTTCGCAGTGGCTTATCAAGACGGTTTAAGTGCCCCGTGGAAGAGACGTGCAGGTCGCAGTGTCTTAACAAGATGGTTTAAATGTCCCTTGGAAGAGACATGCAAGTCTCAGTGGCTTAACAAGACGGTTAAAATGCCCCTTGGAAGAGACGTGCAAGTCTCAGTGGCTTAACAAGATTGTTTAAATGCCCCTTGGAAGAGACGTGCAGGGCGTAGTAGCTTTACAAGATGGTTTAAATGCCCCTTGGAAGAGACGTGCAGGTCGCAGTTGCTTAACAAGACGGTTTAAATGCCCCTTGGAATAGGCTTGCAAGTCGCAGTAGCTTACCAAGACAGTTTAAATGCCCCTTGGAACAGACGTGCAGGTCGCAGTAGCTTAACAAGATGGTTTAAATGCCCCTTGGAAGAGAGGTGGAGGTCGCAGTAGCTTAACAAGACAGTTTAAATGCCCCTTGGAACAGACGTGCAGGTCGCAGTAGCTTAAAAAGACGGTTTAAATGCCCCTTGCAAGAGACGTGCAGTTCGCAGTAGCTTATCAAGATGGTTTAAATGCCCCTTAGAAAAGGATTGCAGGTCGCAGTAGCTTACCAAGACGGTTTAAATCCCCGTTGGAAGAGGCTTGCAGGTCGCAGTAGGTTACCAAGACGGTTTAAATGGCCGTTGGAAGAGACGTGCAGGTCGCAGTAGCTTAACAAGACTATTTAAATGCCCCTTGGAAGAGACATGCAGGTCGCAGCAGCTTATCAAGACTGTTTAAATGCCCCTTGGAAGAGACGTGCAGGTCACAGTAGCTTAACAAGACAGTTTAAATGCCCCTTGGTGGAGACATGCAGGTCGCAGTAGCTTAACAAGACGGTTTAAATGCCCCTTGGAGGAGACGTGCAGGTCGCAGTAGCTTAACAAGACGGTTGAAATGCCCCTTGGAAAAGTGGTGGAGATTACAGTAGCTTAACAAGATGGTTTAAACGACCCCTTGGAAGAAACGTGCAGGTCGCAGTAGCTTAACAAGACGGTTTAAATGCCCCTTGGAAAAGTGGTGGAGATTACAGTAGCATAACAAGACGGTTTAAATTCCCCTTGGAAGAGACGTGCAGGTCCCAGTAGCTTAACAAGACGGTTTAAATGCCCCTTGGAAGAGACATGCAGGTCGCAGTAGCTTAACAAGACGGTTTAAATGCCCCTTGGAAGAGACGTGCAGGTCGCAGTAGCTTAACAAGACAGTTTAAATGCCCCTTGGAAGAGACCTGCAGGTCGCAGTAGCTTAACAAGACAGTTTAAATGCCCCTTGGAAGAGGCTTGCAGGTCGCAGTAGCTTAACAAGACGGTTTAAATGCCCCTTGGAAGAGACGTGCAGGTCGCAGTTGTTTAACAAGACGGTTTAAATGCCCCTTGGAAGAGACATGCAGGTCGCAGCAGCTTAAAAAGACGGTTCAAATTCCCCTTGGAAGAGACATGCAGGTCGCAGTAGCTTAACAAGACGGTTTAAATGCCCCTTGGAAGAGACATGCAGGTCGCAGTAGCTTAAAAAGACTGTTGAAATGCCCCATGGAAGAGAGGTGGTGGTTGCAGTAGCTTAACAAGACAGTTTAAATGCCCCTTGGAACAGACGTGCAGGTCGCAGTAGCTTAACAAGACGGTTTAAATGCACCTTGGAAGACAAGTGCAGGTCGCAGTATCTTACCAAGACAATTTAAATGCCCCTTGGAAGAGAGGTGGAGGTCGCAGTAGCTTAACAAGACAGTTTAAATGCCCCTTGGAAGAGACGTGCAGGGCGCAGTATCTTAACAAGACGGTTTAAATGTCCCTTGGAAGAGCGGTGGAGGTCGCACTAGCTTAAGAAGACAGTTTAAATGCCCCTTGAAAGAGACGCGCAGGTCGCAGTAGCTTAACAAGACCGTTTAAATGCCCCTTGGAAGTGCGGTGGATGTCGCAGTAGCTTAACAAGACGGTTTAAATGCCCCTTGGAAGAGACATGCAGGTCGCAGTAGCTTAACAAGACAGTTTAAATGCCCCTTGGAAAAGTGGTGGAGGTTACAGTAGCTTAACAAGACAGTTTAAATGCCCCTTGGAAAAGTGGTGGAGGTTACAGTAGCTTAACAAGACAGTTTAAATGCCCCTTGGAACAGACATGCAAGTCGCAGTAGCTTAAAAATACGGTTTAAATGACCCTTGGAAGAGACATGCAGGTCGCAGAAGCTTAACAAGACGGTTTAAATGCCCATTGGAAGTGTGGTGGAGGTCGCAGTAGCTTAACAAGACGGTTTAAATGCCCCTTGGAAGAGACATGCAGGTCGCAGTAGCTTAACAAAGCGTTTTTAAATTCCCCTTGAAAGAGACGTGCAGGTCGCAGTAGCTTAACAAGACGGTTTAAATGCCCCTTGGAAAAGTGGTGGAGGTTACAGTAGATTAAGAAGACGGTTTAAATGCCCCTTGGAGGAGACGTGCAAGTCGCAGTAGCTTAACAAGACTGTTGAAATGCCCCTTAGAAGAGACGTGCAGGTGGCAGAAGCTAAACAAGACAGTTTAAATGCCCCTTGGAAGAGACGTGCAGGTCGCAGTAGCTTAACAAGATGGTTTAAATGCCCCTTGGAAGAGCGGTGGAGGTCGCAGTAGCTTAAGAAGACAGCTTAAATGCCCCTTGGAAGAGATGTGCAGGTTGCAGTAGCTTAACAAGAGGGTTTAAATGCCCCTTGGAAGAGACGTGCAGGTCACAGTAGCTTAACAAGACAGTTTAAATGTCCCTTGGAATAGGCTTGCAGGTCGCAGTAGCTTACCAAGACGATATAAATGCCCCTCAGAAGAGACGTGCAGGTCGCAGTAGCTTAACAAGACGGTTTAAATCCCTCTTGGAAGAGACGTGCAGGTCGCAGTAGTTAGGAAGAGTGTTTAAATGCCCCTTGGAATAGGCTCGCAGGACGCATTAGCTTACCAAGACGGTTTAAATGCCCCTTGGAAAAGTGTTGGAGGTTACAGTATCTTAAAAAGACAGTTTAAATGCCCCTTGGAAGAGACGTGCAGGTCGCAGAAGCTTAACAAGACAGTTTAAATGCCCCTTGGAAGAGACGTGCTGGTTGCAGAAGCTCAACAAGACGGTTTAAATGCCCCTTTGAATAGACTAGCAGGTCCCAGTAGCTTAACAAGACTGTTTAAATGCCCCTTGGAAGAGACGTGCAGGTCGCAGTAGCTTAACAAGTCGGTTTAAATCCCCCTAGGAAGAGACGTGCAGGTCGCAGTAGCTTAACAAGAGGGTTTAAATGCCCCTTGGAATAGGCTTGCAGGTCGCAGTAGCTTACCAATAAGGTTTAAATGCCCCTTGGAAGAGCCGTGCAGGTCGCAGTAGCTTAAAAAGACGGTTTAAATGTCCATTGGAAGAGCGGTGGAGGTCGCAGAAGCTTAACAAGACGGTTTAAATGCCCCTTGGAAGAGACATGCAGTTCGCAGCAGGTGATAAAGACGGTTTAAATGCCCCTTGGAAGAGGCTTGCAAGTCGCAGTAGCTTAACAAGAGGGTTTAAATGCCCCTTCGAAGAGGCTTGCAGGTCGCAGTAGCTTACCAAGACGATTTAAATGCCCCTTGGCAGAGACGTGCAGGTCGCAGTAGCTTAACAGGACAGTTTAAATGCCCCTTGGAAGAGGCTTGCAGGTCGCAGTAGCTTACCAAGACGATTTAAATGTCCCTTGGAAGAGACGTGCAGCTCGCAGTTGCTTAACAAGACAGTTTAAATGCCCCTTGGAAGAGCGGTGGAGGTCGCAGTAGCTTAACAATATGGTTTAAATCCCCCTTGGAAGAGACAAGCAGGTCGCAGCACCTTAACAAGACTGTTTAAATATTCCTTGGAAGAGACGTGCAGGTCGCAGTAGCTTAAAAGACTTTTTAAATGTCCCTTGGTAGAGACATGCAGGTCGCAGTAGCTTAACAAGAAGCTTAAATCCCCCTTGGAAGAGACGTGCAGGTCGCCGCAGCTTAACAAGAGGGTTTAAATGCCCCTTGGAATAGGCTTGCAGGTCACAGTATCTTACCAAGATGGTTTAAATGCCCCTTGAAAGAGGATTGCAGGTCGCAGTAGCTTAACAAGACGGTTTAAATGCCCCTTGGAAGAGTGGTGGAGGTCGCAGTAGCTTAACAAGACAGTTTCAATGCCCCTTGGAAGAGACATGCAGTTCGCAGTAGCTTAATAAGACGGTTTAAATGCCCCTTGGAAGAGATGTGCAGGTCGCAGTAGCTTAATTAGACGGTTTAAATGCCCCTTGGAAGAGAGGTGGAGGTCGCAGTAGCTTAACAAGACAGTTTAAATGCCCCTTGGAAGAGACGTGCAGGTCGCAGTTGCTTAACAAGATGGTTTAAATGCCCCTTGGAATAGGCTTGCAAGTCGCAGTAGCTTACCAAGACAGTTTAAATGCCCCTTGGAACAGACGTGCAGGTCGCAGTAGCTTAATAAGACGGTTTAAATGCACCTTGGAAGAGACATGCAGGTCGCAGCAGCTTAAAAAGACGGTTCAAATGCCCCTTGGAAGAGACATGCAGGTCGCAGTGGCTTAACAAGATGGATTAAATGCCCCTTGGAAGAGACGTGCAGGTCGCAGTAGCTTAACAAGATGGTTTAAATGCCCCTTGGAAGAGAGGTGGAGGTCGCAGTAGCTTAAAAAGACAGTTTAAATGCCCCTTGGAACAGACGTTCAGGTCGCAGTAGCTTAACAAAGCGTTTTTAAATTCCCCTTGAAAGAGACGTGCAGGTCGCAGTAGCTTAACAAGACGGTTTAAATGCCCCTTGGAAAAGTGGTGGAGGTTACAGTAGATTAAGAAGACGGTTTAAATGCCCCTTGGAGGAGACGTGCAAGTCGCAGTAGCTTAACAAGACTGTTGAAATGCCCCTTAGAAGAGACGTGCAGGTGGCAGAAGCTAAACAAGACAGTTTAAATGCCCCTTGGAAGAGACGTGCAGGTCGCAGTAGCTTAACAAGATGGTTTAAATGCCCCTTGGAAGAGCGGTGGAGGTCGCAGTAGCTTAAGAAGACAGCTTAAATGCCCCTTGGAAGAGATGTGCAGGTTGCAGTAGCTTAACAAGAGGGTTTAAATGCCCCTTGGAAGAGACGTGCAGGTCACAGTAGCTTAACAAGACAGTTTAAATGTCCCTTGGAATAGGCTTGCAGGTCGCAGTAGCTTACCAAGACGATATAAATGCCCCTCAGAAGAGACGTGCAGGTCGCAGTAGCTTAACAAGACGGTTTAAATCCCTCTTGGAAGAGACGTGCAGGTCGCAGTAGTTAGCAAGAGTGTTTAAATGCCCCTTGGAATAGGCTCGCAGGACGCATTAGCTTACCAAGACGGTTTAAATGCCCCTTGGAAAAGTGTTGGAGGTTACAGTATCTTAAAAAGACAGTTTAAATGCCCATTGGAAGAGACGTGCAGGTCGCAGAAGCTTAACAAGACAGTTTAAATGCCCCTTGGAAGAGACGTGCTGGTTGCAGAAGCTCAACAAGACGGTTTAAATGCCCCTTTGAATAGACTAGCAGGTCCCAGTAGCTTAACAAGACTGTTTAAATGCCCCTTGGAAGAGACGTGCAGGTCGCAGTAGCTTAACAAGTCGGTTTAAATCCCTCTAGGAAGAGACGTGCAGGTCGCAGTAGCTTAACAAGAGGGTTTAAATGCCCCTTGGAATAGGCTTGCAGGTCGCAGTAGCTTACCAATAAGGTTTAAATGCCCCTTGGAAGAGCCGTGCAGGTCGCAGTAGCTTAAAAAGACGGTTTAAATGTCCATTGGAAGAGCGGTGGAGGTCGCAGAAGCTTAACAAGACGGTTTAAATGCCCCTTGGAAGAGACATGCAGTTCGCAGCAGGTGATAAAGACGGTTTAAATGCCCCTTGGAAGAGGCTTGCAAGTCGCAGTAGCTTAACAAGAGGGTTTAAATGCCCCTTCGAAGAGGCTTGCAGGTCGCAGTAGCTTACCAAGACGATTTAAATGCCCCTTGGCAGAGACGTGCAGGTCGCAGTAGCTTAACAGGACAGTTTAAATGCCCCTTGGAAGAGGCTTGCAGGTCGCAGTAGCTTACCAAGACGATTTAAATGTCCCTTGGAAGAGACGTGCAGCTCGCAGTTGCTTAACAAGACAGTTTAAATGCCCCTTGGAAGAGCGGTGGAGGTCGCAGTAGCTTAACAATATGGTTTAAATCCCCCTTGGAAGAGACAAGCAGGTCGCAGCACCTTAACAAGACTGTTTAAATATTCCTTGGAAGAGACGTGCAGGTCGCAGTAGCTTAAAAGACTTTTTAAATGTCCCTTGGTAGAGACATGCAGGTCGCAGTAGCTTAACAAGAAGCTTAAATCCCCCTTGGAAGAGACGTGCAGGTCGCCGCAGCTTAACAAGAGGGTTTAAATGCCCCTTGGAATAGGCTTGCAGGTCACAGTATCTTACCAAGATGGTTTAAATGCCCCTTGAAAGAGGATTGCAGGTCGCAGTAGCTTAACAAGACGGTTTAAATGCCCCTTGGAAGAGTGGTGGAGGTCGCAGTAGCTTAACAAGACAGTTTCAATGCCCCTTGGAAGAGACATACAGTTCGCAGTAGCTTAATAAGACGGTTTAAATGCCCCTTGGAAGAGATGTGCAGGTCGCAGTAGCTTAATTAGACGGTTTAAATGCCCCTTGGAAGAGACGTGCAGGTCGCAGTTGCTTAACAAGATGGTTTAAATGCCCCTTGGAATAGGCTTGCAAGTCGCAGTAGCTTACCAAGACAGTTTAAATGCCCCTTGGAACAGACGTGCAGGTCGCAGTAGCTTAATAAGACGGTTTAAATGCACCTTGGAAGAGACATGCAGGTCGCAGCAGCTTAAAAAGACGGTTCAAATGCCCCTTGGAAGAGACATGCAGGTCGCAGTGGCTTAACAAGATGGATTAAATGCCCCTTGGAAGAGACGTGCAGGTCGCAGTAGCTTAACAAGATGGTTTAAATGCCCCTTGGAAGAGAGGTGGAGGTCGCAGTAGCTTAAAAAGACAGTTTAAATGCCCCTTGGAACAGACGTTCAGGTCGCAGTAGCTTAACAAGACGGTTTAAATCCCTCTTGGAAGAGACGTGCAGGTCGCAGTAGTTAGCAAGAGTGTTTAAATGCCCCTTGGAATAGGCTCGCAGGACGCATTAGCTTACCAAGACGGTTTAAATGCCCCTTGGAAAAGTGTTGGAGGTTACAGTATCTTAAAAAGACAGTTTAAATGCCCCTTGGAAGAGACGTGCAGGTCGCAGAAGCTTAACAAGACAGTTTAAATGCCCCTTGGAAGAGACGTGCTGGTTGCAGAAGCTCAACAAGACGGTTTAAATGCCCCTTTGAATAGACTAGCAGGTCCCAGTAGCTTAACAAGACTGTTTAAATGCCCCTTGGAAGAGACGTGCAGGTCGCAGTAGCTTAACAAGTCGGTTTAAATCCCCCTAGGAAGAGACGTGCAGGTCGCAGTAGCTTAACAAGAGGGTTTAAATGCCCCTTGGAATAGGCTTGCAGGTCGCAGTAGCTTACCAATACGGTTTAAATGCCCCTTGGAAGAGCCGTGCAGGTCGCAGTAGCTTAAAAAGACGGTTTAAATGTCCATTGGAAGAGCGGTGGAGGTCGCAGAAGCTTAACAAGACGGTTTAAATGCCCCTTGGAAGAGACATGCAGTTCGCAGCAGGTGATAAAGACGTTTTAAATGCCCCTTGGAAGAGGCTTGCAAGTCGCAGTAGCTTAACAAGAGGGTTTAAATGCCCCTTCGAAGAGGCTTGCAGGTCGCAGTAGCTTACCAAGACGATTTAAATGCCCCTTGGCAGAGACGTGCAGGTCGCAGTAGCTTAACAGGACAGTTTAAATGCCCCTTGGAAGAGGCTTGCAGGTCGCAGTAGCTTACCAAGACGATTTAAATGTCCCTTGGAAGAGACGTGCAGCTCGCAGTTGCTTAACAAGACAGTTTAAATGCCCCTTGGAAGAGCGGTGGAGGTCGCAGTAGCTTAACAATATGGTTTAAATCCCCCTTGGAAGAGACAAGCAGGTCGCAGCACCTTAACAAGACTGTTTAAATATTCCTTGGAAGAGACGTGCAGGTCGCAGTAGCTTAAAAGACTTTTTAAATGTCCCTTGGTAGAGACATGCAGGTCGCAGTAGCTTAACAAGAAGCTTAAATCCCCCTTGGAAGAGACGTGCAGGTCGCCGCAGCTTAACAAGAGGGTTTAAATGCCCCTTGGAATAGGCTTGCAGGTCACAGTATCTTACCAAGATGGTTTAAATGCCCCTTGAAAGAGGATTGCAGGTCGCAGTAGCTTAACAAGACGGTTTAAATGCCCCTTGGAAGAGTGGTGGAGGTCGCAGTAGCTTAACAAGACAGTTTCAATGCCCCTTGGAAGAGACATGCAGTTCGCAGTAGCTTAATAAGACGGTTTAAATGCCCCTTGGAAGAGATGTGCAGGTCGCAGTAGCTTAATTAGACGGTTTAAATGCCCCTTGGAAGAGAGGTGGAGGTCGCATTAGCTTAACAAGACAGTTTAAATGCCCCTTGGAAGAGACGTGCAGGTCGCAGTAGCTTAACAAGACGGTTTAAATGCCCCTTGGAATAGGCTTGCAAGTCGCAGTAGCTTACCAAGACAGTTTAAATGCCCCTTGGAACAGACGTGCAGGTCGCAGTAGCTTAATAAGACGGTTTAAATGCACCTTGGAAGAGACATGCAGGTCGCAGCAGCTTAAAAAGACGGTTCAAATGCCCCTTGGAAGAGACATGCAGGTCGCAGTGGCTTAACAAGATGGATTAAATGCCCCTTGGAAGAGACGTGCAGGTCGCAGTAGCTTAACAAGATGGTTTAAATGCCCCTTGGAAGAGAGGTGGAGGTCGCAGTAGCTTAACAAGACAGTTTAAATGCCCCTTGGAACAGACGTTCAGGTCGCAGTAGCTTAACAAGATGGTTTAAATGCCCCTTGGAAGAGAGGTGGAGGTCGCAGTAGCTTAACAAGACAGTTTAAATGCTCCTTGGAACAGACGTGCAGGTCGCAGTAGCTTAACAAGATGGTTTAAATGCACCTTACAAGAGACGTGCAGGTCGCAGTAGCTTAAAAAGACGGTATAAATGCCCCTTGCAAGAGACGTGCAGTTCGCAGTAGCTTATCAAGATGGTTTAAATGCCCCTTAGAAAAGGATTGCAGGTCGCAGTAGCTTACCAAGACGGTTTAAATCCCCCTTGGAAGAGGCTTGCAGGTCGCAGTAGCTTACCAAGACGGTTTAAATGGCCGTTGGAAGAGACGTGCAGGTCGCAGTAGCTTAACAAGACTATTTAAATGCCCCTTGGAAGAGACATGCAGGTCGCAGCAGCTTATCAAGACTGTTTAAATGCCCCTTGGAAGAGACGTGCAGGTCACAGCAGCTTAACAAGACAGTTTAAATGCCCCTTGGTGGAGACATGCAGGTCGCAGTAGCTTAACAAGACGGTTTAAATGCCCCTTGGAGGAGACGTGCAGGTCGCAGTAGCTTAACAAGACGGTTGAAATGCCCCTTGGAAAAGTGGTGGAGATTACAGTAGCTTAACAAGATGATTTAAACGACCCCTTGGAAGAAACGTGCAGGTCGCAGTAGCTTAACAAGACGGTTTAAATGCCCCTTGGAAAAGTGGTGGAGATTACAGTAGCATAACAAGACGGTTTAAATGCCCCTTGGAAGAGACGTGCAGGTCTCAGTAGCTTAACAAGACGGTTTAAATGCCCCTTGGAAGAGACATGCAGGTCGCAGTAGCTTAACAAGACGGTTTAAATGCCCCTTGGAAGAGACGTGCAGGTCGCAGTAGCTTAACAAGACAGTTTAAATGCCCCTTGGAAGAGACGTGCAGGTCGCAGTAGCTTAACAAGACAGTTTAAATGCCCCTTGGAAGAGGCTTGCAGGTCGCAGTAGCTTAACAAGACGGTTTAAATGCCCCTTGGAAGAGACGTGCAGGTCGCAGTTGTTTAACAAGACGGTTTAAATGCCCCTTGGAAGAGACATGCAGGTCGCAGCAGCTTAAAAAGACGGTTCAAATGCCCCTTGGAAGAGACATGCAGGTCGCAGTAGCTTAACAAGACGGTTTAAATGCCCCTTGGAAGAGACATGCAGGTCGCAGTAGCTTAAAAAGACTGTTGAAATGCCCCATGGAAGAGAGGTGGAGGTTGCAGTAGCTTAACAAGACAGTTTAAATGCCACTTGGAACAGACGTGCAGATCGCAGTAGCTTAACAAGACGGTTTAAATGCACCTTGGAAGACAAGTGCAGGTCGCAGTATCTTACCAAGACAATTTAAATGCCCCTTGGAAGAGAGGTGGAGGTCGCAGTAGCTTAACAAGACAGTTTAAATGCCCCTTGGAAGAGACGTGCAGGTCGCAGTAGCTGAACAAGACGGTTTAAATGCCACTTGGAAGAGACATGCAGGGCGCAGTATCTTAACAATACGGTTTAAATGTCCCTTGGAAGAGCGGTGGAGGTCGCAGTAGCTTAAGAAGACAGTTTAAATGCCCCTTGAAAGAGACGCGCAGGTCGCAGTAGCTTAACAAGACCGTTTAAATGCCCCTTGGAAGTGCGGTGGATGTCGCAGTAGCTTAACAAGACGGTTTAAATGCCCCTTGGAGGAGACATGCAGGTCACAGCAGCTTAACAAGATGGTTTAAATGCCCCTTGGAAGAGACGCGCAGGTAGCAGTTGCTTAACAAGATGGTTTAAATGCCCCTTGGAAGAGACATGCAGGTCGCAGTAGCTTAACAAGACAGTTTAAATGCCCCTTGGAAAAGTGGTGGAGGTTACAGTAGCTTAACAAGACAGTTTAAATGCCCCTTGGAACAGACATGCAAGTCGCAGTAGCTTAAAAAGACGGTTTAAATGACCCTTGGAAGAGACGTGCAGGTCGCAGAAGCTTAACAAGACGGTTTAAATGCCCATTGGAAGTGTGGTGGAGGTCGCAGTAGCTTAACAAGACGGTTTAAATGCCCCTTGGAAGAGACATGCAGGTCGCAGCAGCTTAACAAGACGGTTTAAATAACCCTTGGAACAGACGTGGAGGTCGCAGTAGCTTAACAAGACGGTTTCAATGCCCCTTGGAAGAGACATGCAGGTCTCAGTAGCTTAACAAAGCGTTTTAAATTCCCCTTGAAAGAGACGTGCAGGTCGCAGTAGCTTAAGAAGACGGTTTAAATGCCCCTTAGAAAAGTGGTGGAGGTTACAGTAGATTAAGAAGACGGTTTAAATGCCCCTTGGAGGAGACGTGCAAGTCGCAGTAGCTTAACAAGACTGTTGAAATGCCCCTTAGAAGAGACGTGCAGGTGGCAGAAGCTAAACAAGACAGTTTAAATGCCCCTTGGAAGAGACGTGCAAGTCGCAGTAGCTTAACAAGATGGTTAAATGCCCCTTGGAAGAGCGGTGGAGGTCGCAGTAGCTTAAGAAGACAGCTTAAATGCCCCTTGGAAGAGATGTGCAGTTTGCAGTAGCTTAAAAAGAGGGTTTAAATGCCCCTTGGAAGAGACGTGCAGGTCACGGTAGCTTAATAAGACAGTTTAAATGCCCCTTAGAATAGGCTTGCAGGTCGCAGTAGCTTACCAAGACGATTTAAATGCCCCTTGGAAGAGACGTGCAGGTCGCAGTAACTTAACAAGACAGTTTAAATTTCCCTTGGAAGAGCGGTGGAGGTCGCAGTAGCTTAACAAGACAGTTTAAATGCCACTTGGAAGAAACATGCAGGTCGCAGTAGCTTAACAAGACGGTTTAAATGCCCCTTGGAAGAGACGTGCAGGTCGCAGTAGCTTAACAAGACGGTTTAAATGCCCCTTGGAAGAGACGAGCAGGTCGCAGTAGCTTAACAAGACGGTTTAAATGCCCCTCGGAAGAGACGTGCAGGTCGCAGTAGCTTAACAAGACGGTTTAAATCCCCCTTGGAAGAGACGTGCATGTCGCAGTAGTTAACAAGAGTGTTTAAATGCCCCTTGGAAGAGACGTGCAGGTCGCAGTAGCTTAACAAGACAGTTTAAATGCCCCTTGGAAAAGTGGTGGTTACAGTATCTTAAAAAGACAGTTTAAATGCCCCTTGGAAGAGACGTGCAGGTCGCAGAAGCGTAACAAGACTGTTTAAATGCCCCTTGGAAGAGACGTGCAGGTCGCAGAAGCTTAACAAGACGGTTTAAATGCCGCTTTGAATAGACTAGCAGGTCGCAGTAGCTTAACAAGACTGTTTAAATACCCCTTGGAAGAGACGTGCAGGTCGCAGTAGCTTAACAAGTCGGTTTAAATCCCCCTAGGAAGAGACGTGCAGGTCGCAGTAGCTTAACAAGAGGGTTTAAATGCCCCTTGGAATAGGCTTGCAGGTCGCAGTAGCTTACCAATACGGTTTAAATGCCCCTTGGAAGAGCCGTGCAGGTCGCAGTAGCTTAACAAGACGGTTTAAATGTCCATTGGAAGAGCGGTGGAGGTCGCAGAAGCTTAACAAGACGGTTTAAATGCCCCTTGGAAGACAGATGCAGTTCGCAGCAGCTTATAAAGACGGTTTAAATGCCCCTTGGAAGAGGCTTGCAGGTAGCAGTAGCTTAACAAGAGGGTTTAAATGCCCCTTCGAAGAGGCTTGCAGGTCGCAGTAGCTTACCAAGACGATTTAAATGCCCCTTGGCAGAGACGTGCAGGTCGCAGTAGCTTAACAAGACAGTTTAAATGCCCCTTGGAAGAGGCTTGCAGGTCGCAATAGCATACCAAGACGATTTAAATGTCCCTTGGTAGAGACGTGCAGCTCGCAGTAGCTTAACAAGACAGTTTAAATGCCCCTTGGAAGAGCGGTGGAGGTCGCAGTAGCTTAACAAGACAGTTTAAATGCCCCTTGGAAGAGACATGCAGGTCGCAGCACCTTAACAAGACTGTTTAAATATCCCTTGGAAGAGACGTGCAGGTCGCAGTAGCTTAAAAGACGTTTTAAATGTCCCTTGGTAGAGACATGCAGGTCGCAGTAGCTTAAAAAGAAGCTTAAATCCCCCTTGGAAGAGACGTGCAGGTCGCCGCAGCTTAACAAGAGGGTTTAAATGCCCCTTGGAATAGGCTTGCAGGTCGCAGTAGCTTACCAAGATGGTTTAAATGCCCCTTGGAAGAGGCTTGCAGGTCGCAGTAGCTTAACAAGACGGTTTAAATGCCCCTTGGAAGAGTGGTGGAGGTCGCAGTAGCTTAACAAGACAGTTTCAATGCCCCTTGAAAGAGACATGCAGTTCGCAGTAGCTTAATAAGACGGTTTAAATGCCCCTTGGAAGAGATGTGCAGGTCGCAGTAGCTTAATAAGACGGTTTAAATGACCCTTGGAAGAGAGGTGGAGGTCGCAGTAGCTTAACAAGACAGTTTAAATGCCCCTTGGAAGTGCGGTGGATGTCGCAGTAGCTTAACATGACGGTTTAAATGCCCCTTGGAAGAGACATGCAGTTCGCAGCAGCTTAACAAGATGGTTTAAATGCCCCTTGGAAGAGACGTGCTGGTAGCAGTGGCTTAACAAGATGGTTTAAATGCCCCTTGGAAGAGACATGCAGGTCGCAGTAGCTTAACAAAGCGTTTTTAAATTCCCCTTGAAAGAGACGTGCAGGTCGCAGTAGCTTAAGAAGACGGTTTAAATGCCCCTTGGAAAAGTGGTGGAGGTTACAGTAGATTAAGAAGACGGTTTAAATGCCCCTTGGAGGAGACGTGCAAGTCGCAGTAGCTTAACAAGACTGTTGAAATGCCCCTTAGAAGAGACGTGCAGGTGGCAGAAGCTAAACAAGACAGTTTAAATGCCCCTTGGTAGAGACGTGCAGGTCGCAGTAGCTTAACAAGATGGTTTAAATGCCCCTTGGAAGAGCGGTGGAGGTCGCAGTAGCTTAAGAAGACAGCTTAAATGCCCCTTGGAAGAGATGTGCAGGTTGCAGTAGCTTAACAAGAGGGTTTAAATGCCCCTTGGAAGAGACGTGCAGGTCACAGTAGCTTAACAAGACAGTTTAAATGTCCCTTGGAATAGGCTTGCAGGTCGCAGTAGCTTACCAAGACGATATAAATGCCCCTCAGAAGAGACGTGCAGGTCGCAGTAGCTTAACAAGACGGTTTAAATCCCTCTTGGAAGAGACGTGCAGGTCGCAGTAGTTAGCAAGAGTGTTTAAATGCCCCTTGGAATAGGCTTGCAGGACGCGTTAGCTTACCAAGACGGTTTAAATGCCCCTTGGAAAAGTGTTGGAGGTTACAGTATCTTAAAAAGACAGTTTAAATGCCCCTTGGAAGAGACGTGCAGGTCGCAGAAGCTTAACAAGACTGTTTAAATGCCCCTTGGAAGAGACGTGCTGGTTGCAGAAACTCAACAAGACGGTTTAAATGCCCCTTTGAATAGACTAGCAGGTCCCAGTAGCTTAACAAGACTGTTTAAATGCCCCTTGGAAGAGACGTGCAGGTCGCAGTAGCTTAACAAGTCGGTTTAAATCCCCCTAGGAAGAGACGTGCAGGTCGCAGTAGCTTAACAAGAGGGTTTAAATGCCCCTTGGATTAGGCTTGCAGGTCGCAGTAGCTTACCAATACGGTTTAAATGCCCCTTGGAAGAGCCGTGCAGGTCGCAGTAGCTTAACAAGACGGTTTAAATGTCCATTGGAAGAGCGGTGGAGGTTGCAGAAGCTTAACAAGACGGTTTAAATGACCCTTGGAAGAGACATGCAGTTCGCAGCAGGTGATAAAGACGGTTTAAATGCCCCTTGGAAGAGGCTTGCAAGTCGCAGTAGCTTAACAAGAGGGTTTAAATGCCCCTTCGATGAGGCTTGCAGGTCGCAGTAGCTTACCAAGACGATTTAAATGCCCCTTGGCAGAGACGTGCAGGTCGCAGTAGCTTAACAGGACAGTTTAAATGCCCCTTGGAAGAGGCTTGCAGGTCGCAGTAGCTTACCAAGACGATTTAAATGTCCCTTGGAAGAGACGTGCAGCTCGCAGTAGCTTAACAAGACAGTTTAAATGCCCCTTGGAAGAGCGGTGGAGGTCGCAGTAGCTTAACAATATGGTTTAAATACCCCTTGGAAGAGACAAGCAGGTCGCAGCACCTTAACAAGACTGGTTAAATATTCCTTGGAAGAGACGTGCAGGTCGCAGTAGCTTAAAAGACTTTTTAAATGTCCCTTGGTAGAGACATGCAGGTCGCAGTAGCTTAACAAGAAGCTTAAATCCCCCTTGGAAGAGACGTGCAGGTCGCCGCAGCTTAACAAGAGGGTTTAAATGCCCCTTGGAATAGGCTTGCAGGTCACAGTATCTTACCAAGATGGTTTAAATACCCCTTGAAAGAGGATTGCAGGTCGCAGTAGCTTAACAAGACGGTTTAAATGCCCCTTGGAAGAGTGGTGGAGGTCGCAGTAGCTTAACAAGACAGTTTCAATGCCCCTTGGAAGAGACATGCAGTTCGCAGTAGCTTAATAAGATGGTTTAAATACCCCTTGGAAGAGATGTGCAGGTCGCAGTAGCTTAATAAGACGGTTTAAATGCCCCTTGTAAGAGAGGTGGAGGTCGCAGTAGCTTAACAAGACAGTTTAAATGCCCCTTGGAAGAGACGTGCAGGTCGTAGTAGCTTAACAAGACGGTTTAAATGCCCCTTGGAAGAGACGTGCAGGTCGCAGTAGCTTAACAAGACGGTTTAAATGCCACTTGGAAGAGACGTGCAGGTCGCAGTAGCTTAACAAGACGGTTTAAATGCCCCTTGGAAGAGCGGTGGAGGTCGCAGTAGCTTAACAAGACGGTTTAAATGCCCCTTGAAAGAGACGTGCAGGTCGCAGTAGCTTAACAAGATGGTTTAATTGCCCCTTCGAAGTGCGGTGGAGGTCGCAGTAGCTTTACAAGACAGATGAAATGCCCCTTGGAAGAGCGTTGGAGGTCGCAGTAGCTTAATAAGACAGTTTAAATGCCCCTTGGAAGAGACATGCAGGTCACAACATCTTAACAAGATTGTTTAAATGCCCCTTGGAAGAGACGTGCAGGTCGCAATAGCTTCACAAGACGGTTTAAATGTCCCTTGGTAGAGACATGCAGTTCGCAGTAGCTTAACCACTTCGCACCAGAGCCTGTTTTTGCCTTCGTGACCGGGCCAATTTTTTCAATTCTGACCACTGTCACTTTATGAAGCAATTACTCTGGAACGCTTCAACGGATCCCCCTGATTCTGAGATTGTTTTTTCGTGACATATTGTACTTCATGATAGTGGTAAAATTTCTTTGATATCACTTGCGTTTATTTGTGAAAAAATCGGAAATTTGGCGAAAATTTTGAAAATTTTGCAATTTTCAAACTTTGAATTTTTAAGCCCTTAAATCAGAGAAATATGTCACACAAAATACTTAATAAATAACATTTCCCACATGTCTACTTTACATCAGCACAATTTTGGAACCAAAATTTTTTTTTGTTAGGGAGCTATAAGGGTTAAAATTGACCAGCGATTTCTCATCTTTCCAACAAAATTTACAAAAACATTTTTTTAGGGACCACATCACATTTGAAGTCACTTTGAGGGGTCTTTATGACAGAAAATACCCAAAAGTGACACCGTTCTAAAAACTGCACCCCTCAAGGTGCTCAAAACCACATTCAAGAACTTTATTAACCCTTCAGGTGCTTCACAGAAATTTTTGGAATGTGGAAGAAAAAAAATTAACATTTAACTTTTTTCACAAAAATGTTACTTTAGACCGAATTTTTTTTATTTTTACAGGGGTAACAGGAAAAAATGGACCCCAAATTTTTTTTGTGCAATTTCTCTTGAGCGTGCTGATACCCCATATGTGAGGGAAAACCACTGTTTGGGCGCACGGCAGGGCTCGGAAAGGAAGGCGCGCCATTAGACTTTTTGAATGTAAAATTTGTCTGAATAATTAGCAGACACCATGTTACATAGTTACATAGTTTATAAGGCCGAAAAAAGACAAGCGTCCATCCACTTCAGCCTATTTCTTGTGCACTGCAGCTATTCCGCAGCGTTGATCCAGGGGAACGCAAAAAAAAAAAAAAAACATGCGGTATAGGCCAATTGACATCATTGAGGAAAAAATTCACTTCCCGACACCAATCTGGCAGTAAGATTAAATCCCTGGATTAATTAACTAAGCATAAGATGTAATTTTATTGTTCTCAAGAAAGGCGTCCAGGCCTCTCTTGAACTCATTAAGTGAGTTGGACATCACCACTTCCTCTCCCAGAGAGTTCCAGAGTCTGACCGTAAAGAATCCCCTTCTATGCTGGTGCAGGAGCCTCCTTTCCTCCAGACGCATAGTGTGCCCCCTCGTCTTTGTCACCATCCTTGGTATAAACAGGTCATGGGAGAGATCTCTGTACTGCCCCCTGATGTATTTATACATGTTTATGAGGTCTCCCCTAAGCCTTCTCTTTTCCAACTTAAATAGGCCTAATTTTGACAACCTCTCTGGGTATTCTAGTCCCTCCATTCCCTTTATTACCTTAGTCGCCCTCCTTTGTACCCTCTCTAGCTCCAATATGTCTTTCCTGAGCACCGGAGCCCAGAACTGTGCACAATATTCTAAGTGCGGCCTTACCAGCGCTTTATACAGAGGAAGAACAATGTTCTCATCATATGCCCCTATTTCTCTTCTGATGCATGCCATGACTCTATTTGCCTTCGCAGCTGCTGCCTGACACTGGGCACTCCAATTTAATTTGCTATTAACCAAGACGCCCAGGTCCTTCTCCATGTCAGATTTCCCCAACGATTTCCCATTTAATATGTATGGGTGACTGCTGTTTTTCTTTCCCATGTGCATGACCTTACATTTATCGGCATTGAACCCCATTTGCCATTTTTTGGCCCAACTCCCCAATTTATCTAAATCCTCCTGTAGCTGTGCCCTTTCCTCATCTGTGTTAACTACTTTACAAAGTTTAGTATCATCTGCAAATATTGCTATTTTACTATGCAACCCTTCCACTAGATCATTAATAAATATATTAAATAATATAGGGCCCAAGACAGACCCTTGAGGCACCCCGCTAGTAACCCTGACACACCCTGAGCTTACTCCATTGATAACCACCCTCTGCTTTCTATCACTCAGCCAGCTATTTACCCACTTACACACATTATCCCCCAGACCAAGCATTCTCATTTTATATACCAACCTTTTGTGTGGCACGGTATCAAACGCTTTGGAGAAGTCAAGGTATACAACATCCACTGACTCTCCCCGGTCCAGCTGTGAGCTCACCTCCTCGTAGAAGGCAATCAGGTTTGTTTGGCAGGAGCGATCTCTCATGAATCCATGTTGATATGGAGTTAGACAGTTATTATCATTAAGATATTCTACAATAGCATCTCTAAGAAATCCTTCAAACAATTTACCCACAACAGACGTTAAGCTGACTGGTCTATAGTTCCCAGGGTCACTTTTAGACCCCTTTTTGAATATTGGTACCACATTTGCTTGGCGCCAGTCTAGTGGGGCAGTCCCTGTCCATAAAGAGTGCTTGAATATAAGATACAGCGGTCTGTCTATCACATTACTTAATTCTTTTAGTACCCGGGGGTGTATGCCATCTGGGCCTGGTGACTTGTCTATTTTGATATTATTTAGGCGTTTCTGAACTTCCTCCTGGGTTAGGTGGGTGATATTTAGCGGAGGGTTTACTTTATCACTTTGCATTTCCTCCGATAAATTGTTTTCTTTTGTGAAAACAGTGGAGAAGAAGCTATTGAGTAGGTTTGCTTTACCCTCATCGCTCTCTATGATTTTACCCAGGTTATTTTTCAATGGGCCAACTCCATCAGTTTTAATCCTTTTACTGTTTATATAGTTAAAGAACAGTTTGGGATTTGTTTTACTTTCTTTGGCAATTAGTCTCTCTGTCTCCTCTTTTGCTATTCTTATTTGTTTCTTACAGATTTTGTTTTTTTCCCTATAAGTTATTAGCGCTTCCTCGCTGCCTTCTTGTTTAAGTTTACCGAAAGCCCTTTTTTTGTTTTTCATTGCCCTCTTGACTTCCTTATTTAGCCACATTGGCTTCCTCCTATTCCTAGCCCTTTTATTCCCATAAGGTATGTACCTTCTACAGTGACTATGTAGGACTGTTTTGAAAATTTCCCATTTTCTATCCGTGCTCCTATTACTGAAGATACTATCCCAGTCTATAAGGTGAAGGGCATCTCTTAGCTGATCAAACTTTGCCCTCCTGAAGTTCAGTGTTTTTGTGACTCCCTTGCTGGGCACCCTACTGAAGCACATGTGGAATTGTATAATGTTGTGGTCACTATTTCCGAGGTGCCCCCCAACCTGCACCTCAGTTATTCTGTCTGGCCTGTTAGTTAATATTAAGTCTAAAAGGGCCGTCCCTCTAGTTGGTTCCTGCACAAGTTGTGACAAATAATTGTCTTTGATAATTGACAGAAACCTGTTTCCTTTCTGAGATCTACAGCTTTCGGTTTCCCAGTCTATATCGGGGTAGTTGAAGTCCCCCATAATAATCACCTCGTTATTTTTTGCTACTTCGTCTATTTGTCTCATTAATAGACTTTCCGTGGCTTCTGCTATATTTGGTGGTTTATAACAGACTCCTATGATAATTTTATTATTGTTTTTTGCCCCATGTATCTCCACCCATAAGGACTCGACCTCCTCATTTCCCTCCCATACATCCTCCCGTATTGTAGGCTTTAGACACGTCTTTACATATAGACAGACTCCACCCCCTTTCCGATTTCTTCGATCCCTTCTAAACAGACTGTAACCCTGTAAGTTAACTGCCCAGTCATAGCTTTCATCCAACCATGTCTCGGTTATTCCCACTATGTCATAGTTACCTGTAGATATTTCTGCTTCCAGTTCATCCATCTTGTTTGTCAGGCTCCTGGCATTTGCTAGCACGCAGTTTACACGATTTTGTTTTGTTCCAATCTTCTCCCTGTGGATTGTATTAGAAATTTTCTTACCTTCCTTCCAAGTATCTGGTCTTGGACCTTCTTTGTCGCACTTCATATCTTTCATTAGTATGTTCTCTGGTTGCATGTTCGTGTCCGGCGTTTTTCTTCCCATCCCCTCTTCTTCTAGTTTAACGCCCTCCTGATGAGTGTTGCGAGTCTCCTGGCGAATGTGTGTTTCCCGGGTTTGTTGAGGTGTAGTCCGTCTCTGGCAAGGAGTCCATCATAGAGGTAATTCACACCGTGGTCCAGGAATCCAAATCCTTGTTGTCTGCACCATCGTCTCAGCCAGCTGTTCACATCAAGGATCCTGTTCCATCTCCTGACGCCATGCCCGTCTACTGGAAGGATAGAAGAAAAAACTACCTGCGCATCCAGTTCTTTTACTTTCTTCCCCAATGCTTCAAAGTCCTTGCAGATTGTCGGTAGGTCCTTCTTTGCCGTGTCATTGGTGCCAACATGTATCAGAAGAAATGGGTGGACATCCTTGGGACTGATGAGCTTTGGTATCCTATCGGTAACATCCTTGATCTTCGCCCCTGGGAGGCAGCATACTTCTCTTGCGGTTATATCCGGTCTGCAGATAGCTGCTTCTGTTCCTCTCAGTAGTGAGTCTCCCACCACCACCACTCTTCTTCCCATCTTGGCTGTCCTTTTTCTTGTCGCTTCTGGGTGTTTCTGGGTGCTCTTTTCTTTTTTGCTTGCTGGTAGTTCCTCATCCTTAGGTGTGCCATCTTCGTCCTCCACAAGTCCTTGGAATCTGTTTCTCAGTTGTGTGGTTGGTGGTGTCTCCATGGTCTTCTTGCTTCTTTTGGTCACTTGCCTCCACTTGTCTGCCTCTGGAGGTTCTCTGACGCTTCCTTCACTTTCTGTGACCAGTAGCGACGCTTCTGTTCTGTCCAGGAAGTCTTCATTTTCCTTGATGAGTTTTAATGTCGCAATTCTTTCTTCCAGTCCCCGCACCTTTTCTTCTAAAAGAGCCAGTAGTCTACACTTCTGGCAGGTGAAGTTGGTTTCAGCTTCTGGTCGATCTGTGAACATGTAGCACATGTTGCAGCTCACCATGTAGGTTGTCACATCTGCCATGCTGCTCCTTGTCCCTGCTGACTTGATGTCTGTCTTCTTTCTTGTGATACCCTAGGAGAAACAAATTCGCGCGCGGTTTGGCGATGCTTTCCAAGCAGCTGGTCCCGGCTGTACCCAACGATCTTCTAGCTGAAGGAGACTCTTCGCTTTTCCCAGAAGGCACCTGGAATATGCAAATTGCCCTCTTCAAGCTTCAATCCCTGGTTTGGCGATGCTTTCCAAGCAGCTGGTCCCGGCTGTACCCAACGATCTTCTAGCTGAAGGAGACTCTTCGCTTTTCCCAGAAGGCACCTGGAATATGCAAATTGCCCTCTTCAAGCTTCAATCCCTGGTTTGGCGATGCTTTCCAAGCAGCTGGTCCCGGCTGTACCCAACGATCTTCTAGCTGAAGGAGACTCTTCGCTTTTCCCAGAAGGCACCTGGAATATGCAAATTGCCCTCTTCAAGCTTCAATCCCTGGTTTTGCGTTTGGAGAGCTCCTGATGTGACTAAACAGTGGTGAGCACCTTGAACCCCAACGTGCTTCACAGAAGTTTATAATAATCAGCTGTAAAAATAAAATTTTCACATTTTTCCCGCAAAAACGTTTTTCATCCCTTAATTTTGCATTATCATAAGGGTAATAGGATAAATTGCACCATGAAATTTGTTGTGCAATTTCTCCTGAACACGCCGATACCCCATATGTGGAGGCAAACCACTGTTTGGGTGCACGGCAGGGCTCGGAAGGAAAGGAGCGCCATTTGACTTTTTGAATGCAAAATTTGTTTGAATAATTAGCGGACGCCATGTTGCATTTGGGGAGCCCCTGATGTGCCTAAACAGTGGAAACCCCCCACAAGTGACACCATTTTGGAAACTAAACCCCTTAGGGAACTTATCTAGATGTGTGGTGAGCACCTTGAACCCCAAGGTGCTTCACAGAAGTTTATAATAATCAGCTGTAAAAATAAAATTTTCACATTTTTCCCGCAAAAACGTTTTTCATCCCTTAATTTTGCATTATCAGAAGGGTAATAGGATAAATTGCACCATGAAATTTGTTGTGCAATTTCTCCTGAACACGCCGATACCCCATATGTGGGGGAAAACCACTGTTTGGGCGCACGGCAGGGTTTGGAAGGGAAGGAGCGCCATTTGACTTTCTGAATGTAAAATTTGTCTGAATAATTAGCAGACGCCATGTTGCGTTTGGAGAGCCCCTGATGTTCCTAAACAGTGGAAACCCCCCACAAGTGACACCATTTTGGAAACTAGACCCCTTAGGGAACTTATCTAGATGTGTGGTGAGCACCTTGAACCCCAACGTGCTTCACAGAAGTTTATAATAATCAGCTGTAAAAATAAAATTTTCACATTTTTCCCGCAAAAACGTTTTTCATCCCTTAATTTTGCATTATCATAAGGGTAATAGGATAAATTGCACCATGAAATTTGTTGTGCAATTTCTCCTGAACACGCCGATATCCCATATGTGGGGGAAAACCACTGCTTTGGTGTACGGCAGGGTTCGGAAGAGAAAGGAGCGCTATGTTGGCTGGGATAGGCAGCAGACACCATGTCACATTTGAAGAGTCGCTGACATGCAGAAACAGCAGAAACCCCCACAAGTGACCCCATTTTGTAAACTACACCTCTCAAGGAATTCATCTAGGGAAGTAGTGAGTATTTTTTAATTTTTTAATTTATACCATTGGGCAGTGAAAAAAGCATAATTATATTTTTACCACAAAAAAATGTTTTACCCTCAGATTTTACATTTTCACACAGGGCAATGGGTAAAAATGGTGCCGAAATGTGTCACACAATTTCTTCTAAAAGTGCCAATACCCCATATGTGGCTGTATCGTACCGCTCAGCCATACGGCGAGATCTGGGGGGGACGGAGTGCTATTTGACAATTGGAGAACAAATTATTGTAGAATAGGCATTTGGATTTGGGAGCACAAAATTTTTTGAATTTCTTTTGGGGGGCAAGGGCCATTTCGCTTTTCCAGAGCCTTTCTGCTACCAGTAACTTGGAAGTCCCTTATATTTTTAACAGATGACGGACCTGAGTGGGGACTAGCTTTTTTTGAGGACTAAGTTGAAGCTTTTATTGGGAACATTTTACGTAACATTTATCCGGCGCTCTAGGCTGAGCACTTACATCAGGGTTTCCATCTAAATTTCCAAGTGATGTAATTCAGATGAAACCCCTGCGGGATCCATTCACTGTAATGAGGCAGCAGAGTTACTCTGGACTCCGTCTGGCCTCTGTTTAGCGGTGTCCTTTTTTTCAGAAGTGCACAAAACTGTGGCCAACCGCACTTTTATGCACGCCTAAAACAAATGACACCGTGGGATCACAGGCCAGACGGCATCCACAGTGGCCTATATCTGCCTCATTACAGGGAATCTTCCGTCATGGGTTCCGGCTGAATCACATATTTCAGAGATTTACATGGAAACTCTGGCGTAAGTGCTCAGCGCAGAGCGCAGGATAAATGTGTGCCGAGAAATACTGCGATCTTTGGGAGACATAATAAACAAATCAGTAGCAGGTGAAGAATTGGTTTTATTTATTTTTTTACGCCGTTCCTAGTGTGATATAACTGATTAGATTACTTTATTCTTCGGGTCGGTGCGATTACAGAGATACCAGATTTATATCGGGTTTTTATGACTGACAGCTGTCACACACTAAGAGACGCTTTTTTTTTGCAAAATCTAGTTTTTGCATCGCCATATTTTGAGAGCTATAATTTTTCCATATTTCGGCCGACAGAGTCATGTGATGGCTTGTTTTTTGCGGGACGAGTTGACATTTTTATTGGTACCATTTGTGGGTACGTGACATTTTTTGATCGCTTTCTATTCCGTTTTTTTGGGAGGTAAAATTAACAAAAACCAACAATTCAGGAATTGTTTTTTGAGTTTTTTTTTTATGCCGTTCTGCGTGTGGTAAAAGTGATCAGGCAGCGTTATTCTTCGGGTCAGTACATTTACAGCGATACTACACTTACTGTATATTTTTTTATGTTTTGGCGCTTTTACACAATAAAACAATTTTAAAGAAAAAATATTTTTTTTGCATTGCTTTATTCTGAGAGGTATAACTTTTTTATTTTTCGGCTGATGGAGCTGTATAGTGGCTTGATTTTTGCAGAACAAGATGACGTTTTCAGCGGTACCATTTCTATTTCCATTTTGCTTTTTGATCGCATTCTTTTCCACTTTTTGTTTGGCGATATGAGGAAAAAGCATAGTTTTTTGCTCCGTTTTTTATTTATTTTTATTACGGTGTACACATAAGGAGTTAATTAGTGTGACAGTTTTATAGCTCGGGTTGTTTCGAACGCGGCAATACCAAATATGTGTACTTTTTTTATTTTTGCATAAATATACGGATTTATCGGTTTAATATTTTATTTATTTATTTTTATTTATTTTGTATTTTTTTTTTAACAGTTTCAAAACATTTTTTTTTACTTTTTTTTACATTTTTACTTAGTCCCTGTATGGGACATTAATTTTTATTTTTCTGATCTCTGATCTCATGTAATGTAATAGACATATATTACATTACATGAGATCTTCACTGACTCTTTCAGTCAGTTTCCTGTCTGGCATCAGCTACATACAGGCTGAAGTCAGACAGGAAGGACACCATATATGGCAGAGCTGGAGGCGGTCATGTGACCTCCAGCTGCCATAGCAACGCCAGGTCCTGGAAGGTATAAGGGGGGCCGTCGGAGAGGTAAGTGGACGACCCCCTCTCCTCCTGCTGTCTCCTATATGCCGTGATCACTATAGATCACAGCATATAGAAGACAGCAAAGGGTTAACATCACTGGGACCTGATCTAATCAGGTCCCGATGATGTTCCCTGTCAGAGCTAACGCTCTGCACCGCTCTCACAGCGCTTGCAGGACCCAGGGGGTCCTGAGCACTGCGAGACCACCCACCGTTTTTAAACGTCCGCGCTGCACAGAGCCCAGGCAGCGCGGACGTTTATCTACAGTGGGCGGTCGGGAAGCGGTTAACAAGACGGTTTAAATGCCCCATGGAAGAGACGTGCAGGTCGCAGTAGCTTAACAAGACGGTTTAAATGTCCCTTGGAAGAGACGTGCCAGTCGCAGTAGCTTAAAAAACGGTTTAAATGCGCCTTGGAAGAGACGTGCAAGTCGCAGTAGCTTAACAAGACAGTTTAAATGCCCCTTGGGAAAGACGAGCAGGTCGCAGTAGCTTAACAAGACGGTTTAAATGCCCCTTGGAAGAGACGTGCAGTTCGCAGTAGCTTAACAAGATGGTTTAAATGCCCCTTGGAAGAGACGTGCAGGTCGCAGTAGCTTAACAAGATGGTTTAAATGCCCCTTGTAAGAGCGGTGGAGGTCGCAGTAGCTTAAAAAGATGGTTTAAATGCCCCTTGGAAGAGACATGCAGTTCGCAGCAGCTTAAAAAGACGGTTTAAATGCCCCTTGGAAGAGGCTTGCAGGTCGCAGTAGCTTACCAAGACGGTTTAAATGCCCCTTGGAAGAGACGTGCAGGTCGCAGTAGCTTAACAAGATGGTTTAAATGCCCCTTGGAAGAGCGGTGGAGGTCGCAGTAGCTTAACAAGATGGTTTAAATGGCCCTTGGAAGAGACATGCAGTTCGCAGCAGCTTAAAAAGATGGTTTAAATGCCCCTTGGAAGAGACGTGCAGGTCGCAGTGGCTTAACAAGACGGTTTAAATGCCCCTTGGAAGAGACATGCAGGTCTCAGTAGCTTAACAAGATGGTTTAAATGCCCCTTGGAAGAGACGTGCAGGTAGCAGTAGCTTAACAAGACTGTTTAAATGCCCCTTGTAAAAGTGGTGGAGGTTACAGTAGCTTAACAAGACGGTTTAAATGCCACTTGGAAGAGACGTGCAAGTCGTAGTAGCTTAAAAAGATGGTTTAAATGCGCCTTGGAAGAGACGTGCAGGTCTCAGTAGCTTAACAAGACTGTTTAAATGCCCCTTGGAAGAGCGGTGGAGGTCGCAGTAGCTTAAGAAGACAGTTTAAATGCCCTTTGAAAGAGACGTGCAGGTCGCAGTAGCTTAACAAGACCGTTTAATTGCCCCTTGGAAGTGCGGTGGATGTCGCAGTAGCTTAGCAAAACGGTTTAAATGCCCCTTGGAAGAGACATGCAGGTCACAGCAGCTTAACAAGATGGTTTAAATGACCCTTGGAAGAGACGTGCAGGTCGCAGTAGCTTAACAAGACGGTTTAAATGCCCCTTGGAAGAGCGGTGGAGGTCGCAGTAGCTTAACAAGACGGTTTAAATGCCCCTTGGAAGAGACTAGCTTTGAGCCACCCCCGTAGTGTTCGAGTTCGGTTCGGTTCGTCGAACACCCGTGTGTTCTCCGAACTGTTCGTCGAACTGTTCGTCGAACACCTTCGAACACCGTTAAAATCAAAACCAGGGATTGAAGCTTGAAGAGGGCAATTTGCATATTCCAGGTGCCTTCTGGGAAAAGCGAAGAGTCTCCTTCAGCTAGAAGATCGTTGGGTACAGCCGGGACCAGCTGCTTGGAAAGCATCGCCAAACCAGGGATTGAAGCTTGAAGAGGGCAATTTGCATATTCCAGGTGCCTTCTGGGAAAAGCGAAGAGTCTCCTTCAGCTAGAAGATCGTTGGGTACAGCCGGGACCAGCTGCTTGGAAAGCATCGCCAAACCAGGGATTGAAGCTTGAAGAGGGCAATTTGCATATTCCAGGTGCCTTCTGGGAAAAGCGAAGAGTCTCCTTCAGCTAGAAGATCGTTGGGTACAGCCGGGACCAGCTGCTTGGAAAGCATCGCCAAACCGCACGCCTGACGGCGCGCAAATTTGTTTCTCCTAGGGTATCACAAGAAAGAAGACAGACATCAAGTCAGCAGGGACAAGGAGCAGCATGGCAGATGTGACAACCTACATGGTGAGCTGCAACATGTGCTACATGTTCACAGATCGACCAGAAGCTGAAACCAACTTCACCTGCCAGAAGTGTAGACTACTGGCTCTTTTAGAAGAAAAGGTGCGGGGACTGGAAGAAAGAATTGCGACATTAAAACTCATCAAGGAAAATGAAGACTTCCTGGACAGAACAGAAGCATCACTACTGGTCACAGAAAGTGAAGGAAGCGTCAGAGAACCTCCAGAGGCAGACAAGTGGAGGCAAGTGACCAAAAGAAGCAAGAAGACCATGGAGACACCACCAACCACACAACTGAGAAACAGATTCCAAGGACTTGTGGAGGACGAAGATGGCACACCTAAGGATGAGGAACTACCAGCAAGCAAAAAAGAAAAGAGCACCCAGAAACACCCAGAAGCGACAAGAAAAAGGACAGCCAAGAAGGGAAGAAGAGTGGTGGTGGTGGGAGACTCACTACTGAGAGGAACAGAAGCAGCTATCTGCAGACCGGATATAACCGCAAGAGAAGTATGCTGCCTCCCAGGGGCGAAGATCAAGGATGTTACCGATAGGATACCAAAGCTCATCAGTCCCAAGGATGTCCACCCATTTCTTCTGATACATGTTGGCACCAATGACACGGCAAAGAAGGACCTACCGACAATCTGCAAGGACTTTGAAGCATTGGGGAAGAAAGTAAAAGAACTGGATGCGCAGGTAGTTTTTTCTTCTATCCTTCCAGTAGACGGGCATGGCGTCAGGAGATGGAACAGGATCCTTGATGTGAACAGCTGGCTGAGACGATGGTGCAGACAACAAGGATTTGGATTCCTGGACCACGGTGTGAATTACCTCTATGATGGACTCCTTGCCAGAGACGGACTACACCTCAACAAACCCGGGAAACACAGATTCGCCAGGAGACTCGCAACACTCATCAGGAGGGCGTTAAACTAGAAGAAGAGGGGATGGGAAGAAAAACGCCGGACACGAACATGCAACCAGAGGACATACTAATGAAAGATATGAAGTGCGACAAAGAAGGTCCAAGACAAGATACTTGGAAGGAAGGTAAGAAAATTTCTAATACAATCCACAGGGAGAAGATTGGAACAAAACAAAATCGTGTAAACTGCGTGCTAGCAAATGCCAGGAGCCTGACAAACAAGATGGATGAACTGGAAGCAGAAATATCTACAGGTAACTATGACATAGTGGGAATAACCGAGACATGGTTGGATGAAAGCTATGACTGGGCAGTTAACTTACAGGGTTACAGTCTGTTTAGAAGGGATCGAAGAAATCGGAAAGGGGGTGGAGTCTGTCTATATGTAAAGACGTGTCTAAAGCCTACAATACGGGAGGATGTATGGGAGGGAAATGAGGAGGTCGAGTCCTTATGGGTGGAGATACATGGGGCAAAAAACAATAATAAAATTATCATAGGAGTCTGTTATAAACCACCAAATATAGCAGAAGCCACGGAAAGTCTATTAATGAGACAAATAGACGAAGTAGCAAAAAATAACGAGGTGATTATTATGGGGGACTTCAACTACCCCGATATAGACTGGGAAACCGAAAGCTGTAGATCTCAGAAAGGAAACAGGTTTCTGTCAATTATCAAAGACAATTATTTGTCACAACTTGTGCAGGAACCAACTAGAGGGACGGCCCTTTTAGACTTAATATTAACTAACAGGCCAGACAGAATAACTGAGGTGCAGGTTGGGGGGCACCTGGGAAATAGTGACCACAACATTATACAATTCCACATGTGCTTCAGTAGGGTGCCCAGCAAGGGAGTCACAAAAACACTGAACTTCAGGAGGGCAAAGTTTGATCAGCTAAGAGATGCCCTTCACCTTATAGACTGGGATAGTATCTTCAGTAATAGGAGCACGGATAGAAAATGGGAAATTTTCAAAACAGTCCTACATAGTCACTGTAGAAGGTACATACCTTATGGGAATAAAAGGGCTAGGAATAGGAGGAAGCCAATGTGGCTAAATAAGGAAGTCAAGAGGGCAATGAAAAACAAAAAAAGGGCTTTCGGTAAACTTAAACAAGAAGGCAGCGAGGAAGCGCTAATAACTTATAGGGAAAAAAACAAAATCTGTAAGAAACAAATAAGAATAGCAAAAGAGGAGACAGAGAGACTAATTGCCAAAGAAAGTAAAACGAATCCCAAACTGTTCTTTAACTATATAAACAGTAAAAGGATTAAAACTGATGGAGTTGGCCCATTGAAAAATAACCTGGGTAAAATCATAGAGGGCGATGAGGGTAAAGCAAACCTACTCAATAGCTTCTTCTCCACTGTTTTCACAAAAGAAAACAATTTATCGGAGGAAATGCAAAGTAATAAAGTAAACCCTCCGCTAAATATCACCCACCTAACCCAGGAGGAAGTTCAGAAACGCCTAAATAATATCAAAATAGACAAGTCACCAGGCCCAGATGGCATACACCCCCGGGTACTAAAAGAATTAAGTAATGTGATAGACAGACCGCTGTATCTTATATTCAAGCACTCTTTATGGACAGGGACTGCCCCACTAGACTGGCGCCAAGCAAATGTGGTACCAATATTCAAAAAGGGGTCTAAAAGTGACCCTGGGAACTATAGACCAGTCAGCTTAACGTCTGTTGTGGGTAAATTGTTTGAAGGATTTCTTAGAGATGCTATTGTAGAATATCTTAATGATAATAACTGTCTAACTCCATATCAACATGGATTCATGACAGATCGCTCCTGCCAAACAAACCTGATTGCCTTCTACGAGGAGGTGAGCTCACAGCTGGACCGGGGAGAGTCAGTGGATGTTGTATACCTTGACTTCTCCAAAGCGTTTGATACCGTGCCACACAAAAGGTTGGTATATAAAATGAGAATGCTTGGTCTGGGGGATAATGTGTGTAAGTGGGTAAATAGCTGGCTGAGTGATAGAAAGCAGAGGGTGGTTATCAATGGAGTAAGCTCAGGGTGTGTCAGGGTTACTAGCGGGGTGCCTCAAGGGTCTGTCTTGGGCCCTATATTATTTAATATATTTATTAATGATCTAGTGGAAGGGTTGCATAGTAAAATAGCAATATTTGCAGATGATACTAAACTTTGTAAAGTAGTTAACACAGATGAGGATAGGGCACAGCTACAGGAGGATTTAGATAAATTGGGGAGTTGGGCCAAAAAATGGCAAATGGGGTTCAATGCCGATAAATGTAAAGTCATGCACATGGGAAAGAAAAACAGCAGTCACCCATACATATTAAATGGGAAACCGTTGGGGAAATCTGACATGGAGAAGGACCTGGGCGTCTTGGTTAATAGCAAATTAAATTGGAGTGCCCAGTGTCAGGCAGCAGCTGCGAAGGCAAATAGAGTCATGGCATGCATCAGAAGAGGAATAGGGGCATATGATGAGAACATTGTTCTTCCTCTGTATAAAGCGCTGGTAAGGCCGCACTTAGAATATTGTGCACAGTTCTGGGCTCCGGTGCTCAGGAAAGACATATTGGAGCTAGAGAGGGTACAAAGGAGGGCGACTAAGGTAATAAAGGGAATGGAGGGACTAGAATACCCAGAGAGGTTGTCAAAATTAGGCCTATTTACGTTGGAAAAGAGAAGGCTTAGGGGAGACCTCATAAACATGTATAAATACATCAGGGGACAGTACAGAGATCTCTCCCATGACCTGTTTATACCAAGGATGGTGACAAAGACGAGGGGGCACACTATGCGTCTGGAGGAAAGGAGGTTCCTGCACCAGCATAGAAGGGGATTCTTTACGGTCAGAGCCGTGAGACTCTGGAACTCTCTGGGAGAGGAAGTGGTGATGTCCAACTCACTTAATGAGTTCAAGAGAGGCCTGGACGCCTTTCTTGAGAACAATAAAATTACATCTTATGCTTAGTGATAGTTAATTAATCCAGATTGGTGTCGGGAAGTGAATTTTTTCCTCAATGATGTCAATTGGCCTATACCGCATGTTTTTTTTTTTTTGTTTTGTTTTGTTTTTTTTTGCGTTCCCCTGGATCAACGCTGCGGAATAGCTGCAGTGCACAAGAAATAGGCTGAACTGGATGGACGCTTGTCTTTTTTCGGCCTTATAAACTATGTAACTATGTAACTATGTAATGGCAGACAAACAAAAACACATAGAAACACATAGAAAACACCTTCAAAGGTGTCCAAAAGCTGACAAACTGCTCAGAAGACATAACTAACACATGGAAAAGTGACAAGTACATATAGTCATGCGAAAATAAAAGAGGTGGAGGAGTAAAAGGACTGGGAGACACAGATATAGGCATGTCATGCCCTTCTAAAATCCAAAAAGTGAGAAGCCGACACGGCCAGTCCGCTCCTGCCCGTGCCACCTCCGTGTCGCCGGGTTTGTGCCAGAGCCGCGGTGAACCCTGATGGCCAGCCCCCCTCTCCCAATACTGGTGCCTGTCCGCTGGTGGGTCGAGCGAGCCCCCCTGTGGTGGAGGCAGCTCTAAGCTTTTTAATTTAAATTGTCTCTCTAATTTGAATGAATACACTTTAAATCCATTTACAAGGATCTATTGGAGGGCAAGTCTCATGCCAGCAGCCGCGTAATTCCAGCTCCAGTAGCGTCCACTAAAGCTGCTGCAGTTAAAAAGCTTTTATAAGGATCGAGCTCGGCTGTCCACCGCAAGGCATCCTACTGCCAGTCCCAGCCCCTATGCCTTGGGGTGCCTCCTGATGCTCTTCACTGAGTATCCCGTGGTCCCGAAGCATTTCCTTTGAAAAAATGAAGTGTCCAAACTACAGGTGGTGTAGCTTGCTTAACAGCCGGGATAATCCGCTGACTAGCAGACCCTGCTACTAGGCACAAAGTATTTCCTGGGCTAGATGCAGTTAAAAATTTGTAATTAGATACTCTCGTTGGATGCTGAGAAAGCATTCCATAGAGTCTCCTGGCACGCCATATATGATTCTCTTAAAAAGCTTGGGGTAGGGGTCTAGGGGACCCTTTTATAGCCAAAATCACGGCCCTGTATCGCAATACGTCACCTAGGCTGAAGATAAATGGAACTGTAGCACCCTGAGGGCTTGGTTGCTACAGAGGTATTGCACCTCACCCAGAGGTGTGATATCTCACTCTCAGGTAAGGATGCAGTGTGGATCAGGACCCGACACCTGCATGCATTACACCACATTGCCGTGGGGCAGGGCGACCAATATGCCCCTGAGATGGGCACGACAGTCCCTGTCCCTGGCTGGAGTGGGGGGAGGGAACACTGAGGAAGGGGAACCCTGTAGTGCAGGAGCAGGGAGGAAGCAGTTCCTGGGTGCATTGAGAAGGGAGTATAAAAGGTGGGCACCATCTTAGTTCAGTGCAGAGAAGTCTGAGCAGAAGTGGCAGGGAGCAGGGGCTCCGAATGAGCTCTGCTCCGGAGGCGGGCCTAGTAACAGAGGCCCAGGCCTGGAAGAGGGAGAAGGAAGGAAGATGAGCGGAGAAGGCTCCAGGAACGTGGAACGAAGGGATCTCAGGGGTGCGGACGGGCGAGTCGCCACCGCACGCCAGAATCCACCTGCGTGGAGGGGTCAGGCCAAAGGGGGAGACCGGTCCCCGAAACTAGTGGAGGCAGGAAATGACCCTCAGCTAGAAACAGGAGGCTGTGACATTTTATGTGGCGCAGCCCCTCGCTACACCCGCTAGGAAGGCACCACATAGGGTCAGGGAAACTGGCGCCAAGTTTACCAAGAGGAGGCCCGAGGCAGCCGGACAGAAGGGTTGGTAAGAAAGGCCAGACAAAGGCCACACAAAGGGGGTCCTGTGAAGCGCTCCAAAGTTATCTGGGAGTTGTCTGAGCCCCTCACCTGGTGAGCACAGTACTACGTGGGCAGCCGTTACCTGCAGACGTGATCTGGATAATAAGAACTGTGAGTAAAGGCCCTGGACTGCATCACTGACTCCGTGTCATTACTGCTGCTGCCCTGCACCATCACCCCCATCCTCCGCATACACTGCCCTGAGGCTATACTCCTCCCGTGGGGAGTTATGCTACGCTCTGCTGCACCCACAACACCAGCCTCAGCGGTCTGCCCTGGAGCGGCGGTTCACTCTGACCGCAATCCACGGGTGGCGTAGTCGGACATTTAAACATCAAAACCACATAAATAGTTCCGCCACTGGTTTGACCGCCCTGAGCCACGGAACCGGGTTGCCGCCACGGAGACTACAACCACCAGCATCCACCAAAAAGGGTCCGGCTCCGGGTGTCCCAAGGCCCAGGGGGCGCGGTAGAACATTTTCATCACCTTTCACAATCACCAATGGGACAAGGCAGGGATGTTCTCTGTCCCCTCTCTTATACATCCTAGTGACGGAGCACCTGCTCTCATCAATTCGCCATAACCCCAATATTAGGTGGATTGAGGTGGGAGGCACCGAGTACAAGTGCTCTCTATTTGCTGATGATGTCCTAGTATATATCACTCAATCACATATATCCATCCATGCTGTTATGGCTGAAATAGATCACTTTGTTACATGGTCAAATTTTAAAATCAATGCAGCGAAGTCTGAGGCCCTCGATGTCTCCCTTCCCAAATCCATATAGGATTCCATCCAGTCCAACCTTCCCTTTGCCTGGCCCTCACAGGGTATCAAATACTTAGGAATTCCTATTCATAGAGACCTCTCCCATCTATGTTATCTTAATTTTGGGCCCTTTATTGAACAACTCCATACAGACCACGGTTGGCAAGTTAGAACTGTAAGATTCACTACGTGAACCACTGGTGTTTTGTGGAAAAGCACATGTACACTGTGTTCCAAATTATTATGCAAAAAGTGTTTAGGAGTGATAAGGGAAGAATTTGTTTGTTTGTCAGTTAAACTCATTGATGGTGATGTGTGTCAGGGCTCTTTATATCACTGTAAGCAATTGCAGACACCAGTGCTAATTAGTTTGGCAGGTGTGTCCAATGAAAGGCAAGACTACTTAAGAAGGCTCTCTCACATTATTCAGCAGCCTACATTTTCTGCCAAAATGGGAAAGAAACAGGATGTGTCGGCTGCTGAGAAGCAACAAATTGTGGAGTGTTTAGGTCAACGCATGACTACAATCAACATTGTGCGATGATCAGGATGAAGTGTCTTGGCAATCAAGAAGTATGTAGCTGATTCACAGTACACATGTGTGCATGCTGATAAGGGCAAATTGAGGACTCTTTCCTACAGGCAATTACGTCAGGTTGAAAGAGCAGCGGCAAAAAAGCCTTGTCATAGCAGCAGACAAGTTTTTGAAGTTGCTTGTGCCTCCAATGTCCCCCGAACAACAAGATGCAGGGTCCTTCAGAGGTTTGCAGCTGTGCATACGCCATCCTGTCGACCTCCTCTATCCACTTCACACAAGCAGAAACGGCTCCAGTGGGCCAAACATTACATGAAAACTGATTTCAAAACAGTTTTGTTCACGGATGAGTGCCGTGCAGCGCTCGATGGTCCAGATGGATGGAGTGGAGGATGGCTGGTTGATGGACACCCCACGCAAGCACGGCTACAGCGCCAACAAGGAGGAGGTGGAGTAATGTTTTGGGCTGGAATCATGGGGAGAGAGATTGTCGGCCCCTTTAGGATCCCTGAATGCGCTAAAGATGAACTCCATAATGTATGTGGATTTTCTCAAACAGCACTTCCTGCCATGGTTCAAGAAGAAGAACCGTGTATTTCACAGCAAGATCATTTTTCTGCATGATAATGCACCATCTCATGCTGCACATAAAACATCTGCATCTCTGGCTGATATGGGCATAAAAGGGGACAAACTTATGGTGTGACCCCCATGCTCCCCTGACCTCTACCCCATTCAGAACCTTTGGAGCATCATTAAAAGGAGTGTCTATGATGGCGGGAGGCAGTTCACATCTAAGCAACAGCTCTGGGAGGGTATTCTGTCCTCATGCAAAACAATTGAAGCAGAAACCATCCAAAACCTGACAAATTCAATGGACGAGAGAGTTCAGAAGCTCCTTTCGAACAAGGGGTCCTATGTGAAAATGTAACATCACCTAGAATAAAGTTTTGAGTTGAAAACTGTTTGATTTCAGTTTCTAACAACCTGCTAATGCTTATAATTTCAAAAATGACCATTTTTTTGGTCTTTATTAAAATGAAAAGGTTGATCGAAAAGTTTGGGGGATCTAAGAGTGTGGCAACCCAGTAGTCATGATTACTTCGAATTCTGACAATATGAGGGTCATGCTGCAGGTAGTGCAGCAAGAAGGCACTTATGTGTCTTGCGCATCTCAGAGCCCCAAAATTATTTTCCGGGCTAGATGCAGCTAAAAATTATTTTTAATTTTAAATCTGGTGGAGCTTATTATAGATGGCCTAATAGGATCAGTGCTGCACACTGCTACAAAGCCCAAATTATTTTCCAGTCAAGATACAGATAAACATGATTAGTAATTTGAAAGCTTAAAACGGTTGGTAGGGTGATTTTAAACAATCATCAAGCTTTTACTCTCCCCAGGATGACACAGGGGTAGAAAAGTCGTTTCGGATCCATGATTTGTTCATCTTTATGAACGTGAGTCTGTCTACATTATCAGTGGAGAGCCGCGTGCGCTTATCTGTCAGCACACCACCAGCAGCGCTGAACACACGTTCAGACAGAACGCTGGCTGCGGGGCATGACAAGATCTCCAAGGCGTAAGTGGCTAGCTCCGGCCATTTATCCAGATTGGAAGCCCAAAAAGAGCAAGGGTCCAGTGACACAGTCGTGGCTTCAATGTTTACTTGGAGATACTCCTGTACCATCGTCTCTAGGCGTTGACTATGTGTCAGACTTCTTGTCTCCTGTGGCCTTGCAAAGGATGGGCTAAAAATGTGGTGAAATGATTCCGCAAAATTGATGTTACCAGCAGATACTGTGGTTCTGTTACGGTTTGAGTGCTGAACACTTGACGGTCCCACGGTTGGCAAGTTGGAACTGTGAGATTCACTACGTGCACCACTGGTATTTTGTGGAAAAGCACATGTAAGATTCTGCAACAGTCTCTGCTGATACTCCTGCATGCGTGCATCCCTTTCTATGGCAGGAATAATTTCTGCAAATTTACTTTTGTACCGGGGATCTAACAGTGTGGCAACCCAGTAGTCAGGATTATTTCTAATTCTCACAATTCGAGGGTCATGTTGCAGGTAGTGCAGCAAGAAGGCACTCATGTGTGTTGCGCATCCAGGAGCACCAAGTCCCTGTTGTGTTGGTGGCGAGGTAACAATCATGCTTCCTTCCTCTGTCCTCTCCCCCCAACCTCGCACAACAGAAATGTGATCAAGGTCTCCCTCATCTGATGAGTCTTCCATCAGTTCGTCCTCCACTTCTTCCTGGGCTCCTGCACCTTCCTCACTAGTTTGGCTGCTACCATGCGCCCTGGTATAACCATCTCCCCCACCCTCACATGCCTGCCGCCTTGGTGCTGCCGACCGTCTGGACCTTGCAGATGTTAGCCCTTCCGCATACAACTCCTCCTCCTCTACTTCCTCCACCTCCTCTTGTGCCACCACCTGACTCCGAATTCTGTTTAACATGTGCTCCAGCATGTAAATCACCGGAATAGTCATGCTGATAATGGCATCGTCAGCACTAAACATCTTCGTCGCCATTTCAAAACTGTGCAGAAGGGTGCATAGGTCCCTGATCTGAGACCACTCCTCCAGCGTGATTTGCCCCACCTCTGGATCTCGTTGGCCCAGGCTATACGTCAGAACGTATTGCACCAGGGCTTGTCGGTGCTGCCACAGTCGCTGCAACATGTGCAGAGTTGAATTCCACCGGGTAGGCACATCGCATTTTAGCCGGTGAAGTGGCAGGCCCAACGACTTCTGTAGAGATGTAAGTCGCTGAGCTGCGGGATGCGAACGGCGGAAGTGAGCACACAGCGACCGTGCCCTCTGCAGAAGGCCATCTAGTCTGGGATAGTGGGCTAAAAATTGCTGGACAACCAGGTTCAACACGTGAGCCATACAAGGCACGTGTGTGACATTGCCCCGGCGAAGGGCCGCACCCAGGTTTGCAGCATTGTCGCACACGGCCTTCCCTGGTTTCAGGTCCAGTGGAGACAACCATTCATGAAATTGGTTCTCCAGAGCTGACCACAACTCCTCAGCTGTGTGACTCACATTTCCCAGACATTTCAATGTAAAAACCGCCTGATGACGTTGAGCCCTACTGCCAGCATAGTAAGGAGGTGTGCAGGATCCCTTCTGCGCAGTTAGAAAGCTTGTGGCATGACCAGACAGGCTTTGGGTGCAGGTGGAAGACCGAGAGGAGGTTGAGGAGGCAGAAGCAGTGGAGGAACTTTGACATAAAGAGGATTGACGCACAACTCGTGGGGACGGCAAGACTTGGACAGCAGCCCCTTGTCCTGCTGTCACCATAGTTACCCAGTGCCCAGTCAGCGACATGTAACGCCCCTGTCCATGCCTACTCGTCCAAGTGTCTGTGGTGAAATGCACCCTGTCACACACAGAGTTTCTCAAAGAAGCGGTGATGTTGTGTGCGACATGCTGGTGGAGCGCAGGCACACCTTTCTTTGAGAAGTAGTGCCGACTGGGCATCTGGTACTGGGGCACTGCGACGGACATAAGGTCTCGAAAATCCTCTGTGTCCACCAGGCGGAAAGGCAGCATTTCTGTAGCCAAGAGCTTGCAGATGGTGAAATTCAACCTCTTAGCTTTCTCATGGCTAGGAGGAAATGGTCTTTTACTTGTCCACATCTGAGGGACCGAGGGCTGGCTCTTGTGCTTAGACGGGGTTGATAAGGGTGTCCCCGGCAAACTGCCGGTCTGTGAGGAAGATGCAGGCGGACATGTTAGGTTGCCTTGATCCAAAGGTGGTGCTATCGATGTCGGACAGCGCTCAACACCAGCTGGTGTTCCCACCTCCAAAGAAAATGATGACCTGCCAATCACGCTGGCTGTTGCGGGTAAAGAGGTGGCAGGTCTGCGCCCCAAAACAGGTGTGACTGCTGTCCCCCCAGTCACAGAGGATGAAGAGGCCGCGGATGCACAAGATATGGCAGACGGTGGTTGGCCCGGCCGGCTAGGCCGCATTGTAGCACACTGAGCTTCCCACTGCAACTTATGCTTCATGTCCATGTGCCGGTTCATGCATGAAGTACTCAAACTATGTATTTTTTGGCCTCTACTTAGCTTTTGCTGACAAATATTACAGATAACACGAGTTGGGTCATCTTTATCAATCTGAAAAAATGCCCAGGCTATGCAAGGCTTAGCACCCATGCGACCTGAAGAGCCACCACGACTTGTGGTGAGAGGCAGAGTTGTGTTTGAGGATGCAGTTGTTGACGTGCTTCCAGTACTACGTCTCTGTCCAGGAAGGCGCAACCTGACCTCGTCGTCACTAGCATCTTCCTCCACCTCCTCTGCTGACCTCATCTCTTGGCTGACTGTGGGTTGACAGTAAGTGGGATCTCCGACCTCATCATCATCACCCTGTGCGTTATCACACCCGTCGTCCTCAGAGCCAACCTGTTCCTGCCCTGACAAAAAACTAAAGTTGTCGCTCCAATCAGGTATTTGAGTCTTATCATCGTCTTCCTCATTGTCTCCACCAACAGGAGTTACAGTTTGGGAATGAGGGTCTACATTATGGTCAGAACCTTCTGAGTCTGGTCCTGGATCCGACTCATAAAGATTCTGGGCATCAGTGCAGATCATTTCCTCGTCTGGATTCACAGAAGCGCTGGAGTCGACCTCTGATTCCCAGGCTATAGTATGAGTAAACAGCTCTGCAGACTCAACCATCTGTTCTACCTCATACTCAGACGGGCAGCTGGAGATTTGGGAGCTGTGAGGAAGCAAGTGCGATTTGGGTGACACCTTTGAGGACTGGAGTATTTGTGATGTTGAAGTTGATATGGAGGAGAGCCCACTTAAAGGAGCACTTGATATCCGTTGAAGCACCTGCTGTTTTTGTGCCTCATCTGGAATTTGTAGCGATTGGCGTGGCCGTAAGAAAGGGATCTTATCACATTGTCCGCTAAAAGAAGTAGACATTTTAGTTTGGCTGGAAGATGGTCTTTCTTCTGCACCTACCCCACGGACACAACCTTTTTTTCCCTTCCCAACACGCCTATTCCCCTTTCCACCAGCAGCAGGCCTTTTTCCACTCATTTTGGTGGTTAACTAATTCACAACTCTGGAGTTGTTTGCACAAAAAAACAATGGATGGTAACCGAGCAGAGCTGAGTGGCCAAACTGTGGTATTAGGCCAAAACTATTGGCTGGGTTAGATGCAGAAAAAAATTATTTTTAATTTGCAACCTGATGGAGGTCAGTATAGATGGACTAATAGACCAAGTCCCACACACCGCTAGAAGCCCAAATATTTTTTCAGAGCTAGATGCAGAACATTTTTTGATTCAATTTGCAACCTGATGGAGGTCAGTATAGATGGACTAATAGACCAAGTCCCACACACTGCTAGAAGCCCAAATATTTTTTCAGAGCTAGATGCAGAAAAAAATTATTTTTAATTTGCAACCTGATGGAGGTCAGTATAGATGGACTAATAGACCAAGTCCCACAAACCGCTAGAAGCCCAAATATTTTTTCAGAGCTAGATGCAGAAAAAAATTATTTTTAATTTGCAACCTGATGGAGGTCAGTATAGATGGACTAATAGACCAAGTCCCACACACCGCTAGAAGCCCAAATATTTTTTCAGAGCTAGATGCAGAAAATTTTTTGATTCAATTTGCAACCTGATGGAGGTCAGTATAGATGGACTAATAGACCAAGTCCCACACACCGCAAGAAGCCCAAATATTTTTTCAGAGCTAGATACAGAAAAAAATTATTTTTAATTTGCAACCTGATGGAGGTCAGTATAGATGGACTAATAGACCAAGTCCCACACACCGCTAGAAGCCCAAATATTTTTTCAGAGCTAGATGCAGAAAATTTTTTGATTCAATTTGCAACCTGATGGAGGTCAGTATAGATGGACTAATAGACCAAGTCCCACACACTGCTAGAAGCCCAAATATTTTTTCAGAGCTAGATGCAGAAAAAAATTATTTTTAATTTGCAACCTGATGGAGGTCAGTATAGATGGACTAATAGACCAAGTCCCACACACCGCTAGAAGCCCAAATATTTTTTCAGAGCTAGATGCAGAAAATTTTTTGATTCAATTTGCAACCTGATGGAGGTCAGTATAGATGGACTAATAGACCAAGTCCCACACACTGCTAGAAGCCCAAATATTTTTTCAGAGCTAGATGCAGAAAAAAATTATTTTTAATTTGCAACCTGATGGAGGTCAGTATAGATGGACTAATAGACCAAGTCCCACACACCGCTAGAAGCCCAAATATTTTTTCAGAGCTAGATGCAGAAAAAAATTATTTTTAATTTGCAACCTGATGGAGGTCAGTATAGATGGACTAATAGACCAAGTCCCACACACCGCTAGAAGCCCAAATATTTTTTCAGAGCTAGATGCAGAAAATTTTTTGATTCAATTTGCAACCTGATGGAGGTCAGTATAGATGGACTAATAGACCAAGTCCCACACACCGCTAGAAGCCCAAATATTTTTTCAGAGCTAGATGCAGAAAAAAATTATTTTTAATTTGCAACCTGATGGAGGTCAGTATAGATGGACTAATAGACCAAGTCCCACACACCGCTAGAAGCCCAAATATTTTTTCAGAGCTAGATGCAGAAAATTTTTGATTCAATTTGCAACCTGATGGAGGTCAGTATAGATGGACTAATAGACCAAGTCCCACACACTGCTAGAAGCCCAAATATTTTTTCAGAGCTAGATGCAGAAAAAAATTATTTTTAATTTGCAACCTGATGGAGGTCAGTATAGATGGACTAATAGACCAAGTCCCACACACCGCTAGAAGCCCAAATATTTTTTCAGAGCTAGATGCAGAAAATTTTTTGATTCAATTTGCAACCTGATGGAGGTCAGTATAGATGGACTAATAGACCAAGTCCCACACACTGCTAGAAGCCCAAATATTTTTTCAGAGCTAGATGCAGAAAAAAAATATTTTTAATTTGCAACCTGATGGAGGTCAGTATAGATGGACTAATAGACCAAGTCCCACACACCGCTAGAAGCCCAAATATTTTTTCAGAGCTAGATGCAGAAAAAAATTATTTTTAATTTGCAACCTGATGGAGGTCAGTATAGATGGACTAATAGACCAAGTCCCACACACCGTTAGAAGCCCAAATATTTTTTCAGAGCTAGATGCAGAAAAAAATTATATTCAGTTTGCAACCTGATGGAGGTCAGTATAGATGGACTAATAGAATGATGCTATGCCCAAAAGATTTTACTTCACTAGGTGCAGTAAAAAAATTGGTATTCTATACACAGGTGGTATATCTTGCAACACAGATAGGCTACTCCACTGACTAACACACTCTGCAATAGGCCAAAAAGGATGATCTTTGCTAGATTCAGCCAAATGCTGTGAAAAAAACTTGCACAGCACTGGCACAGACCTGCCTGGCAAAAACTGATAGGAACTCATGTAACCTAGTCCTGAAAAGGACTCCAATTACAATTAGTCTTTACTCCCACAACCTATCTATTTAAGAGCACAGACCTCCCTGATAAAAGTCGTAGGAAATGCTGTAACCTAGTCCTTAAAAGGACTGCAATCACAACTATTCCCTACTCCCAAGCTATCTGTATATTTGTGCAAAAATTGGCTTGAAATTAACAAGGTATAGCGCACACAGCAACAGCGGTGCCGTCTAACACGCAGCTGCAGCAGTGAGAAAATGGGGGCGACGGGGAAAATGGCTTGGTCTTATAGGGCAAGGACATGTGACATACACTGCCAATGACACATGCCCTTGCTTGTGTGAAAAAAAAGCACTTCGCTCCGTGTGTGCGCTGCTGATAGGCTGACAGATTGCACCTCCCCACTGCAAATGCGGGAAAGAGAAAAAAAAATGGAGATCTTCATTGTTCCTGCAGAGATCCATCCCCTGCCCCTCCCCCCACCCCGCTGTACACTCAAACTGCGAATTAACATTAATTTTCATCATTACTGAGAAAAAATCCAGTTATGATTTTGGTGCACGAACAGTTATCGAACATAACCTCGAACAGCCGAATTTTTCTCAAATTGTTCGTGTTCGCCGAACGGCTCGAACACCGCCCAAAACAGCTCGAATTTGAGATTGGCGAACAGTTCGAGTAGAACAACGCTCATCTCTAGAAGAGACGTGCAGGTCGCAGTAGCTTAACAAGACGGTTTAAATGCCACTTGGAAGAGACGTGCAGGTCGCAGTAGCTTAACAAGACGGTTTAAATGCCTCTTGGAAGAGCGGTGGAGGTCGCAGTAGCTTAACAAGACGGTTTAAATGCCCCTTGAAAGAGACGTGCAGGTCGCAGTAGCTTAACAAGACGGTTTAAATGCCCCGTCGTAGTGCGGTGGAGGTCGCAGTAGCTTTACAAGACAGATGAAATGCCCCTTGGAAGAGCGTTGGAGGTCGCAGTAGCTTAATAAGACAGTTTAAATGCCCCTTGGAAGAGACATGCAGATCACAGCATCTTAACAAGATTGTTTAAATGCCCCTTGGAAGAGACGTGCAGGTCGCAATAGCTTAACAAAACTGTTTAAATGTCCCTTGGTAGAGACATGCAGGTCGCAGTAGCTTAACAAGACGGTTTAAATGCCCCATGGAAGAGACGTACAGGTCGCAGTAGCTTAACAAGACGGTTTAAATGCCCCTTGGAAGAGACGTGCAGGTCGCAGTAGCTTAACAAGACAGTTTAAATCCCCCATGGAAGAGACGTGCAAGTCGCAGTAGCTTAACAAGATGGTTTAAATGCTCCTTGGAAGAGCGGTGGAGGTCGCAGTAGCTTAACAAGACAGTTTAAATGCCCCTTGGAAGAGACGTGCAGGTTGCAGTAGCTTAACAAGATGGTTTAAATGCCCCTTGGAAGAGACGTGCAGGTCGCAGTAGCTTAACAAGATGGTTTAAATGCACCTTGGAAGAGCGGTGGAGGTCGCAGCAGCTTAAAAAGATGGTTTAAATGCCCCTTGGAAGAGACGTGCAGGTCGCAGTGGCTTAACAAGACGGTTTAAATGCCCCTTGGAAGAGACATGCAGGTCGCAGTAGCTTAACAAGATGGTTTAAATGCCCCTTGGAAGAGACGTGCAGGTAGCAGTAGCTTAACAAGACTGTTTAAATGCCCCTTGGAAAAGTGGTGGAGGTTACAGTAGCTTAACAAGACGGTTTAAATGCCCCTTGGAAGAGACGTGCAAGTCGTAGTAGCTTAAAAAGATAGTTTAAATGCGCCTTGGAATAGACGTGCAGGTCTCAGTAGCTTAACAAGACTGTTTAAATGCCCCTTGGAAGAGCGGTGGAGGTCGCAGTAGCTTAAGAAGACAGTTTAAATGCCCCTTGAAAGAGACGTGCAGGTCGCAGTAGCTTAACAAGACCGTTTAATTGCCCCTTGGAAGTGCGGTGGATGTCGCAGTAGCTTAACAAAACGGTTTAAATGCCCCTTGGAAGAGACATGCAGTTCGCAGCAGCTTAACAAGATGGTTTAAATGCCCCTTGGAAGAGACGTGCAGGTAGCAGTGGCTTAACAAGATGGTTTAAATGCCCCTTGGAAGAGACATGCAGGTCGCAGTAGCTTAACAAGACAGTTTAAATGCCCCTTGGACAAGTGGTGGAGGTTACAGTAGCTTAACAAGACAGTTTAAATGCCCCTTGGAAGAGACATGCAAGTCGCAGTAGCTTAAAAAGACGGTTTAAATGCGCCTTATAAGACCCGTGCAGGTCGCAGTAGCTTAACAAGACGGTTTAAATGCCCCTTGGAATAGAAGAGCAGGTCACAGTAGCTTAACAAGACGGTATAAATGCCCCTTGGAAGAGACGTGCAGGTCGCAGTACTTTAACAAGACGGTTTAAATCCCCCTTGGAAGAGACGTGCAGGTCGCAGCAGCTTAACAAGAGGGTTTAAATGCCCCTTGGAATAGGCTTGCAGGTCGCAGTAGCTTACCAAGACGGTTTAATTGCCCCTTGGAAGAGACTTGCAGGTCGCAGTAGCTTAAAAAGACGGTTTAAATGCCCATTGGAAGAGTGGTGCAGGTCGCAGGAGCTTAAGAAGATGGTTTAAATGCCCCTTGGAAGAGATGTGCAGGTCGCAGTAGCTTAAAAAGACGGTTTAAATGCCCATTGGAAGAGTGGTGCAGGTCGCAGTAGCTTAACAAGACGGTTTAAATCCCCCTTGGAAGAGACGTGCAGGTCGCAGTAGCTTAACAAGACGGTGTAAATGCCCCATCGAAGTGCGGTGGAGGTCGCAGTAGCTTTACAAGACAGATGAAATGCCCCTTGGAAGAGCGTTGGAGGTCGCAGTAGCTTAATAAGACAGTTTAAATGCCCCTTGGAAGAGACATGCAGATCACAGCATCTTAACAAGATTGTTTAAATGCCCCTTGGAAGAGACGTGCAGGTCGCAATAGCTTAACAAGACTGTTTAAATGTCCCTTGGTAGAGACATGCAGGTCGCAGTAGCTTAACAAGACGGTTTAAATGCCCCATGGAAGAGACGTGCAGGTCGCAGTAGCTTAACAAGACAGTTTAAATGCCCCTTGGAAGAGACGTGCAGGTCGCAGTAGCTTAACAAGATGGTTTAAATGCCCCTTGGAAGAGACGTGCAGGTCGCAGTAGCTTAACAAGATGGTTTAAATGCACCTTGGAAAAGCGGTGGAGGTCGCAGTAGCTTAAAAAGATGGTTTAAATGCCCCTTGGAAGAGACATGCAGTTCGCAGCAGCTTAAAAAGACGGTTTAAATGCCCTTGGAAGAGGCTTGCAGGTCGCAGTAGCTTACCAAGACGGTTTAAATGCCCCTTGGAAGAGACGTGCAGGTCGCAGTAGCTTAACAAGATGGTTTAAATGCCCCTTGGAAGAGCGGAGGAGGTCGCAGTAGCTTAACAAGATGGTTTAAATGCCCCTTGGAAGAGACATGCAGTTCGCAGCAGCTTAAAAAGATGGTTTAAATGCCCCTTGGAAGAGACGTGCAGGTCGCAGTGGCTTAACAAGACGGTTTAAATGCCCCTTGGAAGAGACATGCAGGTCGCAGTAGCTTAACAAGATGGTTTAAATGCCCCTTGGAAGAGACGTGCAGGTCGCAGTAGCTTAACAAGACCGTTTAATTGCCCCTTGTAAGTGCGGTGGATGTCGCAGTAGCTTAACAAAACGGTTTAAATGCCCCTTGGAAGAGACATGCAGTTCACAGCAGCTTAACAAGATGGTTTAAATGCCCCTTGGAAGAGACGTGCAGGTAGCAGTGGCTTAACAAGATGGTTTAAATGCCCCTTGGAAGAGACATGCAGGTCGCAGTAGCTTAACAAGACAGTTTAAATGCCCCTTGGACAAGTGGTGGAGGTTACAGTAGCTTAACAAGACAGTTTAAATGCCCCTTGGAAGAGACATGCAAGTCGCAGTAGCTTAAAAAGACGGTTTAAATGCGCCTTGGAAGAGACGTACAGGTCGCAGTAGCTTAACAAGACGGTTTAAATGCCCCTTGGAATAGAAGAGCAGGTCGCAGTAGCTTAACAAGACGGTATAAATGCCCCTTGGAAGAGACGTGCAGGTCGCAGTAGCTTAACAAGACGGTTTAAATCCCCCTTGGAAGAGACGTGCAGGTCGCAGCAGCTTAACAAGAGGGTTTAAATGCCCCTTGGAATAGGCTTGCAGGTCGCAGTAGCTTACCAAGACGGTTTAATTGCCCCTTGGAAGAGACTTGCAGGTCGCAGTAGCTTAAAAAGACGGTTTAAATGCCCATTGGAAGAGTGGTGCAGGTCGCAGGAGCTTAACAAGATGGTTTAAATGCCCCTTGGAAGAGATGTGCAGGTCGCAGTAGCTTAAAAAGACGGTTTAAATGCCCATTGGAAGAGTGGTGCAGGTCGCAGTAGCTTAACAAGACGGTTTAAATGCCCCTTGGAAGAGACATGCAGGTCGCAGTAGCTTAACAAGACGGTTTAAATGCCCCTTGAAAGAGACGTGCAGGTCGCAGTAGCTTAACAAGACGGTTTAAATGCCCCTTGGAAGAGACGTGCAAGGCGCAGTAGCTTAACAAGACTGTTTAAATGCCCCTTAGAAGAGACGTGCAGGTCGCAGAAGCTTAACGAGACGGTTTAAATGCCCATTGGAAGTGTGGTGGAGGTCGCAGTAGCTTAACAAGACGGTTTAAATGCCCCTTGGAAGAGACATGCAGGTCGCAGCAGCTTAACAAGACGGTTTAAATGCCCCTTGGAAGAGATGTGCAGGTCGCAGTAGCTTAACAAGATGGTTTAAATGCCCCTTGGAAGAGCGGTGGAGGTCGCATTAGCTTAACAAGACAGTTTAAATGCCCATTGGAAGAGACGTGCAGGTCGCAGTAGCTTAATAAGACGGTTTAAATGCCCCTTGGAAGAGAGGTGGAGGTCGCAGTAGCTTAACAAGACAGTTTAAATGCCCCTTGGAAGAGACGTGCAAGTCGCAGACGCTTAACAAGACGGTTTAAATGCCACTTGGATGAGACATGCAGGTCACAGTAGCTTAACAAGGCGGTTTAAATGTCCCTTGGAAGAGACGTGCAAGTTGTAGTAGCTTAAAAAGATGGTTTAAATGCGCCTTGGAATAGACGTGCAGGTCTCAGTAGCTTAACAAGACTGTTTAAATGCCCCTTGGAAGAGCGGTGGAGGTCGCAGTAGCTTAAGAAGACAGTTTAAATGCCCCTTGAAAGAGACGTGCAGGTCGCAGTAGCTTAACTAGACCGTTTAATTGCCCCTTGGAAGTGCGGTGGATGTCGCAGTAGCTTAACAAAAGGGTTTAAATGCCCCTTGGAAGAGACATGCAGTACGCAGCAGCTTAACAAGATGGTTTAAATGCCCCTTGGAAGAGACGTGCAAGTAGCAGTGGCTTAACAAGATGGTTTAAATGCCCCTTGGAAGAGACATGCAGGTCGCAGTAGCTTAACAAGACAGTTTAAATGCCCCTTGGACAAGTGGTGGAGGTTACAGTAGCTTAACAAGACAGTTTAAATGCCCCTTGGAAGAGACATGCAAGTCGCAGTAGCTTAAAAAGACGGTTTAAATGCACCTTGGAAGAGACGTGCAGGTCGCAGTAGCTTAACAAGACGGTTTAAATGCCCCTTGGAATAGAAGAGCAGGTCACAGTAGCTTAACAAGACGGTATAAATGCCCCTTGGAAGAGACGTGCAGGTCGCAGTACTTTAACAAGACGGTTTAAATCCCCCTTGGAAGAGACGTGCAGGTCGCAGCAGCTTAACAAGAGGGTTTAAATGCCCCTTGGAATAGGCTTGCAGGTCGCAGTAGCTTACCAAGACGGTTTAATTGCCCCTTGGAAGAGACTTGCAGGTCGCAGTAGCTTAACAAGACGGTTTAAATGCCCCTTGGAAGAGACGTGCAAGGCGCAGTAGCTTAACAAGACTGTTTAAATGCCCCTTAGAAGAGACGTGCAGGTCGCAGAAGCTTAACAAGACAGTTTAAATGCCCATTGGAAGTGTGGTGGAGGTCGCAGTAGCTTAACAAGACGGTTTAAATGCCCCTTGGAAGAGACATGCAGGTCGCAGCAGCTTAACAAGACGGTTTAAATGCCCCTTGGAAGAGATGTGCAGGTCGCAGTAGCTTAACAAGATGGTTTAAATGCCCCTTGGAAGAGCGGTGGAGGTCGCATTAGCTTAACAAGACGGTTTAAATGCCCATTGGAAGAGACGTGCAGGTCGCAGTAGCTTAATAAGACGGTTTAAATGCCCCTTGGAAGAGAGGTGGAGGTCGCAGTAGCTTAACAACACAGTTTAAATGCCCCTTGGAAGAGACGTGCAAGTCGCAGACGCTTAACAAGTCGGTTTAAATGCCACTTGGAAGAGACATGCAGGTCACAGTAGCTTAACAAGGCGGTTTAAATGTTCCTTAGAAGAGCGGAGGAGGTCGCAGTAGCTTAACAAGACAGTTTAAATGCCCCTTGGTAGAGACGTGCAAGGCACAGTAGCTTAACAAGACTGTTTAAATGCCTCTTAGAAGAGACGTGCAGGTCGCAGAAGCTTAACAAGACGGTTTAAATTCCCATTGGAAGTGTGGTGGAGGTCGCAGTAGCTTAACAAGACGGTTTAAATGCCCCTTGGAAGAGACATGCAGGCCGCAGCAGCTTAACAAGACGGTTTAAATGCCCCTTGGAAGAGATGTGCAGGTCGCAGTAGCTTAACAAGATGGTTTAAACGCCCCTTGGAAGAGCGGTGGAGGTCACATTAACTTAACAAGACGGTTTAAATGACCATTGGAAGAGACGTGCAGGTCGCAGTAGCTTAATAAGAAGGTTTAAATGCCCCTTGGAAGAGAGGTGGAGGTCGCAGTAGCTTAACAAGACAGTTTAAATGCCCCTTGGAAGAGACGTGCAAGTCGCAGACGCTTAACAATACGGTTTAAATGCCACTTGGAAGAGACATGCAGGTCACAGTAGCTTAACAAGGCTGTTTAAATGTCCCTTAGAAGAGCGGAGGAGGTCGCAGTAGCTTAACAAGACAGTTTAAATGCGCCTTGGAAGAGACGTGCAAGGCGCAATAGCTTAACAACACTGTTTAAATGCCCCTTGGAAGAGACATGCAGGTCGCAGCAGCTTATCAAGACGGTTTAAATAACCCTTGGAACAGACGTGGAGGTCGCAGTAGCTTAACAAGATGGTTTAAATGCCCATTGGAAGATACATGCAGGTCGCAGTAGCTTAACAAAGCGTTTTAAATTCCCCTTGAAAGAGACGTGCAGGTCGCAGTAGGTTAAGAAGACAGTTTAAATGCCCCTTGGAAAAGTGGTGGAGGTTACAGTAGCTTAAGAAGACGGTTTAAATGCCACTTGGAAGAGACATGCAGGTCACAGTAGCTTAACAAGCCGGTTTAAATGTCCCTTAGAAGAGCGGAGGAGGTCGCAGTAGCTTAACAAGACAGTTTAAATGCCCCTTGGAAGATACGTGCAAGGCGCAATAGCTTAACAAGACTGTTTAAATGCCCCTTAGAAGAGACGTGCAGGTCGCAGAAGCTTAACAAGACGGTTTAAATGCACATTGGGAGTGTGGTGGAGGTCGCAGTAGCTTAACAACACGGTTCAAATGCCCCTTGGAAGAGACATGCAGGTCGCAGCAGCTTATCAAGACGATTTAAATAACCCTTGGAACAGACGTGGAGGTCGCAGTAGCTTAACAAGATGGTTTAAATGCCCATTGCAAGAGACATGCAGGTCGCAGTAGCTTAACAAAGTGTTTTAAATTCCCCTTGAAAGAGACGTGCAGGTCGCAGTAGCTTAAGAAGACTTTTTAAATGCCCCTTAGAAGAGACGTGCAGGTCGCAGAAGATAAACAAGACAGTTTAAATGCACCTTGGAAGAGACGTGCATGTCGCAGTAGCTTAACAAGATGGTTTAAATGCCCCTTGGAAGAGGGGTGGAGGTCGCAGTAGCTTAAGAAGACAGTTTAAATGCCCTTTGGAAGAGACGTGCAGGTCGCAGTAGATTAACAAGAGGGTTTAAATGCCCCTTGGAAGAGGATAGCAGGTCGCAGCAGCTAAACAAGACAGTTTAAATGCCCCTTGGAAGAGCGGTGGAGTTCGCAGTAGCTTAACAAGACAGTTTAAATGCCCCTTGGAAGAGACATGCAGGTCGCAGAACCTTAACAAGATGGTTTAAATCCCCCTTGGAAGAGATGTGCAGGTCACAGTAGCTTAACAAGTTGGTTTAAATGCCCCTTGGAAGAGCGGTGGAGGTCGCATTAGCTTAACAAGACGGTTTAAATGCCCATTGGAAGAGACGTGCAGGTCGCAGTACCTTAATAAGACGGTTTAAATGCCCCTTGGAAGAGAGGTGGAGGTCGCAGTAGCTTAAAAAGACAGTTTAAATGCCCCTTGGAAGAGACATGCAAGTCGCAGACGCTTAACAAGACGGTTTAAATGCCACTTGGAAGAGACATGCAGGTCACAGTAGCTTAACAAGGCGTTTAAATGTCCCTTAGAAGAGCGGAGGAGGTCGCAGTAGCTTAACAAGACAGTTTAAATGCCCCTTGGAAGAGACGTGCAAGGCGCAATAGCTTAACAAGACTGTTTAAATGCCCCTTAGAAGAGACGTGCAGGTCGCAGAAGCTTAACAAGACGGTTTAAATGCCCATTGGAAGTGTGGTGGAGGTCGCAGTAGCTTAACAACACGGTTTAAATGCCCCTTGGAAGAGAAATGCAGGTCGCAGCAGCTTATCAAGACGGTTTAAATAACCCTTGGAACAGACGTGGAGGTCGCAGTAGCTTAACAAGATGGTTTAAATGCCCATTGGAAGAGACATGCAGGTCGCAGTAGCTTAACAAAGCGTTTTAAATTCCCCTTGAAAGAGACGTGCAGGTCGCAGTAGCTTAAGAAGACGGTTTAAATGCCCCTTGGAAAAGTGGTGGAGGTTACAGTAACTTAAGAAGACGGTTTAAATGCCCCTTGGAAGAGACGTGCAAGTCGCAGTAGCTTAACAAGACTGTTTAAATGCCCCTTAGAAGAGACGTGCAGGTCGCAGAAGCTAAACAAGACAGTTTAAATGCACCTTGGAAGAGACGTGCATGTCGCAGTAGCTTAACAAGATGGTTTAAATGCCCCTTGGAAGAGGGGTGGAGGTCGCAGTAGCTTAAGAAGACAGTTTAAATGCCCCTTGGAAGAGACGTGCAGGTCGCAGTAGATTAACAAGAGGGTTTAAATGCCCCTTGGAAGAGGTTAGCAGGTCGCAGTATCTTAACAAGACAGTTTAAATGCCCATTGGAAGAGCGGTGGAGTTCGCAGTAGCTTAACAAGACAGTTTAAATGCCCCTTGGAAGAGACATGCAGGTTGCAGAACCTTAACAAGATGGTTTAAATCCCCCTTGGAAGAGACGTGCAGGTGGCAGTAGCTTAAAAGACGTTTTAAATGTCCCTTGGTAGAGACATGCAGGTCGCAGTAGCTTAAAAAAATGGTTTAAATCCCCCTTGGAAAAGACGTGCAGGTCGCAGAAGCTTAACAAGAGGGTTTAAATGCCCCTTGGAATAGGCTTGCAGGTCGCAGTAGCTTACCAAGACGGTTTAAATGCCCCTTGGAAAAGGCTTGCAGGTAGCAGTAGCTTAACAAGACGGTTTAAATGCCCCTTGGAAGAGTGGTGGAGGTCGCAGTAGCTTAACAAGACAGTTTAAATGCCCCTTGGAAGAGACATGCAGTTCGCAGTAGCTTAATAAGACGGTTTAAATGCCCCTTGGAAGAGGCTTGCAGGTCGCAGTAGCTTACCAAGACGGTTTAAAATCCCCTTGGAAGAGACGTGCAGGTCGCAGTAGCTTAACAAGATGGTTTAAATGCCCCTTGGAAGAGCGGTGGAGGTCGCAGTAGCTTAACAAGATGGTTTAAATGCACCTTGGAAGAGACATGCAGTTCGCAGGAGCTTAAAAAGATGGTTTAAATGCCTCTTGGAAGAGACGTGCAGGTCGCAGTGGCTTAACAAGACGGTTTAAATGCCCCTTCGAAGAGACATGCAGGTCGCAGCAGCTTAACAAGATGGTTTAAATGCCCCTTGGAAGAGACGTGCAGGTAGCAGTAGCTTAACAAGACTGATTAAATGCCCGTTGTAAAAGTGGTGGAGGTTACAGTAGCTTAACAAGACGGTTTAAATGCCCCTTGGAAGAGACGTGCAAGTCGTAGTAGCTTAAAAAGATGGTTTAAATGCGCCTTGGAAGAGACGTGCAGGTCTCAGTAGCTTAACTAGACTGTTTAAATGCCCCTTGGAAGAGCGGTGGAGGTCGCAGTAGCTTAAGAAGACAGTTTAAATGCCCCTTAAAAGAGACGTGCAGGTCGCAGTAGCTTAACAAGACCGTTTAATTGCCCCTTGGAAGTGCGGTGGATGTCGCAGTAGCTTAACAAAACGGTTTAAATGCCCCTTGGAAGAGACATGCAGGTCGCAGCAGCTTAACAAGATGGTTTAAATGCCCCTTGGAAGAGACGTGCAGGTAGCAGTGGCTTAACAAGATGGTTTAAATGCCCCTTGGAAGAGACATGCAGGTCGCAGTAGCTTAACAAGACAGTTTAAATGCCCCTTAGAAAAGTGGTGGAGGTTACAGTAGGTTAACAAGACAGTTTAAATGCCCCTTGGAAGAGACATGCAAGTCGCAGTAGCTTAAAAAGACGGTTTAAATGCGTCTTGGAAGAGACGTGCAGGTCGCAGTAGCTTAACAAGATGTTTTAAATGCCCTTTGGAATAGAAGAGCAGGTCGCAGTAGCTTAACAAGACGGTTTAAATGCCCCTTGGAAGAGACGTGCAGGTCGCAGTAGCTTAACAAGACGGTTTAAATCCCCCTTGGTAGAGACGTGCAGGTCGCAGCAGCTTAACAAGAGGGTTTAAATGCCCCTTGGAATAGGCTTTCAGGTCGCAATAGCTTACCAAGACGGTTTAATTGCCCCTTGGAAGAGACGTGCAGGTCGCAGTAGCTTAAAAAGACGGTTTAAATGCCCATTGGAAGAGTGGTGCAGGTCCCAGGAGCTTAACAAGATGGTTTAAATGCCCCTTGGAAGAGATGTGCAGGTCGCAGTAGCTTAAAAAGACGGTTTAAATGCCCATTGGAAGAATGGTGCAGGTCGCAGTAGCTTAATAAGATGGTTTAAATGCCCCTTGGAAGAGATGTGCAGGTCGCAGTAGCTTAACAAGACGGTTTAAGTGCCCGTTAGAAGAAACGTGCAGGTCGCAGTAGCTTAACAAGATGGTTTAAATGCCCCTTGGAAGAGCGGTGGAGGTCGCATTAGCTTAACAAGACGGTTTAAATGCCCATTGGAAGAGACGTGCAAGTCGCAGACGCTTAACAAGACGGTTTAAATGCCACTTGGAAGAGACATGCAGGTCACAGTAGCTTAACAAGGCGGTTTAAATGTCCCTTGGAAGAGCGGAGGAGGTAGCAGTAGCTTAACAAGACAGTTTAAATGCCCCTTGGAAGAGACGGGCAAGGCGCAGTAGCTTAACAAGACTGTTTAAATACCCATTGGAAGTGTGGTGGATGTCGCAGTCGCTTAAGAAGACGGTTTAAATGCCCCTTGGAAGAGACATGCAGGTCGCAGCAGTTAACAAGACGGTTTAAATGCCCCTTGGAAGAGATGTGCAGGTCGCAGTAGCTTAACAAGATGCTTTAAATGCCCCTTGGAAGAGCGGTGGAGGTCGCATTAGCTTAACAAGACGGTTTTAATGCCCATTGGAAGAGACGTGCAGGTCGCAGTAGCTTAATAAGACGGTTTAAATGCCCCTTGGAAGAGAGGTGGAGGTCGCAGTAGCTTAACAAGACAGTTTAAATGCCCCTTGGAAGAGACGTGCAAGTCGCAGACGCTTAACAAGACGGTTTAAATGCCACTTGGAAGAGACATGCAGGTCACAATAGCTTAACAAGGCGGTTTAAATGTCCCTTAGAAGAACGGAGGAGGTCGCAGTAGCTTAACAAGACAGGTTAAATGCCCCTTAGAAGAGACGTGCAGGTCGCAGAAGCTTAACAAGACGGTTTAAATGCCCATTGGAAGTGTGGTGGAGGTCGCAGTAGCTTAACAAGACGGTTTAAATGCCCCTTGGTAGAGACATGCAGGTCGCAGCAGCTTAACAAGACGGTTTAAATAACCCTTGGAACAGACGTGGAGGTCGCAGTAGCTTAACAAGACGGTTTAAATGCCCCTTGGAAGAGACATGCAGGTCGCAGTAGCTTAACAAAGCGTTTTAAATTCCCCTTGAAAGAGACGTGCAGGTCGCAGTAGCTTAAGAAGACGGTTTAAATGCCCCTTGGAAAAGTGGTGGAGGTTACAGTAGCTTAAGAAGACGGTTTAAATGCCCCTTGGAAGAGACGTGCAAGACGCAGCAGCTTAACAAAACTGTTTAAATGCCCCTTAGAAGAGACGTGCAGGTCGCAGAAGCTAAACAAGACAGTTTAAATGCCCCTTGGAAGAGACATGCATGTCGCAGTAGCTTAACAAGATGGTTTAAATGCCCCTTGGAAGAGCGGTGGAGGTCGCAGTAGCTTAAGAAGACAGTTTAAATGCCCCTTGGAAGAGACGTGCAGGTCGCAGTAGCTTAACAAGAGAGTTTAAATGCCCCTTGGAAGAGGCTTGCAGGTCGCAGTAGCTTAACAAGACAGTTTAAATGCCCCTTGGAAGAGCGGTTGAGTTCGCAGTAGCTTAACAAGACAGTTTAAATGCCCCTTGGAAGAGACATGCAGGTCGCAGAACCTTAACAAGATGGTTTAAATCCCCCTTAGAAGAGACGTGCAGGTCGCAGGAGCTTAAAAGACGTTTTAAATGTCCCTTGGTAGAGACATGCAGGTCGCAGTAGCTTAAAAAGATGGTTTAAATCCCCCTTGGAAGAGACGTGCAGGTCGCAGAAGCTTAACAAGAGGGTTTAAATGCCCCTTGGAATAGGCTTGCAGGTCGCAGTAGCTTACCAAGACAGTTTAAATGCCCCTTGGAAAAGGCTTGCAGGTCGCAGTAGCTTAACAAGACCGTTTAAATGCCCCTTGGAAGAGTGGTGGAGGTCACAGTAGGTTAACAAGACAGTTTAAATGCCCCTTGGAAGAGACATGCAGTTCGCAGTAGCTTAATAAGACGGTTTAAATGCCCCTTGGAAGAGATGTGTAGGTCGCAGTAGCTTAATAAGACGGTTTAAATGCCCCTTGGAAGAGAGGTGGAGGTCGCAGTAGCTTAACAAGACAGTTTAAATGCCCCTTGGAAGAGACGTGCAGGTCGCAGTAGCTTAACAAGACAGTTTAAATGCCCCTTGGAAGAGACGTGCAGGTCGCAGTAGCTTAACAAGACGGTTTAAATGCCACTTGGAAGAGACGTGCAAGTCGCAGTAGCTTAACAAGACGGTTTAAATGCCCCTTGGAAGAGCGGTGGAGGTCGCAGTAGCTTAACAAGATGGTTTAAATGCCCCTTGAAAGAGACGTGCAAGTCGCAGTAGCTTAACAAGACGGTTTAAATGCCCCTTCGAAGTGCGGTGGAGGTCGCAGTAGCTTAACAAGAGGGTTTAAATGCCCCTTGAAAGAGACATGCAGGTCGCAGTAGCTTAACAAGACGGTTTAAATGCCCCTTGAAAGAGACGTGCAGGTCGCAGTAGCTTAACAAGACGGTTTAAATGCCCCTTCGAAGTGCGGTGGAGGTCGCAGTAGCTTTACAAGACGGATGAAATGCCCCTTGGAAGAGCGTTGGAGGTCGCAGTAGCTTAATAAGACAGTTTAAATGCACCTTGGAAGAGACATGCAGGTCACAGCATCTTAACAAGATTGTTTAAATGCCCCTTGGAAGAGACGTGCCAGTCGCAGTAGCTTAAAAAACGGTTTAATTGCGCCTTGGAAGAGACGTGCAAGTCGCAGTAGCTTAACAAGACAGTTTAAATGCCCCTTGGGAAAGACGAGCAGGTCGCAGTAGCTTAACAAGACGGTTTAAATGCCCCTTGGAAGAGACGTGCAGGTCGCAGTAGCTTAACAAGACAGTTTAAATCCCCCATGGAAGAGACGTGCAAGTCGCAGTAGCTTAACAAGATGGTTTAAATGCCCCTTGGAAGAGCGGTGGAGGTCGCAGTAGCTTAACAAGACAGTTTAAATGCCCCTTGGAAGAGACGTGCAGGTCAAAGTAGCTTAACAAGACAGTTTAAATGACCCTTTGAAGAGACGTGCAGGTCGCAGCAGCTTAACAAGATGGTTTAAATGCCCCTTGGAAGAGCGGTGAAGGTCGCAGTAGCTTAATAAGACAGTTTAAATGCCCCTTGGAAGAGACGTGCAGGTCGCAGTAGCTTAACAAGACGGTTTAAATCTCCCTTGCTAGAGACATGAAGGTCGCAGTAGCTTAAAAAGACGGTTTAAATGCCCCATGGAAGAGACGTGCAGGTCACAGTAGCTTAACAAGACAGTTTAAATGACCCTTTGAAGAGACGTGCAAGTCGCAGTAGCTTAAAAAGACGGTTTAAATGCGCCTTGGAAGAGACGTGCAAGTCGCAGTAGCTTAACAAGACAGTTTAAATGCTCCTTGGAAGAGACGAGCAGGTCGCAGTAGCTTAACAAGATGGTTTAAATGCCCCTTGGAAGAGACGTGGAGGTCGCAATAGCTTAACAAGACAGTTTAAATCCCCCTTGCAAGAGACGTGCAGGTCGCAGTAGCTTAACAAGATGGTTTAAATGCCCCTAGGAAGAGCGGTGGAGGTCGCAGTAGCTTAACAAGACGGTTTAAATGCCCCTTGGAAGAGACGTGCAGGTCGCAGTAGCTTAAAAAGACGGTTTAAATGCACCTTGGAAGAGACGTGCAGGTCGCAGTAGCTTAACAAGATGGTTTATATGCCCCTTGGAAGAGCGGTATAGGTCGCAGTAGCTTAACAAGATGGTTTAAATGCCCCTTGGAAGAGACGTGCAAGTCGCAGTAGCTTAACAAGATGGTTTAAATGCCCCTTGGAAGAGCGGTGGAGGTCGCAGTAGCTTAACAAGACAGTTTAAATGCCCCTTGGAAGAGACGTGCAGGTCAAAGTAGCTTAACAAGACAGTTTAAATGACCCTTTGAAGAGACGTGCAGGTCGCAGCAGCTTAACAAGATGGTTTAAATGCCCCTTGGAAGAGCGGTGAAGGTCGCAGTAGCTTAATAAGACAGTTTAAATGCCCCTTGGAAGAGACGTGCAGGTCGCAGTAGCTTAACAAGACGGTTTAAATCTCCCTTGCTAGAGACATGAAGGTCGCAGTAGCTTAAAAAGACGGTTTAAATGCCCCATGGAAGAGACGTGCAGGTCACAGTAGCTTAACAAGACAGTTTAAATGACCCTTTGAAGAGACGTGCAAGTCGCAGTAGCTTAAAAAGACGGTTTAAATGCGCCTTGGAAGAGACGTGCAAGTCGCAGTAGCTTAACAAGACAGTTTAAATGCTCCTTGGAAGAGACGAGCAGGTCGCAGTAGCTTAACAAGATGGTTTAAATGCCCCTTGGAAGAGACGTGGAGGTCGCAGTAGCTTAACAAGACAGTTTAAATCCCCCTTGCAAGAGACGTGCAGGTCGCAGTAGCTTAACAAGATGGTTTAAATGCCCCTAGGAAGAGCGGTGGAGGTCGCAGTAGCTTAACAAGACGGTTTAAATGCCCCTTGGAAGAGACGTGCAGGTCGCAGTAGCTTAAAAAGACGGTTTAAATGCACCTTGGAAGAGACGTGCAGGTCGCAGTAGCTTAACAAGATGGTTTAAATGCCCCTTGGAAGAGCGGTATAGGTCGCAGTAGCTTAACAAGATGGTTTAAATGCCCCTTGGAAGAGAAATGCAGTTCGCAGCAGCTTATAAAGACGGTTTAAATGCCCCTTGGAGGAGGCTTGCATGTCGCAGTAGCTTACCAAGACGGTTTAAATGCCCCTTGGAAGAGACGTGCAGGTCGCAGAAGCTTAACAAGATGGTTTAAATGCCCCTGGGAAGAGCGGTGGAGGTCGCAGTAGCTTAAAATGACAGTTTAAATGCCCCTTGGAAGAGACATGCAGGTCGCAGTAGCTTAACAAGAGGGTTTAAATGCCCCTGGGAAGAGGCTTGCAGGTCGCAGTAGCTTACCAAGACGATTTAAATGCCCCTTGGAAGAGAAGTGCAGCTCGCAGTAGCTTAACAAGACAGTTTATATGCCCCTTGGAAGAGCAGTGGAGGTCGCAGTAGCTTAACAAGACTGTTTAAATATCCCTTGGAAGAGACGTGCAGGTCGCAGTAGCTTAAAAAACATTTTAAATGTCCCTTGGTAGAGACATGCAGGTCGCAGTAGCTTAACAAGATGGCTTAAATCCCCCTTGGAAGAAACGTGCAGGTCGCAGCAGCTTAACAAGAGAGTTTAAATGCCCCTTGGAATAGGCTTGCAGGTCGCAGTAGCTTAACAAGACGGTTTAAATGCCCCTTGGAAGAGTGGTGGAGGTCGCAGTATCTTAACAAGACAGTTTCAATGCCCCTTGGAAAAGACATGCAGTTCGCAGTAGCTTAATAAGACGGTTTAAATGCCCCTTGGAAGAGATGTGCAGGTCGCAGTAGCTTAATAAGACGATTTAAATGCCCCTTGGAAGAGAGGTGGAGGTCGCAGTAGCTTAGCAAGACAGTTTAAATGCCTCTTGGAAGAGATGTGCAGGTCGCAGTAGCTTAACAAGACGGTTTAAATGCCACTTGGAAGAGACGTGCAGGTCGCAGTAGCTTAACAAGATGATTTAAATGCCCCTTGGAAGTGCGGTGGAGGTCGCAGTAGCTTTACAAGACAGATGAAATGCCCCTTGGAAGAGCGTTGGAGGTCGCAGTAGCTTAATAAGACAGTTTAAATGCCCCTTGGAAGAGAAATGCAGGTCACAGCATCTTAACAAGATTGTTTAAATGCCACTTGGAAGAGACGTGCAGGTCGCAATAGCTTAACAAGACGGTTTAAATGTCCCTTGGTAGAGACATGCAGGTCGCAGTAGCTTAACAAGACGGTTTAAATGTCCCTTGGAAGAGACGTGCCAGTCGCAGTAGCTTAAAAAACGGTTTAAATGCGCCTTAGAAGAGACGTGCAAGTCGCAGTAGCTTAACAAGACGGTGTAAATGCCCCTTGGAAAAGACGTGCAGGTCGCAGTAGCTTAACAAGACGGTGTAAATGCCCCTTGGAAAAGACGTGCAGGCCGCAGTAGCTTAACAAGATGGTTTAAATGCCTCTTGGAAGAGACATGCAGGTTGCAGTAGCTTAACAAGATGGTTTAAATGCCCCTTGGAAGAGACATGCAGGTCGCAGTAGCTTAACAAGACAGTTGAAATGCCTATTGTAAGAGCGGTGGAGGTCGCAGTAGCTTAACAAGATTGTTTAAATGCCCCTTGGAAGAGACGTGCAGGTCGCAGTCGCTTAACAAGACGGTTTAAATGTCCCTTGCTAGAGACATGCAGGTCGCAGTAGCTTAACAAGACGGTTTAAATGCCCCATGGAAGAGACGTGCAGGTCGCAGTAGCTTAACAAAACGGTTTAAATGACCCTTGGAAGAGACGTGCAAGTCGCAGAAGCTTAAAAAGACGGTTTAAATGCGCATTGGAAGAGACGTGCAAGTCGCAGTAGCTTAACAAGACAGTTTAAATGCTCCTTGGAAGAGACGTGCAGGTCGCAGTAGCTTAACAAGACGGTTTAAATGCCCCTTGGAAGAGACGTGCAGGTCGCAGTAGCTTAACAAGACAGTTTAAATGCCCCTTGGAAGAGAAGTGCAGGTCGCAGTAGCTAAACAAGACGGTTTAAATGCCCCTTGGAAGAGACGTGCAGGTCGCAGTAGCTTAACAAGATGGTTTAAATGCCCCTTGGAAGAGCGGTGGAGGTCGCAGTAGCTTAACAAGATGGTTTAAATGCCCCTTGGAAGAGACATGCAGTTCGCAGCAGCTTATAAAGACGGTTTAAATGCCCCTTGGAAGAGGCTTGCAGGTCGCAGTAGCTTACCAAGACGGTTTAAATGCCCCTTGGAAGACACGTGCAGGACGCAGTAGCTTAACAAGATGGTTTAAATGCCCCTTGGAAGAGCGGTGGAGGTCGCAGTAGCTTAAAAAGACTGTTTAAATGCCCATTGGAAGAGACGTGCAGGTCGCAGTAGCTTAACAAGAGGGTTTAAATGCCCCTTGGAAGAGGCTTGCAGGTCGCAGTAGCTTACCAAGACGACTTAAATGCCCCTTGGAAGAGACGTGCAGGTCGCAATAGCTTAACAAGACAGTTTAAATGCCCCTTGGAAGAGGCTTGCAGGTCGCAGTAGATTAACAAGACGGTTTAAATGCCCCTTGGAAGAGGCTTGCAGGTCGCAGTAGCTTACCAAGACGATTTAAATGTCCCTTGGAAGAGACGTGCAGCTCGCAGTAGCTTAACAAGACAGTTTAAATGCCCCTTGGAAGAGAGGTGGAGGTCGCAGTAGCTTAACAAGACAGTTTAAATGCCCCTTGGAAGACACATGCAGGTCGCAGCACCTTAACAAGACTGTTTAAATATCCCTTGGAAGAGTTGTGCAGGTCGCAGTAGCTTAAAAGACGTTTTAAATGTCCCTTGGTAGAGACATGCAGGTCGCAGTAGCTTAACAAGATGGCTTAAATCCCCCTTGGAAGAGACGTGCAGGTCGCAGCAGCTTAACAAGAGGGTTTAAATGCCCCTTGGAATAGGCTTGCAGGTCGCAGTAGCTTACCAAGACGGTTTAAATGCCCCTTCGAAGAGGCTTGCAGGTCGCAGTAGCTTAACAAGACGGTTTAAATGCCCCTTGGAAGAGTTGTGGAGGTCGCAGTAGCTTAACAAGACAGTTTCAATGCCCCTTGGAAGAGACATGCAGGTCGAAGTAGCTTAACAAGATGGTTTAAATGCCACTTGGAAGAGACGTGCAGGTCGCAGTAGCTTAACAAGATGGTTTAAATGCCCCTTGGAAGAGCGGTGGAGGTCGCAGTAGCTTAACAAGACGGTTTAAATGCCCCTTGAAAGAGATGTGCAGGTCGCAGTAGCTTAACAAGACGGTTTAAATGCCCCTTCGAAGTGCGGTGGAGGTCGCAGTAGCTTTACAAGACAGATGAAATGCCCCTTGGAAGAGCGTTGGAGGTCGCAGTAGCTTAATAAGACAGTTTAAATGCCCCTTGGAAGAGACATGCAGGTCATAGCATCTTAACAAGATTGTTTAAATGCCCCTTGGAAGAGACATGCAGGTCGCAATAGCTTAACAAGACGGTTTAAATGTCCCTTGGTAGAGACATGCAGGTCGCAGTAGTTTAACAAGACGGTTTCAATGTCCCTTGGAAGAGACGTGCCAGTCGCAGTAGCTTAAAAAACGGTTTAAATGCGCCATGGAAGAGACGTGCAAGTCGCAGAAGCTTAACAAGATAGTTTAAATGCACCTTGGGAAAGACGAGCAGGTCGCAGTAGCTTAACAAGACGGTTTAAATGCCCCTTGGAAGAGACGTGCAGGTCGCAGTAGCTTAACAAGACAGTTTAAATCCCCCATGGAAGAGACGTGCAAGTCGCAGAAGCTTAACAAGATGGTTTAAATGCCCCTTGGAAGAGCGTTGGAGGTCGCAGTAGCTTAACAAGACAGTTTTAATGCCCCTTGGAAGAGACGTGCAGGTCGCAGTAGCTTAACAAGATGGTTTAAATGCCCCTTGGAAGAGCGGTGGAGGTCGCAGTAGCTTAAAAAGATGGTTTAAATGCCCCTTGGAAGAGACAAGCAGTTCGCAGCAGCTTAAAAAGACGGTTTAAATGCCCCTTGGAAGAGGCTTGCAGGTCGCAGTAGCTTACCAAGACGGTTTAAATTCCCCTTGGAAGAGACGTGCAGGTCGCAGTAGCGTAACAAGTTGGTTTAAATGCCCCTTGGAAGAGCGATGGAGGTCGCAGTAGCTTAACAAGATGGTTTAAATGCCCCTTGGAAGAGACATGCAGTTCGCAGCAGCTTAAAAAGACGGTTTAAATGCCCCTTGGAAGAGACGTGCAGGTCGCAGTGGCTTAACAAGACGGTTTAAATGCCCCTTGGAAGAGACATGCAGGTCGCAGTAGCTTAACAAGATGGTTTAAATGCCCCTTGGAAGAGACGTGCAGGTAGCAGTAGCTTAACAAGACTGTTTAAATGCCCCTTGTAAAAGTGGTGGAGGTTACAGTAGCTTAACAAAACGGTTTAAATGCCCCTTGGAAGAGACGTGCAAGTCGCAGTAGCTTAAAAAGACGGTTTAAATGCGCCTTGGAAGAGAAGTGCAGGTCTCAGTAGCTTAACAAGACGGTTTAAATGCCCCTTGGAAGAGCGGTGGAGGTCGCAGTAGCTTAAGAAGACAGCTTAAATGCCCCTTGAAAGAGACATGCAGGCCGCAGAAGCTTAACAAGACCGTTTAAATGCCCCTTGGAAGTGCGGTGGATGTCGCAGTAGCTTAACAAGACGGTTTAAATGCCCCTTGGAAGAGACATGCAGGTCGCAGCAGCTTAACAAGATGGTTTAAATGCCCCTTGGAAGAGACGTGCAGGTAGCAGTGGCTTAACAAGATGGTTTAAATGCCCCTTGGAAGAGACATGCATGTCGCAGTAGCTTAACAAGACAGTTTAAATGCCCCTTGGAAGAGACATGCAAGTCGCAGTAGCTTAAAAAGAAGGTTTAAATGCGCCTTGGAAGAGACGTGCAGGTCGCAGTAGCTTAACAAGATGGTTTAAATGCCCCTTCGAATAGAAGAGCAGGTCGCAGTAGCTTAACAAGACGGTTTAAATGCCCTTTGAAAGAGACGTGCAGGTCGCAGTAGCTTAACAAGACGGTTTAAATCCCCCTTGGAAGAGACGTGCAGGTCGCAGCAGCTTAACAAGAGGGTTTAAATGCCCCTTGGAATAGGCTTGCAGGTCGCAGTAGCTTACCAAGACGGTTTAATTGCCCCTTGGAAGAGAGGTGCAGGTCGCAGTAGCTTAACAAGACGGTTTAAATGCCCATTGGAAGAGAGGTGGAGGTCGCAGTAGCTTAACAAGACAGTTTAAATGCCCCTTGGAAGAGACGTGCAAGTCGCAGACGCTTAAAAAGACGGTTTAAATGCCACTTGGAAGAGACGTGCAGGTCGCAGTAGCTTAACAAGACGGTTTAAATGTCCCTTGGAAGAGTGGAGGAGGTCGCAGTAGCTTAACAAGACAGTTTAAATGCCCCTTGGAAGAGACGTGCAAGTCGCAGACGCTTAACAAGACGGTTTAAATGCCCCTTGGAAGAGACGTGCAGGTCACAGCAGCTTAACAAGACGGTTTAAATGTCCCTTGGAAGAGTGGAGGAGGTCGCAGTAGCTTAACAAGACTGTTTAAATGCCCCTTAGAAGAGACGTGCAGGTCGCAGAAGCTTAACAAGACGGTTTAAATGGCCATTGGAAGTGTGGTGGAGGTCGCAGTAGCTTAACAAGACGGTTTAAATGCCCCTTAGAAGAGACATGCAGGTCGCAGCAGCTTAACAAGACGGTTTAAATAACCCTCGGAACAGACGTGGAGGTCGCAGTAGCTTAACAAGACGGTTTAAATGCCCCTTGGAAGAGACATGCAGGTCGCAGTAGCTTAACAAAGCGTTTTAAATTCCCCTTGAAAGAGACTTGCAGGTCGCAGTAGCTTAAGAAGACGGTTTAAATGCCCCTTGGAAAAGTGGTGGAGGTTACAGTAGCTTAAGAAGACGGTTTAAATGCCCCTTGGAAGAGACGTGCAAGTCGCAATAGCTTAACAAGACTGTTTAAATGCCCCTTAGAAGAGACGTGCAGGTCACAGAAGCTAAACAAGACAGTTTAAATGCCCCTTGGAAGAGACGTGCAGGTCGCAGAAGCTCAACAAGACAGTTTAAATGCCCCTTGGAAGAGACGTGCATGTCGCAGTAGCTTAAGAAGATGGTTTAAATGCCCCTTGGAAGAGCGGTGGAGGTCGCAGTAGCTTAAGAAGACAGTTTAAATGCCCCTTGGAAGAGACGTGCAGGTCGCAGTAGCTTTACAAGAGGGTTTAAATGCCCCTTGGAAGAGGCTTGCAGGTCGCAGTAGCTTACCAAGACGATTTAAAAGCCCCTTTGAAGAGACGTGCAGGTCGCAGTAGCTTAACAAGACAGTTTATATGCCCCTTGGAAGAGGCTTGCAGGTCGCAGTAGCTTAACAAGACGGTTTAAATGTCCCTTGGATGAGACATGTAGCTCGCAGTATAGCTTAACAAGACAGTTTAAATGCCCCTTGGAAGAGCGGTGGAGTTCGCAGTAGCTTAACAAGACAGTTTAAATGCCCCTTGGAAGAGACATGCAGGTCGCAGCACCTTAACAAGACTGTTTAAATAACCCTTGGAAGAGAAGTGCAGGTCGCAGTATCTTAAAAGATGTTTTAAATGTCCCTTGGTAGAGACATGCAGGTCGCAGTAGCTTAAAAAGATGGTTTAAATCCCCCTTGGAAGAGACTTGCAGGTCGCAGCAGCTTAACAAGAGGGTTTAAATGCCCCTTGGAATAGGCTTGCAGGTCGCAGTAGCTTACCAAGACGGTTTAAATGCCCCTTGGAAAAGGCTTGCAGGTCGCAGTAGCTTAACAAGACGGTTTAAATGCCCCTTGGAAGAGAGGTGGAGGTCGCAGTAGCTTAACAAGACAGTTTAAATGCCCCTTGGAAGATACGTGCAGGTCGCAGCAGCTTAACAAGACGGTTTAAATGCCACTTGGAAGAGACGTGCAGGTCGCAGTAGCTAAACAAGACTGTTTAAATGCCCATTGGAAGAGACATGCAGGTCGCAGGAGCTTAACAAGACGGTTTAAATGCCCCTTGGAAGAGAGGTGGAGGTCGCAGTAGCTTAACAAGACAGTTTAAATGCCCCTTGGAAGATACGTGCAGGTCGCAGCAGCTTAACAAGACGGTTTAAATGCCCCTTGGAAGAGAGGTGGAGGTCGCAGTAGCTTAACAAGACGGTTTAAATGCCCCTTGGAATAGGCTTGCAGGTCGCAGTAGCTTACCAAGACGGTTTAAATGCCCCTTGGAAAAGGCTTGCAGGTCGCAGTAGCTTAACAAGACGGTTTAAATGCCCCTTGGAATAGACATGCAGGTCACAGCCGCTTAACAAGACGGTTTAAATGCCCCTTGGAAGAGACGTGGAGGTCGCAGTAGCTTAACAAGACGGTTTAAATGACCCTTGGAAGAGCGGTGGAGGTCGCAGTAGCTTAACAAGACAGTTTAAATGCCCCTTGAAAGAGACGTGCAGGTCGCAGTAGCTTAACAAAACGCTTTAAATGCCACTTGGAAGAGACGTGCAGGTCGCAGTAGCTTAAAAAGACAGTTTAAATGCCTCTTGAAAGAGACGTGCAGGTCGCAGTAGCTTAACAAGACGGTTTAAATGCCCCTTGGAATAGACATGCAGGTCACAGCAGCTTAACAAGACGGTTTAAATGCCCCTTGGAAGAGACGTGAAGGTCGCAGTAGCTTAACAAGACAGTTTAAATGCCTCTTGAAAAAGACGTGCAGGTCGCAGTAGCTTAACAAGACGGTTTAAATGCCCCTTGGAAGTGCGGTGGAGGTCGCAGTAGTTTAACAAGACGGTTTAAATGCCCCTTGGAAGAGACGTGGAGGTCGCAGTAGCTTAATAAGACGGTTTAAATGCCCCCTTGAAAGAGACATGCAGGTCGCAGTAGCTTAACAAGATGGTTTAAATGCCCCTTGGAAAAGTGGTGGAGGTTACAGTAGCTTAAGAAGACGGTTTAAATGCCCCATGGAAGAGATGTGCAAGTCGCAGTAGCTTAACAAGACTGTTTAAATGCCCCATGGAAGTGCGGTGGAGGTCGCAGTAGCTTAACAAGACGGTTGAAATGCCCCTTGGAAGAGACATGCAGGTCACATCAGCTTAACAAGACGGTTTAAATGCCCCTTGGAAGAGACGTGGAGGTCGCAGTAGCTTAACAAGACGGTTTAAATGCCCCTTGGAAGAGACATGCAGGTCGCAGAAGCTAAACAAGACAGTTTAAATGCCCCTTGGAAGAGACGTGCAGGTCGCAGTAGCTTAAAAAGATGGTTTAAATGCCCCTTGGAAGAGCGGTGGAGGTCGCAGTAGCTAAAGAAGACAGTTTAAATGCCCCTTGGAAGAGACATGCAGGTCGCAGTAGCTTAACAAGAGGGTTTAAATGCCCCTTGGAAGAGGCTTGCAGGTCGCAGTAGCTTACCAAGACGATTTATATGACCCTTGGAAGAGACGTGCAGGTCGCAGTAGCTTAACAAGACAGTTTAACTGCCCCTTGGAAGAACGGTGGAGGTCGCAGTAGCTTAACAAGACAGTTTAAATGCCACTTGGAAGAAACATGCAGGTCGAAGCAGCTTAACAAGAGTGTTTAAATGCCCCTAGTAAAAGACGTGCAGGTCGCAGAGGCTTAACAAGACAGTTTAAATGCCCCTTGGAAGAGAAGTGCAAGTTACAGTAGCTTAACAAGACGGTTTAAATGCCCCTTGGAAGAGATGTGCAGGTCGCAGTAGCTTAACAAGATGGTTTAAATGCCCCTTGGAAGAGCCGTGCCAGTCGCAGTAGCTTAAAAAACGGTTTAAATGCGCCATGGAAGAGACGTGCAAGTCGCAGAAGCTTAACAAGATAGTTTAAATGCACCTTGGGAAAGACGAGCAGGTCGCAGTAGCTTAACAAGACGGTTTAAATGCCCCTTGGAAGAGACGTGCAGGTCGCAGTAGCTTAACAAGACAGTTTAAATCCCCCATGGAAGAGACGGGCAAGTCGCAGTAGATTAACAAGATGGTTTAAATGCCCCTTGGAAGAGCGTTGGAGGTCGCAGTAGCTTAACAAGACAGCTTAAATGCCCCTTGGAAGAGACGTGCAGGTCGCAGTAGCTTAACAAGATGGTTTAAATGCCCCTTGGAAGAGCGGTGGAGGTCGCAGTAGCTTAAAAAGATGGTTTAAATGCCCCTTGGAAGAGACAAGCAGTTCGCAGCAGCTTAAAAAGACGGTTTAAATGCCCCTTGGAAGAGGCTTGCAGGTCGCAGTAGCTTACCAAGACGGTTTAAATGCCCCTTGGAAGAGACGTGCAGGTCGCAGTAGCTTAACAAGTTGGTTTAAATGCCCCTTGGAAGAGCGATGGAGGTCGCAGTAGCTTAACAAGATGGTTTAAATGCCCCTTGGAAGAGACATGCAGTTCGCAGCAGCTTAAAAAGACGGTTTAAATGCCCCTTGGAAGAGACGTGCAGGTCGCAGTGGCTTAACAAGACGGTTTAAATGCCCCTTGGAAGAGACATGCAGGTCGCAGTAGCTTAACAAGATGGTTTAAATGCCCCTTGGAAGAGACGTGCAGGTAGCAGTAGCTTAACAAGACTGTTTAAATGCCCCTTGTAAAAGTGGTGGAGGTTACAGTAGCTTAACAAAACGGTTTAAATGCCCCTTGGAAGAGACGTGCAAGTCGCAGTAGCTTAAAAAGACGGTTTAAATGCGCCTTGGAAGAGATGTGCAGGTCTCAGTAGCTTAACAAGATGGTTTAAATGCCCCTTGGAAGAGCGGTGGAGGTCGCAGTAGCTTAAGAAGACAGCTTAAATGCCCCTTGAAAGAGACGTGCAGGCCGCAGTAGCTTAACAAGACCGTTTAAATGCCCCTTGGAAGTGCGGTGGATGTCGCAGTAGCTTAACAAGACGGTTTAAATGGCCCTTGGAAGAGACATGCAGGTCGCAGCAGCTTAACAAGATGGTTTAAATGCCCCTTGGAAGAGACGTGCAGGTAGCAGTGGCTTAACAAGACAGTTTAAATGCCCCTTGGAAGAGACATGCAAGTCGCAGTAGCTTAAAAAGAAGGTTTAAACACGCCTTGGAAGAGACGTGCAGGTCGCAGTAGCTTAACAAGATGGTTTAAATGCCCCTTGGAATAGAAGAGCAGGTCGCAGTAGCTTAACAATACGGTTTAAATGCCCTTTGAAAGAGACGTGCAGGTCGCAGTAGCTTAACAAGACGGTTTAAATCCCCCTTGGAAGAGACGTGCAGGTCGCAGCAGCTTAACAAGAGGGTTTAAATGCCCCTTGGAATAGGCTTGCAGGTCGCAGTAGCTTACCAAGACGGTTTAATTGCCCCTTGGAAGAGACGTGCAGGTCGCAGTAGCTTAACAAGACGGTTTAAATGCCCATTGGAAGAGAGGTGGAGGTCGCAGTAGCTTAACAAGACAGTTTAAATGCCCCTTGGAAGAGACGTGCAAGTCGCAGACGCTTAACAAGACGGTTTAAATGCCACTTGGAAGAGACGTGCAGGTCGCAGTAGCTTAACAAGACGGTTTAAATGTCCCTTGGAAGAGTGGAGGAGGTCGCAGTATCTTAACAAGACAGTTTAAATGCCCCTTGGAAGAGACGTGCAAGTCGCAGACGCTTAACAAGACGGTTTAAATGCCCCTTGGAAGAGACGTGCAGGTCACAGCAGCTTAACAAGACGGTTTAAATGTCCCTTGGAAGAGTGGAGGAGGTCGCAGTAGCTTAACAAGACTGTTTAAATGCCCCTTAGAAGAGACGTGCAGGTCGCAGAAGCTTAACAAGACGGTTTAAATGGCCATTGGAAGTGTGGTGGAGGTCGCAGTAGCTTAACAAGACGGTTTAAATGCCCCTTAGAAGAGACATGCAGGTCGCAGCAGCTTAACAAGACAGTTTAAATAACCCTTGGAACAGACGTGGAGGTCGCAGTAGCTTAACAAGACGGTTTAAATGCCCCTTGGAAGAGACATGCAGGTCGCAGTAGCTTAACAAAGCGTTTTAAATTCCCCTTGAAAGAGACGTGCAGGTCGCAGTAGCTTAAGAAGACGGTTTAAATGCCCCTTGGAAAAGTGGTGGAGGTTACAGTAGCTTAAGAAGACGGTTTAAATGCCCCTTGGAAGAGACTTGCAAGTCGCAGTAGCTTAACAAGACTGTTTAAATGCCCCTTAGAAGAGACGTGCAGGTCACAGAAGCTAAACAAGACAGTTTAAATGCCCCTTGGAAGAGACGTGCAGGTCGCAGAAGCTCAACAAGACAGTTTAAATGCCCCTTGGAAGAGACGTGCATGTCGCAGTAGCTTAACAAGATGGTTTAAATGCCCCTTGGAAGAGACGTGCAGGTAGCAGTAGCTTAACAAGACTGTTTAAATGCCCCTTGTAAAAGTGGTGGAGGTTACAGTAGCTTAACAAAACGGTTTAAATGCCCCTTGGAAGAGACGTGCAAGTCGCAGTAGCTTAAAAAGACGGTTTAAATGCGCCTTGGAAGAGATGTGCAGGTCTCAGTAGCTTAACAAGATGGTTTAAATGCCCCTTGGAAGAGCGGTGGAGGTCGCAGTAGCTTAAGAAGACAGCTTAAATGCCCCTTGAAAGAGACGTGCAGGCCGCAGTAGCTTAACAAGACCGTTTAAATGCCCCTTGGAAGTGCGGTGGATGTCGCAGTAGCTTAACAAGACGGTTTAAATGGCCCTTGGAAGAGACATGCAGGTCGCAGCAGCTTAACAAGATGGTTTAAATGCCCCTTGGAAGAGACGTGCAGGTAGCAGTGGCTTAACAAGACAGTTTAAATGCCCCTTGGAAGAGACATGCAAGTCGCAGTAGTTTAAAAAGAAGGTTTAAACACGCCTTGGAAGAGACGTGCAGGTCGCAGTAGCTTAACAAGATGGTTTAAATGCCCCTTGGAATAGAAGAGCAGGTCGCAGTAGCTTAACAATACGGTTTAAATGCCCTTTGAAAGAGACGTGCAGGTCGCAGTAGCTTAACAAGACGGTTTAAATCCCCCTTGGAAGAGACGTGCAGGTCGCAGCAGCTTAACAAGAGGGTTTAAATGCCCCTTGGAATAGGCTTGCAGGTCGCAGTAGCTTACCAAGACGGTTTAATTGCCCCTTGGAAGAGACGTGCAGGTCGCAGTAGCTTAACAAGACGGTTTAAATGCCCATTGGAAGAGAGGTGGAGGTCGCAGTAGCTTAACAAGACAGTTTAAATGCCCCTTGGAAGAGACGTGCAAGTCGCAGACGCTTAACAAGACGGTTTAAATGCCACTTGGAAGAGACGTGCAGGTCGCAGTAGCTTAACAAGACGGTTTAAATGTCCCTTGGAAGAGTGGAGGAGGTCGCAGTATCTTAACAAGACAGTTTAAATGCCCCTTGGAAGAGACGTGCAAGTCGCAGACGCTTAACAAGACGGTTTAAATGCCCCTTGGAAGAGACGTGCAGGTCACAGCAGCTTAACAAGACGGTTTAAATGTCCCTTGGAAGAGTGGAGGAGGTCGCAGTAGCTTAACAAGACTGTTTAAATGCCCCTTAGAAGAGACGTGCAGGTCGCAGAAGCTTAACAAGACGGTTTAAATGGCCATTGGAAGTGTGGTGGAGGTCGCAGTAGCTTAACAAGACGGTTTAAATGCCCCTTAGAAGAGACATGCAGGTCGCAGCAGCTTAACAAGACAGTTTAAATAACCCTTGGAACAGACGTGGAGGTCGCAGTAGCTTAACAAGACGGTTTAAATGCCCCTTGGAAGAGACATGCAGGTCGCAGTAGCTTAACAAAGCGTTTTAAATTCCCCTTGAAAGAGACGTGCAGGTCGCAGTAGCTTAAGAAGACGGTTTAAATGCCCCTTGGAAAAGTGGTGGAGGTTACAGTAGCTTAAGAAGACGGTTTAAATGCCCCTTGGAAGAGACTTGCAAGTCGCAGTAGCTTAACAAGACTGTTTAAATGCCCCTTAGAAGAGACGTGCAGGTCACAGAAGCTAAACAAGACAGTTTAAATGCCCCTTGGAAGAGACGTGCAGGTCGCAGAAGCTCAACAAGACAGTTTAAATGCCCCTTGGAAGAGACGTGCATGTCGCAGTAGCTTAACAAGATGGTTTAAATGCCCCTTGGAAGAGACGTGCAGGTAGCAGTAGCTTAACAAGACTGTTTAAATGCCCCTTGTAAAAGTGGTGGAGGTTACAGTAGCTTAACAAAACGGTTTAAATGCCCCTTGGAAGAGACGTGCAAGTCGCAGTAGCTTAAAAAGACGGTTTAAATGCCCCTTGGAAGAGCGGTGGAGGTCGCAGTAGCTTAAGAAGACAGCTTAAATGCCCCTTGAAAGAGACGTGCAGGCCGCAGTAGCTTAACAAGACCGTTTAAATGCCCCTTGGAAGTGCGGTGGATGTCGCAGTAGCTTAAAAAGACGGTTTAAATGGCCCTTGGAAGAGACATGCAGGTCGCAGCAGCTTAACAAGATGGTTTAAATGCCCCTTGGAAGAGACGTGCAGGTAGCAGTGGCTTAACAAGATGGTTTAAATGCCCCTTGGAAGAGACATGCATGTCGCAGTAGCTTAACAAGACAGTTTAAATGCCCCTTGGAAGAGACATGCAAGTCGCAGTAGCTTAAAAGGAAGGTTTAAACGCGCCTTGGAAGAGACGTGCAGGTCGCAGTAGCTTAACAAGATGGTTTAAATGCCCCTTGGAATAGAAGAGCAGGTCGCAGTAGCTTAACAATACGGTTTAAATGCCCTTTGAAAGAGACGTGCAGGTCGCAGTAGCTTAACAAGACGGTTTAAATCCCCCTTGGAAGAGACGTGCAGGTCGCAGCAGCTTAACAAGAGGTTTTAAATGCCCCTTGGAATAGGCTTGCAGGTCGCAGTAGCTTACCAAGACGGTTTAATTGCCCCTTGGAAGAGACGTGCAGGTCGCAGTAGCTTAACAAGACGGTTTAAATGCCCATTGGAAGAGAGGTGGAGGTCGCAGTAGCTTAACAAGACAGTTTAAATGCCCCTTGGAAGAGACGTGCAAGTCGCAGACGCTTAACAAGACGGTTTAAATGCCAATTGGAAGAGACGTGCAGGTCGCAGTAGCTTAACAAGACGGTTTAAATGTCCCTTGGAAGAGTGGAGGAGGTCGCAGTATCTTAACAAGACAGTTTAAATGCCCCTTGGAAGAGACGTGCAAGTCGCAGACGCTTAACAAGACGGTTTAAATGCCCCTTGGAAGAGACGTGCAGGTCACAGCAGCTTAACAAGACGGTTTAAATGTCCCTTGGAAGAGTGGAGGAGGTCGCAGTAGCTTAACAAGACTGTTTAAATGCCCCTTAGAAGAGACGTGCAGGTCGCAGAAGCTTAACAAGACGGTTTAAATGGCCATTGGAAGTGTGGTGGAGGTCGCAGTAGCTTAACAAGACGGTTTAAATGCCCCTTAGAAGAGACATGCAGGTCGCAGCAGCTTAACAAGACGGTTTAAATAACCCTTGGAACAGACGTGGAGGTCGCAGTAGCTTAACAAGACGGTTTAAATGCCCCTTGGAAGAGACATGCAGGTCGCAGTAGCTTAACAAAGCGTTTTAAATTCCCCTTGAAAGAGACGTGCAGGTCGCAGTAGCTTAAGAAGACGGTTTAAATGCCCTTTGGAAAAGTGGTGGAGGTTACAGTAGCTTAAGAAGACGGTTTAAATGCCCCTTGGAAGAGACGTGCAAGTCGCAGTAGCTTAACAAGACTGTTTAAATGCCCCTTAGAAGAGACGTGCAGGTCACAGAAGCTAAACAAGACAGTTTAAATGCCCCTTGGAAGAGACGTGCAGGTCGCAGAAGCTCAACAAGACAGTTTAAATGCCCCTTGGAAGAGACGTGCATGTCGCAGTAGCTTAACAAGATGGTTTAAATGCCCCTTGGAAGAGCGGTGGAGGTCGCAGTAGCTAAAGAAGACAGTTTAAATGCCCCTTGGAAGAGACGTGCAGGTCGCAGTAGCTTAACAAGAGGGTTTAAATGCCCCTTGGAAGAGGCTTGCAGGTCGCAGTAGCTTACCAAGACGATTTAAATGCCCCTTGGAAGAGACGTGCAGGTCGCAGTAGCTTAACAAGACAGTTTATATGCCCCTTGGAAGAGGCTTGCAGGTCGCAGTAGCTTAACAAGACGGTTTAAATGTCCCTTGGAAGAGACGTGTAGCTCGCAGTATAGCTTAACAAGACAGTTTAAATGCCCCTTGGAAGAGCGGTGGAGTTCGCAGTAGCTTAACAAGACAGTTTAAATGCCCCTTGGAAGAGACATGCAGGTCGCAGCACCTTAACAAGACTGTTTAAATAACCCTTGGAAGAGAAGTGCAGGTCGCAGTAGCTTAAAAGACGTTTTAAATGTCCCTTGGTAGAGACATGCCGTTCGCAGTAGCTTAAAAAGATGGTTTAAATCCCCCTTGGAAGAGACGTGCAGGTCGCAGCAGCTTAACAAGAGGGTTTAAATGCCCCTTGGAATAGGCTTGCAGGTCGCAGTAGCTTACCAAGACGGTTTAAATGCCCCTTGGAAAAGGCTTGCAGGTCGCAGTAGCTTAACAAGACGGTTTAAATGCCCCTTGGAAGAGTGGTGGAGGTCGCAGTAGCTTAATAAGACGGTTTAAATGCCCTTTGGAAGAGATGTGCAGGTCGCAGTAGCTTAATAAGACGGTTTAAATGCCCCTTGGAAGAGAGGTGGAGGTCGCAGTAGCTTAACAAGACAGTTTAAATGCCCCTTGGAAGATACGTGCAGGTCGCAGCAGCTTAACAAGACGGTTTAAATGCCACTTGGAAGAGACGTGCAAGTCGCAGTAGCTTAACAAGACGGTTTAAATGCCCCTTGGAAGAGCGGTGGAGGTCGCAGTAGCTTAATAAGACGGTTTAAATGCCCCTTGAAAGAGACGTGCAGGTCGCAGTAGCTTAACAAGACTGTTTAAATGCCCATTGGAAGAGACATGCAGGTCGCAGGAGCTTAACAAGACGGTTTAAATGCCCCTTGGAAGAGACGTGGAGGTCGCAGTAGCTTAACAAGACGGTTTAAATGCCCCTTGGAAGAGACATGCAGGTCGCAGAAGCTTAAGAAGACGGTTTAAATGCCCCTTGGAAAAGTCGTGGAGGTTACAGTAGATTAAGAAGACGGTTTATATGCCCCTTGGAGGAGACGTGCAAGTCGCAGTAGCTTAACAAGACTGTTTATATGCCCCTTAGAAGAGACGTGCAGGTCGCAGCAGCTTAACAAGAGGGTTTAAATGCCCCTTGGAAGAGCGGTGGAGGTCGCAGTAGCTTAACAAGACGGTTTAAATGCCCCTTGAAAGAGACGTGCAGGTCGCAGTAGCTTACCAAGACGGTTTAAATGCCCCTTGGAAAAGGCTTGCAGGTCGCAGTAGCTTAACAAGACGGTTTAAATGCCCCTTGGAAGAGTGGTGGAGGTCGCAGTAGCTTAATAGGACCGTTTAAATGCCCTTTGGAAGAGATGTGCAGGTCGCAGTAGCTTAATAAGACGGTTTAAATGCCCCTTGGAAGAGAGGTGGAGGTCGCAGTAGCTTAACAAGACAGTTTAAATGCCCCTTGGAAGATACATGCAGGTCGCAGCAGCTTAACAAGACGGTTTAAATGCCACTTGGAAGAGACGTGCAAGTCGCAGTAGCTTAACAAGACGGTTTAAATGCCCCTTGGAAGAGCGGTGGAGGTCGCAGTAGCTTAACAAGACGGTTTAAATGCCCCTTGAAAGAGACGTGCAGGTCGCAGTAGCTTAACAAGACTGTTCAAATGCCCATTGGAAGAGACATGCAGGTCGCAGCAGCTTAACAAGACGGTTTAAATGCCACTTGGAAGAGACGTGCAAGTCGCAGTAGCTTAACAAGACGGTTTAAATGCCCCTTGGAAGAGCGGTGGAGGTCGCAGTAGCTTAACAAGACGGTTTAAATTCCCCTTGGAAGAGACGTGGAGGTACCAGTAGCTTAACAAGACTGTTTAAATGCCCTTGGAAGTGACATGCAGGTCGCAGTAGCTTAACAAGATGGTTTAAATGCCCCTTGGAAAAGGGCTGGAATTTACAGTAGCTTAAGAAGACGGTTTAAATGCCCCTTGGTAGAGATGTGCAAGTCGCAGTAGCTTAACAAGACTGTTTAAATCCCCCTTAGAAGAGACGTGCAGGTGGCAGAAGCTAAACAAAAGACATTTTAAATGCCCCTTGGAAGAGACGTGCAGGTCGCAGTAGCTTAACAAGATGGTTTAAATGCCCCTTGGAAGAGCGGTGGAGGTCGCAGTAGCTTAAGAAGACAGTTTAAATGCCCCATGGAAGAGATGTGCAGGTTGCAGTAGCTGAATAAGACGTTTAAATGCCCCCTTGGAATAGGCTTGCATGTCGCAGTAGCTTAACAAGACGATTTAATTCCCCTTGGATGGGACGTGCAGGTCGCAGTAGCTTAACAAGACGGTTTAAATGCCCCTTGGAAGAGACGTGCAGGTCGCAGTAGCTTAACAAGACGGTTTAAATGCCCCCTTGGAATAGGCTTGCATGTCGCAGTAGCTTAACAAGACGGTTTAAATGCCCCTTATAAGAGACGTGTAAGTTACAGTAGCTTAACAAGACGGTTTAAAAGCCCCTTGGAAGAGATGTGTAGGTCGCAGTAGCTTAACAAGATGGTTTAAATGCCCCTTGGAAGAGCGGTGGAGGTCGCAGTAGCTTATCAAGATGGTTTAAATGCCCCTTGGAAGAGACATGCAGGACGCAGCAGCTTAAAAAGACGGTTTAAATGCCACTTGGAAGAGTCGTGCAGGTCGCAGAGGCTTAACAAGACGGTTTAAATGCCCCTTGGAAGAGCGGTGCATGTCGCAGTAGCTTAACAAGATGGTTTAAATGCCCCTTGGAAGAGCGGTGGAGGTCGCATTAGCTTAACAAGACAGTTTAAATGCCCCTTGGAAGAGACGTGCAGGTCGCAGTAGCTTAACAAGACGGTTTAAATGCCCCTTGGAATAGACGAGCAGGTCGCAGTAGCTTAACAAGACGGTTTAAATGCCCCTTGGAAGAGACATGCAGGTCGCAGTAACTTAACAAGACGGTTTAAATCCCCATTGGAAGAGACGTGCAGGTCGCAGCAGCTTAACAAGAGGGTTTAAATGCCCCTTGGAATAGGCTTGCAGGTCGCAGTAGCTTAACAAGATGGTTTAAATGCCCCTTGGAATAGACGAGCAGGTCGCAGTAGCTTAACAAGACGGTTTAAATGCCCCTTGGAAGAGACATGCAGGTCGCAGTAGCTTAACAAGACGGTTTAAATCCCCATTGGAAGAGACGTGCAGGTCGCAGCAGCTTAACAAGAGGGTTTAAATGCCCCTTGGAATAGGCTTGCAGGTCGCAGTAGCTTAACAAGACAGTTTAAATGCCCCTTGGAAGAGACTTGCAGGTCGCAGTAGCTTAACAACACGGTTTAAATTCCCCTTGGAAGAGAGGTGGAGGTCGCTGTAGCTTAACAAGACAGTTTAAATGACCCTTGGAAGAGACATGCAGGTCGCAGTAGCATAATAAGACGGTTTAAATGCCCCTTGGAAGAGATGTGCAGGTCGCAGTAGCTTAATAAGACGGTTTAAATGCCCCTTGGAAGAGAGGTGGAGGACGCAGTAGCTTAACAAGACAATTTAAATGCCCCTTGGAAGAGACGTGCAGGTCGCAGTAGCTTAACAAGACGGTTTAAATGCCCCTTGGAATAGACATGCCAGTCACAGCCGCTTAACAAGACGGTTTAAGTGCCCCTTGAAAGAGACGTGGAGGTCGCAGTAACTTAACAAGACGGTTTAAATGACCATTGGAAGAGCGGTGGAGGTCGCAGTAGCTTAACAAGACAGTTTAAATGCCCCTTGAAAGAGACGTGCAGGTCGCAGTAGCTTAACAAAACGCTTTAAATGCCACTTGGAAGAGACGTGCAGGTCGCAGTAGCTTAAAAAGACAGTTTAAATGCCTCTTGAAAGAGACGTGCAGGTCGCAGTAGCTTAACAAGACGGTTTAAATGCCCCTTGGAATAGACATGCAGGCCACAGTAGCTTAACAAGACGGTTTAAATGCCCCTTGGAAGAGACGTGAAGGTCGCAGTAGCTTAACAAGACGGTTTAAATGCCCCTTGGAAGAGACATGCAGGTCGCAGTAGCTTAACAAGAAAGTTTAAATGCCCCTTGAAAGAGACATGCAGGTCACAGCAGCTTAACAAGATGGTTTAAATGCCCCTTGGAATAGACATGCAGGTCACAGTAGCTTAAAAAGACGGTTTAAATGCCCCTTGGAAGAGATGTGCAGGTCGCAGTAGCTTAAGAAGACAGTTTAAATGCCCCTTGGAAGAGATGTGCAGGTCGCAGTAGCTTAACAAGATGGTTTAAATGCCCCTTGGAAGAGCGGTGGAGGTCGCAGTAGCTTAACACGATGGTTTAAATGCCACTTGGAAGAGACATGCAGGTCGCAGCAGCATAAAAAGACAGTTTAAATGCCCCTTGGAAGAGACGTGCATGTCGTAGAGGCTTAACAAGACGGTTTAAATGCCCCTTGGAAGAGACATGCAAGTCGCAGTAGCTTAACAAGACGTTTTAAATGCCCTTGGAAAAGTGGTGGAGGTTACAGTAGATTAACATGATGGTTTAAATGCCCCTTGGAAGAGACGATCAAGTATCAGGAGTTAAAAAAGAAGGTTTAAATGCGCCTTGGAAGAGAAATGCAGGTAGCAGTAGCTTAACAAGACGGTTTAAATCCCCCTTGGAAGAGACATGCAGGTCGCAGTATCTTAACAAGAGGGTTTAAATGCCCCTTAGAATAGGCTTGCAGGTCGCAGTAGCTTAACAATACAGTTTAAATGCCCCGTGGAAGAGACGTGCAGGTCGCAGTAGCTTAATAAGACGGTTTAAATGCCCCTTGGAAGAGAGGTGGAGGTCGCAGTAGCTTAACAAGACGGTTTAAATGCCCCTTGGAAGTGCGGTGGAGGTCGCAGTAGCTTAACAAGATGGTTTAAATGCCCCTTGGAAGAGACATGCAGGTCGCAGCTGCTTAACAAGACGGTTTAAATGCCCCTTGGAAGAGACGTGCAGGACGCAGTAGCTTAACAAGACAGGTTAAATGCCCCTTGGAAGAGACATGCAGGTTGCAGTAGCTTAACAAGACAGTTAAATGCCCCTTGGAAGAGACGTGCAGGTCGCAGTAGCTTAACAAGACGGTTTAAATCCCCCTTGGAAGAGATGTGCAGGTCGCAGTAGGTTAACAAGAGGGTTTAAATGCCCCTTGAAATAGGCTTGCTGGTCGCAGTAGCTTAACAAGATGGTTTAAATGCCCCTTGGAAGAGACGTGCAGGTCGCATTAGCTTAACAAGACAGTTTAAATGAACCTTGGAAGAGCGGTGGAGGTTGCAGTAGCTTAACAAGACAGTTTAAATGCCACTTGGAAGAAACATGCAGGTCGAAGCAGTTAACAAGACTGTTTAAATGCCCCTAGGAAAAGACGTGTAGGTCGTAGAGGCTTAACAAGACGCTTTAAATGCCCCTCTGAAGAGACATGCAGGTCGCAGTAGCTTAACAAGACGGTTTAAATGCACCTTGGAAGAGACGTGCAGGTCGCAGTAGCTTAACAAGACGGTTTAAATGCCGCGTGGAAAAGTGGTGGAGGTTACAGTAGCTTAACCAGACGGTTTAAATGCCCCTTGGAAGAGACGTGCAAGTTACAGTAGCTTAACAAGATTTTTTAAATGCCCCTTGGAAGAGATGTGCACGTCGCAGTAGCTTAACAAGATGGTTTAAATGCCCCTTGGAAGAGATGTGCAGGTCGCAGTAGCTTAAAACGATGATTTAAATGCCCCTTGGAAGAGACATGCAGGTCACAGCAGCTTAAAAAGACGGTTTAAATGCCCCTTGGAAGAGACGTGCATGTCGTAGAGGCTTAACAAGACGGTTTAAATGCCCCTTGGAAGAGACTTACAGGTCGCAGTAGCTTAACAAGACGGTTTAAAAGCCCCTTGGAAAAGTGGTGGAGGTTACAGTAGCTTAACAAGATGGTTTAAATGCCCCTTGGAAGAGACGATCAAGTACCAGAAGCTTAAAAAGAAGGTTTAAATGCGCCTTGGAAGAGAACTGCAGGTCGCAATAGCATAACAAGACGGTTTAAATGCCCCTTGGAAGAGACGAGCAGGTCGCAGTAGCTTAACAAGACGGTTTAAATGCCCCTTGGAAGAGACGTGCAGGTAGCAGTAGCTTAACAAGACGGTTTAAATCCCCCTTGGAAGAGACATGCAGGTCGCAGGATCTTAACAAGAGGTTTTAAATGCCCCTTAGAATAGGCTTGCAGGTCGCAGTAGCTTAACAAGACAGTTTAAATGACCCATTGGAAGAGACGTGCAGGTCGCAGTAGCTTAACATGACGGTTTAAATGCCCCGTGGAAATGTGGTGGAGGTTACAGTAGATTATCAAGACGGTTTAAATGCCCCTTGTAAGAGAAGTGCAAGTTACAGTAGCTTAACAAGACGGTTTAAATGCCCCTTGGAAGAGATGTGCAGGTCGCAGTAGCTTAACAAGATGGTTTAAATGCCCCTTGTAAGAGCGGTGGAGGTCGCAGTAGCTTATCACGATGGTTTAAATGTCCCTTGGAAGAGACATGCAGGTCGCAGGATCTTAACAAGAGGGTTTAAATGCCCCTTAGAATAGGCTTGCAGGTCGCAGTAGCTTAACAATACAGTTTAAATGCCCCTTGGAAGAGACGTGCAGGTCGCAGTAGCTTAATAAGATGGTTTAAATGCCCCTTGGAAGAGGCGAGCAGGTCGCAGTAGCTTAACAAGACGGTTTAAATGTCCCTTGGAAGAGACGTGCAGGTCGCAGTAGCTTAACAAGACGGTTTAAATCCCCCTTGGAAGAGATGTGAAGGTCGCAGTAGCTTAACAAGAGGGTTTAAATGCCCCTTGAAATAGGCTTGCTGGTCGCAGTAGCTTACCAAGACGATTTAAATGCCCCTTGGAAGAGACATGCAGGTCGCAGTAGATTAACAAGACACTTTAAATGCCCCTTGGAAGAGCGGTGGAGGTCGCAGTAGCTTAACAAGACAGTTTAAATGCCCTTTGGAAGAGACATGCAGGTCGCAGTAGCTTAACAAGACGGATTAAATGCCTCGTGGAAAAGTGGTGGAGGTTACAGTAGCTTAACAAGACGGTTTAAATGCCCCTTAGAAGAGATGTGCAGGTCGCAGTAGCTTAACAAGATGGTTTAAATGCCCCTTGGAAGAGCGGTGGAGGTCGCAGTAGCTTAACACGATGGTTTAAATGCCCCTTGGAAGAGTTATGCAGGTCGCAGTAGCTTAAAAAGACGGTTTAAATGCCTCGTGGAAAAGTGGTGGAGGCTACAGTAGCTTAACAAGACGGTTTAAATGCCCCTTGGAAGAGACATGCAGGTCGCAGTAGCTTAACCAGACGTTTTAAATGCCCCTTGGAAAAGTGGTGGAGGTTACAGTAGCTTAACAAGATGGTTTAAATGCCCCTTGGAAGAGACGATCAAGTATCAGGAGCTTAAAAAGAAGGTTTAAATCCCCCTTGGAAGAGAAGTGCAGGTCGCAGTAGCATAACAAGACGGTTTAAATGCCCCTTGGAAGAGACGAGCAGGTCGCAGTAGCTTAACAAGACGGTTTAAATGCCCCTTGGAAGAGACGTGCAGGTACCAGTAGCTTAACAAGACGGTTTAAATCCCCCTTGGAAGAGACATGCAGGTCACAGGATCTTAACAAGAGGGTTTAAATGCCCCTTGGAAGAGACGTGCAGGTTGCAGTAGCTTAACAAGACAGTTTAAATGCCCCTTGGAAGAAACATGCAGGTCGCAGGAGCTTAACAAGAGGGTTTAAATGCCCCTTGGAAGAGACGTGCAGGTCGCAGTAGCTTAACAAGATGGTTTAAATGCCCCTTGGAAGAGCGGTGGAGGTCGCAGTAGCTTAACAAGACTGTTTAAATGCCCCTTGGAAGAGACATGCAGGTCGCAGTAGCTTAACAAGACTGTTTAAATGCACCTTGGAAGAGACATGCAGGTCGCAGTAGCTTAACAAGAGGGTTTAAATGCCAATTTCAAGAGACGAGCAGGTCGCAGGAGCTTAATAAGAGGGTTTAAATGCCCCTTGGAAGAGACGTGCAGGTCGCAGTAGCTTAACAAGATGGTTTAAATGCCCCTTGGAAGAGCGGTGGAGGTCGCAGTAGCTTAACAAGACTGTTTAAATGCCCCTTGGAAGAGACATGCAGGTCGCAGTAGCTTAACAAGACTGTTTAAATGCACCTTGGAAGAGACATGCAGGTCGCAGTAGCTTAACAAGAGGGTTTAAATGCCAATTTCAAGAGACGAGCAGGTCGCAGGAGCTTAATAAGAGGGTTTAAATGCCCCTTGAAAGAGACGTGCAGGTCGCAGTAGCTTAACAAGATGGTTTAAATGCCCCTTGGAAGAGCGGTGGAGGTCGCAGTAGCTTAACAAGACTGTTTAAATGCCCCTTGGAAGAGACATGCAGGTCGCAGTAGCTTAACAAGACTGTTTAAATGCACCTTGGAAGAGACATGCAGGTCGCAGTAGCTTAACAAGAGGGTTTAAATGCCAATTTCAAGAGACGAGCAGGTCGCAGGAGCTTAAAAAGAGGGTTTAAATGTCCCTTGGAAGAGACGTTCAAGTCACAGTAGCGTAAAAAGACTGTTTAAATGCGCCTTGGAAGAGACGTGCAGGTCGCAGAAGCTTAACAAGACGCTTTAAATGCCCCTTGGAAGAGAGGTGGAGGTCGCAGTAGCTTAACAAGACAATTTAAATGCCCCTTGGAAGAGACGTGCAGGTCGCAGTAGCTTAACAAGAGGTTTTAAATGCCCCTTGGAAGAGACGTGCAGGTCGCAGTAGCTTAACAAGACAGTTTAAAGGCTCCTTGGAAGATCGGTGGAGGTCGCAGTAGCTTAACAAGACAGTTTAAATGCCACTTGGAAGAAACATGCAGGTCGAAGCAGCTTAACAAGACTGTTTAAATGCCCCTAGGAAAAGACGTGCAGGTCGCAGAGGCTTAACAAGACGGTTTAAATACCCCTTGGAAGAGACATGCAGGTCGCAGTAGCTTAACAAGACGTTTAAATGCCCCTTGGAAGAGACGTGCAGGTCGCAGTAGCTTAACAAGACGGATGAAATGCCCCGTGGAAAAGTGGTGGAGGTTACAGTAGCTTAACAAGATGGTTTAAATGCCCCTTGGCAGAGACTTGCAAGTTACAGTAGCTTAACAAGACGGATTAAATGCCCCTTGGAAGAGATGTGCAGGTCGCAGTAGCTTAACAAGATGGTTTAAATGCCCCTTGGAAGAGCGGTGGAGGTCGCAGAAGCTTAACACGATGGTTTAAATGCCCCTTGGAAGAGACATGCAGGTTGCAGCAGCTTAAAAAGATGGTTTAAATGCCACTTGGAAGAGACGTGCAGGTCGCAGTAGCTTAACAAGACGGTTTAAATGCCCCGTGGAAAAATGGTGGAGGTTACAGTAGCTTAACAAGATGGTTTAAATGCCCCTTGGCAGAGACTTGCAAATTACAGTAGCTTAACAATACGGATTAAAGGCCCCTTGGAAGAGACGTGCAAGTCGCAGTAGCTTAACAAGACAGTTTAAATGCCCCTTGGAAAAGTGGTGGAGGTTACAGTAGCTTAACAAGATGGTTTAAATGCCCCTTGGAAGAGACGATCAAGTCGCAGGAGCTTAAAAAGAAGGTTTAAATGCGCCATGGAAGAGAACTGCAGGTCGCAGTAGCATAACAAGACGGTTTAAATTCCCCTTGGAAGAGACATGCAGGTCGCAGTAGCTTAACAAGATGGTTTAAATGGCCCTTGGAAGAGACGTGCAGGTAGCAGTAACTTAACAAGACGGTTTAAATGCCCCTTGGAAGAGACCTGCAGGTAGCAGTAGCTTAACAAGACGGTTTAAATGCCCCTTGGAAGAGACGTGCAGGTAGCAGTAGCTTAACAAGACGGTTTAAATCCCCCTTGGAAGAGACATGCAGGTCGCAGTAGCTTAAAAAGAAGGTTTAAATGCCCCTTGGAAGAGACGAGCAGGTCGCAGTAGCTTAACAAGACGGTTTAAATTGGCCTTGGAAGAGACATGTAGGTCACAGTTGCTTAACAAGATGGTTTAAATGCCCCTTGGAAGAGACGAGCAGGTCGCCGTTGCTTATCAAGACGGTTTAAATCCCTCTTGGAAGAGAAGTGCAGGTCGCAGGATCTTAAAGAAAGGGTTTAAATGCCCCTTAGAATAGGCTTGCAGGTCGCAGTAGCTTAACAAGACAGTTTAAATGCCCCTTGGAAGAGACGTGCAAGTCGCAGTAGCTTAAAAAGACGGTTTAAATGCGCCTTGGAAGAGACGTGCAGGTCGCAGTAGCTTAACAAGACGGTTTAAATGCACCTTGGAAGAGACGAGCAGGTCGCAGTAGCTTAACAAGACGGTTTAAATGGCCCTTGGAAGAGACGTGCAGATCACAGTAGCTTAACAAGACGGTTTAAATCCCCCTTGGAAGAGACGTGCAGGTCGCAGTAGCTTAACAAGATGGTTTAAATGCCCCTTGGAAGAGCGGTGGAGGTCGCAGTAGCTTAACAAGATGGTTTAAATGCCCCTTGGAAGAGACGTGCAGGTCGTAGAGGCTTAACAAAACGATTTAAATGCCCCTTGGAAGAGGCATACAGGTCGCAGTAGCTTAACAAGACGGTTTAAAAGCCCCTTGGAAGAGAAGTGCAAGTCGCAGTAGCTTAAAAGACGGTTTAAATGCCCCTTGGAAAAGTGGTGGAGGTTACAGTAGCTTAACACGATGGTTTAAATGCCACTTGGAAGAGACGTGCAGGTCGCAGTAGCTTAACAAGACGGTTTAAATGCCCCTTGGAAGAGACATGCAGGTCGCAGTAGCTTAAAAAGATGGATTAAATGCCCCTTGGAAGAGACGATCAAGTATCAGGAGCTTAAAAAGAAGGTTTAAATGCACCTTGGAAGAGAAGTGCAGGTCGCAGTAGCGTAACAAGACGGTTTAAATGCCACTTGGAAGAGAAGTGCAAGTTACAGTAGCTTAACAAGACGGTTTAAATGCCCCTTGGAAGAGATGTGCAGGTCGCAGTAGCTTAACAAGACGGTTTAAATGCCCTTTGGAACAGACGTGCAGGTCGCAATGGCTAAACAAGACGGTTTAAATCCCCCTTGGAAGAGACATGCAGGACGCAGTAGCTTAAAAAGAAGGTTTAAATGCCCCTTGGAAGAGACGAGCAGGTCGCAGTAGCTAAACAAGACGGTTTAAATGCCCCTTGGAAGTGCGGTGGAGATCGCAGTAGATTAACAAGACGGTTTAAATGCCCCTTGGAAGAGACATGCAGGTCACAGCACCTTAACAAGACGGTATAAATGCCCCTTGGAAGAGACGTGGAGGTCGCAGTAGCTTAACAAGACGGTTTAAATGCCCCTTGGAAGAGACATGCAGGTCGCAGTAGCTTAACAAATCGTTTTAAATGCCCCTTGGAAGTGCTGTGGAGGTCGCAGTATCTTAACAAGACGGTTTAAATGCCCCTTGGAAAAGTGGTGGAGGTTACAGTAGCTTAAGAAGACGGTTTAAATGCCCCATGGAAGAGACGTGCAAGTCGCAGTAGCTTAACAAGACGGTTTAAATGACCCCTTGGAAGAGACGTGCAGGTAGCAGTAGCTTAACAAGACGGTTTACATACCCCTTGGAAGAGACATGCAGGTCGCAGTGTCTTAACAAGAGGATTTAAATGCCCCTTAGAATAGGCTTGCAGGTCGCAGTAGCTTAACAATACAGTTTAAATGCCCCGTGGAAGAGACGTGCAGGTCGCAGTAGCTTAATAAGATGGTTTAAATGCCCCTTGGAAGAGCGGTGGAGGTCGCAGTAGCTTAACAAGATGGTTTAAATGCCCCTTGGGAGTGCGGTGGAGGTCGCAGTAGCTTAACAAGATGGTTTAATTGCCCCTTGGAAGAGACATGCAGGTCGCAGCAGCTTAACAAGACGGTTTAAATGCCCCTTGGAAGAGACGTGCAGGTCGCAGTGGCTTAACAAGAGGGTTTAAATGCCCCTTGGAAGAGACGTGCAGGTCGCAGTAGATTAACAAGACGGTTTAAATGCACCTCGGTAGAGAAGTGCAGGTCGCAGTAGCTTAAAAAGACGGTTTAAATGCACCTTGGAAGAGACGTGCAGGTCGCAGTAGCTTAACAAAACGGTTTAAATGCCCGTTGGAAGAGACGAGCAGTTCGCAGTAGCTTAACAAGACGGTTTAAATGCCCCTTGGAAGAGACGTGCAGGTCACAGTAGCTTAACAAGACGGTTTAAATCCCCCTTGGAAGAGATGTGCAGGTCGCAGTAGCTTAACAAGAGGGTTTAAATGCCCCTTGGAATAGGCTTGCTGGTCGCAGTAGCTTACCAAGACGGTTTAAATGCCCCTTGGAAGAGACGTGCAGGTCGCAGTAGCTTAACAAGACAGTTTAAATGCCCCTTGGAAGAGCGGTGGAGGTCGCAGTAGCTTAACAAGACAGTTTAAATGCCCCTAGTAAAAGACGTGCAGGTCGCAGAGGCTTAACAAGACGGTTTAAATGCCCATTGGAAGAGACATGCAGGTCGCATTAGCTTAACAAGACTTTTTAAATGCACCTTGGAAGAGACGTGCAGGTCGCAGTAGCTTAACAAGACGGTTTAAATGCCCCTTTGAAGAGACGTGCAAGTTACAGTAGCTTAACAAGATGGTTTAAATGCCCCTTGGAAGAGATGTGCAGGTCGCAGTAGCTTAAAAAGAAGGTTTAAATGCCCCTTGGAAGAGATGAGCAGGTCGCAGTAGCTTAACAAGACGATTTAAATTCCCCTTGGAAGAGACGTGCAGGTAGCAGTAGCTTAACAAGACAGTTTAAATGCCCCTTGGAAGAGACATGCAGGTCGCAGCAGCTTAACAAGACAGTTTAAATGCCCCTTGGAAGAGACGTGCAAGTCGCAGTAGCTTAAAAAGACGGTTTAAATGCGCCTTGGAAGAGACGTGCAGGTCGCAGTAGCTTAACAAGACGGTTTAAATGGTCCTTGGAAGAGACGTGCAGGTCACAGTAGCTTAACAAGGCATTTTAAATCCCCCTTGGAAGAGACGTGCAGGTCTCAGTAGCTTAACAAGTTGGTTTAAATGCCCCTTGGAAGAGCGGTGGAGGTCGCAGTAGCTTAACACGATGGTTTAAATGCCCCTTGGAAGAGACATGCAGGTCGCAGCAGCTTAAAAAGACGGTTTAAATGCCCCTTGGAAGAGACGTGCAGGTAGCAGAGGCTTAACAAGACGGTTTAAATGCACCTTGGAAGAGACGTGCAGGTCGCAGTAGCTTAAAAAGACAGTTTTAATGCACCTTGGAAGAGACGTGCAGGTCGCAGTAGCTTAACAAGACGGTTTAAATACCCCTTGGAAGAGACGTGCAGGTCACAGTAGCTTAACAAGACGGTTTAAATCCCTCTTGGAAGAGATGTGCAGTTCGCAGTAGCTTAACAAGATGGTTTAAATGCCCCTTGGAATAGGCTTGCTGGTCGCAGCAGCTTAAAAAGATGGTTTAAATGCCCCTTGGAAGAGACGTGCAGGTCGCAGTAACTTAAAAAGACGGTTTAAATGCCCCTTGGAAGAGACGTGCAGGTAGCAGTAGCTTAACAAGGCTGTTTAAATCCCCCATGGAAGAGACATGCAGGTCGCAGTAGCTTAAAAAGATGGTTTAAATGCCCCTTGGAATAGGCTTGCTGGTCGCAGCAGCTTAAAAAGATGGTTTAAATGCCCCTTGGAAGAGACGAGCAGGTCGCAGTAGCTTAACAATACGGTTTAAATGCCCCTTGGAAGAGACATGCAGGTCGCAGGATCTTAACAAGAGAGTTTAAATGCCCCTTTGAATAGGCTTGCAGGTCGCAGTAGCTTAACAAGGCGTTTTAAATCCCCCTTGGAAGAGACGTGCAGGTCGCAGTAGCTTAACAAGATGGTTTAAATGCCCCTTGGAAGAGCGGTGGAGGTCGCAGTAGCTTAACACGATGGTTTAAATGCCCCTTGGAAGAGACATGCAGGTCGCAGCAGCTTAAAAAGACGGTTTAAATGCCCCTTGGAAGAGACGTGCAGGTCGCAGAGGCTTAACAAGACGGTTTAAATGCCCCTTGGAAGAGGCATGCAGGTCGCAGTAGCTTAACAAGACGTGTTAAAAGCCCCTTGGAAGAGAAGTGCAAGTCGCAGTAGCTTTAAAGACGGTTTAAATGCCCCTTGGAAAAGTGGAGGAGGTTACAGTAGCTTAACAAGATGGTTTAAATGCCCCTTGGAAGCGACGTGCAGGTCGCAGCAGCTTAAAAAGAAGGTTTAAATGCCCCTTGGAAGAGAAGTGCAGGTAGCAGTAGCTTAACAAGACACTTTAAATTCCCCTTGGAAGAGACGTGCAGGTAGCAGTAGATTAACAAGACACTTTAAATGCCCCTTGGAAGAGACATGCAGGTCGCAGTAGCTTAACAAGATGGCTTAAATACCCCTTGGAAGAGACATGCAGGTCGCAGCAGCTAAATAAGACGGTTTAAATGCCCCTTGGAACAGACGTGCAGGTCGCAATGGCTAAACAAGACGGTTTAAATCCCCCTTGGAAGAGACATGCAGGTCGCAGTAGCTTAAAAAGAAGGTTTAAATGCCCCTTGGAAGAGACGAGCAGGTCGCAGTAGCTAAACAAGACGGTTTAAATGCCCCTTGGAAGTGCGGTGGAGATCGCAGTAGCTTAACAAGACGGTTTAAATGCCCCTTGGAAGAGACATGCAGGTCACAGCACCTTAACAAGACGGTATAAATGCCCCTTGGAAGAGACGTGGAGGTCGCAGTAGCTTAACAAGACGGTTTAAATGCCCCTTGGAAGAGGCATGCAGGTCGCAGTAGCTTAACAAGACGGTTTAAATGCCCCCTGGAAGAGACATGCAGGTCGCAGTAGCTTAACAAGACGGTTTAAATGCCCCCTGGAAGAGACATGCAGGTCGCAGTAGCTTAACAAGACGGTTTAAAAGCCGTTGGAAGAGACGTGCAAGTCGCAGTAGCTTAACAAGACGGTTTAAATGCCCCTTGGAAAAGTGGTGGAGGTTACAGTAGCTTAACAAGATGGTTTAAATGCCCCTTGGAAGAGACGATCAAGTCGCAGTAGCTTAACAAGACGGTTTAAATCCCCCTTGGAAGAGACATGCAGGTCGCAGGATCTTAACAAGACGGTTTAAATGGCCCTTGGAAGAGACGTGCAGGTAGCAGTAGCTTAACAAGACGGTTTAAATCCCCCTTGGAAGAGACATGCAGGTCGCAGGATCTTAACAAGAGGGTTTAAATGCCCCTTAGAATAGGCTTGCAGGTCGCAGTAGCTTAACAATACAGTTTAAATGCCCCGTGGAAGAGACGTGCAGGTCGCAGTAGCTTAATAAGACGGTTTAAATGCCCCTTGGAAGAGACGAGCAGGTCGCAGTAGCTTAACAAGACGGTTTAATCCCCCTTGGAAGAGATGTGCAGGTCGCAGTAGCTTAACAAGAGGGTTTAAATGCCCCTTGGAATAGGCTTCCTGGTCGCAGTAGCTTTCCAAGACGGTTTAAATGCCCCTTGGAAGAGACGTGCAGGTCGCAGTAGATTAACCAGACAGTTTAAATGCCCCTTGGAAGAGCGCTGGAGGTAGCAGTAGCTTAACAAGACAGTTTAAATGCCACTTGGAAGAAACATGCAGGTCGAAGCAGCTTAAGAAGACTGTTAAAATGGCCCTAGGAAAAGAAGTGCAGGTCGCAGAGGCTTAACAAGACGGTTTAAATGCCCCTTGGAAGAGACATGCAGGTTGCAGTTGCTTTGCAAGACGGTTTAAATGCACCTTGTAAGAGACGTGCAGGTCGCAGTAGCTTAACAAGACGGTTTAAATTCCCCGTGGAATAGTGGTGGAGGTTACAGTAGCTTAACAAGATCGTTCAAATGCCCCTTGGAAGAGACGATCAAGTATCAGGAGCTTAAAAAGAAGGCTTAAATGCGCCTTGGAAGAGAAGTGCAGGTCGCAGTAGCATAACAAGAAAGTTTAAATGCCCCTTGGAAGAGACGAGCAGGTCGCAGTAGCTTAACAAGATGGTTTAAATGCCCCTTGGAAGAGACGTGCAGGTCGCAGTAGCTTAAAAAAGACGGTTTAAATCCACCTTGGAAGAGACGTGCAGGTCGCAGTAGCTTAACAAGACAGTTTAAATGCCCCTTGACAGAGATGTGCAGGTCGCAGTAGCTTAACAAGACGGTTTAAATGCCCCTTGGAAGTGCGGTGGAGGTCGCAGTAGCTTAACAAGAGGGTTTAAATGCCCCTTGGAATAGGTTTGCTGGTCGCAGTAGCTTAACAAGACGGTTTAAATGCCCCTTGGAAAAGTGGTGGAGGTTACAGTAGCTTAACAAGACGGTTTAAATGCCCCTTGGAAGAGACGAGTATGTCACAGTAGCTTAACAAGATGGTTTAAATGCACCTTGGAAGAGAGATGCAGGTCATAGTAGCTTAACAAGATAGTTTAAATCCCCCTTGGAAGAGACGTGCAGGTCGCAGTAGCTTAACAAGAGTGTTTAAATGCCCCTTGGAATAGGCTTGCAGGTCACAGTAGCTTTACAAGACTGTTTAAATGCCCCTAGGAAGAGCGGTGGAGGTCGCAGTGGCTTAACAAGACAGTTTAAATGCCCCTTGGAAGAGACGTGCAGTTCGCAGTAGCTTAACAAGACAGTTTAAATGCCCCTTGGAAGAGACGTGCAGGTCGCAGGAGCTTAATAAGATGGTTTAAATGCCCCTTGGAAGAGAGATGGAGGTCGCAGTAGCTTAACAAGACAGTTTAAATGCCCCTTGGAAGAGACGTGCAGGTCGCAGTAGCTTAACAAGAGGGTTTAAATGCCCCTTTCAAGAGACGTGCAGGTCGCAGGAGCTTAACAAGAGGGTTTAAATGCCCCTTGGAAGAGACGTGCAGGTCGCAGTAGCTTAACAAGATGGTTTAAATGGCACTTGGAAGAGCGGTGGAGGTCGCAGTAGCTTAACAAGACTGTTTAAATGCCCCTTGGAAGAGACATGCAGGTCGCAGTAGCTTAACAAGACGGTTTAAATGCCCCTTGGAAGAGACGTGCAGGTCGCAGTAGCTTAACAAGACTGTTGAGATGCCCCTTGGAAAAGAGGTGGAGGTTACAGTAACTTAACAAGACGGTTTAAATGCCCCTTGGAAGAGACGTTCAAGTCACAGTAGCTTAAAAAGACGGTTTAAATGCCCCTTGGAAGAGAGGTGGAGGTCGCAGTAGCTTAACAAGACAGTTTAAATGCCCCTTGGAAGAGATGTGCAGGTCGCAGTAGCTTAACAAGAGGGTTTAAATGACCCTTTCAAGAGACGAGCAGGTCGCAGGAGCTTAATAAGAGGGTTTAAATGCCCCTTGGAAGAGACGTTCAAGTCACAGTAGCGTAAAAAGACTGTTTAAATGCGCCTTGGAAGAGACGTGCAGGTCGCAGAAGCTTAACAAGACGCTTTAAATGCCCCTTGGAAGAGAGGTGGAGGTCGCAGTAGCTTAACAAGACAATTTAAATGACCCTTGGAAGAGACGTGCAGGTCGCAGTAGCTTTACAAGAGGGTTTAAATGCCCCTTTCACGAGACGTGCAGGTCGCAGGAGCTTAACAAGAGGTTTTAAATGCCCCTTGGAAGAGACATGCAGGTCGCAGTAGCTTAACAAGACAGTTTAAATGCTCCTTGGAAGAGCGGTGGAGGTCGCAGTAGGTTAACAAGACAGTTTAAATGCCACTTGGAAGAAACATGCAGGTCGAATCAGCTTAACAAGACTGTTTAAATGCCCCTAGAAAAAGACGTGCAGGTCACAGAGGCTTAACAAGACGGTTTAAATGCCCCTTGGAAGAGACATGCAGGTCGCAGTAGCTTAACAAGACGGTTTAAATGCCCCTTGGAAGAGACGTGCAAGTCGCGGTAGCTTAACAAGACGGTTTAAATGCGCCGTGGAAAAGTGGTGGAGGTTACATTAGCTTAACAAGATGGTTTAAATGCCCCTTGGCAGAGACTTGCAAGTTACAGTAGCTTAAGAAGACGGATTAAATGCCCCTTGGAAGAGATGTGCAGGTCGCAGTAGCTTAACAAGATGGTTTAAATGCCCCTTGGAAGAGCGGTGGAGGTCGCAGAAGCTTAACACGATGGTTTAAATGCCCCTTGGAAGAGACATGCAGGTCGCAGCAGCTTAAAAAGACGGTTTAAATGCCCCTTGGAAGAGACGTGCAGGTCGCCGTAGCTTAACAAGACAGTTTAAAAGCCCCTTGGAAGGGAAGTGCAAGTCGCAGTAGCTTAAAAGACGGTTTAAATGCCCCTTGGAAAAGTGGTGGAGGTTACAGTAGCTTAACAAGATGGTTTAAATGCCCCTTGGAAGAGACGATCAAGTCGCAGGAGCTTAAAAAGAAGGTTTAAATGCGCCTTGGAAGAGAAGTGCAAGTCGCAGAAGCTTAACAAGACGCTTTAAATGCCCCTTGGAATAGAGGTGGAGGTCGCAGTAGCTTAACAAGACAGGTTAAATGCCCCTTGGAAGAGACGTGCAGGTCGCAGTAGCTTAACAAGAGGGTTTAATTGCCCCTTTCAAGAGACGTGCAGGTCGCAGGAGCTTAACAAGAGGGTTTAAATGCCCCTTGGAAGAGACGTGCAGGTCGCAATAGCTTAACAAGATGGTTTAAATGCCCCTTGGAAGAGCGGTGGCGGTCGCAGTAGCTTAACAAGACGGATTAAATGCCCCTTGGAAGAGACATGCAGGTCGCAGTAGCTTAACAAGACTGTTTAAATGCCCCTTGGAAGAGACGTGCAGGTAGCAGTAGCTTAACAAGACTGTTGAGATGCCCCTTGGAAAAGTGGTGGAGGTTACAGTAGCTTAACAAGACAGTTTAAATGCCCCTTGGAAGAGAAGTTCAAGTCACAGTAGCTTAAAAAGACTATTTAAATGCGCCTTGGAAGAGATGTGCAGGTCGCAGTACCTTAATAAGACGGTTTAAATGCCCCTTGGAAGAGAGGTGGAGGTCGCAGTAGCATAACAAGACAGTTTAAATGCCCCTTGGAAGAGACGTGCAGGTAACAGTAGCTTAACAAGAGGGTATAAATGCCCCTTTCAAGAGACGTGCATGTCGCAGGAGCTTAACAAGAGGGTTTAAATGACCCTTGGAAGAGACTTGCAGGTCGCAGTAGCTTAACAAGATTGTTGAGATGCCCCTTGGAATAGTGGTGGAGGTTACAGTAGCTTAACAAGACGGTTTAAATGCCCCTTGGAAGAGACGTTCAAGTCACAGTAGCTTAAAAAGACGGTTTAAATGCGCCTTGGAAGAGACTTGCAGGTCGCAGTAGCTTAACAAGACGGTTTAAATGCCCCTTGGAAGAGACCAGCAGGTCGTAGAAGCTTAACAAGACGCTTTAAATGCCCCTTGGAAGTGTGGTGGAGGTTGCAGTAGCTTAACAAGACAGTTTAAATGCCCCTTGGAAGAGACTTGCAGGTCGCAGTAGCTTAACAAGACGGTTTAAATGCCCCTTGGAAGAAACGTGCAGGTAGCAGTAGCTTAACAAGACGGTTTAAATGCCCCTTGGAAGAGACGTGCAGGTAGCAGTAGCTTAACAAGACGGTTTAAATGCCCCTTGGAAGAGACGTGCAGGTCGCAGTAGCTTAACAAGACGGTTTAAATCCCCCTTGGAAGAGACATGCAGGTCGCAGTAGCTTAAAAAGAAGGTTTACATGCCCCTTTTAAGAGACGAGCAGGTCGCAGTAGCTTAACAAGACGGTTTAAATTGGGCTTGGAAGAGACATGCAGGTCACAGTTGCTTAACAAGACGGTTTAAATGCCCCTTGGAAGAGACGAGCAGGTCGCAGTTGCTTAACAAGACGGTTTAAATCCCCCTTGGAAGAGAAGTGCAGGTCGCAGTATCTTAACAAGAGGGTTTAAATGCCCCTTAGAATAGGCTTGCAGGTCGCAGTAGCTTAACAAGACAGTTTAAATGCCCCTTGGAAGAGACGTGCAAGTTGCAGTAGCTTAAAAAGACGGTTTAAATGCGCCTTGGAAGAGACGTGCCGGTCGCAGTAGCTTAACTAGACGGTTTAAATGCCCCTCGGAAGAGACGTGCAGGTCGCAGTAGCTTAACAAGACGGTTTAAATGGCCCTTGGAAGAGACGTGCAGGTCACAGTAGCTTAACAAGACGGTTTAAATCCCCCTTGGAAGAGACGTGCAGGTCGCAGTAGCTTAACAATATGGTTTAAATGCCCCTTGGAAGAGCGGTGGAGGTCGCAGTAGCTTAACACGATGGTTTAAATGCACCTTGGAAGAGACATGCAGGTCGCATCAGCTTAAAAAGACGGTTTAAATGCCCCTTGGAAGAGACGTGCAGGTCGCAGAGGCTTAACAAAACAGTTTAAATGCCCCTTGGAAGAGGCATGCAGGTCGCCGTAGCTTAACAAGACAGTTTAAAAGCCCCTTGGAAGAGAAGTGCAAGTCGCAGTAGCTTAAAAGACGGTTTAAATGCCCCTTGGAAAAGTGGTGGAGGTTACAGTAGCTTAACAAGAGACAATCAAGTCGCAGGAGCTTAAAAAGAAGGTTTAAATGCGCCTTGGAAGAGAAGTGCAGGTCGCAGAAGCTTAACAAGACGCTTTAAATGCCCCTTGGAATAGAGGTGGAGGTCGCAGTAGCTTAACAAGACAGTTTAAATGCCCCTTGGAAGAGACTTGCAGGTCGCAGTAGCTTAACAAGAGGGTTTAATTGCCCCTTTCAAGAGACGTGCAGGTCGCAGGAGCTTAACAAGAGGGTTTAAATGCCCCTTGGAAGAGCGGTGGAGGTCGCAGTAGCTTAACAAGACGGTTTAAATGCCCCTTGGAAGAGACATGCAGGTCGCAGTAGCTTAACAAGACTGTTTAAATGTCCCCTTGGAAGAGACGTGCAGGTAGCAGTAGCTTAACAAGACTGTTGAGATTCCCCTTGTAAAAGTGGTGGAGGTTACAGTAGCTTAACAAGACAGTTTAAATGCCCCTTGGAAGAGAAGTTCAAGTCACAGTAGCTTAAAAAGACGATTTAAATGCTCCTTGGAAGAGATGTGCAGGTCGCAGTAGCTTAGTAAGACGGTTTAAATGCCCCATGGAAGAGAGGTGGAGGTCGCAGTAGCATAACAAGACAGTTTAAATGCCCCTTTCAAGAGACGTGCATGTCGCAGGAGCTTAACAAGAGGGTTTAAATGACCCTTGGAAGAGACTTGCAGGTCGCAGTAGCTTAACAAGATTGTTGAGATGCCCCTTGGAATAGTGGTGTAGGTTACAGTAGCTTAACAAGACGGTTTAAATGCCCCTTGGAAGAGACGTTCAAGTCACAGTAGCTTAAAAAGACGGTTTAAATGCGCCTTGGAAGAGACTTGCAGGTCGCAGTAGCTTAACAAGACGGTTTAAATGCCCCTTGGAAGAGACGTGCAGGTCGCAGAAGCTTAACAAGACGCTTTAAATGCCCCTTGGAAGTGTGGTGGAGGTTGCAGTAGCTTAACAAGACAGTTTAAATGCCCCTTGGAAGAGACTTGCAGGTCGCAGTAGCTTAACAAGACGGTTTAAATGCCAATTGGAAGAGACGAGCAGGTCGCAGATGCTTAACAAGACAGTTTAAATGCCCCTTGGAAGAGACGTGCAGGTCGCAGTAGCTTAACAAGATGGTTTAAATGCCCCTTGGAAGAGACATGCAGGTCGCAGTAGCTTAACAAGACGGTTTAGATGCCCCTTGGAAAAGTGGTGGAGGTTACAGAAGCTTAACAAGACGGTTTAAATGCCCCTTGGAAGAGACGAGCAGGTCGCAGAAGCTTAACAAGACGCTTTAAATGCCCCTTGGATGAGAGGTGGAGGTCGCAGTAGCTTAACAAGATGGTTTAAATGCCTCTTGGAAGAGAGGTGGAGGTCGCAGTAGCTTAACAAGACAGTTTAAATGCACCTTGGAAGAGACGTACAGGTCGCAGTAGCTTAAAAAGACGGTTTAAATGCCCCTTGGAAGAGACATGCAGGTCGCAGTAGCTTAACAAAGCCCTTTAAATGCCCTTTAACAGAGACATGCAGGTCGCAGTAGCTTAACAAAGCGTTTTAAATGCCCCTTGGAAGAGACATGCAGGTCGCAGTAGCTTAACAAGACGGTTTAAATGCCCCTTGGAAGAGACATGCAGGTCGCAGAAGCTTAACAAGACGGTTTAAATGCCCTTGGAAGAGACGTGCAGGTCGCAGTAGCTTAACAAGACGGTTGAATTGCCCCTTGGAAGAGAGGTGGAGGTCGCAGTAGCTTAACAAGACAATTTAAATGCCCCTTGGAAGAGACATGCAGGTCGCAGTAGCTTAATAAGACGGTTTAAATGCCCCTTGGAAGAGACGTGCATGTCGCAGTAGCTTAACAAGACGATTTAAATACCCCTTGGAAGAGACGTGCAGGTCGCAGTAGCTTAACAAGACGGTTTAAATGCCCCTTGCAAGAGACGTGCAGGTCGCAGTAGCTTAACAAGATGGTTTAAATGCCCCTTGGAAGATCGGTGGAGGTCGCAGAAGCGTAACAAGACGGTTTAAATGCCCCTTGGAAAAGACGTTCAGTTCGCAGTAGCTTAACAAGATGTTTTAAATGCCCCTTGGAAGAGACATGCAGGTCGTAGTAGCTTAACAAGACGGTATCAATGCCCCTTGGAAAAGACTTGCTGGTCGCAGTAGCTTACCAAGACGGTTTATATGGCCCTTCGAAGAGAAGTGCGGGTCGCAGTAACTTAACAAGACGTTTAAATGCCCCTTGGAAGAGCGGTGGAGGTCGCAGTAGCTTAAAAAGACGGTTTAAATGCCCCTTGGTAGAGACATGCAGGTCGCAGTAGCTTAACAAGACGGTTTAAATGCCCCTTGGAAGAGACGTGCAGGTCACAGTAGCTTAACAAGACGGTTTAAATGCCCCTTGGAAGAGACGTGCAGATTGCAGTAGCTTAAGAAGATGGTTTAAATGCCCCTTGGAAGAGACGTGCAGGTTGCAGTAGCTTAACAAGACGGTTTAAATGCCCCTTGGAAGAGACGAGCAGGTCGCAGTAGCTTACCAAGACGATTTAAATGCCCCATGGAAGAGACGTGCAGGTCGCAGTAGCTTACCAAGACGATTTAAATGCCCCGTGGCAGAGACGTGCAGGTCACAGTAGCTTATCAAGAAGGTTTAAATGCCCCTTGAAAGAGCGGTGGATGTCGCAGTAGCTTAACAAGACAGTTTAAATGCCCCTTGGAAGAGACATGCAGGTCGCAGCAGCTTAACTAGACTGTTTAAATGCCCCTTGGAAGAGACGTGCAGGTCGCAGTAGCTTAACAAGACAGTTTAAATGTCCCTTGGTAGAGACATGCAGGTCGAAATACGTTAACAAGACGGTTTAAATGCCCCATGGAGGAGACGTGCAGGTCGCAGTAGCTTAACAAGACGGTTTAAATGTCCCTTGGAAGAGACGTGCAAGTCGCAGTAGCTTAAAAAGTCGGTTTAAATGCGCCTTGTAAGAGACGTGCAGGTCGCAGTAGCTTAACAAGGCGGTTTAAATGCCCCTTGTAAGAGACGTGCAGGTCACAGTAGCTTAACAACATGGTTTAAATGCCCCTTGTAAGAGACGTGCAGGTCACAGTAGCTTAACAAGAAAGTTTAAATGCCCCTTGGAAGAGCGATGGAGGTCTCAGTAGCTTAACAAGACAGTTTAAATGCCCCTTGGAAGACACATGCAGGTCGCAGCAGCTTAACAAGACTGTTTAAATGCCCCTTGGAAGAGACGTGCATGTCACAGTAGCTTAACAAGACGGTTTAAATGCCCCTTGGAAAAGACGTGCAAGTCGCAGTAGATTAAAAAGACGGTTTAAATGCGCCTTGGAAGAGACGTGAAGGTCGGAGTAGCTTAGCAAGACGGTTTAAATGCCACTTGGAAAAGTGGTGGAGGTTACAGTAGCTTAAAAAGACGGTTTAAATGCCCCTTGGAAGAGACATGCAGGTCGCAGTAGCTTAACAAGATGGTTTAAATGCCCCTTGGAAGAGATGAGCAGGTCGCAGCAGCTTAACAAGACTGCTTAAATGCCCCTTGGAAGAGGCTTGCAGGTCGCAGTAGCTTAACAAGACAGTTTAAGTGCCCCTTGGAAGAGCGGTGGAGGTCACAGTAGCTTAACAAGACGGTTTAAATGCCCCTTGGAAGAGGCTTGCAGGTCGCAGTAGCTTACCAAAACAGTTTAAATGCCCCTTGAAAGAGCGGTGGATGTGGCAGTAGCTTAACAAGACAGTTTAAATGCCCCTTGGAAGAGACGTGCAAGTCGCAGTAGCTTAAAAAGGCGGTTTAAATGCGCCTTGGAAGAGACGTGCAGGTCGCAGTAGCTTACCAAGATTGTTTAAATGCCCCTTGGAAGAGACGTGCAAGTCGCAGAGGCTTAACAAGACAGTTAAAATCCCCCTTAGAAGAGACGTGCAGGTCGCAGTAGCTTAACAAGATGGTTTAAATGCCCCTTGGAAGAGACGTGTAGGTCGCAGTAGCTTAACAAGAGGGTGTAAATGCCCCTTGGAAGAGGCTTGCAGGTCGTAGAAGCTTACCAAGACGGTTTAATTGCCCCTTGGAAGAGACGTGCAGGTCGCAGTAGCTTAACAAGAAGGTTTAATTGCCCCTTGGAAGAGACGTGCAGGTCGCAGTAGCTTAACAAGACGGTTTAAATGCCCCTTGGAAAAGTGGTGGAGCTTACAGGAGCTTAACAAGACGGTTTAAATGCCCCTAGGAAGAGACGTACAAGTCGCAGAAGCTTAAAAAGACGGTTTAAATGCGCCTTGGAAGAGACGATCAGGTCGCAGTAGCTTAACAAGACGGTTTATATGCCCCTTAGAAGAGACGTGCAGGTCGCAGTAGCTTAACAAGACGGTTTAAATCCCCCTTGGAAGAGACGTGCAGGTCGCAGTAGCTTAACAAGAGTGTTTAAATGCCCCTTATAATAGGCTTGCAGGTCGCATTAGCTTAACAAGACAGTTTAAATGCCCCTTGGAAAAGTGGTGGAGGTTACAGTAGCTTAACAAGACAGTTTAAATGCCCCTTGGAAGAGACGTGCAGGTCGCAGGAGTTTAAAAAGACTGTTTAAATGCGCCTTGGAAGAGACGTTCAGGTCGCAGTAGCTTAACAAGATGGTTTAAATGCCCCTTGGAATAGACAAGCAGGTCGCAGTAGCTTAACAAGATGGTTTAAATGCCCCTTGGAAGAGACGTGCAGGTCACAGTAGCTTATCAAGACAGTTTAAATGCCCCTTGAAAGAGACGTGCAGGTCGCAGTAGCTTAACAAGACAGTTTAAATGCCCCTTGGAATAGACATGCAGGTCACAGCAGCTTAACAAGACTGTTTAAATGCCCCTTGGAAGAGACATGCAGGTCGCAGCAGCTTAACAAGACTGTTTAAATGCCCCTTGGAAGAGTCTTACAGGTCGCAGTAGCTTAACAAGACGGTTTAAATGTCCCTTGGAAGAGACGTGCAAGTCGCAGTAGCTTAACAAGACGGTTTAAATGCCCCATGGAGGAGACTTGCAGGTCGCAGTACCTTAACAAGACGGTTTAAATGCCCCTTGGAAGAGACGTGCAGGTCACAGTAGCTTAACAAAACGGTTTAAATGCCCCTTGGAAGAGACATGCAGGTCGCAGTAGCTTAACAAGACTGTTGAAATGCCCCTTGGAAGAGACGTGCAGGTCGCAGTAGCTTAACAAGACAGTTTAAATGCCCCTTGGAAGAGACGTGCAGGTCGCAGTAGCTTAACAAGACGGTTTAAATGCCCCTTGGAAGAGACATGCAGGTCGCAGCAGCTTAACAAAACGGTTTAAATGCCCCATGGAAGAGACGTGGAGGTCGCAGTAGCTTAACAAGACTGTTGAAATGCCCCTTGGAAGAGACATGCAGGTCGCAGTAGCTTAACAAAGCGTTTTAAATGCCCCTTGGAAGAGACGTGCAGGTTGCAGTAGCTTAACAAGACGGTTTAAATGCCCCTTGGAAAAGTGGTGGAGGTCGTAGTAGCTTAACAAGACAGTTTAAATGCCCCTTGGAAGAGACTTGCAGGTCGCAGTAGCTTAACAAGACGGTTTAAATGACACTTGGAAGAGACGTGCAGGTCGCAGTAGCTTAAGAAGACGGTGTAAATGCCCCTTGGAAGAGACGTGCAAGTCGCAGAAGCTAAACAAGACAGTTTAAATGCCCATTGGAAGAGACGTGCAGGTCGCAGTAGCTTAACAAGATGGTTTAAATGCCCCTTGGAAGAGCGGTGGAGGTCGTAGTAGCTTAAGAAGACAGTTTAAATGCCCCTTGGAAGAGACATGCAGGTCGCAGTAGCTTAACAAGAGGGTTTAAATGCCCCTTGGAAGAGGCTTGCAGGTCGCAGTAGCTTACCAAGACGATTTAAATGCCCCTTGGAAGAGACGTGCAGGTCGCAGTAGCTTAGCAAGACAGTTTAAATGTCCCTTGGAAGAGCGGTGGAGGTCGCAGTAGCTTAACAAGACAGTTTAAATGCCACTTGGAAGAGACGTGCAGGTCGCAGTAGCTTAACAAGACGGTTTAAATGCCCATTGGAAGAGGCTTGCAGGTCGCAGTAGCTTACCAAGACGGTTTAAATGCCCCTTTGAAGAGACGTGCAGGTCGCAGTAGCTTAACAAGACGGTTTAAATCCCCGTTGGAAGAGACGTGCAGGTCGCAGTAGCTTAACAAGAGTGTTTAAATGCCCCTTATAATAGGCTTGCAGGTCGCATTAGCTTAACAAGACAGTTACATGCCCCTTGGAAAAGTGGTGGAGGTTACAGTAGCTTAACAAGACAGTTTAAATGCCCCTTGGAAGAGACGTGCAGGTCGCAGTAGTTTAAAAAGACTGTTTAAATGCGCCTTGGAAAAGACGTTCAGGTCGCAGTAGCTTAACAAGATGGTTTAAATGCCCCTTGGAATAGACAAGCAGGTCGCAGTAGCTTAACAAGATGGTTTAAATGCCCCTTGGAAGAGACGTGCAGGTCACAGTAGCTTATCAAGACAGTTTAAATGCCCCATGAAAGAGACGTGCAGGTCGCAGTAGCTTAACAAGACAGTTTAAATGCCCCTTGGAATAGACATGCAGGTCACTGTTGCTTAACAAGACTGTTTAAATGCCCCTTGGAAGAGACAGGCAGGTCGCAGCAGCTTAACAAGACTGTTTAAATGCCCCTTGGAAGAGACTTACAGGTCGCAGTAGCTTAACAAGACGGTTTAAATGTCCCTTGGAAGAGACGTGCAAGTCGCAGTAGCTTAACAAGACGGTTTAAATGCCCCATGGAGGAGACGTGCAGGTCGCAGTAGCTTAACAAGACGGTTTAAATGCCCCTTGGAAGAGAAGTGCAGGTCACAGTAGCTTAACAAAACGGTTTAAATGCCCCTTGGAAGAGACGTGCAGGTCGCAGTAGCTTAACAAGACGGTTTAAATGCCCCTTGGAAGAGGCTTGCAGGTCGCAGTAGCTTACCAAGACGGTTTAAATGCCCCTTTGAAGAGACGTGCAGGTCGCTGTAGCTTAAAAAGACGGTTTAAATGCCCCTTGGAAGAGACGAGCAGGTCGCAGTAGCTTAACAAGACGGTTTAAATGCCCCTTGGAAGAGACGTGCAGGTCGCAGTAGCTTAACAAGACGGTTTAAATCCCCCTTGGAAGAGACGTGCAGGTCGCAGTAGTTAACAAGAGTGTTTAAATGCCCCTTGGAATAGGCTTGCAGGCCGCATTAGCTTACCAAGATGTTTTAAATGCCCCTTGGAAAAGTGGTGGAGGTTACAGTAGCTTAACAAGACGGTTTAAATGTCCCTTGGAAGAGACGTGCAAGTCACAGTAGCTTAAAAAGACGGTTTAAATGCCCCTTGGAAGAGACGTGCAGGTCGTAGTAGCTTAACAAGTCGGTTTAAATCCCCCTTGGAAGAGACATGCAGGTCGCAGTAGCTTAACAAGACTTTTTAAATGCCCCTTGGAAGAGACGTACAAGTCGCAGTTGCTTAATAAGACGGTTTAAATGCCCCTTGGAAGAGAGGTGGAGGTCGCAGTAGATAAACAAGACAGTTTAAATGCCCCTTGGAAGAGTCGTGCAGGTCGCAGTAGCTTAACAAGATGGTTTAAATACCAATTGGAAGAGACTTGCAGGTCGCAGTAGCTTAACAAGACGGTTTAAATGCCCCTTGGAAGTGCGGAGGAGGTCGCAGTAGCTTAACAAGACTGTTTCAATGCCCCTTGGAAGAGACACGCAGGTCGCAGCAGCTTAACAAGACGGTTTAAATGCCCCTTGGAAGAGACATGCAGGTCGCAGTAGCTTAACAAAGCGTTTTAAATGCCCCTTCGAAGAGACGTGCAGGTCACAGTAGCTTAACAAGACGGTTTAAATGCCCCTAGGAAAAGTGGAGGAGGATACAGTAGCTTAAAAAGACGGTTTAAATGCCCCTTGGAAGAGACGTGCAAGTCGCAGTAGCTTAACAAGACAGTTTAAATGCGCCTTAGAAGAGACGTGCAGGTCACAGAAGCTTAACAAGACAGTTTAAATGCCCCTTGGAAGTGCGGTGGAGGTCGCAGTAGCTTAACAAGACGGTTTAAATGCCCCTTTTAAGAAACATGCAGGTCGCAGCAGCTTAACAAGACGGTTTAAATGCCCCTTGGAAGAGCGGTGGAGGTTGCAGTAGCTTAACAAGACAGTTTAAATGCCCCTTGGAAGAGACGTGATGGTCGCAGTAGCTTAACAAGACGGTTTAAATGCCCCTTGGAAGTGCGTTGGAGGTCGCAGTAGCTTAACAAGACGGTTTAAATGCCCCTTTTAAGAAACATGCAGGTCGCAGCAGCTTAACAAGACGGTTTAAATGCCCTTTGGAAGAGACGTGCAGGTCGCAGTAGCTTAACAAGACGGTTTAAATGCCCCTTGGAAAAGTGGTGGAGGTTACAGTAGATTAACAAGACGATTTAAATGCCCCTTGGAAGAGACGTGAAAGTCGCAGTAGCTTAACAAGACTGTTTAAATGCCCCTTAGAAGAGACGTGCAGGTCGCAGATGCTTAACAAGACAGTTTAAATGCCCCTTGGAAGAGACGTGCAGGTCGCAGTAGCTTAACAAGATGGTTTAAATGCCCCTTGGAAGTGCGGTGGAGGTCGCTGTAGCTTAACAAGACAGTTTAAATGCCCCTTGGAAGAGACATGCAGGCCGCAGCAGCTTAACAAGACCGTTTAAATGCCCCTTGGAAGAGACGTGCAGGTCGCAGTAGCTTAACAAGACGGTTTAAATGCACCTTGGAAAAGACATGAAGGTCGCAGTAGCTTAACAAGACGGTTTAAATGCCCCTTGGAAAAGTGGTGGAGGTTACAGTAGCTTAACAAGACGATTTAAATGCCCCTTGGAAGAGGCTTGCAGGTCGCAGTAGCTTAAAAAGACTATTTAAATGTCCCTTGGAAGAGACGTGCAGGTCGCAGTAGCTTAATAAGACAGTTTAAATGCCCCTTGGAAGAGACGTGCAGGTCGCAGTAGCTTAACAAGATGGTTTAAATGCCCATTGGAAGAGCGGTGGAGGTCGCAGTAGCTTAACAAGACAGTTTAAATGCCCCTTGGAAGAGACGTGCAGGTCGCAGTAGCTTAACAAGACGGTATAAATGCCCGTTGGAAGAGGCTTGCAGGTCGCAGTAGCTTACCAAGACTATTTAAATGTCCCTTGGAAGAGACGTGCAGGTCGCAGTAGCTTAACAAGACGGTTTAAATGCCAATTGGAAGAGACGAGCAGGTCGCAGATGCTTAACAAGACAGTTTAAATGCCCCTTGGAAGAGACGTGCAGGTCGCAGTAGCTTAACAAGATGGTTTAAATGCCCCTTGGAAGAGACATGCAGGTCGCAGTAGCTTAACAAGACGGTTTAGATGCCCCTTGGAAAAGTGGTGGAGGTTACAGAAGCTTAACAAGACGGTTTAAATGCCCCTTGGAAGAGACGAGCAGGTCGCAGAAGCTTAACAAGACGCTTTAAATGCCCCTTGGATGAGAGGTGGAGGTCGCAGTAACTTAACAAGATGGTTTAAATGCCTCTTGGAAGAGAGGTGGAGGTCGCAGTAGCTTAACAAGACAGTTTAAATGCACCTTGGAAGAGACGTACAGGTCGCAGTAGCTTAAAAAGACGGTTTAAATGCCCCTTGGAAGAGACATGCAGGTCGCAGTAGCTTAACAAAGCCCTTTAAATGCCCTTTAACAGAGACATGCAGGTCGCAGTAGCTTAACAAAGCGTTTTAAATGCCCCTTGGAAGAGACATGCAGGTCGCAGTAGCTTAACAAGACGGTTTAAATGCCCCTTGGAAGAGACATGCAGGTCGCAGAAGCTTAACAAGACGGTTTAAATGCCCTTGGAAGAGACGTGCAGGTCGCAGTAGCTTAACAAGACGGTTGAATTGCCCCTTGAAAGAGAGGTGGAGGTCGCAGTAGCTTAACAAGACAATTTAAATGCCCCTTGGAAGAGACATGCAGGTCGCAGTAGCTTAATAAGACGGTTTAAATGCCCCTTGGAAGAGACGTGCATGTCGCAGTAGCTTAACAAGACGATTTAAATACCCTTAGAAGAGACGTGCAGGTCGCAGTAGCTTAACAAGACGGTTTAAATGCCCCTTGCAAGAGACGTGCAGGTCGCAGTAGCTTAACAAAATGGTTTAAATGCCCCTTGGAAGATCGGTGGAGGTCGCAGTAGCGTAACAAGACGGTTTAAATGCCCCTTGGAAAAGACGTTCAGTTCGCAGTAGCTTAACAAGATGTTTTAAATGCCCCTTGGAAGAGACATGCAGGTCGTAGTAGCTTAACAAGACGGTATCAATGCCCCTTGGAAAAGACTTGCTGGTCGCAGTAGCTTACCAAGACGGTTTAAATGGCCCTTCGAAGAGAAGTGCGGGTCGCAGTAACTTAACAAGACGTTTAAATGCCCCTTGGAAGAGCGGTGGAGGTCGCAGTAGCTTAAAAAGACGGTTTAAATGCCCCTTGGTAGAGACATGCAGGTCGCAGTAGCTTAACAAGACGGTTTAAATGCCCCTTGGAAGAGACGTGCAGGTCACAGTAGCTTAACAAGACGGTTTAAATGCCCCTTGGAAGAGACGTGCAGGTTGCAGTAGCTTAACAAGATGGTTTAAATGCCCCTTGGAAGAGACGTGCAGGTTGCAGTAGCTTAACAAGACGGTTTAAATGCCCCTTGGAAGAGACGAGCAGGTCGCAGTAGCTTACCAAGACGATTTAAATGCCCCATGGAAGAGACGTGCAGGTCGCAGTAGCTTAAAAAGACGGTTTAAATGCCCCATGGAAGAGACGTGCAGGTCGCAGTAGCTTACCAAGACGATTTAAATGCCCCGTGGAAGAGACGTGCAGGTCACAGTAGCTTATCAAGAAGGTTTAAATGCCCCTTGAAAGAGCGGTGGATGTCGCAGAAGCTTAACAAGACAGTTTAAATGCCCCTTGGAAGAGACATGCAGTTCGCAGCAGCTTAACTAGACTGTTTAAATGCCCCTTGGAAGAGACGTGCAGGTCGCAGTAGCTTAACAAGACAGTTTAAATGTCCCTTGGTAGAGACATGCAGGTCGAAATACCTTAACAAGACGGTTTAAATGCCCCATGGAGGAGACGTGCAGGTCGCAGTAGCTTAACAAGACGGTTTAAATGTCCCTTGGAAGAGACGTGCAAGTCGCAGTAGCTTAAAAAGTCGGTTTAAATGCGCCTTGTAAGAGACGTGCAGGTCGCAGTAGCTTAACAAGACGGTTTAAATGCCCCTTGTAAGAGACGAGCAGGTCACAGTAGCTTAACAACATGGTTTAAATGCCCCTTGTAAGAGACGTGCAGGTCACAGTAGCTTAACAAGAAAGTTTAAATGCCCCTTGGAAGAGCGATGGAGGTCTCAGTAGCTTAACAAGACAGTTTAAATGCCCCTTGGAAGACACATGCAGGTCGCAGCAGCTTAACAAGACTGTTTAAATGCCCCTTGGAAGAGACGTGCATGTCACAGTAGCTTAACAAGACGGTTTAAATGCCCCTTGGAAAAGACGTGCAAGTCGCAGTAGATTAAAAAGACGGTTTAAATGCGCCTTGGAAGAGACGTGCAGGTCGGAGTAGCTTAGCAAGACGGTTTAAATGCCACTTGGAAAAGTGGTGGAGGTTACAGTTGCTTAAAAAGACGGTTTAAATGCCCCTTGGAAGAGACATGCAGGTCGCAGTAGCTTAACAAGATGGTTTAAATGCCCCTTGGAAGAGACGAGCAGGTCGCAGCAGCTTAACAAGACTGCTTAAATGCCCCTTGGAAGAGGCTTGCAGGTCGCAGTAGCTTAACAAGACAGTTTAAGTGCCCCTTGGAAGAGCGGTGGAGGTCACAGTAGCTTAACATGATGATTTAAATGCCCCTTGGAAGAGGCTTGCAGGTCGCAGTAGCTTACCAAAACAGTTTAAATGCCCCTTGAAAGAGCGGTGGATGTCGCAGTAGCTTAACAAGAAAGTTTAAATGCCCCTTGGAAGAGACGTGCAAGTCGCAGTAGCTTAAAAAGGCGGTTTAAATGCGCCTTGGAAGAGACGTGCAGGTCGCAGTAGCTTACCAAGATTGTTTAAATGCCCCTTGGAAGAGACGTGCAAGTCGCAGAGGCTTAACAAGACAGTTAAAATCCCCCTTAGAAGAGACGTGCAGGTCGCAGTAGCTTAACAAGATGGTTTAAATGCCCCTTGGAAGAGACGTGTAGGTCGCAGTAGCTTAACAAGAGGGTGTAAATGCCCCTTGGAAGAGGCTTGCAGGTCGTAGACGCTTACCAAGACGGTTTAATTGCCCCTTGGAAGAGACGTGCAGGTCGCAGTAGCTTAACAAGAAGGTTTAAATGCCCCTTGGAAGAGACGTGCAGGTCGCAGTAGCTTAACAACACGGTTTAAATGCCCCTTGGAAAAGTGGTGGAGCTTACAGGAGCTTAACAAGACGGTTTAAATGCCCCTAGGAAGAGACGTACAAGTCGCAGAAGCTTAAAAAGACGGTTTAAATGCGCCTTGGAAGAGACGATCAGGTCGCAGTAGCTTAACAAGACGGTTTATATGCCCCTTAGAAGAGACGTGCAGGTCGCAGTAGCTTAACAAGACGGTTTAAATCCCCCTTGGAAGAGACGTGCAGGTCGCAGTAGCTTAACAAGAGTGTTTAAATGCCCCTTATAATAGGCTTGCAGGTCGCATTAGCTTAACAAGACAGTTTAAATGCCCCTTGAAAAAGTGGTGGAGGTTACAGTAGCTTAACAAGACAGTTTAAATGCCCCTTGGAAGAGACGTGCAGGTCGCAGTAGTTTAAAAAGACTGTTTAAATGCGCCTTGGAAGAGACGTTCAGGTCGCAGTAGCTTAACAAGATGGTTTAAATGCCCCTTGGAATAGACAAGCAGGTCGCAGTAGCTTAACAAGATGGTTTAAATGCCCCTTGGAAGAGACGTGCAGGTCACAGTAGCTTATCAAGACAGTTTAAATGCCCCTTGAAAGAGACGTGCAGGTCGCAGTAGCTTAACAAGACAGTTTAAATGCCCCTTGGAATAGACATGCAGGTCACAGCAGCTTAACAAGACTGTTTAAATGCCCCTTGGAAGAGACATGCAGGTCGCAGCAGCTTAACAAGACTGTTTAAATGCCCCTTGGAAGAGTCTTACAGGTCGCAGTAGCTTAACAAGACGGTTTAAATGTCCCTTGGAAGAGACGTGCAAGTCGCAGTAGCTTAACAAGACGGTTTAAATGCCCCATGGAGGAGACGTGCAGGTCGCAGTAGCTTAACAAGACGGTTTAAATGCCCCTTGGAAGAGACGTGCAGGTCACAGTAGCTTAACAAAACGGTTTAAATGCCCCTTGGAAGAGACATGCAGGTCGCAGTAGCTTAACAAGACTGTTGAAATGCCCCTTGGAAGAGACGTGCAGGTCGCAGTAGCTTAACAAGACAGTTTAAATGCCCCTTGGAAGAGACGTGCAGGTCGCAGTAGCTTAACAAGACGGTTTAAATGCCCCTTGGAAGAGACATGCAGGTCGCAGTAGCTTAACAAGAGTGTTTAAATGCCCCTTATAATAGGCTTGCAGGTCGCATTAGCTTAACAAGACAGTTTAAATGCCCCTTGGAAAAGTGGTGGAGGTTACAGTAGCTTAACAAGACAGTTTAAATGCCCCTTGGAAGAGACGTGCAGGTCGCAGTAGCTTAACAAGACGGTTTAAATCCCCCTTGGAAGAGACGTGCAGGTCGCAGTAGTTAACAAGAATGTTTAAATGCCCCTTGGAATAGGCTTGCAGGCCGCATTAGCTTACCAAGATGTTTTAAATGCCCTTTGGAAAAGTGGTGGAGGTTACAGTAGCTTAACAAGACGGTTTAAATGTCCCTTGGAAGAGACGTGCAAGTCACAGTAGCTTAAAAAGACGATTTAAATGCCCCTTGGAAGAGACGTGCAGGTCGTAGTAGCTTAACAAGTCGGTTTAAATCCCCCTTGGAAGAGACATGCAGGTCGCAGTAGCTTAACAAGACGGTTTAAATGCCCCTTGGAAGAGACGTACAAGTCGCAGTAGCTTAATAAGACTTTTTAAATGCCCCTTGGAAGAGATGTGCAAGTCGCAGTTGCTTAATAAGACGGTTTAAATGCCCCTTGGAAGAGAGGTGGAGGTCGCAGTAGATAAACAAGACAGTTTAAATGCCCCTTGGAAGAGTCGTGCAGGTCGCAGTAGCTTAACAAGATGGTTTAAATACCAATTGGAAGAGACTTGCAGGTCGCAGTAGCTTAACAAGACGGTTTAAATGCCCCTTGGAAGTGCGGAGGAGGTCGCAGTAGCTTAACAAGACTGTTTCAATGCCCCTTGGAAGAGACACGCAGGTCGCAGCAGCTTAACAAGACGGTTTAAATGCCCCTTGGAAGAGACATGCAGGTCGCAGTAGCTTAACAAAGCGTTTTAAATGCCCCTTCGAAGAGACGTGCAGGTCACAGTAGCTTAACAAGACAGTTTAAATGCCCCTAGGAAAAGTGGAGGAGGATACAGTAGCTTAAAAAGACGGTTTAAATGCCCCTTGGAAGAGACGTGCAAGTCGCAGTAGCTTAACAAGACAGTTTAAATGCGCCTTAGAAGAGACGTGCAGGTCACAGAAGCTTAACAAGACAGTTTAAATGCCCCTTGGAAGTGCGGTGGAGGTCGCAGTAGCTTAACAAGACGGTTTAAATGCCCCTTTTAAGAAACATGCAGGTCGCAGCAGCTTAACAAGACGGTTTAAATGCCCCTTGGAAGAGCGGTGGAGGTTGCAGTAGCTTAACAAGACAGTTTAAATGCCCCTTGGAAGAGACGTGATGGTCGCAGTAGCTTAACAAGACGGTTTAAATGCCCCTTGGAAGTGCGGTGGAGGTCGCAGTAGCTTAACAAGACGGTTTAAATGCCCCTTTTAAGAAACATGCAGGTCGCAGCAGCTTAACAAGACGGTTTAAATGCCCTTTGGAAGAGACGTGCAGGTCGCAGTAGCTTAACAAGACGGTTTAAATGCCCCTTGGAAAAGTGGTGGAGGTTACAGTAGATTAACAAGACGATTTAAATGCCCCTTGGAAGAGACGTGAAAGTCGCAGTAGCTTAACAAGACTGTTTAAATGCCCCTTAGAAGAGACGTGCAGGTCGCAGATGCTTAACAAGACAGTTTAAATGCCCCTTGGAAGAGACGTGCAGGTCGCAGTAGCTTAACAAGATGGTTTAAATGCCCCTTGGAAGTGCGGTGGAGGTCGCTGTAGCTTAACAAGACAGTTTAAATGCCACTTGGATGAGACATGCAGGCCGCAGCAGCTTAACAAGACCGTTTAAATGCCCCTTGGAAGAGACGTGCAGGTCGCAGTAGCTTAACAAGACGGTTTAAATGCACCTTGGAAAAGACATGAAGGTCGCAGTAGCTTAACAAGACGGTTTAAATGCCCCTTGGAAAAGTGGTGGAGGTTACAGTAGCTTAACAAGACGATTTAAATGCCCCTTGGAAGAGGCTTGCAGGTCGCAGTAGCTTACCAAGACTATTTAAATGTCCCTTGGAAGAGACGTGCAGGTCGCAGTAGCTTAATAAGACAGTTTAAATGCCCCTTGGAAGAGACGTGCAGGTCGCAGTAGCTTAACAAGATGGTTTAAATGCCCATTGGAAGAGCGGTGGAGGTCGCAGTAGCTTAACAAGACAGTTTTAATGCCCCTTGGAAGAGACGTGCAAGTCGCAGTAGCTTAACAAGACGGTATAAATGCCCGTTGGAAGAGGCTTGCAGGTCGCAGTAGCTTACCAAGACTATTTAAATGTCCCTTGGAAGAGACGTGCAGGTCGCAGTAGCTTAACAAGACGGTTTAAATGCCCCTTGGAAGAGCGGTGGAGGTTACAGTAGCTTAACAAGACGGTTTAAATGCCCCTTGGAAGAGAAATGCAGGTCGCAGTAGCTTAGCAAGACGGTTTAAATGCCCCTTGGAAGAGACGTGGAGGTCGCAGTAGCTTAACAAGACTGTTTAAATGTCCCTTGGAAGAGACATGCATGTCGCAGTAGCTTAACAAAGCATTTTAAATGCCCCTTGGAAGAGACGTGCAGGTCGCAGTAGCTTAACAAGACGGTTTAAATGCCCCTTGGAAAAGTGGTGGAGGTTACAGTAGCTTAAGAAGACGGTTTAAATGCCCCTTGGAATAGGCTTGCAGGTCGCAGAAGCTTAACAAGACGGTTTGAATGCCACTTGGAAGAGACGTGCAGGTCGCAGTAGCTTACCAAGACAGTTTAAATGCCCCTTGGAAGAGACATACAGGTCGCAGTAGCATAATAAGACAGTTTAAACGCCCCTTGGAAGAGACATGCAGGTCGCAGTAGCATAATAAGACAGTTTAAATGCCCCTTGGAAGAGATGTGCAGGTCGCAGTAGCTTAATAAGATGGTTTAAATGCCCCTTGTAAGAGAGGTGGAGGTCGCAGTAGCTTAACAAGACAGTTTAAATGCCACTTGGAAGAAACATGCAGGTCGAAGCAGCTTAACAAGACTGTTTAAATGCCCCTTGGAAGAGTCTTACAGGTCGCAGTAGCTTAACAAGACGGTTTAAATGTCCATTGGAAGAGACGTGCAAGTCGCAGTAGCTTAACAAGACGGTTTAAATGCCCCATGGAGGAGACGTGCAGGTCGCAGTAGCTTAACAAGACGGTTTAAATGCCCCTTGGAAGAGACGTGCAGGTCGCAGTAGCTTAACAAGACAGTTTAAATGCCCCTTGGAAGAGACGTGCAGGTCGCAGTAGCTTAACAAGACGGTTTAAATGCCCCTTGGAAGAGACATGCAGGTCGCAGCAGCTTAACAAAACGGTTTAAATGCCCCTTGGAAGAGACGTGGAGGTCGCAGTAGCTTAACAAGACTGTTGAAATGCCCCTTGGAAGAGACATGCAGGACGCAGTAGCTTAACAAAGCGTTTTAAATGCCCCTTGGAAGAGACGTGCAGGTTGCAGTAGGTTAACAAGACGGTTTAAATGCCCCTTGGAAAAGTGGTGGAGGTCGTAGTGGCTTAACAAGACAGTTTAAATGCCCCTTGGAAGAGACTTGCAGGTCGCAGTAGCTTAACAAGACGGTTTAAATGACACTTGGAAGAGACTTGCAGGTCGCAGTAGCTTAAGAAGACGGTGTAAATGCCCCTTGGAAGAGACGTGCAAGTCGCAGAAGCTAAACAAGACAGTTTAAATGCCCCTTGGAAGAGACGTGCAGGTCGCAGTAGCTTAACAAGATGGTTTAAATGCCCCTTGGAAGAGCGGTGGAGGTCGTAGTAGCTTAAGAAGACAGTTTAAATGCCCCTTGGAAGAGACATGCAGGTCGCAGTAGCTTAACAAGAGGGTTTAAATGCCCCTTGGAAGAGGCTTGCAGGTCGCAGTAGCTTACCAAGACGATTTAAATGCCCCTTGGAAGAGACGTGCAGGTCGCAGTAGCTTAGCAAGACAGTTTAAATGTCCCTTGGAAGAGCGGTGGAGGTCGCAGTAGCTTAACAAGACAGTTTAAATGCCACTTGGAAGAGACGTGCAGGTCGCAGTAGCTTAACAAGACGGTTTAAATGCCCCTTGGAAGAGGCTTGCAGGTCGCAGTAGCTTACCAAGACGGTTTAAATGCCCCTTTGAAGAGACGTGCAGGTCGCAGTAGCTTAACAAGACGGTTTAAATCCCCCTTGGAAGAGACGTGCAGGTCGCAGTAGCTTAACAAGAGTGTTTAAATGCCCCTTATAATAGGCTTGCAGGTCGCATTAGCTTAACAAGACAGTTTAAATGCCCCTTGGAAAAGTGGTGGAGGTTACAGTAGCTTAACAAGACAGTTTAAATGCCCCTTGGAAGAGACGTGCAGGTCGCAGTAGTTTAAAAAGACTGTTTAAATGCGCCTTGGAAGAGACGTTCAGGTCGCAGTAGCTTAACAAGATGGTTTAGATGCCCCTTGGAATAGACAAGCAGGTCACAGTAGCTTAACAAGATGGTTTAAATGCCCCTTGGAAGAGACGTGCAGGTCACAGTAGCTTATCAAGACAGTTTAAATGCCACTTGAAAGAGACGTGCAGGTCGCAGTAGCTTAACAAGACAGTTTAAATGCCCCTTGGAATAGACATGCAGGTCACAGCAGCTTAACAAGACTGTTTAAATGCCCCTTGGAAGAGACATGCAGGTCGCAGCAGCTTAACAAGACTGTTTAAATGCCCCTTGGAAGAGACTTACAGGTCGCAGTAGCTTAACAAGACGGTTTAAATGTCCCTTGGAAGAGACGTGCAAGTCGCAGTAGCTTAACAAGACGGTTTAAATGCCCCATGGAGGAGACGTGCAGGTCGCAGTAGCTTAACAAGACGGTTTAAATGCCCCTTGGAAGAGACGTGCAGGTCACAGTAGCTTAACAAAACGGTTTAAATGCCCCTTGGAAGAGACTTGCAGGTCGCAGTAGCTTAACAAGACTGTTGAAATGCCCCTTGGAAGAGACGTGCAGGTCGCAGTAGCTTAACAAGACAGTTTAAATGCCCCTTGGAAGAGACGTGCAGGTCTCAGTAGCTTAACAAGACGGTTTACATGCCCCTTGGAAGAGACATGCAGGTCGCAGCAGCTTAACAAAACGGTTTAAATGCCCCTTGGAAGAGACGTGGAGGTCGCAGTAGCTTAACAAGACTGTTGAAATGCCCCTTGGAAGAGACATGCAGGTCGCAGTAGCTTAACAAAGCGTTTTAAATGCCCCTTGGAAGAGACGTGCAGGTTGCAGTAGCTTAACAAGACGGTTTAAATGCCCCTTGGAAAAGTGGTGGAGGTCGTAGTAGCTTAACAAGACAGTTTAAATGCCCCTTGGAAGAGACTTGCAGGTCGCAGTAGCTTAACAAGACGGTTTAAATGCCCCTTGGAAGAGACGTGCATGTCGCAGTAGCTTAACAAGACGGTTTAAATCCCCCTTGGAAGTGACGTGCAGGTCGCAGTAGTTAACAAGACGGTTTAAATGCCCCTTGGAAGAGACGAGCAGGTCGCAGTAGCTTAACAAGACGGTTTAAATGCCCCTTGGAAGAGACGTGCAGGTCGCAGTAGCTTAACAAGACGGTTTAAATCCCCCTTGGAAGAGACGTGCAGGTCGCAGTAGTTAACAAGAGTGTTTAAATGCCCCTTGGAATAGGCTTGCAGGCCGCATTAGCTTACCAAGATGTTTTAAATGCCCCTTGGAAAAGTGGTGGAGGTTACAGTAGCTTAACAAGACGGTTTAAATGTCCCTTGGAAGAGACGTGCAAGTCACAGTAGCTTAAAAAGACGGTTTAAATGCCCCTTGGAAGAGACGTGCAGGTCGTAGTAGCTTAACAAGTCGGTTTAAATCCCCCTTGGAAGAGACATGCAGGTCGCAGTAGCTTAACAAGACGGTTTAAATGCCCCTTGGAAGAGACGTACAAGTCGCAGTAGCTTAATAAGACTTTTTAAATGCCCCTTGGAAGAGATGTGCAAGTCGCAGTTGCTTAATAAGACGGTTTAAATGCCCCTTGGAAGAGAGGTGGAGGTCGCAGTAGATAAACAAGACAGTTTAAATGCCCCTTGGAAGAGTCGTGCAGGTCGCAGTAGCTTAACAAGATGGTTTAAATACCAATTGGAAGAGACTTGCAGGTCGCAGTAGCTTAACAAGACGGTTTAAATGCCCCTTGGAAGTGCGGAGGAGGTCGCAGTAGCTTAACAAGACTGTTTCAATGCCCCTTGGAAGAGACACGCAGGTCGCAGCAGCTTAACAAGACGGTTTAAATGCCCCTTGGAAGAGACATGCAGGTCGCAGTAGCTTAACAAAGCGTTTTAAATGCCCCTTCGAAGAGACGTGCAGGTCACAGTAGCTTAACAAGACGGTTTAAATGCCCCTAGGAAAAGTGGAGGAGGATACAGTAGCTTAAAAAGACGGTTTAAATGCCCCTTGGAAGAGACGTGCAAGTCGCAGTAGCTTAACAAGACAGTTTAAATGCGCCTTAGAAGAGACGTGCAGGTCACAGAAGCTTAACAAGACAGTTTAAATGTCCCTTGGAAGTGCGGTGGAGGTCGCAGTAGCTTAATAAGACGGTTTAAATGCCCCTTTTAAGAAACATGCAGGTCGCAGCAGCTTAACAAGACGGTTTAAATGCCCATTGGAAGAGCGGTGGAGGTCGCAGTAGCTTAACAAGACAGTTTAAATGCCCCTTGGAAGAGACGTGCAAGTCGCAGTAGCTTAACAAGACGGTATAAATGCCCGTTGGAAGAGGCTTGCAGGTCGCAGTAGCTTACCAAGACTATTTAAATGTCCCTTGGAAGAGACGTGCAGGTCGCAGTAGCCTAACAAGACGGTTTAAATGCCCCTTGGAAGAGCGGTGGAGGTTACAGTAGCTTAACAAGACGGTTTAAATGCCCCTTGGAAGAGAAATGCAGGTCGCAGCAGCTTAGCAAGACGGTTTAAATGCCCCTTGGAAGAGACGTGGAGGTCGCAGTAGCTTAACAAGACTGTTTAAATGTCCCTTGGAAGAGACATGCAGGTCGCAGTAGCTTAACAAAGCATTTTAAATGCCCCTTGGAAGAGACGTGCAGGTCGCAGTAGCTTAACAAGACGGTTTAAATGCCCCTTGGAAAAGTGGTGGAGGTTACAGTAGCTTAAGAAGACGGTTTAAATGCCCCTTGGAATAGGCTTGCAGGTCGCAGAAGCTTAACAAGACGGTTTGAATGCCACTTGGAAGAGACGTGCAGGTCGCAGTAGCTTACCAAGACAGTTTAAATGCCCCTTGGAAGAGACATACAGGTCGCAGTAGCATAATAAGACAGTTTAAACGCCCCTTGGAAGAGACATGCAGGTCGCAGTAGCATAATAAGACAGTTTAAATGCCCCTTGGAAGAGATGTGCAGGTCACAGTAGCTTAATAAGATGGTTTAAATGCCCCTTGTAAGAGAGGTGGAGGTCGCAGTAGCTTAACAAGACAGTTTAAATGCCACTTGGAAGAAACATGCAGGTCGAAGCAGCTTAACAAGACTGTTTAAATGCCCCTAGGAAAAGAAGTGCAGGTCGCAGAGGCTTAACAAGACGGTTTACATGCCCCTTGGAAGAGACGTGCAGGTCGCAGTAGCTTAACAAGACGGTTTAAATGCCCCGTGGAAAAGTGGTGGAGGTTACAGTAGCTTAACAAGATGGTTTAAATGCCCCTTATAAGAGACGTGCAAGTTACAGTAGCTTAACAAGATGGTTTAAATGCCCCTTGGAAGAGATGCGCAGGTCGCAGTAGCTTAACAAGATGGTTTAAGTGCTCTTTGGAAGAGACATGCAGGTCGCAGCAGCTTAAAAAGACGGTTTAAATGCCCCTTGGAAGAGACGTGCAGGTCGCAGAGGCTTAACAAGATGGTTTAAATGCCCATTGGAAGAGACATGCAGGTCGCAGCAGCTTAACAAGACTGTTTAAATGCCCCTTGGAAGAGTCTTACAGGTCGCAGTAGCTTAACAAGACGGTTTAAATGTCCATTGGAAGAGACGTGCAGGTCGCAGTAGCTTAACAAGAGTGTTTAAATGCCCCTTATAATGGGCTTGCAGGTCGCATTAGCTTAACAAGACAGTTTAAATGCCCCTTGGAAAAGTGGTGGAGGTTACAGTAGCTTAACAAGACAGTTTAAATGCCCCTTGGAAGAGACGTGCAGGTCGCAGTAGTTTAAAAAGACTGTTTAAATGCGCCTTGGAAGAGACGGTCAGGTCGCAGTAGCTTAACAAGATGGTTTAAATGCCCCTTGGAATAGACAAACAGGTCGCAGTAGCTTAACAAGATGGTTTAAATGCCCCTTGGAAGAGAAGTGCAGGTCACAGTAGCTTATCAAGACAGTTTAAATGCCCCTTGAAAGAGACGTGCAGGTCGCAGTAGCTTAACAAGACAGTTTAAATGCCCCTTGGAATAGACATGCAGGTCACAGCAGCTTAACAAGACTGTTTAAATGCCCCTTGGAAGAGACATGCAGGTCGCAGCAGCTTAACAAGACTGTTTAAATGCCCCTTGGAAGAGACTTACAGGTCGCAGTAGCTTAACAAGACGGTTTAAATGTCCCTTGGAAGAGACGTGCAAGTCGCAGTAGCTTAACAAGACGGTTTAAATGCCCCATGGAGGAGACGTGCAGGTCGCAGTAGCTTAACAAGACGGTTTAAATGCCCCTTGGAAGAGACGTGCAGGTCACAGTAGCTTAACAAAACGGTTTAAATGCCCCTTGGAAGAGACATGCAGGTCGCAGTAGCTTAACAAGACTGTTGAAATGCCCCTTGGAAGAGACGTGCAGGTCGCAGTAGCTTAACAAGACAGTTTAAATGCCCCTTGGAAGAGACGTGCAGGTCGCAGTAGCTTAACAAGACGGTTTAAATGCCCCTTGGAAGAGACATGCAGGTCGCAGCAGCTTAACAAAACGGTTTAAATGCCCCTTGGAAGAGACGTGGAGGTCGCAGTAGCTTAACAAGACTGTTGAAATGCCCCTTGGAAGAGACATGCAGGTCGCAGTGGCTTAACAAAGCGTTTTAGATGCCCCTTGGAAGAGACGTGCAGGTTGCAGTAGCTTAACTAGACGGTTTAAATGCCCCTTGGAAAAGTGGTGGAGGTCGTAGTAGCTTAACAAGACAGTTTAAATGCCCCTTGGAAGAGACTTGCAGGTCGCAGTAGCTTAACAAGACGGTTTAAATGACACTTGGAAGAGACGTGCAGGTCGCAGTAGCTTAAGAAGACGGTGTAAATGCCCCTTGGAAGAGACGTGCAAGTCGCAGAAGCTAAACAAGACAGTTTAAATGCCCCTTGGAAGAGACGTGCAGGTCGCAGTAGCTTAACAAGATGGTTTAAATGCCCCTTGGAAGAGCGGTGGAGGTCGTAGTAGCTTAAGAAGACAGTTTAAATGCCCCTTGGAAGAGACATGCAGGTCGCAGTAGCTTAACAAGAGGGTTTAAATGCCCCTTGGAAGAGGCTTGCAGGTCGCAGTAGCTTACCAATACTATTTAAATGCCCCTTGGAAGAGACGTGCAGGTCGCAGTAGCTTAGCAAGACAGTTTAAATGTCCCTTGGAAGAGCGGTGAAGGTCGCAGTAGCTTAACAAGACAGTTTAAATGCCACTTGGAAGAGACGTGCAGGTCGCAGTAGCTTAACAAGACGGTTTAAATGCCCCTTGTAAGAGGCTTGCAGGTCGCAGTAGCTTACCAAGACGGTTTAAATGCCCCTTGGAAGAGGCTTGCAGGTCGCAGTAGCTTACCAAGACGGTTTAAATGCCCCTTTGAAGAGACGTGCAGGTCGCTGTAGCTTAACAAGACGGTTTAAATGCCCCTTGGAAGAGACGTGCAGGTCGCAGTAGCTTAACAAGACGGTTTAAATCCCCCTTGGAAGAGACGTGCAGGTCGCAGTAGTTAACAAGACGGTTTAAATGCCCCTTGGAAGAGACGAGCAGGTCGCAGTAGCTTAACAAGACGGTTTAAATGCCCCTTGGAAGAGACGTGCAGGTCGCAGTAGCTTAACAAGACGGTTTAAATCCCCCTTGGAAGAGACGTGCAGGTCGCAGTAGTTAACAAGACTGTTTAAATGCCCCTTGGAATAGGCTTGCAGGCCGCATTAGCTTACCAAGATGTTTTAAATGCCCCTTGGAAAAGTGGTGGAGGTTACAGTAGCTTAACAAGACGGTTTAAATGCCCCTTGGAAGAGACGTGCAAGTCACAGTAGCTTAAAAAGACGGTTTAAATGCCCCTTGGAAGAGACGTGCAGGTCGTAGTAGCTTAACAAGTCGGTTTAAATCCCCCTTGGAAGAGACATGCAGGTCGCAGTAGCTTAACAAGACGGTTTAAATGCCCCTTGGAAGAGACGTACAAGTCGCAGTAGCTTAATAAGACTTTTTAAATGCCCCTTGGAAGAGATGTGCAAGTCGCAGTTGCTTAATAAGACGGTTTAAATGCCCCTTGGAAGAGAGGTGGAGGTCGCAGTAGATAAACAAGACAGTTTAAATGCCCCTTGGAAGAGTCGTGCAGGTCGCAGTAGCTTAACAAGATGGTTTAAATACCAATTGGAAGAGACTTGCAGGTCGCAGTAGCTTAACAAGACGGTTTAAATGCCCCTTGGAAAAGTGGTGGAGGTTACAGTAGCTTAACAAGACGATTTAAATGCCCCTTGGAAGAGGCTTGCAGGTCGCAGTAGCTTACCAAGACTATTTAAATGTCCCTTGGAAGAGACGTGCAGGTCGCAGTAGCTTAATAAGACAGTTTAAATGCCCCTTGGAAGAGACGTGCAGGTCGCAGTAGCTTAACAAGACGGTATAAATGCCCGTTGGAAGAGGCTTGCAGGTCGCAGTAGCTTACCAAGACTATTTAAATGTCCCTTGGAAGAGACGTGCAGGTCGCAGTAGCTTAACAAGACGGTTTAAATGCCCCTTGGAAGAGCGGTGGAGGTTACAGTAGCTTAACAAGACGGTTTAAATGCCCCTTGGAAGAGAAATGCAGGTCGCAGCAGCTTAGCAAGACGGTTTAAATGCCCCTTGGAAGAGACGTGGAGGTCGCAGTAGCTTAACAAGACTGTTTAAATGTCCCTTGGAAGAGACATGCAGGTCGCAGTAGCTTAACAAAGCATTTTAAATGCCCCTTGGAAGAGACGTGCAGGTCGCAGTAGCTTAACAAGACGGTTTAAATGCCCCTTGGAAAAGTGGTGGAGGTTACAGTAGCTTAAGAAGACGGTTTAAATGCCCCTTGGAATAGGCTTGCAGGTCGCAGAAGCTTAACAAGACGGTTTGAATGCCACTTGGAAGAGACGTGCAGGTCGCAGTAGCTTACCAAGACAGTTTAAATGCCCCTTGGAAGAGACATACAGGTCGCAGTAGCATAATAAGACAGTTTAAACGCCCCTTGGAAGAGACATGCAGGTCGCAGTAGCATAATAAGACAGTTTAAATGCCCCTTGGAAGAGATGTGCAGGTCGCAGTAGCTTAATAAGATGGTTTAAATGCCCCTTGTAAGAGAGGTGGAGGTCGCAGTAGCTTAACAAGACAGTTTAAATGCCACTTGGAAGAAACATGCAGGTCGAAGCAGCTTAACAAGACTGTTTAAATGCCCCTAGGAAAAGACGTGCAGGTCGCAGAGGCTTAACAAGACGGTTTACATGCCCCTTGGAAGAGACGTGCAGGTCGCAGTAGCTTAACAAGACGGTTTAAATGCCCCGTGGAAAAGTGGTGGAGGTTACAGTAGCTTAACAAGATGGTTTAAATGCCCCTTATAAGAGACGTGCAAGTTACAGTAGCTTAACAAGACGATTTAAATGCCCCTTGGAAGAGGCTTGCAGGTCGCAGTAGCTTACCAAGACTATTTAAATGTCCCTTGGAAGAGACGTGCAGGTCGCAGTAGCTTAATAAGACGGTTTAAATGCCCCTTGGAAGAGACGTGCAGGTCGCAGTAGCTTAACAAGATGGTTTAAATGCCCATTGGAAGAGCGGTGGAGGTCGCAGTAGCTTAACAAGACAGTTTAAATGCCCCTTGGAAGAGACGTGCAAGTCGCAGTTGCTTAACAGGACGGTATAAATGCCCGTTGGAAGAGGCTTGCAGGTCGCAGTAGCTTACCAAGACTATTTAAATGTCCCTTGGAAGAGACGTGCAGGTCGCAGTAGCCTAACAAGACGGTTTAAATGCCCCTTGGAAGAGCGGTGGAGGTTACAGTAGCTTAACAAGACGGTTTAAATGCCCCTTGGAAGAGAAATGCAGGTCGCAGCAGCTTAGCAAGACGGTTTAAATGCCCCTTGGAAGAGACGTGGAGGTCGCAGTAGCTTAACAAGACTGTTTAAATGTCCCTTGGAAGAGACATGCAGGTCGCAGTAGCTTAACAAAGCATTTTAAATGCCCCTTGGAAGAGACGTGCAGGTCGCAGTAGCTTAAAAAGATGGTTTAAATGCCCCTTGGAAAAGTGGTGGAGGTTACAGTAGCTTAAGAAGACGGTTTAAATGCCCCTTGGAATAGGCTTGCAGGTCGCAGAAGCTTAACAAGACGGTTTGAATGCCACTTGGAAGAGACGTGCAGGTCGCAGTAGCTTACCAAGACAGTTTAAATGCCCCTTGGAAGAGACATACAGGTCGCAGTAGCATAATAAGACAGTTTAAACGCCCCTTGGAAGAGACATGCAGGTCGCAGTAGCATAATAAGACAGTTTAAATGCCCCTTGTAAGAGATGTGCAGGTCGCAGTAGCTTAATAAGATGGTTTAAATGCCCCTTGTAAGAGAGGTGGAGGTCGCAGTAGCTTAACAAGACAGTTTAAATGCCACTTGGAAGAAACATGCAGGTCGAAGCAGCTTAACAAGACTGTTTAAATGCCCCTAGGAAAAGACGTGCAGGTCGCAGAGGCTTAACAAGACGGTTTACATGCCCCTTGGAAGAGACGTGCAGGTCGCAGTAGCTTAACAAGAAGGTTTAAATGCCCCGTGGAAAAGTGGTGGAGGTTACAGTAGCTTAACAAGACGGTTTAAATGCCCCTTGGAAGAGATGCGCAGGTCGCAGTAGCTTAACAAGATGGTTTAGTGCTCTTTGGAAGAGACATGCAGGTCGCAGCAGCTTAAAAAGACGGTTTAAATGCCCCTTGGAAGAGACGTGCAGGTCGCAGAGGCTTAACAAGATGGTTTAAATGCCCATTGGAAGAGACATGCAGGTCGCAGCAGCTTAACAAGACTGTTTAAATGCCCCTTGGAAGAGTCTTACAGGTCGCAGTAGCTTAACAAGACGGTTTAAATGTCCATTGGAAGAGACGTGCAAGTCGCAGTAGCTTAACAAGACGGTTTAAATGCCCCATGGAGGAGACGTGCAGGTCGCAGTAGCTTAACAAGACGGTTTAAATGCCCCTTGGAAGAGACGTGCAGGTCACAGTAGCTTAACAAAACGGTTTAAATGCCCCTTGGAAGAGACATGCAGGTCGCAGTAGCTTAACAAGACTGTTGAAATGCCCCTTGGAAGAGACGTGCAGGTCGCAGTAGCTTAACAAGACAGTTTAAATGCCCCTTGGAAGAGACGTGCAGGTCGCAGTAGCTTAACAAGACGGTTTAAATCCCCCTTGGAAGAGACATGCAGGTCGCAGCAGCTTAACAAGACTGTTGAAATGCCCCTTGGAAGAGACGTGCAGGTCGCAGTAGCTTAACAAGACAGTTTAAATGCCCCTTGGAAGAGACGTGCAGGTCGTAGTAGCTTAACAAGTCGGTTTAAATCCCCCTTGGAAGAGACATGCAGGTCGCAGTAGCTTAACAAGACGGTTTAAATGCCCCTTGGAAGAGACGTACAAGTCGCAGTAGCTTAATAAGACTTTTTAAATGCCCCTTGGAAGAGATGTGCAAGTCGCAGTTGCTTAATAAGACGGTTTAAATGCCCCTTGGAAGAGAGGTGGAGGTCGCAGAAGATAAACAAGACAGTTTAAATGCCCCTTGGAAGAGTCGTGCAGGTCGCAGTAGCTTAACAAGATGGTTTAAATACCAATTGGAAGAGACTTGCAGGTCGCAGTAGCTTAACAAGACGGTTTAAATGCCCCTTGGAAAAGTGGTGGAGGTTACAGTAGCTTAACAAGACGATTTAAATGCCCCTTGGAAGAGGCTTGCAGGTCGCAGTAGCTTACCAAGACTATTTAAATGTCCCTTGGAAGAGACGTGCAGGTCGCAGTAGCTTAATAAGACAGTTTAAATGCCCCTTGGAAGAGACGTGCAGGTCGCAGTAGCTTAACAAGACGGTATAAATGCCCGTTGGAAGAGGCTTGCAGGTCGCAGTAGCTTACCAAGACTATTTAAATGTCCCTTGGAATAGACGTGCAGGTCGCAGTAGCTTAACAAGACGGTTTAAATGCCCCTTGGAAGAGCGGTGGAGGTTACAGTAGCTTAACAAGACGGTTTAAATGCCCCTTGGAAGAGAAATGCAGGTCGCAGCAGCTTAGCAAGACGGTTTAAATGCCCCTTGGAAGAGACGTGGAGGTCGCAGTAGCTTAACAAGACTGTTTAAATGTCCCTTGGAAGAGACATGCAGGTCGCAGTAGCTTAACAAAGCATTTTAAATGCCCCTTGGAAGAGACGTGCAGGTCGCAGTAGCTTAACAAGACGGTTTAAATGCCCCTTGGAAAAGTGGTGGAGGTTACAGTAGCTTAAGAAGACGGTTTAAATGCCCCTTGGAATAGGCTTGCAGGTCGCAGAAGCTTAACAAGACGGTTTGAATGCCACTTGGAAGAGACGTGCAGGTCGCAGTAGCTTACCAAGACAGTTTAAATGCCCCTTGGAAGAGACATACAGGTCGCAGTAGCATAATAAGACAGTTTAAACGCCCCTTGGAAGAGACATGCAGGTCACAGTAGCATAATAAGACAGTTTAAATGCCCCTTGGAAGAGACGTGGAGGTCGCAGTAGCTTAACAAGACTGTTTCAATGCCCCTTGGAAGAGACACGCAGGTCGCAGCAGCTTAACAAGACGGTTTAAATGCCCCTTGGAAGAGACATGCAGGTCGCAGTAGCTTAACAAAGCGTTTTAAATGCCCCTTCGAAGAGACTTGCAGGTCACAGTAGCTTAACAAGACGGTTTAAATGCCCCTAGGAAAAGTGGAGGAGGATACAGTAGCTTAAAAAGACGGTTTAAATGCCCCTTGGAAGAGACGTGCAAGTCGCAGTAGCTTAACAAGACAGTTTAAATGCGCCTTAGAAGAGACGTGCAGGTCACAGAAGCTTAACAAGACAGTTTAAATGCCCCTTGGAAGTGCGGTGGAGGTCGCAGTAGCTTAACAAGACGGTTTAAATGCCCCTTTTAAGAAACATGCAGGTCGCAGCAGCTTAACAAGACGGTTTAAATGCCCCTTGGAAGAGCGGTGGAGGTTGCAGTAGCTTAACAAGACAGTTTAAATGCCCCTTGGAAGAGACGTGATGGTCGCAGTAGCTTAACAAGACGGTTTAAATGCCCCTTGGAAGTGGGGTGGAGGTCGCAGTAGCTTAACAAGACGGTTTAAATACCCCTTTTAAGAAACATGCAGGTCGCAGCAGCTTAACAAGACGGTTTAAATGCCCTTTGGAAGAGACGTGCAGGTCGCAGTAGCTTAACAAGACGGTTTAAATGCCCCTTGGAAAAGTGGTGGAGGTTACAGTAGATTAACAAGACGATTTAAATGCCCCTTGGAAGAGACGTGAAAGTCGCAGTAGCTTAACAAGACTGTTTAAATGCCCCTTAGAAGAGACGTGCAGGTCGCAGATGCTTAACAAGACAGTTTAAATGCCCCTTGGAAGAGACGTGCAGGTCGCAGTAGCTTAACAAGATGGTTTAAATGCCCCTTGGAAGTGCGGTGGAGGTCGCTGTAGCTTAACAAGACAGTTTAAATGCCCCTTGGAAGAGACATGCAGGCCGCAGCAGCTTAACAAGACCGTTTAAATGCCCCTTGGAAGAGACGTGCAGGTCGCAGTAGCTTAACAAGACGGTTTAAATGCACCTTGGAAAAGACATGCAGGTCGCAGTAGCTTAACAAAGCGTTTTAAATGCCCCTTGGAAGAGACGTGCAGGTCGCAGTAGTTTAACAAGACGGTTTAAATGCCCCTTGGAAAAGTGGTGGAGGTTACAGTAGCTTAACAAGACGATTTAAATGCCCCTTGGAAGAAGCTTGCAGGTCGCAATAGCTTACCAAGACTATTTAAATGTCACTTGGAAGAGACGTGCAGGTCGCAGTAGCTTAATAAGACAGTTTAAATGCCCCTTGGAAGAGACGTGCAGGTCGCAGTAGCTTAACAAGATGGTTTAAATTCCCATTGGAAGAGCGGTGGAGGTCGCAGTAGCTTAACAAGACAGTTTAAATGCCCCTTGGAAGAGACGTGCAGGTCGCAGTAGCTTAACAAGACGGTATAAATGCCCGTTGGAAGAGACTTGCAGGTCGCAGTAGCTTACCAAGACTAATTAAATGTCCCTTGGAAGAGACGTGCAGGTCGCAGTAGCTTAACAAGACGGTTTAAATGCCCCTTGGAAGAGCGGTGGAGGTTACAGTAGCTTAACAAGACGGTTTAAATGCCCCTTGGAAGAGAAATGCAGGTCGCAGCAGCTTAGCAAGACGGTTTAAATGCCCCTTGGAAGAGACGTGGAGGTCGCAGTAGCTTAACAAGACTGTTTAAATGTCCCTTGGAAGAGACATGCAGGTCGCAGTAGCTTAACAAAGCATTTTAAATGCCCCTTGGAAGAGACGTGCAGGTCGCAGTAGCTTAACAAGACGGTTTAAATGCCCCTTGGAAAAGTGGTGGAGGTTACAGTAGCTTAAGAAGACGGTTTAAATGCCCCTTGGAATAGGCTTGCAGGTCGCAGAAGCTTAACAAGACGGTTTGAATGCCACTTGGAAGAGACGTGCAGGTCGCAGTAGCTTACCAAGACAGTTTAAATGCCCCTTGGAAGAGACATACAGGTCGCAGTAGCATAATAAGACAGTTTAAACGCCCCTTGGAAGAGACATGCAGGTCGCAGTAGCATAATAAGACAGTTTAAATGCCCCTTGGAAGAGATGTGCAGGTCGCAGTAGCTTAATAAGATGGTTTAAATGCCCCTTGTAAGAGAGGTGGAGGTCGCAGTAGCTTAACAAGACAGTTTAAATGCCACTTGGAAGAAACATGCAGGTCGAAGCAGCTTAACAAGACTGTTTAAATGCCCCTAGGAAAAGACGTGCAGGTCGCAGAGGCTTAACAAGACGGTTTACATGCCCCTTGGAAGAGACGTGCAGGTCGCAGTAGCTTAACAAGACGGTTTAAATGCCCCGTGGAAAAGTGGTGGAGGTTACAGTAGCTTAACAAGATGGTTTAAATGCCCCTTATAAGAGACGTGCAAGTTACAGTAGCTTAACAAGACGGTTTAAATGCGCCTTGGAAGAGATGCGCAGGTCGCAGTAGCTTAACAAGATGGTTTAAGTGCTCTTTGGAAGAGACATGCAGGTCGCAGCAGCTTAAAAAGACGGTTTAAATGCCCCTTGGAAGAGACGTGCAGGTCGCAGAGGCTTAACAAGATGGTTTAAATGCCCATTGGAAGAGACATGCAGGTCGCAGCAGCTTAACAAGACTGTTTAAATGCCCCTTGGAAGAGTCTTACAGGTCGCAGTAGCTTAACAAGACGGTTTAAATGTCCATTGGAAGAGACGTGCAAGTCGCAGTAGCTTAACAAGACGGTTTAAATGCCCCATGGAGGAGACGTGCAGGTCGCAGTAGCTTAACAAGACGGTTTAAATGCCCCTTGGAAGAGACGTGCAGGTCACAGTAGCTTAACAAAACGGTTTAAATGCCCCTTGGAAGAGACATGCAGGTCGCAGTAGCTTAACAAGACTGTTGAAATGCCCCTTGGAAGAGACGTGCAGGTCGCAGTAGCTTAACAAGACAGTTTAAATGCCCCTTGGAAGAGACGTGCAGGTCGCAGTAGCTTAACAAGACGGTTTAAATGCCCCTTGGAAGAGACATGCAGGTCGCAGCAGCTTAACAAAACGGTTTAAATGCCCCTTGGAAGAGACGTGGAGGTCGCAGTAGCTTAACAAGACTGTTGAAATGCCCCTTGGAAGAGACATGCAGGACGCAGTAGCTTAACAAAGCGTTTTAAATGCCCCTTGGAAGAGACGTGCAGGTTGCAGTAGCTTAACAAGACGGTTTAAATGCCCCTTGGAAAAGTGGTAGAGGTCGTAGTAGCTTAACAAGACAGTTTAAATGCCCCTTGGAAGAGACGTGCAGGTCGCAGTAGCTTAAGAAGACGGTGTAAATGCCCCATGGAAGAGACGTGCAAGTCGCAGAAGCTAAACAAGACAGTTTAAATGCCCCTTGGAAGAGACGTGCAGGTCGCAGTAGCTTAACAAGATGGTTTAAATGCCCCTTGGAAGAGCGGTGGAGGTCGTAGTAGCTTAAGAAGACAGTTTAAATGCCCCTTGGAAGAGACATGCAGGTCGCAGTAGCTTAACAAGAGGGTTTAAATGCCCCTTGGAAGAGGCTTGCAGGTCGCAGTAGCTTACCAAGACGATTTAAATGCCCCTTGGAAGAGACGTGCAGGTCACAGTAGCTTAGCAAGGCAGTTTAAATGTCCCTTGGAAGAGCGGTGGAGGTCGCAGTAGCTTAACAAGACAGTTTAAATGCCACTTGGAAGAGACGTGCAGGTCGCAGTAGCTTAACAAGACGGTTTAAATGCCCCTTGGAAGAGGCTTGCAGGTCGCAGTAGCTTACCAAGACGGTTTAAATGCCCCTTTGAAGACACGTGCAGGTCGCAGTAGCTTAACAAGACGGTTTAAATCCCCCTTGGAAGAGACGTGCAGGTCGCAGTAGCTTAACAAGAGGGTTTAAATGCCCCTTATAATGGGCTTGCAGGTCGCATTAGCTTAACAAGACAGTTTAAATGCCCCTTGGAAAAGTGGTGGAGGTTACAGTAGCTTAACAAGACAGTTTAAATGCCCCTTGGAAGAGACGTGCAGGTCGCAGTAGTTTAAAAAGACTGTTTAAATGCGCCTTGGAAGAGACGGTCAGGTTGCAGTAGCTTAACAAGATGGTTTAAATGCCCCTTGGAATAGACAAACAGGTCGCAGTAGCTTAACAAGATGGTTTAAATGCCCCTTGGAAGAGACGTGCAGGTCACAGTAGCTTATCAAGACAGTTTAAATGCCCCTTGAAAGAGACGTGCAGGTCGCAGTAGCTTAACAAGACAGTTTAAATGCCCCTTGGAATAGACATGCAGGTCACAGCAGCTTAACAAGACTGTTTAAATGCCCCTTGGAAGAGACATGCAGGTCGCAGCAGCTTAACAAGACTGTTTAAATGCCCCTTGGAAGAGACTTACAGGTCGCAGTAGCTTAACAAGACGGTTTAAATGTCCCTTGGAAGAGACGTGCAAGTCGCAGTAGCTTAACAAGACGGTTTAAATGCCCCATGGAGGAGACGTGCAGGTCGCAGTAGCTTAACAAGACGGTTTAAATGCCCCTTGGAAGAGACGTGCAGGTCACAGTAGCTTAACAAAACGGTTTAAATGCCCCTTGGAAGAGACATGCAGGTCGCAGTAGCTTAACAAGACTGTTGAAATGCCCCTTGGAAGAGACGTGCAGGTCGCAGTAGCTTAACAAGACAGTTTAAATGCCCCTTGGAAGAGACGTGCAGGTCGCAGTAGCTTAACAAGACGGTTTAAATGCCCCTTGGAAGAGACATGCAGGTCGCAGCAGCTTAACAAAACAGTTTAAATGCCCCTTGGAAGAGACGTGGAGGTCGCAGTAGCTTAACAAGACTGTTGAAATGCCCCTTGGAAGAGACATGCAGGTCGCAGTGGCTTAACAAAGCGTTTTAAATGCCCCTTGGAAGAGACGTGCAGGTTGCAGTAGCTTAACTAGACGGTTTAAATGCCCCTTGGAAAAGTGGTGGAGGTCGTAGTAGCTTAACAAGACAGTTTAAATGCCCCTTGGAAGAGACTTGCAGGTCGCAGTAGCTTAACAAGACGGTTTAAATGACACTTGGAAGAGACGTGCAGGTCGCAGTAGCTTAAGAAGACGGTGTAAATGCCCCTTGGAAGAGACGTGCAAGTCGCAGAAGCTAAACAAGACAGTTTAAATGCCCCTTGGAAGAGACGTGCAGGTCGCAGTAGCTTAACAAGATGGTTTAAATGCCCCTTGGAAGAGCGGTGGAGGTCATAGTAGCTTAAGAAGACAGTTTAAATGCCCCTTGGAAGAGACATGCAGGTCGCAGTAGCTTAACAAGAGGGTTTAAATGCCCCTTGGAAGAGGCTTGCAGGTCGCAGTAGCTTACCAATACTATTTAAATGCCCCTTGGAAGAGACGTGCAGGTCGCAGTAGCTTAGCAAGACAGTTTAAATGTCCCTTGGAAGAGCGGTGGAGGTCGCAGTAGCTTAACAAGACAGTTTAAATGCCACTTGGAAGAGACGTGCAGGTCGCAGTAGCTTAACAAGACGGTTTAAATGCCCCTTGGAAGAGGCTTGCAGGTCGCAGTAGCTTACCAAGACGGTTTAAATGCCCCTTGGAAGAGGCTTGCAGGTCGCAGTAGCTTACCAAGACGGTTTAAATGCCCCTTTGAAGAGACGTGCAGGTCGCTGTAGCTTAACAAGACGGTTTAAATGCCCCTTGGAAGAGGCTTGCAGGTCGCAATAGCATACCAAGATGTTTTAAATGCCCCTTGGAAAAGTGGTGGAGGTTACAGTAGCTTAACAAGACGGTTTAAATGCCCCTTGGAAGAGACGTGCAAGTCACAGTAGCTTAAAAAGACGGTTTAAATGCCCCTTGGAAGAGACGTGTAGGTCGTAGTAGCTTAACAAGTCGGTTTAAATCCCCCTTGGAAGAGACATGCAGGTCGCAGTAGCTTAACAAGACGGTTTAAATGCCCCTTGGAAGAGACGTACAAGTCGCAGTAGCTTAATAAGACTTTTTAAATGCCCCTTGGAAGAGATGTGCAAGTCGCAGTTGCTTAATAAGACGGTTTAAATGCCCCTTGGAAGAGAGGTGGAGGTCGCAGTAGATAAACAAGACAGTTTAAATGCCCCTTGGAAGAGTCGTGCAGGTCGCAGTAGCTTAACAAGATGGTTTAAATACCAATTGGAAGAGACTTGCGGGTCGCAGTAGCTTAACAAGACAGTTTAAATGCCCCTTGGAAGTGCGGAGGAGGTCGCAGCAGCTTAACAAGACTGTTTCAATGCCCCTTGGAAGAGACACGCAGGTCGCAGCAGCTTAACAAGACGGTTTAAATGCCCCTTGGAAGAGACATGCAGGTCGCAGTAGCTTAACAAAGCGTTTTAAATGCCCCTTCGAAGAGACTTGCAGGTCACAGTAGCTTAACAAGACGGTTTAAATGCCCCTAGGAAAAGTGGAGGAGGATACAGTAGCTTAAAAAGACGGTTTAAATGCCCCTTGGAAGAGACGTGCAAGTCGCAGTAGCTTAACAAGACAGTTTAAATGCGCCTTAGAAGAGACGTGCCGGTCACAGAAGCTTAACAAGACAGTTTAAATGCCCCTTGGAAGTGCGGTGGAGGTCGCAGTAGCTTAACAAGACGGTTTAAATGCCCCTTTTAAGAAACATGCAGGTCGCAGCAGCTTAACAAGACGGTTTAAATGCCCCTTGGAAGAGCGGTGGAGGTTGCAGTTGCTTAACAAGACAGTTTAAATGCCCCTTGGAAGAGACGTGATGGTCGCAGTAGCTTAACAAGACGGTTTAAATGCCCCTTGGAAGTGCGGTGGAGGTCGCAGTAGCTTAACAAGATGGTTTAAATACCCCTTTTAAGAAACATGCAGGTCGCAGCAGCTTAACAAGACGGTTTAAATGCCCTTTGGAAGAGACGTGCAGGTCGCAGTAGCTTAACAAGACGGTTTAAATGCCCCTTGGAAAAGTGGTGGAGGTTACAGTAGATTAACAAGACGATTTAAATGCCCCTTGGAAGAGACGTGAAAGTCGCAGTAGCTTAACAAGACTGTTTAAATGCCCCTTAGAAGAGACGTGCAGGTCGCAGATGCTTAACAAGACAGTTTAAATGCCCCTTGGAAGAGACGTGCAGGTCGCAGTAGCTTAACAAGATGGTTTAAATGCCCCTTGGAAGTGCGGTGGAGGTCGCTGTAGCTTAACAAGACAGTTTAAATGCCCCTTGGAAGAGACATGCAGGCCGCAGCAGCTTAACAAGACCGTTTAAATGCCCCTTGGAAGAGACGTGCAGGTCGCAGTAGCTTAACAAGACGGTTTAAATGCACCTTGGAAAAGACATGCAGGTCGCAGTAGCTTAACAAAGCGTTTTAAATGCCCCTTGGAAGAGACGTGCAGGTCGCAGTAGTTTAACAAGACGGTTTAAATGCCCCTTGGAAAAGTGGTGGAGGTTACAGTAGCTTAACAAGACGATTTAAATGCCCCTTGGAAGAAGCTTGCAGGTCGCAATAGCTTACCAAGACTATTTAAATGTCCCTTGGAAGAGACGTGCAGGTCGCAGTAGCTTAACAAGACGGTTTAAATGCCCCTTGGAAGAGCGGTGGAGGTTACAGTAGCTTAACAAGACGGTTTAAATGCCCCTTGGAAGAGAAATGCAGGTCGCAGCAGCTTAGCAAGACGGTTTAAATGCCCCTTGGAAGAGACGTGGAGGTCGCAGTAGCTTAACAAGACTGTTTAAATGTCCCTTGGAAGAGACATGCAGGTCGCAGTAGCTTAACAAAGCATTTTAAATGCCCCTTGGAAGAGACGTGCAGGTTGCAGTAGCTTAACAAGACGATTTAAATGCCCCTTGGAAAAGTGGTGGAGGTTACAGTAGCTTAAGAAGACGGTTTAAATACCCCTTGGAATAGGCTTGCAGGTCGCAGAAGCTTAACAAGACGGTTTGAATGCCACTTGGAAGAGACGTGCAGGTCGCAGTAGCTTACCAAGACAGTTTAAATGCCCCTTGGAAGAGACATGCAGGTCGCAGTAGCATAATAAGACAGTTTAAACGCCCCTTGGAAGAGACATGCAGGTCGCAGAAGCATAATAAGACAGTTTAAATGCCCCTTGGAAGAGATGTGCAGGTCGCAGTAGCTTAATAAGATGGTTTAAATGCCCCTTGTAAGAGAGGTGGAGGTCGCAGTAGCTTAACAAGACAGTTTAAATGCCACTTGGAAGAAACATGCAGGTCGAAGCAGCTTAACAAGACTGTTTAAATGCCCCTAGGAAAAGACGTGCAGGTCGCAGAGGCTTAACAAGACGGTTTACATGCCCCTTGGAAGAGACGTGCAGGTCGCAGTAGCTTAACAAGACGGTTTAAATGCCCCGTGGAAAAGTGGTGGAGGTTACAGTAGCTTAACAAGATGGTTTAAATGCCCCTTATAAGAGACGTGCAAGTTACAGTAGCTTAACAAGACGGTTTAAATGCCCCTTGGAAGAGATGCGCAGGTCGCAGTAGCTTAACAAGATGGTTTAAGTGCTCTTTGGAAGAGACATGCAGGTCGCAGCAGCTTAAAAAGACGGTTTAAATGCCCCTTGGAAGAGACGTGCAGGTCGCAGGGGCTTAACAGGATGGTTTAAATGCCCATTGGAAGAGCGGTGCATGTCGCAGTAGCTTAACAAGATGGTTTAAATGCCCCTTTGAAGAGCGGTGGAGGTCGCAGTAGCTTAACAAGACAGTTTAAATGCCCCTTGGAAGAGACATGGAGGTCGCAATAGCTTAACAATATTGTTTAAATGCCCCTTGGAAGAGACGTGGAGGTCGCAGTAGCTTAGCAAGATGGTTTAAATGCCCCTTGAAAGAGGCTTGCAGGTCGCAGTAGCTTACCAAGACAGTTTAAATGCCCCTTGGAAGAGACGTGCAGGTCGCAGTAGCTTAACAATATTGTTTAAATGCCCCTTGGAAGAGACGTGGAGGTCGCAGTAGCTTAGCAAGATGGTTTAAATGCCCCTTGGAAGAGACATGCAGTTCGCAGCAGCTTAAAAAGATGGTTTAAATGCCCCTTGGAAGAGACGTGCAGGCCGCAGTGGCTTAACAAGACGGTTTAAATGCCCCCTGGAAGAGACATGCAGGTCGCAGTAGCTTAACAAGATGGTTTAAATGCCCCTTGTAAAAGTGGTCGTGGTTACAGTAGCTTAAAAGACAGTTTAAATGCCCCTTGGAAGAGACGAGCAGGTCACAGTAGCTTAGCAAGATGGTTTAAATGGCCCTTGGAAGAGACGTGCAGGTCGCAGTAGCTTAACATGACGGTTTAAATCCCCCTTGGAAGAGACGTGCAGGTCGCAGTAGCTTAACAAGACGGTTTAAATGCCCCTTGGAAGAGCGGTGGAGGTCGCAGTAGCTTAACAACACAGTTTCAATGCCCCTTGAAAGAGACGTGCAGGTCGCGGTAGCTTAACAAGACGGTTTAAATGCCCCTTGGAAGTGCGGTGGAGGTCGCAGTAGCTTAACAAGACGGTTTAAATGCCCCTTGGAAGAGACATGCAGGTCGCAGCAGCTTAACAAGATGGTTTAAATCCCCTTGGAAGAGACGTGCAGGTAGCAGTGGCTTAACAAGACGGTTTAAAGGCCCCTTGGAAGAGACGCGCAGGTCGCAGTAGATTAACAAGACGGTTTAAATGCCCCTTGGAAGAGACGTGCAGTTCGCAGTAGCTTAACAAGACAGTTTAAATGCCCTTTGGAAAAGTGGTGGAGGTTACAGTAGCTTAACAAGAAAGTTTAAATGCTCCCTTGGAAGAGACATGCAAGTCGCAGTAGCTTAAAAAGACGGTTTAAATGCGCCTTGGAAGAGACGTGCAGGTCGCAGTAGCTTAACAAGACGGTTTAAATGCCCCTTGGAATAGACGAGCAGGTCGCAGTAGCTTAACAAGATGGTTTAAATGCCCCTTGGAAGAGACGTGCAGGTCGCAGCAGCTTAACAAGAGGGTTTAAATGCCCCTTGGAATAGGCTTGCAGGTCGCAGAAGCTTAACAAGACGGTTTGAATACCACTTGGAAGAGACGTGCAGGTCGCAGTAGCTTACCAAGACAGTTTAAATGCCCCTTGGAAGAGACGTGCAGGTCGCAGTAGCATAATAAGACAGTTTAAACGCCCCTTGGTAGAGACATGCAGGTCGCAGTAGCATAATAAGACAGTTTAAATGCCCCTTGGAAGAGATGTGCAGGTCGCAGTAGCTTAATAAGATGGTTTAAATGCCCCTTGTAAGAGAGGTGGAGGTCGCAGTAGCTTAACAGGACAGTGTAAATGCCCCTTGGAAGAGACGTGCAGGTCGCAGTAGCTTAAAAAGACGGTTTAAATGCCACTTGGAAGAGACGTGCAGGTCGCAGTAGCTTAACAAGACGGTTTAAATGCCCCTTGGAAGAGCGGTGGAGGTCGCAGTAGCTTAACAAGACAGTTTACATGCCCCTTGAAAGTTACGTGCAGGTCGCAGTAGCTTAACAAGACGGTTCAAATGCCTATTGGAAGAGTGTTGGAGGTCGCAGGAGCTTAACAAGAGAGTTTAAATGCCCCTTGGATGAGAAATGCAGGTCGCAGTAGCTTAATAAGACGGTTTAAATACCCCTTGGAAGAGAGGTGGAGGTCGCAGTGGCTTAGCAAGACAGTTTAAATGCCCCTTGGAAGAGACGTGCAGGTCGCAGTAGCTTAACAAGACGGTTTAAATGCCCCTTGGAAGAGACGTGCAGGTCGCAGTAGCTAAACAAGACGGTTTAAATGCCCCTTGGAAGAGCGGTGGAGGTCGCAGTAGCTTAACAAGATAGTTTAAATGCCCCTTGAAAGAGACGTGCAGGTCGCAGCAGCTTAACAAGACGGTTTAAATGCCCCTTGGAAGTGCGGTGGAGGTCGCAGTAGCTTAACAAGATGGTTTAAATGCCCCTAGGAAGAGACATGCAGGTCGCAGTAGCTTAACAAAGCGTTTTAAAAGCCCCTTGGTAGTGCGGTGGAGGTCGCAGTAGCTTAACAAGACGGTTTAAATGCCCCTTGGAAAAGTGGTGGAGGTTACAGTAGCTTAAGAAGATGGTTTAAATGCCCCTTGGAAGAGACGTGCAAGTCGCAGTAGCTTAACAAGAATGTTTAAATGCCCCTTAGAAGAGACGTGCAGGTTGCAGAAGCTAAACAAGACAGTTTAAATGCCCCTTGGAAGAGACATGCAGGTCGCAGTAGCTTAACAAGATGGTTTAAATGCCCCTTGGAAGAGCGGTGGAGGTCGCAGTAGCTTAAGAAGACAGTTTAAATGCCCCTTGGAAGAGACATGCAGGTCACAGTAGCTTAACAAGAGGGTTTAAATGCCCATTGGAAGAGGCTTGCAGGTCGCAGTAGCTTACCAAGACGATTTAAATGCCCCTTGGAAGAGACGTGCAGGTCGCAGTAGCTTAACAAGACAGTTTAAATGCCCCTTGAAAGAGCGGTGGGATCGCAGTAGCTTAACAAGACAGTTTAAATGCCACTTGGAAGAAACATGCATGTCGAAGCAGCTTAACAAGACGGTTTAAATGCCCCTTGGAAGATACATGCAGGTCGCAGTAGCTTAACAAGACGGTTTAAATGCACCTTGGAAGAGACGTGCAGGTCGCACTAGCTTAACAAGACAGTTTAAATGCCACTTGGAAGAAACATGCATGTCGAAGCAGCTTAACAAGACTGTTTAAATGCCCCTAGGAAAAGACGTGCAGGTCGCAGGAGCTTAAAAAGAAGGTTTAAATGCGCCTTGGAATAGACATGCAGGTCGCAGTAGCTTAACAAGACAGTTTAAATGCCCCTTGGAAGTGCGGTGGAGGTCGCAGTAGCTTAACAAGATGATTTAAATGCCCCTTGGAAGAGACATGCAGGTCACAGCAGCTTAACAAGACGGTTTAAATGCCCCTTGGAAGAGACGTGGAGGTCGCAGTAGCTTAACAAGACGGTTTAAATGCCCCTTGGAAGAGACATGCAGGTCGCAGTAGCTTAACAAAGCGTTTTCAAAGCCCCTTGGTAGTGCGGTGGAGGTCGCAGTAGCTTAACAAGACGGTTTAAATGCCCCTTGGAAAAGTGGTGGAGGTTACAGTAGCTTAAGAAGATGGTTTAAATGCACCTTGGAAGAGACGTGCAAGTCGCAGTAGCTTAACAAGACTGTTTAAATGCCCCTTAGAAGAGACGTGCAGTTAGCAGTAGCTTAACAAGACGGTTTAAATCCCCCTTGGAAGAGACATGCAGGTCACAGGATCTTAACAAGAGGGTTTAAATGCCCATTAGAGTAGGCTTGCAGATCGCAGTAGCTTAACAAGACAGTTTAAATGCCCCTTGGAAGAGACATGCTGGTCGCAGTAGCTTAAAAAGACGGTTTAAATGCGCCTTGGAAGAGACGTGCAGGTCGCAGTAGCTTAACAAGATGGTTTAAATGGCCCTTGGAAGAGACGTGCAGGTCGCAGTACCTTAACAAGACGGTTTAAATGCCCCTTGGAAGAGACGTGCAGGTTGAAGTAACTTAATAAGACGGTTTAAATGCCTCTTGGAAGAGATGTTCATGTCGCAGTAGCTTAATAAGATGTTTTAAATGCCCCTTGGAAGAGAGGTGGAGGTTGCAGTAGCTTAACAAGACAGTTTAAATGCCCCTTGGAAGAGACGTGCAGGTTGCAGTAGCTTAATAAGACGGTTTAAATGCCGCTGGGAAGAGCGGTGGAGGTCGCAGTAGCTTAACAAGACGGTTTAAATGCCCCTTGAAAGAGACGTGCAGGTCGCAGTAGCTTAACAAGACGGTTTAAATGCCCCATGGACGTGCGGTGGAGGTCGCAGTAGCTTAACAAGACGGTTTAAATGCCCCTTGGAAGAGACATTCAGGTCGCAGCAGCTTAACAAGATGGTTTAAATCCCCTTGGAAGAGACATGCAGGTAGCAGTGGCTTAACAAGACGGTTTCATTGCCCCTTGGAAGAGACATGCAGGTCGCAGTAGCTTAAAACGACGGTTTAAATGCCCCATGGAAGAGACGTGCAGGTCGCAGTAGCTTAACAAGACAGTTTAAATGCCCCTTGGAAAAGTGGTGGAGGTTACAGTAGCTTAACAAGAAAGTTTAAATGCCCCTTGGAAGAGACATGCAAGTCGCAGTAGCTTAAATAGACGGTTTAAATGCGCCTTGGAAGAGACGTGCAGGTCGCAGTAGCTTAACAAGACGGTTAAAATGCCCCTTGGAATAGACGAGCAGGTCGCAGTAGCTTAACAAGACGTTTTAAATGCCCCTTGGAAGAGACGTGCAGGTCTCAGTAGCTTAACAAGACGGTTTAAATCCCCCTTGGCAGAGACGTGCAGGTCGCAGCAGCTTAACAAGAGGGTTTAAATGCCCCCTGGAATAGGCTTGCAGGTCGCAGAAGCTTAACAGGACAGTTTGAATGCCCCTTGGAAGAGACGTGCAGGTCGCAGTAGCTTACCAAGACAGTTTAAATGCCCCTTGGAAGAGACATGCAGGTCGCATTAGCATAATAAGACAGTTTAAATGCCCCTTGGAAGAGACATGCAGGTCGCAGTAGCATAATAAGACAGTTTAAATGCCCCTTGGAAGAGATGTGCAGGTCGCAGTAGCTTAATAAGATGGTTTAAATGCCCCTTGTAAGAGAGGTGGAGGTCGCAGTAGCTTAACAGGACAGTTTAAATGCCCCTTGGAAGAGACGTGCAGGTCGCAGTAGCTTAAAAAGACGGTTTAAATGCCACTTGGAAGAGACGTGCAGGTCGCAGTAGCTTAACAAGACAGTTTAAATGCCCCTTGAAAGAGCGGTGGAGGTCGCAGTAGCTTAACAAGACAGTTTAAATGCCACTTGGAAGAAACATGCATGTCGAAGCAGCTTAACAAGACGGATTAAATGCCCCTTGGAAGAGACATGCAGGTCGCAGTAGCTTAACAAGACGGTTTAAATGCACCTTGGAAGAGACGTGCAGGTCGCACTAGCTTAACAAGACAGTTTAAATGCCACTTGGAAGAAACATGCATGTCGAAGCAGCTTAACAAGACTGTTTAAATGCCCCTAGGAAAAGACGTGCAGGTCGCAGGAGCTTAAAAAGAAGGTTTAAATGCGCCTTGGAAGAGAAGTGCAGGTCGCAGTAGCATAAAAAAACGGTTTAAATGCCCCTTGGAAAAGCGGTGGAGGTCGCAGTAGCTTAACACGAAGGTTTAAATGCCCCTTGAAATAGACATGCAGGTCGCAGTAGCTTAACAAGACCGTTTAAATGCCCCTTGGAAAAGACGTGCAGGTCGCAGAGGCTTAACAAGACGGTTTAAATGACCCTTGGAAGAGACATGCAGGTCGCAGTAGCTTAACAAGACGGTTTAAAAGCCCCTTGGAAGAGACGTGCAAGTCGCAGGAGCTTAAAAAGAAGGTTTAATTGCGCCTTGGAAGAGAAGTGCAGGTCGCAGTAGCATAGCAAGACGGTTTAAATGCATCTTGGAAGAGACATGCAGGTCGCAGTAGCTTAACAAGACAGTTTAAATGCCCCTTGGAAGAGACGTGCAGGTCGCAGTAGCTTAATAAGACCTTTTAAATGTCCCTTGGAAGAGACATGCAGGTCGCAGTAGCTTAATAAGATGGTTTAAATGCCCCTTGGAAGAGACGTGCAGGTCGCAGTATCTTAACAAGACTGTTTAAATGCCCCTTGGAAGAGAAGTGCAAGTTACAGTAGCTTAACAAGACGGTTTAAATTTCCCTTGGAAGAGATGTGCAGGTCGCAGTAGCTTAACAAGACGGTTTAAATGCCTCTTGGAAGAGATGTGCAGGTCGCAGTAGCTTAATAAGATGTTTTAAATGCCCCTTGGAAGAGAGGTGGAGGTCGCAGTAGCTTAACAAGACAGTTTAAATGACCCTTGGAAGAGACGTGCAGGTCGCAGTAGCTTAACAAGACGGTTTAAATGCCACTTGGAAGAGACGTGCAGGTTGCAGTAGTTTAATAAGACGGTTTAAATGCCCCATGGAAGAGCGGTGGAGGTCGCAGTAGCTTAACAAGACAGTTTAAATGCCCCTTGAAAGAGACGTGCAGGTCGCAGTAGCTTAACAAGACGATTGGAATGCCCCTTGGAAGAGACGTGCAGTTAGCAGTAGCTTAACAAGACGGTTTAAATCCCCCTTGGAAGAGACATGCAGGTCACAGGATCTTAACAAGAGGGTTTAAATGCCCCTTAGAGTAGGCTTGCAGATCGCAGTAGCTTTACAAGACAGTTTAAATGCCCCTTGGAAGAGACATGCTGGTCGCAGTAGCTTAAAAAGACGGTTTAAATGCGCCTTGGAAGAGACGTGCAGGTCGCAGTAGCTTAACAAGATGGTTTAAATGGCCCTTGGAAGAGACGTGCAGGTCGCAGTACCTTAACAAGACGGTTTAAATGCCCCTTGGAAGAGACGTGCAGGTTGAAGTAACTTAATAAGACGGTTTAAATGCCTCTTAGAAGAGATGTGCATGTCGCAGTAGCTTAATAAGATGTTTTAAATGCCCCTTGGAAGAGAGGTGGAGGTTGCAGTAGCTTAACAAGACAGTTTAAATGCCCCTTGGAAGAGACGTGCAGGTTGCAGTAGCTTAATAAGACGGTTTAAATGCCGCTTGGAAGAGCGGTGGAGGTCGCAGTAGCTTAACAAGACGGTTTAAATGCCCCTTGAAAGAGACGTGCAGGTCGCAGTAGCTTAACAAGACGGTTTAAATGCCCCATGGACGTGCGGTGGAGGTCGCAGTAGCTTAACAAGACGGTTTAAATGCCCCTTGGAAGAGACATTCAGGTCGCAGCAGCTTAACAAGTTGGTTTAAATCCCCTTGGAAGAGACGTGCAGGTAGCAGTGGCTTAACAACACGGTTTAAATGCCCCTTGGAAGAGACATGCAGGTCGCAGTAGCTTAAAACGACGGTTTAAATGCCCCTTGGAAGAGACGTGCAGGTCGCAGTAGCTTAACAAGACAGTTTAAATGCCCCTTGGAAAAGTGGTGGAGGTTACAGTAGCTTAACAAGAAAGTTTAAATGCCCCTTGCAAGAGACATGCAAGTCGCAGTAGCTTAAATAGACGGTTTAAATGCGCCTTGGAAGAGACGTGCAGGTCGCAGTAGCTTAACAAGACGGTTAAAATGACCCTTGGAATAGACGAGCAGGTCGCAGTAGCTTAACAAGACGGTTTAAATGCCCCTTGGAAGAGACGTGCAGGTCTCAGTAGCTTAACAAGACGGTTTAAATCCCCCTTGGCAGAGACGTGCAGGTCGCAGCAGCTTAACAAGAGGGTTTAAATGCCCCTTGGAATAGGCTTGCAGGTCGCAGAAGCTTAACAAGACGGTTTGAATGCCCCTTGGAAGAGACGTGCAGGTCGCAGTAGCTTAGTAAGACAGTTTAAATGCCCCTTGGAAGAGACATGCAGGTCGCAGTAGCATAATAAGACAGTTTAAATGCCCCTTGGAAGAGACATGCAGGTCGCAGTAGCATAATAAGACAATTTAAATACCCCTTGTAAGAGAGGTGGAGGTCGCAGTAGCTTAACAGGACAGTTTAAATGCCCCTTGGAAGAGACGTGCAGGTCGCAGTAGCTTAAAAAGACGGTTTAAATGCCACTTGGAGGAGACGTGCAGGTCGCAGTAGCTTAAAAAGACCTTTTAAATGCCCCTTGGAAGAGCGGTGGAGGTCGCAGTAGCTTAACAAGACAGTTTAAATGCCCCTTGAAAGTTACGTGCAGGTCGCAGTAGCTTAACAAGACGGTTCAAATGCCCATTGGAAGAGTGGTGGAGGTCGCAGGAGCTTAACAAGAGAGTTTAAATGCCCCTTGGATGAGACATGCAGGTCGCAGTAGCTTAATAAGACGGTTTAAATACCCCTTGGAAGAGAGGTGGAGGTCGCAGTGGCTTAGCAAGACAGTTTAAATGCCCCTTGGAAGAGACGTGCAGGTCGCAGTAGCTTAACAAGACGGTTTAAATGCCCCTTGGAAGAGACGTGCAGGTCGCAGTAGCTAAACAAGACGGTTTAAATGCCCCTTGGAAGAGCGGTGGAGGTCGCAGTAGCTTAACAAGATGGTTTAAATGCCCCTTGGAAGAGACGTGCAGGTCGCAGCAGCTTAACAAGATGGTTTAAATGCCCCTTGGAAGTGCGGTGGAGGTCGCAGTAGCTTAACAAGATGGTTTAAATGCCCCTTGGAAGAGACATGCAGGTCACAGCAGCTTAACAAGACGGTTTAAATGCCCCTTGGAAAAAACGTGGAGGTCGCAGTAGCTTAACAAGACGGTTTAAATGCCCCTTGGAAGAGACATGCAGGTCGCAGTAGCTTAACAAAGCGTTTTAAAAGCCCCTTGGTAGTGCGGTGGAGGTCGCAGTAGCTTAACAAGACGGTTTAAATGCCCCTTGGAAAAGTGGTGGAGGTTACAGTAGCTTAAGAAGATGGTTTAAATGCCCCTTGGAAGAGACGTGCAAGTCGCAGTAGCTTAACAAGACTGTTTAAATGCCCCTTAGAAGAGACGTGCAGGTCGCAGAAGCTAAACAAGACAGTTTAAATGCCCCTTGGAAGAGACGTGTAGGTCGCAGTAGCTTAACAAGATGGTTTAAATGCCCCTTGGAAGAGCGGTGGAGGTCGCAGTAGCTTAAGAAGACAGTTTAAATGCCCCTTTGAAGAGACATGCAGGTCGCAGTAGCTTAACAAGAGGGTTTAAATGCCCATTGGAAGAGGCTTGCAGGTCGCAGTAGCTTACCAAGACGATTTAAATGCCCCTTGGAAGAGACGTGCAGGTCGCAGTAGCTTAACAAGACAGTTTAAATGCCCCTTGAAGGAGCGGTGGAGGTCGCAGTAGCTTAACAAGACAGTTTAAATGCCACTTGGAAGAAACATGCATGTCGAAGCAGCTTAACAAGACGGTTTAAATGCCCCTTGGAAGAGACATGCAGGTCGCAGTAGCTTAACAAGACGGTTTAAATGCACCTTGGAAGAGACAAACAGGTCGCACTAGCTTAACAAGACAATTTAAATGCCACTTGGAAGAAACATGCATGTCGAAGCAGCTTAACAAGACGGTTTAAATGTTTAAATGCCCCTTGGAAGAGACATGCAGGTCGCAGTAGCTTAACAAGACGGTTTAAATGCACCTTGGAAGTGCGGTGGAGGTCGCAGTAGCTTAATAAGATGGTTTAAATGCCCCTTGGAAGAGACATGCAGGTCACAGTAGCTTAACAAGACGATTTAAATGCCCCTTGGAAGAGACGTGGAGGTCGCAGTAGCTTAACAAGACGGTTTAAATGCCCCTTGGAAGAGACATGCAGGTCGCAGTAGCTTAACAAAGCGTTTTAAAAGCCCCTTGGTAGTGCGGTGGAGGTTACAGTAGCTTAAGAAGACGGTTTAAATGCACCTTGGAAGAGACGTGCAAGTCGCAGTAGCTTAACAAGACTGTTTAAATGCCCCTTGAAAGAGCGGTGGAGGTCGCAGTAGCTTAACAAGACAGTTTAAATGCCCCTTGGAAGAGACATGCAGGTCGCAGTAGCTTAACAAGACGGTTTAAATGCACCTTGGAAGAGACAAACAGGTCGCACTAGCTTAACAAGACAGTTTAAATGCCACTTGGAAGAAACATGCATGTCGAAGCAGCGTAACAAGACTGTTTAAATGCCCCTAGGAAAAGACGTGCAGGTCGCAGGAGCTTAAAAAGAAGGTTTAAATGCGCCTTGGAATAGACATGCAGGTCGCAGTAGCTTAACAAGACGGTTTAAATGCCCCTTGGAAGTGCGGTGGAGGTCGCAGTAGCTTAATAAGATGGTTTAAATGCCCCTTGGAAGAGACATGCAGGTCACAGTAGCTTAACAAGACGATTTAAATGCCCCTTGGAAGAGACGTGGAGGTCGCAGTAGCTTAACAAGACGGTTTAAATGCCCCTTGGAAGAGACATGCAGGTCGCAGTAGCTTAACAAAGCGTTTTAAAAGCCCCTTGGTAGTGCGGTGGAGGTTACAGTAGCTTAAGAAGACGGTTTAAATGCACCTTGGAAGAGACGTGCAAGTCGCAGTAGCTTAACAAGACTGTTGAAATGCCCCTTAGAAGAGACGTGCAGGTCGCAGAAGCTAAATAAGACAGTTTAAATGCCCCTTGGAAGAGACGTGCAGGTCGCAGTAGCTTAACAAGATGGTTTAAATGCCCCTTGGAAGAGCGGTGGAGGTCGCAGTAGCTTAAGAAGACAGTTTAAATGCCCCTTGGAAGAGACATGCAGGTCGCAGTAGCTTAACAAGAGGGTTTAAATGCCCATTGGAAGAGGCTTGCAGGTTGCAGTAGCTTACCAAGATGATTTAAATGCCCCTTGGAAGAGACTTGCAGGTCGCAGTAGCTTAACAAGACAGTTTAAATGCCACTTGGAAGAAACATGCATGTCGAAGCAGCTTAACAAGACGGATTAAATGCCCCTTGGAAGAGACATGCAGGTCGCAGTAGCTTAACAAGACGGTTTAAATGCACCTTGGAAGAGACGTGCAGGTCGCACTAGCTTAACAAGACAGTTTAAATGCCACTTGGAAGAAACATGCATGTCGAAGCAGCTTAACAAGACTGTTTAAATGCCCCTAGGAAAAGACGTTCAGGTCGCAGGAGCTTAAAAAGAAGGTTTAAATGAGCCTTGGAAGAGAAGTGCAGGTCGCAGTAGCATAAAAAAACGGTTTAAATGCCCCTTGGAAAAGCGGTGGAGGTCGCAGTAGCTTAACACGAAGGTTTAAATGCCCCTTGGAATAGACATGCAGGTCGCAGTAGCTTAACAAGACGGTTTAAATGCCCCTTGGAAAAGACGTGCAGGTCGCAGAGGCTTAACAAGACGGTTTAAATGACCCTTGGAAGAGACGTGCAAGTCGCAGGAGCTTAAAAAGAAGGTTTAATTGCGCCTTGGAAGAGAAGTGCAGGTCGCAGTAGCATAGCAAGACGGTTTAAATGCACCTTGGAAGAGACATGCAGGTCGCAGTAGCTTAACAAGACAGTTTAAATGCCCCTTGGAAGAGACGTGCAGGTCGCAGTAGCTTAATAAGACGTTTTAAATGTCCCTTGGAAGAGACATGCAGGTCGCAGTAGCTTAATAAGATGGTTTAAATGCCCCTTGGAAGAGACGTGCAGGTCGCAGTATCTTAACAAGACTGTTTAAATGCCCCTTGGAAGAGAAGTGCAAGTTACAGTAGCTTAACAAGACGGTTTAAATTTCCCTTGGAAGAGATGTGCAGGTCGCAGTAGCTTAACAAGATGGTTTAAATGCCTCCTGGAAGAGATGTGCAGGTCGCAGTAGCTTAATAAGATGTTTTAAATGCCCCTTGGAAGAGAGGTGGAGGTCGCAGTAGCTTAACAAGACAGTTTAAATGACCCTTGGAAGAGACGTGCAGGTCGCAGTAGCTTAACAAGACGCTTTAAATGCCACTTGGAAGAGACGTGCAGGTTGAAGTAGCTTAATAAGACGGTTTAAATGCCCCAGGGAAGAGCGGTGGAGGTCGCAGTAGCTTAACAAGACAGTTTAAATGCCCCTTGAAAGAGACGTGCAGGTCGCAGTAGCTTAACAAGACGATTTAAATGCCCCTTGGAAGAGACGTGCAGTTAGCAGTAGCTTAACAAGACGGTTTAAATCCCCCTTGGAAGAGACATGCAGGTCACAGGATCTTAACAAGAGGGTTTAAATGCCCCTTAGAGTAGGCTTGAAGGTCGCAGTAGCTTAACAAGACAGTTGAAATGCCCCTTGGAAGAGACATGCTGGTCACAGTAGCTTAAAAAGACGGTTTAAATGCGCCTTGGAAGAGACGTGCAGGTCGCAGTAGCTTAACAAGATGGTTTAAATGGCCCTTGGAAGAGACGTGCAGGTCGCAGTAGCTTAACAAGACGGTTTAAATGCCCCTTGGAAGAGACGTGCAGGTTGAAGTAACTTAATAAGACGGTTTAAATGCCTCTTGGAAGAGATGTGCATGTCGCAGTAGCTTAATAAGATGTTTTAAATGCCCCATGGAAGAGAGGTGGAGGTTGCAGTAGCTTAACAAGACAGTTTAAATGCCCCTTGGAAGAGACGTGCAGGTTGCAGTAGCTTAATAAGATGGTTTAAATACCGCTTGGAAGAGCGGTAGAGGTCGCAGTAGCTTAACAAGACGGTTTAAATGCCCCTTGAAAGAGACGTGCAGGTCGCAGTAGCTTAACAAGACGGTTTAAATGCCCCATGGACGTGCGGTGGAGGTCGCAGTAGCTTAACAAGACGGTTTAAATGCCCCTTGGAAGAGACATTCAGGTCGCAGCAGCTTAACAAGATGGTTTAAATCCCCTTGGAAGAGACGTGCAGGTAGCAGTGGCTTAACAAGACGGTTTAAATGCCCCTTGGAAGAGACATGCAGGTCGCAGTAGCTTAAAACGACGGTTTAAATGCCCCTTGGAAGAGACGTGCAGGTCGCAGTAGCTTAACAAGACAGTTTAAATGCCCCTTGGAAAAGTGGTGGAGGTTACAGTAGCTTAACAAGAAAGTTTAAATGCCCCTTGGAAGAGACATGCAAGTCGCAGTAGCTTAAATAGACTGTTTAAATGCGCCTTGGAAGAGACGTGCAGGTCGCAGTAGCTTAACAAGACGGTTAAAATGCCCCTTGGAATAGACGAGCAGGTCGCAGTACCTTAACAAGACGGTTTAAATGCCCCTTGGAAGAGACGTGCAGGTCGCAGTAGCTTAACAAGACGGTTTAAATGCCCCTTAGAAGAGTGGTGGAGGTCGCAGTAGCTTAACAAGACAGTTTAAATGCCCCTTGGAAGAGACATGCAGGTCGCAGTAGCATAATAAGACGGTTTAAATGCCCCTTGGAAGAGATGTGCAGGTCGCAGTAGCTTAATAAGACGGTTTAAATGCCCCTTGGAAGAGAGGTGGAGGTCGCAGTAGCTTAACAAGACAGTTTAAATGCCCCTTGGAAGAGACGTGCAGGTCGCAGTAACTTAACAAGACGGTTTAAATGCCACTTGGAAGAGACGTGCAGGTCGCAGTAGCTTAACAAGACGGTTTAAATGCCCCTTGGAAGAGCGGTGGAGGTCGCAGTAGCTTAACAAGACAGTTTAAGTGCCCCTTGAAAGAGACGTGCAGGTCGCAGTAGCTTAACAAGACAGTTTAAATGCCCCTTGGAAGAGTGGTGGAGGTCGCAGTAGCTTAACAAGACAGTTTAAATGCCCCTTGGAAGAGACATGCAGGTCGCAGTAGCTTAACAAGACGGTTTAAATGCCCCTTGGAAGATCGGTGGAGGTCGCAGTAGCTTAACAAGACAGTTTAAATGCCCCTTGGAAGAGACCTGCAGTTTGCAGTATCTTAACAAGACGGTTTAAATGCCCCTTGGAAGAGCGGTGGAGGTCGCAGTAGCTTAACAAGACTGTTTAACTGCCCCTTGAAAGAAACGTGCGGGTAAAAGTAGCTTAACAAGACGGTTTAAATGCCACTTGGAAGAGACGTGCAGGTCGCAGTAGCTTAACAAGACGGTTTAAATGCCCCTTGGAAGAGACGTGCAGGTCGCAGTAGCTTAACAAGACAGTTTAAGTGTCCCTTGGAAGAGCGGTGGAGGTCGCGTTAGCTTAACAAGACAGTTTAAATGCCCATTGGAAGTGCGGTGAAGGTCGCAGTAGCATAGCAAGACGGTTTAAATGCACCTTGGAAGAGACATGCAGGTCGCAGTAGCTTAACAAGACAGTTTAAATGCCCCTTGGAAGAGACGTGCAGGTCGCAGTAGCTTAATAAGACGTTTTAAATGTCCCTTGGAAGAGACATGCAGGTCGCAGTAGCTTAATAAGATGGTTTAAATGCCCCTTGGAAGAGACGTGCAGGTCGCAGTATCTTAACAAGACTGTTTAAATGCCCCTTGGAAGAGAAGTGCAAGTTACAGTAGCTTAACAAGACGGTTTAAATTTCCCTTGGAAGAGATGTGCAGGTCGCAGTAGCTTAACAAGATGGTTTAAATGCCTCCTGGAAGAGATGTGCAGGTCGCAGTAGCTTAATAAGATGTTTTAAATGCCCCTTGGAAGAGAGGTGGAGGTCGCAGTAGCTTAACAAGACAGTTTAAATGACCCTTGGAAGAGACGTGCAGGTCGCAGTAGCTTAACAAGACGCTTTAAATGCCACTTGGAAGAGACGTGCAGGTTGAAGTAGCTTAATAAGACGGTTTAAATGCCCCATGGAAGAGCGGTGGAGGTCGCAGTAGCTTAACAAGACAGTTTAAATGCCCCTTGAAAGAGACGTGCAGGTCGCAGTAGCTTAACAAGACGATTTAAATGCCCCTTGGAAGAGACGTGCAGTTAGCAGTAGCTTAACAAGACGGTTTAAATCCCCCTTGGAAGAGACATGCAGGTCACAGGATCTTAACAAGAGGGTTTAAATGCCCCTTAGAGTAGGCTTGAAGGTCGCAGTAGCTTAACAAGACAGTTGAAATGCCCCTTGGAAGAGACATGCTGGTCACAGTAGCTTAAAAAGACGGTTTAAATGCGCCTTGGAAGAGACGTGCAGGTCGCAGTAGCTTAACAAGATGGTTTAAATGGCCCTTGGAAGAGACGTGCAGGTCGCAGTAGCTTAACAAGACGGTTTAAATGCCCCTTGGAAGAGACGTGCAGGTTGAAGTAACTTAATAAGACGGTTTAAATGCCTCTTGGAAGAGATGTGCATGTCGCAGTAGCTTAATAAGATGTTTTAAATGCCCCATGGAAGAGAGGTGGAGGTTGCAGTAGCTTAACAAGACAGTTTAAATGCCCCTTGGAAGAGACGTGCAGGTTGCAGTAGCTTAATAAGATGGTTTAAATACCGCTTGGAAGAGCGGTAGAGGTCGCAGTAGCTTAACAAGACGGTGTAAATGCCCCTTGAAAGAGACGTGCAGGTCGCAGTAGCTTAACAAGACGGTTTAAATGCCCCTTGGAAGAGACATTCAGGTCGCAGCAGCTTAACAAGATGGTTTAAATCCCCTTGGAAGAGACGTGCAGGTAGCAGTGGCTTAACAAGACGGTTTAAATGCCCCTTGGAAGAGACATGCAGGTCGCAGTAGCTTAAAACGACGGTTTAAATGCCCCTTGGAAGAGACGTGCAGGTCGCAGTAGCTTAACAAGACAGTTTAAATGCCCCTTGGAAAAGTGGTGGAGGTTACAGTAGCTTAACAAGAAAGTTTAAATGCCCCTTGGAAGAGACATGCAAGTCGCAGTAGCTTAAATAGACTGTTTAAATGCGCCTTGGAAGAGACGTGCAGGTCGCAGTAGCTTAACAAGACGGTTAAAATGCCCCTTGGAATAGACGAGCAGGTCGCAGTACCTTAACAAGACGGTTTAAATGCCCCTTGGAAGAGACGTGCAGGTCGCAGTAGCTTAACAAGACGGTTTAAATGCCCCTTAGAAGAGTGGTGGAGGTCGCAGTAGCTTAACAAGACAGTTTAAATGCCCCTTGGAAGAGACATGCAGGTCGCAGTAGCATAATAAGACGGTTTAAATGCCCCTTGGAAGAGATGTGCAGGTCGCAGTAGCTTAATAAGACGGTTTAAATGCCCCTTGGAAGAGAGGTGGAGGTCGCAGTAGCTTAACAAGACAGTTTAAATGCCCCTTGGAAGAGACGTGCAGGTCGCAGTAACTTAACAAGACGGTTTAAATGCCACTTGGAAGAGACGTGCAGGTCGCAGTAGCTTAACAAGACGGTTTAAATGCCCCTTGGAAGAGCGGTGGAGGTCGCAGTAGCTTAGCAAGACAGTTTAAGTGCCCCTTGAAAGAGACGTGCAGGTCGCAGTAGCTTAACAAGACAGTTTAAATGCCCCTTGGAAGAGTGGTGGAGGTCGCAGTAGCTTAACAAGACAGTTTAAATGCCCCTTGGAAGAGACATGCAGGTCGCAGTAGCTTAACAAGACGGTTTAAATGCCCCTTGGAAGATCGGTGGAGGTCGCAGTAGCTTAACAAGACAGTTTAAATGCCCCTTGGAAGAGACCTGCAGTTTGCAGTAGCTTAACAAGACGGTTTAAATGCCCCTTGGAAGAGCGGTGGAGGTCGCAGTAGCTTAACAAGACTGTTTAACTGCCCCTTGAAAGAAACGTGCGGGTAAAAGTAGCTTAACAAGACGGTTTAAATGCCACTTGGAAGAGACGTGCAGGTCGCAGTAGCTTAACAAGACGGTTTAAATGCCCCTTGGAAGAGACGTGCAGGTCGCAGTAGCTTAACAAGACAGTTTAAGTGTCCCTTGGAAGAGCGGTGGAGGTCGCGTTAGCTTAACAAGACAGTTTAAATGCCCATTGGAAGTGCGGTGAAGGTCGCAGTAGCTTAACAAGACGGTTTAAATGCCCTTTGGAAGAGACATGCAGGTCACAGCTGCTTAACAAGACGGTTTAAATGCCCCTTGGAAGAGACGTGGAGGTCGCAGTAGCTTAACAAGACGGTTTAAATGCCCCTTGGAAGAGACATGCAGGTCGCAGTAGCTTAACAAGACTGTTTAAATGCCCCTTAGAAGAGATGCGCAGTTCTCCGAAGCTAAACAAGACAGTTTAAATGCCCCTTGGAAGAGACGTGCAGGTCGCAGTAGCTTAACAAGATGGTTTAAATGCCCCTTGGAAGAGCGTTGGAGGTCGCAGTAGCTTAAGAAGACAGTTTAAATGCCCCTTGGAAGAGACGTGCAGGTCGCAGGAGCTTAACAAGAGGGTTTAAATGCCCTTTGGAAGAGGCTTGCAGGTCGCAGTAGCTTACCAAGATGATTTAAATGCCCCTTGGAAGAGACGTGCAGGTCGCAGTAGCTTAACAATACAGTTTAAATGCCCCTTGGAAGAGCGGTGGAGGTCGCAGTAGCTTAACAAGACAGTTTAAATGCCACTTGGTAGAAACATGCAGGTCGAAGCAGCTTAACAAGACTGTTTAAATGCCCCTAGGTAAAGACGTGCAGGTCGAAGAGGCTTTAAAAGACGGTTAAATGCCCCTTGGAAGAGAAATGCAGGTCGAAGTAGCTTAACAAGATGGTTTAAATGCACCTTGTAAGAGACGTGCAGGTCGCAGTAGCTTAACAAGACAGTTTAAATGCACCTTGTAAGAGACGTGCAGGTCGCAGTAGCTTAACAAGACGGTTTAAATGCCCCTTGGAAGAGACGTGCACATCGCAGTAGCTTAATAAGACGGTTTAAATGCCTCTTGGAAGAGATGTGCAGGTCGCAGTAGCTTAACAAGACAGTTTAAATGCCCCTAAAAAGAGAAGTGCAGGTCGCAGGAGCTTAACAAGAGGGTTTAAATGCCCCTTGGAAGAGACGTGCAGGTCGCAGAAGCTTAACAAGATGGTTTAAATGCCCCTTGGAAGAGACATGCAGGTCGCAGTAGCTTAACAAGACTGTTGCGATGTCCCTTGGAAAAGTGGTGGAGGTTACAGTAACTTAACAATACGGTTTAAATGCTCCTTGGAAGAGACGTTCAAGTCACAGTAGCTTAAAAAGACGGTTTAAATGCGCATTGGAAGAGATGTGCAGGTCGCAGTAGCTTAATAAGACGGTTTAAATGCCCCTTGGAAGAGACGTGCAGGTCGCAGTAGCTTAACAAGACGGTTTAAATGCCCCTTGGAAGAGACGTGCAGGTAGCAGTAGCTTAACAAGAGGGTTTAAATGGTCCTTGGAAGAGACGAGCAGGTCGCAGGAGCTTAATAACAGGGTTTAAATGCCCCTTGGAAGAGACGTACAAGTCACAGTAGCGTAAAAAGACGGTTTAAATGCGCTTTGTAAGAGACGTGCAGGCCGCAGAAGCTTAACAAGACAGTTTAAATGCCCCTTGGAAGAGACGTGCAGGTCGCAGTAGCTTAACAAGAGTTTTTAAATGCCCCTTTCAAGAGACGTGCAGGTCGCAGGACCTTAACAAGAAGGTTTAAATGCCCCTTGGAAGAGATGTGCAGGTCGCAGTAGCTTAACAAGACAGTTTAAATGCCACTTGGAAGAAACATGCAGATCGAAGCAGCTTAATAAGACTGTTTAAATGCCCCTAGGACAAGACGTGCAGGTCGCAGAGGCTTAACAAGACGGTTTAAATGCCCCTTGGAAGAGACATGCAGGTCGCAGTAGCTTAACAAGACGGTTTAAATGCCCCTTGGAAGACACGTGCAGGTCGCAGTAGCTTAACAAGACGGTTTAAATGCCCCGTGGAAAAGTGGTGGAGGTTACAGTAGCTTAACAAGACGGTTTAAATGCCCCTTGGAAGAGACATGCAGGTCGCAGAGGCTTAACAAGACGGTTTAAATGCCCCTTGGAAGAGACATGCAGGTCGCAGCAGCTTAAAAAGACCGTTTAAATGCCACTTGGAAGAGACGTGCAGGTCGCAGAGGCTTAACAAGACGGTTTAAATGCCCCTTGGAAGAGACGATCAAGTCGCAGGAGCTTAAAAAGGAGGTTTAAATGCGCCTTGGAAGAGAAGTGCAGGTCGCAGTAGCATAATAAGACGGTTTAAATGCCCCTTGGAAGAGACGTGCAGGTAGCAGTAGCTTAACAAGACGGTTTAAATCCCCCTTGGAAGAGACATGCAGGTCGCAGGATCTTAACAAGAGGGTTTAAATGCCCCTTAGAATAGGCTTGCAGGTCGCAGTAGCTTAACAAGACGATTTAAATGCCCCTTGGAAGAGACGTGGAGGTCGCAGTAGCTTAACAAGACGGTTTAAATGCCCCTTGGAAGAGACATGCAGGTCGCAGTAGCTTAACAAAGCGTTTTAAAAGCCCCTTGGTAGTGCGGTGGAGGTTACAGTAGCTTAAGAAGACGGTTTAAATGCACCTTGGAAGAGACGTGCAAGTCGCAGTAGCTTAACAAGACTGTTGAAATGCCCCTTAGAAGAGACGTGCAGGTCGCAGAAGCTAAATAAGACAGTTTAAATGCCCCTTGGAAGAGACGTGCAGGTCGCAGTAGCTTAACAAGATGGTTTAAATGCCCCTTGGAAGAGCGGTGGAGGTCGCAGTAGCTTAAGAAGACAGTTTAAATGCCCCTTGGAAGAGACATGCAGGTCGCAGTAGCTTAACAAGAGGGTTTAAATGCCCATTGGAAGAGGCTTGCAGGTTGCAGTAGCTTACCAAGATGATTTAAATGCCCCTTGGAAGAGACTTGCAGGTCGCAGTAGCTTAACAAGACAGTTTAAATGCCACTTGGAAGAAACATGCATGTCGAAGCAGCTTAACAAGACGGATTAAATGCCCCTTGGAAGAGACATGCAGGTCGCAGTAGCTTAACAAGACGGTTTAAATGCACCTTGGAAGAGACGTGCAGGTCGCACTAGCTTAACAAGACAGTTTAAATGCCACTTGGAAGAAACATGCATGTCGAAGCAGCTTAACAAGACTGTTTAAATGCCCCTAGGAAAAGACGTTCAGGTCGCAGGAGCTTAAAAAGAAGGTTTAAATGAGCCTTGGAAGAGAAGTGCAGGTCGCAGTAGCATAAAAAAACGGTTTAAATGCCCCTTGGAAAAGCGGTGGAGGTCGCAGTAGCTTAACACGAAGGTTTAAATGCCCCTTGGAATAGACATGCAGGTCGCAGTAGCTTAACAAGACGGTTTAAATGCCCCTTGGAAAAGACGTGCAGGTCGCAGAGGCTTAACAAGACGGTTTAAATGACCCTTGGAAGAGACGTGCAAGTCGCAGGAGCTTAAAAAGAAGGTTTAATTGCGCCTTGGAAGAGAAGTGCAGGTCGCAGTAGCATAGCAAGACGGTTTAAATGCACCTTGGAAGAGACATGCAGGTCGCAGTAGCTTAACAAGACAGTTTAAATGCCCCTTGGAAGAGACGTGCAGGTCGCAGTAGCTTAATAAGACGTTTTAAATGTCCCTTGGAAGAGACATGCAGGTCGCAGTAGCTTAATAAGATGGTTTAAATGCCCCTTGGAAGAGACGTGCAGGTCGCAGTATCTTAACAAGACTGTTTAAATGCCCCTTGGAAGAGAAGTGCAAGTTACAGTAGCTTAACAAGACGGTTTAAATTTCCCTTGGAAGAGATGTGCAGGTCGCAGTAGCTTAACAAGATGGTTTAAATGCCTCCTGGAAGAGATGTGCAGGTCGCAGTAGCTTAATAAGATGTTTTAAATGCCCCTTGGAAGAGAGGTGGAGGTCGCAGTAGCTTAACAAGACAGTTTAAATGACCCTTGGAAGAGACGTGCAGGTCGCAGTAGCTTAACAAGACGCTTTAAATGCCACTTGGAAGAGACGTGCAGGTTGAAGTAGCTTAATAAGACGGTTTAAATGCCCCATGGAAGAGCGGTGGAGGTCGCAGTAGCTTAACAAGACAGTTTAAATGCCCCTTGAAAGAGACGTGCAGGTCGCAGTAGCTTAACAAGACGATTTAAATGCCCCTTGGAAGAGACGTGCAGTTAGCAGTAGCTTAACAAGACGGTTTAAATCCCCCTTGGAAGAGACATGCAGGTCACAGGATCTTAACAAGAGGGTTTAAATGCCCCTTAGAGTAGGCTTGAAGGTCGCAGTAGCTTAACAAGACAGTTGAAATGCCCCTTGGAAGAGACATGCTGGTCACAGTAGCTTAAAAAGACGGTTTAAATGCGCCTTGGAAGAGACGTGCAGGTCGCAGTAGCTTAACAAGATGGTTTAAATGGCCCTTGGAAGAGACGTGCAGGTCGCAGTAGCTTAACAAGACGGTTTAAATGCCCCTTGGAAGAGACGTGCAGGTTGAAGTAACTTAATAAGACGGTTTAAATGCCTCTTGGAAGAGATGTGCATGTCGCAGTAGCTTAATAAGATGTTTTAAATGCCCCATGGAAGAGAGGTGGAGGTTGCAGTAGCTTAACAAGACAGTTTAAATGCCCCTTGGAAGAGACGTGCAGGTTGCAGTAGCTTAATAAGATGGTTTAAATACCGCTTGGAAGAGCGGTAGAGGTCGCAGTAGCTTAACAAGACGGTTTAAATGCCCCTTGAAAGAGACGTGCAGGTCGCAGTAGCTTAACAAGACGGTTTAAATGCCCCATGGACGTGCGGTGGAGGTCGCAGTAGCTTAACAAGACGGTTTAAATGCCCCTTGGAAGAGACATTCAGGTCGCAGCAGCTTAACAAGATGGTTTAAATCCCCTTGGAAGAGACGTGCAGGTAGCAGTGGCTTAACAAGACGGTTTAAATGCCCCTTGGAAGAGACATGCAGGTCGCAGTAGCTTAAAACGACGGTTTAAATGCCCCTTGGAAGAGACGTGCAGGTCGCAGTAGCTTAACAAGACAGTTTAAATGCCCCTTGGAAAAGTGGTGGAGGTTACAGTAGCTTAACAAGAAAGTTTAAATGCCCCTTGGAAGAGACATGCAAGTCGCAGTAGCTTAAATAGACTGTTTAAATGCGCCTTGGAAGAGACGTGCAGGTCGCAGTAGCTTAACAAGACGGTTAAAATGCCCCTTGGAATAGACGAGCAGGTCGCAGTACCTTAACAAGACGGTTTAAATGCCCCTTGGAAGAGACGTGCAGGTCGCAGTAGCTTAACAAGACGGTTTAAATGCCCCTTAGAAGAGTGGTGGAGGTCGCAGTAGCTTAACAAGACAGTTTAAATGCCCCTTGGAAGAGACATGCAGGTCGCAGTAGCATAATAAGACGGTTTAAATGCCCCTTGGAAGAGATGTGCAGGTCGCAGTAGCTTAATAAGACGGTTTAAATGCCCCTTGGAAGAGAGGTGGAGGTCGCAGTAGCTTAACAAGACAGTTTAAATGCCCCTTGGAAGAGACGTGCAGGTCGCAGTAACTTAACAAGACGGTTTAAATGCCACTTGGAAGAGACGTGCAGGTCGCAGTAGCTTAACAAGACGGTTTAAATGCCCCTTGGAAGAGCGGTGGAGGTCGCAGTAGCTTAACAAGACAGTTTAAGTGCCCCTTGAAAGAGACGTGCAGGTCGCAGTAGCTTAACAAGACAGTTTAAATGCCCCTTGGAAGAGTGGTGGAGGTCGCAGTAGCTTAACAAGACAGTTTAAATGCCCCTTGGAAGAGACATGCAGGTCGCAGTAGCTTAACAAGACGGTTTAAATGCCCCTTGGAAGATCGGTGGAGGTCGCAGTAGCTTAACAAGACAGTTTAAATGCCCCTTGGAAGAGACCTGCAGTTTGCAGTATCTTAACAAGACGGTTTAAATGCCCCTTGGAAGAGCGGTGGAGGTCGCAGTAGCTTAACAAGACTGTTTAACTGCCCCTTGAAAGAAACGTGCGGGTAAAAGTAGCTTAACAAGACGGTTTAAATGCCACTTGGAAGAGACGTGCAGGTCGCAGTAGCTTAACAAGACGGTTTAAATGCCCCTTGGAAGAGACGTGCAGGTCGCAGTAGCTTAACAAGACAGTTTAAGTGTCCCTTGGAAGAGCGGTGGAGGTCGCGTTAGCTTAACAAGACAGTTTAAATGCCCATTGGAAGTGCGGTGAAGGTCGCAGTAGCATAGCAAGACGGTTTAAATGCACCTTGGAAGAGACATGCAGGTCGCAGTAGCTTAACAAGACAGTTTAAATGCCCCTTGGAAGAGACGTGCAGGTCGCAGTAGCTTAATAAGACGTTTTAAATGTCCCTTGGAAGAGACATGCAGGTCGCAGTAGCTTAATAAGATGGTTTAAATGCCCCTTGGAAGAGACGTGCAGGTCGCAGTATCTTAACAAGACTGTTTAAATGCCCCTTGGAAGAGAAGTGCAAGTTACAGTAGCTTAACAAGACGGTTTAAATTTCCCTTGGAAGAGATGTGCAGGTCGCAGTAGCTTAACAAGATGGTTTAAATGCCTCCTGGAAGAGATGTGCAGGTCGCAGTAGCTTAATAAGATGTTTTAAATGCCCCTTGGAAGAGAGGTGGAGGTCGCAGTAGCTTAACAAGACAGTTTAAATGACCCTTGGAAGAGACGTGCAGGTCGCAGTAGCTTAACAAGACGCTTTAAATGCCACTTGGAAGAGACGTGCAGGTTGAAGTAGCTTAATAAGACGGTTTAAATGCCCCATGGAAGAGCGGTGGAGGTCGCAGTAGCTTAACAAGACAGTTTAAATGCCCCTTGAAAGAGACGTGCAGGTCGCAGTAGCTTAACAAGACGATTTAAATGCCCCTTGGAAGAGACGTGCAGTTAGCAGTAGCTTAACAAGACGGTTTAAATCCCCCTTGGAAGAGACATGCAGGTCACAGGATCTTAACAAGAGGGTTTAAATGCCCCTTAGAGTAGGCTTGAAGGTCGCAGTAGCTTAACAAGACAGTTGAAATGCCCCTTGGAAGAGACATGCTGGTCACAGTAGCTTAAAAAGACGGTTTAAATGCGCCTTGGAAGAGACGTGCAGGTCGCAGTAGCTTAACAAGATGGTTTAAATGGCCCTTGGAAGAGACGTGCAGGTCGCAGTAGCTTAACAAGACGGTTTAAATGCCCCTTGGAAGAGACGTGCAGGTTGAAGTAACTTAATAAGACGGTTTAAATGCCTCTTGGAAGAGATGTGCATGTCGCAGTAGCTTAATAAGATGTTTTAAATGCCCCATGGAAGAGAGGTGGAGGTTGCAGTAGCTTAACAAGACAGTTTAAATGCCCCTTGGAAGAGACGTGCAGGTTGCAGTAGCTTAATAAGATGGTTTAAATACCGCTTGGAAGAGCGGTAGAGGTCGCAGTAGCTTAACAAGACGGTTTAAATGCCCCTTGAAAGAGACGTGCAGGTCGCAGTAGCTTAACAAGACGGTTTAAATGCCCCTTGGAAGAGACATTCAGGTCGCAGCAGCTTAACAAGATGGTTTAAATCCCCTTGGAAGAGACGTGCAGGTAGCAGTGGCTTAACAAGACGGTTTAAATGCCCCTTGGAAGAGACATGCAGGTCGCAGTAGCTTAAAACGACGGTTTAAATGCCCCTTGGAAGAGACGTGCAGGTCGCAGTAGCTTAACAAGACAGTTTAAATGCCCCTTGGAAAAGTGGTGGAGGTTACAGTAGCTTAACAAGAAAGTTTAAATGCCCCTTGGAAGAGACATGCAAGTCGCAGTAGCTTAAATAGACTGTTTAAATGCGCCTTGGAAGAGACGTGCAGGTCGCAGTAGCTTAACAAGACGGTTAAAATGCCCCTTGGAATAGACGAGCAGGTCGCAATACCTTAACAAGACGGTTTAAATGCCCCTTGGAAGAGACGTGCAGGTCGCAGTAGCTTAACAAGACGGTTTAAATGCCCCTTAGAAGAGTGGTGGAGGTCGCAGTAGCTTAACAAGACAGTTTAAATGCCCCTTGGAAGAGACATGCAGGTCGCAGTAGCATAATAAGACGGTTTAAATGCCCCTTGGAAGAGATGTGCAGGTCGCAGTAGCTTAATAAGACGGTTTAAATGCCCCTTGGAAGAGAGGTGGAGGTCGCAGTAGCTTAACAAGACAGTTTAAATGCCCCTTGGAAGAGACGTGCAGGTCGCAGTAACTTAACAAGACGGTTTAAATGCCACTTGGAAGAGACGTGCAGGTCGCAGTAGCTTAACAAGACGGTTTAAATGCCCCTTGGAAGAGCGGTGGAGGTCGCAGTAGCTTAGCAAGACAGTTTAAGTGCCCCTTGAAAGAGACGTGCAGGTCGCAGTAGCTTAACAAGACAGTTTAAATGCCCCTTGGAAGAGTGGTGGAGGTCGCAGTAGCTTAACAAGACAGTTTAAATGCCCCTTGGAAGAGACATGCAGGTCGCAGTAGCTTAACAAGACGGTTTAAATGCCCCTTGGAAGATCGGTGGAGGTCGCAGTAGCTTAACAAGACAGTTTAAATGCCCCTTGGAAGAGACCTGCAGTTTGCAGTAGCTTAACAAGACGGTTTAAATGCCCCTTGGAAGAGCGGTGGAGGTCGCAGTAGCTTAACAAGACTGTTTAACTGCCCCTTGAAAGAAACGTGCGGGTAAAAGTAGCTTAACAAGACGGTTTAAATGCCACTTGGAAGAGACGTGCAGGTCGCAGTAGCTTAACAAGACGGTTTAAATGCCCCTTGGAAGAGACGTGCAGGTCGCAGTAGCTTAACAAGACAGTTTAAGTGTCCCTTGGAAGAGCGGTGGAGGTCGCGTTAGCTTAACAAGACAGTTTAAATGCCCATTGGAAGTGCGGTGAAGGTCGCAGTAGCTTAACAAGACGGTTTAAATGCCCTTTGGAAGAGACATGCAGGTCACAGCTGCTTAACAAGACGGTTTAAATGCCCCTTGGAAGAGACGTGGAGGTCGCAGTAGCTTAACAAGACGGTTTAAATGCCCCTTGGAAGAGACATGCAGGTCGCAGTAGCTTAACAAGACTGTTTAAATGCCCCTTAGAAGAGATGCGCAGTTCTCCGAAGCTAAACAAGACAGTTTAAATGCCCCTTGGAAGAGACGTGCAGGTCGCAGTAGCTTAACAAGATGGTTTAAATGCCCCTTGGAAGAGCGTTGGAGGTCGCAGTAGCTTAAGAAGACAGTTTAAATGCCCCTTGGAAGAGACGTGCAGGTCGCAGGAGCTTAACAAGAGGGTTTAAATGCCCTTTGGAAGAGGCTTGCAGGTCGCAGTAGCTTACCAAGATGATTTAAATGCCCCTTGGAAGAGACGTGCAGGTCGCAGTAGCTTAACAATACAGTTTAAATGCCCCTTGGAAGAGCGGTGGAGGTCGCAGTAGCTTAACAAGACAGTTTAAATGCCACTTGGTAGAAACATGCAGGTCGAAGCAGCTTAACAAGACTGTTTAAATGCCCCTAGGTAAAGACGTGCAGGTCGAAGAGGCTTTAAAAGACGGTTAAATGCCCCTTGGAAGAGAAATGCAGGTCGAAGTAGCTTAACAAGATGGTTTAAATGCACCTTGTAAGAGACGTGCAGGTCGCAGTAGCTTAACAAGACAGTTTAAATGCACCTTGTAAGAGACGTGCAGGTCGCAGTAGCTTAACAAGACGGTTTAAATGCCCCTTGGAAGAGACGTGCACATCGCAGTAGCTTAATAAGACGGTTTAAATGCCTCTTGGAAGAGATGTGCAGGTCGCAGTAGCTTAACAAGACAGTTTAAATGCCCCTAAAAAGAGAAGTGCAGGTCGCAGGAGCTTAACAAGAGGGTTTAAATGCCCCTTGGAAGAGACGTGCAGGTCGCAGAAGCTTAACAAGATGGTTTAAATGCCCCTTGGAAGAGACATGCAGGTCGCAGTAGCTTAACAAGACTGTTGCGATGTCCCTTGGAAAAGTGGTGGAGGTTACAGTAACTTAACAATACGGTTTAAATGCTCCTTGGAAGAGACGTTCAAGTCACAGTAGCTTAAAAAGACGGTTTAAATGCGCATTGGAAGAGATGTGCAGGTCGCAGTAGCTTAATAAGACGGTTTAAATGCCCCTTGGAAGAGACGTGCAGGTCGCAGTAGCTTAACAAGACGGTTTAAATGCCCCTTGGAAGAGACGTGCAGGTAGCAGTAGCTTAACAAGAGGGTTTAAATGGTCCTTGGAAGAGACGAGCAGGTCGCAGGAGCTTAATAACAGGGTTTAAATGCCCCTTGGAAGAGACGTACAAGTCACAGTAGCGTAAAAAGACGGTTTAAATGCGCTTTGTAAGAGACGTGCAGGCCGCAGAAGCTTAACAAGACAGTTTAAATGCCCCTTGGAAGAGACGTGCAGGTCGCAGTAGCTTAACAAGAGTTTTTAAATGCCCCTTTCAAGAGACGTGCAGGTCGCAGGACCTTAACAAGAAGGTTTAAATGCCCCTTGGAAGAGATGTGCAGGTCGCAGTAGCTTAACAAGACAGTTTAAATGCCACTTGGAAGAAACATGCAGATCGAAGCAGCTTAATAAGACTGTTTAAATGCCCCTAGGAAAAGACGTGCAGGTCGCAGAGGCTTAACAAGACGGTTTAAATGCCCCTTGGAAGAGACATGCAGGTCGCAGTAGCTTAACAAGACGGTTTAAATGCCCCTTGGAAGACACGTGCAGGTCGCAGTAGCTTAACAAGACGGTTTAAATGCCCCGTGGAAAAGTGGTGGAGGTTACAGTAGCTTAACAAGACGGTTTAAATGCCCCTTGGAAGAGACATGCAGGTCGCAGAGGCTTAACAAGACGGTTTAAATGCCCCTTGGAAGAGACATGCAGGTCGCAGCAGCTTAAAAAGACCGTTTAAATGCCACTTGGAAGAGACGTGCAGGTCGCAGAGGCTTAACAAGACGGTTTAAATGCCCCTTGGAAGAGACGATCAAGTCGCAGGAGCTTAAAAAGGAGGTTTAAATGCGCCTTGGAAGAGAAGTGCAGGTCGCAGTAGCATAATAAGACGGTTTAAATGCCCCTTGGAAGAGACGTGCAGGTAGCAGTAGCTTAACAAGACGGTTTAAATCCCCCTTGGAAGAGACATGCAGGTCGCAGGATCTTAACAAGAGGGTTTAAATGCCCCTTAGAATAGGCTTGCAGGTCGCAGTAGCTTAACAAGACGGTTTAAATGCGCCTTGGAAGAGACGTGCAGGTCGCAGTAGCTTAACAAGACGGTTTAAATGGCCCTTGGAAGAGACGTGCAGGTCGCAGTAGCTTAACAAGACGGTTTAAATCCCCCTTGGAAGAAACGTGCAGGACGCAGTAGCTTAACAAGATGGTTTAAATGCCCCCTTGGAATAGGCTTGCAGGTCGCAGTAGCTTACCAAGACGGTTTAAATGCCCCTTGGACGAGACGTGCAGGTCGCAGTAGCTTAACAATACGGTTTAAATGCCCCTTGGAAGAGCGGTGGGGGTCGCAGTAGCTTAACAAGACAGTTTAAATGCCCCTTGGAAGAGACGTACAGGTTGAAGTAGCTTAATAAGACGGTTTAAATGCCTCTTGGAAGAGATGTGCAGGTCGCAGTAGCTTAATAAGATGTTTTAAATGCCCCTTGGAAGAGAGGTGGAGGTCGCAGTAGCTTAACAAGACAGTTTAAATGACCCTTGGAAGAGACGTGCAGGTCGCAGTAGCTTAACAAGACGGTTTAAATGACACTTGGAAGAGACGTGCAGGTTGCAGTAGCTTAATAAGACGGTTTAAATGCCCCTTGGAAGAGCGGTGGAGGTCGCAGTAGCTTAACAAGACAGTTTAAATGCCTCTTGAAAGAGACGTGCAGGTCGCAGTAGCTTAACAAGACGATTTAAATGCCCCTTGGAAGAGACGTGCAGGTAGCAGTAGCTTAACAAGACGGTTTAAATCCCCCTTGGAAGAGACATGCAGGTCACAGGATCTTAACAAGAGGGTTTAAATGCCCCTTAGAATAGGCTTGCAGGTCGCAGTAGCTTAACAAGACAGTTTAAATGCCCCTTGGAAGAGACATGCTTGTCGCAGTAGCTTATAAAGACGGTTTAAATGCGCCTTGGAAGAGACCTGCAGGTCGTAGTAGCTTAACAAGACGGTTTAAATGGCCCTTGGAAGAGACGTGCAGGTCGCAGTAGCTAAACAAGACAGTTTAAATGCCCCTTGGAAGAGACGTGCTGGTTGAAGTAGCTTAATAAGGTGGTTTAAATGCCTCTTGGAAGAGATGTGCATGTCGCAGTAGCTTAATAAGATGTTTTAAATGCCCCTTGGAAGAGAGGTGGAGGTCGCAGTAGCTTAACAAGACAGTTTAAATGCCCCTTGGAAGAGACGTGCAGGTCGCAGTATCTTAACAAGACGGTTTAAATGCCACTTGGAATAGACGTGCAGGTTGCAGTAGCTTAAAAAGACGGTTTAAATGCCCCTTGGAAGAGCGGTGGAGGTCGCAGTAGCTTAACAAGACGGTTTAAATGCCCCTTGAAAGAGACGTGCAGGTCGCAGTAGCTTAACAAGACGGTTTAAATGCCCCATGGAGGTGCGGTGGAGGTCGCAGTAGCTTAACAAGACGGTTTAAATGCCCCTTGGAAGAGACATTCAGGTCGCAGCAGCTTAACAAGATGGTTTAAATCCCCTTGGAAGAGACATGCAGGTAGCAGTGGCTTAACAAGACGGTTTAAATCCCCCTTGGAAGAGACATGCAGGTCGCAGTAGCTTAACACAACGGTTTAAATGCCCCTTGGAAGAGACGTGCAGGTCGCAGTAGCTTAACAAGACAGTTTAAATGCCCCTTGGAAAAGTGGTGGAGGTTACAGTAGCTTAACAAGAAAGTTTAAATGCCCCTTGGAAGAGACAAGCAAGTCGCAGTAGCTTAAATAGACGGTTTAAATGCGCCTTGGAAGAAACGTGCAGGTCGCAGTAGCTTAACAAGATGGTTAAAATGCCCCTTGGAATAGACGAGCAGGTCGCAGTAGCTTAACAAGACGGTTTAAATGCCCCTTAGAAGAGACGTGCAGGTCGCATTAGCTTAACAAGAGGGTTTAAATCCCCTTTGGAACAGACGTGCAGGTCGCTGCAGCTTAACAAGAGGGTTTATATGCCCCTTGGAATTGGCTTGCAGGTCGCAGTAGCTTACTAGGAATGTTTAAATGCACCTTGAAAGAGTGGTGGAGGTCGCAGTAGCTTAACAAGACAGTTTAAATGCCCCTTGGAAGAGACATGCAGGTCGCAGTAGCATAATAAGACGGTCTAAATGCCCCTTGGAAGAGATGTGCAGGTCGCAGTAGCTTAATAAGACGGTTTAAATGCCCCTTGGAAGTGCGGTGAAGGTCGCAGTAGCTTAACAAGACGGTTTAAATGCCCTTTGGAAGAGACATGCAGGTCACAGCTGCTTAACAAGACGGTTTAAAAGCCCCTTGGAAGAGACGTGGAGGTCGCAGTAGCTTAACAAGACGGTTTAAATGCCCCTTGGAAGAGACATGCAGGTCGCAGTAGCTTAACAAGACTGTTTAAATGCCCCTTAGAAGAGATGCTCAGTTCTCCGAAGCTAAACAAGACAGTTTAAATGCCCCTTGGAAGAGACGTGCAGGTCGCAGTAGCTTAACAAGATGGTTTAAATGCCCCTTGGAAGAGCGTTGGAGGTCGCAGTAGCTTAAGAAGACAGTTTAAATGCCCCTTGGAAGAGACGTGCAGGTCGCAGGAGCTTAACAAGAGGGTTTAAATGCCCTTTGGAAGAGGCTTGCAGGTCGCAGTAGCTTACCAAGATGATTTAAATGCCCCTTGGAAGAGACGTGCAGGTCGCAGTAGCTTAACAATACAGTTTAAATGTCCCTTGGAAGAGCGGTGGAGTTCGCAGTAGCTTAACAAGACAGTTTAAATGCCACTTGGTAGAAACATGCAGGTCGAAGCAGCTTAACAAGACTGTTTAAATGCCCCTAGGAAAAGACGTGCAGGTCGAAGAGGCTTTAAAAGACGGTTAAATGCCCCTTGGAAGAGAAATGCAGGTCGAAGTAGCTTAACAAGATGGTTTAAATGCACCTTGTAAGAGACGTGCAGGTCGCAGTAGCTTAACAAGACAGTTTAAATGCACCTTGTAAGAGACGTGCAGGTCGCAGTAGCTTAACAAGACAGTTTAAATGCCCCTTGGAAGAGACGTGCAGGTCGCAGTAGCTTAATAAGACGGTTTAAATGCCCCTTGGAAGAGATGTGCAGGTCGCAGTAGCTTAACAAGACAGTTTAAATGCCCCTAAAAAGAGAAGTGCAGGTCGCAGGAGCTTAACAAGAGGGTTTAAATGCCCCTTGGAAGAGACGTGCAGTTCGCAGAAGCTTAACAAGATGGTTTAAATGCCCCTTGGAAGAGACATGCAGGTCGCAGTAGCTTAACAAGACTGTTGCGATGTCCCTTGGAAAAGTGGTGGAGGTTACAGTAACTTAACAAGACGGTTTAAATGCTCCTTGGAAGAGACATTCAAGTCACAGTAGCTTAAAAAGACGGTTTAAATGCGCATTGGAAGAGATTTGCAGGTCGCAGTAGCTTAATAAGACGGTTTAAATGCCCCTTGGAAGAGACGTGCAGGTCGCAGTAGCTTAACAAGACGGTTTAAATGCCCCTTGGAAGAGACGTGCAGGTAGCAGTAGCTTAACAAGAGGGTTTAAATGGTCCTTGGAAGAGACGAGCAGGTCGCAGGAGCTTAATAAGAGGGATTAAATGCCCCTTGGAAGAGACGTTCAAGTCACAGTAGCGTAAAAAGACGGTTTAAATGCGCCTTGTAAGAGACGTGCAGGCCGCAGAAGTTTAACAAGACAGTTTAAATGCCCCTTGGAAGAGATGTGCAGGTCGCAGTAGCTTAACAAGAGTTTTTAAATGCCCCTTTCAAGAGACGTGCAGGTCGCAGGACCTTAGCAAGAAGGTTTAAATGTCCCTTGGAAGAGATGTGCAGGTCGCAGTAGCTTAACAAGACAGTTTAAATGCCACTTGGAAGAAACATGCAGATCGAAGCAGCTTAACAAGACTGTTTAAATGCCCCTAGGAAAAGACGTGCAGGTCGCAGAGGCTTAACAAGACGGTTTAAATGCCCCTTGGAAGAGACATGCAGGTCGCAGTAGCTTAACAAGACGGTTTAAATGCCCCTTGGAAGACACGTGCAGGTCGCAGTAGCTTAACAAGACGGTTTAAATGCCCCGTGGAAAAGTGGTGGAGGTTACAGTAGCTTAACAAGACGGTTTAAATGCCCCTTGGAAGAGACATGCAGGTAGCAGTAGCTTAACAAGAGGGTTTAAATGGTCCTTGGAAGAGACGAGCAGGTCGCAGGAGCTTAATAACAGGGTTTAAATGCCCCTTGGAAGAGACGTACAAGTCACAGTAGCGTAAAAAGACGGTTTAAATGCGCTTTGTAAGAGACGTGCAGGCCGCAGAAGCTTAACAAGACAGTTTAAATGCCCCTTGGAAGAGACGTGCAGGTCGCAGTAGCTTAACAAGAGTTTTTAAATGCCCCTTTCAAGAGACGTGCAGGTCGCAGGACCTTAACAAGAAGGTTTAAATGCCCCTTGGAAGAGATGTGCAGGTCGCAGTAGCTTAACAAGACATTTTAAATGCCACTTGGAAGAAACATGCAGATCGAAGCAGCTTAATAAGACTGTTTAAATGCCCCTAGGAAAAGACGTGCAGGTCGCAGAGGCTTAACAAGACGGTTTAAATGCCCCTTGGAAGAGACATGCAGGTCGCAGTAGCTTAACAAGGCGGTTTAAATGCCCCTTGGAAGACACGTGCAGGTCGCAGTAGCTTAACAAGACGGTTTAAATGCCCCGTGGAAAAGTGGTGGAGGTTACAGTAGCTTAACAAGACGGTTTAAATGCCCCTTGGAAGAGACATGCAGGTCGCAGAGGCTTAACAAGACGGTTTAAATGCCCCTTGGAAGAGACATGCAGGTCGCAGCAGCTTAAAAAGACCGTTTAAATGCCACTTGGAAGAGACGTGCAGGTCGCAGAGGCTTAACAAGACGGTTTAAATGCCCCTTGGAAGAGACGATCAAGTCGCAGGAGCTTAAAAAGGAGGTTTAAATGCGCCTTGGAAGAGAAGTGCAGGTCGCAGTAGCATAACAAGACGGTTTAAATGCCCCTTGGAAGAGACATGCAGGTAGCAGTAGCTTAACAAGACGGTTTAAATCCCCCTTGGAAGAGACATGCAGGTCGCAGGATCTTAACAAGAGGGTTTAAATGCCCCTTAGAATAGGCTTGCAGGTCGCAGTAGCTTAACAAGACAGTTTAAATGGCCCTTGGAAGAGACGTGCAAGTCGCAGTAGCTTAAAAAGACGGTTTAAATGCGCCTTGGAAGAGACGTGCAGGTCGCAGTAGCTTAACAAGACGGTTTAAATGGCCCTTGGAAGAGACGTGCAGGTTGCAGTAGCTTAACAAGACGGTTTAAATCCCCCTTGGAAGAAACGTGCAGGACGCAGTAGCTTAACAAGATGGTTTAAATGCCCCCTTGGAATAGGCTTGCAGGTCGCAGTAGCTTACCAAGACGGTTTAAATGCCCCTTGGACGAGACGTGCAGGTCGCAGTAGCTTAACAAGACGGTTTAAATGCCCCTTGGAAGAGCGGTGGGGGTCGCAGTAGCTTAACAAGACAGTTTAAATGCCCCTTGGAAGAGACGTACAGGTTGAAGTAGCTTAATAAGACGGTTTAAATGCCTCTTGGAAGAGATGTGCAGGTCGCAGTAGCGTAATAAGATGTTTTAAATGCCCCTTGGAAGAGAGGTGGAGGTCGCAGTAGCTTAACAAGACAGTTTAAATGACCCTTGGAAGAGACGTGCAGGTCGCAGTAGCTTAACAAGACGGTTTAAATGACACTTGGAAGAGACGTGCAGGTTGCAGTAGCTTAATAAGACGGTTTAAATGCCCCTTGGTAGAGCGGTGGAGGTCGCAGTAGCTTAACAAGACAGTTTAAATGTCTCTTGAAAGAGACGTGCAGGTCGCAGTAGCTTAACAAGACGATTTAAATGCCCCTTGGAAGAGACGTGCAGGTAGCAGTAGCTTAACAAGACGGTTTAAATCCCCCTTGGAAGAGACATGCAGGTCACAGGATCTTAACAAGAGGGTTTAAATGCCCCTTAGAATAGGCTTGCAGGTCGCAGTAGCTTAACAAGACAGTTTAAATGCCCCTTGGAAGAGACATGCTGGTCGCAGTAGCTTATAAAGACGGTTTAAATGCGCCTTGGAAGAGACCTGCAGGTCGTAGTAGCTTAACAAGACGGTTTAAATGGCCCTTGGAAGAGACGTGCAGGTCGCAGTAGCTAAACAAGACAGTTTAAATGCCCCTTGGAAGAGACGTGGAGGTCGCAGTCGCTTAACAAGACGGTTTAAATGCCCCTTGGAAGAGACATGCAGGTCGCAGTAGCTTAACAAGACTGTTTAAATGCCCCTTAGAAGAGATGCGCAGTTCTCCGAAGCTAAACAAGACAGTTTAAATGCCCCTTGGAAGAGACGTGCAGGTCGCAGTAGCTTAACAAGATGGTTTAAATGCCCCTTGGAAGAGCGTTGGAGGTCGCAGTAGCTTAAGAAGACAGTTTAAATGCCCCTTGGAAGAGACGTGCAGGTCGCAGGAGCTTAACAAGAGGGTTTAAATGCCCTTTGGAAGAGGCTTGCAGGTCGCAGTAGCTTACCAAGATGATTTAAATGCCCCTTGGAAGAGACGTGCAGGTCGCAGTAGCTTAACAATACAGTTTAAATGTCCCTTGGAAGAGCGGTGGAGTTCGCAGTAGCTTAACAAGACAGTTTAAATGCCACTTGGTAGAAACATGCAGGTCGAAGCAGCTTAACAAGACTGTTTAAATGCCCCTAGGAAAAGACGTGCAGGTCGAAGAGGCTTTAAAAGACGGTTAAATGCCCCTTGGAAGAGAAATGCAGGTCGAAGTAGCTTAACAAGATGGTTTAAATGCACCTTGTAAGAGACGTGCAGGTCGCAGTAGCTTAACAAGACAGTTTAAATGCACCTTGTAAGAGACGTGCAGGTCGCAGTAGCTTAACAAGACAGTTTAAATGCCCCTTGGAAGAGACGTGCAGGTCGCAGTAGCTTAATAAGACGGTTTAAATGCCCCTTGGAAGAGATGTGCAGGTCGCAGTAGCTTAACAAGACAGTTTAAATGCCCCTAAAAAGAGAAGTGCAGGTCGCAGGAGCTTAACAAGAGGGTTTAAATGCCCCTTGGAAGAGACGTGCAGTTCGCAGAAGCTTAACAAGATGGTTTAAATGCCCCTTGGAAGAGACATGCAGGTCGCAGTAGCTTAACAAGACTGTTGCGATGTCCCTTGGAAAAGTGGTGGAGGTTACAGTAACTTAACAAGACGGTTTAAATGCTCCTTGGAAGAGACATTCAAGTCACAGTAGCTTAAAAAGACGGTTTAAATGCGCATTGGAAGAGATTTGCAGGTCGCAGTAGCTTAATAAGACGGTTTAAATGCCCCTTGGAAGAGACGTGCAGGTCGCAGTAGCTTAATAAGACGGTTTAAATGCCCCTTGGAAGAGACGTGCAGGTCGCAGTAGCTTAACAAGACGGTTTAAATGCCCCTTGGAAGAGACGTGCAGGTAGCAGTAGCTTAACAAGAGGGTTTAAATGGTCCTTGGAAGAGACGAGCAGGTCGCAGGAGCTTAATAAGAGGGATTAAATGCCCCTTGGAAGAGACGTACAAGTCACAGTAGCGTAAAAAGACGGTTTAAATGCGCCTTGTAAGAGACGTGCAGGCCGCAGAAGTTTAACAAGACAGTTTAAATGCCCCTTGGAAGAGATGTGCAGGTCGCAGTAGCTTAACAAGAGTTTTTAAATGCCCCTTTCAAGAGACGTGCAGGTCGCAGGACCTTAGCAAGAAGGTTTAAATGTCCCTTGGAAGAGATGTGCAGGTCGCAGTAGCTTAACAAGACAGTTTAAATGCCACTTGGAAGAAACATGCAGATCGAAGCAGCTTAACAAGACTGTTTAAATGCCCCTAGGAAAAGACGTGCAGGTCGCAGAGGCTTAACAAGACGGTTTAAATGCCCCTTGGAAGAGACATGCAGGTCGCAGTAGCTTAACAAGACGGTTTAAATGCCCCTTGGAAGACACGTGCAGGTCGCAGTACTTAACAAGACGGTTTAAATGCCCCGTGGAAAAGTGGTGGAGGTTACAGTAGCTTAACAAGACGGTTTAAATGCCCCTTGGAAGAGACATGCAGGTAGCAGTAGCTTAACAAGAGGGTTTAAATGGTCCTTGGAAGAGACGAGCAGGTCGCAGGAGCTTAATAACAGGGTTTAAATGCCCCTTGGAAGAGACGTACAAGTCACAGTAGCGTAAAAAGACGGTTTAAATGCGCTTTGTAAGAGACGTGCAGGCCGCAGAAGCTTAACAAGACAGTTTAAATGCCCCTTGGAAGAGACGTGCAGGTCGCAGTATCTTAACAAGAGTTTTTAAATGCCCCTTTCAAGAGACGTGCAGGTCGCAGGACCTTAACAAGAAGGTTTAAATGCCCCTTGGAAGAGATGTGCAGGTCGCAGTAGCTTAACAAGACATTTTAAATGCCACTTGGAAGAAACATGCAGATCGAAGCAGCTTAATAAGACTGTTTAAATGCCCCTAGGAAAAGACGTGCAGGTCGCAGAGGCTTAACAAGACGGTTTAAATGCCCCTTGGAAGAGACATGCAGGTCGCAGTAGCTTAACAAGACGGTTTAAATGCCCCTTGGAAGACACGTGCAGGTCGCAGTAGCTTAACAAGACGGTTTAAATGCCCCGTGGAAAAGTGGTGGAGGTTACAGTAGCTTAACAAGACGGTTTAAATGCCCCTTGGAAGAGACATGCAGGTCGCAGAGGCTTAACAAGACGGTTTAAATGCCCCTTGGAAGAGACATGCAGGTCGCAGCAGCTTAAAAAGACCGTTTAAATGCCACTTGGAAGAGACGTGCAGGTCGCAGAGGCTTAACAAGACGGTTTAAATGCCCCTTGGAAGAGACGATCAAGTCGCAGGAGCTTAAAAAGGAGGTTTAAATGCGCCTTGGAAGAGAAGTGCAGGTCGCAGTAGCATAACAAGACGGTTTAAATGCCCCTTGGAAGAGACATGCAGGTAGCAGTAGCTTAACAAGACGGTTTAAATCCCCCTTGGAAGAGACATGCAGGTCGCAGGATCTTAACAAGAGGGTTTAAATGCCCCTTAGAATAGGCTTGCAGGTCGCAGTAGCTTAACAAGACAGTTTAAATGGCCCTTGGAAGAGACGTGCAAGTCGCAGTAGCTTAAAAAGACGGTTTAAATGCGCCTTGGAAGAGACGTGCAGGTCGCAGTAGCTTAACAAGACGGTTTAAATGGCCCTTGGAAGAGACGTGCAGGTTGCAGTAGCTTAACAAGACGGTTTAAATCCCCCTTGGAAGAAACGTGCAGGACGCAGTAGCTTAACAAGATGGTTTAAATGCCCCCTTGGAATAGGCTTGCAGGTCGCAGTAGCTTACCAAGACGGTTTAAATGCCCCTTGGACGAGACGTGCAGGTCGCAGTAGCTTAACAAGACGGTTTAAATGCCCCTTGGAAGAGCGGTGGGGGTCGCAGTAGCTTAACAAGACAGTTTAATTGCCCCTTGGAAGAGACGTACAGGTTGAAGTAGCTTAATAAGACGGTTTAAATGCCTCTTGGAAGAGATGTGCAGGTCGCAGTAGCTTAATAAGATGTTTTAAATGCCCCTTGGAAGAGAGGTGGAGGTCGCAGTAGCTTAACAAGACAGTTTAAATGACCCTTGGAAGAGACGTGCAGGTCGCAGTAGCTTAACAAGACGGTTTAAATGACACTTGGAAGAGACGTGCAGGTTGCAGTAGCTTAATAAGACGGTTTAAATGCCCCTTGGAAGAGCGGTGGAGGTCGCAGTAGCTTAACAAGACAGTTTAAATGCCTCTTGAAAGAGACGTGCAGGTCGCAGTAGCTTAACAAGACGATTTAAATGCCCCTTGGAAGAGACGTGCAGGTAGCAGTAGCTTAACAAGACGGTTTAAATCCCCCTTGGAAGAGACATGCAGGTCACAGGATCTTAACAAGAGGGTTTAAATGCCCCTTAGAATAGGCTTGCAGGTCGCAGTAGCTTAACAAGACAGTTTAAATGCCCCTTGGAAGAGACATGCTGGTCGCAGTAGCTTATAATGACGGTTTAAATGCGCCTTGGAAGAGACCTGCAGGTCGTAGTAGCTTAACAAGACGGTTTAAATGGCCCTTGGAAGAGACGTGCAGGTCGCAGTAGCTAAACAAGACAGTTTAAATGCCCCTTGGAAGAGACGTGCTGGTTGAAGTAGCTTAATAAGATGGTTTAAATGCCTCTTGGAAGAGATGTGCATGTCGCAGTAGCTTAATAAGATGTTTTAAATGCCCCTTGGAAGAGAGGTGGAGGTCGCAGTAGCTTAACAAGACAGTTTAAATGCCCCTTGGAAGAGACGTGCAGGTCGCAGTATCTTAACAAGACGGTTTAAATGCCACTTGGAATAGACGTGCAGGTTGCAGTAGCTTAAAAAGACGGTTTAAATGCCCCTTGGAAGAGCGGTGGAGGTCGCAGTAGCTTAACAAGACGGTTTAAATGCCCCTTGAAAGAGACATGCAGGTCGCAGTAGCTTAACAAGACGGTTTAAATGCCCCATGGAGGTGCGGTGGAGGTCGCAGTAGCTTAACAAGACGGTTTAAATGCCCCTTGGAAGAGACATTCAGGTCGCAGCAGCTTAACAAGATGGTTTAAATCCCCTTGGAAGAGACATGCAGGTAGCAGTGGCTTAACAAGACGGTTTAAATGCCCCTTGGAAGAGACATGCAGGTCGCAGTAGCTTAACACAACGGTTTAAATGCCCCTTGGAAGAGACGTGCAGGTCGCAGTAGCTTAACAAGACAGTTTAAATGCCCCTTGGAAAAGTGGTGGAGGTTACAGTAGCTTAACAAGAAAGTTTAAATGCCCCTTGGAAGAGACATGCAAGTCGCAGTAGCTTAAATAGACGGTTTAAATGCGCCTTGGAAGAAACGTGCAGGTCGCAGTAGCTTAACAAGATGGTTAAAATGCCCCTTGGAATAGACGAGCAGGTCGCAGTAGCTTAACAAGACGGTTTAAATGCCCCTTGGAAGAGACGTGCAGGTCGCAGTAGCTTAACAAGAGGGTTTAAATCCCCTTTGGAACAGACGTGCAGGTCGCTGCAGCTTAACAAGAGGGTTTATATGCCCCTTGGAATTGGCTTGCAGGTCGCAGTAGCTTACCAGGAATGTTTAAATGCACCTTGGAAGAGTGGTGGAGGTCGCAGTAGCTTAACAAGACAGTTTAAATGCCCCTTGGAAGAGACATGCAGGTCGCAGTAGCATAATAAGACGGTCTAAATGCCCCTTGGAAGAGATGTGCAGGTCGCAGTAGCTTAATAAGACGGTTTAAGTGCCCCTTGGAAGTGCGGTGAAGGTCGCAGTAGCTTAACAAGACGGTTTAAATGCCCTTTGGAAGAGACATGCAGGTCACAGCTACTTAACAAGACGGTTTAAAAGCCCCTTGGAAGAGACGTGGAGGTCGCAGTAGCTTAACAAGACGGTTTAAATGCCCCTTGGAAGAGACATGCAGGTCGCAGTAGCTTAACAAGACTGTTTAAATGCCCCTTAGAAGAGATGCGCAGTTCTCCGAAGCTAAACAAGACAGTTTAAATGCCCCTTGGAAGAGACGTGCAGGTCGCAGTAGCTTAACAAGATGGTTTAAATGCCCCTTGGAAGAGCGTTGGAGGTCGCAGTAGCTTAAGAAGACAGTTTAAATGCCCCTTGGAAGAGACGTGCAGGTCGCAGGAGCTTAACAAGAGGGTTTAAATGCCCTTTGGAAGAGGCTTGCAGGTCGCAGTAGCTTACCAAGATGATTTAAATGCCCCTTGGAAGAGACGTGCAGGTCGCAGTAGCTTAACAATACAGTTTAAATGCCCCTTGGAAGAGCGGTGGAGTTCGCAGTAGCTTAACAAGACAGTTTAAATGCCACTTGGTAGAAACATGGAGGTCGAAGCAGCTTAACAAGACTGTTTAAATGCCCCTAGGAAAAGACGTGCAGGTCGAAGAGGCTTTAAAAGACGGTTAAATGCCCCTTGGAAGAGAAATGCAGGTCGAAGTAGCTTAACAAGATGGTTTAAATGCACCTTGTAAGAGACGTGCAGGTCGCAGTAGCTTAACAAGACAGTTTAAATGCACCTTGTAAGAGACGTGCAGGTCGCAGTAGTTTAACAAGACAGTTTAAATGCCCCTTGGAAGAGACGTGCAGGTCGCAGTAGCTTAATAAGACGGTTTAAATGCCCCTTGGAAGAGATGTGCAGGTCGCAGTAGCTTAACAAGACAGTTTAAATGCCCCTAAAAAGAGAAGTGCAGGTCGCAGGAGCTTAACAAGAGGGTTTAAATGCCCCTTGGAAGAGACGTGCAGTTCGCAGAAGCTTAACAAGATGGTTTAAATGCCCCTTGGAAGAGACATGCAGGTCGCAGTAGCTTAACAAGACTGTTGCGATGTCCCTTGGAAAAGTGGTGGAGGTTACAGTAACTTAACAAGACGGTTTAAATGCTCCTTGGAAGAGACGTTCAAGTCACAGTAGCTTAAAAAGACGGTTTAAATGCGCATTGGAAGAGATTTGCAGGTCGCAGTAGCTTAATAAGACGGTTTAAATGCCCCTTGGAAGAGACGTGCAGGTCGCAGTAGCTTAACAAGACGGTTTAAATGCCCCTTGGAAGAGACGTGCAGGTAGCAGTAGCTTAACATGAGGGTTTAAATGGTCCTTGGAAGAGACGAGCAGGTCGCAGGAGCTTAATAAGAGGGTTTAAATGCCCCTTGGAAGAGACGTACAAGTCACAGTAGCGTAAAAAGACGGTTTAAATGCGCCTTGTAAGAGACGTGCAGGCCGCAGAAGCTTAACAAGACAGTTTAAATGCCCCTTGGAAGAGACGTGCAGGTCGCAGTAGCTTAACAAGAGTTTTTAAATGCCCCTTTCAAGAGACGTGCAGGTCGCAGGACCTTAGCAAGAAGGTTTAAATGTCCCTTGGAAGAGATGTGCAGGTCGCAGTAGCTTAACAAGACAGTTTAAATGCCACTTGGAAGAAACATGCAGATCGAAGCAGCTTAACAAGACTGTTTAAATGCTCCTAGGAAAAGACGTGCAGGTCGCAGAGGCTTAACAAGACGGTTTAAATGCCCCTTGGAAGAGACATGCAGGTCGCAGTAGCTTAACAAGACGGTTTAAATGCCCCTTGGAAGACACGTGCAGGTCGCAGTAGCTTAACAAGACGGTTTAAATGCCCCGTGGAAAAGTGGTGGAGGTTACAGTAGCTTAACAAGACGGTTTAAATGCCCCTTGGAAGAGACATGCAGGTCGCAGAGGCTTAACAAGACGGTTTAAATGCCCCTTGGAAGAGACATGCAGGTCGCAGCAGCTTAAAAAGACCGTTTAAATGCCACTTGGAAGAGACGTGCAGGTCGCAGAGGCTTAACAAGACGGTTTAAATGCCCCTTGGAAGAGACGATCAAGTCGCAGGAGCTTAAAAAGGAGGTTTAAATGCGCCTTGGAAGAGAAGTGCAGGTCGCAGTAGCATAACAAGACGGTTTAAATGCCCCTTGGAAGAGACGTGCAGGTAGCAGTAGCTTAACAAGACGGTTTAAATCCCCCTTGGAAGAGACATGCAGGTCGCAGGATCTTAACAAGAGGGTTTAAATGCCCCTTAGAATAGGCTTGCAGGTCGCAGTAGCTTAACAAGACAGTTTAAATGGCCCTTGGAAGAGACGTGCAAGTCGCAGTAGCTTAAAAAGACGGTTTAAATGCGCCTTGGAAGAGACGTGCAGGTCGCAGTAGCTTAACAAGACGGTTTAAATGGCCCTTGGAAGAGACGTGCAGGTCGCAGTAGCTTAACAAGACGGTTTAAATCCCCCTTGGAAGAAACGTGCAGGACGCAGTAGCTTAACAAGATGGTTTAAATGCCCCCTTGGAATAGGCTTGCAGGTCGCAGTAGCTTACCAAGACGGTTTAAATGCCCCTTGGACGAGACGTACAGGTCGCAGTAGCTTAACAAGACGGTTTAAATGCCCCTTGGAAGAGCGGTGGGGGTCGCAGTAGCTTAACAAGACAGTTTAAATGCCCCTTGGAAGAGACGTACAGGTTGAAGTAGCTTAATAAGACGGTTTAAATGCCTCTTGGAAGAGATGTGCAGGTCGCAGTAGCTTAATAAGATGTTTTAAATGCCCCTTGGTAGAGAGGTGGAGGTCGCAGTAGCTTAACAAGACAGTTTAAATGACCCTTGGAAGAGAGGTGCAGGTCGCAGTAGCTTAACAAGACGGTTTAAATGACACTTGGAAGAGACGTGCAGGTTGCAGTAGCTTAATAAGACGGTTTAAATGCCCCTTGGAAGAGCGGTGGAGGTCGCAGTAGCTTAACAAGACAGTTTAAATGCCTCTTGAAAGAGACGTGCAGGTCGCAGTAGCTTAACAAGACGATTTAAATGCCCCTTGGAAGAGACGTGCAGGTAGCAGTAGCTTAACAAGACGGTTTAAATCCCCCTTGGAAGAGACATGCAGGTCACAGGATCTTAACAAGAGGGTTTAAATGCCCCTTAGAATAGGCTTGCAGGTCGCAGTAGCTTAACAAGACAGTTTAAATGCCCCTTGGAAGAGACGTGCTGGTCGCAGTAGCTTATAAAGACGGTTTAAATGCGCCTTGGAAGAGACCTGCAGGTCGTAGTAGCTTAACAAGACGGTTTAAATGGCCCTTGGAAGAGACGTGCAGGTCGCAGTAGCTTAACAAGACAGTTTAAATGCCCCTTGGAAGAGACGTGCTGGTTGAAGTAGCTTAATAAGATGGTTTTAATGCCTCTTGGAAGAGATGTGCATGTCGCAGTAGCTTAATAAGATGTTTTAAATGCCCCTTGGAAGAGAGGTGGAGGTCGCAGTAGCTTAACAAGACAGTTTAAATGCCCCTTGGAAGAGACGTGCAGGTCGCAGTATCTTAACAAGACGGTTTAAATGCCACTTGGAATAGACGTGCAGGTTGCAGTAGCTTAAAAAGACGGTTTAAATGCGCCTTGGAAGAGACCTGCAGGTCGTAGTAGCTTAACAAGACGGTTTAAATGGCCCTTGGAAGAGACGTGCAGGTCGCAGTAGCTTAACAAGACAGTTTAAATGCCCCTTGGAAGAGACGTGCTGGTTGAAGTAGCTTAATAAGATGGTTTAAATGCCTCTTGGAAGAGATGTGCATGTCGCAGTAGCTTAATAAGATGTTTTAAATGCCCCTTGGAAGAGAGGTGGAGGTCGCAGTAGCTTAACAAGACAGTTTAAATGCCCCTTGGAAGAGACGTGCAGGTCGCAGTATCTTAACAAGACGGTTTAAATGCCACTTGGAATAGACGTGCAGGTTGCAGTAGCTTAAAAAGACGGTTTAAATGCCCCTTGGAAGAGCGGTGGAGGTCGCAGTAGCTTAACAAGACGGTTTAAATGCCCCTTGAAAGAGACGTGCAGGTCGCAGTAGCTTAACAAGACGGTTTAAATGCCCCATGGAGGTGCGGTGGAGGTCGCAGTAGCTTAACAAGACGGTTTAAATGCCCCTTGGAAGAGACTTTCAGGTCGCAGCAGCTTAACAAGATGGTTTAAATCCCCTTGGAAGAGACATGCAGGTAGCAGTGGCTTAACAAGACGGTTTAAATGCCCCTTGGAAGAGACATGCAGGTCGCAGTAGCTTAACACGACGGTTTAAATGCCCCTTGGAAGAGACGTGCAGGTCGCAGTAGCTTAACAAGACAGTTTAAATGCCCCTTGGAAAAGTGGTGGAGGTTACAGTAGCTTAACAAGAAAGTTTAAATGCCCCTTGGAAGAGACATGCAAGTCGCAGGAGCTTAAATAGACGGTTTAAATGCGCCTTGGAAGAGACGTGCAGGTCGCAGTAGCTTAACAAGATGGTTAAAATGCCCCTTGGAATAGACGAGTTTAACGGGTCTGGGAGGCGGAACCTCTGAGCTACTATACAAGGGGGCGGCCCTTGTAAGGGAGCGGGTGGCAGTCTCTGGATAATGGGTAGGTACGACCTGTGATGGCAGAGCCTCCGGGTAGGCTAGCAGGCAGATGGTAGATGTGTGCTCCCAGGTGAGCAAGCGAGAGTCTCTGGAATAACAGGTGGTCATGGCACGTGACGGCGGAGCCTCCGGGCTGGCAAGCAGGCAGGTAACGGAGAAGCGCTCCCAGGTGAGCGGGCAAGAGTCTCCGAAGTAGCTGGTGGTCACAGCACGTGACAGCGGAGCCTCCGGGTAGGCAAGCAGGCAGGTAGTGGAGAAGCGCTCCCAGGTGAGCGGGCAAGAGTCTGAAGTAGCTGATGGTCACAGCACGTGACAACGGAGCCTCCGGGCAGGCAAGCAGGCAGGTAACGGAGAAGCGCTCCCAGGTGAGCGGGCAAGAGTCTGAAGTAGCTGATGGTCACAGCACGTGACAACGGAGCCTCCGGGCTGGCAAGCAGGCAGGTAACGGAGAAGCGCTCCCAGGTGAGCAGGCAAGCTGGTCCATAGACAGACTGACCGGAGTTGTAAGGCAGACCGTCGGACCTCAGGCAAGCAGGCAGGTAGCTGATGTGCGCTCCCAGGTGAGCGGGCAGGCTGGTCCTTTAGACAGACTGACAGGAGTAGTAAGGCAGACCGTCGGACCTCAGACTGGCAGACAGGTAACAAGTATTCAGGCAGGAATCAGGCAGGTAACTGGCAGGTAACTGGCAGGTAACTGGCAGGTAACTGGCAACGGGACCTGAGGGCTGAAGCACAGGTGAGACACAGGTGCAAACAACATTGCTCGGGCACCTCCATTTTGGAGGAGGTGCCTTATATATGATGAAGTCCTCCGGCCATTGGCCGGGGACTCCTTAGGACGGCGCGCGCGGCCCCTTTAAGAGGAGGGGAGCGCGCGCGCGCGCACCCTAAGCACAGGGGCCGGGAAGGAGCGCGCACTGAGAGCAGAGCGGGAGTAGGACGCCGGGAAGGAGCGCGCGCTGACAGCAGAGCGGGGGGAGGACGCCGGGCACGGAGCAGAGCGGTGAGGGGAGCAGTGTCCCTGCCTAGCAGAGGGCAGGGACGCCGGCACTACAGTACCCCCCCCTTTAGGCCCCCCCTTTTTTAGGCCAGACAGAAATTTAGCTAGGATGAGAGGGGCATGGATGTTCTCCCGGGGCTCCCACGTTCTCTCCTCAGGACCAAACCCCCTCCAATCTACCAGAAAAAAGGTCTTTCCTCTTACCCTTTTGGTGGCAAGAATGTTCTCTACCTCAAACTCGTCCTCAGCAGAAACCGGAGCAGGAGGCGTACCTGTAGACTTGAAAAAAGAATTAAGTACCACGGGTTTGAGGAGAGAAACATGGAAGGAGTTAGGGATCCGTAAGTTGGCCGGGAGTTTCAATTTATAGGCCACCGGATTGATCTGACTGATGACCTCCAGTGGACCGATGAACCGAGGCCCTAACTTATAGGAAGGGATCTTGAGCTGGACATATTTGGACGAGAGCCAGACTTTATCCCCAGGACGGAATTGAGGAGGATCCAGACGTTTTTTGTCAGCATGTCTTTTCATACGCTCGGATGACAGAAGGAGTGCGGACCGGGTACTCTCCCATATGGAGGAAAATTTGTTAACAAGAGATTCCGCAGCCGGATTGTCCACCGAGGTGGAGACGGGAAACGGGATCCGAGGGTGCTGACCGTAGACTACAAAAAACGGGGATTTGGAGGAAGATTCGCTCTCGTGATTGTTGTACGAGAATTCGGCCCACGGCAGGAGATCCACCCAGTCAGAATGGTGGGCATTAACGAAGTGCCGGAGGTAACTGGTCAGGTTCTGATTGATCCGCTCCACTTGACCATTAGACTGTGGGTGGTAAGCGGAGGAGAAGTCCAGGGTGACGTCCAGCAATTTACAAGTGGCTCTCCAGAAACGAGAAGTGAACTGTACCCCTCGATCCGACACGATGTGACGGGGCAGGCCATGAAGACGGAAGATGTGGCGGATAAAGTCTTTAGCCAGCTCGGGTGCAGACGGAAGGCCTGGCAGGGGAATGAAGTGAGCCATCTTGGAAAAGCGGTCAGCGACCACCCAAATGACCGTACAACCGGCTGAGACGGGCAGATCAGTAATGAAGTCCATCGCTATATGCTGCCAGGGGGCAGCAGGTACTGGCAGAGGAAGAAGGCGGCCGGCCGGCAGGTGTCTCGGAACTTTGTTGCGGGCGCAGGACACACAGGCAGAAACAAAGTCTATTACATCCTTGTGCAGGTTAGGCCACCAGTAGTGCCGGGTAATAAGCTGGAGGGTCTTTTTCTGACCGGCGTGGCCAGCTAGTTTAGACGAATGACCCCAGTGTAGGATCTTCTCCCGATCAGGTACTGATACGAACGTCTTACCGGGAGGGAGACGATTTAGACTCACGGGAGCCACCTGCATTACTCTGGCGGGATCGATGATGTGTTTCGGATCTTCCTCGAGATCAGACACCAGAAAGGATCGAGACAAGGCGTCCGCCTTGACGTTTTTGTCAGCCGGGCGAAAATGAAGGATAAAATCAAAACGAGCAAAAAACAAGGACCACCGGGCTTGGCGCGGGTTAAGTCTCTGGGCGTGCTGGAGGTAAGCCAAGTTCTTGTGGTCAGTGTAAATTATTACCGGGTGAAGAGCCCCCTCAAGCAGGTAACGCCACTCCTCCAATGCCAGTTTGATGGCCAATAACTCTCGATCTCCTATGGAATAATTGCGCTCCGAGGAGGAGAAGAGTTTGGAGAAGAAGCCGCAAGTTACCATTCTCCCGGAAGAAGATTTTTGAGTAAGTACCGCTCCGGCTCCAGAGGAGGAGGCGTCCACTTCCAGGAAAAACTGCTTGTTGCCGTCCGGGCGATGCAGCACCGGGGCGGAAGAGAAGGCCTGTTTTAAGGAAAGAAAGGCTTCCTCTGCTTCGGGCGGCCACTCTTTGGGATTAGTACCCTTACGGGTGAGCGCGGAAATTGGGGCAGTCCGGGAAGAGAAGTGTGGTATGAAGAGGCGGTAGTAGTTGGCGAAGCCCAGGAACCGCTGAATGGCCTTCAACCCTTCCGGTCGGGGCCATTTCTCGATGGCAGACAGTTTCTCTGGATCCATTCGTAGGCCGGTCTGAGAAATAATGTAGCCCAAAAACGGAAGCGAGGTCTGCTCAAAGAGGCACTTCTCGTATTTAGCGAAGAGGTGATTCTGCCTGAGCCTGAGCAGGACTTGACGAACGTCCCTCCGGTGAGTCTGGAGATCCGGAGAGAAGACCAAGATGTCGTCCAGGTACACCACTACGCAGGAGTAGAGAAGGTCCCGGAAGATGTCATTGACCAACTCTTGAAAGACGGCAGGAGCGTTACAGAGACCAAAGGGCATTACCAGGTATTCATAGTGGCCGTCCCGGGTGTTGAAGGCCGTCTTCCATTCATCCCCCTGACGGATACGAACCAGGTTGTATGCCCCGCGAAGGTCCAGTTTGGTGAAGATCCTAGCCCCCCTCAGACGATCAAATAATTCTGGAATGAGCGGAAGGGGGTACTTATTCTTCACCGTGATCTGGTTTAGGCCTCTATAGTCTATACAGGGACGGAGAGAGCCGTCCTTCTTTTTGACGAAAAAGAAGCCTGCTCCCGCCGGGGAGGTAGATTTCCGGATGAATCCCCTGGCCAGATTCTCCTCAATATATTCGGACATCGACCGGGTTTCAGCAGCGGATAATGGATAAATACGCCCACGGGGAGGAGTAGTACCGGGTAACAGGTCGATGGGACAGTCGTATGGTCTATGAGGTGGTAATGTCTCTGCCTCCTTTTTATTAAAGACATCAGCATAAGACCAATAAGGAATCGGAAGTCCAGGTAGATTAGCTGGGGTAGGAGAGGGACGGACGGGATGGACGGGAACCAGGCAGGTTTTATGACAGTCTTGTCCCCAGCGAAGGACCTCTCCGGTTTGCCAGTCAAGCACGGGTGCATGTCTCTGGAGCCAAGGCAGACCTAGCAAGAGGGCGTGAGAGAGTCCAGGCAGAACATGGAAGGAGATACTTTCAGAATGCAGCATTCCCACCTGCAGAGTAATGGATTCGGTGATGAGTTGGATGGGGCGAGGTAAGAGCCCCCCATCCACGGCAGCAACAGACAAGGGTACAGCCAGAGGTTTGGTGGGGATGCGGTATTTTTCTACCAGGGACTGTGAAATAAGATTCCCGGCTGCTCCAGAGTCAAGTTGGGCTAGTTCGAAATAACGGTTCTCCCCGTAGACGATAGAAACTGACAACAGCAGGGATGGAGAGGATTTATTCTTGTCTAGGTGGACCTCTCTGAGCGAACCTAGACACAGGCGTTTCCCGACCTCTCCGGGCAGGCACGGATCCGGTGCTCCTTACTGCCACAGTAGAAGCAGCTCCCCTCGGCACGGCGTGAGTCCTGACGGGTTTTGACCATCTTGGTCTGGTCGACCTGCATAGGCTCAGGAGAGTGTACCTGGGGAGAGACGGAGGAAATGACGGGTTTCTGAAAAGTAGGAGCTAAACGTGGAATCCTCCTCTCATGGGTGACTTCTTTGGCACGCTCCTGGAGCCGTAGGTCAATCCGGGTGGCAAGAGTTATAAGATCATCGAGAGTGGTAGGAATATCCCGACCAGCAAGTTCATCTTTAATACGGCCAGACAGACCCTCCCAGAAGACGGATACCAGAGCGTCGTTATCCCAGGCCAGCTCCGAGGCAAGGGTACGGAACCGTATGGCATATTGGCCCACGGTGAGACCTTCCTGACGGAGGCGTAGCAGCGAGGATGCGGATGAGGTCTTCCGTCCGGGTTCGTCGAAGAGTTTCCGGAAAGCCGAGAGAAAAGCAGGCAAGTTGGACACCAGGGGGTCTCCTCTCTCCCATAGAGGATTTAGCCAGGCCAGGGCCTCCCCGGTGAGATGGGACATGATAAAGGCAATTTTGGCCCGGTCGGAGTTAAACTGATGAGACAAAAGTTCAAAGTGCAGGGTGCACTGATTTATGAAGCCCCGAGCCTGGGCGGAGTCGCCTCCGAAGCGAGAAGGTGCAGACAGCCGGGGTCCGGGGTAGGATACCATGGTATTAGTGGGTAGCGGAGCTGCCGGGTTGCGAGTCATGGTACTGGCAGTGGTTGCAGGTGGAGCAGTCAGAGTGTCCAGGCGAGAATTAACATTCCGTAGGTGACCCAGGATGGACTCCTGTTGGGACCTCTGACGGGACAGTTCATGACACAGGTCCGAGAGCGAGGGAGCTTGGGTGCCACCGGGTTCCATGGCCCGAGCAAACTGTAACGGGTCTGGGAGGCGGAACCTCTGAGCTACTATACAAGGGGGCGGCCCTTGTAAGGGAGCGGGTGGCAGTCTCTGGATAATGGGTAGGTACGACCTGTGATGGCAGAGCCTCCGGGTAGGCTAGCAGGCAGATGGTAGATGTGTGCTCCCAGGTGAGCAAGCGAGAGTCTCTGGAATAACAGGTGGTCACGGCACGTGACGGCGGAGCCTCCGGGCTGGCAAGCAGGCAGGTAACGGAGAAGCGCTCCCAGGTGAGCGGGCAAGAGTCTCTGAAGTAGCTGGTGGTCACAGCACGTGACAGCGGAGCCTCCGGGTAGGCAAGCAGGCAGGTAGTGGAGAAGCGCTCCCAGGTGAGCGGGCAAGAGTCTGAAGTAGCTGATGGTCACAGCACGTGACAACGGAGCCTCCGGGCAGGCAAGCAGGCAGATAACGGAGAAGCGCTCCCAGGTGAGCGGGCAAGAGTCTGAAGTAGCTGATGGTCACAGCACGTGACAACGGAGCCTCCGGGCTGGCAAGCAGGCAGGTAACGGAGAAGCGCTCCCAGGTGAGCAGGCAAGCTGGTCCATAGACAGACTGACCGGAGTTGTAAGGCAGACCGTCGGACCTCAGGCAAGCAGGCAGGTAGCTGATGTGCGCTCCCAGGTGAGCGGGCAGGCTGGTCCTTTAGACAGACTGACAGGAGTAGTAAGGCAGACCGTCGGACCTCAGACTGGCATACAGGTAACAAGTATTCAGGCAGGAATCAGGCAGGTAACTGGCAGGTAACTGGCAGGTAACTGGCAGGTAACTGGCAACGGGACCTGAGGGCTGAAGCACAGGTGAGACACAGGTGCAAACAACATTGCTCGGGCACCTCCATTTTGGAGGAGGTGCCTTATATATGATGAAGTCCTCCGGCCATTGGCCGGGGACTCCTTAGGACGGCACGCGCGGCCCCTTTAAGAGGAGGGGAGCGCACGCGCGCGCGCCCTAAGCACAGGAGCCGGGAAGGAGCGCGCACTGAGAGCAGAGCGGGAGGAGGACGCCGGGAAGGAGCGCGCGCTGACAGCAGAGCGGGGGGAGGACGCCGGGCACGGAGCAGAGCGGTGAGGGGAGCAGCGTCCCTGCCTAGCAGAGGGCAGGGACGCCGGCACTACAACGAGCAGGTCGCAGTAGCTTAACAAGACGGTTTAAATGCCCCTTGGAAGAGACGTGCAGGTCGCAGTAGCTTAACAAGAGGGTTTAAATCCCCTTTGGAAGAGACGTGCAGGTCGCTGCAGCTTAACAAGAGGGTTTATATGCCCCTTGGAATTGGCTTGCAGGTCGCAGTAGCTTACCAGGAATGTTTAAATGCACCTTGAAAGAGACGTGCAGGTCGCAGTAGCTTAACAAGACGGTTTAAATGCCCCTTGGAAGAGTGGTGGAGGTCGCAGTAGCTTAACAAGACAGTTTAAATGCCCCTTGGAAGAGACATGCAGGTCGCAGTAGCTTAATAAGACGGTTTAAATGCCCCTTGGAAGAGAGGTGGAGGTCGCAGTAGCTTAACAAGACAGTTTAAATGCCCCTTGGAAGAGACGTGCAGGTCGCAGTAGCTTAACAAGACGGTTTAAATGCCACTTGAAAGAGACGTGCAGGTCGCAGTAGCTTAACAAGACAGTTTAAATGCCCCTTGGAAGAACGGTGGAGGTCCCAGTAGCTTAACAAGACAGTTTAAGTGCCCCTTGAAAGAGACGTTCAGGTCGCAGTAGCTTAACAAGACAGTTTAAATGCCCCTTGGAAGAGTGGTGGAGGTCGCAGTAGCTTAACAAGACAGTTTAAATGCCCCTTGGAAGAGACATGCAGGTCGCAGTAGCTTAATAAGACGGTTTAAATGCCTCTTGGAAGAGAGGTGGAGGTCGCAGTAGCTTAACAAGACAGTTTAAATGCCCCTTGGAAGAGACGTGCAGTTCGCAGTAGCTTAACAAGACGGTTTAAATGCCCCTTGGAAGAGCGGTGGAGGTCGCAGTAGCTTAACAAGACTGTTTAACTGCCCCTTGAAAAAGACGTGCAGGTAAAAGTAGCTTAACAAGACGGTTTAAATGCCACTTGGAAGAGACGTGCAGGTCGCAGTAGCTTAACAAGACGGTTTAAATGCCCCTTGGAAGAGACGTGCAGGTCGCAGTAGCTTAACAAGACAGTTTAAATGTCCCTTGGAAGAGCGGTGGAGGTCGGATTAGCTTAACAAGACAGTTTAAATCCCCCTTGAAAGAGACGTGCAGGTCGCAGTAGCTTAACAAGACAGTTTAAATGCCCCTTGGAAGTGCGGTGAAGGTCGCAGTAGCTTAACAAGATGGTTTAAATGCACTTTGGAAGAGACATGCAGGTCACAGCTGCTTAACAAGACGGTTTAAATGCCCCTTGGAAGAGACGTGGAGGTCGCAGTAGCTTAACAAGACGTTTTAAATGCCCCTTGAAAGAGACATGCAGGTCGCAGTAGCTTAACAAGACTGTTTAAATGCCCCTTAGAAGAGACGCGCAGTTCTCCGAAGCTAAACAAGACAGTTTAAATGCCCCTTGGAAGAGACGTGCAGGTCGCAGTAGCTTAACAAGAGGGTTTAAATGCCCTTTGGAAGAGGCTTGCAGGTCGCAGTAGCTTACCAAGACGATTTAAATGCCCCTTGTAAGAGACGTGCAGGTCGCAGTAGCTTAACAAGACAGTTTAAATGCACCTTGGAAGAGCGGTGGAGGTCGCAGTAGCTTAACAAGACAGTTTAAATGCCACTTGGAAGAAACATGCAGGTCGAAGCAGCTTAACAAGACTGTTTAAATGCCCGTAGGAAAAGACGTGCAGGTCGAAGAGGCTTAAAAAGACGGTTAAATGCCCATTGGAAGAAAAATGCAGGTCGAAGTAGCTTAACAAGACGGTTTAAATGCACCTTGTAAGAGACGTGCAGGTCGCAGTAGCTTAAAAAGACGGTTTAAATGCCCCGTGGAAAAGTGGTGGAGGTTACAGTATCTTAACAAGATGGTTTAAATGCCCCTTGGAAGAGACGTGCAAGTTACAGTAGCTTAACAAGACGGTTTAAATGCCCCTTGGAATAGATGTGCAGGTCGCATTAGTTTAACAAGAGGGTTTAAATGCCACTTGGAAAAGGCTTGCTGGTCGCAGTAGCTTACCAAGATGGTTTAAATGCCCCTTGGAAGAGACGTTCAGGTCTCAGTAGCTTAACAAGACGGTTTAAATGCCCGTTGGAAGAGAAGTGCAGGTCGCAGTAGCTTAACAAGACGGTTTAAATGCCCCTTGGAAAAGTGGTGGAGGTTACAGTAGCTTAACAAGACGGTTTAAATGCCCCTTGGAAGAGAAGAGCAGGTCAAAGTAGCTTAACAAGAAGGTTTAAATGCACCTTGGAAGAGACGTGCATGTCGCAGTAGCTTAATAAGACGGTTTAAATGCCCCTTGGAAAAGTGGTGGAAGTTACAGTAGCTTAACAAGACGGTTTAAATGCCCCTTGGAAGAGACGAGCAGGTCACAGTAGCTTAATAAGACGGTTTAAATCCCCCTTGGAAGAGACGTGCAGGTCGCAGTAGTTTAACAAGAGTGTTTAAATGCCCCTTGGAATAGGCTTGCAGGTCGCAGTAGCTTAACCAGATGGTTTAAATGCCCCTTGGAAGAGACGTGCAGGTCGCAGTAGCTTAACAAGACAGTTTAAATGCCCCTAGGAAGAGCGGTGGAGGTCGCAGTAGCTTAACAAGACAGTTTAAATGCCCCTTGGAAGAGACGTGCAGGTCGCAGTAGCTTAATAAGACGGTTTAAATGCCACTTGGAAGAGATGTGCAGGTCGCAGTAGCTTAATAGGATGGTTTAAATGCCCCTTAGAAGAGAGGTGGAGGTCGCAGTTGCTTAACAAGACAGTTTAAATGCCCCTTGGAAGAGACGTGCAGGTCGCAGTAGCTTAACAAGTTGGTTTAAATGCCCCTTTCAAGAGACATGCAGGTTGCAGTAGCTTAACAAGAGGGTTTAAATGCCCCTTGGAAGAGACGTGCAGGTCGCAGTAGCTTAACAAGATGGTTTAAATGCCCATTGGAAGAGCGGTGGAGGTCGCAGTAGCTTAACAAGACGGTTTAAATGCCCCTTGGAAGAGACATGCAGGTCGCAGTAGCTTAACAAGACTGTTTAAATGCCCCTTGGAAGAGACTTGCAGGTCGCAGAGGCTTAACAAAACGGTTTAAATGCCCCTTGGAAGAGACGTGCAGGTCGCAGTAGCTTAACAAGACGGTTTAAATCCCACTTGGAAGAGATGTGCAGGTCGCAGTAGCTTAACAAGAGGGTTTAAATGCACCTTGGAATAGGCTTGCTGGTCGCAGTAGCTTACCAAGACGGTTTAAATGCCCCTTGGAAGAGATTTGCAGGTCGCAGTAGCTTAAAAAGATGGTTTAAATGCTCCTTGGAAGAGATATGCAGGTCGCAGTAGCTTAACATGACCGTTTTAATGCCCGTTTGAAGAGGCTTGCAGGTCGCAGTAGCTTAACAAGACGGTTTAAATGCCCCTGGGAAGAGATGAGCAGGTCGCAGTAGCTTAACAAGACGGTTCAAATGCCCCTTGGAAGAGACGTGCAGGTCGCAGTAGCTTAACAAGACGGTTTAAATCCCACTTGGAAGAGATGTGCAGGTCGCAGTAGCTTAACAAGAGGGTTTAAATGCCCCTTGGAATAGGCTTGCTGGTCGCAGTAGCTTACCAAGACGGTTTAAATGCCCCTTGGAAGAGATGTGCAGGTCGCAGTAGCTTAACAAGAGGGTTTAAATGCCCCTTGGAATAGGCTTGGTGGTCGCAGTAGCTTAGCAAGAAGGATTAAATGCCCCTTGGAAGAGACTTTCAGGTTGCAGTAGCTTAGCAAGACGGTTTAAATGCCCCTTGAAAGAGACGTGCAGGTCGCAGTAGCTTAACAAGACGGTTTAAATGCCCCTTGGAAAAGTGGTGGAGGTTACAGTAGCTTAACAAGACAGTTTAAATGCCCCTTGGAAGAGACGAGCAGGTCACAGTAGCTTAACAAGACGGTTTAAATGCCCCTTGGAAGAGACGTGCAGGTCGTAGTAGCTTAACAAGACGTTTTAAATCCCCCTTGGAAGAGACGTGCAGGTCGCAGTAGCTTAACAAGACGGTTTAAGTGCGCCTTGGAAGAGATGTGCAGGTCGCAGTAGCTTAATAAGATGGTTTAAATGCCCCTTGGAAGAGAGGTGGAGGTCGCAGTAGCTTAACAAGACAGTTTAAATGCCCCTTGGAAGAGACGTGCAGGTCGCAGTAGCTTAACAAGAGGGTTTAAATGCCCCGTTCAAGAGACGTGCAGGTCGCATTAGCTTAAAAAGACGGTTTAAATGCCCCTTGGAAGAGACATGCAGGTCGCAGCAGCTTAAAAAGACGTGCAGGTCGCATTAGCTTAACAAGACGGTTTAAATGCCCCTTGGAAGTGCGGTGGAGGTTGCAGTAGCTTAACAAGACAGTTTAAATGCCCCTTGGAATAGACATGCAGGTCGCAGTAGCTTAACAAGACGGTTTAAATGGCCCTTGGAAGAGACGTGCAGGTCGCAGTAGCTTAACAAGACGGTTTAAATCCCCCTTGGAAGAAACGTGCAGGACGCAGTAGCTTAACAAGATGGTTTAAATGGCCCCTTGGAATAGGCTTGCAGGTCGCAGTAGCTTACCAAGACGGTTTAAATGCCCCTTGGAAGAGCGGTGGGGGTCGCAGTAGCTTAACAAGACAGTTTAAATGCCCCTTGGAAGAGACGTACAGGTTGAAGTAGCTTAATAAGACGGTTTAAATGCCTCTTGGAAGAGATGTGCAGGTCGCAGTAGCTTAATAAGATGTTTTAAATGCCCCTTGGAAGAGAGGTGGAGGTCGCAGTAGCTTAACAAGACAGTTTAAATGACCCTTGGAAGAGACGTGCAGGTCGCAGTATCTTAACAAGACGGTTTAATTGACACTTGGAAGAGACGTGCAGGTCGCCGTAGCTTAACAAGACAGTTTAAATGCCCCTTGGAAGAGTGGTGGAGGTCGCAGTAGCTTAACAAGACAGTTTAAATGCCCCTTGGAAAAGACATGCAGGTCGCAGTAGCTTAATAAGACAGTTTAAATGCCTCTTGGAAGAGAGGTGGAGGTCGCAGTAGCTTAACAAGACAGTTTAAATGCCCCTTGGAAGAGACGTGCAGTTCGCAGTAGCTTAACAAGACGGTTTAAATGCCCCTTGGAAGAGCGGTGGAGGTCGCAGTAGCTTAACAAGACTGTTTAACTGCCCCTTGAAAGAGACGTGCAGGTAAAAGTAGCTTAACAAGACGGTTTAAATGCCACTTGGAAGAGACGTGCAGATCGCAGTAGCTTAACAAGACGGTTTAAATGCCCCTTGGAAGAGACGTGCAGGTCGCAGTAGCTTAACAAGACAGTTTAAATGTCCCTTGGAAGAGCGGTGGAGGTCGCGTTAGCTTAACAAGACAGTTTAAATGCCCCTTGAAAGAGACGTGCAGGTCGCAGTAGCTTAACAAGACAGTTTAAATGCCCCTTGGAAGTGCGGTGAAGGTCACAGTAGCTTAACAAGATGGTTTAAATGCACTTTGGAAGAGACATGCAGGTCACAGCTGCTTAACAAGACGGTTTAAATGCCCCTTGGAAGAGACGTGGAGGTCGCAGTAGCTTAACAAGAAGTTTTAAATGCCCCTTGGAAGAGACATGCAGGTCGCAGTAGCTTAACAAGACTGTTTAAATGCCCCTTAGAAGACACGCGCAGTTCTCCGAAGCTAAACAAGACAGTTTAAATGCCCCTTGGAAGAGACGTGCAGGTCGCAGTAGCTTAAGAAGACAGTTTAAATGCCCCTTGGAAGAGACGTGCAGGTCGCAGGAGCTTAACAAGAGGGTTTAAATGCCCTTTGGAAGAGGCTTGCAGGTCGCAGTAGCTTACCAAGACGATTTAAATGCCCCTTGTAAGAGACGTGCAGGTCGCAGTAGCTTAACAAGACAGTTTAAATGCACCTTGGAAGAGCGGTGGAGGTCGCAGTAGCTTAACAAGACAGTTTAAATGCCACTTGGAAGAAACATGCAGGTCAAAGCAGCTTAACAAGACTGTTTAAATGCCCCTTGGAAGAGACATGCAGGTCGCAGCAGCTTAAAAAGACGTGCAGGTCGCACTAGCTTAACAAGACGGTTTAAATGCCCCTTGGAAGTGCGGTGGAGGTTGCAGTAGCTTAACAAGACAGTTTAAATGCCCCTTGGAATAGACATGTAGGTCGCAGTAGCTTAACAAGATGGCTTAAATGCCACTTTGAAGAGACGTGCAGGTAGCAGTGGCTTAACAAGACCGTTTAAATGCCCCTTGGAAGAGACGTGCAGGTCGCAGTAGCTTAACAAGACGGTTTAAATGCCCCTTGGAAGAGACGTGCAAGTCGCAGTAGCTTAAAAACACGGTATAAATGCGCCTTGGAAGAGACGTGCTGGTCACAGTAGCTTAACAAGACGGTTTAAATGCCCCTTGGAAGAGCGGTGGAGGTGGCAGTAGCTTAACAAGATGGTTTAAATGCCCCTTGGAAGAGACATGCAGGTCGCAGCAGCCTAAAAAGACGTGCAGATCGCAGTAGCTTAACAAGACGGTTTAAATGCACCTTGTAAGAGACGTGCAGGTCGCAGTAGCTTAAAAAGACGGTTTAAATGCCCCGTGGAAAAGTGGTGGAGGTTACAGTAGCTTAACAAGATGGTTTAAATGCCCCTTGGAAGAGACGTGCAATTTACAGTAGCTTAACAAGACGGTTTAAATGCCCCTTGGAAGAGATGTGCAGGTCGCATTAGTTTAACAAGAGGGTTTAAATGCCCCTTGGAAAAGGCTTGCTGGTCGCATTAGCTTACCAAGACAGTTTAAATGTCCCTTGGAAGAGACGTTCAGGTCTCAGTAGCTTAACAAGACGGTTTAAATGCCCGTTGGAAGAGAAGTGCAAGTCGCAGTAGCTTAACAAAACGGTTTAAATGCCCCTTGGAAAAGTGGTGGAGGTTACAGTAGCTTAACAAGACGGTTTATATGCCCCTTGGAAGAGACGAGCAGGTCAAAGTAGCTTAACAAGAAGGTTTAAATGCACCTTGGAAGAGACGTGCATGTCGCAGTAGCTTAATAAGACGGTTTAAATGCCCCTTGGAAAAGTGGTGGAGGTTACAGTAGCTTAACAAGACGGTTTAAATGCCCCTTGGAAGAGACGAGCAGGTCACAGTAGCTTAATAAGACGGTTTAAATCCCCCTTGGAAGAGACGTGCAGGTCGCAGTAGCTTAACAAGAGTGTTTAAATGCCCCTTGGAATAGGCTTGCAGGTCACAGTAGCTTAACCAGACGGTTTAAATGCCCCTTGGAAGAGAAGTGCAGGTCGCAGTAGCTTAACAAGACAGTTTAAATGCCCCTAGGAAGAGCGGTGGAGGTCGCAGTAGCTTAACAAGACAGTTTAAATGCCGCTTGGAAGAGACGTGCAGGTCGCAGTAGCTTAATAAGATGGTTTAAATGCCACTTGGAAGAGATGTGCAGGTCGCAGTAGCTTAATAAGATGGTTTAAATGCCCCTTGGAAAAGTGGTGGAGGTTACAGTAGCTTAACCAGACGGTTTATATGCCCCTTGGAAGAGACGAGCAGGTCAAAGTAGCTTAACAAGAAGGTTTAAATGCACCTTGGAAGAGACGTGCATGTTGCAGTAGCTTAATAAGACGGTTTAAATGCCCCTTGGAAAAGTGGTGGAGGTTACAGTAGCTTAACAAGACGGTTTAAATGCCCCTTGGAAGAGACGAGCAGGTCACAGTAGCTTAATAAGACGGTTTAAATCCCCCTTGGAAGAGACGTGCAGGTCGCAGTAGCTTAACAAGAGTGTTTAAATGCCCCTTGGAATAGGCTTGCAGGTCGCAGTAGCTTAACCAGACGGTTTAAATGCCCCTTGGAAGAGACGTGCAGGTCGCAGTAGCTTAACAAGACAGTTTAAATGCCCCTAGGAAGAGCGGTGGAGGTCGCAGTAGCTTAACAAGACAGTTTAAATGCCGCTTGGAAGAGACGTGCAGGTCGCAGTAGCTTAATAAGATGGTTTAAATGCCACTTGGAAGAGATGTGCAGGTCGCAGTAGCTTAATAAGATGGTTTAAATGCCACTTGGAAGAGACATGCAGGTCGCAGTAGCTTAATAGGATGGTTTAAATGCCCCTTAGAAGAGAGGTGGAGGTCGCAGTTGCTTAACAAGACAGTTTAAATGCCCCTTGGAAGAGACGTGCAGGTCACAGTAGCTTAACAAGAGGGTTTAAACGCCCCTTTCAAGAGACGTGCAGGTTGCAGGAGCTTAACAAGAGGGTTTAAATGCCCCTTGGAAGAGACGTGCAAGTCGCAGTAGCTTAACAAGATGGTTTAAATGCCCATTGGAAGAGCGGTGGAGGTCGCAGTAGCTTAACAAGACAGTTTAAATGCCCCTTGGAAGAGACATGCAGGTCGCAGTAGCTTAACAAGACTGTTTAAATGCCCCTTGGAAGAGACGTGCAGATCGCAGAGGCTTAACAAGACGGTTTAAATGCCCCTTGGAAGAGACGAGCAGGTCGCAGTAGCTTAACAAGACAGTTTAAAAGCCCCTTGGAAGAGACGTGCAAGTCGCAGTAGCTTAACAAGATGTTTTAAATGCCCCTTGGAAAAGTGGTGGAGGTTACAGTAGCTTAACAAGATGGTTTAATTGCGCCTAGGAAAAGACGATTAAGTCGCAGGAGCTTAAAAAGAAGGTTTAAATGCGCCTTTGAAGAGAAGTGCAGGTCGCAGTACCATAACAAGACGGTTTAAATGCCCCTTGGAAGAGACGAGCAGGTCGCAGTTGCTTAGCAAGACGGTTTAAATGCCCCTTGGAAGAGACGTGCAGGTAGCAGTAGCTTAACAAGACGGTTTAAATCCCCCTTGGAAGAGACATGCAGGTCGCAGGATCTTAACAAGAGGGTTTAAATGCCCCTTAGAATAGGCTTGCAGGTCGCAGTAGCTTAACAAGACAGTTTAAATGCCCCATGGAAGAGACGTGCAGGTCGCAGTAGTTTAATAAGATGGTTTAAATGCCCCTTGGAAGAGACGTGCAGGTCGCAGTAGCTTAACAAGACGGATTAAATACCCCGTGGAAAAGTGGTGGAGGTTACAGTAGCTTAACAAGACGGTTTAAATGCCCCTTGGAAGAGAAGTGCAAGTTACAGTAGCTTAACAAGACGGTTTAAATGTCCCTTGGAAGAGAAGTGCAGGTCGCAGTAGGTTAACAACACGGTTTAAATGCCCCTTGGAAGAGCGGTGGAGGTCGCAGTAGCTTAACAAGACAGTTTAAATGCCCCTTGACAGAGATGAACAGGTCGCAGTAGCTTAACAAGACTGTTTAATTTCCAGCTTGGAAGTGCGGTGGAGGTCGCAGTAGCTTAACAAGATGGTTTAAATGCCCCTTGGAAGAGAAGTGCAGGTCGCAGCAGCTTAACAAGACGGTTTAAATGACCCCTGGAAGAGACGTGCAGGTCGCAGTGGCTTAACAAGATGGTTTAAATGCCCCATGAAAGAGACATGCAGGTCGCAGTAGCTTAACAAGACGGTTAAATGCCCCTTGGAAAAGACGTGCAGGTCGCAGCAGCTTAGCAAGACAGTTTAAATGCCGCTTGGATAAGTGGTGGAGGTTACAGTAGATTAACAAGGCGGTTTAAATGCACCTTGGAAGAGACGAGCAGTTCGCAGTAGCTTATAAAGACGATTTAAATGCACCTTGGAAGAGACGTGCAGGTCGCAGTAGCTTAAAAAGACAGTTTAAATGCCCCTAGGAAGAGCGGTGGAGGTCGCAGTAGCTTAACAAGACAGTTTAAATGCCCCTTGGAAGAGACGTGCAGGTCGCAGTAGCTTAATAAGATGGTTTAAATGCCACTTGGAAGAGATGTGCAGGTCGCAGTAGCTTAATAGGATGGTTTAAATGCTCCTTAGAAGAGAGGTGGAGGTCGCAGTTGCTTAAGAAGACAGTTTAAATGCCCCTTGGAAGAGACGTGCAGGTCGCAGTAGCTTAACAAGAGGGTTTAAATGCCCCTTTCAAGAGACGTGCAGGTTGCAGGCGCTTAACAAGAGGGTTTAAATGCCCCTTGGAAGAGACGTGCAGGTCGCAGTAGCTTAACAAGATGGTTTAAATGCCCATTGGAAGAGCGGTGGAGGTCGCAGTAGCTTAACAAGACGGTTTAAATGCCCCTTGGAAGAGACATGCAGGTCGCAGTAGCTTAACAAGACTGTTTAAATGCCCCTTGGAAGAGACGTGCAGGTCGCAGAGGCTTAACAAGACGGTTTAAATGCCCCTTGGAAGAGACGTGCAGGTCGCAGTAGCTTAACAAGACAGTTTAAAAGCCCCTTGGAAGAGAAGTGCAAGTCACAGTAGCTTAACAAGATGTTTTAAATGCCCCTTGGAAAAGTGGTGGAGGTTACAGTAGCTTAACAAGATGGTTTAATTGCGCCTTGGAAAAGACGATTAAGTAGCAGTAGCTTAAAAAGAAGGTTTAAATGCGCCTTTGAAGAGAAGTGCAGGTCGCAGTACCATAACAAGACGGTTTAAATGCCCCTTGGAAGAGACGAGCAGGTCGCAGTAGCTTAGTAAGACGGTTTAAATGCCCCTTGGAAGAGACGTGCAGGTCGCAGTAGCTTAACAAGACGGTTTAAATCCCACTTGGAAGAGATGTGCAGGTCGCAGTAGCTTAACAAGAGGGTTTAAATGCCCCTTGGAATAGGCTTGCTGGTCGCAGTAGCTTACCAAGACGGTTTAAATGCCCCTTGGAAGAGATGTGCAGGTCGCAGTAGCTTAACAAGAGGGTTTAAATGCCCCTTGGAATAGGCTTGCTGGTCGCAGTAGCTTAGCAAGAAGGATTAAGTGCCCCTTGGAAGAGACGTTCAGGTCGCAGTAGCTTAGCAAGACGGTTTAAATGCCTCTTGAAAGAGACGTGCAGGTCGCAGTAGCTTAACAAGACGGCTTAAATGCCCCTTGGAAAAGTGGTGGAGGTTACAGTAGCTTAACAAGACAGTTTAAATGCCCCTTGGAAGACACGAGCAGGTCGCAGTAGCTTAACAGGACGTTTTAAATCCCCCTTGGAAGAGACGTGCAGGTCGCAGTAGCTTAACAAGACGGTTTAAGTGCGCCTTGGAAGAGATGTGCAGGTCGCAGTAGCTGAATAAGACGGTTTAAATGCCCCTTGGAAGAGAGGTGGAGGTCGCAGTAGCTTAACAAGCGGGTTTAAATGCCCCTTGGAAGAGACGTGCAGGTCGCAGTAGCTTAACAAGAGGGTTTAAATGCCCCGTTCAAGAGACGTGCAGGTCGCATTAGCTTAAAAAGACGGTTTAAATGCCCCTTGGAAGAGACATGCAGGTCACAGCAGCTTAAAAAGACGTGCAGGTCGCAGTAGCTTAACAAGACGGTTTAAATGCCCCTTGGAAGTGCGGTGGAGGTTGCAGTAGCTTAACAAGACAGTTTAAATGCCCCTTGGAATAGACATGCAGGTCGCAGTAGCTTAACAAGATGGCCTAAATGCCACTTTGAAGAGACGTGCAGGTAGCAGTGGCTTAACAAGACTGTTTAAATGCCCCTTGTAAGAGACGTGCAGGTCGCAGTAGCTTAACAAGACGGTTTAAATGCCCCTTGGAAGAGACGTGCAAGTCGCAGTAGCTTAAAAACCCGGTTTAAATGCGCCTTGGAAGAGACGTGCTGGTCACAGTAGCTTAACAAGACGGTTTAAATGCCCCTTGGAAAAGCGGTGGAGGTCGCAGTAGCTTAACAAGATGGTTTAAATGCCCCTTGGAAGAGACATGCAGGTCGCAGCAGCCTAAAAAGACGTGCAGATCGCAGTAGCTTAACAAGATGGTTTAAATGCCCCTTGGAAGAGCGGTGGAGGTCGCAGAAGCTTAACAAGACAGTTTAAATGCCCCTTGGAAGAGACGTGCAGGTCGCAGAAGCTTAAAAAGATGGTTTAAATTCCCCTTGGAAGAGATGTACAGGTCGCAGTAGCTTAATAAGACGGTTTAAATGCCCCTTGGAAGAGAGGTGGAGGTCACAGTAACTTAAAAAGACAGTTTAAATGCCCCTAGGAAGAGACGTGCAGGTCGCAGTAGCTTAACAAGACGGTTTAAATGCCCCTTGGAAGAGACGTGCAGGTCTCAGTAGCTTAACAAGGCGGTTTAAATGCCCCTTGGAAGTGCGGTGGAGGTCGCAGTAGCTTAACAAGATGGTTTAAATGCCCCTTGGAAGAGCGGTGGAGGTCGCAGTAGCTTAACAAGACAGTTTAAATGCCTTGAAAGAGACGTGCAGGTCGCAGTAGCTTAACAAGATGGTTTAAATGCCCCTTGGAAATGCGGTGGAGGTCGAAGTAGCTTAACAAGATGGTTTAAATGCCCCTTGGAAGAGACATGCAGGTTGCAGCAGCTTAATAAGACGGTTTAAATGCCCCTTGGAAGAGACGTGCAGGTCGCAGTGGCTTAACAAGATGGTTTAAATGCCCCTTGGAAGAGACGTGCAGGTCGCAGTAGCTTAATAAGATGGTTTAAATGCCACTTGGAAGAGATGTGCAGGTCGCAGTAGCTTAATAAGATGGTTTAAATGCCCCTTGGAAAAGTGGTGGAGGTTACAGTAGCTTAACCAGACGGTTTATATGCCCCTTGGAAGAGACGAGCAGGTCAAAGTAGCTTAACAAGAAGGTTTAAATGCACCTTGGAAGAGACGTGCATGTTGCAGTAGCTTAATAAGACGGTTTAAATGCCCCTTGGAAAAGTGGTGGAGGTTACAGTAGCTTAACAAGACGGTTTAAATGCCCCTTGGAAGAGACGAGCAGGTCACAGTAGCTTAATAAGACGGTTTAAATCCCCCTTGGAAGAGACGTGCAGGTCGCAGTAGCTTAACAAGAGTGTTTAAATGCCCCTTGGAATAGGCTTGCAGGTCGCAGTAGCTTAACCAGACGGTTTAAATGCCCCTTGGAAGAGACGTGCAGGTCGCAGTAGCTTAACAAGACAGTTTAAATGCCCCTAGGAAGAGCGGTGGAGGTCGCAGTAGCTTAACAAGACAGTTTAAATGCCCCTTGGAAGAGACGTGCAGGTCGCAGTAGCTTAATAAGACGGTTTAAATGCCACTTGGAAGAGATGTGCAGGTCGCAGTAGCTTAATAGGATGGTTTAAATGCCCCTTAGAAGAGAGGTGGAGGTCGCAGTTGCTTAACAAGACAGTTTAAATGCCCCTTGGAAGAGACGTGCAGGTCGCAGTAGCTTAACAAGTTGGTTTAAATGCCCCTTTCAAGAGACATGCAGGTTGCAGTAGCTTAACAAGAGGGTTTAAATGCCCCTTGGAAGAGACGTGCAGGTCGCAGTAGCTTAACAAGATGGTTTAAATGCCCATTGGAAGAGCGGTGGAGGTCGCAGTAGCTTAACAAGACGGTTTAAATGCCCCTTGGAAGAGACATGCAGGTCGCAGTAGCTTAACAAGACTGTTTAAATGCCCCTTGGAAGAGACTTGCAGGTCGCAGAGGCTTAACAAAACGGTTTAAATGCCCCTTGGAAGAGACGTGCAGGTCGCAGTAGCTTAACAAGACGGTTTAAATCCCACTTGGAAGAGATGTGCAGGTCGCAGTAGCTTAACAAGAGGGTTTAAATGCACCTTGGAATAGGCTTGCTGGTCGCAGTAGCTTACCAAGACGGTTTAAATGCCCCTTGGAAGAGATTTGCAGGTCGCAGTAGCTTAAAAAGATGGTTTAAATGCTCCTTGGAAGAGATATGCAGGTCGCAGTAGCTTAACATGACCGTTTTAATGCCCCTTTGAAGAGGCTTGCAGGTCGCAGTAGCTTAACAAGACGGTTTAAATGCCCCTGGGAAGAGATGAGCAGGTCGCAGTAGCTTAACAAGACGGTTCAAATGCCCCTTGGAAGAGACGTGCAGGTCGCAGTAGCTTAACAAGACGGTTTAAATCCCACTTGGAAGAGATGTGCAGGTCGCAGTAGCTTAACAAGAGGGTTTAAATGCCCCTTGGAATAGGCTTGCTGGTCGCAGTAGCTTACCAAGACGGTTTAAATGCCCCTTGGAAGAGATGTGCAGGTCGCAGTAGCTTAACAAGAGGGTTTAAATGCCCCTTGGAATAGGCTTGGTGGTCGCAGTAGCTTAGCAAGAAGGATTAAATGCCCCTTGGAAGAGACTTTCAGGTTGCAGTAGCTTAGCAAGACGGTTTAAATGCCCCTTGAAAGAGACGTGCAGGTCGCAGTAGCTTAACAAGACGGTTTAAATGCCCCTTGGAAAAGTGGTGGAGGTTACAGTAGCTTAACAAGACAGTTTAAATGCCCCTTGAAAGAGACGAGCAGGTCACAGTAGCTTAACAAGACGGTTTAAATGCCCCTTGGAAGAGACGTGCAGGTCGTAGTAGCTTAACAAGACGTTTTAAATCCCCCTTGGAAGAGACGTGCAGGTCGCAGTAGCTTAACAAGACGGTTTAAGTGCGCCTTGGAAGAGATGTGCAGGTCGCAGTAGCTTAATAAGATGGTTTAAATGCCCCTTGGAAGAGAGGTGGAGGTCGCAGTAGCTTAACAAGACAGTTTAAATGCCCCTTGGAAGAGACGTGCAGGTCGCAGTAGCTTAACAAGAGGGTTTAAATGCCCCGTTCAAGAGACGTGCAGGTCGCATTAGCTTAAAAAGACGGTTTAAATGCCCCTTGGAAGAGACATGCAGGTCGCAGCAGCTTAAAAAGACGTGCAGGTCGCATTAGCTTAACAAGACGGTTTAAATGCCCCTTGGAAGTGCGGTGGAGGTTGCAGTAGCTTAACAAGACAGTTTAAATGCCCCTTGGAATAGACATGCAGGTCGCAGTAGCTTAACAAGACGGTTTAAATGGCCCTTGGAAGAGACGTGCAGGTCGCAGTAGCTTAACAAGACGGTTTAAATCCCCCTTGGAAGAAACGTGCAGGACGCAGTAGCTTAACAAGATGGTTTAAATGGCCCCTTGGAATAGGCTTGCAGGTCGCAGTAGCTTACCAAGACGGTTTAAATGCCCCTTGGAAGAGCGGTGGGGGTCGCAGTAGCTTAACAAGACAGTTTAAATGCCCCTTGGAAGAGACGTACAGGTTGAAGTAGCTTAATAAGACGGTTTAAATGCCTCTTGGAAGAGATGTGCAGGTCGCAGTAGCTTAATAAGATGTTTTAAATGCCCCTTGGAAGAGAGGTGGAGGTCGCAGTAGCTTAACAAGACAGTTTAAATGACCCTTGGAAGAGACGTGCAGGTCGCAGTATCTTAACAAGACGGTTTAATTGACACTTGGAAGAGACGTGCAGGTCGCCGTAGCTTAACAAGACAGTTTAAATGCCCCTTGGAAGAGTGGTGGAGGTCGCAGTAGCTTAACAAGACAGTTTAAATGCCCCTTGGAAAAGACATGCAGGTCGCAGTAGCTTAATAAGACAGTTTAAATGCCTCTTGGAAGAGAGGTGGAGGTCGCAGTAGCTTAACAAGACAGTTTAAATGCCCCTTGGAAGAGACGTGCAGTTCGCAGTAGCTTAACAAGACGGTTTAAATGCCCCTTGGAAGAGCGGTGGAGGTCGCAGTAGCTTAACAAGACTGTTTAACTGCCCCTTGAAAGAGACGTGCAGGTAAAAGTAGCTTAACAAGACGGTTTAAATGCCACTTGGAAGAGACGTGCAGATCGCAGTAGCTTAACAAGACGGTTTAAATGCCCCTTGGAAGAGACGTGCAGGTCGCAGTAGCTTAACAAGACAGTTTAAATGTCCCTTGGAAGAGCGGTGGAGGTCGCGTTAGCTTAACAAGACAGTTTAAATGCCCCTTGAAAGAGACGTGCAGGTCGCAGTAGCTTAACAAGACAGTTTAAATGCCCCTTGGAAGTGCGGTGAAGGTCACAGTAGCTTAACAAGATGGTTTAAATGCACTTTGGAAGAGACATGCAGGTCACAGCTGCTTAACAAGACGGTTTAAATGCCCCTTGGAAGAGACGTGGAGGTCGCAGTAGCTTAACAAGACGTTTTAAATGCCCCTTGGAAGAGACATGCAGGTCGCAGTAGCTTAACAAGACTGTTTAAATGCCCCTTAGAAGACACGCGCAGTTCTCCGAAGCTAAACAAGACAGTTTAAATGCCCCTTGGAAGAGACGTGCAGGTCGCAGTAGCTTAAGAAGACAGTTTAAATGCCCCTTGGAAGAGACGTGCAGGTCGCAGGAGCTTAACAAGAGGGTTTAAATGCCCTTTGGAAGAGGCTTGCAGGTCGCAGTAGCTTACCAAGACGATTTAAATGCCCCTTGTAAGAGACGTGCAGGTCGCAGTAGCTTAACAAGACAGTTTAAATGCACCTTGGAAGAGCGGTGGAGGTCGCAGTAGCTTAACAAGACAGTTTAAATTCCACTTGGAAGAAACATGCAGGTCAAAGCAGCTTAACAAGACTGTTTAAATGCCCCTTGGAAGAGACATGCAGGTCGCAGCAGCTTAAAAAGACGTGCAGGTCGCACTAGCTTAACAAGACGGTTTAAATGCCCCTTGGAAGTGCGGTGGAGGTTGCAGTAGCTTAACAAGACAGTTTAAATGCCCCTTGGAATAGACATGTAGGTCGCAGTAGCTTAACAAGATGGCTTAAATGCCACTTTGAAGAGACGTGCAGGTAGCAGTGGCTTAACAAGACCGTTTAAATGCCCCTTGGAAGAGACGTGCAGGTCGCAGTAGCTTAACAAGACGGTTTAAATGCCCCTTGGAAGAGACGTGCAAGTCGCAGTAGCTTAAAAACACGGTATAAATGCGCCTTGGAAGAGACGTGCTGGTCACAGTAGCTTAACAAGACGGTTTAAATGCCCCTTGGAAGAGCGGTGGAGGTGGCAGTAGCTTAACAAGATGGTTTAAATGCCCCTTGGAAGAGACATGCAGGTCGCAGCAGCCTAAAAAGACGTGCAGATCGCAGTAGCTTAACAAGACGGTTTAAATGCACCTTGTAAGAGACGTGCAGGTCGCAGTAGCTTAAAAAGACGGTTTAAATGCCCCGTGGAAAAGTGGTGGAGGTTACAGTAGCTTAACAAGATGGTTTAAATGCCCCTTGGAAGAGACGTGCAATTTACAGTAGCTTAACAAGACGGTTTAAATGCCCCTTGGAAGAGATGTGCAGGTCGCATTAGTTTAACAAGAGGGTTTAAATGCCCCTTGGAAAAGGCTTGCTGGTCGCATTAGCTTACCAAGACAGTTTAAATGTCCCTTGGAAGAGACGTTCAGGTCTCAGTAGCTTAACAAGACGGTTTAAATGCCCGTTGGAAGAGAAGTGCAAGTCGCAGTAGCTTAACAAAACGGTTTAAATGCCCCTTGGAAAAGTGGTGGAGGTTACAGTAGCTTAACAAGACGGTTTATATGCCCCTTGGAAGAGACGAGCAGGTCAAAGTAGCTTAACAAGAAGGTTTAAATGCACCTTGGAAGAGACGTGCATGTCGCAGTAGCTTAATAAGACGGTTTAAATGCCCCTTGGAAAAGTGGTGGAGGTTACAGTAGCTTAACAAGACGGTTTAAATGCCCCTTGGAAGAGACGAGCAGGTCACAGTAGCTTAATAAGACGGTTTAAATCCCCCTTGGAAGAGACGTGCAGGTCGCAGTAGCTTAACAAGAGTGTTTAAATGCCCCTTGGAATAGGCTTGCAGGTCACAGTAGCTTAACCAGACGGTTTAAATGCCCCTTGGAAGAGAAGTGCAGGTCGCAGTAGCTTAACAAGACAGTTTAAATGCCCCTAGGAAGAGCGGTGGAGGTCGCAGTAGCTTAACAAGACAGTTTAAATGCCGCTTGGAAGAGACGTGCAGGTCGCAGTAGCTTAATAAGATGGTTTAAATGCCACTTGGAAGAGATGTGCAGGTCGCAGTAGCTTAATAAGATGGTTTAAATGCCCCTTGGAAAAGTGGTGGAGGTTACAGTAGCTTAACCAGACGGTTTATATGCCCCTTGGAAGAGACGAGCAGGTCAAAGTAGCTTAACAAGAAGGTTTAAATGCACCTTGGAAGAGACGTGCATGTTGCAGTAGCTTAATAAGACGGTTTAAATGCCCCTTGGAAAAGTGGTGGAGGTTACAGTAGCTTAACAAGACGGTTTAAATGCCCCTTGGAAGAGACGAGCAGGTCACAGTAGCTTAATAAGACGGTTTAAATCCCCCTTGGAAGAGACGTGCAGGTCGCAGTAGCTTAACAAGAGTGTTTAAATGCCCCTTGGAATAGGCTTGCAGGTCGCAGTAGCTTAACCAGACGGTTTAAATGCCCCTTGGAAGAGACGTGCAGGTCGCAGTAGCTTAACAAGACAGTTTAAATGCCCCTAGGAAGAGCGGTGGAGGTCGCAGTAGCTTAACAAGACAGTTTAAATGCCGCTTGGAAGAGACGTGCAGGTCGCAGTAGCTTAATAAGATGGTTTAAATGCCACTTGGAAGAGATGTGCAGGTCGCAGTAGCTTAATAAGATGGTTTAAATGCCACTTGGAAGAGACATGCAGGTCGCAGTAGCTTAATAGGATGGTTTAAATGCCCCTTAGAAGAGAGGTGGAGGTCGCAGTTGCTTAACAAGACAGTTTAAATGCCCCTTGGAAGAGACGTGCAGGTCACAGTAGCTTAACAAGAGGGTTTAAACGCCCCTTTCAAGAGACGTGCAGGTTGCAGGAGCTTAACAAGAGGGTTTAAATGCCCCTTGGAAGAGACGTGCAAGTCGCAGTAGCTTAACAAGATGGTTTAAATGCCCATTGGAAGAGCGGTGGAGGTCGCAGTAGCTTAACAAGACAGTTTAAATGCCCCTTGGAAGAGACATGCAGGTCGCAGTAGCTTAACAAGACTGTTTAAATGCCCCTTGGAAGAGACGTGCAGATCGCAGAGGCTTAACAAGACGGTTTAAATGCCCCTTGGAAGAGACGAGCAGGTCGCAGTAGCTTAACAAGACAGTTTAAAAGCCCCTTGGAAGAGACGTGCAAGTCGCAGTAGCTTAACAAGATGTTTTAAATGCCCCTTGGAAAAGTGGTGGAGGTTACAGTAGCTTAACAAGATGGTTTAATTGCGCCTAGGAAAAGACGATTAAGTCGCAGGAGCTTAAAAAGAAGGTTTAAATGCGCCTTTGAAGAGAAGTGCAGGTCGCAGTACCATAACAAGACGGTTTAAATGCCCCTTGGAAGAGACGAGCAGGTCGCAGTTGCTTAGCAAGACGGTTTAAATGCCCCTTGGAAGAGACGTGCAGGTAGCAGTAGCTTAACAAGACGGTTTAAATCCCCCTTGGAAGAGACATGCAGGTCGCAGGATCTTAACAAGAGGGTTTAAATGCCCCTTAGAATAGGCTTGCAGGTCGCAGTAGCTTAACAAGACAGTTTAAATGCCCCATGGAAGAGACGTGCAGGTCGCAGTAGTTTAATAAGATGGTTTAAATGCCCCTTGGAAGAGACGTGCAGGTCGCAGTAGCTTAACAAGACGGATTAAATACCCCGTGGAAAAGTGGTGGAGGTTACAGTAGCTTAACAAGACGGTTTAAATGCCCCTTGGAAGAGAAGTGCAAGTTACAGTAGCTTAACAAGACGGTTTAAATGTCCCTTGGAAGAGAAGTGCAGGTCGCAGTAGGTTAACAACACGGTTTAAATGCCCCTTGGAAGAGCGGTGGAGGTCGCAGTAGCTTAACAAGACAGTTTAAATGCCCCTTGACAGAGATGAACAGGTCGCAGTAGCTTAACAAGACTGTTTAATTTCCAGCTTGGAAGTGCGGTGGAGGTCGCAGTAGCTTAACAAGATGGTTTAAATGCCCCTTGGAAGAGAAGTGCAGGTCGCAGCAGCTTAACAAGACGGTTTAAATGACCCCTGGAAGAGACGTGCAGGTCGCAGTGGCTTAACAAGATGGTTTAAATGCCCCATGAAAGAGACATGCAGGTCGCAGTAGCTTAACAAGACGGTTAAATGCCCCTTGGAAAAGACGTGCAGGTCGCAGCAGCTTAGCAAGACAGTTTAAATGCCGCTTGGATAAGTGGTGGAGGTTACAGTAGATTAACAAGGCGGTTTAAATGCACCTTGGAAGAGACGAGCAGTTCGCAGTAGCTTATAAAGACGATTTAAATGCACCTTGGAAGAGACGTGCAGGTCGCAGTAGCTTAAAAAGACAGTTTAAATGCCCCTAGGAAGAGCGGTGGAGGTCGCAGTAGCTTAACAAGACAGTTTAAATGCCCCTTGGAAGAGACGTGCAGGTCGCAGTAGCTTAATAAGATGGTTTAAATGCCACTTGGAAGAGATGTGCAGGTCGCAGTAGCTTAATAGGATGGTTTAAATGCTCCTTAGAAGAGAGGTGGAGGTCGCAGTTGCTTAAGAAGACAGTTTAAATGCCCCTTGGAAGAGACGTGCAGGTCGCAGTAGCTTAACAAGAGGGTTTAAATGCCCCTTTCAAGAGACGTGCAGGTTGCAGGCGCTTAACAAGAGGGTTTAAATGCCCCTTGGAAGAGACGTGCAGGTCGCAGTAGCTTAACAAGATGGTTTAAATGCCCATTGGAAGAGCGGTGGAGGTCGCAGTAGCTTAACAAGACGGTTTAAATGCCCCTTGGAAGAGACATGCAGGTCGCAGTAGCTTAACAAGACTGTTTAAATGCCCCTTGGAAGAGACGTGCAGGTCGCAGAGGCTTAACAAGACGGTTTAAATGCCCCTTGGAAGAGACGTGCAGGTCGCAGTAGCTTAACAAGACAGTTTAAAAGCCCCTTGGAAGAGACGTGCAAGTCACAGTAGCTTAACAAGATGTTTTAAATGCCCCTTGGAAAAGTGGTGGAGGTTACAGTAGCTTAACAAGATGGTTTAATTGCGCCTTGGAAAAGACGATTAAGTAGCAGTAGCTTAAAAAGAAGGTTTAAATGCGCCTTTGAAGAGAAGTGCAGGTCGCAGTACCATAACAAGACGGTTTAAATGCCCCTTGGAAGAGACGAGCAGGTCGCAGTAGCTTAGTAAGACGGTTTAAATGCCCCTTGGAAGAGACGTGCAGGTCGCAGTAGCTTAACAAGACGGTTTAAATCCCACTTGGAAGAGATGTGCAGGTCGCAGTAGCTTAACAAGAGGGTTTAAATGCCCCTTGGAATAGGCTTGCTGGTCGCAGTAGCTTACCAAGACGGTTTAAATGCCCCTTGGAAGAGATGTGCAGGTCGCAGTAGCTTAACAAGAGGGTTTAAATGCCCCTTGGAATAGGCTTGCTGGTCGCAGTAGCTTAGCAAGAAGGATTAAGTGCCCCTTGGAAGAGACGTTCAGGTCGCAGTAGCTTAGCAAGACGGTTTAAATGCCTCTTGAAAGAGACGTGCAGGTCGCAGTAGCTTAACAAGACGGCTTAAATGCCCCTTGGAAAAGTGGTGGAGGTTACAGTAGCTTAACAAGACAGTTTAAATGCCCCTTGGAAGAGACGAGCAGGTCGCAGTAGCTTAACAGGACGTTTTAAATCCCCCTTGGAAGAGACGTGCAGGTCGCAGTAGCTTAACAAGACGGTTTAAGTGCGCCTTGGAAGAGATGTGCAGGTCGCAGTAGCTGAATAAGACGGTTTAAATGCCCCTTGGAAGAGAGGTGGAGGTCGCAGTAGCTTAACAAGCGGGTTTAAATGCCCCTTGGAAGAGACGTGCAGGTCGCAGTAGCTTAACAAGAGGGTTTAAATGCCCCGTTCAAGAGACGTGCAGGTCGCATTAGCTTAAAAAGACGGTTTAAATGCCCCTTGGAAGAGACATGCAGGTCACAGCAGCTTAAAAAGACGTGCAGGTCGCAGTAGCTTAACAAGACGGTTTAAATGCCCCTTGGAAGTGCGGTGGAGGTTGCAGTAGCTTAACAAGACAGTTTAAATGCCCCTTGGAATAGACATGCAGGTCGCAGTAGCTTAACAAGATGGCCTAAATGCCACTTTGAAGAGACGTGCAGGTAGCAGTGGCTTAACAAGACTGTTTAAATGCCCCTTGTAAGAGACGTGCAGGTCGCAGTAGCTTAACAAGACGGTTTAAATGCCCCTTGGAAGAGACGTGCAAGTCGCAGTAGCTTAAAAACCCGGTTTAAATGCGCCTTGGAAGAGACGTGCTGGTCACAGTAGCTTAACAAGACGGTTTAAATGCCCCTTGGAAAAGCGGTGGAGGTCGCAGTAGCTTAACAAGATGGTTTAAATGCCCCTTGGAAGAGACATGCAGGTCGCAGCAGCCTAAAAAGACGTGCAGATCGCAGTAGCTTAACAAGATGGTTTAAATGCCCCTTGGAAGAGCGGTGGAGGTCGCAGAAGCTTAACAAGACAGTTTAAATGCCCCTTGGAAGAGACGTGCAGGTCGCAGAAGCTTAAAAAGATGGTTTAAATTCCCCTTGGAAGAGATGTACAGGTCGCAGTAGCTTAATAAGACGGTTTAAATGCCCCTTGGAAGAGAGGTGGAGGTCACAGTAACTTAAAAAGACAGTTTAAATGCCCCTAGGAAGAGACGTGCAGGTCGCAGTAGCTTAACAAGACGGTTTAAATGCCCCTTGGAAGAGACGTGCAGGTCTCAGTAGCTTAACAAGGCGGTTTAAATGCCCCTTGGAAGTGCGGTGGAGGTCGCAGTAGCTTAACAAGATGGTTTAAATGCCCCTTGGAAGAGCGGTGGAGGTCGCAGTAGCTTAACAAGACAGTTTAAATGCCTTGAAAGAGACGTGCAGGTCGCAGTAGCTTAACAAGATGGTTTAAATGCCCCTTGGAAATGCGGTGGAGGTCGAAGTAGCTTAACAAGATGGTTTAAATGCCCCTTGGAAGAGACATGCAGGTTGCAGCAGCTTAATAAGACGGTTTAAATGCCCCTTGGAAGAGACGTGCAGGTCGCAGTGGCTTAACAAGATGGTTTAAATGCCCCTTGGAAGAGACGTGCAGGTCGCAGTAGCTTAATAAGATGGTTTAAATGCCACTTGGAAGAGATGTGCAGGTCGCAGTAGCTTAATAAGATGGTTTAAATGCCCCTTGGAAAAGTGGTGGAGGTTACAGTAGCTTAACCAGACGGTTTATATGCCCCTTGGAAGAGACGAGCAGGTCAAAGTAGCTTAACAAGAAGGTTTAAATGCACCTTGGAAGAGACGTGCATGTTGCAGTAGCTTAATAAGACGGTTTAAATGCCCCTTGGAAAAGTGGTGGAGGTTACAGTAGCTTAACAAGACGGTTTAAATGCCCCTTGGAAGAGACGAGCAGGTCACAGTAGCTTAATAAGACGGTTTAAATCCCCCTTGGAAGAGACGTGCAGGTCGCAGTAGCTTAACAAGAGTGTTTAAATGCCCCTTGGAATAGGCTTGCAGGTCGCAGTAGCTTAACCAGACGGTTTAAATGCCCCTTGGAAGAGACGTGCAGGTCGCAGTAGCTTAACAAGACAGTTTAAATGCCCCTAGGAAGAGCGGTGGAGGTCGCAGTAGCTTAACAAGACAGTTTAAATGCCGCTTGGAAGAGACGTGCAGGTCGCAGTAGCTTAATAAGATGGTTTAAATGCCACTTGGAAGAGATGTGCAGGTCGCAGTAGCTTAATAAGATGGTTTAAATGCCACTTGGAAGAGACATGCAGGTCGCAGTAGCTTAATAGGATGGTTTAAATGCCCCTTAGAAGAGAGGTGGAGGTCGCAGTTGCTTAACAAGACAGTTTAAATGCCCCTTGGAAGAGACGTGCAGGTCACAGTAGCTTAACAAGAGGGTTTAAACGCCCCTTTCAAGAGACGTGCAGGTTGCAGGAGCTTAACAAGAGGGTTTAAATGCCCCTTGGAAGAGACGTGCAAGTCGCAGTAGCTTAACAAGATGGTTTAAATGCCCATTGGAAGAGCGGTGGAGGTCGCAGTAGCTTAACAAGACAGTTTAAATGCCCCTTGGAAGAGACATGCAGGTCGCAGTAGCTTAACAAGACTGTTTAAATGCCCCTTGGAAGAGACGTGCAGATCGCAGAGGCTTAACAAGACGGTTTAAATGCCCCTTGGAAGAGACGAGCAGGTCGCAGTAGCTTAACAAGACAGTTTAAAAGCCCCTTGGAAGAGACGTGCAAGTCGCAGTAGCTTAACAAGATGTTTTAAATGCCCCTTGGAAAAGTGGTGGAGGTTACAGTAGCTTAACAAGATGGTTTAATTGCGCCTAGGAAAAGACGATTAAGTCGCAGGAGCTTAAAAAGAAGGTTTAAATGCGCCTTTGAAGAGAAGTGCAGGTCGCAGTACCATAACAAGACGGTTTAAATGCCCCTTGGAAGAGACGAGCAGGTCGCAGTTGCTTAGCAAGACGGTTTAAATGCCCCTTGGAAGAGACGTGCAGGTAGCAGTAGCTTAACAAGACGGTTTAAATCCCCCTTGGAAGAGACATGCAGGTCGCAGGATCTTAACAAGAGGGTTTAAATGCCCCTTAGAATAGGCTTGCAGGTCGCAGTAGCTTAACAAGACAGTTTAAATGCCCCATGGAAGAGACGTGCAGGTCGCAGTAGTTTAATAAGATGGTTTAAATGCCCCTTGGAAGAGACGTGCAGGTCGCAGTAGCTTAACAAGACGGATTAAATACCCCGTGGAAAAGTGGTGGAGGTTACAGTAGCTTAACAAGACGGTTTAAATGCCCCTTGGAAGAGAAGTGCAAGTTACAGTAGCTTAACAAGACGGTTTAAATGTCCCTTGGAAGAGAAGTGCAGGTCGCAGTAGGTTAACAACACGGTTTAAATGCCCCTTGGAAGAGCGGTGGAGGTCGCAGTAGCTTAACAAGACAGTTTAAATGCCCCTTGACAGAGATGAACAGGTCGCAGTAGCTTAACAAGACTGTTTAATTTCCAGCTTGGAAGTGCGGTGGAGGTCGCAGTAGCTTAACAAGATGGTTTAAATGCCCCTTGGAAGAGAAGTGCAGGTCGCAGCAGCTTAACAAGACGGTTTAAATGACCCCTGGAAGAGACGTGCAGGTCGCAGTGGCTTAACAAGATGGTTTAAATGCCCCATGAAAGAGACATGCAGGTCGCAGTAGCTTAACAAGACGGTTAAATGCCCCTTGGAAAAGACGTGCAGGTCGCAGCAGCTTAGCAAGACAGTTTAAATGCCGCTTGGATAAGTGGTGGAGGTTACAGTAGATTAACAAGGCGGTTTAAATGCACCTTGGAAGAGACGAGCAGTTCGCAGTAGCTTATAAAGACGATTTAAATGCACCTTGGAAGAGACGTGCAGGTCGCAGTAGCTTAAAAAGACAGTTTAAATGCCCCTAGGAAGAGCGGTGGAGGTCGCAGTAGCTTAACAAGACAGTTTAAATGCCCCTTGGAAGAGACGTGCAGGTCGCAGTAGCTTAATAAGATGGTTTAAATGCCACTTGGAAGAGATGTGCAGGTCGCAGTAGCTTAATAGGATGGTTTAAATGCTCCTTAGAAGAGAGGTGGAGGTCGCAGTTGCTTAAGAAGACAGTTTAAATGCCCCTTGGAAGAGACGTGCAGGTCGCAGTAGCTTAACAAGAGGGTTTAAATGCCCCTTTCAAGAGACGTGCAGGTTGCAGGCGCTTAACAAGAGGGTTTAAATGCCCCTTGGAAGAGACGTGCAGGTCGCAGTAGCTTAACAAGATGGTTTAAATGCCCATTGGAAGAGCGGTGGAGGTCGCAGTAGCTTAACAAGACGGTTTAAATGCCCCTTGGAAGAGACATGCAGGTCGCAGTAGCTTAACAAGACTGTTTAAATGCCCCTTGGAAGAGACGTGCAGGTCGCAGAGGCTTAACAAGACGGTTTAAATGCCCCTTGGAAGAGACGTGCAGGTCGCAGTAGCTTAACAAGACAGTTTAAAAGCCCCTTGGAAGAGACGTGCAAGTCACAGTAGCTTAACAAGATGTTTTAAATGCCCCTTGGAAAAGTGGTGGAGGTTACAGTAGCTTAACAAGATGGTTTAATTGCGCCTTGGAAAAGACGATTAAGTAGCAGTAGCTTAAAAAGAAGGTTTAAATGCGCCTTTGAAGAGAAGTGCAGGTCGCAGTACCATAACAAGACGGTTTAAATGCCCCTTGGAAGAGACGAGCAGGTCGCAGTAGCTTAGTAAGACGGTTTAAATGCCCCTTGGAAGAGACGTGCAGGTCGCAGTAGCTTAACAAGACGGTTTAAATCCCACTTGGAAGAGATGTGCAGGTCGCAGTAGCTTAACAAGAGGGTTTAAATGCCCCTTGGAATAGGCTTGCTGGTCGCAGTAGCTTACCAAGACGGTTTAAATGCCCCTTGGAAGAGATGTGCAGGTCGCAGTAGCTTAACAAGAGGGTTTAAATGCCCCTTGGAATAGGCTTGCTGGTCGCAGTAGCTTAGCAAGAAGGATTAAGTGCCCCTTGGAAGAGACGTTCAGGTCGCAGTAGCTTAGCAAGACGGTTTAAATGCCTCTTGAAAGAGACGTGCAGGTCGCAGTAGCTTAACAAGACGGCTTAAATGCCCCTTGGAAAAGTGGTGGAGGTTACAGTAGCTTAACAAGACAGTTTAAATGCCCCTTGGAAGAGACGAGCAGGTCGCAGTAGCTTAACAGGACGTTTTAAATCCCCCTTGGAAGAGACGTGCAGGTCGCAGTAGCTTAACAAGACGGTTTAAGTGCGCCTTGGAAGAGATGTGCAGGTCGCAGTAGCTGAATAAGACGGTTTAAATGCCCCTTGGAAGAGAGGTGGAGGTCGCAGTAGCTTAACAAGCGGGTTTAAATGCCCCTTGGAAGAGACGTGCAGGTCGCAGTAGCTTAACAAGAGGGTTTAAATGCCCCGTTCAAGAGACGTGCAGGTCGCATTAGCTTAAAAAGACGGTTTAAATGCCCCTTGGAAGAGACATGCAGGTCACAGCAGCTTAAAAAGACGTGCAGGTCGCAGTAGCTTAACAAGACGGTTTAAATGCCCCTTGGAAGTGCGGTGGAGGTTGCAGTAGCTTAACAAGACAGTTTAAATGCCCCTTGGAATAGACATGCAGGTCGCAGTAGCTTAACAAGATGGCCTAAATGCCACTTTGAAGAGACGTGCAGGTAGCAGTGGCTTAACAAGACTGTTTAAATGCCCCTTGTAAGAGACGTGCAGGTCGCAGTAGCTTAACAAGACGGTTTAAATGCCCCTTGGAAGAGACGTGCAAGTCGCAGTAGCTTAAAAACCCGGTTTAAATGCGCCTTGGAAGAGACGTGCTGGTCACAGTAGCTTAACAAGACGGTTTAAATGCCCCTTGGAAAAGCGGTGGAGGTCGCAGTAGCTTAACAAGATGGTTTAAATGCCCCTTGGAAGAGACATGCAGGTCGCAGCAGCCTAAAAAGACGTGCAGATCGCAGTAGCTTAACAAGATGGTTTAAATGCCCCTTGGAAGAGCGGTGGAGGTCGCAGAAGCTTAACAAGACAGTTTAAATGCCCCTTGGAAGAGACGTGCAGGTCGCAGAAGCTTAAAAAGATGGTTTAAATTCCCCTTGGAAGAGATGTACAGGTCGCAGTAGCTTAATAAGACGGTTTAAATGCCCCTTGGAAGAGAGGTGGAGGTCACAGTAACTTAAAACGACAGTTTAAATGCCCCTAGGAAGAGACGTGCAGGTCGCAGTAGCTTAACAAGACGGTTTAAATGCCCCTTGGAAGAGACGTGCAGGTCGCAGTAGCTTAACAAGGCGGTTTAAATGCCCCTTGGAAGTGCGGTGGAGGTCGCAGTAGCTTAACAAGATGGTTTAAATGCCCCTTGGAAGAGCGGTGGAGGTCGCAGTAGCTTAACAAGACAGTTTAAATGCCTTGAAAGAGACGTGCAGGTCGCAGTAGCTTAACAAGATGGTTTAAATGCCCCTTGGAAATGCGGTGGAGGTCGAAGTAGCTTAACAAGATGGTTTAAATGCCCCTTGGAAGAGACATGCAGGTTGCAGCAGCTTAATAAGACGGTTTAAATGCCCCTTGGAAGAGACGTGCAGGTCGCAGTGGCTTAACAAGATGGTTTAAATGCCCCTTGGAAGAGACGTGCAGGTCGCAGTAGCTTAACAATACAGTTTAAATGCCCCTTGGAAGAGACGTGAAGGTCGCAGTGGCTTAACAAGACGGTTTAAATGCCCCTTGGAAGAGACGTGCAGGTCACAGAAACATAACAAGAGGGTTTAAATGCCCCTTGGAATAGGCTTGCAGGTCGCAGTTGATTACCAAGATGGATTAAATGCCCCTTGGAAGAGCGGTGGAGGTCGCAGTAGCTTAACAAGACAGTTTAAATGCCCCTTAGAAGAGACGTGAAGGTCGCAGTAGCTTAACAAGACAGTTTAAATGCCCCTTGGAAGAGACGTGAAGGTCGCAGTAGATTAATAAGACGGTTTAAATGTCCCCTTGGAAGAGAGGTGGAGTTCGCAGTAGCTTAACAAGACGGTTTAAATGTGCCTTGGAAAAGTGGTGTAGATTACAGAAGCTTAACAACACCGTTTAAATGCCCCTTGGAAGAGACGTGCAAGTCGCTGTAGCTTAAAAACACGGTTTAAATGCGCCTTGGAAGAGACGTGCTGGTCGCAGTAGCTTAACAATACGGTTTAAATGCCCCTTGGAAGAGCGGTGGAGGTCGCAGTAGCTTAACAAGACAGTTTAAATGCCCCTTGAAAGAGACATGCAGGTCGCAGTAGCTTAACAAGACGGTTTAAATGCCCCTTGGAAGTGCAGTGGAGGTCGGAGTAGCTTAACAAGATGGCTTAAATGCCCCTTGGAAGAGCGGTGGAGGTCGCAGTAGCTTAACAAGACAGTTTAAATGCCCCTTGGAAAAGACATGCAGGTCGCAGCAGCTTAACAAGACGGTTTAAATGCCCCTTGGAAGAGACATGCAGGTCGCAGTAGCTTAACAAGACTGTTGAGATGCCCCTTGGAAAAGTGGTGGAGGTTACAGTAGCTTAACAAGACAGTTTAAATGCCCCTTGGAAGAGACGTGCAAGTCGCAGTAGCTTAAAAAGACGGTTTAAATGAGCCTTGGAAGAGACTTGCAGGTCGCAGTAGCTTAACAAGACGGTTTAGATGCCCCTTGGAAGAGACGAGCAGGTCGCAGTAGCTTAACAAGACAGTTTAAATGCCCCTTGGAAGAGATGTGCAGGTAGCAGTAGCTTAATAAGTCGGTTTAAGTGCCCCTTGGAAGAGAGGTGGAGGTCACAGTAACTTAAAAAGACAGTTTAAATGCCCCTTGGAAGAGACGTGCAGGTCGCAAAAGCTTAGCAAGACGGTTTAAATGCCCCTTGGAAGTGCAGTGGAGGTCGCAGTAGCTTAACAAGATGGTTTAAATGCCCCTTGGAAGAGACATACAGTTCGCAGTGGCTTAACAAGACAGTTTAAATGCCCCTTGGAAGAGACGTGCAGGTCTCACAAACATAACAAGAGGGTTTAAATGCCCCTTGGAATAGGCTTGCAGGTCGCAGTAGCTTAAAAAGACGGTTTAAATGCCACTTGGAAGAGCGGTGGAAGTCGCAGTAGCTTAACAAGACAGTTTAAATGCCCCTTGGAAGAGACGTGAAGGTCGCAGTAGCTTAACAAGACGGTTTAAATGCCCCTTGGAAGAGATGTGCAGGTCGCAGTAGCTTAATAAGACGGTTTAAATGCACCTTGGAAGAGAGGTGGAGGTAGCATTAGCTTAACAAGACAGTTTAAATGCCCCTTGGAAGAGACGTGCAGGTCTCAGTAGCTTAATCAGACGGTTTAAATGCCCCTTGGAAGAGATGTGCAGGTCGCAATAGCTTAATAAGATGGTTAAAATGCACCTTGGAAGAGAGGTGGAGGTCGCAGTAGCTTAACAAGACAGTTTAAATGCCCCTTGGAAGAGAGGTGAAGGTCGCAGTAGCTTAATAAGATGGTTTAATTGCCCGTTGGAAGAGACGTGCAGGTCGCAGTAGCTTAACAAGACGGTTTAAATGCACCTTGGAAGAGACGTGCAGGTCGCAGTAGCTTAACAAGACAGTTTAAATCCCCCTTGGAAGAGACGTGCAGGTCGCAGTAGCTTAACAAGAGGGTTTAAATGTCCCTTGGAAGAGACGTGCAGGTCGCAGTAGCTTAACAAGATATTTTAAATGCCCCTTGGAAGAGCGGTGGAGGTCACAGTAGCTTAACAAGATGGTTTAAATGCCCCTTGGAAGAGACTTGCAGGTAGCAGTAGCTTAACAAGATGTTTTAAATGCCCCTTGGAAGAGACGTGCAGGTCGCAGTAGCTTAACAAGACTGTTGAGATGCCCCTTGGAAAAGTGGTGGAGGTTATAGTAGCTTAACAAGACGGTTTAAATGCCCCTTGGAAGAGACGTTCAAGTCGCAGAAGCTTAAAAAGACGGTTTAAATGAGCCTTGGAAGAGACGTGCAGGTCGCAGTAGCTTAACAAGACGGTTTAAATGCCCCTTGGAAGAGCGGTGGAGGTCGCAGAAGCTTAACAAGACAGTTTAAATGCCCCTTGGAAGAGACATGCAGGTAGCAGTAGCTTAACAAGATGGTTTAAATGCCCCGTGGAAGAGACGTGCAGGTCGCAGTAGCTTAACAAGACTGTTGAGATGCCCCTTGGAAAAGTGGTGAAGGTTATAGTAGCTTAACAAGACAGTTTAAATGCCCCTTGGAAAAGACGTGCAGGTCGCATTAGCTTAACAAGACGCTTTAAATGCCACTTGGAAGAGACGTGCAGGTCGCAGTAGCTTAACAAGACGGTTTAAATGCCCCTTGGAAGAGACATGCAGGTCGCAGCAGCTTAAAAAGCCGTGCAGGTCGCAGTAGCTTAACAAGACGGTTTAAATGCCCCTTGGAAGTGCGGTGGAGGGTGCAGTAGCTTAACAAGACGGTTTAAATGCCCCCTGGAAGAGACATGCAGGTAGCAGCAGCTTAACAAGACAGATTAAATGCCACTTTGAAGAGACGTGCAGGTAGCAGTGGCTTAACAAGACGGTTTAAATGTCCCTTGGAAGAGACATGCAGGTCGCAGTAGCTTAACAAGACGGTTTAAATGCGGCTTATAAGAGACGTGCTGGTCACAGTAGCTTAACAAGACAGTTTAAATGCCCCTTGGAATAAACGAGCAGGTCGCAGTAGCTTATCAAGACGGTTTAAATGCCCCTTGGAAGAGAGGTGGAGGTCACAGTAACTTAAAAAGACAGTTTAAATGCCCGTTGGAAGAGACGTGCAGGTCGCAGTAGCTTAAGAAGACGGTTTAAATGCCACTTGGAAGAGACGTGCAGGTCGCAGTAGCTTAACAAGACAGTTTAAATGCCCCTTGAAAGAGAAGGTGGAGGTCGCAGTAGCTTAACAAGACAGTTTAAATGCCCCTTGAAAGAGACGTGCAGGTCGCAGTGGCTTAAAAAGATGGTTTAAATGCCCTTGGAAGTGCGGTGGAGGTCGCAGTAGCTTAACAAGATGGTTTAAATGCCCCTTGAAAGAGCGGTGGAGGTCGCAGTAGCTTAACAAGACAGTTTAAATGCCGCTTGAAAGAGACGTGCAGGTCGCAGTAGCTTAACAAGACGGTTTAAATGCAACTTGGAAATGCGGTGGAGGTCGCAGTAGCTTAACATGATGGTTTAAATGCCCCTTGGAAGAGACATGCAGGTCGCAGCAGCTTAACAAGACGGTTTAAATGCCCCTTGGAAGAGACGTGCAGGTCGCAGTGGCTTAATAAGACAGTTTAAATGCCCCTTGGAAGAGACGTGCAGGTCACAGAAACTTAACAAGAGGGTTTAAATGCCCCTTGGAATAGGCTTGCAGGTCGCAGTAGCTTACCAAGATGGTTTAAATGCCACTTGGAAGAGACATGCAGGTCGCAGTAGCTTAACAAGACGGTTTAAATGCCCCTTGGAAGAGCGGTGGAGGTCGCAGTAGCTTAACAAGACAGTTTAAATGCCCCTTGGAAGAGATGTGAAGGTCACAGTAGCTTAACAAGACGGTTTAAATGCCCCTTGGAAGAGATGTGTAGGTCGCAGTAGCTTAGCAAGACGGTTTAAATGCCCCTTGGAAGTGCGGTGGAGGTCGCAGTAGCTTAACAAGATGGTTTAAATGCCCCTTGGAAGAGACATGCAGGTCGCAGTGGCTTAACAAGACGGTTTAAATGCCCCTTGGAAGAGACGTGCAGGTCTCAGAAACATAACAAGAGGGTTTAAATGCCCCTTGGAATAGGCTTGCAGGTCGCAGTAGCTTAACAAGACGGTTTAAATGCCCCTTGGAAGAGCGGTGGAGGTCGCAGCAGCTTAACAAGACAGTTTAAATGCCCCTTGGAAGAGACGTGAAGGTCGCAGTAGCTTAACAAGACGGTTTAAATGCCCCTTGGAAGAGATGTGCAGGTCGCAGTAGCTTAATAAGACGGTTTAAATGCCCCTTGGAAGAGAGGTGGAGGTTGCATTAGCTTAACAAGACAGTTTAAATGCCCCTTGGAAGAGACGTGCAGGTCTCAGTAGCTTAATCAGACGGTTTAAATGCCCCTTGGAAGAGATGTGCAGGTCGCAGTAGCTTAATAAGATGGTTTAAATGCACCTTGGAAGAGAGGTGGAGGTCGCAGTAGCTTAACAAGACAGTTTAAATGCACCTTGGAAGAGCGGTGGAGGTCGCAGTAGCTTAATAAGATGGTTTAAATGCCCCTTGGAAGAGACGTGCAGGTCGCAGTAGCTTAACAAGACGGTTTAAATGCACCTTGGAAGAGACGTGCAGGTCGCAGTAGCTTAACAAGACGGTTTAAATCCCCCTTGGAAGAGACGTGCAGGTCGCAGTAGCTTAAGAAGAGGGTTTAAATGCCCCTTGGAATAGGCTTGCAGGTCGCAGTAGATTACCAAGACGGTTGAAATGCCTCTTGGAAGAGACGTGCAGGTAGCAGAAGCTTAGCAAGATGGTTTAAATGCCCTTTGGAAGAGCGGTGGAGGTCGCAGTAGCATAACAAGTTGGTTTAAATGCCCCTTGGAAGAGACGTGCAGGTCGCAGTGGCTTAACAAGACGGTTTAAATGCCCCTTGGAAGAGACATGCCAGTCGCAGTAGCTTAACAAGACGGTTGAAATGCCCCTTGGAAGAGACATGCAGGTCGCAGTAGCTTAACAAGGCGGTTTAAATGACCCTTGGAAGAGACGTGCAAGTCGCAGTAGCTTAAAAACACGGTTTAAATGAGCCTTGGAAGAGACGTGCAGGTGGCAGTAGCTTAACATGACGGTTTAAATGCCCCTTGAAGAGACGTGCAGGTCGCAGTAGCTAAACAAGATGGTTTAAATCCCCCTTGGAAGAGACATGCAGGTCGCAGCAGCTTAACAAGATGGCTTAAATGCCACTTTGAAGAGACGTGCAGGTAGCTGTGGCTTAACAAGACGTTTTAAATGTCCCTTGGAAGAGACGTGCAAGTCGCAGTAGCTTAACAAGAGGGTTTAAATTCACCTTGGAAGAGACGTGCTGGTCGCAGTAGCTTAACAAGACGGTTTAAATGCCCCTTGGAAGAGACGTGCAGGTCGCAGTGGCTTAATAAGACAGTTTAAATGCCCCTTGGAAGAGACGTGCAGGTCACAGAAACTTAACAAGAGGGTTTAAATGCCCCTTGGAATAGGCTTGCAGGTCGCAGTAGCTTACCAAGATGGTTTAAATGCCACTTGGAAGAGACATGCAGGTCGCAGTAGCTTAACAAGACGGTTTAAATGCCCCTTGGAAGAGCGGTGGAGGTCGCAGTAGCTTAACAAGACAGTTTAAATGCCCCTTGGAAGAGATGTGAAGGTCACAGTAGCTTAACAAGACGGTTTAAATGCCCCTTGGAAGAGATGTGTAGGTCGCAGTAGCTTAGCAAGACGGTTTAAATGCCCCTTGGAAGTGCGGTGGAGGTCGCAGTAGCTTAACAAGATGGTTTAAATGCCCCTTGGAAGAGACATGCAGGTCGCAGTGGCTTAACAAGACGGTTTAAATGCCCCTTGGAAGAGACGTGCAGGTCTCAGAAACATAACAAGAGGGTTTAAATGCCCCTTGGAATAGGCTTGCAGGTCGCAGTAGCTTAACAAGACGGTTTAAATGCCCCTTGGAAGAGCGGTGGAGGTCGCAGCAGCTTAACAAGACAGTTTAAATGCCCCTTGGAAGAGACGTGAAGGTCGCAGTAGCTTAACAAGACGGTTTAAATGCCCCTTGGAAGAGATGTGCAGGTCGCAGTAGCTTAATAAGACGGTTTAAATGCCCCTTGGAAGAGAGGTGGAGGTTGCATTAGCTTAACAAGACAGTTTAAATGCCCCTTGGAAGAGACGTGCAGGTCTCAGTAGCTTAATCAGACGGTTTAAATGCCCCTTGGAAGAGATGTGCAGGTCGCAGTAGCTTAATAAGATGGTTTAAATGCACCTTGGAAGAGAGGTGGAGGTCGCAGTAGCTTAACAAGACAGTTTAAATGCACCTTGGAAGAGCGGTGGAGGTCGCAGTAGCTTAATAAGATGGTTTAAATGCCCCTTGGAAGAGACGTGCAGGTCGCAGTAGCTTAACAAGACGGTTTAAATGCACCTTGGAAGAGACGTGCAGGTCGCAGTAGCTTAACAAGACGGTTTAAATCCCCCTTGGAAGAGACGTGCAGGTCGCAGTAGCTTAAGAAGAGGGTTTAAATGCCCCTTGGAATAGGCTTGCAGGTCGCAGTAGATTACCAAGACGGTTGAAATGCCTCTTGGAAGAGACGTGCAGGTAGCAGAAGCTTAGCAAGATGGTTTAAATGCCCTTTGGAAGAGCGGTGGAGGTCGCAGTAGCATAACAAGTTGGTTTAAATGCCCCTTGGAAGAGACGTGCAGGTCGCAGTGGCTTAACAAGACGGTTTAAATGCCCCTTGGAAGAGACATGCCAGTCGCAGTAGCTTAACAAGACGGTTGAAATGCCCCTTGGAAGAGACATGCAGGTCGCAGTAGCTTAACAAGGCGGTTTAAATGACCCTTGGAAGAGACGTGCAAGTCGCAGTAGCTTAAAAACACGGTTTAAATGAGCCTTGGAAGAGACGTGCAGGTGGCAGTAGCTTAACATGACGGTTTAAATGCCCCTTGAAGAGACGTGCAGGTCGCAGTAGCTAAACAAGATGGTTTAAATCCCCCTTGGAAGAGACATGCAGGTCGCAGCAGCTTAACAAGATGGCTTAAATGCCACTTTGAAGAGACGTGCAGGTAGCTGTGGCTTAACAAGACGGTTTAAATGTCCCTTGGAAGAGACGTGCAAGTCGCAGTAGCTTAACAAGAGGGTTTAAATTCACCTTGGAAGAGACGTGCTGGTCGCAGTAGCTTAACAAGACGGTTTAAATGCCCCTTGGAATAGACGAGCAGGTCGCAGTAGCTTAACAAGAAGATTTAAATGCCCCTTGGAAGAGCGGTGGAGGTCGCAGTAGCTTAACAAGACAGTTTAAATGCCCTTGAAAGAGACGTGCAGGTCGCAGTAGCTTAACAATACGGTTTAAATGCCCCTTGGAAGAGACATGCAGTTCGCAGTAGCTTAACAAGACTGTTGAGATGCTCCTTGGAAAAGTGGTGGAGGTTACAGTAGCTTAACAAGACCGTTTAAATGCCCCTTGGAAGAGACGTGCAAGTCTCAGTAGCTTAAAAAGACGGTTTAAATGAGCCTTGGAAGAGACTTGCAGGTTGCAGTAGCTTAACAAGACGGTTTAAATGCCCCTTGGAAGAGACGAGCAGGTCGCAGTAGCTTAACAAGACGGTTTAAATGCCCCTTGGAAGAGCGGTGGAGGTCGCAGTAGCTTAACAAGACAGTTTAAGTCCCCCTTGAAAGAGACGTGCAGGTCGCAGTAGCTTAACAAGACGGTTTAAATGCCCCTTGGAAGAGCGGTGGAGGTCGCAGTAGCTTAACAAGACGGTTTAAATGCCCCTTGGAAGAGACTTGCAGGTCGCAGTAGCTTAACAAGACGGTTTAAATGCCCCTTGGAAGAGAGATGGAGGTCGCAGTAGATTAACAAGACAGTTTAAATGCCCCTTGGAAGAGACGTGCAGGTCGCAGTACCTTAAAAAAAGGGTTTAAATGCCCCTTTCAAGAGACGTGCAGGTCTCAGGAGCTTAACAAGAGGGTTTAAATGTCCCTTGGAAGAGACGTGCAGGTCGCAGTAGCTTATAAAGATGGTTTAAATGCCCCTTGGAAGAGCGGTGGAGGTCACAGTAGCTTAACAAGATGGTTTAAATGCCCCTTGGAAGAGACATGCAGGTAGCAGTAGCTTAACAAGAAGGTTTAAATGCCCCTTGGAAGAGACGTGCAGGTCGCAGTAGCTTAACAAGACTGTTGAGATGCCCCTTTGAAAAGTGGTGGAGGTTATAGTAGCTTAACAAGACGGTTTAAATGCCCCTTGGAAGAGACGTTCAAGTCGCAGAAGCTTAAAAAGACGGTTTAAATGAGCCTTGGAAGAGACGTGCAGGTCGCAGTAGCTTAACAAGACAGTTTAAATGCCCCTTGGAAGAGACGTGCAGGTAGCAGTAGCTTAATAATATGGTTTAAATGCCCCTTGGAAGAGATGTGCAGGTCGCAGTAGCTTAATAAGACGGTTTAAATGCCCCTTGGAAGAGAGGTGGAGGTCACAGTAACTTAAAAATACAGTTTAAATGCCCCTTGGAAAAGACGTGCAGGTCGCATTAGCTTAACAAGAAGCTTTAAATGCCACTTGGAAAAGACGTGCACGTCGCAGTAGCTTAACAGGACGATTTAAATGCCCCTTGGAAGAGCGGTGGAGGTCGCAGTAGCTTAACAAGATGGTTTAAATGCCCCTTGGAAGAGACATGCAGGTCGCAGCAGCTTAAAAAGACGTGCAGGTCGCAGTAGCTTAACAAGACGGCTTAAATGCCCCTTGGAAGTGCGGTGGAGGGTGCAGTAGCTTAACAAGACGGTTTAAAAGCCCCGTGGAAGAGACATGCAGGTCGTAGCAGCTTAACAAGACAGATTAAATGCCACTTTGAAGAGACGTGCAGGTAGCAGTGGCTTAACAAGACGGTTTAAATGCCCCTTGGAAGAGACATGCAGGTCGCAGTAGCTTAACAAGACGGTTTAAATGCGGCTTGGAAGAGACATGCAGGTCACAGTAGCTTAAAAGACAGTTTAAATGCCTCTTGGAATAAACGAGCAGGTCGCAGTAGCTTAACAAGACGGTTTAAATGCCCCTTGGAAGAGCAGTGGAGGTCGCAGAAGCTTAACAAGACAGTTTAAATGCCCCTTGGAAGAGACGTGCAGGTCACAGTAGCTTAATAAGACGGTTTAAATGCCCCTTGGAAGAGATGTACAGGTCGCAGTAGCTTAATAAGACGGTTTAAATGCCAATTGCAAGAGAGGTGGAGGTCACAGTAACTTAAAAAGACAGTTTAAATGCCCCTTGGAAGAGACGTGCAGGTCGCAGTAGCTTAACAAGACGGTTTAAATGCCACTTGGAAGAGACGTGCAGGTCGCAGTAGCTTAACAAGACAGTTTAAATGCCCCTTGAAAGAGCGGTGGAGGTCGCAGTAGCTTAACAAGACAGTTTAAATGCCCCTTGAAAGAGAGGTGCAGGTCGCAGTGGCTTAAAAAGACGGTTTAAATGCCACTTGGAAGTGCGGTGGAGGTCGCAGTAGCTTAACAAGATGTTTTAAATGCCCCTTGGAAGAGCGGTGGAGGTCGCAGAAGCATAACAAGACAGTTTAAATGCCACTTGAAAGAGACGTGCAGGTCGCAGTAGCTTAACAAGATGGTTTAAATGCAACTTGGAAATGCGGTGGAGGTCGCAGTAGCTTAACATGATGGTTTAAATGCCCCTTGGAAGAGACGTGCAGGTTGCAGTAGCTTAACAAGACGGTTTAAATGCCCCTTGGAAGAGACGTGCAGGTCGCAGTGGCTTAATAAGACGGTTTAAATGCCCCTTGGAAGAGACGTGCAGGTCACAGAAACTTAACAAGAGGGTTTAAATGCCCCTTGGAATAGGCTTGCAGATCGCAGTAGCTTACCAAGATGGTTTAAATGCCCCTTGGAAGAGACGTGCAGGTCGCAGTAGCTTAACAAGACGGTTTAAATGTCCCTTGGAAGAGCGGTGGAGGTCGCAGTAGCTTAACAAGACAGTTTAAATGCCCCTTGGAAGAGACGTGAAGGTCGCAGTAGCTTAACAAGACGGTTTAAATGCCCCTTGGAAGAGATGTGCAGGTCGCAGTAGCTTAGCAAGACGGTTTAAATGCCCCTTGGAAGTGCGGTGGAGGTCGCAGTAGCTTAACAAGATGGTTTAAATGCCCCTTGGAAGAGACATGCAGGTCGCAGTGGCTTAACAAGACGGTTTAAATGCACCTTGGAAGAGACCTGCAGGTCTCAGAAACATAACAAGAGGGATTAAATGCCCCTTGAAATAGGCTTGCAGGTCGCAGTAGCTTAACAAGACGGTTTAAATGCCCCTTGGAAGAGCGGTGGAGGTCGCAGTAGCTTAACAAGACAGCTTAAATGCCCCTTGGAAGAGACGTGAAGGTCGCAGTAGCTTAACAAGACGGTTTAAATGCCCCTTGGAAGAGATGTGCAGATCGCAGTAGCTTAATAAGTCGGTTTAAATGCCCCTTGGAAGAGAGGTGGAGGTAGCATTAGCTTAACAAGACAGTTTAAATGCCCCTTGGAAGAGACATGCAGGTCTCAGTAGCTTAATCAGACGGTTTAAATGCCCCTTGGAAGAGATGTGCAGGTCGCAGTAGCTTAATAAGATGGTTTAAATGCACCTTGGAAGAGAGGTGGAGGTCGCAGTAGCTTAACAAGACAGTTTAAATGCCCCTTGGAAGAGCGGTGGAGGTCGCAGTAGCTTAATAAGATGGTTTAAATGCCCCTTGGAAGAGACGTGCAGGTCGCAGTAGCTTAAGAAGACGGTTTAAATGCACCTTGGAAGAGACGTGCAGGTCGCAGTAGCTTAACAAGAGGGTTTAAATGCCCCTTGGAATAGGCTTGCAAGTCGCAGTAGATTACCAAGACGGTTGAAATGCCTCTTGGAAGAGACGTGCAAGTCGCAGTAGCTTAAAAACACGATTTAAATGAGCCTTGGAAGAGACGTGCAGGTGGCAATAGCTTAACATGACGGTTTAAATGCCCCTTGGAAGAGACAAGCAGGTCATAGTAGCTTAACAAGACGGTTTAAATACCCCTTTCAAGAGACGTGCAGGTCGCAGTAGCTAAACAAGACGGTTTAAATCCCCCTTGGAAGAGACGTGCAAGTCTCAGTAGCTTAAAAAGACGGTTTAAATGAGCCTTGGAAGAGACTTGCAGGTTGCAGTAGCTTAACAAGACGGTTTAAATGCCCCTTGGAAGAGACGAGCAGGTCGCAGTAGCTTAACAAAATGCTTTAAATGCCCCTTGGAAGAGAGGTGGAGGTCGCAGTAGCTTAACAAGACAGTTTAAATGCCCTTTGGAAGAGACTTGCAGGTCGCAGTAGCTTAACAAGACGGTTTAAATGACACTTGGAAGAGACGTGCAGGTCGCAGTAGCTTAACAAGACGGTTTAAATGCCCCTTGGAAGAGCGGTGGAGGTCGCTGTAGCTTAACAAGACAGTTTAAGTCCCCCTTGAAAGAGACGTGCAGGTCGCAGTAGCTTAACAAGACGGTTTAAATGCCCCTTGGAAGAGACGTGCAGGTCGCAGTGGCTTAACAAGATGGTTTAAATGCCCCTTGGAAGAGACATGCCAGTCGCAGTAGCTTAACAAGACGGTTGAAATGCCCCTTGGAAGAGACATGCAGGTCGCAGTAGCTTAACAAGACGGTTTAAATGACCCTTGGAAGAGACGTGCAAGTCGCAGTAGCTTAAAAACACGGTTTAAATGAGCCTTGGAAGAGACGTGCAGGTGGCAGTAGCTTAACATGACGGTTTAAATGCCCCTTGAAGAGACGTGCAGGTCGCAGTAGCTAAACAAGATGGTTTAAATCCCCCTTGGAAGAGACATGCAGGTCGCAGCAGCTTAACAAGATGGCTTAAATGCCACTTTGAAGACACGTGCAGGTAGCTGTGGCTTAACAAGACGGTTTAAATGCCCCTTGGAAGAGACGTGCAAGTCGCAGTAGCTTAACAAGAGGGTTTAAATTCACCTTGGAAGAGACGTGCTGGTCGCAGTAGCTTAACAAGACGGTTTAAATGCCCCTTGGAATAGACGAGCAGGTCGCAGTAGCTTAACAAGAAGATTTAAATGCCCCTTGGAAGAGCGGTGGAGGTCGCAGTAGCTTAACAAGACAGTTTAAATGCCCTTGAAAGAGACGTGCAGGTCGCAGTAGCTTAACAATACGGTTTAAATGCCCCTTGGAAGAGACATGCAGTTCGCAGTAGCTTAACAAGACTGTTGAGATGCCCCTTGGAAAAGTGGTGGAGGTTACAGTAGCTTAACAAGACCGTTTAAATGCCCCTTGGAAGAGACGTGCAAGTCTCAGTAGCTTAAAAAGACGGTTTAAATGAGCCTTGGAAGAGACTTGCAGGTTGCAGTAGCTTAACAAGACGGTTTAAATGCCCCTTGGAAGAGACGAGCAGGTCGTAGTAGCTTAACAAGACGGTTTAAATGCCCCTTGGAAGAGCGGTGGAGGTCGCAGTAGCTTAACAAGACAGTTTAAGTCCCCCTTGAAAGAGACGTGCAGGTCGCAGTAGCTTAACAAGACGGTTTAAATGCCCCTTGGAAGAGCGGTGGAGGTCGCAGTAGCTTAACAAGACGGTTTAAATGCCCCTTGGAAGAGACTTGCAGGTCGCAGTAGCTTAACAAGACGGTTTAAATGCCCCTTGGAAGAGAGATGGAGGTCGCAGTAGATTAACAAGACAGTTTAAATGCCCCTTGGAAGAGACGTGCAGGTCGCAGTACCTTAAAAAAAGGGTTTAAATGCCCCTTTCAAGAGACGTGCAGGTCGCAGGAGCTTAACAAGAGGGTTTAAATGTCCCTTGGAAGAGACGTTCAGGTCGCAGTAGCTTATAAAGATGGTTTAAATGCCCCTTGGAAGAGCGGTGGAGGTCACAGTAGCTTAACAAGATGGTTTAAATGCCCCTTGGAAGAGACATGCAGGTAGCAGTAGCTTAACAAGAAGGTTTAAATGCCCCTTGGAAGAGACGTGCAGGTCGCAGTAGCTTAACAAGACTGTTGAGATGCCCCTTGGAAAAGTGGTGGAGGTTATAGTAGCTTAACAAGACGGTTTAAATGCCCCTTGGAAGAGACGTTCAAGTCGCAGAAGCTTAAAAAGACGGTTTAAATGAGCCTTGGAAGAGACGTGCAGGTCGCAGTAGATTAACAAGACAGTTTAAATGCCCCTTGGAAGAGACGTGCAGATAGCAGTAGCTTAATAATATGGTTTAAATGCCCCTTGGAAGAGATGTGCAGGTCGCAGTAGCTTAATAAGACGGTTTAAATGCCCCTTGGAAGAGAGGTGGAGGTCACAGTAACTTAAAAATACAGTTTAAATGCCCCTTGGAAAAGACGTGCAGGCCGCATTAGCTTAACAAGAAGCTTTAAATGCCACTTGGAAAAGACGTGCACGTCGCAGTAGCTTAACAAGACGATTTAAATGCCCCTTGGAAGAGCGGTGGAGGTCGCAGTAGCTTAACAAGATGGTTTAAATGCCCCTTGGAAGAGACATGCAGGTCGCAGCAGCTTAAAAAGACGTGCAGGTCGCAGTAGCTTAACAAGACGGCTTAAATGCCCCTTGGAAGTGCGGTGGAGGGTGCAGTAGCTTAACAAGACGGTTTAAAAGCCCCGTGGAAGAGACATGCAGGTCGTAGCAGCTTAACAAGACAGATTAAATGCCACTTTGAAGAGACGTGCAGGTAGCAGTGGCTTAACAAGACGGTTTAAATGCCCCTTGGAAGAGACATGCAGGTCGCAGTAGCTTAACAAGACGGTTTAAATGCGGCTTGGAAGAGACATGCAGGTCACAGTAGCTTAAAAGACAGTTTAAATGCCTCTTGGAATAAACGAGCAGGTCGCAGTAGCTTAACAAGACGGTTTAAATGCCCCTTGGAAGAGCGGTGGAGGTCGCAGAAGCTTAACAAGACAGTTTAAATGCCCCTTGGAAGAGACGTGCAGGTCACAGTAGCTTAATAAGACGGTTTAAATGCCCCTTGGAAGAGATGTACAGGTCGCAGTAGCTTAATAAGACGGTTTAAATGCCAATTGCAAGAGAGGTGGAGGTCACAGTAACTTAAAAAGACAGTTTAAATGCCCCTTGGAAGAGACGTGCAGGTCGCAGTAGCTTAACAAGACGGTTTAAATGCCACTTGGAAGAGACGTGCAGGTCGCAGTAGCTTAACAAGACAGTTTAAATGCCCCTTGAAAGAGCGGTGGAGGTCGCAGTAGCTTAACAAGACAGTTTAAATGCCCCTTGAAAGAGAGGTGCAGGTCGCAGTGGCTTAAAAAGACGGTTTAAATGCCACTTGGAAGTGCGGTGGAGGTCGCAGTAGCTTAACAAGATGTTTTAAATGCCCCTTGGAAGAGCGGTGGAGGTCGCAGAAGCATAACAAGACAGTTTAAATGCCGCTTGAAAGAGACGTGCAGGTCGCAGTAGCTTAACAATATGGTTTAAATGCAACTTGGAAATGCGGTGGAGGTCGCAGTAGCTTAACATGATGGTTTAAATGCCCCTTGGAAGAGACGTGCAGGTTGCAGTAGCTTAACAAGACGGTTTAAATGCCCCTTGGAAGAGACGTGCAGGTCGCAGTGGCTTAATAAGACGGTTTAAATGCCCCTTGGAAGAGACGTGCAGGTCACAGAAACTTAACAAGAGGGTTTAAATGCCCCTTGGAATAGGCTTGCAGATCGCAGTAGCTTACCAAGATGGTTTAAATGCCCCTTGGAAGAGACGTGCAGGTCGCAGTAGCTTAACAAGACGGTTTAAATGTCCTTTGGAAGAGCGGTGGAGGTCGCAGTAGCTTAACAAGACAGTTTAAATGCCCCTTGGAAGAGACGTGAAGGTCGCAGTAGCTTAACAAGACGGTTTAAATGCCCCTTGGAAGAGATGTGCAGGTCGCAGTAGCTTAGCAAGATGGTTTAAATGCCCCTTGGAAGTGCGGTGGAGGTCGCAGTAGCTTAACAAGATGGTTTAAATGCCCCTTGGAAGAGACATGCAGGTCGCAGTGGCTTAACAAGACGGTTTAAATGCCCCTTGGAAGAGACCTGCAGGTCTCAGAAACATAACAAGAGGGTTTAAATGCCCCTTGGAATAGGCTTGCAGGTCGCAGTAGCTTAACAAGACGGTTTAAATGCCCCTTGGAAGAGCGGTGGAGGTCGCAGTAGCTTAACAAGACAGCTTAAATGCCCCTTGGAAGAGACGTGAAGGTCGCAGTAGCTTAACAAGACGGTTTAAATGCCCCTTGGAAGAGATGTGCAGATCGCAGTAGCTTAATAAGACGGTTTAAATGCCCCTTGGAAGAGAGGTGGAGGTAGCATTAGCTTAACAAGACAGTTTAAATGCCCCTTGGAAGAGACATGCAGGTCTCAGTAGCTTAATCAGACGGTTTAAATGCCCCTTGGAAGAGATGTGCAGGTCGCAGTAGCTTAATAAGATGGTTTAAATGCACCTTGGAAGAGAGGTGGAGGTCGCAGTAGCTTAATAAGATGGTTTAAATGCCCCTTGGAAGAGACGTGCAGGTCGCAGTAGCTTAAGAAGACGGTTTAAATGCCTCTTGGAAGAGACGTGCAAGTCGCAGTAGCTTAAAAACACGGTTTAAATGAGCCTTGGAAGAGACGTGCAGGTGGCAGTAGCTTAACATGACGGTTTAAATGCCCCTTGGAAGAGACAAGCAGGTCATAGTAGCTTAACAAGACGGTTTAAATACCCCTTTCAAGAGACGTGCAGGTCGCAGTAGCTAAACAAGACGGTTTAAATCCCCCTTGGAAGAGACGTGCAAGTCTCAGTAGCTTAAAAAGACGGTTTAAATGAGCCTTGGAAGAGACTTGCAGGTTGCAGTAGCTTAACAAGACGGTTTAAATGCCCCTTGGAAGAGACGAGCAGGTCGCAGTAGCTTAACAAAATGCTTTAAATGCCCCTTGGAAGAGAGGTGGAGGTCGCAGTAGCTTAACAAGACAGTTTAAATGCCCTTTGGAAGAGACTTGCAGGTCGCAGTAGCTTAACAAGACGGTTTAAATGACACTTGGAAGAGACGTGCAGGTCGCAGTAGCTTAACAAGACGGTTTAAATGCCCCTTGGAAGAGCGGTGGAGGTCGCTGTAGCTTAACAAGACAGTTTAAGTCCCCCTTGAAAGAGACGTGCAGGTCGCAGTAGCTTAACAAGACGGTTTAAATGCCCCTTGGAAGAGCGGTGGAGGTCGCAGTAGCTTAACAAGACGGTTTAAATGCCCCTTTGAAGAGACGTGCAGGCCGCAGTAGCTTAATTAGACTGTTTAAATGCTGCTTGGAAGAGATGTGCAGGTCGCAGTAGCTTAATAAGATGGTTTAAATGCCCCTTGGAAGAGATATGGAGGTCGCAGTAGATTAACAAGACAGTTTAAATGCCCCTTGGAAGAGACGTGCAGGTCGCAGTAGCTTAAAAAAAGGGTTTAAATGCCCCTTTCAAGAGACGTGCAGGTCGCAGGAGCTTAAAAAGAGGGTTTAAATGTCCCTTGGAAGAGACGTGCAGGTAGCAGTAGCTTAACAAGACGCTTTAAATGCCACTTGGAAGAGACGTGCAGGTCGCAGTAGCTTAACAAGACGGTTTAAATGCGGCTTGGAAGAGACGTGCTGGTCACAGTAGCTTAACAAGACAGTTTAAATGCCCCTTGGAATAAACGAGCAGGTCGCAGTAGCTTAACAAGACGGTTTAAATGCCCCTTGGAAGAGCGGTGGAGGTCGCAGAAGCTTAACAAGACAGTTTAAATGCCCCTTCGAAGAGACGTGCAGGTCACAGTAGCTTAATAAGACGGTTTAAATGCCCCTTGGAAGAGATGTACAGGTCGCAGTAGCTTAATAAGACTGTTTAAATGCCACTTGGAATAGAGGTGGAGGTCACAGTAACTTAAAAAGACAGTTTAAATGCCCCTTGGAAGAGACGTGCAGGTCGCAGTAGCTTAACAAGACGGTTTAAATGCCACTTGGAAGAGACGTGCAGGTCGCAGTAGCTTAACAAGACAGTTTAAATGCCCCTTGAAAGAGCGGTGGAGGTCGCAGTAGCTTAACAAGACAGTTTAAATGCCCCTTGAAAGAGACGTGCAGGTCGCAGTGGCTTAAAAAGAAGGTTTAAATGCCCCTTGGAAGTGCGGTGGAGGTCGCAGTAGCTTAACAAGATGGTTTAAATGCCCCTTGGAAGAGCGGTGGAGGTCGCAGTAGCTTAACAAGACAGTTTAAATGCCGCTTGAAAGAGACGTGCAGGTCGCAGTAGCTTAACAAGACGGTTTAAATGCAACTTGGAAATGCGGTGGAGGTCGCAGTAGCTTAACATGATGGTTTAAATGCCCCTTGGAAGAGACATGCAGGTCGCAGCAGCTTAACAAGACGGTTTAAATGCCCCTTGGAAGAGACGTGCAGGTCGCAGTGGCTTAATAAGACGGTTTAAATGCCCCTTGGAAGAGACGTGCAGGTCACAGAAACTTAACAAGAGGGTTTAAATGCCCCTTGGAATAGGCTTGCAGGTCCCAGTAGCTTACCAAGATGGTTTAAATGCCCCTTGGAAGAGACATGCAGGTCGCAGCAGCTTAACAAGACGGTTTAAATGCCCCTTGGAAGAGACGTGCAGGTCGCAGTGGCTTAATAAGACGGTTTAAATGCCCCTTGGAAGAGACGTGCAGGTCACAGAAACTTAACAAGAGGGTTTAAATGCCCCTTGGAATAGGCTTGCAGGTCCCAGTAGCTTACCAAGACGGTTTAAATGCCCCTTGGAAGAGCGGTGGAGGTCGCACTAGCTTAACAAGACAGTTTAAATGCCCCTTGGAAGAGACGTGAAGGTCGCAGTAGCTTAACAAGACGGTTTAAATGCCCCTTGGAAGAGATGTGCAGGTCGCAGTAGCTTAACAAGACGGTTTAAATGCCCCTTGGAAGAGCGGTGGAGGTCGCAGAAGCTTAACAAGACAGTTTAAATGCCCCTTGGAAGAGACGTGCAGGTCACAGTAGCTTAATAAGACGGTTTAAATGCCCCTTGGAAGAGATGTACAGGTCGCAGTAGCTTAATAAGACTGTTTAAATGCCCCTTGGAATAGAGGTGGAGGTCACAGTAACTTAAAAAGACAGTTTAAATGCCCCTTGGAAGAGACGTGCAGGTCGCAGTAGCTTAACAAGACGGTTTAAATGCCACTTGGAAGAGACGTGCAGGTCGCAGTAGCTTAACAAGACAGTTTAAATGCCCCTTGAAAGAGCGGTGGAGGTCGCAGTAGCTTAACAAGACAGTTTAAATGCCCCTTGAAAGAGACGTGCAGGTCGCAGTGGCTTAAAAAGAAGGTTTAAATGCCCCTTGGAAGTGCGGTGGAGGTCGCAGTAGCTTAACAAGATGGTTTAAATGCCCCTTGGAAGAGCGGTGGAGGTCGCAGTAGCTTAACAACACAGTTTAAATGCCGCTTGAAAGAGACGTGCAGGTCGCAGTAGCTTAACAAGACGGTTTAAATGCAACTTGGAAATGCGGTGGAGGTCGCAGTAGCTTAACATGATGGTTTAAATGCCCCTTGGAAGAGACATGCAGGTCGCAGCAGCTTAACAAGACGGTTTAAATGCCCCTTGGAAGAGACGTGCAGGTCGCAGTGGCTTAATAAGACGGTTTAAATGCCCCTTGGAAGAGCGGTGGAGGTCGCACTAGCTTAACAAGACAGTTTAAATGCCCCTTGGAAGAGACGTGAAGGTCGCAGTAGCTTAACAAGACGGTTTAAATGCCCCTTGGAAGAGATGTGCAGGTCGCAGTAGCTTAATAAGACGGTTTAAATGCCCCTTGGAAGAGAGGTGGAGGTAGCATTAGCTTAACAAGACAGTTTAAATGCCCCTTGGAAGAGACGTGCAGGTCTCAGTAGCTTAATCAGACGGTTTAAATGCCCCTTAGAAGAGATGTGCAGGTCGCAGTAGCTTAATAAGATGGTTTAAATGCACCTTGGAAGAGAGGTGGAGGTCGCAGTAGCTTAACAAGACAGTTTAAATGCCCCTTGGAAGAGCGGTGGAGGTCGCAGTAGCTTAATAAGATGGTTTAAATGTCCCTTGGAAGAGACGTGCAGGTCGCAGTAGCTTAACAAGACGGTTTAAATGCACCTTGGAAGAGACGTGTAGGTCACAGTAGCTTAACAAGACGGTTTAAATCCCCCTTGGAAGAGACGTGCAGGTCTCAGTAGCTTAACAAGAGGGTTTAAATGCCCCTTGGAATAGGCTTGCAGGTCGCAGTAGATTACCAAGACGGTTGAAATGCCTCTTGGAAGAGACGTGCAGGTAGCAGAAGCTTAGCAAGATGGTTTAAATGCCCTATGGAAGAGCGGTGGAGGTCGCAGTAGCATAACAAGTTGATTTAAATGCCCCTTGGGAGAGACATACAGTTCGCAACAGCTTAAAAAGATGGTTTAAATGTCCCTTGGAAGAGACGTGCAGGTCGCAGTGGCTTAACAAGACGGTTTAAATGCCCCTTGGAAGAGACATGCCAGTCGCAGTAACTTAACAAGACGGTTTAAATGCCCCTTGGAAGAGACATGCAGGTCGCAGTAGCATAACAAGACGGTTTAAATGACCCTTGGAAGAAACGTGCAGGTCGCAGTAGCTTAACAAGACGGTTTAAATCCCCCTTGGAAGAGACGTGCAGGTTGCAGTAGCTTAACAAGAGGGTTTAAATGCCCCTTGGAAGAGACATGCAGGTCGCAGCAGCTTAACAAGATGGCTTAAATGCCACTTTGAAGAGACGTGCAGGTAGCTGTGGCTTAACAAGACGGTTTAAATGCCCCTTGGAAGAGACGTGCAAGTCGCAGTAGCTTAACAAGAGGGTTTAAATGCGCCTTGGAAGAAACGTGCTGGTCGCAGTAGCTTAACAAGACGGTTTAAATGCCCCTTGGAATAGACGAACAGGTCGCAGTAGCTTAACAAGAAGGTTTAAATGCCCCTTGGAAGAGCGGTGGAGGTCGCAGTAGCTTAACAAGACAGTTTAAATGCCCCTTGAAAGAGACGTGCAGGTCGCAGTAGCTTAACAAGACGGTTTAAAAGCCCCTTGGAAATGCGGTGGAGGTCGCAGTAGCTTAACAAGATGGTTTAAATGCCCCTTGGAAAAGACATGCAGGTCGCAGCAGCTTAACAAGACGGTTTAAATGCCCCTTGGAAGAGACGTGCAAGTTGCAGTAGCTTAAAAAGACGGTTTAAATGAGCCTTGGAAGAGACTTGCAGGTTGCAGTAGCTTAACAAGACGGTTTAAATGCCCCTTGGAAGAGACGAGCAGGTCGCAGTAGCTTAACAAGACGCTTTAAATGCCCCTTGGAAGAGAGGTGGAGGTCGCAGTAGCTTAACAAGACAGTTTAAATGCCCCTTGGAAGATACTTGCAGGTCGCAGTAGCTTAACAAGACGGTTTAAATGACACTTGGAAGAGACGTGCAGGTCGCAGTAGCTTAACAAGACGGTTTAAATGCCCCTTGGAAGAGACGTGCAGTTCGCAGTAGCTTAACAAGACATTTTAAATGCAACTTGGAAATGCGTTGGAGGTCGCAGTAGCTTAACATGATGGTTTAAATGCCCCTTGGAAGAGACATGCAGGTCGCAGCAGCTTAACAAGACGGTTTAAATGCCCCTTGGAAGAGACGTGCAGGTCGCAGTGGCTTAATAAGACGGTTTAAATGCCCCTTGGCAGAGACGTGCAGGTCACAGAACCTTAACAAGAGGGTTTAAATGCCCCTTGGAATAGGCTTGCAGGTCGCAGTAGCTTACCAAGATGGTTTAAATGCCCCTTGGAAGAGACGTGCAGGTCGCAGTAGCTTAACAAGACGGTTTAAATGCCCCTTGGAAGAGCGGTGGACGTCGCAGTAGCTTAACAAGACAGTTTAAATGCCCCTTGGAAGAGACGTGAAGGTCGCAGTAGCTTAGCAAGACGGTTTAAATGCCCCTTGGAAGAGATGTGCAGGTCGCAGTAGCTTAACAAGAGGGTTTAAATGCCCCTTGGAAGAGAGGTGGAGGTAGCATTAGCTTAACAAGACAGTTTAAATAAATGCCCCTTGGAAGAGCGGTGGAGGTCGCAGTAGCATAACAAGTTGATTTAAATGCCCCTTGGGAGAGACATACAGTTCGCAACAGCTTAAAAAGATGGTTTAAATGTCCCTTGGAAGAGACATGCAGGTCGCAGTGGCTTAACAAGACGGTTTAAATGCCCCTTGGAAGAGACATGCCAGTCGCAGTAACTTAACAAGACGGTTTAAATGCCCTTTGGAAGAGACATGCAGGTCGCAGTAGCCTAACAAGACGGTTTAAATGACCCTTGGAAGAAACGTGCAGGTCGCAGTAGCTTAACAAGACGGTTTAAATCCCCCTTGGAAGAGACGTGCAGGTTGCAGTAGCTTAACAAGAGGGTTTAAATGCCCCTTGGAAGAGACATGCAGGTCGCAGCAGCTTAACAAGATGGCTTAAATGCCACTTTGAAGAGACGTGCAGGTAGCTGTGGCTTAACAAGACGGTTTAAATGCCCCTTGGAAGAGACGTGCAAGTCGCAGTAGCTTAACAAGAGGGTTTAAATGCGCCTTGGAAGAAACGTGCTGGTCGCAGTAGCTTAACAAGACGGTTTAAATGCCCCTTGGAATAGACGAACAGGTCGCAGTAGCTTAACAAGAAGGTTTAAATGCCCCTTGGAAGAGCGGTGGAGGTCGCAGTAGCTTAACAAGACAGTTTAAATGCCCCTTGAAAGAGACGTGCAGGTCGCAGTAGCTTAACAAGACGGTTTAAAAGCCCCTTGGAAATGCGGTGGAGGTCGCAGTAGCTTAACAAGATGGTTTAAATGCCCCTTGGAAAAGACATGCAGGTCGCAGCAGCTTAACAAGACGGTTTAAATGCCCCTTGGAAGAGACGTGCAAGTTGCAGTAGCTTAAAAAGACGGTTTAAATGAGCCTTGGAAGAGACTTGCAGGTTGCAGTAGCTTAACAAGACGGTTTAAATGCCCCTTGGAAGAGACGAGCAGGTCGCAGTAGCTTAACAAGACGCTTTAAATGCCCCTTGGAAGAGAGGTGGAGGTCGCAGTAGCTTAACAAGACAGTTTAAATGCCCCTTGGAAGATACTTGCAGGTCGCAGTAGCTTAACAAGACGGTTTAAATGACACTTGGAAGAGACGTGCAGGTCGCAGTAGCTTAACAAGACGGTTTAAATGCCCCTTGGAAGAGACGTGCAGGTCGCAGTAGCTTAACAAGACATTTTAAATGCAACTTGGAAATGCGTTGGAGGTCGCAGTAGCTTAACATGATGGTTTAAATGCCCCTTGTGTTATGTTCTGCTACCAAAGCTAAGGAAAGAGAGGAGATCTGTCCCTACTATAAGACTCAGCTGAATCCCTACGATGTAACAGGGAACCTGATCCTGCGATCAGACCTGCTAAAGTCCTAATCTAGTCTGAACGAAGACCTATAGATGTGGGGAGGAAATCCCTACAAGTACTAAGGACTGGGAGGAATATAGGACACCTCCTAACAGAAATAGTAGCAGACAGACGAACAAACAAAATAGATAGAACATAGAGGTCCGTAGACCAAGCAAACTAACAGAGTTAGATACAGAGCACAGGCTAGCTAGAATGTAGAAATACAATGAAGTCCAGCAAAGCCAGAAGGGCGGAGCAGGATTAAATAGGCCAACAAGGTCATGTGACCAGCAAAGGAAAAAAAACTAAGAGCAAGGTTCTAACAGTACCCCCCCTTCTAAGAGGATCCTCCGGATCCCCTAGGACCAGGCTTATCAGGAAATCTCCTGTGAAACGCTCTGATAAGTCTGGACGCGGAAACATCATCTGACCTCACCCAAGAGTTATCCTCGGGTCCGAAACCTTTCCAGGCCACAAGATACTGCAAACTACCTCTATACCGTCTAGAGTTAAGGATGCGAGAAATTTCATATTCCCCGTCCTCCACCACCGGAGGAACAGAGGCAGAGGCGTCACCATCCGACACGACAGCTTTTTTTAACAGAGAGACATGAAAGACCGGATTAATTCTCCAGGAGGTAGGAACCTCCAACCTAACAGCAGATTGGTTGACAACCTGAAGCACCTTAAAGGGCCCTACAAACTTGGGACCCAATTTCTTAGAAGGAATCCTCAACCGCAGATTCCTAGAGGACAACCAAACCATGTCACCAACAGCGAACAAAACCTCCTGTCGTTTCCTATCAAAGTAGTCTTTAGATTTTCTGTTGGCCTCCTGAAGATTACCACGCACATCCGTCCAAATTCTTTCCAAATCACCGGAAAAATTCTCCTCCTCAGGCACGGCAGATCCCAACTTGGAGAACGACCCAAACGACGGATGTCTCCCAGAACAACAAAAAAAAGGCGAACAACCAGCAGAAGAAGACGTATGATTGTTCAGAGCAAATTCGGCAAGTGCAAGAAACTCAGACCACCCCTCTTGATTGTCTGCCACAAAACAACGCAAGAACTGCTCAACATCCTGGTTTTTCCTTTCTGTCTGGCCATTAGATTCAGGATGGTATCCGGACGAAAACGACAAATGAATTCCCAACCTGTCACAAAAGGCACGCCAAAAACGAGCCACGAACTGAGGACCCCTATCAGAAACAATGTCAGTAGGAACGCCATGAAGTCTGACAATTTCCTTGACAAAGGCCTTAGCGAGAGTTTTAGCGCAGGGCAGTTTGACGAAGGGAACCAAGTGACACATCTTGCTAAAACGGTCCACGACCACCCGTATAGCTAATTGCATAGCCTGTTGCAAATCCTCAGGTGTAGGATAAGCAATTAGCAGGTCTTTAACCCTTTCACTGAGCCCAGCAAGAAATAGACTTTTCAGAGCAGAATCGTTCCACCCTGTTTGAGTGGACCAACGACGAAAATGTGTACAATATTTTTCTACATTACCAGATCCTTGTTTTAGACGTCTCAACTCAGTCTCAGCTGATGCCACACGGTCAGGATCATCATATAATAGTCCTAAAGCAGAAAAAAAACTATCCACTGATCTGAAGCATGTATCACTAGGTTGCAAAGAAAAGGCCCACTCCTGAGGCTCTTTGCGCAAAAGTGACATTATGAACCCTACGCGCTGGGATTCATCCCCAGAGGACTTGGGTCTCAAACGAAAATACAATAAGCAAGCATTTTTAAATGAAAAAAATTCTCGATGTTCACCAAAAAATAAATCCGGCAAACATACCTTAGGCTCCAAGAAATATGCTCCAGGACAGTTACTCACGTGCTGACGGAGCTCGGCCACTTCCAGAGAGAGTCCCTGCAGGTGTTTAGCCAAATCCTGAACCGACACCATGATGGAAAAAAAAAAAAAAAAAAAAAAATCTTTCCTTAGAGAATTTGCAGGCTGGACTTACTGTAATGTTCTGCTACCAAAGCTAAGGAAAGAGAGGAGATCTGTCCCTACTATAAGACTCAGCTGAATCCCTACGATGTAACAGGGAACCTGATCCTGCGATCAGACCTGCTAAAGTCCTAATCTAGTCTGAACGAAGACCTATAGATGTGGGGAGGAAATCCCTACAAGTACTAAGGACTGGGAGGAATATAGGACACCTCCTAACAGAAATAGTAGCAGACAGACGAACAAACAAAATAGATAGAACATAGAGGTCCATAGACCAAGCAAACTAACAGAGTTAGATACAGAGCACAGGCTAGCTAGAATGTAGAAATACAATGAAGTCCAGCAAAGCCAGAAGGGCGGAGCAGGATTAAATAGGCCAACAAGGTCATGTGACCAGCAAAGGAAAAAAAACTAAGAGCAAGGTTCTAACACCTTGGAAGAGACATGCAGGTCGCAGCAGCTTAACAAGACGGTTTAAATGCCCCTTGGAAGAGACGTGCAGGTCGCAGTGGCTTAATAAGACGGTTTAAATGCCCCTTGGCAGAGACGTGCAGGTCACAGAACCTTAACAAGAGGGTTTAAATGCCCCTTGGAATAGGCTTGCAGGTCGCAGTAGCTTACCAAGATGGTTTAAATGCCCCTTGGAAGAGACGTGCAGGTCGCAGTAGCTTAACAAGACGGTTTAAATGCCCCTTGGAAGAGCGGTGGACGTCGCAGTAGCTTAACAAGACAGTTTAAATGCCCCTTGGAAGAGACGTGAAGGTCGCAGTAGCTTAGCAAGACGGTTTAAATGCCCCTTGGAAGAGATGTGCAGGTCGCAGTAGCTTAACAAGAGGGTTTAAATGCCCCTTGGAAGAGAGGTGGAGGTAGCATTAGCTTAACAAGACAGTTTAAATAAATGCCCCTTGGAAGAGACGTGCAGGTCTCAGTAGCTTAATAAGAGGGTTTAAATGCCCCTTGGAAGAGACCTGCAGGTCGCAGTAGCTTAACAAGATGGTTTAAATGCCCCTTGGAAGAGCGGTGGAGGTCACAGTAGCTTAACAAGACGGTTTAAATGCCCCTTGGAAGAGACATGCAGGTCGCAGTAGCTTAACAAGACGGTTTAAATGACACTTGGAAGAGACGTGCAGGTCGCAGTAGCTTAACAAGACGGTTTAAATGCCCCTTGGAAGAGACGTGCAGGTCGCAGTAGCTTAACAAGACGGTTTAAATGCCCCTTGGAAGAGCGGTGGAGGTTGCAGTAGCTTAACAAGACAGTTTAAGTCCCCCTTGAAAGAGACGTGCAGGTCGCAGTAGCTTAACAAGACGGTTTAAATGCCCCTTGGAAGAGCGGTGGAGGTCGCAGTAGCTTAACAAGACGGTTTAAATGCCCCTTTGAAGAGACGTGCAGGTCGCAGTAGCTTAATTAGACTGTTTAAATGCTGCTTGGAAGAGATGTGCAGGTCGCAGTAGCTTAACAAGATGGTTTAAATGCCCCTTGGAAGAGCGGTGGAGGTCACAGTAGCTTAACAAGATGGTTTAAATGCCCCTTGGAAGAGACATGCAGGTAGCAGTAGCTTAACAAGAAGGTTTAAATGCCCCTTGGAAGAGACGTGCAGGTCGCAGTAGCTTAACAAGACTGTTGAGATGCCCCTTGGAAAAGTGGTGGAGGTTATAGTAGCTAAACAAGACGGTTTAAATGCCCCTTGGAAGAGACGTTCAAGTCGCAGAAGCTTAAAAAGACAGTTTAAATGAGCCTTGGAAGAGACGTGCAGGTCGCAGTAGCTTAACAAGACGGTTTAAATGCCCCTTGGAAGAGCGGTGGAGGTCGCAGAAGCTTAACAAGACAGTTTAAATGCCCCTTGGAAGAGACGTGCAGGTTGCAGAAGCTTAATAAGACGGTTTAAATGCCCCTTGGAAGAGATGTGCAGGTCGCAGTAGCTTAATAAGACGGTTTAAATGCCCCTTGGAAGAGAGGTTGAGGTCACAGTAACTTAAAAATACAGTTTAAATGCCCCTTGGAAAAGACGTGCAGGTCGCATTAGCTTAACAAGACGCTTTAAATGCCACTTTGAAGAGACGTGCAGGTCGCAGTAGCTTAACAAGACGGTTTAAATGCCCCTTGGAAGAGCGGTGTAGGTCGCAGTAGCTTAACAAGATGGTTTAAATGCCCCTTGGAAGAGACATGCAGGTCGCAGCAGCTTAAAAAGACGTGCAAGTCGCAGTAGCTTAACAAGACGGTTTAAATGCCACTTGGAAGTGCGGTGGAGGGTGCAGTAGCTTAACAAGACGGTTTAAATGCCCCCTGGAAGAGACATGCAGGTCGCAGCAGCTTAAGAAGACAGCTTAAATGCCACTTTGAAGAGACGTGCAGGTAGCAGTGGCTTAACAAGATGGTTTAAATGCCCCTTGGAAGAGACATGCAGGTCGCAGTAGCTTAACAAGACAGTTTAAATGCCCCTTGGAATAAACGAGCAGGTCGCAGTAGCTTAACAAGACGGTTTAAATGCCCCTTGGAAGAGCGGTGGAGGTCGCAGAAGCTTAACAAGACAGTTTAAATGCCCCTTGGAAGAGACGTGCAGGTCACAGTAGCTTAATAAGACGGTTTAAATGCCCCTTGGAAGAGATGTGCAGGTCGCAGTAGCTTAATATGACGGTTTAAATGCCCCTTGGAAGAGAGGTGGAGGTCACAGTAACTTAAATAGACAGTTTAAATGCCCCTTGGAAGAGGCGTGCAGGTCGCAGTAGCTTAACAAGACGGTTTAAATGCCACTTGGAAGAGACGTGCAGGTCGCAGTAGCTTAACAAGACAGTTTAAATGCCCCTTGAAAGAGCGGTGGAGGTCGCAGTAGCTTAACAAGACAGTTTAAATGCCCCTTGAAAGAGACGTGCAGGTCGCAGTGGCTTAAAAAGACGGTTTAAATGCCCCTTGGAAGTGCGGTGGAGGTCGCAGTAGCTTAACAAGATGTTTTAAATGCCACTTGGAAGAGCGGTGGAGGTCCCAGTAGCTTAACAAGACAGTTTAAATGCCGCTTGAAAGAGACGTGCAGGTCGCAGCAGCTTAACAAGACGGTTTAAATGCAACTTGGAAATGCGGTGGAGGTCGCAGTCGCTTAACATGATGGTTTAAATGCCCCTTGGAAGAGACATGCAGGTCGCAGCAGCTTAACAAGACGGTTTAAATGCCCCTGGGAAGAGACGTGCAGGTCGCAGTGGCTTAATAAGACGGTTTAAATGCCCCTTGGAAGAGACGTGCAGGTCACAGAAACTTAACAAGAGGGTTTAAATGCCCCTTGGAATAGGCTTGCAGGTCCCAGTAGCTTACCAAGATGGTTTAAATGCCCCTTGGAAGAGACGTGCAGGTCGCAGTAGCTTAACAAGATGGTTTAAATGCACCTTGGAAGAGCGGTGGAGGTCGCAGTAGCTTAACAAGACAGTTTAAATGCCCCTTGGAAGAGACGTGAAGGTCGCAGTAGCTTAACAAGACGGTTTAAATGCCCCTTGGAAGAGATGTGCAGGTCGCAGTAGCTTAATAAGACGGTTTAAATGCCCCTTGGCAGAGAGGTGGAGGTAGCATTAGCTTAACAAGACAGTTTAAATGCCCCTTGGAAGAGACGTGCAGGTCTCAGTAGCTTAATAAGACGGTTTAAATGACCCTTGGAAGAGACCTGCAGGTAGCAGAAGCTTAACAGGACGGTTTAAATGTCCCTTGGAAGTGCGGCGGAGGTCGCAGTAGCTTAACAAGACGGTTTAAATGTCCCTTGGAAGTGCGGTGGAGGTCGCAGTAGCTTAACAAGACGGTTTAAATGCCCCTTGGAAGAGACGTACAGGTCGCAGCACCTTAACAAGACTGTTTAAATACCCCTTGGAAGAGACGTGCAGGTAGCAGTAGCTTAAAAGACGTTTTAAATGTCCCTTGGTAGAGACATGCAGGTCTCAGTAGCTTAACAAGACGGTTTAAATGCCCCATGGAAGAGAAGTGCAGGTCGCAGTAGCTTAACAAGACCGTTTACATGCCCCTTGGAAAAGTGGTGGAGGTTACAGTAGCTTAATAAGACAGTATAAATGCCCCTTGGAAGAGACGTGCAGGTCGCAGGAGCTTAACAAGACCGTTTAAATGTCCCTTGGAAGAGACGTGCAAGTCACAGTAGCTTAACAAGACGGTGTAAATGCCCCTTGGAAAAGACGTGCAGGTCGCAGTAGCTTAACAAGACGGTTTAAATGCCCCTTGGAGGAGACGTGCAGGCAGCAGTAGCTTAACAAGATGGTTTAAATGCCCCTTGGAAGAACGGTTTAGAGCACAGTAGCTTAACAAGGTAGTTTAAATGCCCAATGGAAGAGACGTGCAGGTAGCAGTAACTTAACAAGAAGGGTTAAATGCCCCTTGGAAGAGGCTTGCAGGACGCAGTAGCTTACCAAGACGATTTAAATGCCCCTTGGAAGAGCGGTGGAGGTCGCAGTAGCTTAACAAGACGGTTTAAATGCCCCTTGGAAGAGACATGCAGGTCGCAGCATCTTAACAAGATTGTTTAATTGCCCCTTGGAAGAGACGTGCAGGTCGCAGTAGCTTAACAAGACGGTTTCAATGTCCCTTGGTAGAGACATGCAGGTCGCAGTAGCTTAACAAGACGGTTTAAATGCCCCATGGAAGAGATGTGCAGGTCGCAGTAGCTTAACAAGACGGTTTAAATGTCCCTTGGAAGAGACGTGCAAGTCGCAGTAGCTTAACAAGACGGTTTAAATGCCCCTTGGAAGAGCGGTGTAGGTCGCAGTAGCTTAACAAGATGGTTTAAATGCCCCTTGGAAGAGACATGCAGGTCGCAGCAGCTTAAAAAGACGTGCAAGTCGCAGTAGCTTAACAAGACGGTTTAAATGCCACTTGGAAGTGCGGTGGAGGGTGCAGTAGCTTAACAAGACGGTTTAAATGCCCCCTGGAAGAGACATGCAGGTCGCAGCAGCTTAACAAGACAGCTTAAATGCCACTTTGAAGAGACGTGCAGGTAGCAGTGGCTTAACAAGATGGTTTAAATGCCCCTTGGAAGAGACATGCAGGTCGCAGTAGCTTAACAAGACAGTTTAAATGCCCCTTGGAATAAACGAGCAGGTCGCAGTAGCTTAACAAGACGGTTTAAATGCCCCTTGGAAGAGCGGTGGAGGTCGCAGAAGCTTAACAAGACAGTTTAAATGCCCCTTGGAAGAGACGTGCAGGTCACAGTAGCTTAATAAGACGGTTTAAATGCCCCTTGGAAGAGATGTGCAGGTCGCAGTAGCTTAATATGACGGTTTAAATGCCCCTTGGAAGAGAGGTGGAGGTCACAGTAACTTAAATAGACAGTTTAAATGCCCCTTGGAAGAGGCGTGCAGGTCGCAGTAGCTTAACAAGACGGTTTAAATGCCACTTGGAAGAGACGTGCAGGTCGCAGTAGCTTAACAAGACAGTTTAAATGCCCCTTGAAAGAGCGGTGGAGGTCGCAGTAGCTTAACAAGACAGTTTAAATGCCCCTTGAAAGAGACGTGCAGGTCGCAGTGGCTTAAAAAGACGGTTTAAATGCCCCTTGGAAGTGCGGTGGAGGTCGCAGTAGCTTAACAAGATGTTTTAAATGCCACTTGGAAGAGCGGTGGAGGTCCCAGTAGCTTAACAAGACAGTTTAAATGCCGCTTGAAAGAGACGTGCAGGTCGCAGCAGCTTAACAAGACGGTTTAAATGCAACTTGGAAATGCGGTGGAGGTCGCAGTCGCTTAACATGATGGTTTAAATGCCCCTTGGAAGAGACATGCAGGTCGCAGCAGCTTAACAAGACGGTTTAAATGCCCCTGGGAAGAGACGTGCAGGTCGCAGTGGCTTAATAAGACAGTTTAAATGCCCCTTGGAAGAGACGTGCAGGTCACAGAAACTTAACAAGAGGGTTTAAATGCCCCTTGGAATAGGCTTGCAGGTCCCAGTAGCTTACCAAGATGGTTTAAATGCCCCTTGGAAGAGACGTGCAGGTCGCAGTAGCTTAACAAGATGGTTTAAATGCACCTTGGAAGAGCGGTGGAGGTCGCAGTAGCTTAACAAGACAGTTTAAATGCCCCTTGGAAGAGACGTGAAGGTCGCAGTAGCTTAACAAGACGGTTTAAATGCCCCTTGGAAGAGATGTGCAGGTCGCAGTAGCTTAATAAGACGGTTTAAATGCCCCTTGGCAGAGAGGTGGAGGTAGCATTAGCTTAACAAGACAGTTTAAATGCCCCTTGGAAGAGACGTGCAGGTCTCAGTAGCTTAATAAGACGGTTTAAATGACCCTTGGAAGAGACCTGCAGGTAGCAGAAGCTTAACAGGACGGTTTAAATGTCCCTTGGAAGTGCGGCGGAGGTCGCAGTAGCTTAACAAGACGGTTTAAATGTCCCTTGGAAGTGCGGTGGAGGTCGCAGTAGCTTAACAAGACGGTTTAAATGCCCCTTGGAAGAGACGTACAGGTCGCAGCACCTTAACAAGACTGTTTAAATACCCCTTGGAAGAGACGTGCAGGTAGCAGTAGCTTAAAAGACGTTTTAAATGTCCCTTGGTAGAGACATGCAGGTCTCAGTAGCTTAACAAGACGGTTTAAATGCCCCATGGAAGAGAAGTGCAGGTCGCAGTAGCTTAACAAGACCGTTTAAATGCCCCTTGGAAAAGTGGTGGAGGTTACAGTAGCTTAATAAGACAGTATAAATGCCCCTTGGAAGAGACGTGCAGGTCGCAGGAGCTTAACAAGACCGTTTAAATGTCCCTTGGAAGAGACGTGCAAGTCACAGTAGCTTAACAAGACGGTGTAAATGCCCCTTGGAAAAGACGTGCAGGTCGCAGTAGCTTAACAAGACGGTTTAAATGCCCCTTGGAGGAGACGTGCAGGCAGCAGTAGCTTAACAAGATGGTTTAAATGCCCCTTGGAAGAACGGTTTAGAGCACAGTAGCTTAACAAGGTAGTTTAAATGCCCAATGGAAGAGACGTGCAGGTAGCAGTAACTTAACAAGAAGGGTTAAATGCCCCTTGGAAGAGGCTTGCAGGACGCAGTAACTTACCAAGACGATTTAAATGCCCCTTGGAAGAGACGTGCAGGTCGCAGTAGCTTAACAAGACAGTTTAAATGCCCCTTGGAAGAGACATGCAGGTCGCAGCAGCTTAACAAGATGGCTTAAATGCCACTTTGAAGAGACGTGCAGGTAGCTGTGGCTTAACAAGACGGTTTAAATGCCCCTTGGAAGAGACGTGCAAGTCGCAGTAGCTTAACAAGAGGGTTTAAATGCGCCTTGGAAGAAACGTGCTGGTCGCAGTAGCTTAACAAGACGGTTTAAATGCCCCTTGGAATAGACGAACAGGTCGCAGTAGCTTAACAAGAAGGTTTAAATGCCCCTTGGAAGAGCGGTGGAGGTCGCAGTAGCTTAACAAGACAGTTTAAATGCCCCTTGAAAGAGACGTGCAGGTCGCAGTAGCTTAACAAGACGGTTTAAAAGCCCCTTGGAAATGCGGTGGAGGTCGCAGTAGCTTAACAAGATGGTTTAAATGCCCCTTGGAAAAGACATGCAGGTCGCAGCAGCTTAACAAGACGGTTTAAATGCCCCTTGGAAGAGACGTGCAAGTTGCAGTAGCTTAAAAAGACGGTTTAAATGAGCCTTGGAAGAGACTTGCAGGTTGCAGTAGCTTAACAAGACGGTTTAAATGCCCCTTGGAAGAGACGAGCAGGTCGCAGTAGCTTAACAAGACGCTTTAAATGCCCCTTGGAAGAGAGGTGGAGGTCGCAGTAGCTTAACAAGACAGTTTAAATGCCCCTTGGAAGATACTTGCAGGTCGCAGTAGCTTAACAAGACGGTTTAAATGACACTTGGAAGAGACGTGCAGGTCGCAGTAGCTTAACAAGACGGTTTAAATGCCCCTTGGAAGAGACGTGCAGTTCGCAGTAGCTTAACAAGACATTTTAAATGCAACTTGGAAATGCGTTGGAGGTCGCAGTAGCTTAACATGATGGTTTAAATGCCCCTTGGAAGAGACATGCAGGTCGCAGCAGCTTAACAAGACGGTTTAAATGCCCCTTGGAAGAGACGTGCAGGTCGCAGTGGCTTAATAAGACGGTTTAAATGCCCCTTGGCAGAGACGTGCAGGTCACAGAACCTTAACAAGAGGGTTTAAATGCCCCTTGGAATAGGCTTGCAGGTCGCAGTAGCTTACCAAGATGGTTTAAATGCCCCTTGGAAGAGACGTGCAGGTCGCAGTAGCTTAACAAGACGGTTTAAATGCCCCTTGGAAGAGCGGTGGACGTCGCAGTAGCTTAACAAGACAGTTTAAATGCCCCTTGGAAGAGACGTGAAGGTCGCAGTAGCTTAGCAAGACGGTTTAAATGCCCCTTGGAAGAGATGTGCAGGTCGCAGTAGCTTAACAAGAGGGTTTAAATGCCCCTTGGAAGAGAGGTGGAGGTAGCATTAGCTTAACAAGACAGTTTAAATAAATGCCCCTTGGAAGAGCGGTGGAGGTCGCAGTAGCATAACAAGTTGATTTAAATGCCCCTTGGGAGAGACATACAGTTCGCAACAGCTTAAAAAGATGGTTTAAATGTCCCTTGGAAGAGACATGCAGGTCGCAGTGGCTTAACAAGACGGTTTAAATGCCCCTTGGAAGAGACATGCCAGTCGCAGTAACTTAACAAGACGGTTTAAATGCCCTTTGGAAGAGACATGCAGGTCGCAGTAGCCTAACAAGACGGTTTAAATGACCCTTGGAAGAAACGTGCAGGTCGCAGTAGCTTAACAAGACGGTTTAAATCCCCCTTGGAAGAGACGTGCAGGTTGCAGTAGCTTAACAAGAGGGTTTAAATGCCCCTTGGAAGAGACATGCAGGTCGCAGCAGCTTAACAAGATGGCTTAAATGCCACTTTGAAGAGACGTGCAGGTAGCTGTGGCTTAACAAGACGGTTTAAATGCCCCTTGGAAGAGACGTGCAAGTCGCAGTAGCTTAACAAGAGGGTTTAAATGCGCCTTGGAAGAAACGTGCTGGTCGCAGTAGCTTAACAAGACGGTTTAAATGCCCCTTGGAATAGACGAACAGGTCGCAGTAGCTTAACAAGAAGGTTTAAATGCCCCTTGGAAGAGCGGTGGAGGTCGCAGTAGCTTAACAAGACAGTTTAAATGCCCCTTGAAAGAGACGTGCAGGTCGCAGTAGCTTAACAAGACGGTTTAAAAGCCCCTTGGAAATGCGGTGGAGGTCGCAGTAGCTTAACAAGATGGTTTAAATGCCCCTTGGAAAAGACATGCAGGTCGCAGCAGCTTAACAAGACGGTTTAAATGCCCCTTGGAAGAGACGTGCAAGTTGCAGTAGCTTAAAAAGACGGTTTAAATGAGCCTTGGAAGAGACTTGCAGGTTGCAGTAGCTTAACAAGACGGTTTAAATGCCCCTTGGAAGAGACGAGCAGGTCGCAGTAGCTTAACAAGACGCTTTAAATGCCCCTTGGAAGAGAGGTGGAGGTCGCAGTAGCTTAACAAGACAGTTTAAATGCCCCTTGGAAGATACTTGCAGGTCGCAGTAGCTTAACAAGACGGTTTAAATGACACTTGGAAGAGACGTGCAGGTCGCAGTAGCTTAACAAGACGGTTTAAATGCCCCTTGGAAGAGACGTGCAGGTCGCAGTAGCTTAACAAGACATTTTAAATGCAACTTGGAAATGCGTTGGAGGTCGCAGTAGCTTAACATGATGGTTTAAATGCCCCTTGTGTTATGTTCTGCTACCAAAGCTAAGGAAAGAGAGGAGATCTGTCCCTACTATAAGACTCAGCTGAATCCCTACGATGTAACAGGGAACCTGATCCTGCGATCAGACCTGCTAAAGTCCTAATCTAGTCTGAACGAAGACCTATAGATGTGGGGAGGAAATCCCTACAAGTACTAAGGACTGGGAGGAATATAGGACACCTCCTAACAGAAATAGTAGCAGACAGACGAACAAACAAAATAGATAGAACATAGAGGTCCGTAGACCAAGCAAACTAACAGAGTTAGATACAGAGCACAGGCTAGCTAGAATGTAGAAATACAATGAAGTCCAGCAAAGCCAGAAGGGCGGAGCAGGATTAAATAGGCCAACAAGGTCATGTGACCAGCAAAGGAAAAAAAACTAAGAGCAAGGTTCTAACAGTACCCCCCCTTCTAAGAGGATCCTCCGGATCCCCTAGGACCAGGCTTATCAGGAAATCTCCTGTGAAACGCTCTGATAAGTCTGGACGCGGAAACATCATCTGACCTCACCCAAGAGTTATCCTCGGGTCCGAAACCTTTCCAGGCCACAAGATACTGCAAACTACCTCTATACCGTCTAGAGTTAAGGATGCGAGAAATTTCATATTCCCCGTCCTCCACCACCGGAGGAACAGAGGCAGAGGCGTCACCATCCGACACGACAGCTTTTTTTAACAGAGAGACATGAAAGACCGGATTAATTCTCCAGGAGGTAGGAACCTCCAACCTAACAGCAGATTGGTTGACAACCTGAAGCACCTTAAAGGGCCCTACAAACTTGGGACCCAATTTCTTAGAAGGAATCCTCAACCGCAGATTCCTAGAGGACAACCAAACCATGTCACCAACAGCGAACAAAACCTCCTGTCGTTTCCTATCAAAGTAGTCTTTAGATTTTCTGTTGGCCTCCTGAAGATTACCACGCACATCCGTCCAAATTCTTTCCAAATCACCGGAAAAATTCTCCTCCTCAGGCACGGCAGATCCCAACTTGGAGAACGACCCAAACGACGGATGTCTCCCAGAACAACAAAAAAAAGGCGAACAACCAGCAGAAGAAGACGTATGATTGTTCAGAGCAAATTCGGCAAGTGCAAGAAACTCAGACCACCCCTCTTGATTGTCTGCCACAAAACAACGCAAGAACTGCTCAACATCCTGGTTTTTCCTTTCTGTCTGGCCATTAGATTCAGGATGGTATCCGGACGAAAACGACAAATGAATTCCCAACCTGTCACAAAAGGCACGCCAAAAACGAGCCACGAACTGAGGACCCCTATCAGAAACAATGTCAGTAGGAACGCCATGAAGTCTGACAATTTCCTTGACAAAGGCCTTAGCGAGAGTTTTAGCGCAGGGCAGTTTGACGAAGGGAACCAAGTGACACATCTTGCTAAAACGGTCCACGACCACCCGTATAGCTAATTGCATAGCCTGTTGCAAATCCTCAGGTGTAGGATAAGCAATTAGCAGGTCTTTAACCCTTTCACTGAGCCCAGCAAGAAATAGACTTTTCAGAGCAGAATCGTTCCACCCTGTTTGAGTGGACCAACGACGAAAATGTGTACAATATTTTTCTACATTACCAGATCCTTGTTTTAGACGTCTCAACTCAGTCTCAGCTGATGCCACACGGTCAGGATCATCATATAATAGTCCTAAAGCAGAAAAAAAACTATCCACTGATCTGAAGCATGTATCACTAGGTTGCAAAGAAAAGGCCCACTCCTGAGGCTCTTTGCGCAAAAGTGACATTATGAACCCTACGCGCTGGGATTCATCCCCAGAGGACTTGGGTCTCAAACGAAAATACAATAAGCAAGCATTTTTAAATGAAAAAAATTCTCGATGTTCACCAAAAAATAAATCCGGCAAACATACCTTAGGCTCCAAGAAATATGCTCCAGGACAGTTACTCACGTGCTGACGGAGCTCGGCCACTTCCAGAGAGAGTCCCTGCAGGTGTTTAGCCAAATCCTGAACCGACACCATGATGGAAAAAAAAAAAAAAAAAAAAAAATCTTTCCTTAGAGAATTTGCAGGCTGGACTTACTGTAATGTTCTGCTACCAAAGCTAAGGAAAGAGAGGAGATCTGTCCCTACTATAAGACTCAGCTGAATCCCTACGATGTAACAGGGAACCTGATCCTGCGATCAGACCTGCTAAAGTCCTAATCTAGTCTGAACGAAGACCTATAGATGTGGGGAGGAAATCCCTACAAGTACTAAGGACTGGGAGGAATATAGGACACCTCCTAACAGAAATAGTAGCAGACAGACGAACAAACAAAATAGATAGAACATAGAGGTCCATAGACCAAGCAAACTAACAGAGTTAGATACAGAGCACAGGCTAGCTAGAATGTAGAAATACAATGAAGTCCAGCAAAGCCAGAAGGGCGGAGCAGGATTAAATAGGCCAACAAGGTCATGTGACCAGCAAAGGAAAAAAAACTAAGAGCAAGGTTCTAACACCTTGGAAGAGACATGCAGGTCGCAGCAGCTTAACAAGACGGTTTAAATGCCCCTTGGAAGAGACGTGCAGGTCGCAGTGGCTTAATAAGACGGTTTAAATGCCCCTTGGCAGAGACGTGCAGGTCACAGAACCTTAACAAGAGGGTTTAAATGCCCCTTGGAATAGGCTTGCAGGTCGCAGTAGCTTACCAAGATGGTTTAAATGCCCCTTGGAAGAGACGTGCAGGTCGCAGTAGCTTAACAAGACGGTTTAAATGCCCCTTGGAAGAGCGGTGGACGTCGCAGTAGCTTAACAAGACAGTTTAAATGCCCCTTGGAAGAGACGTGAAGGTCGCAGTAGCTTAGCAAGACGGTTTAAATGCCCCTTGGAAGAGATGTGCAGGTCGCAGTAGCTTAACAAGAGGGTTTAAATGCCCCTTGGAAGAGAGGTGGAGGTAGCATTAGCTTAACAAGACAGTTTAAATAAATGCCCCTTGGAAGAGACGTGCAGGTCTCAGTAGCTTAATAAGAGGGTTTAAATGCCCCTTGGAAGAGACCTGCAGGTCGCAGTAGCTTAACAAGATGGTTTAAATGCCCCTTGGAAGAGCGGTGGAGGTCACAGTAGCTTAACAAGACGGTTTAAATGCCCCTTGGAAGAGACATGCAGGTCGCAGTAGCTTAACAAGACGGTTTAAATGACACTTGGAAGAGACGTGCAGGTCGCAGTAGCTTAACAAGACGGTTTAAATGCCCCTTGGAAGAGACGTGCAGGTCGCAGTAGCTTAACAAGACGGTTTAAATGCCCCTTGGAAGAGCGGTGGAGGTTGCAGTAGCTTAACAAGACAGTTTAAGTCCCCCTTGAAAGAGACGTGCAGGTCGCAGTAGCTTAACAAGACGGTTTAAATGCCCCTTGGAAGAGCGGTGGAGGTCGCAGTAGCTTAACAAGACGGTTTAAATGCCCCTTTGAAGAGACGTGCAGGTCGCAGTAGCTTAATTAGACTGTTTAAATGCTGCTTGGAAGAGATGTGCAGGTCGCAGTAGCTTAACAAGATGGTTTAAATGCCCCTTGGAAGAGCGGTGGAGGTCACAGTAGCTTAACAAGATGGTTTAAATGCCCCTTGGAAGAGACATGCAGGTAGCAGTAGCTTAACAAGAAGGTTTAAATGCCCCTTGGAAGAGACGTGCAGGTCGCAGTAGCTTAACAAGACTGTTGAGATGCCCCTTGGAAAAGTGGTGGAGGTTATAGTAGCTAAACAAGACGGTTTAAATGCCCCTTGGAAGAGACGTTCAAGTCGCAGAAGCTTAAAAAGACAGTTTAAATGAGCCTTGGAAGAGACGTGCAGGTCGCAGTAGCTTAACAAGACGGTTTAAATGCCCCTTGGAAGAGCGGTGGAGGTCGCAGAAGCTTAACAAGACAGTTTAAATGCCCCTTGGAAGAGACGTGCAGGTTGCAGAAGCTTAATAAGACGGTTTAAATGCCCCTTGGAAGAGATGTGCAGGTCGCAGTAGCTTAATAAGACGGTTTAAATGCCCCTTGGAAGAGAGGTTGAGGTCACAGTAACTTAAAAATACAGTTTAAATGCCCCTTGGAAAAGACGTGCAGGTCGCATTAGCTTAACAAGACGCTTTAAATGCCACTTTGAAGAGACGTGCAGGTCGCAGTAGCTTAACAAGACGGTTTAAATGCCCCTTGGAAGAGCGGTGTAGGTCGCAGTAGCTTAACAAGATGGTTTAAATGCCCCTTGGAAGAGACATGCAGGTCGCAGCAGCTTAAAAAGACGTGCAAGTCGCAGTAGCTTAACAAGACGGTTTAAATGCCACTTGGAAGTGCGGTGGAGGGTGCAGTAGCTTAACAAGACGGTTTAAATGCCCCCTGGAAGAGACATGCAGGTCGCAGCAGCTTAAGAAGACAGCTTAAATGCCACTTTGAAGAGACGTGCAGGTAGCAGTGGCTTAACAAGATGGTTTAAATGCCCCTTGGAAGAGACATGCAGGTCGCAGTAGCTTAACAAGACAGTTTAAATGCCCCTTGGAATAAACGAGCAGGTCGCAGTAGCTTAACAAGACGGTTTAAATGCCCCTTGGAAGAGCGGTGGAGGTCGCAGAAGCTTAACAAGACAGTTTAAATGCCCCTTGGAAGAGACGTGCAGGTCACAGTAGCTTAATAAGACGGTTTAAATGCCCCTTGGAAGAGATGTGCAGGTCGCAGTAGCTTAATATGACGGTTTAAATGCCCCTTGGAAGAGAGGTGGAGGTCACAGTAACTTAAATAGACAGTTTAAATGCCCCTTGGAAGAGGCGTGCAGGTCGCAGTAGCTTAACAAGACGGTTTAAATGCCACTTGGAAGAGACGTGCAGGTCGCAGTAGCTTAACAAGACAGTTTAAATGCCCCTTGAAAGAGCGGTGGAGGTCGCAGTAGCTTAACAAGACAGTTTAAATGCCCCTTGAAAGAGACGTGCAGGTCGCAGTGGCTTAAAAAGACGGTTTAAATGCCCCTTGGAAGTGCGGTGGAGGTCGCAGTAGCTTAACAAGATGTTTTAAATGCCACTTGGAAGAGCGGTGGAGGTCCCAGTAGCTTAACAAGACAGTTTAAATGCCGCTTGAAAGAGACGTGCAGGTCGCAGCAGCTTAACAAGACGGTTTAAATGCAACTTGGAAATGCGGTGGAGGTCGCAGTCGCTTAACATGATGGTTTAAATGCCCCTTGGAAGAGACATGCAGGTCGCAGCAGCTTAACAAGACGGTTTAAATGCCCCTGGGAAGAGACGTGCAGGTCGCAGTGGCTTAATAAGACGGTTTAAATGCCCCTTGGAAGAGACGTGCAGGTCACAGAAACTTAACAAGAGGGTTTAAATGCCCCTTGGAATAGGCTTGCAGGTCCCAGTAGCTTACCAAGATGGTTTAAATGCCCCTTGGAAGAGACGTGCAGGTCGCAGTAGCTTAACAAGATGGTTTAAATGCACCTTGGAAGAGCGGTGGAGGTCGCAGTAGCTTAACAAGACAGTTTAAATGCCCCTTGGAAGAGACGTGAAGGTCGCAGTAGCTTAACAAGACGGTTTAAATGCCCCTTGGAAGAGATGTGCAGGTCGCAGTAGCTTAATAAGACGGTTTAAATGCCCCTTGGCAGAGAGGTGGAGGTAGCATTAGCTTAACAAGACAGTTTAAATGCCCCTTGGAAGAGACGTGCAGGTCTCAGTAGCTTAATAAGACGGTTTAAATGACCCTTGGAAGAGACCTGCAGGTAGCAGAAGCTTAACAGGACGGTTTAAATGTCCCTTGGAAGTGCGGCGGAGGTCGCAGTAGCTTAACAAGACGGTTTAAATGTCCCTTGGAAGTGCGGTGGAGGTCGCAGTAGCTTAACAAGACGGTTTAAATGCCCCTTGGAAGAGACGTACAGGTCGCAGCACCTTAACAAGACTGTTTAAATACCCCTTGGAAGAGACGTGCAGGTAGCAGTAGCTTAAAAGACGTTTTAAATGTCCCTTGGTAGAGACATGCAGGTCTCAGTAGCTTAACAAGACGGTTTAAATGCCCCATGGAAGAGAAGTGCAGGTCGCAGTAGCTTAACAAGACCGTTTACATGCCCCTTGGAAAAGTGGTGGAGGTTACAGTAGCTTAATAAGACAGTATAAATGCCCCTTGGAAGAGACGTGCAGGTCGCAGGAGCTTAACAAGACCGTTTAAATGTCCCTTGGAAGAGACGTGCAAGTCACAGTAGCTTAACAAGACGGTGTAAATGCCCCTTGGAAAAGACGTGCAGGTCGCAGTAGCTTAACAAGACGGTTTAAATGCCCCTTGGAGGAGACGTGCAGGCAGCAGTAGCTTAACAAGATGGTTTAAATGCCCCTTGGAAGAACGGTTTAGAGCACAGTAGCTTAACAAGGTAGTTTAAATGCCCAATGGAAGAGACGTGCAGGTAGCAGTAACTTAACAAGAAGGGTTAAATGCCCCTTGGAAGAGGCTTGCAGGACGCAGTAGCTTACCAAGACGATTTAAATGCCCCTTGGAAGAGCGGTGGAGGTCGCAGTAGCTTAACAAGACGGTTTAAATGCCCCTTGGAAGAGACATGCAGGTCGCAGCATCTTAACAAGATTGTTTAATTGCCCCTTGGAAGAGACGTGCAGGTCGCAGTAGCTTAACAAGACGGTTTCAATGTCCCTTGGTAGAGACATGCAGGTCGCAGTAGCTTAACAAGACGGTTTAAATGCCCCATGGAAGAGATGTGCAGGTCGCAGTAGCTTAACAAGACGGTTTAAATGTCCCTTGGAAGAGACGTGCAAGTCGCAGTAGCTTAACAAGACGGTTTAAATGCCCCTTGGAAGAGCGGTGTAGGTCGCAGTAGCTTAACAAGATGGTTTAAATGCCCCTTGGAAGAGACATGCAGGTCGCAGCAGCTTAAAAAGACGTGCAAGTCGCAGTAGCTTAACAAGACGGTTTAAATGCCACTTGGAAGTGCGGTGGAGGGTGCAGTAGCTTAACAAGACGGTTTAAATGCCCCCTGGAAGAGACATGCAGGTCGCAGCAGCTTAACAAGACAGCTTAAATGCCACTTTGAAGAGACGTGCAGGTAGCAGTGGCTTAACAAGATGGTTTAAATGCCCCTTGGAAGAGACATGCAGGTCGCAGTAGCTTAACAAGACAGTTTAAATGCCCCTTGGAATAAACGAGCAGGTCGCAGTAGCTTAACAAGACGGTTTAAATGCCCCTTGGAAGAGCGGTGGAGGTCGCAGAAGCTTAACAAGACAGTTTAAATGCCCCTTGGAAGAGACGTGCAGGTCACAGTAGCTTAATAAGACGGTTTAAATGCCCCTTGGAAGAGATGTGCAGGTCGCAGTAGCTTAATATGACGGTTTAAATGCCCCTTGGAAGAGAGGTGGAGGTCACAGTAACTTAAATAGACAGTTTAAATGCCCCTTGGAAGAGGCGTGCAGGTCGCAGTAGCTTAACAAGACGGTTTAAATGCCACTTGGAAGAGACGTGCAGGTCGCAGTAGCTTAACAAGACAGTTTAAATGCCCCTTGAAAGAGCGGTGGAGGTCGCAGTAGCTTAACAAGACAGTTTAAATGCCCCTTGAAAGAGACGTGCAGGTCGCAGTGGCTTAAAAAGACGGTTTAAATGCCCCTTGGAAGTGCGGTGGAGGTCGCAGTAGCTTAACAAGATGTTTTAAATGCCACTTGGAAGAGCGGTGGAGGTCCCAGTAGCTTAACAAGACAGTTTAAATGCCGCTTGAAAGAGACGTGCAGGTCGCAGCAGCTTAACAAGACGGTTTAAATGCAACTTGGAAATGCGGTGGAGGTCGCAGTCGCTTAACATGATGGTTTAAATGCCCCTTGGAAGAGACATGCAGGTCGCAGCAGCTTAACAAGACGGTTTAAATGCCCCTGGGAAGAGACGTGCAGGTCGCAGTGGCTTAATAAGACAGTTTAAATGCCCCTTGGAAGAGACGTGCAGGTCACAGAAACTTAACAAGAGGGTTTAAATGCCCCTTGGAATAGGCTTGCAGGTCCCAGTAGCTTACCAAGATGGTTTAAATGCCCCTTGGAAGAGACGTGCAGGTCGCAGTAGCTTAACAAGATGGTTTAAATGCACCTTGGAAGAGCGGTGGAGGTCGCAGTAGCTTAACAAGACAGTTTAAATGCCCCTTGGAAGAGACGTGAAGGTCGCAGTAGCTTAACAAGACGGTTTAAATGCCCCTTGGAAGAGATGTGCAGGTCGCAGTAGCTTAATAAGACGGTTTAAATGCCCCTTGGCAGAGAGGTGGAGGTAGCATTAGCTTAACAAGACAGTTTAAATGCCCCTTGGAAGAGACGTGCAGGTCTCAGTAGCTTAATAAGACGGTTTAAATGACCCTTGGAAGAGACCTGCAGGTAGCAGAAGCTTAACAGGACGGTTTAAATGTCCCTTGGAAGTGCGGCGGAGGTCGCAGTAGCTTAACAAGACGGTTTAAATGTCCCTTGGAAGTGCGGTGGAGGTCGCAGTAGCTTAACAAGACGGTTTAAATGCCCCTTGGAAGAGACGTACAGGTCGCAGCACCTTAACAAGACTGTTTAAATACCCCTTGGAAGAGACGTGCAGGTAGCAGTAGCTTAAAAGACGTTTTAAATGTCCCTTGGTAGAGACATGCAGGTCTCAGTAGCTTAACAAGACGGTTTAAATGCCCCATGGAAGAGAAGTGCAGGTCGCAGTAGCTTAACAAGACCGTTTAAATGCCCCTTGGAAAAGTGGTGGAGGTTACAGTAGCTTAATAAGACAGTATAAATGCCCCTTGGAAGAGACGTGCAGGTCGCAGGAGCTTAACAAGACCGTTTAAATGTCCCTTGGAAGAGACGTGCAAGTCACAGTAGCTTAACAAGACGGTGTAAATGCCCCTTGGAAAAGACGTGCAGGTCGCAGTAGCTTAACAAGACGGTTTAAATGCCCCTTGGAGGAGACGTGCAGGCAGCAGTAGCTTAACAAGATGGTTTAAATGCCCCTTGGAAGAACGGTTTAGAGCACAGTAGCTTAACAAGGTAGTTTAAATGCCCAATGGAAGAGACGTGCAGGTAGCAGTAACTTAACAAGAAGGGTTAAATGCCCCTTGGAAGAGGCTTGCAGGACGCAGTAACTTACCAAGACGATTTAAATGCCCCTTGGAAGAGACGTGCAGGTCGCAGTAGCTTAACAAGACAGTTTAAATGCCCCTTGGAAGAGCGGTGGAGGTCGCAGTAGCTTAACAAGACGGTTAAATGCCCCTTGGAAGAGACATGCAGGTCGCAGCATCTTAACAAGATTGTTTAATTGCCCCTTGGAAGAGACGTGCAGGTCGCAGTAGCTTAACAAGACGGTTTCAATGTCCCTTGGTAGAGACATGCAGGTCGCAGTAGCTTAACAAGACGGTTTAAATGCCCCATGGAAGAGATGTGCAGGTCGCAGTAGCTTAACAAGACGGTTTAAATGTCCCTTGGAAGAGACGTGCAAGTCGCAGTAGCTTAACAAGACGGTTTAAGTGCCCCTTGGAAGAGACGAGCAGGTCGCAGTAGCTTAACAAGACGGTTTAAATGCCCCTTGGAAGAGACGTGCAGGTCGCAGTAGCTTAACAAGACAGTTTAAAGCCCCCTTGGAAGAGACGTGCAGGTCGTAGTAGCTTAACAAGATGGTTTAAATGCCCCTTGGAAGAGCGGTGGAGGTCACAGTAGCTTAAGAAGACAGGTTAAATGCCCCTTGGAAGAGACGTGCAGGTCGCAGTAGCTTAACAAGACAGTTCAAATGCCCCTTGGAAGAGATGTGCTGGTCGCAGTAGCTTAATAAGACGGTTTAAATGCCCCTTGGAAGAGACGTGTAGGTCGCAGTAGCTTAACAAGATGGTTTAAATGCCCCTTGGAAGAGCGGTGGAGGTCACAATAGCTTAACAAGACGGTTTAAATGCCCCTTGGAAGAGACATGCAGGTAGCAGTAGCTTAACAGGACGGTTTAAATGCCCCTTGGAAGAGACGTGCAGGTCGCAGTAGTTTAACAAGACGGTTTAAATGCCCCTTGGAAGAGATGTGCAGGTCGCAGTAGCTTAGCAAGACGGTTTAAATGCCCCTTGGAAGTGCGGTGGAGGTCGCAGTAGCTTATCAAGATGGTTTAAATGCCCCTTGGAAGAGACATGCAGGTCGCAGTGGCTTAACAAGACGGTTTAAATGCCTCTTGGAAGAGACGTGCAGGTCTCAGAAACATAACAAGAGGGTTTAAATGCCCCTTGGAATAGGCTTGCAGGTCGCAGTAGCTTAACAAGACGGTTTAAATGCCCCTTGAAAGAGCGGTGGAGGTCGCAGTAGCTTAACAAGACAGTTTAAATGCCCCTTGGAAGAGACGTGAAGGTCGCAGTAGCTTAACAAGACGGTTTAAATGCCCCTTGGAAGAGATGTGCAGGTCGCAGTAGCTTAATAAGACGGTTTAAATGCCCCTTGGAAGAGAGGTGGAGGTAGCATTAGCTTAACAAGACAGTTTAAATGCCCCTTGGAAGAGACGTGCAGGTCTCAGTAGCTTAATCAGACGGTTTAAATGCCCCTTGGAAGAGATGTGCAGGTCGCAGTAGCTTAATAAGATGGTTTAAATGCACCTTGGAAGAGAGGTGGAGGTCGCAGTAGCTTAACAAGACAGTTTAAATGCCCCTTGGAAGAGCGGTGGAGGTCGCAGTAGCTTAATAAGATGGTTTAAATGCCCCTTGGAAGAGACGTGCAGGTCGCAGTAGCTTAACAAGACGGTTTAAATGCACCTTGGAAGAGACGTGCAGGTCGCAGTAGCTTAACAAGACGGTTTAAATCCCCCTTGGAAGAAACGTGCAGGTCGCAGTAGCTTAACAAGAGGGTTTAAATGCTCCTTGGAATAGGCTTGCAGGTCGCAGTAGATTACCAAGACGGTTGAAATGCCTCTTGTAAGAGACGTGCAGGTTGCAGAAGCTTAGCAAGATGGTTTAAATGCCCTTTGGAAGAGCGGTGGAGGTCACAGTAGCATAACAAGTTGGTTTAAATGCCCCTTGGGAGAGACATGCAGGTCGCATCAGCTGAAAAAGATGGTTTAAATGCCCCTTGGAAGAGACGTGCAGGTCGCAGTGGCTTAACAAGACGGTTTAAATGCCCCTTGGAAGAGACGTGCAAGTCGCAGTAGCTTAAAAACACGGTTTAAATGAGCCTTGGAAGAGACGTGCAGGTGGCAGTAGCTTAACATGACGGTTTAAATGCCCATTGGAAGAGACAAGCAGGTCGTAGTAGCTTAACAAGATGGTTTAAATACCCCTTTGAAGAGACGTGCAGGTCGCAGTAGCTAAACAAGACGGTTTAAATCCCCCTTGGAAGAGACGTGCAGGTTGCAGTAGCTTAACAAGAGGGTTTAAATGCCCCTTGGAAGAGACATGCAGGTCGCAGCAGCTTAACAAGATGGCTTAAATGCCACTTTGAAGAGACGTGCAGGTAGCTGTGGCTTAACAAGACGGTTTAAATGCCCCTTGGAAGAGAAGTGCAAGTCGCAGTAGCTTAACAAGAGGGTTTAAATGAGCCATGGAAGAGACGTGCTGGTCGCAGTAGCTTAACAAGACGGTTTAAATGCCCCTTGGAAAAGACGAACAGGTCGCAGTAGCTTAACAAGAAGGTTTAAATGCCTCTTGGAAGAGCGGTGGAGGTCGCAGTAGCTTAACAAGACAGTTTAAATGCCCCTTGAAAGAGACGTGCAGGTCGCAGTAGCTTAACAAGATGGTTTAAATGCCCATTGGAAATGCGGTGGAGGTCGCAGTAGCTTAACAAGATGGTTTAAATGCCCCTTGGAAAAGACATGCAGGTCGCAGCAGCTTAACAAGACGCTTTAAATGCCCCTTGGAAGAGACATGCAGTTCGCAGTAGCTTAACAAGACTGTTGAGATGCGCCTTGGAAAAGTGGTGGAGGTTACAGTAGCTTAACAAGACCGTTTAAATGCCCCTTGGAAGAGACGTGCAAGTCTCAGTAGCTTAAAAAGACGGTTTAAATGAGCCTTGGAAGAGACTTGCAGGTTGCAGTAACTTGACAAGACGGTTTAAATGCCCCTTGGTAGAGACGAGCAGGTCGCAGTAGCTTAACAAGACGCTTTAAATGCACCTTGGAAGAGCGGTGGAGGTCGCAGTAGCTTAACAAGACGGTTTAAATGCCCCTTGGAAGAGACATGCAGGTCGCAGCATCTTAACAAGATTGTTTAATTGCCCCTTGGAAGAGACGTGCAGGTCGCAGTAGCTTAACAAGACGGTTTCAATGTCCCTTGGTAGAGACATGCAGGTCGCAGTAGCTTAACAAGACGGTTTAAATGCCCCATGGAAGAGATGTGCAGGTCGCAGTAGCTTAACAAGACGGTTTAAATGTCCCTTGGAAGAGACGTGCAAGTCGCAGTAGCTTAACAAGACGGTTTAAGTGCCCCTTGGAAGAGACGAGCAGGTCGCAGTAGCTTAACAAGACGGTTTGAATGCCCCTTGGAAGAGACGTGCAGGTCGCAGTAGCTTAACAAGACAGTTTAAAGCCCCCTTGGAAGAGACGTGCAGGTCGTAGTAGCTTAACAAGATGGTTTAAATGCCCCTTGGAAGAGCGGTGGAGGTCACAGTAGCTTAAGAAGACAGGTTAAATGTCCCTTGGAAGAGACGTGCAGGTCGCAGTAGCTTAACAAGACAGTTCAAATGCCCCTTGGAAGAGACGTGCTGGTCGCAGTAGCTTAATAAGACGGTTTAAATGCCCCTTGGAAGAGACGTGTAGGTCGCAGTAGCTTAACAAGATGGTTTAAATGCCCCTTGGAAGAGCGGTGGAGGTCACAATAGCTTAACAAGACGGTTTAAATGCCCCTTGGAAGAGACATGCAGGTAGCAGTAGCTTAACAGGACGGTTTAAATGCCCCTTGGAAGAGACGTGCAGGTCGCAGTAGCTTAACAAGACTGTTGAGATGCCCCTTGGAAAAGTGGTGGAGGTTACAGTAGCTTAACAAGACAGTTTAAATGCCCCTTGGAAGAGACGTGAAGGTCGCAGTAGTTTAACAAGACGGTTTAAATGCCCCTTGGAAGAGATGTGCAGGTCGCAGTAGCTTAGCAAGACGGTTTAAATGCCCCTTGGAAGTGCGGTGGAGGTCGCAGTAGCTTATCAAGATGGTTTAAATGCCCCTTGGAAGAGACATGCAGGTCGCAGTGGCTTAACAAGACGGTTTAAATGCCTCTTGGAAGAGACGTGCAGGTCTCAGAAACATAACAAGAGGGTTTAAATGCCCCTTGGAATAGGCTTGCAGGTCGCAGTAGCTTAACAAGACGGTTTAAATGCCCCTTGAAAGAGCGGTGGAGGTCGCAGTAGCTTAACAAGACAGTTTAAATGCCCCTTGGAAGAGACGTGAAGGTCGCAGTAGCTTAACAAGACGGTTTAAATGCCCCTTGGAAGAGATGTGCAGGTCGCAGTAGCTTAATAAGACGGTTTAAATGCCCCTTGGAAGAGAGGTGGAGGTAGCATTAGCTTAACAAGACAGTTTAAATGCCCCTTGGAAGAGACGTGCAGGTCTCAGTAGCTTAATCAGACGGTTTAAATGCCCCTTGGAAGAGATGTGCAGGTCGCAGTAGCTTAAAAAGATGGTTTAAATGCACCTTGGAAGAGAGGTGGAGGTCGCAGTAGCTTAACAAGACAGTTTAAATGCCCCTTGGAAGAGCGGTGGAGGTCGCAGTAGCTTAATAAGATGGTTTAAATGCCCCTTGGAAGAGACGTGCAGGTCGCAGTAGCTTAACAAGACGGTTTAAATCCCCCTTGGAAGAAACGTGCAGGTCGCAGTAGCTTAACAAGAGGGTTTAAATGCCCCTTGGAATAGGCTTGCAGGTCGCAGTAGATTACCAAGACGGTTGAAATGCCTCTTGGAAGAGACGTGCAGGTAGCAGAAGCTTAGCAAGATGGTTTAAATGCCCTTTGGAAGAGCGGTGGAGGTCGCAGTAGCATAACAAGTTGGTTTAAATGCCCCTTGGGAGAGACATGCAGGTCGCATCAGCTTAAAAAGATGGTTTAAATGCCCCTTGGAAGAGACGTGCAGGTCGCAGTGGCTTAACAAGACGGTTTAAATGCCCCTTGGAAGAGACGTGCAAGTCGCAGTAGCTTAAAAACACGGTTTAAATGAGCCTTGGAAGAGACGTGCAGGTGGCAGTAGCTTAACATGACGGTTTAAATGCCCATTGGAAGAGACAAGCAGGTCGTAGTAGCTTAACAAGATGGTTTAAATACCCCTTTGAAGAGACGTGCAGGTCGCAGTAGCTAAACAAGACGGTTTAAGTCCCCCTTGGAAGAGACGTGCAGGTTGCAGTAGCTTAACAAGAGGGTTTAAATGCCCCTTGGAAGAGACATGCAGGTCGCAGCAGCTTAACAAGATGGCTTAAATGCCACTTTGAAGAGACGTGCAGGTAGCTGTGGCTTAACAAGACGGTTTAAATGCCCCTTGGAAGAGACGTGCAAGTCGCAGTAGCTTAACAAGAGGGTTTAAATGAGCCATGGAAGAGACGTGCTGGTCGCAGTAGCTTAACAAGACGGTTTAAATGCCCCTTGGAATAGACGAACAGGTCGCAGTAGCTTAACAAGAAGGTTTAAATGCCTCTTGGAAGAGCGGTGGAGGTCGCAGTAGCTTAACAAGACAGTTTAAATGCCCCTTGAAAGAGACGTGCAGGTCGCAGTAGCTTAACAAGATGGTTTAAATGCCCATTGGAAATGCGGTGGAGGTCGCAGTAGCTTAACAAGATGGTTTAAATGCCCCTTGGAAAAGACATGCAGGTCGCAGCAGCTTAACAAGACGGTTTAAATGACTCTTGGAAGAGACGTGCAGGTCGCAGTAGCTTAACAAGACGGGTTAAATGCCCCTTGGAAGAGACGTGCAGGTCGCAGTAGCTTAACAAGACGGTTTAAATGCCCCTTGGAAGAGCGGTGGAGGTCGCAGTAGCTTAACGAGACAGTTTAAGTCCCCCTTGAAAGAGACGTGCAGGTCACAGTAGCTTAACAAGACGGTTTAAATGCCCCTTGGAAGAGCGGTGGAGGTCGCAGTAGCTTAACAAGACGGTTTAAATGCCCCTTTCAAGAGACGTGCAGGTCGCAGTAGCTTAACTAGACTGTTTAAATGCTGCTTGGAAGAGATGTGCAGGTCGCAGTAGCTTAATAGGATGGTTTAAATGCCCCTTGGAAGAGAGATGGAGGTCGCAGTAGATTAACAAGACAGTTTAAATGCCCCTTGGAAGAGACGTGCAGGTCGCAGTAGCTTAAAAAAAGGGTTTAAATGCCCCTTTCAAGAGACGTGCAGGTCGCAGGAGCTTAACAAGAGGGTTTAAATGTCCCTTGGAAGAGACGTGCAGGTCGCAGTAGCTTAACAAGATGGTTTAAATGCCCCTTGGAAGAGCGGTGTAGGTCACAGTAGCTTAACAAGATGGTTTAAATGCCCCTTGGAAGAGTCATGCAGGTAGCAGTAGCTTAACAAGAAGGTTTAAATGCCCCTTGGAAGAGACGTGCAGGTCGCAGTAGCTTAACAAGACTGTTGAGATGCCCCTTGGAAAAGTGGTGGAGGTTATAGTAGCTTAACAAGACGGTTTAAAAGCCCCTTGGAAGAGACGTTCAAGTCGCAGAAGCTTAAAAAGACAGTTTAAATGAGCCTTGGAAGAGACGTGCAGGTCGCAGTAGCTTAACAAGACGGTTTAAATGCCCCTTGGAAGAGCGGTGGAAGTCACAGAAGCTTAACAAGACAGTTTAAATGCCCCTTGGAAGAGACGTGCATGTTGCAGTAGCTTAATAATACGGTTTAAATGCCCGTTGGAAGAGATGTGCAGGTCGCAGTATCTTAATAAGACGGTTTAAATGGCCCTTGGAAGAGAGGTGGAGGTCACAGTAACTTAAAAATACAGTTTAAATGCCCCTTGGAAAAGACGTGCAGGTCGCATTAGCTTAACAAGACGCTTTAAATGCCACTTGGAAGAGACGTGCAGGTCGCAGTAGCTTAACAAGACGGTTTAAATGCCCCTTGGAAGAGCGGTGTAGGTCGCAGTAGCTTAACAAGATGGTTTAAATGCCCCTTGGAAGAGACATGCAGGTTGCAGCAGATTAAAAAGACGTGCAAGTCGCAGTAGCTTAACAAGACGGTTTAAATGCCACTTGGAAGTGCGGTGGAGGGTGCAGTAGCTTAACAAGACGGTTTAAATGCCCCCTGGAATTGACATGCAGGTCGCAGCAGCTTAACAAGACAGCTTAAATGCCACTTTGAAGAGACGTGCAGGTAGCAGTGGCTTAACAAGATGGTTTAAATGCCCCTTGGAAGAGACATGCAGGTCGCAGTAGCTTAACAAGACGGTTTAAATGCGGCTTGGAAGAGACGTGCTGGTCACAGTAGCTTAACAAGACAGTTTAAATGCCCCTTGGAATAAACGAGGAGGTCGCAGTAGCTTAACAAGACGGTTTAAATGCCCCTTGGAAGAGCGGTGGAGGTCGCAGAAGCTTAACAAGACAATTTAAATGCCCCTTGGAAGAGACGTGCAGGTCACAGTAGCTTAATAAGACGGTTTAAATGCCCCTTGGAAGAGATGTGCAGGTCGCAGTCGCTTAATAAGTCGGTTTAAATGCCCCTTGGAAGAGAGGTGGAGGTCACAGTAACTTAAAAAGACAGTTTAAATGCCCCTTGGAAGAGGCGTGCAGGTCGCAGTAGCTTAACAAGACGGTTTAAATGCCACTTGGAAGAGACGTGCAGGTCGCAGTAGCTTAACAAGACAGTTTAAATGCCCCTTGAAAGAGCGGTGGAGGTCGCAGTAGCTTAACAAGACAGTTTAAATGCCCCTTGAAAGAGACGTGCAGGTCGCAGTGGCTTAAAAAGACGGTTTAAATGCCCCTTGGAAGTGCGGTGGAGGTCGCAGTAGCTTAACAAGATTGTTTAATGCCCCTTGGAAGAGCGGTGGAGGTCGCAGTAGCTTAACAAGACAGTTTAAATGCCGCTTGAAAGAGACGTGCAGGTCGCAGTAGCTTAACAAGACGGTTTAAATGCAACTTGGAAATGCGATGAAGGTCGCAGTATCTTAACATGATGGTTTAAATGCCCCTTGGAAGAGACATGCAGGTCGCAGCAGCTTAACAAGACGGTTTAAATGCCCCTTGGAAGAGACGTGCAGGTCGCAGTGGCTTAATAAGATGGTTTAAATGTCCCTTGGAAGAGACGAGCAGGTCACAGAAACTTAACAAGAGGGTTTAAATTCCCCTTGGAATAGGCTTGCAGGTCGCAGTAGCTTACCAAGATGGTTTAAATGCCCCTTGGAAGAGACGTGCAGGTCGCAGTAGCTTAACAAGACGGTTTAAATGCCCCTTGGAAGAGCGGTGGACGTCGCAGTAGCTTAACAAGACAGTTTAAATGCCCCTTGGAAGAGACGTGAAGGTCGCAGAAGCTTAACAAGACGATTTAAATGCCCCTTGGAAGAGATGTGCAGGTCGCAGTAGCATAATAGGAAGGTTTAAATGCCCCTTGGAAGAGAGGTGGAGGTAGCATTAGCTTAACAAGACAGTTTAAATGCCCCTTGGAAGAGACGTGCAGGTCTCAGTAGCTTAATAAGACGGTTTAAATGCCCCTTGGAAGAGACCTGCAGGTCGCAGTAGCTTAACAAGATGGTTTAAGTGCCCCTTGGAAGAGCGGTGGAGGTCACAGTAGCTTAACAAGACGGTTTAAATGCCCCTTGGAAGAGACGTGCAGGTCGCAGTAGCTTAAAAGACGTTTTAAATGTCCCTTGTTAGAGACATGCAGGTCGCAGTAGCTTAACAAGACGGTTTAAATGCCCCATGGAAGAGAAGTGCAGGTCGCAGTAGCTTAACAAGACCGTTTAAATGCCCCTTGGAAAAGTGGTGGAGGTTACAGCAGCTTAATAAGACGGTTTAAATGCCCCTTGGAAGAGACGTGCAGGTCGCAGGAGCTTAACAAGACCGTTTAAATGTCCCTTGGAAGAGACGTGCAAGTCACAGTAGCTTAACAAGACGGTGTAAATGCCCCTTGGAAAAGACGTGCAGGTCGCAGTAGCTTAACAAGACGGTTTAAATGCCCCTTGGAGGAGACGTGCAGGCAGCAGTAGCTTAACAAGATGTTTTAAATGCCCCTTGGAAGAACGGTTTAGTTCGCAGTAGCTTAACAAGATAGTTTAAATGCCCGTTGGAAGAGACGTGCAGGTAGCAGTAACTTAACAAGAAGGGTTAAATGCCCCTTGGAAGAAGCTTGCAGGATGCAGTAGCTTACCAAGACGGTTTAAATGCCCCTTGGAAGAGATGTGCAGGTCGCAGTAGCTTAACAAGACAGTTTAAATGCCCCTTGGAAGAGCGGTGGAGGTCGCAGTAGCTTAATAAGACTGTTTAAATGCCCCTTGGAAGAGATGTGCAGGTCGCAGTAGCTTAATAAGACGGTTTAAATGCCCCTTGGAAGATAGGTGGAGGTCGCAGTAGAAAAACAAAACAGTTTAAATGCCCCTTGGAAGAGACGTGCATGTCGCAGTAGCTTAACAAGATGGTTTAAATGCCACTTGGAAGAGACGTGCAGGTCGCAGTAGCTTAACAAGACGGTTTCAATGCCCCTTGGAAGAGACACGCAGGTCGCAGCAGCTTAACATGATGGTTTAAATGCCCCTTGGAAGAGACGTGCAGTTCGCAGTAGCTTAACAAGACGGTTTAAATGCCCCTTGGAAGAGACATGCAGGTCACAGTAGCTTAACAAAGCGTTTTAAAAGCACCTTGGAAGAGACGTTCAGGTCACAGTAGCTTAACAAGACGGTTTATATGCCCCTTGGAAAATTGGTGGAGGTTACAGTAGCTTAACAAGACGGTTTAAATGCCCCTTGGAAGAGACGTACAAGTCGCAGTAGCTTAGCAAGACGGTTTAAATGCCACTTAGAAGAGACGTGCAGGTCACAGAAGCTTAACAAGACTGTTTAAATGCCCCTTGGAAGAGATGTGCAGGTCGCAGTAGCTTAATAAGACGGTTTAAATGCCCCTTGGAAGATAGGTGGAGGTCGCAGTAGAAAAACAAAACAGTTTAAATGCCCCTTGAAAGAGACGTGCATGTCGCAGTAGCTTAACAAGATGGTTTAAATGCCACTTGGAAGAGACGTGCAGGTCGCAGTAGCTTAACAAGACGGTTTAAATGCCCCTTGGAAGAGACATGCAGGTCGCAGTAGCTTAACAAAGCGTTTTAAAAGCCCCTTGGAAGAGACGTGCAGGTCACAGTAGCTTAACAAGACGGTTTATATGCCCCTTGGAAAATTGGTGGAGGTTACAGTAGCTTAAAAAGACGGTTTACATGCCCCTTGGAAGAGACGTGCAAGTCGCAGTAGTTTAACAAGACAGTTTAAATGCCACTTAGAAGAGACGTGAAGGTCACAGAAGCTTAAAAAGACAGTTTAAATGCCCTTTGAAAGAGACGTGCAGGTCACAGTAGCTTAATAAGATGGTTTAAATGCCACTTGGAAGAGCGGTGGAGGTCGCAGTAGCTTAACAAGACAGTTTAAATGCCCCTTGGAAGAGACGTGATGGTCGCAGTAGCTTAACAAGACGGTTTAAATGCCCCTTGGAAGAAACATGCAGGTCGCAGCAGCTTAACAAGACCGTTAAAATGCCCCTTGGAAGAGTTGTGCAGGTCGCAGTAGCTTAACAAGACGGTTTAAATGCCCCTTGGAAAAGTGGTGGAGGTTACAGTAGATTAACAAGACGGTTTAAATGCCCCTTGGAAGAATAGTGAAAGTCGCAGAAGCTTAACAAGACTGTTTAAATGCCCCTTAGAAGAGACGTGCAGGTCGCAGAAGCTTAACAAAATGGTTTAAATGCCCCTTGGAAGAGACGTGCAGGTCGCAGTAGCTTAACAAGATGGTTTAAATGCCCCTTGGAAGAGACATGCAGGCCGCAGCAGCTTAACAAGACCGTATAAATGCCCCTTGGAAGAGACGTGCAGGTCGCAGTAGCTTAACAAGACGATTTAAATGCACCTTGGAAAAGACATGCAGGTCGCAGTAGCTTAACAAAGCGTTTTAAATGCCCTTTGGAAGAGACGTGCTGGTCGCAGTAGCTTAACAAGACGGTTTAAATGCCCCTTGGAAAAGTGGTGGAGGTTACAGTAGCTTAACAAGACAATTTAAATGCCCCTTGGAAGAGACGTGAAAGTCGCAATAGCATAACAAGACGGTTTAAATGCCCCTTAGAGGAGAGGTGCAGGTCGCAGTAGCTTAATAAGACAGCTTAAATGCCCCTTGGAAGAGACGTGCAGGTCGCAGTAGCTTAACAAGATGGTTTAAATGCCCCTTGGAAGAGCGGTGGAGGTCGCAGTAGCTTAACAAGACTGTTTAAATGCCCCTTGGAAGAAGCTTGCAGGCCGCAGTAGCTTACCAAGACGATTTAAATGTCCCTTGGAAGAGACCTGCAGGTCGCAGTAGCTTAACAAGACAGTTTAAATGCCCCTTGGAAGAGCGGTGGAGGTCGCAGTAGCTTAACAAGACAGTTTAAATGCCCCTTGGAAGGACATGCAGGTCGCAGCACCTTAACAAGGCTGTTTAAATACCCCTTGGAAGAGACGTGCAGGTCGCAGTAGCTTAAAAGACGTTTTAAATGTCCCTTGGTAGAGACATGCAGGTCGCAGTAGCTTAACAAGACGGTTTAAATGCCCCTTGGAAGAGACGTGCAGGTCGCAGTAGCTCAACAAGACGGATTAAATGCCCCTTGGAAAAGTGGTGGAGGTTACAGTAGCTTAACAAGACCGTTTAAATGCCCCTTGGTAGAGACAGGCAAGTCGCAGTAGCTTAACAAGACGTTGTAAATGCCCCTTCGAAAAGACGTGCAGGTCGCAGTAGCTTAACAAGACGGTTTAAATGCCCCTTGGAAGAGACATGCAGGCTGCAGTAGCTTAACAAGATGGTTTAAATGCCCCTTGGAAGAGGCTTGCAGGAATCAGTAGCTTACCAAGACGATTTAAATGCCCCTTGGAAGAGAAGTGCAGGTCGCAGTAGCTTAACAAGACAGTTGAAATGCCCCTTGGAAGAGGGGTGGAGGTCGCATTAGCTTAACAAGACGGTTTAAATGCCCCATGGAAGAGACGTGCAGGTCGCAGTAGCTTAACAAGACGGTTTAAATGACCCTTGGAAGAGACGTGCAAGTCGCAGAAGCTTAAAAAGACGGTTTAAATGCGCCTTGGAAGAGACGTGCAAGTCGCAGTAGCTTAACAAGACAGTTTAAATGCTCCTTGGAAGAGACGAGCAGGTCGCAGTAGCTTAACAAGACGGTTTAAATGCCCCTTGGAAGAGACGTGGAGGTCGCAGTAGCTTAACAAGATGGTTTAAATGCCCCTTGGAAAAGCGGTGGAGGTCGCAGTAGCTTAACAAGACAGTTTAAATGCCCCTTGTAAGAGACGTACAGGTCGCAGTAGCTTAACAAGACCGTTTAAATGCCCCTTGGAAGAGACGTGCAGGTCGCAGTAGCTTAACAAGATGGTTTAAATTCCCCTTGGAAGAGCGGTGGAGGTCGCAGTAGCTTAACAAGATGGTTTAAATGCCCCTTGGAAGAGACATGCAGTTCGCAGCAGCTTATAAAGACGGTTTAAATGCCCCTTGGAAGAGGCTTGCAGGTCGCAGTAGCTTACCAAGACGGTTTAAATGCCCCTTGGAAGAGACGTGCAGGTCGCAGTAGCTTAACAAGATGGTTTAAATGCCCCTTGGAAGAGCGGTGGAGGTCGCAGTAGCTTAAAAAGACAGTTTAAATGCCCCTTGGAAGAGACATGCAGGTTGCAGTAGCTTAACAAGAGGGTTTAAATGCCCCTTGGAAGTGGCTTGCAGGTCGCAGTAGCTTACAAGACGATTTAAATGCCCCTTGGAAGAGACGTGCAGGTCGCAGTAGCTTAACAAGACAGTTTAAATGCCCCTTGGTTGAGGCTTGCAGGTCGCAGTGTGGGGGTCGTGATGACATTCCACTCGTCCTCCAGTCACTCCAAATTCAAACTATGAGCATGGGTCAACCATTCAAAGAATGAGTCAGACAACAAGCTGGTTCAAGCTCAGAGCATGCTCAGAAGACTACTACAGTCAACCTCCTCAGCAATGTTCTGCCTTTATTTTTTACATGCACAAATCTAAATACACTACATAATGGGGAGGGGATAGGGGTTGTCCGGGGCGGGGTAAGGCATGAAAGTCCAGTGTCTGGCCACTCCTGATTGGTCCACATCTCCTTATCTCAGTCTCTGGGCAGATATTGCAGCCGTCAGCTTATAATCTTGTTTCGTTTCTCTGAAATAAGTTTTGACAACACTGGAACTGTCTTAGTTTAAGTTTCGATTTGAGTATTACGTAGCAAGGAAAGCTTATTGTTATATGACACAAAATGGTGGTTAGTACATTAGCAAAAAAGCATATAAAAGTTACAAATATATATATTCTCTTTTACCCCGACAGCAGTAGCTTACCAAGACGATTTAAATGTCCCTTGGAAGAGACGTGCAGCTCACAGTAGCTTAACAAGACAGTTTAAATGTCCCTTGGAAGAGCGGTGGAGGTCGCAGTAGCTTAACAAGACAGTTTAAATATCCCTTGGAAGAGACGTGCAGGTCGCAGTAGCTTAAAAGACGTTTTAAATGTCCCTTGGTAGAGACATGCAGGTCGCAGTAGCTTAACAAGATGGCTTAAATCCCCCTTGGAAGAGACGTGCAGGTCGCAGCAGCTTAACAAGAGGGTTTAAATGCCCCTTGGAATAGGCTTGCAGGTCGCAGTAGATTACCAAGACGGTTTAAATGCCCCTATGAAGAGGCTTGCAGGTCGCAGTAGCTTAACAAGACTGTTTAAATGCCCCTTGGAAGAGACATGCAGTTCGCAGTAGCTTAATAAGACGGTTTAAATGCCCCTTGGAAGAGATGTGCAGGTCGCAGTAGCTTAATAAGACGGTTTAAATGCCCCTTGCAAGAGAGGTGGAGGTCGCAGTAGCTTAACAAGACAGTTTAAATGCCCCTTGGAAGAGACGTGCAGGTCGCAGTAGCTGAACAAGACGGTTTAAATGCCCCTTGGAAGAGACGTGCAGGGCGCAGTAGCTTAACAAGACGGTTTAAATGCCCCTTGGAAGAGTGGTGGAGGTCGCAGTAGCTTAACAAGACAGTTTCAATGACCCTTGGAAGAGACATGCAGTTCGCAGTAGCTTAATAAGACGGTTTAAATGCCCCTTGGAAGAGATGTGCAGGTCGCAGTAGCTTAATAAGACGGTTTAAATGCCCCTTGGAAGAGAGGTGGAGGTCGCAGTAGCTTAACAAGACAGTTTAAATGCCCCTTGGAAGAGACGTGCAGGTCGCAGTAGCTGAACAAGACGGTTTAAATGCCACTTGGAAGAGACGTGCAGGTCGCAGTAGCTTAACAAAACGGTTTAAATGCCCCTTGGAAGAGACGTGCAGGTCGCAGTAGCTTAACAAGATGGTTTAAATGCCCCTTGGAACAGAGGTGCAGGTCGCAGTAGCTTAATAAGACAGTTTAAATGCCCCTTGAAAGAGAGGTGCAGGTCGCAGTAGCTTAACAAGACCGTTTAAATGCCCCTTGGAAGTGCGGTGGATGTCACAGTAGCTTAACAAGACGGATTAAATGCTCCTTGGAAGAGACATGCAGGTCGCAGCAACTTAACAAGATGGTTTAAATGCCCCTTGGAAGAGACGTCCAGGTAGCAGTGGCTTAACAAGATGGTTTAAATGCTCCTTGGAAGAGACATGCAGGTCGCAGTAGCTTAACAAGACAGTTTAAATGCCCCTTGGAAAAGTGGTGGAGCTTACAGTAGCTTAACAAGACAATTTAAATGCCCCTTGGAACAGACATGCAAGTCGCAGTAGCTTAAAAAGACAGTTTAAATGCGCCTTGCAAGAGACGTGCAGGTCGCAATAGCTTAACAAGACGGTTTAAATGCCCCTTGGAATAGAAGAGCAGGTCGCAGTAGCTTAGCAAGACGGTTTAAATGCCCCTTGGAAGAGACGTGCAGATCGCAGTAGCTTAACAAGACGGTTAAAATGCCACTTGGAAGAGACGTGCAGGGCGCAGTAGCTTAACAAGACGGTTTCAATGCTCCTTCGATGAGCGGTGGAGGTCGCAGTAGCTTAACAAGACGGTTTAAATGCCCCTTGAAAGAGACGTGCAGGTCGCAGTAGCTTAACAAGACGGTTTAAATGCCCCTTCGAAGTGCGGTGGAGGTCGCAGTAGCTTTACAAAACAGATGAAATGCCCCTTGGAAGAGCGTTGGAGGTCGCAGTAGCTTAATAAGACAGTTTAAATGCCCCTTGGAAGAGACATGCAGGTCACTGCATCTTAACAAGATTGTTTAAATGCCCCTTGGAAGAGACGTGCAGGTCGCAATAGCTTAACAAGACTGTTTAAATGTCCCTTGGTAGAGACATGCAGGTCGCAGTAGCTTAACAAGACGGTTTAAATGCCCCATGGAAGAGACGTGCAGGTCGCAGTAGCTTAACAAGACGTTTTAAATGTCCCTTGGAAGAGACGTGCCAGTCGCAGTAGCTTAAAAACGGTTTAAATGACCCTTGGGAAAGACGAGCAGGTCGCATTAGCTTAACAAGACGGTTTAAATGCCCCTTGGAAGAGACGTGCAGGTTGCAGTAGCTTAACAAGACAGTTTAAATGCCCCTTGGAAAAGACGTGCAGGTCGCAGTAGCTTAACAAGATGGTTTAAATGCCCCTTGGAAGAGAAGTGCAGGTCGCAGTAGCATAACGAGATGGTTTAAATGCTCCTTGTAAGAGCGGTGGAGGTCGCAGTAGCTTAAAAAGATGGTTTAAATGCCCCTTGGAAGAGACATGCAGTTCGCAGCAGCTTAAAAAGACGGTTTAAATGCCCCTTGGAAGAGGCTTGCAGGTCGCAGTAGCTTACCAAGACGGTTTAAGTGTCCCTTGGAAGAGACGTGCAGGTCGCAGTAGCTTAACAAGATGGTTTAAATGCCCCTTGGAAGAGCGGTGGAGGTCGCAGTAGCTTAACAAGATGGTTTAAATGCCCCTTGGAAGAGACATGCAGTTCGCAGCAGCTTAAAAAGACGGTTTAAATGCCCCTTGGAAGAGACGTGCAGGTCGCAGTAGCTTAACAAGTTGATTTAAATGCCCCTTGGAAGAGACGTGCAGGTAGCAGTAGCTTAACAAGACTGTTTAAATGCCCCTTGTAAAAGTGGTGGAGGTTACAGTAGCTTAACAAGACGGTTTAAATGCCCCTTGGAAGTGACGTGCAAGTCGTAGTAGCTTAACAAGACGGTTTAAATGCCCCTTGGAAGAGCGGTGGAGGTCGCAGTAGCTTAAAAAGACAGTTTAAATGCCCCTTGAAAGAGACGTGCAGGTCGGAGTGGCTTAACAAGACCATTTAAATGCCCCTTGGAAGTGCGGTGGATGTCGCAGTAGCTTAACAAGATGGTTTCAATGCCCCTTGGAAGAGACATGCAGGTCGCAGCAGCTTAACAAGATGGTTTAAATGCCCCTTGGAAGAGACGTGCAGGTAGCAGTGGCTTAAGAAGATGGTTTAAATGCCCCTTGGAAGAGACATGCAGGTCGCAGTAGCTTAACAAGACAGTTTAAATGCCCCTTGGAAAAGTGGTGGAGGTTACAGTAGCTTAACAAGACAGTTTAAATGCCCCTTGGAACAGACATGCAAGTCGCAGTAGCTTAAAAAGACGGTTTAAATGCGCCTTGGAAGACACGTGCAGGTCGCAGTAGCATAACAAGACCGTTTAAATGCCCCTTGGAATAGAAGAGCAGGTCGCCGTAGCTTAACAAGACGGTTTAAATGCCCCTTGGAAGAAACGTGCAGGTCGCAGTAGCTTAACAAGACGGTTTAAATCCCCCTTGGAAGAGACGTGCAGGTCACAGCAGCTTAACAAGAGGGTTTAAATGCACCTTGGAATAGGCTTGCAGGTCGCAGTAGCTTACCAAGACGGTTTAATTGCCCCTTGGAAGAGACGTGCAGGTCGCAGTAGCTTAACAAGACGGTTTAAATGCCCATTGGAAGAGTGGTGCAGGTCGCAGTAGCTTAATAAGACGGTTTAAATGCCCCTTGGAAGAGATGTGCAGGTCGCAGTAGCTTAACAAGATGGTTTAAATGCCCCTTGGAAGAGACGTGGAGGTCGCAGTAGCTTAACAAGACTGTTTAAATGCCCCTTGGAAGAGACATGCAGGTCGCAGTAGCTTAATAAGATGGTTTAAATGCCCCTTGGAAAAGTGGTGGAATTTACAGTAGCTTAAGAAGACGGTTTAAATGCTCCTTGGAAGAGGCGTGCAAGTCGCAGTAGCTTAACAAGACTGTTTAAATACCCCTTGGAAGAGACATGCAGGTGGCAGTAGCTAAACAAGACAGTTTAAATGCCCCTTGGAAGAGCGGTGGAGGTCGCAGTAGCTTAACAAGACAGTTTAAATGCCACTTGGAAGAAACATGCAGGTCGCAGTAGCTTAACAAGACGGTTTAAATGCCCCTTGGAAGAGACGTGCAGGTCGCAGTAGCTTAACAAGACGGATTAAATGCCCCTTTGAAGATACGAGCAGGTCGCAGTAGCTTAACAAGACGGTTTAAATGCCCCTCGGAAGAGACGTGCAGGTCGCAGTAGCTTAACAAGACGGTTTTAATCCCCCTTGGAAGAGACGTGCAGGTCGCAGTAGTTAACAATAGTGTTTAAATGCCCCTTGGAATAGGCTTGCAGGCCGAATTAGCTTACCAAGACGGTTTAAATGCCCTTTGGAAAAGTGGTGGAGGTTACAGTATCTTAAAAAGACAGTTTAAATGCCCCTTGGAAGAGACGTGCAGGACGCAGAAGCTTAACAAGTCGGTTAAACTCCCCCTAGGAAGAGACGTGCAGGTCGCAGTAGCTTAACAAGAGGGTTTAAATGCCCCTTGGAATAGGCTTGCAGCTCGCAGTAGCTTACCAATACGGTTTAAATGCACCTTGGAAGAGCCGTGCAGGTCGCAGTAGCTTAACAAGACGGTTTAAATGTCCATTGGAAGAGCGGTGGAGGTCGCAGAAGCTTAACAAGACGGTTTAAATGCCCCTTGGAAGAGACGTGCAGGTCGCAGTAGCTTAATAAGACGGTTTAAATGCCCCTTGGAAGATATGTGGAGGACGCAGTAGATAAACAAGACAGTTTAAATGCCCCTTGGAAGAGACGTGCAGGTCGCAGTAGCTTAAAAAGACAGTTTAAATGCCCCTTGGAAGTGCGGAGGAGGTCGCAGTAGCTTAACAAGACGGTTTAAATGCCCGTTGGAAGAGACACGCAAGTCGCAGCAGCTTAACAAGATGGTTTATATGTCCCTTGGAAGAGACGTGCAGGTCGCAGTAGCTTAACAAGACGGTTTAAATGCCCTTTGCAAGAGACATGCACGTCGCAGTAGCTTAACAAAGCGTATTAAAAGCCCCTTGGAAGAGACGTGCAGGTCACAGTAGCTTAACAAGACGGTTTATATGCCCCTTGGAAGAGTGGTGGAGGTTACAGTAGCTTAACAAGACGGTTTAATTGCCCCTTGGAAGAGACGTACAAGTCGCTGTAGCTTATCAAGACAGTTTAAATGCCCCTTAGAAGAGACGTGCAGGTCACAGAAGCTTAACAAGACAGTTTAAATATCCCTTGAAAGAGACATGCAGGTCACAGTAGCTTAACAAGACAGTTTAAATGCCCCTTGGAAGAGACGTGCAGGTCACAAAAGCTTAACAAGACAGTTTAAATGCCCCTTGGAAGAGACGTGCAGTTCACAGAAGCTTAACAAGACAGTTTAAATGCCCCTTGGAAGAGACGTGCAGGTCGCAGTAGCTTAACAAGATGGTTTATATGCCCCTTGGAAAAGTGGTGGAGGTTACAGTGGCTTAACAAGACGCTTTAATTGCCCGTTGGAAGAGACGTGCAAGTCGCAGTAGCTTAACAAGACAGTTTAAATGCCCCTTGGAAGAGACGTGCACGTCGCAGTAGCTTAACAAGATGGTTTAAATGCCCCTTGGAAGAGAGGTGGAGGTGGAAGTAGCTTAACAAGACGGTTTAAATGCCCCTTGGAAGTGAGGTGGAGGTCGCAGTAGCTTAACAAGACGGTTTAAATGCCCCTTGGAAGAGACGTACAGGTCGCAGTAGCTTAAAAAGACGGTTTAAATGCGCCTTGGAAGAGACGTGCAGGTCGCAGTAGCTTAACAAGATGGTTTAAATGCCCCTTGGAAGAGAGGTGGAGGTCGAAGTTGCTTATCAAGACGGTTTAAATGCCCCTTAGAAGTGCGGTGGAGGTCGCATTAGCTTAACAAGACGCTTTAAATGCCCCTTGGAAGCGACGTAATGGTCGCAGTAGCTTAACAAGACGGTTTAAATGCCCCTTGGAAGTGTGGTGGAGGTCGCAGTAGCTTCACAAGACGGTTTAAATGCCACTTGGAAGAAACATGCAGGTCGCAGCAGCTTAACAAGACCGTTAAAATGCCCCTTGGAAGAGATGTGCAGGTCGCAGTAGCTTAACAAGATGGTTTAAATGCCCCTTGGAAAAGTGGTGGAGGTTGCAGTAGATTAACAAGACGGTTTAAATGCCCCTTGGAAGTGAAGTGAAAGTCGCAGAAGCTTAACAAGACTGTTTAAATGCCCCTTAGAAGAGACGTGCAGGTCGCAGAAGCTTAACAAGATGGTTTAAATGCCCCTTGGAAGAGACGTGCAGGTCGCAGTAGCTTAACAAGATGGTTTAAATGCCACTTGGAAGTGCGGTGGAGGTCGCAATAGCTTAACAAGACGGTTTAAATGCCCCTTAGAAGAGTAGTGCAGGTCGCAGTAGCTTAATAAGACAGCTTAAATGCCCCTTGGAAGAGACGTGCAGGTTGCAGTAGCTTAACAAGAAGGTATAAATGCCCCTTGGAAGAGCGGTGGAAGTCGCAGTAGCTTAACAAGACATGTTAAATGCCCCTTGGAGGAGACGTGCAGGTTGCAGTAGCTTAACAAGACTGTTTAAATGCCCCTTGGAAGAGGCTAGCAGGCCGCAGTAGCTTACCAAGACGATTTAAATGTCCCTTGGAAGAGACCTGCAGGTCGCAGTAGCTTAACAAGACAGTTTAAATGCCCCTTGGAAGAGCGGTGGAGGTCACAGTAGCTTAACAAGACAGTTTAAATGCCCCTTGGAAGAGACATGCAGGTCGCAGAACCTTAACAAGATGGTTTAAATCCCCCTTGGAAGAGATGTGCAGGTCGCAGTAGCTTAACAAGATGGTTTAAATGCCCCTTGGAAGAGCGGTGGAGGTCGCATTAGCTTAACAAGACGGTTTAAATGCCCATTGGAAGAGACGAGTAGGTCGCAGTAGCTTAATAAGACGGTTTAAATGCCCCTTGGAAGAGAGGTGGAGGTCGCAGTAGCTTAACATGACAGTTTAAATGCCCCTTGGAAGAGACATGCAGTTCGCAGTAGCTTAACAAGAGGGTTTAAATGCCCATTGGAAGAGGCTTGCAGGTCGCAGTAGCTTACCAAGACGATTTAAATGTCCCTTGGAAGAGAAGTGCAGCTTGCAGTAGCTTAACAAGACAGTTTATATGCCCCTTGGAAGAGCGGTGGAGGTCGCAGTAGCTTAACAAGACAGTTTAAATGCCCCTTGGAAGAGACATGCAGGTCACAGCACCTTAACAAGACTGTTTAAATATCCCTTGGAAGAAACGTGCAGGTCGCAGTAGCTTAAAAGACGTGTTAAATGTCCCTTGGTAGAGACATGCAGGTCGCAGCAGCTTAACAAGATGGCTTACATCCCCCTTGGAAGAGACGTGCAGGTCGCAGCAGCTTAACAAGAGGGTTTAAATGCCCCTTGGAATAGGCTTGCAGGTCGCAGTAGCTTACCAAGACGGTTTAAATGCCCATTGGAAGAGGCTTGCAGGTCGCAGTAGCTTAACAAGACGGTTTAAATGCCCCTTGGAAGAGACATGCAGTTCGCAGTAGCTTAATAAGACGGTTTAAATGCCCCTTGGAAGAGAGGTGGAGGTCGCAGTAGCTTAACAAGACAGTTTAAATGCCCCTTGGAAGAGACGTGCAGGTCGCAGTAGCTTAACAAGACGGTTTAAATGCCACTTGGAAGAGACGTGCAGGTCGCAGTAGCTTAACAAGATGGTTTAAATGCCCCTTGGAAGAGCGGTGGAGGTCGCAGTAGCTTAACAAGACGCTTTAAATGCCCCTTGAAAGAGACGTGCAGGTCGCAGTAGCTTAACAAGATGGTTTAAATGCCCCTTCGAAGTACGGTGGAGGTCACAGTAGCTTTACAAGACAGATGAAATGCCCCTTGGAAGAGCGTTGGAGGTCGCAGTAGCTTAATAAGACAGTTTAAATGCCCCTTGGAAGAGCGGTGGAGGTTGCAGTAGCTTAACAAGACGGTTTTAATGTCCCTTGGAAGAGACATGCAGGTTGCAGTGGCTTAACAAGACGGTTTAAATGCCCCTCGGAAGAGACATGCAGGTCGCAGTAGCTAACAAGATGGTTTAAATGCCCCTTGGAAGAGACGTGCAGGTAGCAGTAGCTTAACAAGACTGTTTAAATGCCCCTTGTAAAAGTGGTGGAGGTTACAGTAGCTTAACAAGACGGTTTAAATGCCCCTTTGAAGAGACGTGCAAGTCGTAGTAGCTTAAAAAGACGGTTTAAATTCCCCTTGGAGGAGCGGTGTAGGTCGCAGTAGCTTAAGAAGACAGTTTAAATGCCCCTTGAAAGAGACGTGCAGGTCGCAGTAGCTTAACAAGACCGTTTAATTGCCCCTTGGAAGGGTGGTGGATGTCGCAGTAGCTTAACAAAACGGTTTAAATGCCCCTTGGAAGAGACATGCAGGTCGCAGCAGCTTAACAAGATGGTTTAAATGCCCCTTGGAAGAGACGTGCAGGTAGCAGTGGCTTAACAAGATGGTTTAAATGCCCCTTGGAAGAGACATGCAGGTCGCAGTAGCTTAACAAGACAGTTTAAATGCCCCTTGGAAAAGTGGTGGAGGTTACAGTAGCTTAACAAGACAGTTTAAATGCCCCTTGGAAGAGACATGCAAGTCGCAGTAGCTTAACAAGACGGTTTAAATCCCCCTTGGAAGAGGCGTGCAGGTCGCAGCAGCTTAACAAGAGGGTTTAAATGCCCCTTGGAAAAGGCTTGCAGGTCGCAGTAGCTTACCAAGACGGTTTAATTGCCCCATGGAAGAGACGTGCAGGTCGCAGTAGCTTAAAAAGACGGTTTAAATGCCCATTGGAAGAGTGGTGCAGGTCGCAGTAGCTTAATAAGACGGTTTAAATGCCCCTTGGAAGAGATGTGCAGGTCGCAGTAGCTTAACAAGATGGTTTAAATGCACCTTAAAAGAGCGGTGGAGGTCGCATTAGCTTAACAAGACGGTTTAAATGCCCATTGGAAGAGACGTGCAGGTCGCAGTAGCTTAACAAGACGGTTTAAATGCCACTTGGAAGAGACGTGCAGGTCGCAGTAGCTTAACAAGATGGTTTAAATGCCCCTTGGAAGAGCGGTGGAGGTCGCAGTAGCTTAACAAGACGCTTTAAATGCCCCTTGAAAGAGACGTGCAGGTCGCAGTAGCTTAACAAGATGGTTTAAATGCCCCTTCGAAGTACGGTGGAGGTCACAGTAGCTTTAGAAGACAGATGAAATGCCCCTTGGAAGAGCGTTGGAGGTCGCAGTAGCTTAATAAGACAGTTTAAATGCCCCTTGGAAGAGCGGTGGAGGTTGCAGTAGCTTAACAAGACGGTTTAAATGCCCCTTGGAAGAGACATGCAGGTTGCAGTGGCTTAACAAGACAGTTTAAATGCCCCTCGGAAGAGACATGCAGGTCGCAGTAGCTAACAAGATGGTTTAAATGCCCCTTGGAAGAGACGTGCAGGTAGCAGTAGCTTAACAAGACTGTTTAAATGCCCATTGTAAAAGTGGTGGAGGTTACAGTAGCTTAACAAGACGGTTTAAATGCCCCTTTGAAGAGACGTGCAAGTCGTAGTAGCTTAAAAAGACGGTTTAAATTCCCCTTGGAGGAGCGGTGTAGGTCGCAGTAGCTTAAGAAGACAGTTTAAATGCCCCTTGAAAGAGACGTGCAGGTCGAAGTAGCTTAACCAGACCGTTTAATTGCCCCTTGGAAGGGTGGTGGATGTCGCAGTAGCTTAACAAAACGGTTTAAATGCCCCTTGGAAGAGACATGCAGGTCGCAGCAGCTTAACAAGATGGTTTAAATGCCCCTTGGAAGAGACGTGCAGGTAGCAGTGGCTTAACAAGATGGTTTAAATGCCCCTTGAAAGAGACATGCAGGTCGCAGTAGCTTAACAAGACAGTTTAAATGCCTCTTGGAAAAGTGGTGGAGGTTACAGTAGCTTAACAAGACAGTTTAAATGCCCCTTGGAAGAGACATGCAAGTCGCAGTAGCTTAAAAAGACGGTTTAAATGCGCCTTGGAAGAGACGTGCAGGTCGCAGTAGCTTAACAAGACGGTTTAAATGCCCCTTGGAAGAGACGTGCAGGTCGCAGTAGCTTAACAAGACGGTTTAAATCCCCCTTGGAAGAGGCGTGCAGGTCGCAGCAGCTTAACAAGAGGGTTTAAATGCCCCTTGGAATAGGCTTGCAGGTCGCAGTAGCTTACCAAGACGGTTTAATTGCCCCATGGAAGAGACGTGCAGGTCGCAGTAGCTTAAAAAGACGGTTTAAATGCCCATTGGAAGAGTGGTGCAGGTCGCAGTAGCTTAATAAGACGGTTTAAATGCCCCTTGGAAGAGATGTGCAGGTCGCAGTAGCTTAACAAGATGGTTTAAATGCACCTTAAAAGAGCGGTGGAGGTCGCATTAGCTTAACAAGACGGTTTAAATGCCCATTGGAAGAGACGTGCAGGTCGCAGTAGCTTAATAAGTTGGTTTAAATGCCCCTTGGAAGAGAGGTGGAGGTCGCAGTAGCTTAACAAGACAGTTTAAATGCCCCTTGTAAGAGACGTGCAAGTTGCAGACGCTTAACAAGACGGTTTAAATGCCACTTGGAAGAGACGTGCAGGTCACAGTAGCTTAACAAGGCGGTTTAAATGTCCCTTGGAAGAGCGGAGGAGGTCGCAGTAGCTTAACAAGACAGTTTAAATGCCCCTTGAAAGAGACGTACAAGGCGCAGAAGCTTAACAAGACTGTTTAAATGCCCCTTAGAAGAAACGTGCAGGTGGCAGAAGCTTAACAAGACGGTTTAAATGCCCATTGGAAGTGTGGTGGAGGTCGCAGTAGCTTAACAAGACGGTTTAAATGCCCCTTGGATGAGACATGCAGGTCGCAGCAGCTTAACAAGACGGTTTAAATAACCCTTGGAACAGACGTGGAGGTCGCAGTAGCTTAACAAGACGGTTTAAATGCCCCTTGGAAGAGACATGCAGGTCGCAGTAGCTTAACAAGATGGTTTAAATGCCCCTTGGAAGAGACGTGCAGGTCGCAGTAGCTTAACAAGACAGTTTAAATGCCCCTTGGAAGAGACGTGCAGGTCGCAGTAGCTTAACAAGACGGTTTAAATGCCCCAAGGAAGAGACGTGCAAGTCGCAGTAGCTTAAAAAGACGGTTTAAATGCCCCTTGGAAGAGACGTGCAGGTCGCAGTAGCTAAACAAGACGGTTTAAATGCCCCTTGGAAGAGACGAGCAGGTCGCAGTAGCTTAACAAGACGGTTTAAATGCCACTTGGAAGAGACGTGCAGGTCGCAGTAGCTTAACAAGACGGTTTAAATCCCCCTTGGAAGAGACGTGCAGGTCGCAGTAGCTTAACAAGACGGTTTAAATGCCCCGTGGAATAGGCTTGCAGGCCGCATTAGCTTACCAAGACGGTTTAAATGCCCCTTGGAAAATTGGTGGAGGTTACAGTATCTTAACAAGACAGTTTAAATGCCCATTTGAATAGACTAGCAGGTCGCAGTAGCTTAACAAGACAGTTTAAATGCCCCTTGGAAGAAACGTGCAGGTCGCAGTAGCTTAACAAGTCGGTCTAAATCCCCCTAGGAAGAGACGTGCAGGTCGCAGTAGCTTAACAAGAGGGTTTAAATGCCCCTTGGAATAGGCTTGCAGGTCGCAGTAGCTTACCAATACGGTTTAAATGCCCCTTGGAAGAGCCGTGCAGGTCGCAATAGCTTAACAAGACGCTTTAAATGTCCATTCGAAGAGCGGTGGAGGTCGCAGAAGCTTAACAAGACGGTTTAAATGCCCCTTTGAATAGACTAGCAGGTCGCAGTAGCTTAACAAGACTGTTTAAATGCCCCTTGGAAGAGACGTGCAGGTCGCAGTAGCTTAACAAGACTGTTTAAATGCCCCTAGGAAGAGAAGTGCAGGTCGCAGTAGCTTAACAAGATGGCTTAAATGCCACTTGGAAGAGACGTGCAGGTCGCAGTAGCTTAAAAAGACTGTTTAAATGCCCCTTGGAAGTGCGGAGGAGGTCGCAGTAGCTTAACAAGACGGTTTCAATGCCCCTTGAAAGAGACGTGCAGGTCACAGTAGATTATCAAGACGGTTTAAATGCCCCTTGGAAGAGACGTGCAGGTCGCAGTAGCTTAACAAGACAGTTTAAATGCCCCTTGGAAGAGACGTGCAGGACACAGTAGCTTAACAAGACGGTTTATATGCCCCTTGGAAAATTGGTGGAGGTTACAGTATCTTAACAAGACGGTTTAAATGCCCCTTGGAAGAGACGTGCAAGTCGCAGTAGCTTAACAAGACAGTTTAAATGCCCCTTAGAAGAGACGTGCAGGTCACAGAAGCTTAACAAGACAGTTTAAATGCCCCTTGAAAGAGACGTGCAGGTCACAGTAGCTTATCAAGACGGTTTAAATGCCCCTTGGAAGTGCGGTGGAGGTCGCAGTAGCTTAACAAGACGGTTTAAATGCCCCCTGGAAGAAACATGCAGGTCGCAGCAGCTTAACAAGACCGTTAAAATGCCCCTTTAAAAAAAACATGCAGGTCGCAGTAGCTTAACAAGACGGTTTAAATGCCCCTTGGAAGAGACATGCAGGCCGCAGCAGCTTAACAAGACCGTATAAATGCCCCTTGAAAGAGACGTGCAGGTCGCAGTAGCTTAACAAGACGGTTTAAATGCACCTTGGAAAAGACATGCAGGTCGCAGTAGCTTAACAAAGCATTTTAAATGCCCTTTGGAAGAGACGTGCTGGTCGCAGTAGCTTAACAAGACGGTTTAAATGCCCCTTGGAAAAGTGGTGGAGGTTACAGTAGCTTAACAAGACGATTTAAATGCCCCTTGGAAGAGACGTGAAAGTCGCAGTAGCATAACAAGACGGTTTAAATGCCCCTTAGAAGAGACGTGCTGGTCGCAGTAGCTTAATAAGACAGCTTAAATGCCCCTTGGAAGAGGCGTGCAGGTTGCAGTAGCTTAACAAGATGGTTTAAATGCCCCTTGGAAGAGCGGTGGAGGTCGCAGTAGCTTAACAAGACAGGTTAAATGCCCCTTGGAAGAGACGTGCAAGTCGCAGTAGCTTAACAAGACTGTTTAAATGCCCCTTGGAAGAGGCTTACAGGCCGCAGTAGCTTACCAAGACGATTTAAATGTCCCTTGGAAGAGACCTGCAGGTCGCAGTAGCTTAACAAGACAGTTTAAATGCCCCTTGGAAGAGCGGTGGAGGTCGCAGTAGCTTAAAAAGACAGTTTAAATGCCCCTTGGAAGGACATGCAGGTTGCAGCACCTTAACAAGACTGTTTAAATGCCCCTTGGAAGAGACGTGCAGGTCGCAGTAGCTTAAAAGACGTTTTAAATGTCCCTTGGTAGAGACATGCAGGTAGCAGTAGCTTAACAAGACGGTTTAAATGCCCCATGGAAGAGCGGTGTAGGTCGCAGTAGCTTAACAAGACGATTTAAATGCCCCATGGAAGAGACGTGCAGGTCGCAGTAGCTTAACAAGACGGTTTAAATACCCCTTGGAAAAGTGGTGGAGGTTACAGTAGCTTAACAAGACCGTTTAAATGCCCCTTGAAAGAGAGTGCAAGTCGCAGTAGCTTAACAAGACGGTTTAAATGCCCCTTGGAAGAGCGGTGGAGGTCGCAGTAGCTTGACAAGACGGTTTAAATGCCCCATGGAAGAGACGTGCAGGTCGCAGTAGCTTAACAAGACGGTTTAAATACCCCTCGGAAAAGTGGTGGCGGTTACAGTAGCTTAACAAGACCGTTTAAATGCCCCTTGGAAGAGACGTGCAAGTCGCAGTAGCTTAACAAGACGATGTAAATGCCCCTTGGAAAAGACGTGCAGGTCGCAGTAGCTTAACAAGACGGCGTAAATGCCCCTTGGAAAAGACGTGCAGGCCGCAGTAGCTTAACAAGATGGTTTAAATGCCCCTTGGAAGAGACATGCAGGTCGCAGTAGCTTAACAAGATGGTTTAAATGCCCCTTGGAAGAGACATGCAGGTCGCAGTAGCTTAATAAGACAGTTGAAATGCCCCTTGGAAGAGCGCTGGAGGTCGCAGTAGCTTAATAAGACAGTTTAAATGCCCCTTGGAAGAGATATGAAGGTCACAGCATCTTAACAAGATTGTTTAAATGCCCCTTGGAAGAGACGTGCAGGTCGCAGTCGCTTAACAAGACGGTTTAAATGTCCCTTGCTAGAGACATGCAGGTCGCAGTAGCTTAACAAGACGGTTTAAATGCCCCATGGAAGAGACGTGCAGGTCGCAGTAGCTTAACAAGACGGTTTAAATGACCCTTGGAAGAGACGTGCAAATCGCAGAAGCTTAAAAAGACGGTTTAAATGCGCCTTGGAAGAGACGTGCAAGTCGCAGTAGCTTAACAAGACAGTTTAAATGCTCCTTGGAAGAGACGTGCAGGTCGCAGTAGCTTAACAAGACGGTTTAAATGCCCCTTGGAAGAGACGTGCAGGTCGCAGTAGCTTAACAAGACAGTTTAAATGCCCCTTATAAGAGACGTGCAGGTCGCAGTAGCTTAACAAGACGGTTTAAATGCCCCTTGAAAGAGACGTGCAGGTCGCAGTAGCTTAACAAGATGGTTTAAATGCCCCTTGGAAGAGCGGTGGAGGTCGCAGTAGCTTAACAAGATGGTTTAAATGCCCCTTGGAAGAGACATGCAGTTCGCAGCAGCTTATAAAGACGGTTTAAATGCCCCTTGGAAGAGGCTTGCAGGTCGCAGTAGCTTACCAAGACTTTTTAAATGCCCCTTGGAAGAGACGTGCAGGTCGCAGTAGCTTAACAAGATGGTTTAAATGCCCCTTGGAAGAGCGGAGGAGGTCGCAGTAGCTTAAAAAGACAGTTTAAATGCCCCTTGGAAGAGACGTGCAGGTCGCAGTAGCTTAACAAGAGGGTTTAAATGCCCCTTGGAAGAGGCTTGCAGGTCGCAGTAGCTTACCAAGACGACTTAAATGCCCCTTGGAAGAGACGTGCAGGTCGCAGTAGCTTAACAAGACAGTTTAAATGCCCCTTGGAAGAGGCTTGTAGGTCGCAGTAGATTAACAAGAGGGTTTAAATGCCCCTTGGAAGAGGCTTGCAGGTCGCAGTAGCTTACCAAGACGATTTAAATGTCCCTTGGAAGAGACGTGCAGCTCGCAGCAGCTTAACAAGACAGTTTAAATGCCCCTTGGAAGAGCGGTGGAGGTCGCAGTAGCTTAACAAGACAGTTTAAATGCCCCTTGGAAGACACATGCAGGTCGCAGCACCTTAACAAGACTGTTTAAATATCCCTTGGAAGAGACGTGCAGGTCCCAGTAGCTGAAAAGACGTTTTAAATGTCCCTTGGTAGAGACATGCAGGTCGCAGTAGCTTAACAAGATGGTTTAAATCCCCCTTGGAAGAGACGTGCAGGTCGCAGCAGCTTAACAAGAGGGTTTAAATGCCCCTTGGAATAGGCTTGCAGGTCGCAGTAGCTTACCAAGATGGTTTAAATGCCCCTTGGAAGAGGCTTGCAGGTCGCAGTAGCTTAACAAGACGATTTAAATGCCCCTGGAAGAGTGGTGAAGGTCGCAGTAGCTTAACAAGACAGTTTCAATGCCCCTTGGAAGAGACATGCAGGTCGCAGTAGCTTAACAAGACGGTTTAAATGCCACTTGGAAGAGACGTGCAGGTCGCAGTAGCTTAACAAGATGGTTTAAATGCCCCTTGGAAGAGCGGTGGAGGTCGCAGTAGCTTAACAAGACGGTTTAAATGCCCCTTGAAAGAGACGTGCAGGTCGCAGTAGCTTAACAAGACGGTTTAAATGCCCCTTCGAAGTGCGGTGGAGGTCACAGTAGCTTTACAAGACAGATGAAATGCCCCTTGGAAGAGCGTTGGAGATCGTAGTAGCTTAATAAGACAGTTTAAATGCCCCTTGGAAGAGACATGCAGGTCACAGCATCTTAACAAGATTGTTTAAATGCCCCTTGGAAGAGACGTGCAGGTCGCAATAGTTTAACAAGACGGTTTAAATGTCCCTTGGTAGAGACATGCAGGTCGCAGTAGCTTAACAAGACGGTTTAAATGTCCCTTGGAAGAGACGTGCCAGTCGCAGTAGCTTAAAAAACGGTTTAAATGCGCCATGGAAGAGGCATGCAAGTCGCAGTAGCTTAACAAGACAGTTTAAATGCCCCTTGGGAAAGACGAGCAGGTCGCAGTAGCTTAACAAGACGGTTTAAATCCCCCATGGAAGAGACGTGCAAGTCGCAGTAGCTTAACAAGACAGTTTAAATCCCCCATGGAAGAGACGTGCAAGTCGCAGTAGCTTAACAAGATGGTTTAAATGCCCCTTGGAAGAGCGTTGGAGGTCGCAGTAGCTTAACAAGATTGTTTAAATGCCCCTTGGAAGAGACGTGCAAGTCGCAGTAGCTTAACAAGATGGTTTAAATGCCCCTTGGAAGAGCGGTGGAGGTCGCAGTAGCTTAAAAAGATTGTTTAAATGCCCCTTGGAAGAGACATGCAGTACGCAGCAGCTTAACAAGACAGTTTAAATCCCCCTTGGAAGAGACGTGCAGGTCGCAGCAGCTTAACAAAAGGGTTTAAATGCCCCTTGGAATAGGCTTGCAGGTCGCAGTAGCTTAACCAGACGGTTTAAATGCCCCTTGGAAGAGACGTGCAGGTCGCAGTAGCTTAACAAGACGGTTTAAATGCCCATTGGAAGAGAGGTGGATGTCGCAGTAGCTTAACAAGACAGTTTAAATGCCCTTGGAAGAGACGTGCAAGTCGCAGACGCTTAACAAGACGGTTTAAATGCCACTTGGAAGAGACGTGCAGGTCACAGCAGCTTAACAAGACGGTTTAAATGTCCCTTAGAAGAGCGGAGGAGGTCGCAGTAGCTTAAGAAGACTGTTTAAATGCCCATTAGAAGAGACGTGCAGGTCGCAGAAGCTTAACAAGACGGTTTAAATGCCCATTGGAAGTGTGGTGGAGGTCGCAGTAGCTTAACAAGACGGTTTAAATGCCCCTTAGAAGAGACATGCAGGTCGCAGCAGCTTAACAAGACGGTTTAAATAACCCTTGGAACAGACGTGGAGGTCGCAGTAGCTTAACAAGACAGTTTAAATGCCCCTTGGAAGAGACATGCAGGTCGCAGTAGCTTAACAAGACGGTTTAAATGCCCATTGGAAGTGTGGTGGAGGTCGCAGTAGCTTAACAAGACGGTTTAAATGCCCCTTAGAAGAGACATGCAGGTCGCAGCAACTTAACAAGACGTTTTAAATTCCCCTTGAAAGAGACGTGCAGGTCGCAGTAGCTTAAGAAGACGGTTTAAATGCCCCTTGGAAAAGTGGTGGAGGTTACAGGAGCTTAAGAAGACGGTTTAAATGCCCCTTGGAAGAGACATGCAAGTCTCAGTAGCTTAACAAGACTGTTTAAATGCCCCTTAGAAGAGACGTGCAGGTCGCAGAAGCTAAGCAAGACAGTTTAAATGCCCCTTGGAAGAGACGTGCATGTCGCAGTAGCTTAACAAGATGGTTTAAATACCCATTGGAAGAGCGGTGGAGGTCGCAGTAGCTTAAGAAGACAGTTTAAATGCCCCTTGGAAGAGACGTGCAGGTCGCAGTAGCTTAACAAGAGGGTTTAAATGCCCCTTGGAAGAGGCTTGCAGGTCGCAGTAGCTTAACAAGACGGTTTAAATGTCCCTTGGAAGAGACGTGTAGTTCGCAGTATAGCTTAACAAGACAGTTTAAATGCCCCTTGGAAGAGCGGTGGAGTTCACAGTAGCTTAACAAGACAGTTTATATGCCCCTTGGAAGAGACATGCAGGTCGCAGCACCTTAACAAGACTGTTTAAATATCCCTTGGAAGAGACGTGCAGGTCGCATTAGCTTAAAAGACGTTTTAAATGTCCCTTGGTAGAGACATGCAGGTCGCAGTTGCTTAAAAAGATGGTTTAAATCCCCCTTGGAAGAGACGTGCAGGTCGGAGCAGCTTAACAAGAGGGTTTAAATGCCCCTTGGAATAGGCTTGCAGGTCGCAGTAGCTTACCAAGACGGTTTAAATGCCCCTTGGAAAAGGCTTGCAGGTCGCAGTAGCTTAACAAGACGGTTTAAATGCCCCTTGGAAGAGTGGTGGAGGTTGCAGTAGCTTAACAAGACAGTTTAAATGCCCCTTGGAAGAGACATGCAGTTCGCAGTAGCTTAATAAGACGGTTTAAATGCCCTTTGGAAGAGATGTTCAGGTCGCAGTAGCTTAATAAGACGGTTTAAATGCCCCTTGGAAGAGAGGTGGAGGTCGCAGTAGCTTAACAAGACAGTTTAAATGCCCCTTGGAAGATACGTGCAAGTCGCAGTAGCTTAACAAGACGGTTTCAATGCCACTTGGAAGAGACGTGCAAGTCGCAGTAGCTTAAGAAGACGGTTTAAATGCCCCTTGAAAGAGACGTGCAGGTCGCAGTAGCTTAACAAGACGGTTTAAATGCCCCTTCGAAGTGCGGTGGAGGTCGCGGTAGCTTACCAAGACGGTTTAAATGCCCATTGGAAGAGACATGCAGGTCGCAGGAGCTTAACAAGACGGTTTAAATGCCCCTTGGAATAGACGTGGAGGTCGCAGTAGCTTAACAAGACGGTTTAAATGCCCCTTGGAAGAGACATGCAGGTCGAAGTAGCTTAAGAAGACGGTTTAAATGCCCCTTGGAAAAGTCGTGGAGGTTACAGTAGATTAAGAAGACGGTTTAAATGCCCCTTCGATGAGACGTGCAAGTCGCAGTAGCATAACAAGACTGTTTAAATGCCCCTTAGTAGAGACGTGCAGGTCGCAGCAGCTTAATAAGACGGTTTAAATGCCCCTTGGAAGAGACGTGGAGGTCGCAGTAGCTTAACAAGACTGTTTAAATGCCCTTGGAGGAGACATGCAGGTCGCAGTAGCTTAACAAGATGGTTTAAATGCCCCTTGGAAAAGTGGTGGAATTTACAGTAGCTTAAGAAGACGGTTTAAATGCCCCTTGGTAGAGACGTGCAAGTCGCAGTAGCTTAACAAGACTGTTTAAATGCCCCTTAGAAGAGACGCGCAGGTGGCAGAAGCTAAACAAAAGACAGTTTAAATGCCCCTTGGAAGAGACGTGCAGGTCGCAGTAGCTTAACAAGATGGTTTAAATGCCCCTTGGAAGAGCGGTGGAGGTCGCAGTATCTTAAGAAGACAGTTTAAATGCCCCTTGGAAGAGATGTGCAGGTTGCAATAGCTTAACAAGAGGGTTTAAATGCCCCTTGGAAGTTACGTGCAGGTCACAGTAGCTGAATAAGATGGTTTAAATGCCCCGTGGAATAGGCTTGCAGGTCGCAGTAGCTTACCAAGACGATTTAAATGCCCCTTGGACGGGACGTGCAGGTCGCAGTAGCTTAACAAGACAGTTTAAATGTCCTTTGGAAGAGCGGTGGAGGTCGCAGTAGCTTAACAAGACAGTTTAAATGCCACTTGGAAGAAACATGCAGGTCGCAGTAGCTTAACAAGACGGTTTAAATGCCCCGTGGAAGAGAGGTGCAGGTCGCAGTAGCTTAACAAGACGGTTTAAATGCCCCCTTGGAATAGGCTTGCATGTAGCAGTAGCTTAACAAGACGGTTTAAATGCCCCTTATAAGAGACGTGCAAGTTACAGTAGCTTAACAAGACGGTTTAAATGCCCCTTGGAATAGAAGAGCAGGTCGCAGTAGCTTAACAAGACGGTTTAAAAGCCCCTTGGAAGAGATGTGCAGGTCGCAGTAGCTTAACGAGATGGTTTAAATGCCCCTTGGAAGAGCGGTGGAGGTCGCAGTAGCTTATCAAGATGGTTTAAATGCCCCTTGGAAGAGACATGCAGGACGCAGCAGCTTAAAAAGACGGTTTAAATGCCCCTTGGAAGAGACGTGCAGGTCGCCGAGGCTTAACAAGATGGTTTAAATGCCCCTTGGAAGAGCGGTGCATGTCGCAGTAGCTTAACAAGATGGTTTAAATGCCCTTTGGAAGAGCGGTGGAGGTCGCATTAGCTTAACAAGACAGTTTAAATGCACCTTGGAAGAGACGTGCAGGTCGCAGTAGCTTAACAAGACGGTTTAAATGCCCCTTGGAATAGACGAGCAGGTCGCAGTAGCTTAACAAGACGGTTTAAATGCCCCTTGGAAGAGACGTGCAGGTCGCAGTAGCTTAACAAGACGGTTTAAATCCCCATTGGAAGAGACGTGCAGGTCGCAGCAGCTTAACAAGAGGGTTTAAATGCCCCTTGGAATAGGCTTGCAGGTCGCAGTAGCTTAACAAGATGGTTTAAATGCCCCTTGGAAGAGACTTGCAGGTCGCAGTAGCTTAACATCACGGTTTAAATTCCCCTTGGAAGAGTGGTGGAGGTCGCAGTAGCTTAACAAGAGAGTTTAAATGACCCTTGGAAGAGACATGCAGGTCGCAGTAGCATAATAAGACGGTTTAAATGCCCCTTGGAAGAGATGTGCAGGTCGCAGTAGCTTAATAAGACGGTTTAAATGCCCCTTGGAAGAGAGGTGGAGGTCGCAGTAGCTTAACAAGATGATTTAATTGCCCCTTGGAAGACACGTGCAGGTCGCAGTAGCTTAACAAGACGGTTTAAATGCCCCTTGGAAGTGCGGTGGAGGTCGCAGTAGCTTAACAAGACGGTTTAAATGCCCCTTGGAATAGACATGCAGGTCACAGCAGCTTAACAAGACGGTTTAAATGCCCCTTGGAAGAGACGTAGAGGTCGCAGTAGCTTAACAAGACGGTTTAAATGCCCCTTGGAAGAGCAGTGGAGGTCGCAGTAGATTAACAAGACAGTTTAAATGCCCCTTGAAAGAGATGTGCAGGTCGCAGTAGCTTAACAAAACGGTTTAAATGCCACTTGGAAGAGACGTGCAGGTCGAAGTAGCTTAATAAGACGGTTTAAATGCCCCTTGGAAGTGCGGTGGAGGTCGCAGTAGCTTAACAAGATAGTTTAAATGCCCCTTGGAATAGACATGCAGGTCACAGCATCTTAACAAGACGGTTTAAATGCCCCTTGGAAGAGACGTGGAGGTCGCAGTAGCTTAACAAGACGGTTTAAATGCCCCTTGGAAGAGACATGCAGGTCGCAGTAGCTTAACAAGACAGTTTAAATGCCCCTTGAAAGAGACATGCAGGTCACAGCAGCTTAACAAGACGGTTTAAATGCCCATTGGAAGAGCGGTGGAGGTCGCAGTAGCTTAACGAGACAGTTTAAATGCCTCTTGAAAAAGACGTGCAGGTCGCAGTAGCTTAACAAGACGGTTTAAATGCCCCTTGGAAGTGCGGTGGAGGTCGCAGTAGCTTAACAAGACGGTTTAAATGCCCCTTGGAAAAGTGGTGGAGGTTACAGTAGCTTAAGAAGACGGTTTAAATGCCCCATGGAAGAGATGTGCAAGTCGCAGTAGCTTAACAAGACTGTTTAAATGCCCCATGTAAGTGCGGTGGACGTCGCAGTAGCTTAACAAGACGGTTGAAATGCACCTTGGAAGAGACATGCAGGTCACATCAGCCTAACAAGACGGTTTAAATGCCCCTTGGAAGAGACATGCAGGTCACATCAGCTTAACAAGACGGTTTAAATGCCCCTTGGAAGAGACGTGGAGGTCGCAGTAGCTTAACAAGACGGTTTAAATGCCCCTTGGAAGAGACATGCAGATCGCAGAAGCTAAACAAGACAGTTTAAATGCCCCTTGGAAGAGACGTGCAGGTCGCAGTAGCTTAACAAGATGGTTTAAATGCCCCTTGGAAGAACGGTGGAGGTCGCAGTAGCTAAAGAAGACAGTTTAAATGCCCCTTGGAAGAGACATGCAGGTCGCAGTAGCTTAACAAGAGGGTTTAAATGCCCCTTGGAAGAGGCTTGCAGGTCGCAGTAGCTTACCAAGATGATTTAAATGACCCTTGGAAGAGATGTGCAGGTCGCAGTAGCTTAACAAGACAGTTTAACTGCCCCTTGGAAGAGCGGTGGAGGTCGCAGTAGCTTAACAAGACAGTTTAAATGCCACTTGGAAGAAACATGCAGGTCGAAGCAGCTTAACAAGACTGTTTAAATGCCCCTAGTAAAAGACGTGCAGGTCGCAGGGGCTTAACAAGACAGTTTAAATGCCCCTTGGAAGAGACATGCAGGTCGCAGTAGCTTAACAAGACAGTTTAAATGCACCTTGGAAGAGAAGTACAGGTTGCAGTAGCTTAACAAGACGGTTTAAATGCCCCGTGGAAAAGTGGTGGAGGTTACAGTAGCTTAACAAGACGGTTTAAATGCCCCTTGGAAGAGATGTGCAGGTCGCAGTAGCTTAACAAGATGGTTTAAATGCCCCTTGGAAGAGCGGTGGAGGTCGCAGTAGCTTAACACGATGGTTTAAATGCCCCTTGGAAGAGACATGCAGGTCGCAGCAGCATAAAAAGACGGTTTAAATGCCCCTTGGAAGAGACGTGCATGTCGTAGAGGCTTAACAAGACGGTTTAAATGCCCCTTGGAAGAGACATGCAAGTCGCAGTAGCTTAACAAGACGTTTTAAATGCCCCTTGGAAAAGTGGTGGAGGTTACAGTAGCTTAACAAGATGGTTTGAATGCCCCTTGGAAGAGACGATCAAGTATCAGGAGCTTAATAAGAAGGTTTAAATGCGCCTTGGAAGATAAGTGCAGGTCGCAGTAGCATAACAAGACGGTTTAAATGCCCCTTGGAAGAGAAGAGCAGGTCGCAGTAGCTTAACAAGATGGTTTAAATGCCCCTTGGAAGAGACGTGCAGGTAGCAGTAGCTTAACAAGACAGTTTAAATCCCACTTGGTAGAGACGAGCAAGTCGCAGGATCTTAACAAGAGGGTTTAAATGCCCCTTAGAATAGGCTTGCAGGTCGCAGTAGCTTAACAAGATGGTTTAAATGCCCCGTGGAAAAGTGGTGGAGGTTACAGTAGCTTAACAAGATGGTTTAAATGCCCCTTGGAAGAGAAGTGCAAGTTACAGTAGCTTAACAAGACTGTATAAATGCCCCTTGGAAGAGATGTGCAGGTCGCAGTAGCTTAACAAGATGGTTTAAATGTCCCTTGGAAGAGCGGTGGAGGTCGCAGTAGCTTATCACGATGGTTTAAATGACCCTTGGAAGAGACGTGCAGGTCGCAGAGGCTTAACAAGACGGTTTAAATGCCCCTTGGAAGAGACATGCAGGTCGCAGTAGCTTAACAAGATGGTTTAAAAGCCCCTTGGAAGAGACGTGCAAGTCGCAGTAGCTTAACAAGACGTTTTAAATGCCCCTTGCAAAAGTGGTGGAGGTTACAGTAGCTTAACAAGATGGTTTAAATGCCCCTTGGAAGAGACGATCAAGTCGCAGGAGCTTAAAAAGAAGGTTTAAATGCGACTTAGAAGAGAAATGCAGGTCGCAGTAGCTTAACAAGACCGTTTAAATGCCCCTTGGAAGAGACGAGCAGGTCGCAGTAGCTTAACAAGACGGTTTAAATGCCCCTTGGAAGAGACGTGCAGGTAGCAGTAGCTTAACAAGACGGTTTAAATCCCCCTTGGAAGAGACATGCAGGTCGCAGTATCTTAACAAGAGGGTTTAAATGCCCCTTAGAATAGGCTTGCAGGTCGCAGTAGCTTAACAATACAGTTTAAATGCCCCGTGGAAGAGACGTGCAGGTCGCAGTAGCTTAATAAGACGTTTTAAATGCCTCTTGGAAGAGAGGTGGAGGTCGCAGTAGCTTAACAAGACGGTTTAAATGCCCCTTTTAAGTGCGGTGGAGGTCGCAGTAGCTTAACAAGATGGTTTAAATGCCCCTTGGAAGAGACATGCAGGTCGCAGCTGCTTAACAAGACGGTTTAAATGCCCCTTGGAAGAGATGTGCAGGTCGCAGTAACTTAACAAGACGGTTTAAATGACCCTTGGAAGAGACGTGCAGGTCGCAGTAGCTTAACAAAACGGTTTAAATCTCCCTTGGAAGAGATGTGCAGGTCGCAGTAGTTAAAAAAGACGGTTTACATGCACCTTGGAAGAGACATGCAGGTCGCAGTAGCTTAACAAGACGGTTTAAATGGCCCTTGGAAGAGACGAGCAGGTCGCAGTAGCTTAACAAGACGGTTTAAATTCCCCTTGGAAGAAACGTGCAGGTCGCAGTAGCTTAACAAGACGGTTTAAATCTCCCTTGGAAGAGATGTGCAGGTCGCAGTAGCTTAACAAGAGGGTTTAAATGCCCCTTGGAATAGGCTTGCTGGTCGCAGTAGCTTAACAAGACGGTTTAAATGCCCCTTGGAAGAGACGTGCAGGTCGCAGTAGCTTAACAAGACAGTTTAAATGAACCTTGGAAGAGCGGTGGAGGTTGCAGTAGCTTAACAAGACAGTTTAAATGCCACTTGGAAGAAACATGCAGGTCGAAGCAGCTTAACAAGACAGTTTAAATGCCCCTAGGAAAAGACGTGCAGGTCGTAGAGGCTTAACAAGACGCTTAAAATGCCCCTTGGAAGAGACATGCAGGTCGCAGTAGCTTAACAAGACGGTTTAAATGCACCTTGGAAGAGACGTGCAGGTCGCAGTAGCTTAACAAGACGGATTAAATGCCCCATGGAAAAGTGGTGGAGGTTGCAGTAGCTTAACAAGACGGATTAAATGCCCCTTGGAAGAGATGTGCAGGTCGCAGTAGCTTAACAAGACAGATTAAATGCCCCATGGAAAAGTGGTGGAGGTCGCAGTAGCTTAACAAGATGGTTTAAATGCCCCTTGGAAGAGCGGTGGAGGTCGCAGAAGCTTAACACGATGGTTTAAATGCCCCTTGGAAGAGACATGCAGGTTGCAGCAGCTTAAAAAGACGGTTTAAATGGCACTAGGAAGAGACGTGCAGGTCGCAGTAGCTTAACAAGACGGTTTAAATGCCCCGTGGAAAAGTGGTGGAGGTTACAGTAGCTTAACAAAATGGTTTAAATGCCCCTTGGCAGAGACTTGCAAATTACAGTAGCTTAACAAGACGGATTAAATGCCCCTTGGAAGAGACGTGCAAGTCGCAGTAGCTTAACAAGATGGTTTAAATGCCCCTTGGAAAAGTGGTGGAGGTTGCAGTAGCTTAACAAGATGGTTTAAATGCCCCTTGGAAGAGACGATCAAGTCGCAGGAGCTTAAAAAGAAGGTTTAAATGCGCCATGGAAGAGAACTGCAGGTCGAAGTAGCATAACAAGACGGTTTAAATTCCCCTTGGAAGAGACATGCAGGTCGCAGTAGCTTAACAAGACGGTTTAAATGCCCCTTGGAAGAGACGTGCAGGTAGCAGTAGCTTAACAAGACGGTTTAAATGCCCCTTGGAAGAGACCTGCAGGTAGCAGTAGCTTAACAAGACGGTTTAAATGCCCCTTGGAAGAGACGTGCAGGTAGCAGTAGCTTAAAAAGAAGGTTTAAATGCCCCTTGGAAGAGACAAGCAGTTCGCAGTAGCTTAACAAGACGGTTTAAATTTGCCTTGGAAGAGACATGCAGGTCACAGTTGCTTAACAAGACGTTTTAAATGCCCCTTGGAAGTGAAGTGCAGGTCGCAGGATCTTAACAAGAGGGTTTAAATGCCCCTTAGAATAGGCTTGCAGGTCGCAGTAGCTTAACAAGACAGTTTAAATGCCCCTTGGAAGAGACGTGCAGATCACAGTAGCTTAACAAGACGGTTTAAATGCCCCTTGGAAGAGAAGTGCAGTTCGCAGGATCTTAACAAGAGGGTTTAAATGCCCCTTAGAATAGGCTTGCAGGTCGCAGTAGCTTAACAAGACGGTTTAAATCCCCCTTGGAAGAGACGTGCAGGTCGCAGTAGCTTAACAAGATGGTTTAAATGCCCCTTGGAAGAGCGGTGGAGGTCGCAGTAGCTTAACACGATGGTTTAAATGCCCCTTGGAAGAGACATGCAGGTCGTAGAGGCTTAACAAAACGATTTAAATGCCCCTTGGAAGAGGCATACAGGTCGCAGTAGCTTAACAAGACGGTTTAAAAGCCCCTTGGAAGAGAAGTGCAAGTCGCAGTAGCTTAAAAGACAGTTTAAATGCCCCTTGGAAAAGTGGTGGAGGTTACAGTAGCTTAACACGATGGTTTAAATGCCCCTTGGAAGAGACGTGCAGATCGCAGTAGCTTAACAAGACGGTTTAAATGCCCCTTGGAAGAGACATGCAGGTCGCAGTAGCTTAACAAGATGGTTTAAATGCCCCTTGGAAGAGACGATCAAGTATCAGGAGCTTAAAAAGAAGGTTTAAATGCGCCTTGGAAGAGAAGTGCAGGTCGCAGTACCATAACAAGACGGTTTAAATGCCCCTTGGAAGAGACGAGCAGGTCGCAGTAGCTTAACAAGACGGTTTAAATGCCCCTTGGAAGAGACGTGCAGGTAGCAGTAGCTTAACAAGACGGTTTAAATCCCCCTTGGAAGAGACATGCAGGTCACAGGATCTTAACAAGAGGGTTTAAATGCCCCTTAGAATAGGCTTGCAGGTCGCAGTAGCTTAACAAGACAGTTTAAATGCCCCTTGGAAGAGACGTGTAGGTCGCAGTAGCTTATCAAGACGGTTTAAATGCCCCGTGGAAAAGTGGTGGAGGTTACAGTAGCTTAACAAGACGGTTTAAATGCCACTTGGAAGAGAAGTGCAAGTTACAGTAGCTTAACAAGACGGTTTAAATGCCCCTTGGAAGAGATGTGCAGGTCGCAGTAGTTTAACAAGACGGTTTAAATGCCCCTTGGAAAAGTGGTGGAGGTTACAGTAGCTTAACAAGATGGTTTAAATGCCCCTTGGAAGAGACGATCAAGTCGCAGGAGCTTAAAAAGAAGGTTTAAATGCGCCATGGAAGAGAACTGCAGGTCGCAGTAGCATAACAAGACGGTTTAAATTCCCCTTTGAAGAGACATGCAGGTCGCAGTAGCTTAACAAGATGGTTTAAATGCCCCTTGGAAGAGACGTGCAGGTAGCAGTAGCTTAACAAGACGGTTTAAATGCCCCTTGGAAGAGACCTGCAGGTAGCAGTAGCTTAAGAAGATGGTTTAAATGCCCCTTGGAAGAGACGTGCAGGTAGCAGTAGCTTAACAAGACGGTTTAAATCCCCCTTAAAAGAAACATGCAGGTCGCAGTAGCTTAAAAAGAAGGTTTAAATGCCCCTTGGAAGAGACGAGCAGGTCGCAGTAGCTTAACAAGACGGTTTAAATTGGCCTTGGAAGAGACATGCAGGTCACCGTTGCTTAACAAGACGGTTTAAATGCCCCTTGGAAGAGAAGAGCAGGTCGCAGTTGCTTAACAAGAGGGTTTAAATGCCCCTTAGAATAGGCTTGCAGGTCGCAGTAGCTTAACAAGACAGTTTAAATGCCCCTTGGAAGACACGTGCAAGTCGCAGTAGCTTAAAAAGACGGTTTAAATTCGCCTTGGAAGAGACGTGCAGGTCGCAGTAGCTTAACAAGACGGTTTAAATGCCCCTTGGAAGAGACGAGCAGGTCGCAGTAGCTTAACAAGATGGTTTATATGCCCCTTGGAAGAGCGGTGGAGGTCGCAGTAGCTTAACACGATGGTTTAAATGCCCCTTGGAAGAGACATGCAGGTCGCAGCAGCTTAAAAAGACGGTTTAAATGCCCCTTGGAAGAGACGTGCAGGTCGTAGAGGCTTAACAAAACGATTTAAATGCCCCTTGGAAGAGGCATGCAGGTCGCATTAGCTTAACAAGACGGTTTAAAAGCCCCTTGGTAGAGAAGTGCAAGTCGCAGTAGCTTAAAAGACGGTTTAAATGCCCCTTGGAAAAGTGGTGGAGGTTACAGTAGCTTAACACGATTTTTTAAATGCCCCTTGGAAGAGACTTGCAGGTCGCAGTAGCTTAACAAGACTTGTTTAAATGCCCCTTGGAAGAGACTTGCAGGTCGCAGTAGCTTAACAAGATGGTTTAAATGCCCCTTGGAAGAGACGATCAAGTATCAGGAGCTTAAAAAGAAGGTTTAAATGCGCCTTGGAAGAGAAGTGCAGGTCGCAGTAGCATAACAAGACGGTTTAAATGCCCCTTGGAAGAGACGAGCAGGTCGCAGTAGCTTAACAAGACGGTTTAAATGCCCCTTGGAAGAGACGTGCAGGTAGCAGTAGCTTAACAAGACGGTTTAAATCCCCCTTGGAAGAGACATGCAGGTCAGAGGATCTTAACAAGAGGGTTTAAATGCCCCTTAGAATAGGCTTGCAGGTCGCAGTAGCTTAACAAGACAGTTTAAATGCCCCTTGGAAGAGACGTGTAGGTCGCAGTAGCTTATCAAGACGGTTTAAATGCCCCGTGGATAAGTGGTGGAGGTTACAGTAGCTTAACAAGACGGTTTAAATGCCACTTGGAAGAGAAGTGCAAGTTACAGTAGCTTAACAAGACGGTTTAAATGCACCTTGGAAGAGATGTGCAGGTCGCAGTAGCTTAGCAAGATGGTTTAAATGCCCCTTGGAAGAGCGGTGGAGGTCGCAGTAGCTTATCACGATGGTTTAAATGCCCCTTGGAAGAGACATGCAGGTCGCAGCAGCTTAAAAAGACGGTTTAAATGACCCTTGGAAGAGACGTGCAGGTCGCAGAGGCTTAACAAGACGGTTTAAATGCCCCTTGGAAGAGACATGCAGGTCGCAGTAGCTTAACAAGACAGTTTAAAAGCCCCTTGGAAGAGACGTGCAAGTCGCAGTAGCTTAACAAGACGGTTTAAATGCCCCTTGGAAAAGTGGTGGAGGTTACAGTAGCTTAACAAGACAGTTTAAATGCCCCTTGGAAGAGACGATCAAGTCGCAGGAGCTTAAAAAGAGGGTTTAAATGCCCCTTAGAATAGGCTTGCAGGTCGCAGTAGCTTAACAATACAGTTTAAATGCCCCGGGGAAGAGACGTGCAGGTCGCAGTAGCTTAATAAGACGGTTTAAATGCTGCTTGGAAGAGACGTGCAGGTCGCAGTAGCTTAACAAGATGGTTTAAATGCCCCTTGGAAGAGCGGTGGAGGTCGCAGTAGCTTAACAAGATGGTTTAAATGCCCCTTGGAAGAGCGGTGGAGGTCGCAGTAGCTTAATAAGACGGTTTAAATGCCCCTTGGAAGAGACGTGCAGGTCGCAGTAGCTTAACAAGATGGTTTAAATGCCCCTTGGAAGAGACGTTCAAGTCACAGTAGCGTAAAAAGACTGTTTAAATGCGCCTTGGAAGAGACGTGAAGGTCGCAGAAGCTTAACAAGACGCTTTAAATGCCCCTTGGAAGAGAGGTGGAGGTCGCAGTAGCTTAACAAGACAATCTAAATGCCCCTTGGAAGAGACGTGCAGGTCGCAGTAGCTTAACAAGAGGGTTTAAATGCCCCTTTCAAGAGACGTGCAGGTCGCAGGAGCTTAACAAGAGGTTTTAAATGCCCCTTGGAAGAGACGTGCAGGTCGCAGTAGCTTAACAAGACAGTTTAAATGCCCCTTGGAAGAGACGTGCAGGTCGCAGTAGCTTAACAAGACGGATTAAATGCCCCGTGGAAAAGTGGTGGAGGTTACAGTAGCTTAACAAGATGGTTTAAATGCCCCTTGGCAGAGACTTGCAAGTTACAGTATCTTAACAAGACGGATTAAATGCCCCTTGGAAGAGATGTGCAGGTCGCAGTAGCTTAACAAGATGGTTTAAATGTCCCTTGGAAGAGCGGTGGAGTTCGCAGAAGCTTAACACGATGGTTTAAATGCCCCTTGGAAGAGACATGCAGGTTGCAGCAGCTTAAAAAGACGGTTTAAATGCCACTTGGAAGAGACGTGCAGGTCGCAGTAGCTTAACAAGACGGTTTAAATGCCGCTTGGAAAAGTGGTGGAGGTTACAGAAGCTTAACAAGATGGTTTAAATGCCACTTGGAAGAGACGATCAAGTCGCAGGAGCTTAAAAAGAAGGTTTAAATGCGCCATGGAAGAGAACTGCAGGTCGCAGTAGCATAACAAGACGGTTTAAATTCCCCTTGGAAGAGACATGCAGGTCACAGTAGCTTAATAAGACGGTTTAAATGCCCCTTGGAAGTGACGTGCAGGTAGCAGTAGCTTAACAAGACGGTTTAAATCCCCCTTGGAAGAGACATGCAGGTCGCAGGATCTTAACAAGAGGGTTTAAATGCCCCTTAGAATAGGCTTGCAGGTCGCAGTAGCTTAACAATACAGTTTAAATGCCCCATGGAAGAGAGGTGGAGGTCGCAGTAGCTTAACAAGACAGTTTAAATGCCCCTTGGAAGAGACGTGCAGGTCGCAGTAGCTTAACAAGACAGTTTAAATGCCACTTGGAAGAGACGTGCAGGTCGCAGTAGCTTAAGAAGACGGTTTAAATGCCCCTTGGAAGTGCGGTGAAGGTCGCAGTAGCTTAACAAGATGGTTTAAATGCCCCTTGAAAGAGACATGCTGGTCGCAGCAGCTTAACAAGACGGTTTAAATGCCCCTTGGAAGAGACGTGCAGGTCGCAGTGGCTTAACAAGACGGTTTAAATGCCCCTTGGAAGAGACATGCAGGTCGCAGTAGCTTAACAAGACGGCTATATGCCCCTTGGAAGAGACGTGCAGGTCGCAGTAGCTTAACAAGACTGTTTAAATGCCCCTTGGAAAAGTGGTGGAGGTTTCAGTAGATTACCAAGACGGTTTAAATGCCCCTTGGAAGAGACGTGCAGGTAGCAGTAGCTTAACAAGGCGGTTTAAATTCCCCTTGGAAGAGACATGCAGGTCGCAGTAGCTTAACAAGACGGTTTAAATTCCCCTTGGAAGAGACGTGCAGGTAGCAGTAGCTTAACAAGACGGTTTAAATGCCCCTTGGAAGAGACATGCAGGTCGCAGGATCTTAACAAGAGAGTTTAAATGCACCTTAGAATAGGCTTGCAGGTCGCAGTAGCTTAACAAGACAGTTTTAATGCCCCTTGGAAGAGACGTGCAAGTCGCAGTAGCTTAAAAAGACGGTTTGAATGCGCCTTGGAAGAGACGTGCAGGTCGCAGTAGCTTAACAAGACGGTTTAAATGCACCTTGGAAGAGACGTGCTGATCACAGTAGCTTAACAAGACGGTTTAAATCCCCCTTGGAAGAGACGTGCAGGTCGCAGTAGCTTAACAAGATGGTTTAAATGCCCCTTGGAAGAGCGGTGAAGGTCGCAGTAGCTTAACACGATGGTTTAAATGCCCCTTGTAAGAGACATGCAGGTCGCAGCAGCTTAAAAAGACGGTTTAAATGCCCCTTGGAAGAGACGTGCAGGTCAGAGGATCTTAACAAGAGGGTTTAAATGCCCCTTAGAATAGGCTTGCAGGTCGCAGTAGCTTAACAAGACAGTTTAAATGCCCCTTGGAAGAGACGTGTAGGTCGCAGTAGCTTATCAAGACGGTTTAAATGCCCCGTGGATAAGTGGTGGAGGTTACAGTAGCTTAACAAGACGGTTTAAATGCCACTTGGAAGAGAAGTGCAAGTTACAGTAGCTTAACAAGACGGTTTAAATGCACCTTGGAAGAGATGTGCAGGTCGCAGTAGCTTAGCAAGATGGTTTAAATGCCCCTTGGAAGAGCGGTGGAGGTCGCAGTAGCTTATCACGATGGTTTAAATGCCCCTTGGAAGAGACATGCAGGTCGCAGCAGCTTAAAAAGACGGTTTAAATGACCCTTGGAAGAGACGTGCAGGTCGCAGTAGCTTAACAAGACGGTTTAAATGCCCCTTGGAAGAGACATGCAGGTCGCAGTAGCTTAACAAGACAGTTTAAAAGCCCCTTGGAAGAGACGTGCAAGTCGCAGTAGCTTAACAAGACGGTTTAAATGCCCCTTGGAAAAGTGGTGGAGGTTACAGTAGCTTAACAAGACAGTTTAAATGCCCCTTGGAAGAGACGATCAAGTCGCAGGAGCTTAAAAAGAGGGTTTAAATGCCCCTTAGAATAGGCTTGCAGGTCGCAGTAGCTTAACAATACAGTTTAAATGCCCCGGGGAAGAGACGTGCAGGTCGCAGTAGCTTAATAAGACGGTTTAAATGCTGCTTGGAAGAGACGTGCAGGTCGCAGTAGCTTAACAAGATGGTTTAAATGCCCCTTGGAAGAGCGGTGGAGGTCGCAGTAGCTTAACAAGATGGTTTAAATGCCCCTTGGAAGAGCGGTGGAGGTCGCAGTAGCTTAATAAGACGGTTTAAATGCCCCTTGGAAGAGACGTGCAGGTCGCAGTAGCTTAACAAGATGGTTTAAATGCCCCTTGGAAGAGACGTTCAAGTCACAGTAGCGTAAAAAGACTGTTTAAATGCGCCTTGGAAGAGACGTGAAGGTCGCAGAAGCTTAACAAGACGCTTTAAATGCCCCTTGGAAGAGAGGTGGAGGTCGCAGTAGCTTAACAAGACAATCTAAATGCCCCTTGGAAGAGACGTGCAGGTCGCAGTAGCTTAACAAGAGGGTTTAAATGCCCCTTTCAAGAGACGTGCAGGTCGCAGGAGCTTAACAAGAGGTTTTAAATGCCCCTTGGAAGAGACGTGCAGGTCGCAGTAGCTTAACAAGACAGTTTAAATGCCCCTTGGAAGAGACGTGCAGGTCGCAGTAGCTTAACAAGACGGATTAAATGCCCCGTGGAAAAGTGGTGGAGGTTACAGTAGCTTAACAAGATGGTTTAAATGCCCCTTGGCAGAGACTTGCAAGTTACAGTAGCTTAACAAGACGGATTAAATGCCCCTTGGAAGAGATGTGCAGGTCGCAGTAGCTTAACAAGATGGTTTAAATGTCCCTTGGAAGAGCGGTGGAGTTCGCAGAAGCTTAACACGATGGTTTAAATGCCCCTTGGAAGAGACATGCAGGTTGCAGCAGCTTAAAAAGACGGTTTAAATGCCACTTGGAAGAGACGTGCAGGTCGCAGTAGCTTAACAAGACGGTTTAAATGCCGCTTGGAAAAGTGGTGGAGGTTACAGAAGCTTAACAAGATGGTTTAAATGCCACTTGGAAGAGACGATCAAGTCGCAGGAGCTTAAAAAGAAGGTTTAAATGCGCCATGGAAGAGAACTGCAGGTCGCAGTAGCATAACAAGACGGTTTAAATTCCCCTTGGAAGAGACATGCAGGTCACAGTAGCTTAATAAGACGGTTTAAATGCCCCTTGGAAGTGACGTGCAGGTAGCAGTAGCTTAACAAGACGGTTTAAATCCCCCTTGGAAGAGACATGCAGGTCGCAGGATCTTAACAAGAGGGTTTAAATGCCCCTTAGAATAGGCTTGCAGGTCGCAGTAGCTTAACAATACAGTTTAAATGCCCCATGGAAGAGAGGTGGAGGTCGCAGTAGCTTAACAAGACAGTTTAAATGCCCCTTGGAAGAGACGTGCAGGTCGCAGTAGCTTAACAAGACAGTTTAAATGCCACTTGGAAGAGACGTGCAGGTCGCAGTAGCTTAAGAAGACGGTTTAAATGCCCCTTGGAAGTGCGGTGGAGGTCGCAGTAGCTTAACAAGATGGTTTAAATGCCCCTTGAAAGAGACATGCTGGTCGCAGCAGATTAACAAGACGGTTTAAATGCCCCTTGGAAGAGACGTGCAGGTCGCAGTGGCTTAACAAGACGGTTTAAATGCCCCTTGGAAGAGACATGCAGGTCGCAGTAGCTTAACAAGACGGCTATATGCCCCTTGGAAGAGACGTGCAGGTCGCAGTAGCTTAACAAGACTGTTTAAATGCCCCTTGGAAAAGTGGTGGAGGTTTCAGTAGATTACCAAGACGGTTTAAATGCCCCTTGGAAGAGACGTGCAGGTAGCAGTAGCTTAACAAGGCGGTTTAAATTCCCCTTGGAAGAGACATGCAGGTCGCAGTAGCTTAACAAGACGGTTTAAATTCCCCTTGGAAGAGACGTGCAGGTAGCAGTAGCTTAACAAGACGGTTTAAATGCCCCTTGGAAGAGACATGCAGGTCGCAGGATCTTAACAAGAGAGTTTAAATGCACCTTAGAATAGGCTTGCAGGTCGCAGTAGCTTAACAAGACAGTTTTAATGCCCCTTGGAAGAGACGTGCAAGTCGCAGTAGCTTAAAAAGACGGTTTGAATGCGCCTTGGAAGAGACGTGCAGGTCGCAGTAGCTTAACAAGACGGTTTAAATGCACCTTGGAAGAGACGTGCTGATCACAGTAGCTTAACAAGACGGTTTAAATCCCCCTTGGAAGAGACGTGCAGGTCGCAGTAGCTTAACAAGATGGTTTAAATGCCCCTTGGAAGAGCGGTGAAGGTCGCAGTAGCTTAACACGATGGTTTAAATGCCCCTTGGAAGAGACATGCAGGTCGCAGCAGCTTAAAAAGACGGTTTAAATGCCCCTTGGAAGAGACGTGCAGGTCGCAAAGGCTTAACAAAACGATTTAAATGCCCCTTGGAAGAGGCATGCAGGTCGCAGTAGCTTAACAAGAATGTTTAAAAGCCCCTTGGAAGAGAAGTGCAAGTCGCAGTAGCTTAAAAGACGGTTTAAATGCCCCTTGGAAAAGTGGTGCAGGTTACAGTAGCTTAACAAGATGGTTTAAATGCCCCTTTGAAGAGACGTGCAGGTCGCAGTAGCTTAACAAGACAGTTTAAATGCCCCTTGGAAGAGACATGCAGGTCGCAGCAGCTTAAAAAGACGGTTTAAATGCCCCTTTGAAGAGACGTGCATGTCGTAGAGGCTTAACAAGACAGTTTAAATGCCACTTGGAAGAAACATGCAGGTCGAAGCAGCTTAACAAGACTGTTTAAATGCCCCTAGGAAAAGACGTGCAGGTCGCAGAGGCTTAACAAGACGGTTTAAATGCCCTTTGGAAGAGACATGCAGGTCGCAGTAGCTTAACAAGATGGTTTAAATGCCCCTTGGAAGAGACGTGCAGGTCGCAGTAGCTTAACAAGACAGATTAAATGCCCCATGGAAAAGTGGTGGAGGTTACAGTAGCTTAACAAGACGGATTAAATGCCCCTTGGAAGAGATGTGCAGGTCGCAGTAGCTTAACAAGATGGTTTAAGTGCTCCTTGGAAGAGCGGTGGAGGTCGCAGAAGCTTAACACGATGGTTTAAATACCCCTTGGAAGAGACATGCAGGTTGCAGCAGCTTAAAAAGACGGTTTAAATGCCACTTGGAAGAGACGTGCAGGTCGCAGTAGCTTAACAAGACGGTTTAAATGCCCCGTGGAAAAGTGGTGGAGGTTACAGTAGCTTAACAAGATGGTTTAAATGCCCCTTGGCAGAGACTTGCAAATTACAGTAGCTTAACAAGACGGATTAAATGCCCCTTGGAAGAGACGTGCAAGTCGCAATAGCTTAACAAGATGGTTTAAATGCCCCTTGGAAAAGTGGTGGAGGTTACAGTAGCTTAACAAGATGGTTTAAATGCCCCTTGGAAGAGACGATCAAGTCGCAGGAGCTTAAAAAGAAGGTTTAAATGCGCCATGGAAGAGAACTTCAGGTCGCAGTAGCATAACAAGACGGTTTAAATTCCCCTTGGAAGAGACATGCAGGTCGCAGTAGCTTAACAAGACGGTTTAAATGCCCCTTGGAAGAGATGTGCAGGTAGCAGTAGCTTAACAAGACGGTTTAAATGCCCCTTGGAATAGACCTGCAGGTAGCAGTAGCTTAACAAGACGGTTTAAATGCCCCTTGGAAGAGACGTGCAGGTAGCAGTAGCTTAAAAAGAAGGTTTAAATGCCCCTTGGAAGAGACAAGCAGTTCGCAGTAGCTTAACAAGACGGTTTAAATTGGCCTTGGAAGAGACATGCAGGTCACAGTTGCTTAACAAGACGGTTCAAATGCCCCTTGGAAGAGAAGTGCAGGTCGCAGGATCTTAACAAGAGGGTTTAAATGCCCCTTAGAATAGGCTTGCAGGTCGCAGTAGCTTAACAAGACAGTTTAAATGCCCCTTGGAAGAGACGTGCAGATCACAGTAGCTTAACAAGACGGTTTAAATGCCCCTTGGAAGAGAAGTGCAGGTCGCAGGATCTTAACAAGAGGGTTTAAATGCCCCTTAGAATAGGCTTGCAGGTCGCAGTAGCTTAACAAGACGGTTTAAATCCCCCTTGGAAGAGACGTGCAGGTCGCAGTAGCTTAACAAGATGGTTTAAATGCCCCTTGGAAGAGCGGTGGAGGTCGCAGTAGCTTAACACGATGGTTTAAATGCCCCTTGGAAGAGACATGCAGGTCGCCGCAGCTTAAAAAGACGGTTTAAATGCCCCTTGGAAGAGACGTGCAGGTCGTAGAGGCTTAACAAAAAGATTTAAATGCCCCTTGGAAGAGGCATACAGGTCGCAGTAGCTTAACAAGACGGTTTAAAAGCCCCTTGGAAGAGAAGTGCAAGTCGCAGTAGCTTAAAAGACAGTTTAAATGCCCCTTGGAAAAGTGGTGGAGGTTACAGTAGCTTAACACGATGGTTTAAATGCCACTTGGAAGAGACATGCAGGTCGCAGTAGCTTAACAAGATGGTTTAAATGCCCCTTGGAAGAGACGATCAAGTATCAGGAGCTTAAAAAGAAGGTTTAAATGCGCCTTGGAAGAGAAGTGCAGGTCGCAGTAGCATAACAAGACGGTTTAAATGCCCCTTGGAAGAGACGAGCAGGTCGAAGTAGCTTAACAAGACGGTTTAAATGCCCCTTGGAAGAGACGTGCAGGTAGCAGTAGCTTAAGAAGACGGTTTAAATCCCCCTTGGAAGAGACATGCAGGTCACAGGATCTTAACAAGAGGGTTTAAATGCCCCTTAGAATAGGCTAGCAGGTCGCAGTAGCTTAACAAGACAGTTTAAATGCCCCTTGGAAGAGACGTGTAGGTCGCAGTAGCTTATCAAGACGGTTTAAATGCCCCGTGGAAAAGTGGTGGAGGTTACAGTAGCTTAACAAGACGGTTTAAATGCCACTTGGAAGAGAAGTGCAAGTTACAGTAGCTTAACAAGACGGTTTAAATGCCCCTTGGAAGAGATGTGCAGGTCGCAGTTGCTTAACAAGACGGTTTAAATGCCCCTTGGAAAAGTGGTGGAGGTTACAGTAGCTTAACAAGATGGTTTAAATGCCCCTTGGAAGAGACGATCAAGTCGCAGGAGCTTAAAAAGAAGGTTTAAATGCGCCATGGAAGAGAACTGCAGGTCGCAGTAGCATAACAAGACGGTTTAAATTCCCCTTGGAAGAGACATGCAGGTCGCAGTAGCTTAACAAGACGGTTTAAATGCCCCTTGGAAGAGACGTCCAGGTAGCAGTAGCTTAACAAGACGGATTAAATGCCCCTTGGAAGAGACCTGCAGGTAACAGTAGCTTAACAAGATGGTATAAATGCCCCTTGGAAGAGACGTGCAGGTAGCAGTAGCTTAACAAGACGGTTTAAATCCCCCTTGGAAGAAACATGCAGGTCGCAGTAGCTTAAAAAGAAGGTTTAAATGCCCCTTGGAAGAGACGAGCAGGTCGCAGTAGCTTAACAAGACGGTTTAAATTGGCCTTGGAAGAGACATGCAGGTCACCGTTGCTTAACAAGACGGTTTAAATGCCCCTTGGAAGAGAAGAGCAGGTCGCAGTTGCTTAACAAGACGGTTTAAATCCCCCTTGGAAGAGAAGTGCAGGTCACAGGATCTTAACAAGAGGGTTTAAATGCCCCTTAGAATAGGCTTGCAGGTCGCAGTAGCTTAACAAGACAGTTTAAATGCCCCTTGGAAGACACGTGCAAGTCGCAGTAGCTTAAAAAGACGGTTTAATTGCGCCCTGGAAGAGACGTGCAGGTCGCAGTAGTTTAACAAGACGGTTTAAATGCCCCTTGGAAGAGACGAGCAGGTCGCAGTAGCTTAACAAGACAGTTTAAATGGCCCTTGGAAGAGACGTGCAGATCACAGTAGCTTAACAAGACGGTTTAAATCCCCCTTGGAAGAGACGTGCAGGTCGCAGTAGCTTAACAAGATGGTTTAAATGCCCCTTGGAAGAGCGGTGGAGGTCGCAGTAGCTTAACACGAGGGTTTAAATGCCCCTTGGAAGAGACATGCAGGTCGCAGCAGCTTAAAAAGACGGTTTAAATGCCCCTTGGAAGAGACGTGCAGGTCGTAGAGGCTTAACAAAACATTTTAAATGCCCCTTGGAAGAGGCATGCAGGTCGCATTAGCTTAACAAGACGGTTTAAAAGCCCCTTGGAAGAGAAGTGCAAGTCGCAGTAGCTTAAAAGACGGTTTAAATGCCCCTTGGAAAAGTGGTGGAGGTTACAGTAGCTTAACACGATGTTTTAAATGCCCCTTGGAAGAGACGATCAAGTATCAGGAGCTTAAAAAGAAGGTTTAAATGCGCCTTGGAAGAGAAGTGCAGGTCGCAGTAGCATAACAAGACGGTTTAAATGCCCCTTGGAAGAGACGAGCAGGTCGCAGTAGCTTAACAAGACGGTTTAAATGCCCCTTGGAAGAGACGTGCAGGTAGCAGTAGCTTAACAAGACGGTTTAAATCCCCCTTGGAAGAGACATGCAGGTCACAGGATCTTAACAAGAGGGTTTAAATGCCCCTTAGAATAGGCTTGCAGGTCGCAGTAGCTTAACAAGACAGTTTAAATGCCCCTTGGAAGAGACGTGTAGGCCGCAGTAGCTTATCAAGATGGTTTAAATGCCCCGTGGATAAGTGGTGGAGGTTACAGTAGCTTAACAAGACGGTTTAAATGCCACTTGGAAGAGAAGTGCAAGTTACAGTAGCTTAACAAGACGGTTTAAATGCCCCTTGGAAGAGATGTGCAGGTCGCAGTAGCTTAGCAAGATGGTTTAAATGCCCCTTGGAAGAGCGGTGGAGGTCGCAGTAGTTTATCACGATGGTTTAAATGCCCCTTGGAAGAGACATGCAGGTCGCAGCAGCTTAAAAAGACGGTTTAAATGACCCTTGGAAGAGACGTGCAGGTCGCAGAGGCTTAACAAGACGGTTTAAATGCCCCTTGGAAGAGACATGCAGGTCGCAGTAGCTTAACAAGACGGTTTAAAAGCCCCTTGGAAGAGACGTGCAAGTCGCAGTAGCTTAACAAGACAGTTTAAATGCCCCTTGGAAAAGTGGTGGAGGTTACAGTAGCTTAACAAGACAGTTTAAATGCCCCTTGGAAGAGACGATCAAGTCGCAGGAGCATAAAAAGAGGGTTTAAATGCCCCTTAGAATAGGCTTGCAGGTCGCAGTAGCTTAACAATACAGTTTAAATGCCCCGTGGAAGAGACGTGCAGGTCGCAGTAGCTTAATAAGACGGTTTAAATGCCGCTTGGAAGAGACGTGCAGGTCGCAGTAGCTTAACAAGATGGTTTAAATGCCCCTTGGAAGAGCGGTGGAGCTCGCAGTAGCTTAACAAGATGGTTTAAATGCCCCTTGGAAGAGCGGTGGAGGTCGCAGTAGCTTAATAAGACGGTTTAAATGCCCCTTGGAAGAGACGTGCAGGTCGCAGTAGCTTAACAAGATGGTTTAAATGCCCCTTGGAAGAGACGTTCAAGTCACAGTAGCGTAAAAAGACTGTTTTAATGCGCCTTGGAAGAGACGTGCAGGTCGCAGAAGCTTAACAAGACGCTTTAAATGCCCCTTGGAAGAGAGGTGGAGGTCGCAGTAGCTTAACAAGACAATTTAAATGCCCCTTGGAAGAGACGTGCAGGTCACAGTAGCTTAACAAGAGGGTTTAAATGCCCCTTTCAAGAGACGTGCAGGTCGCAGGAGCTTAACAAGAGGTTTTAAATGCCCCTTGGAAGAGACGTGCAGGTCGCAGTAGCTTAACAAGACAGTTTAAATGCTCCTTGGAAGAGCGGTGGAGGTCGCAGTAGCTTAACAAGACAGTTTAAATGCCCCTTGGAAGAAACATGTAGGTCGAAGCAGCTTAACAAGACTGTTTAAATGCCCCTAGGAAAAGACATGCAGGTCGCAGAGACTTAACAAGACGGTTTAAATGCCCCTTGGAAGAGACATGCAGGTCGCAGTAGCTTAACAAGACGGTTTAAATGCCCCTTGGAAGAGACGTGCAGGTCGCAGTAGCTTAACAAGACGGATTAAATGCCCCGTGGAAAAGTGGTGAAGGATACAGTAGCTTAACAAGATGGTTTAAATGCCCCTTGGCAGAGACTTGCAAGTTACAGTAGCTTAACAAGACGGATTAAATGCCCCTTGGAAGAGATGTGCAGGTCGCAGTAGCTTAACAAGATGGTTTAAATGCCCCTTGGAAGAGCGGTGGATTTCGCAGAAGCTTAACACGATGGTTTAAATGCCCCTTGGAAGAGACATGAAGGTTGCAGCAGCTTAAAAAGACGGTTTAAATGCCACTTGGAAGAGACGTGCAGGTCGCAGTAGCTTAACAAGAGGGTTTAAATGCCGCTTGGAAGAGACATGCAGGTTGCAGAGGCTTAACAAGACGGTTTAAATGCCCCTTGGAAGAGACATGCAGGTCGCAGTAGCTTAACAAAACGGTTTAAATGCCCCTTGGAAAAGTGGTGGAGGTTACAGTAGCTTAAAAAGATGGTTTAAATGCCCCTTGGAAGAGACGATCAAGTCGCAGGAGCTTAAAAAGAGGGTTTAAATGCACCTTAGAATAGGCTTGCAGGTCGCAGTAGCTTAACAATACAGTTTAAATGCCCCGTGGAAGAGACGTGCAGGTCTCAGTAGCTTAATAAGACGGTTTAAATGCCCCTTGGAAGAGACGAGCAAGTCGCAGTAGCTTAACAAGACGGTTTAAATGCCCCTTGGAAGTGACGTGCAGGTAGCAGTAGCTTAACAAGACGGTTTAAATCCCCCTTGGAAGAGACATGCAGGTCGCAGGATCTTAACAAGAAGGTTTAAATGCACCTTGGAAGAGACATGCCGGTCGCAGTAGCTTAACAAGACGGTTTAAAAGCCCCTTGGAAGAGACGTGCAGGTAGCAGTAGCTTAACAAGACGGTTTAAATCCCCCTTGGAAGAGACATGCAGGTCGCAGGATCTTAACAAGAGGGTTTAAATGCCCCTTAGAATAGGCTTGCAGGTCGCAGTAGCTTAACAGTACAGTTTAAATGCCCCGTGGAAGAGACGTGCAGGTCGCAGTAGCTTAATAAGACGGTTTAAATGCCCCTTGGAAGTGACGTGCAGGTAGCAGTAGCTTAACAAGACGATTTAAATCCCCCTTGGAAGAGACATGCAGGTCGCAGGATCTTAACAAGAGGGTTTAAATGCCCCTTAGAATAGGCTTGCAGGTCGCAGTAGCTTAACAATACAGTTTAAATGCCCCATGGAAGAGAGGTGGAGGTCGCAGTAGCTTAACAAGACAGTTTAAATGCCCCTTGGAAGAGACGTGCAGGACGCAGTAGCTTAACAAGACAGTTTAAATGCCACTTGGAAGAGACGTGCAGGTCGCAGTAGGTTAACAAGACGGTTTAAATGCCCCTTGGTAGAGCGGTGGAGGTCGCAGTAGCTTAACAAGACAGGTTAAATGCCCCTTGACAGAGATGTGCAGGTCGCAGTAGCTTAACAACACGGTTTAAATGCCCCTTGGAAGTGCGGTGGAGGTCGCATTAGCTTAACAAGATGGTTTAAATGCCGCTTGGAAGAGACATGCTGGTCGCAGCAGCTTAACAAGACGGTTTAAATGCCCCTTGGAAGAGACGTGCAGGTCGCAGTGGCTTAACAAGACGGTTTAAATGCCCCTTGGAAGAGACATGCAGGTCGCAGTAGCTTAACAAGACGGCTATATGCCCCTTGGAAGAGACGTGCAGGTCGCAGTAGCTTAACAAGACTGTTTAAATGCCCCTTGCAAAAGTGGTGGAGGTTTCAGTAGATTACCAAGACGGTTTAAATGCACCTTGGAAGAGACGTGCAGGTCGCAGTAGCTTAAAAAGACAGTTTTAATGCACCTTGGAAGAGACGTGCAGGTCGCAGTAGCTTAACAAGATGGTTTAAATGCCCCTTGGAAGAGACGTGCAGGTCGCAGTAGCTTAACAAGACGGTTTAAATCCCTCTTGGAAGAGATGTGCAGGTCGCAGTAGCTTAACAAGAGGGTTTAAATGCCCCTTGGAATAGGCTTGCTGGTCGCAGCAGCTTAACAAGATGGTTTAAATGCCCCTTGGAAGAGACGTGCAGGTCGCAGTAGCTTAACAAGACGGTTTAAATGCCCCTTGGAAGAGACGTGCAGGTAGCAGTAGCTTAACAAGGCGGTTTAAATTCCCCTTGGAAGAAACATGCAGGTCGCAGTAGCTTAACAAGACGGTTTAAATTCCCCTTGGAAGAGACGTGCAGGTAGCAGTAGCTTAACAAGACGGTTGAAATGCCCCTTGGAAGAGACATGCAGGTCGCAGGATCTTAACAAGAGAGTTTAAATGCCCCTTAGAAGAGACGTGCAGATCACAGTAGCTTAACAAGACGGTTTAAATCCCCCTTGGAAGAGACGTGCAGGTCGCAGTAGCTTAACAAGATGGTTTAAATGCCCCTTGGAAGAGCGGTGGAGGTCGCAGTAGCTTAACACGAGGGTTTAAATGCCCCTTGGAAGAGACATGCAGGTCGCAGCAGCTTAAAAAGACGGTTTAAATGCCCCTTGGAAGAGACGTGCAGGTCGTAGAGGCTTAACAAAACATTTTAAATGCCCCTTGGAAGAGGCATGCAGGTCGCATTAGCTTAACAAGACGGTTTAAAAGCCCCTTGGAAGAGAAGTGCAAGTCGCAGTAGCTTAAAAGACGGTTTAAATGCCCCTTGGAAAAGTGGTGGAGGTTACAGTAGCTTAACACGATGTTTTAAATGCCCCTTGGAAGAGACGATCAAGTATCAGGAGCTTAAAAAGAAGGTTTAAATGCGCCTTGGAAGAGAAGTGCAGGTCGCAGTAGCATAACAAGACGGTTTAAATGCCCCTTGGAAGAGACGAGCAGGTCGCAGTAGCTTAACAAGACGGTTTAAATGCCCCTTGGAAGAGACGTGCAGGTAGCAGTAGCTTAACAAGACGGTTTAAATCCCCCTTGGAAGAGACATGCAGGTCACAGGATCTTAACAAGAGGGTTTAAATGCCCCTTAGAATAGGCTTGCAGGTCGCAGTAGCTTAACAAGACAGTTTAAATGCCCCTTGGAAGAGACGTGTAGGCCGCAGTAGCTTATCAAGACGGTTTAAATGCCCCGTGGATAAGTGGTGGAGGTTACAGTAGCTTAACAAGACGGTTTAAATGCCACTTGGAAGAGAAGTGCAAGTTACAGTAGCTTAACAAGACGGTTTAAATGCCCCTTGGAAGAGATGTGCAGGTCGCAGTAGCTTAGCAAGATGGTTTAAATGCCCCTTGGAAGAGCGGTGGAGGTCGCAGTAGTTTATCACGATGGTTTAAATGCCCCTTGGAAGAGACATGCAGGTCGCAGCAGCTTAAAAAGACGGTTTAAATGACCCTTGGAAGAGACGTGCAGGTCGCAGAGGCTTAACAAGACGGTTTAAATGCCCCTTGGAAGAGACATGCAGGTCGCAGTAGCTTAACAAGACGGTTTAAAAGCCCCTTGGAAGAGACGTGCAAGTCGCAGTAGCTTAACAAGACAGTTTAAATGCCCCTTGGAAAAGTGGTGGAGGTTACAGTAGCTTAACAAGACAGTTTAAATGCCCCTTGGAAGAGACGATCAAGTCGCAGGAGCATAAAAAGAGGGTTTAAATGCCCCTTAGAATAGGCTTGCAGGTCGCAGTAGCTTAACAATACAGTTTAAATGCCCCGTGGAAGAGACCTGCAGGTCGCAGTAGCTTAATAAGACGGTTTAAATGCCGCTTGGAAGAGACGTGCAGGTCGCAGTAGCTTAACAAGATGGTTTAAATGCCCCTTGGAAGAGCGGTGGAGCTCGCAGTAGCTTAACAAGATGGTTTAAATGCCCCTTGGAAGAGCGGTGGAGGTCGCAGTAGCTTAATAAGACGGTTTAAATGCCCCTTGGAAGAGACGTGCAGGTCGCAGTAGCTTAACAAGATGGTTTAAATGCCCCTTGGAAGAGACGTTCAAGTCACAGTAGCGTAAAAAGACTGTTTTAATGCGCCTTGGAAGAGACGTGTAGGTCGCAGAAGCTTAACAAGACGCTTTAAATGCCCCTTGGAAGAGAGGTGGAGGTCGCAGTAGCTTAACAAGACAATTTAAATGCCCCTTGGAAGAGACGTGCAGGTCACAGTAGCTTAACAAGAGGGTTTAAATGCCCCTTTCAAGAGACGTGCAGGTCGCAGGAGCTTAACAAGAGGTTTTAAATGCCCCTTGGAAGAGACGTGCAGGTCGCAGTAGCTTAACAAGACAGTTTAAATGCTCCTTGGAAGAGCGGTGGAGGTCGCAGTAGCTTAACAAGACAGTTTAAATGCCCCTTGGAAGAAACATGTAGGTCGAAGCAGCTTAACAAGACTGTTTAAATGCCCCTAGGAAAAGACATGCAGGTCGCAGAGACTTAACAAGACGGTTTAAATGCCCCTTGGAAGAGACATGCAGGTCGCAGTAGCTTAACAAGACGGTTTAAATGCCCCTTGGAAGAGACGTGCAGGTCGCAGTAGCTTAACAAGACGGATTAAATGCCCCGTGGAAAAGTGGTGAAGGTTACAGTAGCTTAACAAGATGGTTTAAATGCCCCTTGGCAGAGACTTGCAAGTTACAGTAGCTTAACAAGACGGATTAAATGCCCCTTGGAAGAGATGTGCAGGTCGCAGTAGCTTAACAAGATGGTTTAAATGCCCCTTGGAAGAGCGGTGGATTTCGCAGAAGCTTAACACGATGGTTTAAATGCCCCTTGGAAGAGACATGCAGGTTGCAGCAGCTTAAAAAGACGGTTTAAATGCCACTTGGAAGAGACGTGCAGGTCGCAGTAGCTTAACAAGAGGGTTTAAATGCCGCTTGGAAGAGACATGCAGGTTGCAGAGGCTTAACAAGACGGTTTAAATGCCCCTTGGAAGAGACATGCAGGTCGCAGTAGCTTAACAAAACGGTTTAAATGCCCCTTGGAAAAGTGGTGGAGGTTACAGTAGCTTAAAAAGATGGTTTAAATGCCCCTTGGAAGAGACGATCAAGTCGCAGGAGCTTAAAAAGAGGGTTTAAATGCACCTTAGAATAGGCTTGCAGGTCGCAGTAGCTTAACAATACAGTTTAAATGCCCCGTGGAAGAGACGTGCAGGTCTCAGTAGCTTAATAAGACAGTTTAAATGCCCCTTGGAAGAGACGAGCAAGTCGCAGTAGCTTAACAAGACGGTTTAAATGCCCCTTGGAAGTGACGTGCAGGTAGCAGTAGCTTAACAAGACGGTTTAAATCCCCCTTGGAAGAGACATGCAGGTCGCAGGATCTTAACAAGAAGGTTTAAATGCACCTTGGAAGAGACATGCCGGTCGCAGTAGCTTAACAAGACGGTTTAAAAGCCCCTTGGAAGAGACGTGCAGGTAGCAGTAGCTTAACAAGACGGTTTAAATCCCCCTTGGAAGAGACATGCAGGTCGCAGGATCTTAACAAGAGGGTTTAAATGCCCCTTAGAATAGGCTTGCAGGTCGCAGTAGCTTAACAGTACAGTTTAAATGCCCCGTGGAAGAGACGTGCAGGTCGCAGTAGCTTAATAAGACGGTTTAAATGCCCCTTGGAAGTGACGTGCAGGTAGCAGTAGCTTAACAAGACGATTTAAATCCCCCCTGGAAGAGACATGCAGGTCGCAGGATCTTAACAAGAGGGTTTAAATGCCCCTTAGAATAGGCTTGCAGGTCGCAGTAGCTTAACAATACAGTTTAAATGCCCCATGGAAGAGAGGTGGAGGTCGCAGTAGCTTAACAAGACAGTTTAAATGCCCCTTGGAAGAGACGTGCAGGACGCAGTAGCTTAACAAGACAGTTTAAATGCCACTTGGAAGAGACGTGCAGGTCGCAGTAGGTTAACAAGACGGTTTAAATGCCCCTTGGTAGAGCGGTGGAGGTCGCAGTAGCTTAACAAGACAGGTTAAATGCCCCTTGACAGAGATGTGCAGGTCGCAGTAGCTTAACAACACGGTTTAAATGCCCCTTGGAAGTGCGGTGGAGGTCGCATTAGCTTAACAAGATGGTTTAAATGCCGCTTGGAAGAGACATGCTGGTCGCAGCAGCTTAACAAGACGGTTTAAATGCCCCTTGGAAGAGACGTGCAGGTCGCAGTGGCTTAACAAGACGGTTTAAATGCCCCTTGGAAGAGACATGCAGGTCGCAGTAGCTTAACAAGACGGCTATATCCCCCTTGGAAGAGACGTGCAGGTCGCAGTAGCTTAACAAGACTGTTTAAATGCCCCTTGCAAAAGTGGTGGAGGTTTCAGTAGATTACCAAGACGGTTTAAATGCACCTTGGAAGAGACGTGCAGGTCGCAGTAGCTTAAAAAGACAGTTTTAATGCACCTTGGAAGAGACGTGCAGGTCGCAGTAGCTTAACAAGATGGTTTAAATGCCCCTTGGAAGAGACGTGCAGGTCGCAGTAGCTTAACAAGACGGTTTAAATCCCTCTTGGAAGAGATGTGCAGGTCGCAGTAGCTTAACAAGAGGGTTTAAATGCCCCTTGGAATAGGCTTGCTGGTCGCAGCAGCTTAACAAGATGGTTTAAATGCCCCTTGGAAGAGACGTGCAGGTCGCAGTAGCTTAACAAGACGGTTTAAATGCCCCTTGGAAGAGACGTGCAGGTAGCAGTAGCTTAACAAGGCGGTTTAAATTCCCCTTGGAAGAAACATGCAGGTCGCAGTAGCTTAACAAGACGGTTTAAATTCCCCTTGGAAGAGACGTGCAGGTAGCAGTAGCTTAACAAGACGGTTGAAATGCCCCTTGGAAGAGACATGCAGGTCGCAGGATCTTAACAAGAGAGTTTAAATGCCCCTTAGAAGAGACGTGCAGATCACAGTAGCTTAACAAGACGGTTTAAATCCCCCTTGGAAGAGACGTGCAGGTCGCAGTAGCTTAACAAGATGGTTTAAATGCCCCTTGGAAGAGCGGTGGAGGTCGCAGTAGCTTAACACGAGGGTTTAAATGCCCCTTGGAAGAGACATGCAGGTCGCAGCAGCTTAAAAACACGGTTTAAATGCCCCTTGGAAGAGACGTGCAGGTCGTAGAGGCTTAACAAAACATTTTAAATGCCCCTTGGAAGAGGCATGCAGGTCGCATTAGCTTAACAAGACGGTTTAAAAGCCCCTTGGAAGAGAAGTGCAAGTCGCAGTAGCTTAAAAGACGGTTTAAATGCCCCTTGGAAAAGTGGTGGAGGTTACAGTAGCTTAACACGATGTTTTAAATGCCCCTTGGAAGAGACGATCAAGTATCAGGAGCTTAAAAAGAAGGTTTAAATGCGCCTTGGAAGAGAAGTGCAGGTCGCAGTAGCATAACAAGACGGTTTAAATGCCCCTTGGAAGAGACGAGCAGGTCGCAGTAGCTTAACAAGACGGTTTAAATGCCCCTTGGAAGAGACGTGCAGGTAGCAGTAGCTTAACAAGACGATTTAAATCCCCCTTGGAAGAGACATGCAGGTCACAGGATCTTAACAAGAGGGTTTAAATGCCCCTTAGAATAGGCTTGCAGGTCGCAGTAGCTTAACAAGACAGTTTAAATGCCCCTTGGAAGAGACGTGTAGGCCGCAGTAGCTTATCAAGACGGTTTAAATGCCCCGTGGATAAGTGGTGGAGGTTACAGTAGCTTAACAAGACGGTTTAAATGCCACTTGGAAGAGAAGTGCAAGTTACAGTAGCTTAACAAGACGGTTTAAATGCCCCTTGGAAGAGATGTGCAGGTCGCAGTAGCTTAGCAAGATGGTTTAAATGCCCCTTGGAAGAGCGGTGGAGGTCGCAGTAGTTTATCACGATGGTTTAAATGCCCCTTGGAAGAGACATGCAGGTCGCAGCAGCTTAAAAAGACGGTTTAAATGACCCTTGGAAGAGACGTGCAGGTCGCAGAGGCTTAACAAGACGGTTTAAATGCCCCTTGGAAGAGACATGCAGGTCGCAGTAGCTTAACAAGACGGTTTAAAAGCCCCTTGGAAGAGACGTGCAAGTCGCAGTAGCTTAACAAGACAGTTTAAATGCCCCTTGGAAAAGTGGTGGAGGTTACAGTAGCTTAACAAGACAGTTTAAATGCCCCTTGGAAGAGACGATCAAGTCGCAGGAGCATAAAAAGAGGGTTTAAATGCCCCTTAGAATAGGCTTGCAGGTCGCAGTAGCTTAACAATACAGTTTAAATGCCCCGTGGAAGAGACCTGCAGGTCGCAGTAGCTTAATAAGACGGTTTAAATGCCGCTTGGAAGAGACGTGCAGGTCGCAGTAGCTTAACAAGATGGTTTAAATGCCCCTTGGAAGAGCGGTGGAGCTCGCAGTAGCTTAACAAGATGTTTTAAATGCCCCTTGGAAGAGCGGTGGAGGTCGCAGTAGCTTAATAAGACGGTTTAAATGCCCCTTGGAAGAGACGTGCAGGTCGCAGTAGCTTAACAAGATGGTTTAAATGCCCCTTGGAAGAGACGTTCAAGTCACAGTAGCGTAAAAAGACTGTTTTAATGCGCCTTGGAAGAGACGTGTAGGTCGCAGAAGCTTAACAAGACGCTTTAAATGCCCCTTGGAAGAGAGGTGGAGGTCGCAGTAGCTTAACAAGACAATTTAAATGCCCCTTGGAAGAGACGTGCAGGTCACAGTAGCTTAACAAGAGGGTTTAAATGCCCCTTTCAAGAGACGTGCAGGTCGCAGGAGCTTAACAAGAGGTTTTAAATGCCCCTTGGAAGAGACGTGCAGGTCGCAGTAGCTTAACAAGACAGTTTAAATGCTCCTTGGAAGAGCGGTGGAGGTCGCAGTAGCTTAACAAGACAGTTTAAATGCCCCTTGGAAGAAACATGTAGGTCGAAGCAGCTTAACAAGACTGTTTAAATGCCCCTAGGAAAAGACATGCAGGTCGCAGAGACTTAACAAGACGGTTTAAATGCCCCTTGGAAGAGACATGCAGGTCGCAGTAGCTTAACAAGACGGTTTAAATGCCCCTTGGAAGAGACGTGCAGGTCGCAGTAGCTTAACAAGACGGATTAAATGCCCCGTGGAAAAGTGGTGAAGGTTACAGTAGCTTAACAAGATGGTTTAAATGCCCCTTGGCAGAGACTTGCAAGTTACAGTAGCTTAACAAGACGGATTAAATGCCCCTTGGAAGAGATGTGCAGGTCGCAGTAGCTTAACAAGATGGTTTAAATGCCCCTTGGAAGAGCGGTGGATTTCGCAGAAGCTTAACACGATGGTTTAAATGCCCCTTGGAAGAGACATGCAGGTTGCAGCAGCTTAAAAAGACGGTTTAAATGCCACTTGGAAGAGACGTGCAGGTCGCAGTAGCTTAACAAGAGGGTTTAAATGCCGCTTGGAAGAGACATGCAGGTTGCAGAGGCTTAACAAGACGGTTTAAATGCCCCTTGGAAGAGACATGCAGGTCGCAGTAGCTTAACAAAACGGTTTAAATGCCCCTTGGAAAAGTGGTGGAGGTTACAGTAGCTTAAAAAGATGGTTTAAATGCCCCTTGGAAGAGACGATCAAGTCGCAGGAGCTTAAAAAGAGGGTTTAAATGCACCTTAGAATAGGCTTGCAGGTCGCAGTAGCTTAACAATACAGTTTAAATGCCCCGTGGAAGAGACGTGCAGGTCTCAGTAGCTTAATAAGACAGTTTAAATGCCCCTTGGAAGAGACGAGCAAGTCGCAGTAGCTTAACAAGACGGTTTAAATGCCCCTTGGAAGTGACGTGCAGGTAGCAGTAGCTTAACAAGACGGTTTAAATCCCCCTTGGAAGAGACATGCAGGTCGCAGGATCTTAACAAGAAGGTTTAAATGCACCTTGGAAGAGACATGCCGGTCGCAGTAGCTTAACAAGACGGTTTAAAAGCCCCTTGGAAGAGACGTGCAGGTAGCAGTAGCTTAACAAGACGGTTTAAATCCCCCTTGGAAGAGACATGCAGGTCGCAGGATCTTAACAAGAGGGTTTAAATGCCCCTTAGAATAGGCTTGCAGGTCGCAGTAGCTTAACAATACAGTTTAAATGCCCCATGGAAGAGAGGTGGAGGTCGCAGTAGCTTAACAAGACAGTTTAAATGCCCCTTGGAAGAGACGTGCAGGACGCAGTAGCTTAACAAGACAGTTTAAATGCCACTTGGAAGAGACGTGCAGGTCGCAGTAGGTTAACAAGACGGTTTAAATGCCCCTTGGAAGAGCGGTGGAGGTCGCAGTAGCTTAACAAGACAGGTTAAATGCCCCTTGACAGAGATGTGCAGGTCGCAGTAGCTTAACAACACGGTTTAAATGCCCCTTGGAAGTGCGGTGGAGGTCGCATTAGCTTAACAAGATGGTTTAAATGCCGCTTGGAAGAGACATGCTGGTCGCAGCAGCTTAACAAGACGGTTTAAATGCCCCTTGGAAGAGACGTGCAGGTCGCAGTGGCTTAACAAGACGGTTTAAATGCCCCTTGGAAGAGACATGCAGGTCGCAGTAGCTTAACAAGACGGCTATATGCCCCTTGGAAGAGACGTGCAGGTCGCAGTAGCTTAACAAGACTGTTTAAATGCCCCTTGCAAAAGTGGTGGAGGTTTCAGTAGATTACCAAGACGGTTTAAATGCACCTTGGAAGAGACGTGCAGGTCGCAGTAGCTTAAAAAGACAGTTTTAATGCACCTTGGAAGAGACGTGCAGGTCGCAGTAGCTTAACAAGATGGTTTAAATGCCCCTTGGAAGAGACGTGCAGGTCGCAGTAGCTTAACAAGACGGTTTAAATCCCTCTTGGAAGAGATGTGCAGGTCGCAGTAGCTTAACAAGAGGGTTTAAATGCCCCTTGGAATAGGCTTGCTGGTCGCAGCAGCTTAACAAGATGGTTTAAATGCCCCTTGGAAGAGACGTGCAGGTCGCAGTAGCTTAACAAGACGGTTTAAATGCCCCTTGGAAGAGACGTGCAGGTAGCAGTAGCTTAACAAGGCGGTTTAAATTCCCCTTGGAAGAAACATGCAGGTCGCAGTAGCTTAACAAGACGGTTTAAATTCCCCTTGGAAGAGACGTGCAGGTAGCAGTAGCTTAACAAGACGGTTGAAATGCCCCTTGGAAGAGACATGCAGGTCGCAGGATCTTAACAAGAGAGTTTAAATGCCCCTTAGAATAGGCTTGCAGGTCGCAGTAGCTTAACAAGACAGTTTTAATGCCCCTTGGAAGAGACGTGCAAGTCGCAGTAGCTTAAAAAGACGGTTTAAATGCGCCTTGGAAGAGACATGCAGGTCGCAGTAGCTTAACAAGACGGTTTAAATGCACCTTGGAAGAGACGAGCAGGTCGCAGTAGCTTAACAAGACAGTTTAAATGGCCGTTGGAAGAGACGTGCAGATCACAGTAGCTTAACAAGACGGTTTAAATCCCCCTTGGAAGAGACGTGCAGGTCGCAGTAGCTTAACAAGATGGTTTAAATGCCCCTTGGAAGAGCGGTGGAGGTCGCAGTAGCTTAACACGATGGTTTAAATGCCCCTTGGAAGAGACATGCAGGTCGCAGCAGCTTAAAAAGACTGTTTAAATGCCCCTTGGAAGAGACATGCAGGTCGTAGAGGCTTAACAAAACGTTTTAAATGCCCCTTGGAAGAGGCATGCAGGTCGCATTAGCTTAACAAGACGGTTTAAAAGCCCCTTGGAAGAGAAGTGCAAGTCGCAGTAGCTTAAAAGACGGTTTAAATGCCCCTTGGAAAAGTGGTGGAGGTTACAGTAGCTTAACACGATGGTTTAAATGCCCCTTGGAAGAGACGTGCAGGTCGCAGTAGCTTAACAAGACTTGTTTAAATGCCCCTTGGAAGAGACATGCAGGTCGCAGTAGCTTAACAAGACGGTTTAAATGCCCCTTGGAAGAGACGTGCAGGTAGCAGTAGCTTAACAAGACGGTTTAAATCCCCCTTGGAAGAGACATGCAGGTCAGAGGATCTTAACAAGAGGGTTTAAATGCCCCTTAGAATAGGCTTGCAGGTCACAGTAGCTTAACAAGACAGTTTAAATGCCCCTTGGAAGAGACATGTAGGTCGCAGTAGCTTATCAAGACGGTTTAAATGCCCCGTGGATAAGTGGTGGAGGTTACAGTAGCTTAACAAGACGGTTTAAATGCCACTTGGAAGAGAAGTGCAAGTTACAGTAGCTTAACAAGACGGTTTAAATGCCCCTTGGAAGAGATGTGCAGGTCGCAGTAGCTTAGCAAGATGGTTTAAATGCCCCTTGGAAGAGCGGTGGAGGTCGCAGTAGCTTATCACGATGGTTTAAATGCCCCTTGGAAGAGACATGCAGGTCGCAGAAGCTTAAAAAGACGGTTTAAATGACCCTTGGAAGAGACGTGCAGGTCGCAGAGGCTTAACAAGACGGTTTAAATGCCCCTTGGAAGAGACATGCAGGTCGCAGTAGCTTAACAAGACGGTTTAAAAGCCCCTTGGAAGAGACGTGCAAGTCGCAGTAGCTTAACAAGACGGTTTAAATGACCCTTGGAAAAGTGGTGGAGGTTACAGTAGCTTAACAAGACAGTTTAAATGCCCCTTGGAAGAGACGATCAAGTCGCAGGAGCTTAAAAAGAGGGTTTAAATGCCCCTTAGAATAGGCTTGCAGGTCGCAGTAGCTTAACAATACAGTTTAAATGCCCCGTGGAAGAGACGTGCAGGTCGCAGTAGCTTAATAAGACGGTTTAAATGCCGCTTGGAAGAGACGTGCAGGTCGCAGTAGCTTACCAAGATGGTTTAAATTCCCCTTGGAAGAGACGTGCAGGTAGCAGTAGCTTAACAAGACGGTTTAAATGCCCCTTGGAAGAGACATCCATGTCGCAGGATCTTAACAAGAGAGTTTAAATGCCCCTTAGAATAGGCTTGCAGTTCGCAGTAGCTTAACAAGACAGTTTTAATGCCCCTTGGAAGAGACGTGCAAGTCGCAGTAGCTTAAAAAGACGGTTTAAATGCGCCTTGGAAGAGACGTGCAGGTCGCAGTAGCTTAACAAGACGGTTTAAATGGACCTTGGAAGAGACGTGCTGATCACAGTAGCTTAACAAGACAGTTTAAATCCCCCTTGGAAGAGACGTGCAGGTCGCAGTAGCTTAACAAGATGGTTTAAATGCCCCTTGGAAGAGCGGTGAAGGTCGCAGTAGCTTAACACGATGGTTTAAATGCCCCTTGGAAGAGACATGCAGGTTGCAGCAGCTTAAAAAGACGGTTTAAATGCCCCTTGGAAGAGACGTGCAGGTCGCAGAGGCTTAACAAAACGATTTAAATGCCCCTTGGAAGAGGCATGCAGGTCGCAGTAGCTTAACAAGAAGGTTTAAAAGCCCCTTGGAAGAGAAGTGCAAGTCGCAGTAGCTTAAAAGACGGTTTAAATGCCCCTTGGAAAAGTGGTGGAGGTTACAGTAACTTAACAAGATGGTTTAAATGCCCCTTGGAAGAGACGTGCAGGTCGCAGTAGTTTAACAAGACGGTTTAAATGCCCCTTGTAAGAGACATTCAGGTCGCAGTAGCTTAACAAGACGTTTTAAATGCCCCTTGGAAAAGTGGTGGAGGTTACAGTAGCTTAACATGATGGTTTAAATGCCCCTTGGAAGAGACGATCAAGTATCAGGAGCTTAAAAAGAAGGTTTAAATGCGCCTTCGAAGAGAAGTGCAGGTCGCAGTAGCATAACAAGACGGTTTAAATCCCTCTTGGAAGAGATGTGCAGGTCGCAGTAGCTTAACAAGACGGTTTAAATGCCCCTTGGAAGAGACGTGCAGGTAGCAGTAGCTTAACAAGGCGGTTTAAATCCCCCTTGGAAGAGACATGCAAGTCGCAGTAGCTTAACAAGACGGTTTAAATTCCCCTCGGAAGAGACGTGCAGGTAGCAGTAGCTTAACAAGACGGTTTAAATGCCCCTTGGAAGAGACGTGCAAGTCGCAGTAGCTTAAAAAGATGGTTTAAATGCGCCTTGGAAGAGACGTGCAGGTCGCAGTAGCTTAACAAGACTGTTTAAATGCCACTTGGAAGAGACGAGCAGGTCGCAGTAGCTTAACAAGAGGCTTTAAATGGTCCTTGGAAGAGACGTGCAGGTCACAGTAGCTTAACAAGACGGTTTAAATGCCCCTTGGAAGAGCGGTGGAGGTCGCAGTAGCTTATCACGATGGTTTAAATGTCCCGTGGAAGAGACATGCAGGTCGCAGCAGCTTAAAAAGACGGTTTAAATGCCCCTTGGAAGAGACGTGCAGGTCGCAGAGGCTTAACAAGACGGTTTAAATGCCCCTTGGAAGAGGCATGCAGGTCGCAGTAGCTTAACAAGACGGTTTAAAAGCCCCTTGGAAGAGAAGTGCAAGTCGCAGTAGCTTAAAAAACGGTTTAAATGCCCCTTGGAAAAGTGGTGGAGGTTACAGTAGCTTAACAAGATGGTTTAAATGCCCCTTGGAAGAGACGTGCAGGTCGAAGTAGCTTAAAAAGAAGGTTTAAATGCCCCTTTGAAGAGACGAGCAGGTCGCAGTAGCTAAACAAGACGGTTTAAATACCCCTTGGAAGTGCGGTGGAGATCGCAGTAGCTTAACAAGACGGTTTAAATGCCCCTTGGAAGAGACATGCAGGTCACAGCACCTTAACAAGACGGTTTAAATGCCCCTTGGAAGAGACGTGGAGGTCGCAGTAGCTTAACAAGACGGTTTAAATGCCCTTTGGAAGAGACATGCAGGTCGCAGTAGCTTAACAAAGCGTTTTAAATGCCCCTTGGAAGTGCTGTGGAGGTCGCAGTAGCTTAACAAGATGTTTAAATGCCCCTTGGAAGTGCGGTGGAGGTCGCAGTAGCTTAACAAGATGGTTTAATTGCCCCTTGGAAGAGACATGCAGGTCGCAGCAGCTTAACAAGACGGTTTAAATGCCCCTTGGAAGAGACGTGCAGGTCGCAGTGGCTTAACATGAGGGTTTAAATGCCCCTTGGAAGAGACGTGCAGGTCGCAGTAGATTAACAAGACGGTTTAAATGCACCTTGGAAGAGACGTGCAGGTCGCAGTAGCTTAAAAAGACGGTTTAAATGCACCTTGGAAGAGACGTGCAGGTCGCAGTAGCTTAACAAGACAGTTTAAATGCCCCTTGAAAGAGACGTGCAGGTCGCAGTAGCTTAACAAGACGGTTTAAATGCCCCTTGGAAGTGCGGTGGAGATCGCAGTAGATTAACAAGACGGTTTAAATGCCCCTTGGAAGAGACATGCAGGTCACAGCACCTTAAAAAGACGGTTTAAATGCCCCTTGGAAGAGACGTGGAGGTCGCAGTAGCTTAACAAGACGGTTTAAATGCCCCTTGGAAGAGACATGCAGGTCGCAGTAGCTTAACAAAGCATTTTAAATGCCCCTTGGAAGTGCTGTGGAGGTCGCAGTAGCTTAACAAGACGGTTTAAATGCCCCTTGGAAAAGTGTTGGAGGTTACAGTAGCTTAAGAAGACGGTTTAAATGCCCCATGGAAGAGACGTGCAAGTCGCAGTAGCTTAACAAGACGGTTTAAATGCCCCTTGGAAGAGACGTGCAGGTAGCAGTAGCTTGACAAGACGGTTTACATCCCCCTTGGAAGAGACATGCAAGTCGCAGTGTCTTAACAAGAGGGTTTAAATGCCCCTTAGAATAGGCTTGCAGGTCGCAGTAGCTTAACAATACAGTTTAAATGCCCCGTGGAAGAGACGTGCAGGTCGCAGTAGATTAATAAGACCGTTTAAATGCCCCTTGGAAGAGCGGTGGAGGTCGCAGTAGCTTAACAAGATGGTTTAAATGCCCCTTGGAAGTGCGGTGGAGGTCGCAGTAGCTTAACAAGATGGTTTAATTGCCCCTTGGAAGAGACATGCAGGTCGCAGCAGCTTAACAAGACGGTTTAAATGCCCCTTGGAAGAGACGTGCAGGTCGCAGTAGCTTACTAAGACGTTTTAAATGCCCCTTGGAAAAGTGGTGGAGGTTACAGTAGCTTAACAAGATGGTTCAAATGCCCCTTGGAAGAGACGACCAAGTATCAGGAGCTTAAAAAGAAGGCTTAAATGCGCCTTGGAAGAGAAGTGCAGGTCGCAGTAGCATAACAAGACGGTTTAAATGCCCCTTGGAAGAGACGAGCAGGTCGCAGTAGCTTAACAAGCCGGTTTAAATGCCTGTTGGAAGAGACATGCAGGTCGCAGTAGCTTAACAAGACGGCTAAATGCCCCTTGGAAGAGACGTGCAGGTCGCAGTAGCTTAACAAGACGGTTTAAATGCCCCATGGAAAGGTGGTGGAGGTTACAGTAGATTAACAAGACGGTTAAATGCACCTTGGAAGAGACGTGCAGGTCGCAGTAGCTTAAAAAGACGGTTTAAATGCACCTTGGAAGAGACGTGCAGGTCGCAGTAGCTTAACAAGAGGGTTTAAATGCCCCTTGGAATAGGTTTGCTGGTCGCAGTAGCTTACCAAGACGGTTTAAATGCCCCTTGGAAGAGACGTGCAGGTCGCAGTAGCTTAACAAGACGGTTTAAATGCCCCTTGGAAAAGTGGTGGAGGTTACAGTAGCTTAACAAGACGGTTTAGATGCCCCTTGGAAGAGACGAGTATGTCACAGTAGCTTAACAAGATGGTTTAAATGCACCTTGGAAGAGACATGCAGGTCGTAGTAGCTTAACAAGATGGTTTAAATCCCCCTTGGAAGAGACGTGCAGGTCCCAGTAGCTTAACAAGAGTGTTTAAATGCCCCTTGGAATAGGCTTGCAGGTCGCAGTAGCTTTACAAGACGGTTTAAATGCCCCTAGGAAGAGCGGTGGAGGTCGCAGTGGCTTAACAAGACAGTTTAAATGCCCCTTGGAAGAGACGTGCAGTTCGCAGTAGCTTAACAAGACAGTTTAAATGCCCTTTGGAAGAGACGTGCAGGTCGCAGTAGCTTAATAAGACGGTTTAAATGCCCCTTCAAAGAGATGTGCAGGTCGCAGTAGCTTAATAAGATGGTTTAAATGCCCCTTGGAAGAGAGACGGAGGTCGCAGTAGCTTCACAAGACAGTTTAAATGCCCCTTGGAAGAGACGTGCAGGTCGCAGTAGCTTAACAAGAGGGTTTAAATGCCCCTTTCAAAAGACGTGCAGGTCGCAGAAGCTTAACAAGAGGGTTTAAATGCCCCTTGGAAGAGACGTGCAGGTCGCATTAGCTTAACAAGATGGTTTAAATGCCCCTTGGAAGAGCGGTGGAGGTCGCAGTAGCTTAACAAGACTGTTTAAATGCCCCTTGGAAGAGACATGCAGGTCGCAGTAGCTTATCAAGACTGTTTAAATGCCCCTCTGAAGAGACGTGCAGGTCGCAGTAGCTTAACAAGACTGTTGAGATGCCCCTTGGAAAAGTGGTGGAGGTTACATTAACTTAACAAGACGGTTTAAATGCCCCTTGGAAGAGACGTTCAAGTCACAGTAGCTTAAAAAGACGGTTTAAATGCGCCTTGGAAGAAATGTGCAGGTCGCAGTAGCTTAATAAGACAGTTTAAATGCCCCTTGGAAGAGAGGTGGAGGTCGCAGTAGCTTAACAAGACAGTTTAAATGCCCCTTGGAAGAGACGTGCAGGTCGCAGTAGCTTAACAAGAGGGTTTAAATGCCCCTTTAAAGAGACGAGCAGGTCGCAGGAGCTTAATAAGATGGTTTAAATACCCCTTGGAAGAGACGTGCAGGTCGCAGAAGTTTAACAAGATGGTTTAAATGCCCCTTGGAAGAGCGGTGGAGGTCGCAGAAGCTTAACACGATGGTTTAAATGCCCCTTGGAAGAGACATGCATTTTGCAGCAGCTTAAAAAGACGGTTTAAATGACACTTGGAAGAGACGTGCAGGTCGCCGAGGCTTAACAAGACGGTTTAAATGCCCCTTGAAAGAGACATACAGGTCGCAGTAGCTTAACAAGACGGTTTAAAAGCCCCTTGGAAGAGACGTGCAGGTCGCAGTAGCTTAACAAGAGGGCTTAAATGCCCCTTTCAAGAGACGTGCAGGTCGCAGGAACTTAACAAGAGGTTATAAATGCACCTTGGAAGAGACGTGCAGGTCGCAGTAGCTTAACAAGACAGTTTAAATGCTCCTTGGAAGAGCGGTGAAGGTCGCAGTAGCTTAACAAGACAGTTTAAATGCCACTTGGAAGAAACATGCAGGTCGAAGCAGCTTAATAAGACTGTTTAAATTCCCCTAGGAAAAGACGTGCAGGTCGCAGAGGCTTAACAAGATGGTTTAAATGCCCCTTGGAAGAGACATGCAGGTCGCAGTAGCTTAACAAGACGGTTTAAATGCCCCTTGGAAGAGACGTGCAGGTCGCAGTAGCTTAACAAGACGGTTTAAATGCCCCGTGGAAAAGTGGTGGAGGTTACAGTAGCTTAACAAGATGGTTTAAATGCCCCTTGGCAGAGACTTGCAAGTTACAGTAGCTTAACAAGTCGGATTAAATGCCCCTTGGAAGAGATGTGCAGGTCGCAGTAGCTTAACAAGATGGTTTAAATGCCCATTGGAAGAGCGGTGGAGGTCGCAGAAGCTTAACATGATGGTTTAAATGCCCCTTGGAAGAGACATGCAGGTTGCAGCAGCTTAAAAAGACGGTTTAAATGCAACTTGGAAGAGACGTGCAGGTCGCCGAGGCTTAACAAGACGGTTTAAATGCCCCTTGGAAAAGTGGTGGAGGTTACAGTAGCTTAACAAGATGGTTTAAATGCCCCTTGGAAGAGACGATCAAGTCGCAGGAGCTTAAAAAGAAGGTTTAAATGCGCCATGGAAGAGAACTGCAGGTCGCAGTAGCATAACAAGATGGTTTAAATGCCCCTTGGAAGAGCGGTGGAGGTCGCAGTAGCTTAACAAGACGGTTTAAATGCCCCTTGGAAGAGACATGCAGGTCGCAGTAGCTTAACAAGACTGTTTAAATGCCCCTTGGAAGAGACGTGCAGGTAGCAGTAGCTTAACAAGACTGTTGAGATGCCCCTTGGAAGAGACGTGCAGGTCGCAGTAGCTTAAAAAGACGATTTAAATGCGCCTTGGAAGAGATGTGCAGGTCGCAGTAGCTTAATAAGACGGTTTAAATGCCCCTTGGAAGAGAGGTGGAGGTCGCAGTAGCTTGATGAGACAGTTTAAATGCCCCTTGGAAGAGACGTGCAGGTCACAGTAGCTCAACAAGAAGGTATAAATGCCCCTTTCAAGAGACGTGCATGTCGCAGGAGTTTAACAAGAGGGTTTAAATGACCCTTGGAAGAGACTTGGAGGTCGCAGTAGCTTAACAAGATGGTTTAAAAGCCCCTTGGAAGAGACGTGCAGGTCGCAGTAGCTTAACAAGAGGGTTTAAATGCCCCTTTCAAGAGACGTGCAGGTCGCAGGAACTTAACAAGAGGTTATAAATGCCCCTTGGAAGAGACGTGCAGGCCGCAGTAGCTTAACAAGACAGTTTAAATGCTCCTTTGAAGAGCGGTGAAGGTCGCAGTAGCTTATCAAGACAGTTTAAATGCCACTTGGAAGAAACATGCAGGTCGAAGCAGCTTAATAAGACTGTTTAAATGCCCCTAGGAAAAGACGTGCAGGTCGCAGAGGCTTAACAAGACGGTTTAAATGCCCCTTGGAAGAGACATGCAGGTCGCAGTAGCTTAACAAGACGGTTTAAATGCCCATTGGAAGAGACATGCAGGTCGCAGTAGCTTAACAAGACGGTTTAAATGCCCCGTGGAAAAGTGGTGGAGGTTACAGTAGCTTAACAAGATGGTTTAAATGCACCTTGGCAGAGACTTGCAAGTTACAGTAGCTTAACAAGACGGATTAAATGCCCCTTGGAAGAGATGTGCAGGTCGCAGTAGCTTGACAAGATGGTTTAAATGCCCCTTGGAAGAGCGGTGGAGGTCGCAGAAGCTTAACACGATGGTTTAAATGCCCCTTGGAAGAGACATGCAGGTTGCAGCAGCTTAAAAAGACGATTTAAATGGCCCTTGGAAGAGACGTGCAGTTCGCAGTAGCTTACCAAGACGGTTTAAATGGCCCTTGGAAGAGACGTGCAGGTCGCAGTAGCTTAACAAGACGGTTTAAATGCCCCTTGGAAGAGCAGTGGAGGTCGCAGTAGCTTAACAAGACGGTTTAAATGCCCCTTGGAATAGACATGCAGGTCACAGTAGCTTAACAAGACGGTTTAAATGCCCCTTGGAGGAGACGTGCAGGTCACAGTAGCTTATCAAGATAGTTTAAATGCCCCTTGAAAGAGCGGTGGATGTCGCAGTAGCTTAACAAGACAGTTTAAATGCCCCTTGGAAGAGACGTGCAGGTCGCAGTAGCTTAACAAGACGGTTTAAATGTCCCTTGGTAGAGACATGCAGGTCACAGTAGCTTAACAAGACGGTTTAAATGCCCCACGGAGGAGACGTGCAGGTCGCAGTAGCTTAACAAGACGGTTTAAATGTCCCTTGGAAGAGACGTGCAAGTCGCAGTAGCTTAAAAAGTCGGTTTAAATGCGCCTTGTAAGAGACGTGCAGGTCGCAGTAGCTTAACAAGACGATTTAAATGCCCCTTGGAAGAGACGAGCAGGTCTCAGTAGCTTAACAAGATGGTTTAAATGCCCCTTGGAAGAGACATGCAGGTCACAGTAGCTTAACAAGACAGTTTAAATGCCCCTTGGAAAAGCGGTGAAGGTCTCAGTAGCTTAACAAGACAGTTTAAATGCCCCTTGGAAGACACATTCAGGTAGCAGCAGCTTAACAAGACTGTTTAAATGCCCCTTGGAAGAGACGTGCATGTCGCAGTAGCTTAAGAAGACGGTTTAAATGCCCCTTGGAAGAGACGTGCAGGTCGCAGTAGCTTGACAAGACGGTTTAAATGCCCCTTGGAAATGTGGTGGAGGCTACAGTAGCTTAACAAGACGGTTTAAATGCCCCTTGGAAGAGACATGCAGGTCGCAGTAGCTTAACAAGAAGGTTTAAATGCCCCTTGGAAGAGACGTGCAGGTCGCAGTAGCTTGACAAGACGGTTTAAATGCCCCTTGGAAGAGACGTGCAGGTCACAGTAGCTTAACAAGACAGTTTAAATGCCCCTTGGAAGAGACGTGCAGGTCGCAGTAGCTTGACAAGACGGTTTAAATGCCCCTTGGAAATGTGGTGGAGGCTACAGTAGCTTAACAAGACGGTTTAAATGCAACTTGGAAGAGACGTGCAGGTCACAGTAGCTTAACAAGGCAGTTTAAATGCCCCTTGGAAGAGACGTGCAGGTCAAAGTAGCTTAACAAGATGGTTTAAATGCCCCTTGGAAGAGCGGTGGAGGTTGCATTAGCTTAATAGGATTTTTTAAATGCCCATTGGAAGAGAGGTGCAGGTCGCAGTAGCTTAATAAGACGGTTTAAATGCCCCTTGGAAGAGACGTGCAGGTCACAGTAGCTTAACAAGACGGTTTAAATGCCACTTGGAAGAGACGTGCAGGTCGCAGTAGCTTAACAAGATGGTTTAAATGCCCCTTGGAAGAGCGGTGGAGGTCGCATTAGCTTAACAGGACGTTTTAAATGCCCATTGGAAGAGAGGTGCAGGTCGCAGTAGCTTAATAAGACGGTTTAAATGCCCCTTGGAAGAGACATGCAGGTCGCAGTAGCTTAAAAAGACGGTTTAACTGCCCTTTGGAAGAGACATGCAGGTCGCAGCAGCTTAACAAGACTGTTTAAATGCACCTTGGTAGAGACATGCAGGTCGCAGTAGTTTAACAAGACGGTTTAAATGCCCCATTGAAGAGACGTGCAGGTCGCAGTATCTTAACAAGATGGTCTAAATGCCCCTTGCAAGAGCGGTGGAAGTCGCATTAGCTTAACAAGACGGTTTAAATGCCATTTGGAAGAGACGTGCAGGTCGCAGTAGCTTAACAAGATGGTTTAAATGCCCCTTGCAAGAGCGGTGGAGGTCGCATTAGCTTAAAAAGACAGTTTAAATGCCCTTTGGAAGAGACGTGCAGGTCGCAGTAGCTTAACAAGACGGTTTAAATGCACCTTGGTAGAGACATGCAGGTCGCAGTAGCTTAACAAGACGGTTTAAATGTCCCGTTGAAGAGACGTGCAGGTCGCAGTAGCTTAACAATACGGTTTAAATGCCCCTTGGAAAAGTGGTGGAGGTCTAAATAGCTTAACAAGACGGTTTAAATGCCCCTTGGAAGAGACGTGCAGGTCGCAGTAGCTTAACAAGACGGTTTAAATGCCCCTTGGAAGAGACATGCAGGTCGCAGTAGCTTAAATATACGGTTTAAATGCCCCTTGGAAGAGCGGTGGAGGTCTCAGTAGATTAGCAAGTCAGTTTAAATGCCCCTTGGAAGAGACGTGCAGGTCACAGTAGCTTAACAAGACAGTTTAAATGCCCCTTGGAAGAGACGTGCATGTCACAGAAGCTTAACAAGATGGTTTTAATGCCCCTTGGAAGAGACGTGCAGTTCGCAGTAGCTTAACAATACGGATTAAATGTCCCTTGGAAGAGCAGTGGAGGTCGCATTAGCTTAACAAGACGGTTTAAATGCCCCTTGGTAGAGAAGTGCAGGTCACAGTAGCTTAACAAGTCGGTTAAAATGCCCTTTGGAAGAGCGGTGGAGGTCGCAGTAGCTTAACAAGACGGTTTTAATGCCGCTTGGAAGAGACGTGCTGGTCGCAGTAGCTTAACAATACGGTTTAAATGCCCCTTGGAAGAGACGTGCATGTCGCAGTAGATTAACAAGACGGTTTAATTGCCCCTTGGTAGAGAAATGCAGGTCACAGTAGCTTAATAAGACAGTTTAAATGCAGCTTGGAAGAGACGTGCAGGTCGCAGTAGCTTAACAAGACAATTTAAATGCCCCTTGGAAGAAACGTCCAGGTGGCAGTAGCTTAACAAGACTGTTTAAATGCCCCTTGGAAGAGACGTACAGGTCACAGTAGCTTAACAAGATGGTTTAAATGCTCCTTGGAAGAGCGGTGGAGGTCGTAGTAGCTTAACAAAACGGATTAAATGCCCCTTGGAAGAGACGTGCAGGTCGCAGCAGCTTACCAAGACTGTTTAAATGCCCGTTGGAAGAGACGTTCAGGTCGCAGTAGCTTAACAAGACGGTTTAAATGCCCCTTGGAAGAGCGGTGGAGGTCGCAGTAGGTTAACAAAACGTTTTAAATGCCCCTTGGAATAGACGTGCAGGTCGCAGTAGCTTAACAAGACGGTTTAAATGCCCCTTGGAAGAGACATGCAGGTCGCAGTAGCTTAACAAGATGGTTTAAATGTCCCTTGGAATAGCGTTGGAGGTCGCAAAAGCTTAACAAGACAGTTTAAATGCCCCTTGGAAGAGACGTGCAGGTCACAGGAGCTTAATAAGATGGTTTAAATGTCCCTTGGAAGAGACGTGCAGGTCGCAGTAGCTTAACAATACAGTTTAAATGCCCCTTGGAAGAGACGTGCGGGTTGCAGCAGCTTAAAAAGACGGTTTAAATGCCCCTTGGAAGAGAAGTGCAGGTCGCCGTAGCTTAACAAGACAATTTAAATGCCCTTTGGAAGAGACATGCAGGTCGCAGTAGCTTAACAAGACGGTTTAAATGCCCCTTGGAAGAGCGGTGTAGGTCGCAGTAGCTTAACAAGACAGTTTAAATGCCCCTTGGAAGAGACGTGCAGTTTGCAGTAGCTTAACAAGACGGTTTAAATGCCCCTTGGAAGAGCGGTGTAGGTCGTAGTAGCTTAACAAGATGGTTTAAATGCCGCTTGGTAGAGACATGCAGGTCGCAGTAGCTTAACAAGTTGGTTTAAATGCCCCTTGGTAGAGACATGCAGGTCGCAGTAGCTTAACAAGACGGTTTAAATGCCCCTTGGAAGAGCGGTGTAGGTCGCAGTAGCTTAACAAGACAGTTTAAATGCCCCTTGGAGGAGACGTGCAGTTCGCATTAGCTAAACAAGACTGTTTAAATGCCGCTTGGAAGAGACGTGCAGGTCGTAGTAGCTTAACAAGATGGTTTAAATGCCCCTTGGTAGAGACATGCAGGTCGCAGTAGCTTAACAAGACGGTTCAAATGCCCCATTGAAGAGACGTGCAGGTCGCAGTAGCTTAACAAGACGGTTTAAATGCCCCTTGGAAAAGTGGTGGAGGTTACAGTAGCTTAACAAGAAGGTTTAAATGCCCCTTGGAAGAGACGTGCAAGTCGCAGTAGCTTAACAAGACGATTTAAATGGCCCTTGGAAGAGACGTGCAGTTCGCAGTAGCTTACCAAGATGGTTTAAATGGCCCTTGGAAGAGACGTGCAGGTCGCAGTAGCTTAATAAGACGGTTTAAATGCCCCTTGGAAGAGCGGTGGAGGTCGCAGTAGCTTAACAAGACGGTTTAAATGCCCCTTGGAATAGACATGCAGGTCACAGTAGCTTAACAAGACGGTTTAAATGCCCCTTGGAAGAGACGTGCAGGTCGCAGTATCTTAACAAGATGGTTTAAATGCCCCTTGCAAGAGACATGCAGGTCGCAGTAGCTTAACAAGAAGGTTTAAATGCCCCTTGGAAGAGACGTGCAGGTCGCAATACCTTGACAAGACGGTTTAAATGCCCCTTGGAAATGTGATGGAGGCTACAGTAGCTTAACAAGACGGTTTAAATGCCCCTTGGAAGAGACGTGCAGGTCACAATAGCTTAACAAGACAGTTTAAATGCCCCTTGGAAGAGACGTGTAGGTCGCAGTAGCTTAATAAGATGGTTTAAATGCCCCTTTCAAGAGACGTGCAGGTCACAGTAGCTTAACAAGACGGTTTAAATGCCACTTGGAAGAGACGTGCAGGTCGCAGTAGCTTAACAAGATGGTTTAAATGCCCATTGGAAGAGCAGTGGAGGTCGCATTAGCTTAACAGGACGGTTTAAATGCCCATTGGAAGAGAGGTGCAGGTCGCAGTAGCTTAATAAGACGGTTTAAATGCCCCTTGGAAGAGACATGCAGGTAGCAGTAGCTTAAAAAGACGGTTTAAATGCCCTTTGGAAGAGACATGCAGGTCGCAGCAGCTTAACAAGACTGTTTAAATGCCCCTTGGAAGAGACATGCAGGTCACAGTAGCTTAACAAGACAGTTTAAATGCCCCTTGGAAGAGACGTGCAGGTCAAAGTAGCTTAACAAGACGGTTTAAATGCCCATTGCAAGAGACGAGCAGTTCACAGTAGTTTAACAAGACGGTTAAAATGCCACTTGGAAGAGACGTGCAGGTCACAGTAGCTTAACAAGACGGTTTAAATGCCCTTTGGAAGAGACATGCAGGTCGCAGCAGCTTAACAAGACTGTTTAAATGCCCCTTGGAAGAGACATGCAGGTCACAGTAGCTTAACAAGACAGTTTAAATGCCCCTTGGAAGAGACGTGCAGGTCAAAGTAGCTTAATAAGACGGTTTAAATGCCCCTTGCAAGAGACGTGCAGTTCACAGTAGCTTAACAAGACGGTTTAAATGCCCCTTGGAATAGACATGCAGGTCACAGTAGCTTAACAAGACGGTTTAAATGCCCCTTGGAGGAGACGTGCAGGTCACAGTAGCTTATCAAGATAGTTTAAATGCCCCTTGAAAGAGCGGTGGATGTCGCAGTAGCTTAACAAGACAGTTTAAATGCCCCTTGGAAGAGACGTGCAGGTCGCAGTAGCTTAACAAGACGGTTTAAATGTCCCTTGGTAGAGACATGCAGGTCACAGTAGCTTAACAAGACGGTTTAAATGCCCCACGGAGGAGACGTGCAGGTCGCAGTAGCTTAACAAGACGGTTTAAATGTCCCTTGGAAGAGACGTGCAAGTCGCAGTAGCTTAAAAAGTCGGTTTAAATGCGCCTTGTAAGAGACGTGCAGGTCGCAGTAGCTTAACAAGACGATTTAAATGCCCCTTGGAAGAGACGAGCAGGTCTCAGTAGCTTAACAAGATGGTTTAAATGCCCCTTGGAAGAGACATGCAGGTCACAGTAGCTTAACAAGACAGTTTAAATGCCCCTTGGAAAAGCGGTGAAGGTCTCAGTAGCTTAACAAGACAGTTTAAATGCCCCTTGGAAGACACATTCAGGTAGCAGCAGCTTAACAAGACTGTTTAAATGCCCCTTGGAAGAGACGTGCATGTCGCAGTAGCTTAAGAAGACGGTTTAAATGCCCCTTGGAAGAGACGTGCAGGTCGCAGTAGCTTGACAAGACGGTTTAAATGCCCCTTGGAAATGTGGTGGAGGCTACAGTAGCTTAACAAGACGGTTTAAATGCCCCTTGGAAGAGACATGCAGGTCGCAGTAGCTTAACAAGAAGGTTTAAATGCCCCTTGGAAGAGACGTGCAGGTCGCAGTAGCTTGACAAGACGGTTTAAATGCCCCTTGGAAGAGACGTGCAGGTCACAGTAGCTTAACAAGACAGTTTAAATGCCCCTTGGAAGAGACGTGCAGGTCGCAGTAGCTTGACAAGACGGTTTAAATGCCCCTTGGAAATGTGGTGGAGGCTACAGTAGCTTAACAAGACGGTTTAAATGCAACTTGGAAGAGACGTGCAGGTCACAGTAGCTTAACAAGGCAGTTTAAATGCCCCTTGGAAGAGACGTGCAGGTCAAAGTAGCTTAACAAGATGGTTTAAATGCCCCTTGGAAGAGCGGTGGAGGTTGCATTAGCTTAATAGGATGGTTTAAATGCCCATTGGAAGAGAGGTGCAGGTCGCAGTAGCTTAATAAGACGGTTTAAATGCCCCTTGGAAGAGACGTGCAGGTCACAGTAGCTTAACAAGACGGTTTAAATGCCACTTGGAAGAGACGTGCAGGTCGCAGTAGCTTAACAAGATGGTTTAAATGCCCCTTGGAAGAGCGGTGGAGGTCGCATTAGCTTAACAGGACGTTTTAAATGCCCATTGGAAGAGAGGTGCAGGTCGCAGTAGCTTAATAAGACGGTTTAAATGCCCCTTGGAAGAGACATGCAGGTCGCAGTAGCTTAAAAAGACGGTTTAACTGCCCTTTGGAAGAGACATGCAGGTCGCAGCAGCTTAACAAGACTGTTTAAATGCACCTTGGTAGAGACATGCAGGTCGCAGTAGTTTAACAAGACGGTTTAAATGCCCCATTGAAGAGACGTGCAGGTCGCAGTATCTTAACAAGATGGTCTAAATGCCCCTTGCAAGAGCGGTGGAAGTCGCATTAGCTTAACAAGACGGTTTAAATGCCATTTGGAAGAGACGTGCAGGTCGCAGTAGCTTAACAAGATGGTTTAAATGCCCCTTGCAAGAGCGGTGGAGGTCGCATTAGCTTAAAAAGACAGTTTAAATGCCCTTTGGAAGAGACGTGCAGGTCGCAGTAGCTTAACAAGACGGTTTAAATGCACCTTGGTAGAGACATGCAGGTCGCAGTAGCTTAACAAGACGGTTTAAATGTCCCGTTGAAGAGACGTGCAGGTCGCAGTAGCTTAACAATACGGTTTAAATGCCCCTTGGAAAAGTGGTGGAGGTCTAAATAGCTTAACAAGACGGTTTAAATGCCCCTTGGAAGAGACGTGCAGGTCGCAGTAGCTTAACAAGACGGTTTAAATGCCCCTTGGAAGAGACATGCAGGTCGCAGTAGCTTAAATATACGGTTTAAATGCCCCTTGGAAGAGCGGTGGAGGTCTCAGTAGATTAGCAAGTCAGTTTAAATGCCCCTTGGAAGAGACGTGCAGGTCACAGTAGCTTAACAAGACAGTTTAAATGCCCCTTGGAAGAGACGTGCATGTCACAGAAGCTTAACAAGATGGTTTTAATGCCCCTTGGAAGAGACGTGCAGTTCGCAGTAGCTTAACAATACGGATTAAATGTCCCTTGGAAGAGCAGTGGAGGTCGCATTAGCTTAACAAGACGGTTTAAATGCCCCTTGGTAGAGAAGTGCAGGTCACAGTAGCTTAACAAGTCGGTTAAAATGCCCTTTGGAAGAGCGGTGGAGGTCGCAGTAGCTTAACAAGACGGTTTTAATGCCGCTTGGAAGAGACGTGCTGGTCGCAGTAGCTTAACAATACGGTTTAAATGCCCCTTGGAAGAGACGTGCATGTCGCAGTAGATTAACAAGACGGTTTAATTGCCCCTTGGTAGAGAAATGCAGGTCACAGTAGCTTAATAAGACAGTTTAAATGCAGCTTGGAAGAGACGTGCAGGTCGCAGTAGCTTAACAAGACAATTTAAATGCCCCTTGGAAGAAACGTCCAGGTGGCAGTAGCTTAACAAGACTGTTTAAATGCCCCTTGGAAGAGACGTACAGGTCACAGTAGCTTAACAAGATGGTTTAAATGCTCCTTGGAAGAGCGGTGGAGGTCGTAGTAGCTTAACAAAACGGATTAAATGCCCCTTGGAAGAGACGTGCAGGTCGCAGCAGCTTACCAAGACTGTTTAAATGCCCGTTGGAAGAGACGTTCAGGTCGCAGTAGCTTAACAAGACGGTTTAAATGCCCCTTGGAAGAGCGGTGGAGGTCGCAGTAGGTTAACAAAACGTTTTAAATGCCCCTTGGAATAGACGTGCAGGTCGCAGTAGCTTAACAAGACGGTTTAAATGCCCCTTGGAAGAGACATGCAGGTCGCAGTAGCTTAACAAGATGGTTTAAATGTCCCTTGGAATAGCGTTGGAGGTCGCAAAAGCTTAACAAGACAGTTTAAATGCCCCTTGGAAGAGACGTGCAGGTCACAGGAGCTTAATAAGATGGTTTAAATGTCCCTTGGAAGAGACGTGCAGGTCGCAGTAGCTTAACAATACAGTTTAAATGCCCCTTGGAAGAGACGTGCGGGTTGCAGCAGCTTAAAAAGACGATTTAAATGCCCCTTGGAAGAGAAGTGCAGGTCGCCGTAGCTTAACAAGACAATTTAAATGCCCTTTGGAAGAGACATGCAGGTCGCAGTAGCTTAACAAGACGGTTTAAATGCCCCTTGGAAGAGCGGTGTAGGTCGCAGTAGCTTAACAAGACAGTTTAAATGCCCCTTGGAAGAGACGTGCAGTTTGCAGTAGCTTAACAAGACGGTTTAAATGCCCCTTGGAAGAGCGGTGTAGGTCGTAGTAGCTTAACAAGATGGTTTAAATGCCGCTTGGTAGAGACATGCAGGTCGCAGTAGCTTAACAAGTTGGTTTAAATGCCCCTTGGTAGAGACATGCAGGTCGCAGTAGCTTAACAAGACGGTTTAAATGCCCCTTGGAAGAGCGGTGTAGGTCGCAGTAGCTTAACAAGACAGTTTAAATGCCCCTTGGAGGAGACGTGCAGTTCGCATTAGCTAAACAAGACTGTTTAAATGCCGCTTGGAAGAGACGTGCAGGTCGTAGTAGCTTAACAAGATGGTTTAAATGCCCCTTGGTAGAGACATGCAGGTCGCAGTAGCTTAACAAGACGGTTCAAATGCCCCATTGAAGAGACGTGCAGGTCGCAGTAGCTTAACAAGACGGTTTAAATGCCCCTTGGAAAAGTGGTGGAGGTTACAGTAGCTTAACAAGAAGGTTTAAATGCCCCTTGGAAGAGACGTGCAAGTCGCAGTAGCTTAACAAGACGATTTAAATGGCCCTTGGAAGAGACGTGCAGTTCGCAGTAGCTTACCAAGATGGTTTAAATGGCCCTTGGAAGAGACGTGCAGGTCGCAGTAGCTTAATAAGACGGTTTAAATGCCCCTTGGAAGAGCGGTGGAGGTCGCAGTAGCTTAACAAGACGGTTTAAATGCCCCTTGGAATAGACATGCAGGTCACAGTAGCTTAACAAGACGGTTTAAATGCCCCTTGGAAGAGACGTGCAGGTCGCAGTATCTTAACAAGATGGTTTAAATGCCCCTTGCAAGAGACATGCAGGTCGCAGTAGCTTAACAAGAAGGTTTAAATGCCCCTTGGAAGAGACGTGCAGGTCGCAATACCTTGACAAGACGGTTTAAATGCCCCTTGGAAATGTGATGGAGGCTACAGTAGCTTAACAAGACGGTTTAAATGCCCCTTGGAAGAGACGTGCAGGTCACAATAGCTTAACAAGACAGTTTAAATGCCCCTTGGAAGAGACGTGTAGGTCGCAGTAGCTTAATAAGATGGTTTAAATGCCCCTTTCAAGAGACGTGCAGGTCACAGTAGCTTAACAAGACGGTTTAAATGCCACTTGGAAGAGACGTGCAGGTCGCAGTAGCTTAACAAGATGGTTTAAATGCCCATTGGAAGAGCAGTGGAGGTCGCATTAGCTTAACAGGACGGTTTAAATGCCCATTGGAAGAGAGGTGCAGGTCGCAGTAGCTTAATAAGACGGTTTAAATGCCCCTTGGAAGAGACATGCAGGTAGCAGTAGCTTAAAAAGACGGTTTAAATGCCCTTTGGAAGAGACATGCAGGTCGCAGCAGCTTAACAAGACTGTTTAAATGCCCCTTGGAAGAGACATGCAGGTCACAGTAGCTTAACAAGACAGTTTAAATGCCCCTTGGAAGAGACGTGCAGGTCAAAGTAGCTTAACAAGACGGTTTAAATGCCCATTGCAAGAGACGAGCAGTTCACAGTAGTTTAACAAGACGGTTAAAATGCCACTTGGAAGAGACGTGCAGGTCACAGTAGCTTAACAAGACGGTTTAAATGCCCTTTGGAAGAGACATGCAGGTCGCAGCAGCTTAACAAGACTGTTTAAATGCCCCTTGGAAGAGACATGCAGGTCACAGTAGCTTAACAAGACAGTTTAAATGCCCCTTGGAAGAGACGTGCAGGTCAAAGTAGCTTAATAAGACGGTTTAAATGCCCCTTGCAAGAGACGTGCAGTTCACAGTAGCTTAACAAGACGGTTTAAATGCCCCTTGGAAGAGACGTGCAGGTCACAGTAGATTAACAAGACAGTTTAAATGCCCCTTGGAAGAGACCTGGAGGTCAAAGTAGCTTAACAAGGCGGTTTAAATGCCCCTTGCAAGAGACGTGCAGTTCACAGTAGCTTAACAAGACGGTTTAAATGCCACTTGGAAGAGACGTGCAGGTCGCAGTAGCTTAACAAGATGGTTTAAATGCCCCTTGGAAGAGACGTGCAGGTCGCAGTAGCTTAACAAGATGGTTTAAATGTCCCTTGGTAGAGACATGCAGGTCGCAGCAGCTTAACAAGACGGTTTAAATGCCCCATGGAGGAGACGTGCAGGTCACAGTTTCTTAACAAGACCGTTTAAATGTCCCTTGGAAGAGACGTGCAAGTCGCAGTAGCTTAAAAAGACGGTTTAAATGCGCCTTGGAAGAGACGTGCAGGTCGCAGTAGCTTACCAAGATTATTTAAATGCCCCTTGGAAGAGACGTGCAAGTCGCAGAGGCTTAACAAGACAGTTTAAATCCCCCTTGGAAGAGACGTGCAGTTCGCAGTAGCTTAACAAGAGTGTTTAAATGACCCTTGGAAGAGTCTTGCAGTTAGCAGTAGCTTACTAAGACGGTTTAAATGCCCCTTTGAAGAGACGTGCAGGTCGCAGTAGCTTAACAAGACGGTTTAAATGCCCCTTGGAAGAGACGAGCAGGTCACAGTAGCTTACCAAGATGGTTTAAATGCCCCTTGGAAGAGACGTGTAGGTCGCAGTAGCTTAACAAGAGGGTGTAAATGCCCCTTGGAAGCGGCTTGCAGGTCGTAGAAGCTTACCAAGACGCTTTAATTGCCCCTTGGAAGAGACGTGCTGGTCGCAGTAGCTTAACAAGAAGGTTTAAATGCCCCTTGGAAGAGACGTGCAGGTCGCAGTAGCTTAACAAGACGGTTTAAATGCCCCTTGGAAGAGCGGTGTAGGTCGCAGTAGCTTAACAAGACAGTTTAAATGCCCCTTGGAAGAGACGTGCAGTTCGCATTAGCTAAACAAGACTGTTTAAATGCCGCTTGGAAGAGACGTGCAGGTCGCAGTAGCTTAACAAGACGGTTCAAATGCCCCATTGAAGAGACGTGCAGGTCGCAGTAGCTTAACAAGACGGTTTAAATGCCCCTTGGAAAAGTGCTGGAGGTTACAGTAGCTTAACAAGAAGGTTTAAATGCCCCTTGGAAGAGACGTGCAAGTCGCAGTAGCTTAACAAGACGATTTAAATGGCCCTTGGAAGAGACGTGCAGTTCGCAGTAGCTTACCAAGACTTTTTAAATGGCCCTTGGAAGAGACGTGCAGGTCGCAGTAGCTTAACAAGACGGTTTAAATGCCCCTTGGTAGAGACATGCAGGTCGCAGTAGCTTAAGAAGACGGTTCAAATGCCCCATTGAAGAGACGTGCAGGTCGCAGTAGCTTAACAAGACGGTTTAAATGCCCCTTGGAAAAGTGCTGGAGGTTACAGTAGCTTAACAAGAAGGTTTAAATTCCCCTTGGAAGAGACGTGCAAGTCGCAGTAGCTTAACAAGACGATTTAAATGGCCCTTGGAAGAGACGTGCAGTTCGCAGTAGCTTACCAAGACGGTTTAAATGGCCCTTGGAAGAGACGTGCAGGTCGCAGTAGCTTAACAAGACAGTTTAAATGCCCCTTGGAAGAGCAGTGGAGGTCGCAGTAGCTTAACAAGATGGTTTAAATGCCCCTTGGAATAGACATGCAGGTCACAGTAGCTTAACAAGACGGTTTAAATGCCCCTTGGAAGAGACGTGCAGGTCACAGTAGCTTATCAAGATAGTTTAAATGCCCCTTGAAAGAGCGGTGGATGTCGCAGTAGCTTAACAAGACAGTTTAAATGCCCCTTGGAAGAGACGTGCAGGTCGCAGTAGCTTAACAAGACGGTTTAAATGTCCCTTGGTAGAGACATGCAGGTCGCAGTAGCTTAACAAGACGGTTTAAATGCCCCAAGGAGGAGACGTGCAGGTCGCAGTAGCTTAACAAGACGGTTTAAATGTCCCTTGGAAGAGACGTGCAAGTCGCAGTAGCTTAAAAAGTCGGTTTAAATGCGCCTTGTAAGAGACGTGCAGGTCGCAGTAGCTTAACAAGACGGTTTAAATGCCCCTTGGAAGAGACGAGCAGGTCTCAGTAGCTTAACAAGATGGTTTAAATGCCCCTTGGAAGAGACATGCAGGTCACAGTAGCTTAACAAGACAGTTTAAATGCCCCTTGGAAGAGCGGTGAAGGTCTCAGTAGCTTAACAAGACAGTTTAAATGCCCCTTGGAAGACACATTCAGGTAGCAGCAGCTTAACAAGACTGTTTAAATGCCCCTTGGAAGAGACGTGCATGTCGCAGTAGCTTAACAAGACGGTTTAAATGCCCCTTGGAAGAGACGTGCAGGTCGCAGTAGCTTGACAAGACGGTTTAAATGCCCCTTGGAAATGTGGTGGAGGCTACAGTAGCTTAACAAGACGGTTTAAATGCCCCTTGGAAGAGACATGCAGGTCGCAGTAGCTTAACAAGAAGGTTTAAATGCCCCTTGGAAGAGACGTGCAGGTCGCAGTAGCTTGACAAGACGGTTTAAATGCCCCTTGGAAGAGACGTGCAGGTCACAGTAGCTTAACAAGACAGTTTAAATGCCCCTTGGAAGAGACGTGCAGGTCGCAGTAGCTTGACAGGATGGTTTAAATGCCCCTTGGAAATGTGATGGAGGCTACAGTAGCTTAACAAGACGGTTTAAATGCAACTTGGAAGAGACGTGCAGGTCACAGTAGCTTAACAAGGCAGTTTAAATGCCCCTTGGAAGAGACGTGCAGGTCAAAGTAGCTTAACAAGGCGGTTTAAATGCCCCTTGCAAGAGACGTGCAGTTCACAGTAGCTTAACAAGACGGTTTAAATGCCACTTGGAAGAGACGTTCAGGCCGCAGTAGCTTAACAAGACGGTTTAAATGCCCCTTAGAAGAGGCTTGCAGGTCGCAGTAGCTTACCAAGATGGTTTAAATGCCCCTTGGAAAAGACAAGCAGGTCGCAGTATCTTAACAAGATGGTCTAAATGCCCCTTGCAAGAGCGGTGGAAGTCACATTAGCTTAACAAGACGGTTTAAATGCCATTTGGAAGAGACGTGCAGGTCGCAGTAGCTTAATAAGATGGTTTAAATGCACCTTGCAAGAGCGGTGGAGGTCGCATTAGCTTAAAAAGACAGTTTAAATGCCCTTTGGAAGAGACGTGCAGGTCGCAGTAGCTTAACAAGACGGTTTAAATGCACCTTGGTAGAGACATGCAGGTCGCAGTAGCTTAACAAGACGGTTTAAATGTCCCGTTGAAGAGACGTGCAGGTCGCAGTAGCTTAACAATACGGTTTAAATGCCCCTTGGAAAAGTGGTGGAGGTCTAAATAGCTTAACAAGATGGTTTAAATGCCCCTTGGAAGAGACGTGCAGGTCGCAGTAGCTTAACAAGACGGTTTAAATGCCCCTTGGAAGAGACATGCAGGTCGCAGTAGCTTAAAAATACGGTTTAAATGCCCCTTGGAAGAGCGGTGGAGGTCTCAGTAGATTAGCAAGTCAGTTTAAATGCCCCTTGGAAGAGACGTGCAGGTCACAGTAGCTTAACAAGACAGTTTAAATGCCCCTGGGAAGAGACGTGCAGTTCGCAGTAGCTTAACAAGTCGGTTAAAATGCCCTTTGGAAGAGCGGTGGAGGTCGCAGTAGCTTAATAAGACGGTTTAAATGCCCCTTGGAAGAGACATGCAGGTAGCAGTAGCTTAAAAAGACGGTTTAAATGCCCTTTGGAAGAGACATGCAGGTCGCAGCAGCTTAACAAGACTGTTTAAATGCCCCTTGAAAGAGACATGCAGGTCACAGTAGCTTAACAAGACAGTTTAAATGCCCCTTGGAAGAGACGTGCAGGTCAAAGTAGCTTAACAAGACGGTTTAAATGCCCCTTGCAAGAGACGAGCAGTTCACAGTAGCTTAACAAGACGGTTAAAATGTCACTTGGAAGAGACGTGCAGGTCACAGTAGCTTAACAAGACGGTTTAAATGCCCTTTGGAAGAGACATGCAGGTCGCAGCAGCTTAACAAGACTGTTTAAATGCCCGTTGGAAGAGACATGCAGGTCACAGTAGCTTAACAAGACAGTTTAAATGCCCCTTGGAAGAGACGTGCAGGTCAAAGTAGCTTAATAAGACGGTTTAAATGCCCCTTGCAAGAGACGTGCAGTTCACAGTAGCTTAACAAGACGGTTTAAATGCCCCTTGGAAGAGACGTGCAGGTCACAGTAGCTTAACAAGACAGTTTAAATGCCCCTAGGAAGAGACGTGCAGGTCAAAGTAGCTTAACAAGGCGGTTTAAATGCCCCTTGCAAGAGACGTGCAGTTCACAGTATCTTAACAAGACGGTTTAAATGCCACTTGGAAGAGACGTGCAGGTCGCAGTAGCTTAACAAGATGGTTTAAATGCCCCTTGGAAGAGCGGTGGAGGTCGCATTAGCTTAAGAGGATGGTTTAAATGCCCATTGGAAGAGAGGTGCAGGTCGCAGTAGGTTAATAAGACGGTTTATATGCCCCTTGGAAGAGACGTGCAGGTCACAGTAGCTTAACAAGACGGTTTAAATGCCACTTGGAAGAGACGTGCAGGTCGCAGTAGCTTAACAAGATGGTTTAAATGCCCCTTGGAAGAGCGGTGGAGGTCGCATTAGCTTAAGAGGATGGTTTAAATGCCCATTGGAAGAGAGGTGCAGTTCGCAGTAGATTAATAAGACGGTTTAAATGCTCCTCGGAAGAGACATGCAGGTCGCAGTAGCTTAAAAAGACGGTTTAAATGCCCTTTGGAAGAGACATGCAGGTCGCAGCAGCTTAACAAGACTGTTTAAATGCCCCTTGGAAGAGACATGAAGGTCGCAGTAGCTTAACAAGACGGTTTAAATGCACCTTGGTAGAGACATGCAGGTCGCAGTAGTTTAACAAGACGGTTTAAATGCCCCATTGAAGAGACGTGCAGGTCGCAGTAGCTTAACAATATGGTTTAAATGCCCCTTGGAAAAGTGGTGGAGGTTACAGTAGCTAAACAAGACGGTTTAAATGCCCCTTGGAAGAGACGTGCAAGTCGCAGTAGCTTAACAGGACAATTTAAATGCCCCTTGGAAGAGACGTGCAGGTCGCAGTAGCTTAACAAGACGGTTTAAATGCCCCTTGGAAGAGACGTGCAGGTCGCAGTAGCTTAAAAAGATGGTTTAAATGCCCCTTGGAAGAGCGGTGGAGGTCACAGAAGCTTAACAAGACAGTTTAAATGCCCCTTGGAAGAGACGTGCAGGTCACAGGAGCTTAATAAGACGGTTTAAATGTCCCTTGGAAGAGACGTGCAGGTCGCAGTTGCTTAACAAGACAGTTTAAATGCCCCTTGGAAGAGACATGCAGGTCGCAGTAGCTTAACAAGACAGTTTAAATGCCCCTTGGAAGAGACGTGCAGGTCGCAGTAGATTAAAAAGATGGTTTAAATGCCCCTTGGAAGAGACGTGCAGGTCGCAGTAGCACAACAAGACGGTTTAAATGCCACTTGGAAGAGACGTTCAGGCCGCAGTAGCTTAACAAGACGGTTTAAATGCCCCTTAGAAGAGGCTTGCAGGTCGCAGTAGCTTACCAAGATGGTTTAAATGCCCCTTGGAAAAGACGTGCAGGTCGCAGTATCTTAACAAGATGGTCTAAATGCCCCTTGCAAGAGCGGTGGAGGTCGCATTAGCTTAACAAGACGGTTTAAATGCCCATTGGAAGAGAAGTGCAGGTCGCAGTAGCGTAATAAGATGGTTTAAATGCCCCTTGGAAGAGACATGCAGGTCGCAGTAGCTTAACAAGACGGTTTAAATGCCCCTTAGAAGAGACGTGCAGGTTGCAGTAGCTTAAAAAGACGGCTTAAATGCCCTTTGGAAGAGACGTGCAGGTCGCAGTAGCTTAACAAGACGGTTTAAATGCACCTTGGTAGAGACATGCAGGTCGCAGTAGCTTAACAAGACGGTTTAAATGCCCCGTTGAAGAGACGTGCAGGTCGCAGTAGCTTAACAATACGGTTTAAATGCCCCTTGGAAAAGTGGTGGAGGTCTAAATAGCTTAAAAAGACGGTTTAAATGCCCCTTGGAAGAGACGTGCAGGTCGCAGTAGCTTAACAAGACGGTTTAAATGCCCCTTGGAAGAGACATGCAGGTCGCAGTAGCTTAAAAATACGGTTTAAATGCCCCTTGGAAGAGACGTGCAGGTCGCAGTAGCTTAACAAGTCAGTTTAAATGCCCCTTGGAAGAGACGTGCAGGTCGCAGTAGCTTAACAAGACAGTTTAAATGCCCCTTGGAAGAGACGTGCATGTCGCAGAAGCTTAACAAGATGGTTTAAATGCCCCTTGGAAGAGACATGCAGTTCGCAGTAGCTTAACAAGACGGTTTAAATGCCCCTTGGTAGAGACCTGCAGGTCGCAGTAGCTTAACAAGGCGGATTAAATGTCCCTTGGAAGAGCAGTGGAGGTCGCAGTAGCTTAACAAGACGGTTTAAATGCCCCTTGGTAGAGACGTGCAGGTCACAGTAGCTTAACAAGTTGGTTAAAATGCCCTTTGGAAGAGCGGTGGAGGTCGCAGTAGCTTAACAAGACGGTTTTAATGCCGCTTGGAAGAGACGTGCTGGTCGCAGTAGCTTAACAATACGGTTTAAAGGCCCCTTGGAAGAGACGTGCATGTCGCAGTAGATTAACAATACGGTTTAATTGCCCCTTGGTAGAGAAATGCAGGTCACAGTAGCTTAATAAGACAGTTTAAATGCAGCTTGGAAGAGACGTGCAGGTCGCAGTAGCTTAACAAGACGATTTAAATGCCCCTTGGAAGAAACGTCCAGGTGGCAGTAGCTTAACAAGACTGTTTAAATGCCCCTTGGAAGAGACGTACAGGTCGCAGTTGCTTAACAAGATGGTTTAAATGCTCCTTGGAAGAGCGGTGGAGGTCGTAGTAGCTTAACAAAACGGATTAAATGCCCCTTGGAAGAGACGTGCAGGTCGCAGCAGCTTACCAAGACTGTTTAAATGCCCGTTGGAAGAGACGTGCAGGTCGCAGTAGCTTAACAAGACGGTTTAAATGCCCCTTGGAAGAGCGGTGGAGGTCGCAGTAGGTTAACAAAACGTTTTAAATGCCCCTTGGAATAGACGTGCAGGTCGCAGTAGCTTAACAAGACGGTTTAAATGCCCCTTGGAAGAGCGGTGGAGGTCGTAGTAGCTTTTCAAGACTGATTAAATGCCCCTTGGTAGAGACATGCAGGTCGCATCAGCTTAACAAGACGGTTTAAATGTCCCTTGGAAGAGACGTGCTAGTCGCAGTAGCTTAACAAGACGGTTTAAATGCCCCTTAGAAGAGCGGTGGAGGTCGCAGCAGCTTAACAAGACAGTTTAAATGCCCCTTGGAAGAGATGTGCAGGTCGCAGTAGCTTAACAAGATGGATTAAATGCCCCTTGTAAGAGACGTGCAAATCGCAGTAGCTTAACAACACGGTTTACATGCCCCTTGGAAGAGCGGTGGAGGTCGCAGTAGCTTAACAAGATGGTTTAAATGCCCCTTGGTAGAGACGTGCAGGTCACAGTAGCTTAACAAGATGGTTAAAATGCCCTTTGGAAGAGCGGTGGAGGTCGCAGTAGCTTAACAAGATGGTTTAAATGCGCCTTGGAAGAGACATGCAGGTCCCAGTAGCTTAACAAGATGGTTTAAATGCCCCTATGAAAAGCGGTGGAGATCGCAGTAGCTTAACAAGACGGTTTAAATGCCCCTTGGAAGAAACGTGCAGGTCGCAGTAGCTTAAAAAGACAATTTAAATGCCCCTTGGAAAAGTGGTGGAGGTTACAGTAGCTAAACAAGAAGGTTTAAATACCCCTTGGAAGAGACGTGTAAGTCACAGTAGCTTAACAAGACAGTTTAAATGCCCCTTGGAAGAGACGTGCAGGTCGCAGTAGCTTAACAAGACGGTTTAAATGCCCCTTGGAAGAGACGTGCAGGTCGCAGTAGCTTAATAAGACTGTTTAAATACCCCTTGGAAGAGACGTGCAGGTCGCAGTAGCTTAACAAAAGAGTTTAAATGCCCCTTGAAATAGGCTTGCAGGTCGCAGTAGCTTACCAAGACGGTTTAAATGTCCCTTGGTAGAGACATGCAGGTCACAGTAGCTTAACAAGACGGTTAAAATGCCCCTTGGAAGAGACGTGCAGGTCGCAGTAGCTTAAAAAGACGGTTTAAATGCCCTTGTAAGAGACTTGCAGGTCCCAGTAGCTTACCAAGACGGTTTAAATGCCCCTTGGTAGAGACGTGCAGGTCGCAGTAGCTTAACAAAATGGTTTAAATACCCCTTGCAAGAGACGTGCAGGTCACAGTAGCTTAACAAGACGGTTTACATGCCCCTTGGAAGAAACGTGCAGGTCGCAGTAGCTTAACAAGATGGTTTAAATGCCCCTTGTTAGAGACGTGCAAGTTGCAGTAGCTTAACAAGACGGTTTAAATGCCCCTTGGAAGAGCGGTGGAGGTCGTAGTAGCTTATCAAGACTGATTAAATGCCCCTTGGTAGAGACGTGCAGGTCGCATCAGCTTAACAAGACGCTTTAAATGTCCCTTGGAAGAGACGTGCCAGTCGCAGTAGCTTAACAAGACGGTTTAAATGCCCAATAGAAGAGCGGTGGAGGTCGCAGTAGCTTAACAAGACAGTTTAAATGCCCCTTGGAAGAGATGTGCAGGTCGCAGTAGCTTAACAAGATGGATTAAATGCCCCTTGGAAGAGACGTGCAAATCGCAGTAGCTTAACAGCACGGTTTACATGCCCCTTGGAAGAGCGGTGGAGGTCGCAGTAGCTTAACAAGATGGTTTAAATGCCCCTTGGAAGAGCTGTGGAGGTCGCAGTAGCTTAACAAGACAGTTTAAATGCCCCTTGGAAGAGATGTGCAGGTCGCAGTAGCTTAACAAGACGGTTTAAATGCCCCTTGGAAGAGACGTGCAGGTCGCAGAAGCTTAACAAGATGGTTTAAATGCCCCTTGGAAGAGCGGTGGAGGTCGCAGTAGCTTAACAAGACAGTTTAATTGCCCCTGGAAAAGACATGCAGGTCGCAGTAGCTTAGCAAGAATGTTTAAATGCCCAATAGAGGAGCGGTGGAGGTGGCAGTAGCTTAACAAGACACTTTAAATGCCCCTTGGAAGAGATGTGCAGGTCGCAGTAGCTTAACAAGATGGATTAAATACCCCTTGGAAGAGACGTGCAAATCGCAGTAGCTTAACAACACGGTTTACATGCCCCTTGGATGAGCGGTGGAGGTCGCAGTAGCTTAACAAGATGGTTTAAATGCCCCTTGGAAGAGCGGTGGAGGTCGCAGTAGCTTAACAAGACAGTTTAAATGCCCCTTGGAAGAGATGTGCAGGTCGCAGTAGCTTAACAAGACAGTTTAAATGCCCCTTGGAAGAGACGTGCAGGTCGCAGTAGATTAAAAAGATGGTTTAAATGCCCCTTGGAAGAGACGTGCAGGTCGCAGTAGCACAACAAGACGGTTTAAATGCCACTTGGAAGAGACGTTCAGGCCGCAGTAGCTTAACAAGACGGTTTAAATGCCCCTTAGAAGAGGCTTGCAGGTCGCAGTAGCTTACCAAGATGGTTTAAATGCCCCTTGGAAAAGACGTGCAGGTCGCAGTATCTTAACAAGATGGTCTAAATGCCCCTTGCAAGAGCGGTGGAGGTCGCATTAGCTTAACAAGACGGTTTAAATGCCCATTGGAAGAGAAGTGCAGGTCGCAGTAGCGTAATAAGATGGTTTAAATGCCCCTTGGAAGAGACATGCAGGTCGCAGTAGCTTAACAAGACGGTTTAAATGCCCCTTAGAAGAGACGTGCAGGTTGCAGTAGCTTAAAAAGACGGCTTAAATGCCCTTTGGAAGAGACGTGCAGGTCGCAGTAGCTTAACAAGACGGTTTAAATGCACCTTGGTAGAGACATGCAGGTCGCAGTAGCTTAACAAGACGGTTTAAATGCCCCGTTGAAGAGACGTGCAGGTCGCAGTAGCTTAACAATACGGTTTAAATGCCCCTTGGAAAAGTGGTGGAGGTCTAAATAGCTTAAAAAGACGGTTTAAATGCCCCTTGGAAGAGACGTGCAGGTCGCAGTAGCTTAACAAGACGGTTTAAATGCCCCTTGGAAGAGACATGCAGGTCGCAGTAGCTTAAAAATACGGTTTAAATGCCCCTTGGAAGAGACGTGCAGGTCGCAGTAGCTTAACAAGTCAGTTTAAATGCCCCTAGGAAGAGACGTGCAGGTCGCAGTAGCTTAACAAGACAGTTTAAATGCCCCTTGGAAGAGACGTGCATGTCGCAGAAGCTTAACAAGATGGTTTAAATGCCCCTTGGAAGAGACATGCAGTTCGCAGTAGCTTAACAAGACGGTTTAAATGCCCCTTGGTAGAGACCTGCAGGTCGCAGTAGCTTAACAAGGCGGATTAAATGTCCCTTGGAAGAGCAGTGGAGGTCGCAGTAGCTTAACAAGACGGTTTAAATGCCCCTTGGTAGAGACGTGCAGGTCACAGTAGCTTAACAAGTTGGTTAAAATGCCCTTTGGAAGAGCGGTGGAGGTCGCAGTAGCTTAACAAGACGGTTTTAATGCCGCTTGGAAGAGACGTGCTGGTCGCAGTAGCTTAACAATACGGTTTAAAGGCCCCTTGGAAGAGACGTGCATGTCGCAGTAGATTAACAATACGGTTTAATTGCCCCTTGGTAGAGAAATGCAGGTCACAGTAGCTTAATAAGACAGTTTAAATGCAGCTTGGAAGAGACGTGCAGGTCGCAGTAGCTTAACAAGACGATTTAAATGCCCCTTGGAAGAAACGTCCAGGTGGCAGTAGCTTAACAAGACTGTTTAAATGCCCCTTGGAAGAGACGTACAGGTCGCAGTTGCTTAACAAGATGGTTTAAATGCTCCTTGGAAGAGCGGTGGAGGTCGTAGTAGCTTAACAAAACGGATTAAATGCCCCTTGGAAGAGACGTGCAGGTCGCAGCAGCTTACCAAGACTGTTTAAATGCCCGTTGGAAGAGACGTGCAGGTCGCAGTAGCTTAACAAGACGGTTTAAATGCCCCTTGGAAGAGCGGTGGAGGTCGCAGTAGGTTAACAAAACGTTTTAAATGCCCCTTGGAATAGACGTGCAGGTCGCAGTAGCTTAACAAGACGGTTTAAATGCCCCTTGGAAGAGCGGTGGAGGTCGTAGTAGCTTTTCAAGACTGATTAAATGCCCCTTGGTAGAGACATGCAGGTCGCATCAGCTTAACAAGACGGTTTAAATGTCCCTTGGAAGAGACGTGCTAGTCGCAGTAGCTTAACAAGACGGTTTAAATGCCCCTTAGAAGAGCGGTGGAGGTCGCAGCAGCTTAACAAGACAGTTTAAATGCCCCTTGGAAGAGATGTGCAGGTCGCAGTAGCTTAACAAGATGGATTAAATGCCCCTTGTAAGAGACGTGCAAATCGCAGTAGCTTAACAACACGGTTTACATGCCCCTTGGAAGAGCGGTGGAGGTCGCAGTAGCTTAACAAGATGGTTTAAATGCCCCTTGGTAGAGACGTGCAGGTCACAGTAGCTTAACAAGATGGTTAAAATGCCCTTTGGAAGAGCGGTGGAGGTCGCAGTAGCTTAACAAGATGGTTTAAATGCGCCTTGGAAGAGACATGCAGGTCCCAGTAGCTTAACAAGATGGTTTAAATGCCCCTATGAAAAGCGGTGGAGATCGCAGTAGCTTAACAAGACGGTTTAAATGCCCCTTGGAAGAAACGTGCAGGTCGCAGTAGCTTAAAAAGACAATTTAAATGCCCCTTGGAAAAGTGGTGGAGGTTACAGTAGCTAAACAAGAAGGTTTAAATACCCCTTGGAAGAGACGTGTAAGTCACAGTAGCTTAACAAGACAGTTTAAATGCCCCTTGGAAGAGACGTGCAGGTCGCAGTAGCTTAACAAGACGGTTTAAATGCCCCTTGGAAGAGACGTGCAGGTCGCAGTAGCTTAATAAGACTGTTTAAATACCCCTTGGAAGAGACGTGCAGGTCGCAGTAGCTTAACAAAAGAGTTTAAATGCCCCTTGAAATAGGCTTGCAGGTCGCAGTAGCTTACCAAGACGGTTTAAATGTCCCTTGGTAGAGACATGCAGGTCACAGTAGCTTAACAAGACGGTTAAAATGCCCCTTGGAAGAGACGTGCAGGTCGCAGTAGCTTAAAAAGACGGTTTAAATGCCCTTGTAAGAGACTTGCAGGTCCCAGTAGCTTACCAAGACGGTTTAAATGCCCCTTGGTAGAGACGTGCAGGTCGCAGTAGCTTAACAAAATGGTTTAAATACCCCCTGCAAGAGACGTGCAGGTCACAGTAGCTTAACAAGACGGTTTACATGCCCCTTGGAAGAAACGTGCAGGTCGCAGTAGCTTAACAAGATGGTTTAAATGCCCCTTGTTAGAGACATGCAAGTTGCAGTAGCTTAACAAGACGGTTTAAATGCCCCTTGGAAGAGCGGTGGAGGTCGTAGTAGCTTATCAAGACTGATTAAATGCCCCTTGGTAGAGACGTGCAGGTCGCATCAGCTTAACAAGACGCTTTAAATGTCCCTTGGAAGAGACGTGCCAGTCGCAGTAGCTTAACAAGACGGTTTAAATGCCCAATAGAAGAGCGGTGGAGGTCGCAGTAGCTTAACAAGACAGTTTAAATGCCCCTTGGAAGAGATGTGCAGGTCGCAGTAGCTTAACAAGATGGATTAAATGCCCCTTGGAAGAGACGTGCAAATCGCAGTAGCTTAACAGCACGGTTTACATGCCCCTTGGAAGAGCGGTGGAGGTCGCAGTAGCTTAACAAGATGGTTTAAATGCCCCTTGGAAGAGCTGTGGAGGTCGCAGTAGCTTAACAAGACAGTTTAAATGCCCCTTGGAAGAGATGTGCAGGTCGCAGTAGCTTAACAAGACGGTTTAAATGCCCCTTGGAAGAGACGTGCAGGTCGCAGAAGCTTAACAAGATGGTTTAAATGCCCCTTGGAAGAGCGGTGGAGGTCGCAGTAGCTTAACAAGACAGTTTAATTGCCCCTGGAAAAGACATGCAGGTCGCAGTAGCTTAGCAAGAATGTTTAAATGCCCAATAGAGGAGCGGTGGAGGTGGCAGTAGCTTAACAAGACAGTTTAAATGCCCCTTGGAAGAGATGTGCAGGTCGCAGTAGCTTAACAAGATGGATTAAATACCCCTTGGAAGAGACGTGCAAATCGCAGTAGCTTAACAACACGGTTTACATGCCCCTTGGATGAGCGGTGGAGGTCGCAGTAGCTTAACAAGATGGTTTAAATGCCCCTTGGAAGAGCGGTGGAGGTCGCAGTAGCTTAACAAGACAGTTTAAATGCCCCTTGGAAGAGATGTGCAGGTCGCAGTAGCTTAACAAGACGGTTTAAATGCCCCTTGGAAGAGACGTGCAGGTCGCAGAAGCTTAACAAGATGGTTTAAATGCCCCTTGGAAGAGCGGTGGAGGTCGCAGTAGCTTAACAAGACAGTTTAATTGCCCCTTGGAAGAGACATGCAGGTCGCACTAGCTTAGCAAGACTGTTTAAATGCCCCTTGAAGAGACGTGCAGGTCGCAGTAGCTTAACAAGACGGATTAAATGCCCCTTGGTAGAGACATGCAGGTCGCAGTAGCTTAACAACATGGTTTACATGCCCCCATGGAAGAGAAGTGCAGGTCGCAGTAGCTTAACAAGATGGTTTAAATGCCCCTTGGAAAAGTGGTGGAGGTTACAGTAGCTTAACAAGACAGTTTAAATGCCCCTTGGAAGAGACGTGCAAATCGCAGTAGCTTAACAAGACTGTTTAAATGCCCCTTGAAAGAGCGGTGGAGGTCGTAGTAGCTTTTCAAGACTGATTAAATGCCCCTTGGTAGAGACGTGCAGGTCGCAGTAGCTTAACAAGATGGTTTAAATGCCCCTTAGAAGAGCGGTAGACGTCGCAGCAGCTTAACAAGACAGTTTAAATGCCTCTTGGAATAGATGTGCAGGTCGCAGTAGCTTAACAAGATGGATTAAATGCCCCTTGTAAGAGACGTGCAAATCGCAGTAGCTTAACAACACGGTTTACATGCCCCTTGGAAGAGCGGTGGAGGTCGCAGTAGCTTAACAAGATGGTTTAAATGCCCCTTGGAAAAGTGGTGGAGGATACAGTAGCTTAACAAGACAGTTTAAATGCTCCTTGGAAGAGACGTGCAAGTCGCAGTAGCTTAAGAAGACAGTTTAAATGCCCCTTGGAAGAGACGTGCAGGTCGCAGAAGCTTAAAAAGACGGTTTAAATGCCCCTTGGAAGAGACATGCAGGTCGCAGCAGCTTAAAAAGACTGTTTAAATGCCCCTTGGAAAAGACGTGCAGGTCGCAGTGGCTTAACAAGACAGCTTAAATGCCCCTTGGAAGAGATGTGCAAGTCGCAGTAGCTTAGAAAGACGGTTTAAATGCCCCTTGCAAGAGACGTGCAGGTCGCAGTAGCTTAACAAGACGGTTTAAATGCCACTTGGAAGAGACGTGCAAGTCGCAGTAGCTTAAAAAGACGGTTTAAATGAGCCTTGGAGGAGAGGTGCAGGTCGCAGCAGCTTAACAAGACGATTTAAATGCCCCTTGGAAGAAACGTGCAGGTCGCAGTAGCTTAACAAGAAGGTTTAAATGCACCTTGGAAGAGACGTGCAGGTCGCAGTAGCTTAACAAGATGGTCTAAATACCCCTTGGAAGAGCGGTGGAGGTCGTAGTAGCTTAACAAGACAGTTTAATTGCCCCTTGGAAGAGACATGCAGGTCGCACTAGCTTAGCAAGACTGTTTAAATGCCCCTTGAAGAGACGTGCAGGTCGCAGTAGCTTAACAAGACGGATTAAATGCCCCTTGGTAGAGACATGCAGGTCGCAGTAGCTTAACAACATGGTTTACATGCCCCCATGGAAGAGAAGTGCAGGTCGCAGTAGCTTAACAAGATGGTTTAAATGCCCCTTGGAAAAGTGGTGGAGGTTACAGTAGCTTAACAAGACAGTTTAAATGCCCCTTGGAAGAGCGGTGGAGGTCGTAGTAGCTTTTCAAGACTGATTAAATGCCCATTTGTAGAGACGTGCAGGTCGCAGTAGCTTAACAAGACGGTTTAAATGCCCCTTAGAAGAGCGGTGGAGGTCGCAGCAGCTTAACAAGACAGTTTAAATGCCCCTTGGAAGAGATGTGCAGGTCGCAGTAGCTTAACAAGATGGATTAAATGCCCCTTGTAAGAGACGTGCAAATCGCAGTAGCTTAACAACACGGTTAACATGCCCCTTGGAAGAGCGGTGGAGGTCGCAGTAGCTTAACAAGATGGTTTAAATGCCCCTTGGAAAAGTGGTGGAGGTTACAGTAGCTTAACAAGACGGTTTAAATGCTCCTTGGAAGAGACGTGCAAGTCGCAGTAGCTTAAGAAGACGGTTTAAATGCCCCTTGGAAGAGACGTGCAGGTCGCAGAAGCTTAAAAAGACGGTTTAAATGAACCTTGGAAGAGACATGCAGGTCGCAGCAGCTTAAAATGACTGTTTAAATGCCCCTTGGAAAAGACGTGCAGGTCGCAGTGGCTTAACAAGACAGCTTAAATGCCCCTTGGAAGAGATGTGCAAGTCGCAGTAGCTTAGAAAGACGGTTTAAATGCCCCTTGGAAGAGACGTGCAGGTCGCAGTAGCTTAACAAGACGGTTTAAATGCCACTTGGAAGAGACGTGCAAGTCGCAGTAGCTTAAAAAGACGGTTTAAATGAGCCTTGGAGGAGAGGTGCAGGTCGCAGTAGCTTAACAAGACGATTTAAATGCCCCTTGGAAGAAACGTGCAGGTCGCAGTAGCTTAACAAGACGGTTTAAATGCCCCTTGGAAGAGACGTGCAGGTCGCAGTAGCTTAACAAGATGGTCTAAATACCCCTTGGAAGAGCGGTGGAGGTCGTAGTAGTTTATCAAGACTGATTAAATGCCCCTTGGTAGAGACGTGCAGGTCGCAGTAGCTTAACAAGACGGATTAAATGCCCCTTGGTAGAGACATGCAGGTCGCAGTAGCTTAACAACATGGTTTAAATGCCCCATGGAAGAGAAGTGCAGGTCGCAGTAGCTTAACAAGATGGTTTAAATGCCCCTTGGAAAAGTGGTGGAGGTTACAGTAGCTTAACAAGACAGTTTAAATGCCCCTTGGAAGAGACGTGCAAGTCGCAGTAGCTTAAGAAGACGGTTTAAATGCCCCTTGGAAGAGACGTGCATGTCGCAGAAGCTTAAAAAGACGGTTTAAATGCCCCTTGGAAGAGAAATGCAGGTCGCAGCAGCTTAAAAAGACTGTTGAAATGCCCCTTGGAAAAGACGTGCAGGTCGCAGTGGCTTAACAAGACAGCTTAAATGCCCCTTTGAAGAGATGTGCAAGTCGCAGTGGCTTAAAAAGAAGGTTTAAATGCCCCTTGGAAGAGACGTGCAGGTCGCAGTAGCTTAACAAGATGGTTTAAATGCCCCTTGGAAGAGACGTGCAAGTCGCAGTAGCTTAAAAAGACGGTTTAAATGAGCCTTGGAAGAGAGGTGCAGGTCGCAGTAGCTTAACAAGACGATTTAAATGCCCCTTGAGAGAAACGTGCAGGTCGCAGAAGCTTAACAAGATGGTTTACATGCCCCTTGGAAGAGACGTGCAGGTCGCAGTAGCTTAACAAGAAGGTCTAAATGCCCCTTGGAAGAGCGGTGGAGGTCGTAGTAGTTTATCAAGACTGATTAAATGCCCCTTGGTAGAGACGTGCAGGTCGCATCAGCTTAACAAGACGGTTTAAATGTCCCTTGGAAGAGACGTGCAAGTCGCAGTAGCTTAACAAGACTGTTTAAATACCCCTTGGAAAATCGGTGGAGGTCGCAGTAGATTAACAAGATGGATTAAATGCCCCTTGGAATAGACGTGCAAGTCACAGTAGCTTAACAACACGGTTTACATGCCCCTTGGAAGAGCGGTGGAGGTCGCAGTAGCTTAACAAGATGGTTTAAATGCCCCTTGGAAGAGCGCTGGAGGTCGCAGTAGTTTAACAAGACAGTTTAAATGCCCCTTGGAAGAGACGTGCAGGTCGCAGTAGCTTAACTACACGGTTTACATGCCCCTTGGAAGAGCGGAGGAGGTCGCAGTAGCTTAACAAGATGGTTTAAATGCCCCTTGGAAGAGCGGTGGAGGTCGCAGTAGTTTAACAAGACAGTTTAAATGCCCCTTGGTAGAGACGTGCAGGTCGCAGTAGCTTAACAACACGGTTTACATGCCAATTGGAAGAGACGTGCAGGTCGCAGAAGCTTAACAATATGGTTTAAATGCCCCTTGGAAGAGCGGTGGAGGTCGCAGTAGCTTAACAAGACGGTTTAAATGCCCCTTGGAAGAGACGTGCAGGTCGCAGAAGCTTAACAATATGGTTTAAATGCCCCTTGGAAAAGCGGTGGAGGTCGCAGTAGCTTAACAAGACTGTTTAATTGCCCCTTGGAAGAGACATGCAGGTCGCAGCAGCTTAACAAGACTGTTTAAATGCCCCTTGGAAGATATGTGCAGGTCGCAGTAGCTTAACAAGACGGATTAAATGCCCCTTGGTAGAGACATGCAGGTCGCAGTAGCTTAACAAAATGGTTTAAATGCCCAATGGAAGAGAAGTGCAGGTTGCAGTAGCTTAACAAGACGGTTTAAATGCCCCTTGGAAAAGTGGTGGAGGTTACAGTAGCTTAACAAGACGGTTTAAATGCCCCTTGGAAGAGACGTGCAGGTCGCAGTAGCTTAAAAAGACGGTTTAAATGCCCCTTGGAAGAGACGTGCAGGTCGCAGTAGCTTAACAAGATGGTTTAAATGCCCCTTAGAAGAGTGGTGGAGGTCGCAGTAGCTTAACAAAACAGTTTAAATACCCATTGGAAGAGACGTGCAGGTCGCAGTAGCTTAATAAGACGGTTTAAATGTTCCTTGGAAGAGATGTGCAGGTCGCAGTAGCTTAACAAGACGGTTTAAATGCCCCTTGGAAGAGACGTGCAGGTCGCAGTAGCTTAGCAAGACGGTTTAAATGCCACTTGGAAGAGCGGTGGAGGTCGCAGTAGCTTAACAAGACAGGTTAAATACCCCTTGGAAGAGACGTGCAGGTCGCAGTAGCTTAATAAGACGGTTTAAATGCCCCTTGGAAGAGACGTGCAGGTCGCAGTAGCTTAACAAGACGGTTTAAATGCCCCTTGGAAGAGACGTGCAGGTCGCAGTAGCTTAACAAGATGGTTTAAATGCCCCTTAGAAGAGCGGTAGACGTCGCAGCAGCTTAACAAGACAGTTTAAATGCCTCTTGGAATAGATGTGCAGGTCGCAGTAGCTTAACAAGATGGATTAAATGCCCCTTGTAAGAGACGTGCAAATCGCAGTAGCTTAACAACACGGTTTACATGCCCCTTGGAAGAGCGGTGGAGGTCGCAGTAGCTTAACAAGATGGTTTAAATGCCCCTTGGAAAAGTGGTGGAGGATACAGTAGCTTAACAAGACAGTTTAAATGCTCCTTGGAAGAGACGTGCAAGTCGCAGTAGCTTAAGAAGACGGTTTAAATGCCCCTTGGAAGAGACGTGCAGGTCGCAGAAGCTTAAAAAGACGGTTTAAATGCCCCTTGGAAGAGACATGCAGGTCGCAGCAGCTTAAAAAGACTGTTTAAATGCCCCTTGGAAAAGACGTGCAGGTCGCAGTGGCTTAACAAGACAGCTTAAATGCCCCTTGGAAGAGATGTGCAAGTCGCAGTAGCTTAGAAAGACGGTTTAAATGCCCCTTGCAAGAGACGTGCAGGTCGCAGTAGCTTAACAAGACGGTTTAAATGCCACTTGGAAGAGACGTGCAAGTCGCAGTAGCTTAAAAAGACGGTTTAAATGAGCCTTGGAGGAGAGGTGCAGGTCGCAGCAGCTTAACAAGACGATTTAAATGCCCCTTGGAAGAAACGTGCAGGTCGCAGTAGCTTAACAAGAAGGTTTAAATGCACCTTGGAAGAGACGTGCAGGTCGCAGTAGCTTAACAAGATGGTCTAAATACCCCTTGGAAGAGCGGTGGAGGTCGTAGTAGCTTAACAAGACAGTTTAATTGCCCCTTGGAAGAGACATGCAGGTCGCACTAGCTTAGCAAGACTGTTTAAATGCCCCTTGAAGAGACGTGCAGGTCGCAGTAGCTTAACAAGACGGATTAAATGCCCCTTGGTAGAGACATGCAGGTCGCAGTAGCTTAACAACATGGTTTACATGCCCCCATGGAAGAGAAGTGCAGGTCGCAGTAGCTTAACAAGATGGTTTAAATGCCCCTTGGAAAAGTGGTGGAGGTTACAGTAGCTTAACAAGACAGTTTAAATGCCCCATGGAAGAGCGGTGGAGGTCGTAGTAGCTTTTCAAGACTGATTAAATGCCCATTTGTAGAGACGTGCAGGTCGCAGTAGCTTAACAAGACGGTTTAAATGCCCCTTAGAAGAGCGGTGGAGGTCGCAGCAGCTTAACAAGACAGTTTAAATGCCCCTTGGAAGAGATGTGCAGGTCGCAGTAGCTTAACAAGATGGATTAAATGCCCCTTGTAAGAGACGTGCAAATCGCAGTAGCTTAACAACACGGTTAACATGCCCCTTGGAAGAGCGGTGGAGGTCGCAGTAGCTTAACAAGATGGTTTAAATGCCCCTTGGAAAAGTGGTGGAGGTTACAGTAGCTTAACAAGACGGTTTAAATGCTCCTTGGAAGAGACGTGCAAGTCGCAGTAGCTTAAGAAGACGGTTTAAATGCCCCTTGGAAGAGACGTGCAGGTCGCAGAAGCTTAAAAAGACGGTTTAAATGAACCTTGGAAGAGACATGCAGGTCGCAGCAGCTTAAAATGACTGTTTAAATGCCCCTTGGAAAAGACGTGCAGGTCGCAGTGGCTTAACAAGACAGCTTAAATGCCCCTTGGAAGAGATGTGCAAGTCGCAGTAGCTTAGAAAGACGGTTTAAATGCCCCTTGGAAGAGACGTGCAGGTCGCAGTAGCTTAACAAGACGGTTTAAATGCCACTTGGAAGAGACGTGCAAGTCGCAGTAGCTTAAAAAGACGGTTTAAATGAGCCTTGGAGGAGAGGTGCAGGTCGCAGTAGCTTAACAAGACGATTTAAATGCCCCTTGGAAGAAACGTGCAGGTCGCAGTAGCTTAACAAGACGGTTTAAATGCCCCTTGGAAGAGACGTGCAGGTCGCAGTAGCTTAACAAGATGGTCTAAATACCCCTTGGAAGAGCGGTGGAGGTCGTAGTAGTTTATCAAGACTGATTAAATGCCCCTTGGTAGAGACGTGCAGGTCGCAGTAGCTTAACAAGACGGATTAAATGCCCCTTGGTAGAGACATGCAGGTCGCAGTAGCTTAACAACATGGTTTAAATGCCCCATGGAAGAGAAGTGCAGGTCGCAGTAGCTTAACAAGATGGTTTAAATGCCCCTTGGAAAAGTGGTGGAGGTTACAGTAGCTTAACAAGACAGTTTAAATGCCCCTTGGAAGAGACGTGCAAGTCGCAGTAGCTTAAGAAGACGGTTTAAATGCCCCTTGGAAGAGACGTGCATGTCGCAGAAGCTTAAAAAGACGGTTTAAATGCCCCTTGGAAGAGAAATGCAGGTCGCAGCAGCTTAAAAAGACTGTTGAAATGCCCCTTGGAAAAGACGTGCAGGTCGCAGTGGCTTAACAAGACAGCTTAAATGCCCCTTTGAAGAGATGTGCAAGTCGCAGTGGCTTAAAAAGAAGGTTTAAATGCCCCTTGGAAGAGACGTGCAGGTCGCAGTAGCTTAACAAGATGGTTTAAATGCCCCTTGGAAGAGACGTGCAAGTCGCAGTAGCTTAAAAAGACGGTTTAAATGAGCCTTGGAAGAGAGGTGCAGGTCGCAGTAGCTTAACAAGACGATTTAAATGCCCCTTGAGAGAAACGTGCAGGTCGCAGAAGCTTAACAAGATGGTTTACATGCCCCTTGGAAGAGACGTGCAGGTCGCAGTAGCTTAACAAGAAGGTCTAAATGCCCCTTGGAAGAGCGGTGGAGGTCGTAGTAGTTTATCAAGACTGATTAAATGCCCCTTGGTAGAGACGTGCAGGTCGCATCAGCTTAACAAGACGGTTTAAATGTCCCTTGGAAGAGACGTGCAAGTCGCAGTAGCTTAACAAGACTGTTTAAATACCCCTTGGAAAATCGGTGGAGGTCGCAGTAGATTAACAAGATGGATTAAATGCCCCTTGGAATAGACGTGCAAGTCACAGTAGCTTAACAACACGGTTTACATGCCCCTTGGAAGAGCGGTGGAGGTCGCAGTAGCTTAACAAGATGGTTTAAATGCCCCTTGGAAGAGCGCTGGAGGTCGCAGTAGTTTAACAAGACAGTTTAAATGCCCCTTGGAAGAGACGTGCAGGTCGCAGTAGCTTAACTACACGGTTTACATGCCCCTTGGAAGAGCGGAGGAGGTCGCAGTAGCTTAACAAGATGGTTTAAATGCCCCTTGGAAGAGCGGTGGAGGTCGCAGTAGTTTAACAAGACAGTTTAAATGCCCCTTGGTAGAGACGTGCAGGTCGCAGTAGCTTAACAACACGGTTTACATGCCAATTGGAAGAGACGTGCAGGTCGCAGAAGCTTAACAATATGGTTTAAATGCCCCTTGGAAGAGCGGTGGAGGTCGCAGTAGCTTAACAAGACGGTTTAAATGCCCCTTGGAAGAGACGTGCAGGTCGCAGAAGCTTAACAATATGGTTTAAATGCCCCTTGGAAAAGCGGTGGAGGTCGCAGTAGCTTAACAAGACTGTTTAATTGCCCCTTGGAAGAGACATGCAGGTCGCAGCAGCTTAACAAGACTGTTTAAATGCCCCTTGGAAGATATGTGCAGGTCGCAGTAGCTTAACAAGACGGATTAAATGCCCCTTGGTAGAGACATGCAGGTCGCAGTAGCTTAACAAAATGGTTTAAATGCCCAATGGAAGAGAAGTGCAGGTTGCAGTAGCTTAACAAGACGGTTTAAATGCCCCTTGGAAAAGTGGTGGAGGTTACAGTAGCTTAACAAGACGGTTTAAATGCCCCTTGGAAGAGACGTGCAGGTCGCAGTAGCTTAAAAAGACGGTTTAAATGCCCCTTGGAAGAGACGTGCAGGTCGCAGTAGCTTAACAAGATGGTTTAAATGCCCCTTAGAAGAGTGGTGGAGGTCGCAGTAGCTTAACAAAACAGTTTAAATACCCATTGGAAGAGACGTGCAGGTCGCAGTAGCTTAATAAGACGGTTTAAATGTTCCTTGGAAGAGATGTGCAGGTCGCAGTAGCTTAACAAGACGGTTTAAATGCCCCTTGGAAGAGACGTGCAGGTCGCAGTAGCTTAGCAAGACGGTTTAAATGCCACTTGGAAGAGCGGTGGAGGTCGCAGTAGCTTAACAAGACAGGTTAAATACCCCTTGGAAGAGACGTGCAGGTCGCAGTAGCTTAATAAGACGGTTTAAATGCCCCTTGGAAGAGACGTGCAGGTCGCAGTAGCTTAACAAGACGGTTTAAATGCCCCTTGGAAGAGACGTGCAGGTCGCAGTAGCTTAAAAAGACTGTTTAAATGCCCCTTGGAAAAGACGTGCAGGTCTCAGTGGCCTAACAAGACAGTTTAAATGCCCCTTGGAAGAGACATGCAGGTCGCAGTAGCTTAACAAGACGGTTTAAATGCCCCTTGGAAGAGACGTGCAGGTTGCAGTAGCTTAACAAGACGGTTTAAATGCCCCTTGGAAGAGCGGTGGAGGTCGCAGTAGCTTAACAAGACAGGTTAAATACCCCTTGGAAGAGACGTGCAGGTCGCAGTAGCTTAATAAGACGGTTTAAATGCCCCTTGGAAGAGACGTGCAGGTCGCAGTAGCTTAACAAGATGGTTTAAATGCCCCTTGGAAGAGACATGCAGGTCGCAGCAGCTTAAAAAGACTGTTTAAACGCCCCTTGGAAAAGACGTGCAGGTCTCAGTGGCCTAACAAGACAGTTTAAATGCCCCTTGGAAGAGACATGCAGGTCGCAGTAGCTTAACAAGACGGTTTAAATGCCCCTTGGAAGAGACGTGCAGGTTGCAGTAGCTTAACAAGACGGTTTAAATGCCCCTTGGAAGAGACGTGCAAGTCGCAGTAGCTTAAAAAGACGGTTTAAATGAGCCTTGGAAGAGACGTGCAGGTCGCAGTAGCTTAACAAGACGGTTTAAATGCCCCTTGCAAGAGACGTGCATGTCGCACTAGATTAACAAGACGGTTTAAATGCCCCTTGGTAGAGACGTGCAGGTCACAGTAGCTTAACAAGACTTTTTAAATGCCCCTTGGAAGAAATGTGCAGGTCGCAGTAGCTTAACAAGACGGTTTAAATACCCCTTGGAAGAGACGTGCAGGTCACAGTAGCTTAACAAGACTTTTTAAATGCCCCTTGGATGAAATGTGCAGGTCGCAGTAGCTTAACAAGACGGTTTAAATGCCCCTTGGAAGAGACGTGCAGGTTGCAGTAGCTTAACAAGACGGTTTAAATGCCCCTTGGAAGAGCGGTGGAGGTCGTAGTAGCTTATCAAAACTGATTAAATGCCCCTTGGTAGAGACGTGCAGGTCGCAGCAGCTTATCAAGACGGTTTAAATGTCCCTTGGAAAATCGATGGAGGTCGCAGTAGCTTAACATGATGGATTAAATGCCCCTTGGAAGAGACGTGCAAGTCGCAGTAGCTTAACAAGAAGGTTTAAATGCCCCTTGGAAGAGACGTGCAGGTCGCAGTAGCTTAACAAGACAGTTTAAATGCCCTTTGGAAGAGACGTGCAGGTCGCAGTAGCTTAACAAGACGGTTTAAATGCCCCTTGGAAGAGGCTGGCAGGTCTCAGAAGCTTACCAAGACGATTTAAATGCCCCTTGGAAGAGACGTGCAGGTCGCAGTAGCTTAACAAGATGGTTTAAATGCCCCTTGGAAGAGACGTGCAGTTCGCAGTAGCTTAACAAGAAGGTTTAAATGCCCCTTGGAAAAGTGGTGGAGGTTACAGTAGCTTAACAAGACGGTTTAAATGCCCCTTGGAAGAGACGTGCAGGTCACAGTAGCTTAACAAGACGGTTTAAATGCCCCTTGGAAGAAACGTGCAGGTCGCAGTAGCTTAACAAGACGGTTTAAATGCCCCTTGGTAGAATCGTGCAAGTCGCAGTAGCTTAACAAGACGGTTTAAATGCCCCTTGGAAGAGCGGTGGAGGTCGTAGTAGCTTTTCAAGACTGATTAAATGCCCCTTGGTAGAGACGTGCAGGTCGCATCAGCTTAACAAGACGGTTTACATGTCCCTTGGAAGAGACGTGCTAGTCGCAGTAGCTTAACAAGACGGTTTAAATGCCCCTTAGAAGGGCGGTGGAGGTCGCAGCAGCTTAACAAGACAGTTTAAATGCCCCTTTGAAGAGATGTGCAGGTCGCAGTAGCTTAACAAGATGGATTAAATGCCCCTTGGAAGAGACGTGCAAATCGCAGTAGCTTAACAACCCGGTTTACATGCCCCTTGGAAGAGCGGTGGAGGTCGCAGTAGCTTAACAAGATGGTTTAAATGCCCCTTGGAAGAGCGGTGGAGGTCGCAGTAGCTTAACAAGACAGTTTAAATGCCCCTTGGAAGAGATGTGCAGGTCGCAGTAGCTTAACAAGACGGTTTAAAAGCCCCTTGGAAGAGCGGTGGAGGTCGTAGTACCTTATCAAGACTGATTAAATGCCCCTTGCTAGAGACGTGCAGGTCGCATCAGCTTAACAAGATGGTTTAGATGTCCCTTGGAAGAGATGTGCTAGTCGCAGTAGCTTAACAAGACGGTTTAAATGCCCAATAGAAGAGCGGTGGAGGTCGCAGTAGCTTAACAAGACAGTTTAAATGCCCCTGGGAAGAGATGTGCAGGTCGCAGTAGCTTAACAAGATGGTTTAAATGCCCCTTGGAAGAGACGTGCAGTTCGCAGTAGCTTAACAAGAAGGTTTAAATGCCCCTTGGAAAAGTGGTGGGGGCTACAGTAGCTTAACAAGACGGTTTAAATGCCCCTTGGAAGAGACGTGCAGGTCGCAGTAGCTTAACAAGACGGTTTAAATGCCCCTTGGAAGAAACGTGCAGGTCGCAGTAGCTTAACAAGACGGTTTAAATGCCCCTTGGTAGAGACGTGCAAGTCGCAGTAGCTTAACAAGACGGTTTAAATGCCCCTTGGAAGAGCGGTGGAGGTCGTAGTAGCTTTTCAAGACTGATTAAATGCCCCTTGGTAGAGACGTGCAGGTCGCATCAGCTTAACAAGACGGTTTAAATGTCCCTTGGAAGAGACGTGCTTGTCGCAGTAGCTTAACAAGACGGTTTAAATGTCCCTTGGAAGAGACGTGCTAGTCGCAGTAGCTTAACAAGACGGTTTAAATGCCCCTTAGAAGAGCGGTGGAGGTCGCAGCAGCTTAATAAGACAGTTTAAATGCCCCTTGGAAGAGATGTGCAGGTCGCAGTAGCTTAACAAGATGGATTATATGCCCCTTGGAAGAGACGTGCAAATCGCAGTAGCTTAACAACACGGTTTACATGCCCCTTGGAAGAGCGGTGGAGGTCGCAGTAGCTTAACAAGATGGTTTAAATGCCCCTTGGAAGAGCGGTGGAGGTCGCAGTAGCTTAACAAGACAGTTTAAATGCCCCTTGGTAGAGACATGCAGGTCGCATCAGCTTAACAAGACGGTTTAAATGTCCCTTGGAAGAGATGTGCTAGTCGCAGTAGCTTAACAAGACGGTTTAAATGCCCAATAGAAGAGCGGTGGAGGTCGCAGTAGCTTAACAAGACAGTTTAAATGCCCCATTGGAAGAGATGTGCAGGTCGCAGTAGCTTAACAAGATGGATTAAATGCCCCTTGGAAGAGACGTGCAAATCGCAGTAGCTTAACAACACGGTTTACATGCCCCTTGGAAGAGCGGTGGAGGTCACAGTAGCTTAACAAGACAGTTTAAATGCCCCTTGGAAGAGATGTGCAGGTCGCAGTAGCTTAACAACACGGTTTAAATGCCCCTTGGAAGAGACGTGCAGGTCGCAGAAGCTTAACAAGATGGTTTAAATGCCCCTTGGAAGAGCGGTGGAGGTCGCAGTAGCTTAACAAGACAGTTTAATTGCCCCTTGGAGGAGACATGCAGGTCGCAGTAGCTTAGCAAGACTGTTTAAATGCCAAATAGAAGAGCGGTGGAGGTCGCAGTAGCTTAACAAGACAGTTTAAATGCCCCTTGGAAGATATGTGCAGGTCGCAGTAGCTTAACAAGATGGATTAAATGACCCCTTGGAAGAGACGTGCAAATCGCAGTAGCTTAACAACACGGTTTACATGCCCCTTGGAAGAGCGGTGGAGGTCGCAGTAGCTTAACAAGATGGTTTAAATGCCCCTTGGAAGAGCGGTGGAGGTCACGGTAGCTTAACAAGACAGTTTAAATGCCCCTTGGAAGAGATGTGCAGGTCGCAGTAGCTTAACAAGACGGTTTAAATGCCCCTTGGAAGAGAAGAGCAGGTCGCAGAAGCTTAACAAGATGGTTTAAATGCCCCTTGGAAGAGCGGTGGAGGTCGCAGTAGCTTAACAAGACAGTTTAATTGCCCCTTGGAAGAGACATGCAGTTCGCAGTAGCTTAGCAAGACTGTTTAAATGCCCCTTGAAGAGACGTGCAGGTCGCAGTAGCTTAACAAGACGGATTAAATGCCCCTTGGTAGAGACATGCAGGTCGCAGTAGCTTAACAACATGGTTTAAATGCCCCATGGAAGAGAAGTGCAGGTCGCAGTAGCTTAACAAGATGGTTTAAATGAACCTTGGAAAAGTGGTGGAGGTTACAGTAGCTTAACAAGACAGTTTAAATGCCCCTTGGAAGAGACGTGCAAGTCGCAGTAGCTTAAGAAGACGGTTTAAATGCCCCTTTGAAGAGACGTGCAGGTCGCAGAAGCTTAAAAAGACGGTTTAAATGCCCCTTGGAAGAGACATGCAGGTCGCAGCAGCTTAAAAAGACTGTTTAAATGCCCCTTGGAAAAGACGTGCAGGTCGCAGTGGCTTAACAAGACAGCTTAAATGCCCCTTGGAAGAGATGTGCAAGTCGCAGTAGCTTAAAAAGACGGTTTAAATGCCCCTTGGAAGAGACGTGCAGGTCGCAGTAGCTTAACAAGACGGTTTAAATGCCCCTTGGAAGAGACGTGCAAGTCGCAGTAGCTTAAAAAGACGGTTTAAATGAGCCTAGGAAGAGAGGTGCAGGTCGCAGTAGCTTAACAAGACGATTTAAATGCCCCTTGGAAGAAACGTGCAGGTCGCAGTAGCTTAACAAGACGGTTTAAATGCCCCTTGGAAGAGACGTGCAGGTCGCAGAAGCTTAACAAGACGGTCTAAATGCCCCTTGGAAGAGCGGTGGAGTTCGTAGTAGTTTATCAAGACTGATTAAATGCCCCTTGGCAGAGACGTGCAGGTCGCAGTAGCTTAACAAGACGGAATAAATGCCCCTTGGTAGAGACATGCAGGTCGCAGTAGCTTAACAACATGGTTTAAATGCCCCATGGAAGAGAAGTGCAGGTCGCAGTAGCTTAACAAGATGGTTTAAATGCCCCTTGGAAAAGTGGTGGAGGTTACAGTAGCTTAACAAGACAGTTTAAATGCCCCTTGGAAGAGACGTGCAAGTCGCAGTAGCTTAAGAAGACGGTTTAAATGCCCCTTGGAAGAGACGTGCAGGTTCGCAGAAGCTTAAAAAGACGGTTTAAATGCCCCTTGGAAGAGACATGCAGGTCGCATCAGCTTAAAAAGACTGTTTAAATTCCCCTTGGAAAAGACGTGCAGGTCGCAGTGGCTTAATAAGACAGCTTAAATGCCCCTTGGAAGAGATGTGCAAGTCGCAGTAGCTTAAAAAGACGGTTTAAATGTCCCTTGGAAGAGACGTGCAGGTCGCAGTAGCTTAACAAGATGGTTTAAATGCCCCTTGGAAGAGACGTGCAAGTCGCAGTAGCTTAAAAAGACGGTTTAAATGAGCCTTGGAAGAGATGTGCAAGTCGCAGTAGCTTAAAAAGACGGTTTAAATGCCCCTTGGAAGAGACGTGCAGGTCGCAGTAGCTTAACAAGATGGTTTAAATGCCCCTTGGAAGAGACGTGCAAGTCGCAGTAGCTTAAAAAGACGGTTTAAATGAGCCTTGGAAGAGAGGTGCAGGTCGCAGTAGCTTAACAAGACGATTTAAATGCCCCTTGGAAGAGACGTGCAGGTCGCAGTAGCTTAGCAAGACGGTTTAAATGCCACTTGGAAGAGCGGTGGAGGTCGCAGTAGCTTAACAAGACAGGTTAAATACCCCTTGGAAGAGACGTGCAGGTCGCAGTAGCTTAATAAGACGGTTTAAATGCCCCTTGGAAGAGACGTGCAGGTCGCAGTAGCTTAACAAGACGGTTTAAATGCCCCTTGGAAGAGACGTGCAGGTCGCAGTAGCTTAACAAGATGGTTTAAATGCCCCTTAGAAGAGCGGTAGACGTCGCAGCAGCTTAACAAGACAGTTTAAATGCCTCTTGGAATAGATGTGCAGGTCGCAGTAGCTTAACAAGATGGATTAAATGCCCCTTGTAAGAGACGTGCAAATCGCAGTAGCTTAACAACACGGTTTACATGCCCCTTGGAAGAGCGGTGGAGGTCGCAGTAGCTTAACAAGATGGTTTAAATGCCCCTTGGAAAAGTGGTGGAGGATACAGTAGCTTAACAAGACAGTTTAAATGCTCCTTGGAAGAGACGTGCAAGTCGCAGTAGCTTAAGAAGACGGTTTAAATGCCCCTTGGAAGAGACGTGCAGGTCGCAGAAGCTTAAAAAGACGGTTTAAATGCCCCTTGGAAGAGACATGCAGGTCGCAGCAGCTTAAAAAGACTGTTTAAATGCCCCTTGGAAAAGACGTGCAGGTCGCAGTGGCTTAACAAGACAGCTTAAATGCCCCTTGGAAGAGATGTGCAAGTCGCAGTAGCTTAGAAAGACGGTTTAAATGCCCCTTGCAAGAGACGTGCAGGTCGCAGTAGCTTAACAAGACGGTTTAAATGCCACTTGGAAGAGACGTGCAAGTCGCAGTAGCTTAAAAAGACGGTTTAAATGAGCCTTGGAGGAGAGGTGCAGGTCGCAGCAGCTTAACAAGACGATTTAAATGCCCCTTGGAAGAAACGTGCAGGTCGCAGTAGCTTAACAAGAAGGTTTAAATGCACCTTGGAAGAGACGTGCAGGTCGCAGTAGCTTAACAAGATGGTCTAAATACCCCTTGGAAGAGCGGTGGAGGTCGTAGTAGCTTAACAAGACAGTTTAATTGCCCCTTGGAAGAGACATGCAGGTCGCACTAGCTTAGCAAGACTGTTTAAATGCCCCTTGAAGAGACGTGCAGGTCGCAGTAGCTTAACAAGACGGATTAAATGCCCCTTGGTAGAGACATGCAGGTCGCAGTAGCTTAACAACATGGTTTACATGCCCCCATGGAAGAGAAGTGCAGGTCGCAGTAGCTTAACAAGATGGTTTAAATGCCCCTTGGAAAAGTGGTGGAGGTTACAGTAGCTTAACAAGACAGTTTAAATGCCCCATGGAAGAGCGGTGGAGGTCGTAGTAGCTTTTCAAGACTGATTAAATGCCCATTTGTAGAGACGTGCAGGTCGCAGTAGCTTAACAAGACGGTTTAAATGCCCCTTAGAAGAGCGGTGGAGGTCGCAGCAGCTTAACAAGACAGTTTAAATGCCCCTTGGAAGAGATGTGCAGGTCGCAGTAGCTTAACAAGATGGATTAAATGCCCCTTGTAAGAGACGTGCAAATCGCAGTAGCTTAACAACACGGTTAACATGCCCCTTGGAAGAGCGGTGGAGGTCGCAGTAGCTTAACAAGATGGTTTAAATGCCCCTTGGAAAAGTGGTGGAGGTTACAGTAGCTTAACAAGACGGTTTAAATGCTCCTTGGAAGAGACGTGCAAGTCGCAGTAGCTTAAGAAGACGGTTTAAATGCCCCTTGGAAGAGACGTGCAGGTCGCAGAAGCTTAAAAAGACGGTTTAAATGAACCTTGGAAGAGACATGCAGGTCGCAGCAGCTTAAAATGACTGTTTAAATGCCCCTTGGAAAAGACGTGCAGGTCGCAGTGGCTTAACAAGACAGCTTAAATGCCCCTTGGAAGAGATGTGCAAGTCGCAGTAGCTTAGAAAGACGGTTTAAATGCCCCTTGGAAGAGACGTGCAGGTCGCAGTAGCTTAACAAGACGGTTTAAATGCCACTTGGAAGAGACGTGCAAGTCGCAGTAGCTTAAAAAGACGGTTTAAATGAGCCTTGGAGGAGAGGTGCAGGTCGCAGTAGCTTAACAAGACGATTTAAATGCCCCTTGGAAGAAACGTGCAGGTCGCAGTAGCTTAACAAGACGGTTTAAATGCCCCTTGGAAGAGACGTGCAGGTCGCAGTAGCTTAACAAGATGGTCTAAATACCCCTTGGAAGAGCGGTGGAGGTCGTAGTAGTTTATCAAGACTGATTAAATGCCCCTTGGTAGAGACGTGCAGGTCGCAGTAGCTTAACAAGACGGATTAAATGCCCCTTGGTAGAGACATGCAGGTCGCAGTAGCTTAACAACATGGTTTAAATGCCCCATGGAAGAGAAGTGCAGGTCGCAGTAGCTTAACAAGATGGTTTAAATGCCCCTTGGAAAAGTGGTGGAGGTTACAGTAGCTTAACAAGACAGTTTAAATGCCCCTTGGAAGAGACGTGCAAGTCGCAGTAGCTTAAGAAGACGGTTTAAATGCCCCTTGGAAGAGACGTGCATGTCGCAGAAGCTTAAAAAGACGGTTTAAATGCCCCTTGGAAGAGAAATGCAGGTCGCAGCAGCTTAAAAAGACTGTTGAAATGCCCCTTGGAAAAGACGTGCAGGTCGCAGTGGCTTAACAAGACAGCTTAAATGCCCCTTTGAAGAGATGTGCAAGTCGCAGTGGCTTAAAAAGAAGGTTTAAATGCCCCTTGGAAGAGACGTGCAGGTCGCAGTAGCTTAACAAGATGGTTTAAATGCCCCTTGGAAGAGACGTGCAAGTCGCAGTAGCTTAAAAAGACGGTTTAAATGAGCCTTGGAAGAGAGGTGCAGGTCGCAGTAGCTTAACAAGACGATTTAAATGCCCCTTGAGAGAAACGTGCAGGTCGCAGAAGCTTAACAAGATGGTTTACATGCCCCTTGGAAGAGACGTGCAGGTCGCAGTAGCTTAACAAGAAGGTCTAAATGCCCCTTGGAAGAGCGGTGGAGGTCGTAGTAGTTTATCAAGACTGATTAAATGCCCCTTGGTAGAGACGTGCAGGTCGCATCAGCTTAACAAGACGGTTTAAATGTCCCTTGGAAGAGACGTGCAAGTCGCAGTAGCTTAACAAGACTGTTTAAATACCCCTTGGAAAATCGGTGGAGGTCGCAGTAGATTAACAAGATGGATTAAATGCCCCTTGGAATAGACGTGCAAGTCACAGTAGCTTAACAACACGGTTTACATGCCCCTTGGAAGAGCGGTGGAGGTCGCAGTAGCTTAACAAGATGGTTTAAATGCCCCTTGGAAGAGCGCTGGAGGTCGCAGTAGTTTAACAAGACAGTTTAAATGCCCCTTGGAAGAGACGTGCAGGTCGCAGTAGCTTAACTACACGGTTTACATGCCCCTTGGAAGAGCGGAGGAGGTCGCAGTAGCTTAACAAGATGGTTTAAATGCCCCTTGGAAGAGCGGTGGAGGTCGCAGTAGTTTAACAAGACAGTTTAAATGCCCCTTGGTAGAGACGTGCAGGTCGCAGTAGCTTAACAACACGGTTTACATGCCAATTGGAAGAGACGTGCAGGTCGCAGAAGCTTAACAATATGGTTTAAATGCCCCTTGGAAGAGCGGTGGAGGTCGCAGTAGCTTAACAAGACGGTTTAAATGCCCCTTGGAAGAGACGTGCAGGTCGCAGAAGCTTAACAATATGGTTTAAATGCCCCTTGGAAAAGCGGTGGAGGTCGCAGTAGCTTAACAAGACTGTTTAATTGCCCCTTGGAAGAGACATGCAGGTCGCAGCAGCTTAACAAGACTGTTTAAATGCCCCTTGGAAGATATGTGCAGGTCGCAGTAGCTTAACAAGACGGATTAAATGCCCCTTGGTAGAGACATGCAGGTCGCAGTAGCTTAACAAAATGGTTTAAATGCCCAATGGAAGAGAAGTGCAGGTTGCAGTAGCTTAACAAGACGGTTTAAATGCCCCTTGGAAAAGTGGTGGAGGTTACAGTAGCTTAACAAGACGGTTTAAATGCCCCTTGGAAGAGACGTGCAGGTCGCAGTAGCTTAAAAAGACGGTTTAAATGCCCCTTGGAAGAGACGTGCAGGTCGCAGTAGCTTAACAAGATGGTTTAAATGCCCCTTAGAAGAGTGGTGGAGGTCGCAGTAGCTTAACAAAACAGTTTAAATACCCATTGGAAGAGACGTGCAGGTCGCAGTAGCTTAATAAGACGGTTTAAATGTTCCTTGGAAGAGATGTGCAGGTCGCAGTAGCTTAACAAGACGGTTTAAATGCCCCTTGGAAGAGACGTGCAGGTCGCAGTAGCTTAGCAAGACGGTTTAAATGCCACTTGGAAGAGCGGTGGAGGTCGCAGTAGCTTAACAAGACAGGTTAAATACCCCTTGGAAGAGACGTGCAGGTCGCAGTAGCTTAATAAGACGGTTTAAATGCCCCTTGGAAGAGACGTGCAGGTCGCAGTAGCTTAACAAGACGGTTTAAATGCCCCTTGGAAGAGACGTGCAGGTCGCAGTAGCTTAAAAAGACTGTTTAAATGCCCCTTGGAAAAGACGTGCAGGTCTCAGTGGCCTAACAAGACAGTTTAAATGCCCCTTGGAAGAGACATGCAGGTCGCAGTAGCTTAACAAGACGGTTTAAATGCCCCTTGGAAGAGACGTGCAGGTTGCAGTAGCTTAACAAGACGGTTTAAATGCCCCTTGGAAGAGCGGTGGAGGTCGCAGTAGCTTAACAAGACAGGTTAAATACCCCTTGGAAGAGACGTGCAGGTCGCAGTAGCTTAATAAGACGGTTTAAATGCCCCTTGGAAGAGACGTGCAGGTCGCAGTAGCTTAACAAGATGGTTTAAATGCCCCTTGGAAGAGACATGCAGGTCGCAGCAGCTTAAAAAGACTGTTTAAACGCCCCTTGGAAAAGACGTGCAGGTCTCAGTGGCCTAACAAGACAGTTTAAATGCCCCTTGGAAGAGACATGCAGGTCGCAGTAGCTTAACAAGACGGTTTAAATGCCCCTTGGAAGAGACGTGCAGGTTGCAGTAGCTTAACAAGACGGTTTAAATGCCCCTTGGAAGAGACGTGCAAGTCGCAGTAGCTTAAAAAGACGGTTTAAATGAGCCTTGGAAGAGACGTGCAGGTCGCAGTAGCTTAACAAGACGGTTTAAATGCCCCTTGCAAGAGACGTGCATGTCGCACTAGATTAACAAGACGGTTTAAATGCCCCTTGGTAGAGACGTGCAGGTCACAGTAGCTTAACAAGACTTTTTAAATGCCCCTTGGAAGAAATGTGCAGGTCGCAGTAGCTTAACAAGACGGTTTAAATACCCCTTGGAAGAGACGTGCAGGTCACAGTAGCTTAACAAGACTTTTTAAATGCCCCTTGGATGAAATGTGCAGGTCGCAGTAGCTTAACAAGACGGTTTAAATGCCCCTTGGAAGAGACGTGCAGGTTGCAGTAGCTTAACAAGACGGTTTAAATGCCCCTTGGAAGAGCGGTGGAGGTCGTAGTAGCTTATCAAAACTGATTAAATGCCCCTTGGTAGAGACGTGCAGGTCGCAGCAGCTTATCAAGACGGTTTAAATGTCCCTTGGAAAATCGATGGAGGTCGCAGTAGCTTAACATGATGGATTAAATGCCCCTTGGAAGAGACGTGCAAGTCGCAGTAGCTTAACAAGAAGGTTTAAATGCCCCTTGGAAGAGACGTGCAGGTCGCAGTAGCTTAACAAGACAGTTTAAATGCCCTTTGGAAGAGACGTGCAGGTCGCAGTAGCTTAACAAGACGGTTTAAATGCCCCTTGGAAGAGGCTGGCAGGTCTCAGAAGCTTACCAAGACGATTTAAATGCCCCTTGGAAGAGACGTGCAGGTCGCAGTAGCTTAACAAGATGGTTTAAATGCCCCTTGGAAGAGACGTGCAGTTCGCAGTAGCTTAACAAGAAGGTTTAAATGCCCCTTGGAAAAGTGGTGGAGGTTACAGTAGCTTAACAAGACGGTTTAAATGCCCCTTGGAAGAGACGTGCAGGTCACAGTAGCTTAACAAGACGGTTTAAATGCCCCTTGGAAGAAACGTGCAGGTCGCAGTAGCTTAACAAGACGGTTTAAATGCCCCTTGGTAGAATCGTGCAAGTCGCAGTAGCTTAACAAGACGGTTTAAATGCCCCTTGGAAGAGCGGTGGAGGTCGTAGTAGCTTTTCAAGACTGATTAAATGCCCCTTGGTAGAGACGTGCAGGTCGCATCAGCTTAACAAGACGGTTTACATGTCCCTTGGAAGAGACGTGCTAGTCGCAGTAGCTTAACAAGACGGTTTAAATGCCCCTTAGAAGGGCGGTGGAGGTCGCAGCAGCTTAACAAGACAGTTTAAATGCCCCTTTGAAGAGATGTGCAGGTCGCAGTAGCTTAACAAGATGGATTAAATGCCCCTTGGAAGAGACGTGCAAATCGCAGTAGCTTAACAACCCGGTTTACATGCCCCTTGGAAGAGCGGTGGAGGTCGCAGTAGCTTAACAAGATGGTTTAAATGCCCCTTGGAAGAGCGGTGGAGGTCGCAGTAGCTTAACAAGACAGTTTAAATGCCCCTTGGAAGAGATGTGCAGGTCGCAGTAGCTTAACAAGACGGTTTAAAAGCCCCTTGGAAGAGCGGTGGAGGTCGTAGTACCTTATCAAGACTGATTAAATGCCCCTTGCTAGAGACGTGCAGGTCGCATCAGCTTAACAAGATGGTTTAGATGTCCCTTGGAAGAGATGTGCTAGTCGCAGTAGCTTAACAAGACGGTTTAAATGCCCAATAGAAGAGCGGTGGAGGTCGCAGTAGCTTAACAAGACAGTTTAAATGCCCCTGGGAAGAGATGTGCAGGTCGCAGTAGCTTAACAAGATGGTTTAAATGCCCCTTGGAAGAGACGTGCAGTTCGCAGTAGCTTAACAAGAAGGTTTAAATGCCCCTTGGAAAAGTGGTGGGGGCTACAGTAGTTTAACAAGACGGTTTAAATGCCCCTTGGAAGAGACGTGCAGGTCGCAGTAGCTTAACAAGACGGTTTAAATGCCCCTTGGAAGAAACGTGCAGGTCGCAGTAGCTTAACAAGACGGTTTAAATGCCCCTTGGTAGAGACGTGCAAGTCGCAGTAGCTTAACAAGACGGTTTAAATGCCCCTTGGAAGAGCGGTGGAGGTCGTAGTAGCTTTTCAAGACTGATTAAATGCCCCTTGGTAGAGACGTGCAGGTCGCATCAGCTTAACAAGACGGTTTAAATGTCCCTTGGAAGAGACGTGCTTGTCGCAGTAGCTTAACAAGACGGTTTAAATGTCCCTTGGAAGAGACGTGCTAGTCGCAGTAGCTTAACAAGACGGTTTAAATGCCCCTTAGAAGAGCGGTGGAGGTCGCAGCAGCTTAATAAGACAGTTTAAATGCCCCTTGGAAGAGATGTGCAGGTCGCAGTAGCTTAACAAGATGGATTATATGCCCCTTGGAAGAGACGTGCAAATCGCAGTAGCTTAACAACACGGTTTACATGCCCCTTGGAAGAGCGGTGGAGGTCGCAGTAGCTTAACAAGATGGTTTAAATGCCCCTTGGAAGAGCGGTGGAGGTCGCAGTAGCTTAACAAGACAGTTTAAATGCCCCTTGGTAGAGACATGCAGGTCGCATCAGCTTAACAAGACGGTTTAAATGTCCCTTGGAAGAGATGTGCTAGTCACAGTAGCTTAACAAGACGGTTTAAATGCCCAATAGAAGAGCGGTGGAGGTCGCAGTAGCTTAACAAGACAGTTTAAATGCCCCATTGGAAGAGATGTGCAGGTCGCAGTAGCTTAACAAGATGGATTAAATGCCCCTTGGAAGAGACGTGCAAATCGCAGTAGCTTAACAACACGGTTTACATGCCCCTTGGAAAAGCGGTGGAGGTCACAGTAGCTTAACAAGACAGTTTAAATGCCCCTTGGAAGAGATGTGCAGGTCGCAGTAGCTTAACAACACGGTTTAAATGCCCCTTGGAAGAGACGTGCAGGTCGCAGAAGCTTAACAAGATGGTTTAAATGCCCCTTGGAAGAGCGGTGGAGGTCGCAGTAGCTTAACAAGACAGTTTAATTGCCCCTTGGAGGAGACATGCAGGTCGCAGTAGCTTAGCAAGACTGTTTAAATGCCAAATAGAAGAGCGGTGGAGGTCGCAGTAGCTTAACAAGACAGTTTAAATGCCCCTTGGAAGATATGTGCAGGTCGCAGTAGCTTAACAAGATGGATTAAATGACCCCTTGGAAGAGACGTGCAAATCGCAGTAGCTTAACAACACGGTTTACATGCCCCTTGGAAGAGCGGTGGAGGTCGCAGTAGCTTAACAAGATGGTTTAAATGCCCCTTGGAAGAGCGGTGGAGGTCACGGTAGCTTAACAAGACAGTTTAAATGCCCCTTGGAAGAGATGTGCAGGTCGCAGTAGCTTAACAAGACGGTTTAAATGCCCCTTGGAAGAGAAGAGCAGGTCGCAGAAGCTTAACAAGATGGTTTAAATGCCCCTTGGAAGAGCGGTGGAGGTCGCAGTAGCTTAACAAGACAGTTTAATTGCCCCTTGGAAGAGACATGCAGTTCGCAGTAGCTTAGCAAGACTGTTTAAATGCCCCTTGAAGAGACGTGCAGGTCGCAGTAGCTTAACAAGACGGATTAAATGCCCCTTGGTAGAGACATGCAGGTCGCAGTAGCTTAACAACATGGTTTAAATGCCCCATGGAAGAGAAGTGCAGGTCGCAGTAGCTTAACAAGATGGTTTAAATGAACCTTGGAAAAGTGGTGGAGGTTACAGTAGCTTAACAAGACAGTTTAAATGCCCCTTGGAAGAGACGTGCAAGTCGCAGTAGCTTAAGAAGACGGTTTAAATGCCCCTTTGAAGAGACGTGCAGGTCGCAGAAGCTTAAAAAGACGGTTTAAATGCCCCTTGGAAGAGACATGCAGGTCGCAGCAGCTTAAAAAGACTGTTTAAATGCCCCTTGGAAAAGACGTGCAGGTCGCAGTGGCTTAACAAGACAGCTTAAATGCCCCTTGGAAGAGATGTGCAAGTCGCAGTAGCTTAAAAAGACGGTTTAAATGCCCCTTGGAAGAGACGTGCAGGTCGCAGTAGCTTAACAAGACGGTTTAAATGCCCCTTGGAAGAGACGTGCAAGTCGCAGTAGCTTAAAAAGACGGTTTAAATGAGCCTAGGAAGAGAGGTGCAGGTCGCAGTAGCTTAACAAGACGATTTAAATGCCCCTTGGAAGAAACGTGCAGGTCGCAGTAGCTTAACAAGACGGTTTAAATGCCCCTTGGAAGAGACGTGCAGGTCGCAGAAGCTTAACAAGACGGTCTAAATGCCCCTTGGAAGAGCGGTGGAGTTCGTAGTAGTTTATCAAGACTGATTAAATGCCCCTTGGCAGAGACGTGCAGGTCGCAGTAGCTTAACAAGACGGAATAAATGCCCCTTGGTAGAGACATGCAGGTCGCAGTAGCTTAACAACATGGTTTAAATGCCCCATGGAAGAGAAGTGCAGGTCGCAGTAGCTTAACAAGATGGTTTAAATGCCCCTTGGAAAAGTGGTGGAGGTTACAGTAGCTTAACAAGACAGTTTAAATGCCCCTTGGAAGAGACGTGCAAGTCGCAGTAGCTTAAGAAGACGGTTTAAATGCCCCTTGGAAGAGACGTGCAGGTTCGCAGAAGCTTAAAAAGACGGTTTAAATGCCCCTTGGAAGAGACATGCAGGTCGCATCAGCTTAAAAAGACTGTTTAAATTCCCCTTGGAAAAGACGTGCAGGTCGCAGTGGCTTAATAAGACAGCTTAAATGCCCCTTGGAAGAGATGTGCAAGTCGCAGTAGCTTAAAAAGACGGTTTAAATGCCCCTTGGAAGAGACGTGCAGGTCGCAGTAGCTTAACAAGATGGTTTAAATGCCCCTTGGAAGAGACGTGCAAGTCGCAGTAGCTTAAAAAGACGGTTTAAATGAGCCTTGGAAGAGATGTGCAAGTCGCAGTAGCTTAAAAAGACGGTTTAAATGCCCCTTGGAAGAGACGTGCAGGTCGCAGTAGCTTAACAAGATGGTTTAAATGCCCCTTGGAAGAGACGTGCAAGTCGCAGTAGCTTAAAAAGACGGTTTAAATGAGCCTTGGAAGAGAGGTGCAGGTCGCAGTAGCTTAACAAGACGATTTAAATGCCCCTTGGAAGAAACGTGCAGGTCGCAGTAGCTTAACAAGACGGTCTAAACGCCCCTTGGAAGAGCGGAGGAGGTCGTAGTAGTTTATCAAGACTGATTAAATGCCCCTTGGTAGAGACGTGCAGGTCGCATCAGCTTAACAAGACGGTTTAAATGTCCCTTGGAAGAGACGTGCAAGTCGCAGTAGCTTAACAAGACTGTTTAAATGCCCCTTGGAAAATCGGTGGAGGTCGCAGTAGATTAAAAAGATGGATTAAATGCCCCTTGGAAGAGACGTGCAAGTCACAGTAGCTTAACAACACGGTTTACATGCCCCTTGGAAGAGCGGTGGAGGTCGCAGTAGCTTAACAAGATGGTTTAAATGCCCCTTGGAAGAGCGGTGCAGGTCGCAGTAGTTTAACAAGACAGTTTAAATGCCCCTTGGAAGAGACGTGCAGGTCGCAGTAGCTTAACTACACGGTTAACATGCCCCTTGGAAGAGCGGTGGAGGTCGCAGTAGCTTAACAAGATGGTTTAAATGCCCCTTGGAAGAGCGGTGGAGGTCGCAGTAGCTTAACAAGACAGTTTAAATGCCCCTTGGAAGAGATGTGCAGGTCGCAGTAGCTTAACAAGACGGTTTAAATGCCCCTTGGAAGAGCGGTGGAGGTCGTAGTAGCTTATCAAGACTGATTAAATGCCCCTTGGTAGAGACGTGCAGGTCGCATCAGCTTAACAAGACGGTTTAAATGTCCCTTGGAAGAGACGTGCTAGTCGCAGTAGCTTAACAAGACGGTTTAAATGCCCAATAGAAGAGCGGTGGAGGTCGCAGTAGCTTAACAAGACAGTTTAAATGCCCCTTGGAAGAGATGTGCAGGTCGCAGTAGCTTAACAAGATGGATTAAATGACCCCTTGGAAGAGACGTGCAAATCGCAGTAGCTTAACAACACGGTTTACATGCCCCTTGGAAGAGCGGTGGAGGTCGCAGTAGCTTAACAAGATGGTTTAAATGCCCCTTGGAAGAGCGGTGGAGGTCGCAGTAGCTTAACAAGACAGTTTAAATGCCCCTTGGAAGAGATGTGCAGGTCGCAGTAGCTTAACAAGACGGTTTAAATGCCCCTTGGAAGAGACGTGCAGGTCGCAGAAGCTTAACAAGATGGTTTAAATGCCCCTTGGAAGAGCGGTGGAGGTCGCAGTAGCTTAACAAGACAGTTAAATTGCCCCTTGGAAGAGACATGCAGGTCGCAGTAGCTTAGCAAGACTGTTTAAATGCCCCTTGAAGAGACGTGCAGGTCGCAGTAGCTTAACAAGACGGATTAAATGCCCCTTGGTAGAGACATGCAGGTCGCAGTAGCTTAACAACATGGTTTAAATACCCCATGGAAGAGAAGTGCAGGTCGCAGTAGCTTAACAAGATGGTTTAAATGAACCTTGGAAAAGTGGTGGAGGTTACAGTAGCTTAACAAGACAGTTTAAATGCCCCTTGGAAGAGACGTGCAAATCGCAGTAGCTTAAGAAGACGGTTTAAATGCCCCTTTGAAGAGACGTGCAGGTCGCAGAAGCTTAAAAAGACGGTTTAAATGCCCCTTGGAAGAGACATGCAGGTCGCAGCAGCTTAAAAAAACTGTTTAAATGCCCCTTGGAAAAGACGTGCAGGTCGCAGTGGCTTAACAAGACAGCTTAAATGCCCCTTGGAAGAGATGTGCAAGTCGCAGTAGCTTAAAAAGACGGTTTAAATGCCCCTTGGAAGAGACGTGCAACTCGCAGTAGCTTAACAAGACGGTTTAAATGCCCCTTGGAAGAGACGTGCAAGTCGCAGTAGCTTAAAAAGACGGTTTAAATGAGCCTAGGAAGAGAGGTGCAGGTCGCAGTAGCTTAACAAGACGATTTAAATGCCCCTTGGAAGAAACGTGCAGGTCGCAGTAGCTTAACAAGACGGTTTAAATGCCCCTTGGAAGAGACGTGCAGGTCGCAGTAGCTTAACAAGACGGTCTAAATGCCCCTTGGAAGAGCGGTGGAGGTCGTAGTAGTTTATCAAGACTGATTAAATGCCCCTTGGCAGAGACGTGCAGGTCGCAGTAGCTTAACAAGACGGAATAAATGCCCCTTGGTAGAGACATGCAGGTCGCAGTAGCTTAACAACACGGTTTAAATGCCCCATGGAAGAGAAGTGCAGGTCGCAGTAGCTTAACAAGATGGTTTAAATGCCCCTTTAAAAAGTGGTGGAGGTTACAGTAGCTTAACAAGACAGTTTAAATGCCCCTTTGAAGAGACGTGCAAGTCTCAGTAGCTTTAGAAGACGGTTTAAATGCCCCTTGGAAGAGACGTGCAGGTCGCAGAAGCTTAAAAAGACGGTTTAAATGCCTCTTGGAAGAGACATGCAGGTCACATCAGCTTAAAAAGACTGTTTAAATTCCCCTTGGAAAAGACGTGCAGGTCGCAGTGGCTTAATAAGACAGCTTAAATGCCCTTTGGAAGAGATGTGCAAGTCGCAGTAGCTTAAAAAGACGGTTTAAATGCCCCTTGGAAGAGACGTTCAGGTCGCAGTAGCTTAACAAGATGGTTTAAATGCCCCTTGGAAGAGACGTGCAAGTCACAGTAGCTTAATAACACGGTTTACATGCCCCTTGGAAGAGCGGTGGAGGTCGCAGTAGCTTAACAAGATGGTTTAAATGCCCCTTGGAAGAGCGGTGCAGGTCGCAGTAGTTTAACAAGACAGTTTAAATGCCCCTTGGAAGAGACGTGCAGGTCGCAGTAGCTTAACTACACGGTTTACATACCCTTGGAAGAGCGGTGGAGGTCGCAGTAGCTTAACAAGATGGTTTAAATGCCCCTTGGAAGAGCGGTGGAGGTCGCAGTAGTTTAACAAGACAGTTTAAATGCCCCTTGGTAGAGACGTGCAGGTCGCAGTAGCTTAACAATACGGTTAACATGCTCCTTGGAAGAGCGGTGGAGGTCGCAGTAGCTTAACAATATGGTTTAAATGCCCCTTGGAAGAGCGGTGGAGGTCGCAGTAGCTTAACAAGATGGTTTGAATGCCCCTTGGAAGAGACGTGCAGGTCGCAGAAGCTTAACAAGATGGTTTAAATGCCCCTTGGAAAAGCGGTGGAGGTCGCAGTAGCTTAAAAAGACTGTTTAATTGCCCCTTGGAAGAGACATGCAGGTCGCAGCAGCTTAACAAGACTGTTTAAATGCCCCTTGGAAGAGACGTGCAGGTCGCAGTAGCTTAACAAGACGGATTAAATGCCCCTTGGTAGAGACATGCAGCTCGCAGTAGCTTAACAAAATGGTTTAAATGCCCCTTGGAAGAGCGGTGGAGGTCGCTGTAGCTTAACAAGACGGTTTAAATGCACCTTGGAAAAGTGGTGGAGGTTACAGTAGCTTAACAAGAGGGTTTAAATGCCCCTTGGAAGAGACGTGCAAGTCACAGTAGCTTAATAAGACGGTTTAAATGCCCCTTGGAAGAGACGTGCAAGTCGCAGTAGCTTAAAAAGACAGTTTAAATGCCCCTTGGAAGAGACGTGCAGGTCGCAGTAGCTTAACAACATGGTTTAAATGCCCCTTTGAAGAGAGGTGGAGGTCGCAGTAGCTTAACAAGACAGTTTAAATTACCCATTGGAAGACACGTGCAGGTTGCAGTAGCTTAATAAGACGGTTTAAATGTCCCTTGGAAGAGATGTGCAGGTCGCAGTAGCTTAACAAGACGGTTTAAATGCACCTTGGAAGAGACGTGCAGGTCGCAGTAGCTTAGCAAGACGGTTTAAATGCCACTTGGAAGAGCGGTGGAGGTCGCAGTAGCTTAACAAGACAGTTTAAATACCCCTTGGAAGAGACGTGCAGGTCGCAGTAGCTTAACAAGACGGTTTAAATGCCCCTTGGAAGAGACGTGCAGGTCGCAGTAGCTTAACAAGGCAGTTTAAATACCCCTTGGAAGAGACGTGCATGTCGCAGTAGCTTAACAAGATGGTTTAAATGCCCCTTGGAAGAGCGGTGGAGGTCGCAGTAGCTTAACAAGATGGTTTAAATGACCCTTGGAAGAGACATGCAGGTCGCATTAGCTTAACAAGACGGTTTAAATGCCCCTTGGAAGAGACGTGCAAGTCGCAGTAGCTTAAAAAGACGGTTTAAATGAGCCTTGGAAGAGACGTGCAGGTCGCAGTAGCTTAACAAGACGGTTTAAATGCCCCTTGCAAGAGACGTGCATGTCGCACTAGATTAACAAGACGGTTTAAATGCCCCTTGGAAGAGACGTGCAAGTCGCAGTAGCTTAACAAGACGGTTTAAATGCCCCTTGGAAGAGACGTGCAGGTCGCAGAAGTTTAACAAGATGGTTTAAATGCCCCTTGGAAAAGCGGTGGAGGTCGCAGTAGCTTAAAAAGACTGTTTAATTGCCCCTTGGAAGAGACATGCAGGTCGCAGCAGCTTAACAAGACTGTTTAAATGCCCCTTGGAAGATACGTGCAGGTCGCAGTAGCTTAACAACACGGATTAAATGCCCCTTGGTAGAGACATGCAGGTCGCAGTAGCTTAACAAAATGGTTTAAATGCCCCTTGGAAGAGCGGTGGAGGTCGCTGTAGCTTAACAAGACGGTTTAAATGCCCCTTGGAAAAGTGGTGGAGGTTACAGTAGCTTAACAAGACGGTTTAAATGCCGCTTGGAAGGGACGTGCAAGTCACAGTAGCTTAATAAGACGGTTTAAATGCCCCTTGGAAGAGACGTGCAAGTTGCAGTAGCTTAAAAAGACGGTTTAAATGCCCCTTGGAAGAGACATGCAGGTCGCAGTAGCTTAACAACATGGTTTAAATGCCCCTTGGACGAGCGGTGGAGGTCGCAGTAGCTTAACAAGAAAGTTTAAATACCCATTGGAAGAGACGTGCAGGTCGCAGTAGCTTAATAAGACGGTTTAAATGTCCCTTGGAAGAGATGTGCAGGTCGCAGTAGCTTAACAAGACGGTTTAAATGCCCCTTGGAAAAGACGTGCAGGTCGCAGTAGCTTAGCAAGACGGTTTAAATGCCACTTGGAAGAGCGGTGGAGGTCGCAGTAGCTTAACAAGACAGTTTAAATACCCCTTGGAAGAGACGTGCAGGTCGCAGTAGCTTAACAAGACGGTTTAAATGCCCCTTGGAAGAGACGTGCAGGTCGCAGTAGCTTAAAAAGACGGTTTAAATGCCCCTTGGAAGAGACGTGCAGGTCGCAGTAGCTTAACAAGGCAGTTTAAATACCCCTTGGAAGAGACGTGCAGGTCGCAGTAGCTTAACAAGATGGTTTAAATGCCCCTTGGAAGAGCGGTGGAGGTCGCAGTAGCTTAACAAGATGGTTTAAATGACCCTTGGAAGAGATATGCAGGTCGCAGCAGCTTAAAAAGACTGTTTAAATGCCCATTGGAAAAGACGTGCAGGTCTCAGTGGCCTAACAAGACAGTTTAAATGCCCCTTGGAAGAGACATGCAGGTCGCAGTAGCTTAACAAGACGGTTTAAATGCCCCTTGGAAGAGACGTGCAAGTCGCAGTAGCTTAAAAAGACGGTTTAAATGAGCCTTGGAAGAGACGTGCAGGTCGCAGTAGCTTAACAAGACGGTTTAAAAGCCCCTTGCAAGAGACGTGCATGTCGCACTAGATTAACAAGACGGTTTAAATGCCCCTTGGTAGAGACCTGCAGGTCGCAGTAGCTTAACAAGACGGTTTAAATACCCATTGGAAGAGACGTGCTGGTCACAGTAGCTTAACAAGACTTTTTAAATGCCCCTTGGAAGAAATGTGCAGGTCGCAGTAGCTTAACAAGACGGTTTAAATGCCCCTTGGAAGAGACGTGCAGGTCGCAGTAGCTTAAAAGACAGTTTAAATGCCCCTTGGAAGAGCGGTGGAGGTCGTAGTAGCTTATCAAAATGATTAAATGCCCCTTGGTAGAGACGTGCAGGTCGCAGCAGCTTATCAAGACGGTTTAAATGCCCCTTGGAAAATCGATGGAGGTCGCAGTAGCTTAACAAGATGGATTAAATGCCCCTTGGAAGAGACGTGCAAGTCGCAGTAGCTTAACAAGAAGGTTTAAATGCCCCTTGGAAGAGACGTGCAGGTCGCAGTAGCTTAACAAGACAGTTTAAATGCCCCTTGGAAGAGACGTCAGGTCGCAGTAGCTTAACAAGATGGTTTAAATGCCCCTTGGAAGAGGCTGGCAGGTCTCAGTAGCTTACCAAGATGATTTAAATGCCCCTTGGAAGAGACGTGCAGGTCGCAGTAGCTTAACAAGATGGTTTAAATGCCCCTTGGAAGAGACGTGCAGTTCGCAGTAGCTTAACAAGACTGTTTAAATGCCCCTTGGAAAAGTGGTGGAGGTTACAGTAGCTTAACAAGACGGTTTAAATGCCCCTTGGAAGAGACGTGCAAGTGACAGTAGCTTAACAAGACGGTTTAAATGCCCCTTGGAAGAGACGTGCAGGTCGCAGTAGCTTAAAAAGACGGTTTAAATGCCCCTCGGAAGAGATGTGCAGGTCGCAGTAGCTTAACAACATGGTTTAAATGCCCTTTGGAAGAGCGGTGGAGGTCGCAGTAGCTTAACAAGACAGTTTAAATATCCATTGGAAGAGACGTGCAGGTCGCAGTAGCTTAATAAGACGGTTTAAATGTCCCTTGGAAGAGATGTGCAGGTCGCAGTAGCTTAACAAGACGGTTTAAATGCCCCTTGGAAGAGACGTGCAGGTCGCAGTAGCTTAGCAAGATGGTTTAAATGCCACTTGGAAGAGCGGTGGAGGTCGCAGTAGCTTAACAAGACAGTTTAAATACCCCTTGGAAGAGACGTGCAGGTCGCAGTAGCTTAACAAGACGGTTTAAATGCCCCTTGGAAGAGACGTGCAGGTCGCAGTAGCTTAGCAAGACGGTTTAAATGCCACTTGGAAGAGCGGTGGAGGTCGCAGTAGCTTAACAAGACAGTTTAAATACCCCTTGGAAGAGATGTGCAGGTCGCAGTAGCTTAACAAGACGGTTTAAATGCCCCTTGGAAGAGACGTGCAGGTCGCAGTAGCTTAAAAAGACGGTTTAAATGCCCCTTGGAAGAGACGTGCAGGTCGCAGTAGCTTAACAAGGCAGTTTAAATACCCCTTGGAAGAGACGTGCAGGTCGCAGTAGCTTAACAAGATGGTTTAAATGCCCCTTGGAAGAGCGGTGGAGGTCGCAGTAGCTTAACAAGATGGTTTAAATGACCCTTGGAAGAGACATGCAGGTCGCAGCAGCTTAAAAAGACTGTTTAAATGCCCATTGGAAAAGACGTGCAGGTCTCAGTGGCCTAACAAGACAGTTTAAATGCCCCTTGGAAGAGACATGCAGGTCGCAGTAGCTTAACAAGACGGTTTAAATGCCCCTTGGAAGAGACGTGCAAGTCGCAGTAGCTTAAAAAGACGGTTTAAATGAGCCTTGGAAGAGACGTGCAGGTCGCAGTAGCTTAACAAGACGGTTTAAATGCCCCTTGCAAGAGACGTGCATGTCGCACTAGATTAACAAGACGGTTTAAATGCCCCTTGGTAGAGACCTGCAGGTCGCAGTAGCTTAACAAGACGGTTTAAATACCCCTTGGAAGAGACGTGCAGGTCACAGTAGCTTAACAAGACTTTTTAAATGCCCCTTGGAAGAAATGTGCAGGTCGCAGTAGCTTAACAAGACGGTTTAAATGCCCCTTGGAAGAGACGTGCAGGTCGCAGTAGCTTAACAAGACAGTTTAAATGCCCCTTGGAAGAGCGGTGGAGGTCGTAGTAGCTTATCAAAATGATTAAATGCCCCTTGGTAGAGACGTGCAGGTCGCAGCAGCTTATCAAGACGGTTTAAATGCCCCTTGGAAAATCGATGGAGGTCGCAGTAGCTTAACAAGATGGATTAAATGCCCCTTGGAAGAGACGTGCAAGTCGCAGTAGCTTAACAAGAAGGTTTAAATGCCCCTTGGAAGAGACGTGCAGGTCGCAGTAGCTTAACAAGACAGTTTAAATGCCCCTTGGAAGAGACGTGCAGGTCGCAGTAGCTTAACAAGATGGTTTAAATGCCCCTTGGAAGAGGCTGGCAGGTCTCAGTAGCTTACCAAGATGATTTCAATGCCCCTTGGAAGAGACGTGCAGGTCGCAGTAGCTTAACAAGATGGTTTAAATGCCCCTTGGAAGAGACGTGCAGTTCGCAGTAGCTTAACAAGACGGTTTAAATGCCCCTTGGAAAAGTGGTGGAGGTTACAGTAGCTTAACAAGACGGTTTAAATGCCCCTTGGAAGAGACGTGCAAGTGACAGTAGCTTAACAAGACGGTTTAAATGCCCCTTGGAAGAGACGTGCAGGTCGCAGTAGCTTAAAAAGACGGTTTAAATGCCCCTCGGAAGAGATGTGCAGGTCGCAGTAGCTTAACAACATGGTTTAAATGCCCTTTGGAAGAGCGGTGGAGGTCGCAGTAGCTTAACAAGACAGTTTAAATACCCATTGGAAGAGACGTGCAGGTCGCAGTAGCTTAATAAGACGGTTTAAATGTCCCTTGGAAGAGATGTGCAGGTCGCAGTTGCTTAACAAGACGGTTTAAATGCCCCTTGGAAGAGAGACGTGCAGGTCGCAGTAGCTTAGCAAGATGGTTTAAATGCCACTTGGAAGAGCGGTGGAGGTCGCAGTAGCTTAACAAGACAGTTTAAATACCCCTTGGAAGAGACGTGCAGGTCGCAGTAGCTTAACAAGACGGTTTAAATGCCCCTTGGAAGAGACGTGCAGGTCGCAGTAGCTTAACAAGACGGTTTAAATGCCCCTTGGAAGAGCGGTGGAGGTCGTAGTAGCTTATCAAGGCTGATTAAATGCCCCTTGGTAGAGACGTGCAGGTCGCATCAGCTTAACAAGACGGTTTAAATGTCCCTTGGAAGAGACGTGCTAGTCGCAGTAGCTTAACAAGACGGTTTAAATGCCCAATAGAAGAGCGGTGGAGGTCGCAGTAGCTTAACAAGACAGTTTAAATGCCCCTTGGAAGAGATGTGCAGGTCGCAGTAGCTTAACAAGATGGATTAAATGACCCCTTGGAAGAGACGTGCAAATCGCAGTAGCTTAACAACACGGTTTACATGCCCCTTGGAAGAGCGGTGGAGGTCGCAGTAGATTAACAAGATGGTTTAAATGCCCCTTGGAAGAGCGGTGGAGGTCGCAGTAGCTTAAAAAGACAGTTTAAATGCCCCTTGGAAGAGATGTGCAGGTCGCAGTAGCTTAACTAGATGGTTTAAATGCCCCTTGGAAGAGACATGCAGGTCGCATCAGCTTAAAAAGACTGTTTAAATTCCCCTTGGAAAAGACGTGCAGGTCGCAGTGGCTTAATAAGACAGCTTAAATGCGCTTTGGAAGAGATGTGCAAGTCGCAGTAGCTTAAAAAGACGGTTTAAATGCCCCTTGGAAGAGACGTGCAGGTCGCAGTAGCTTAACAAGATGGTTTAAATGCCCCTTGGAAGAGACGTGCAAGTCGCAGTAGCTTAAAAAGACGGTTTAAATGAGCCTTGGGAGAGAGGTGCAGGTCGCAGTAGCTTAACAAGACGATTTAAATGCCCCTTGGAAGAAACGTGCAGGTCGCAGTAGCTTAACAAGACGGTCTAAATGCCCCTTGGAAGAGCGGAGGAGGTCGTAGTAGTTTATCAAGACTGATTAAATGCCCCTTGGTAGAGACGTGCAGGTCGCATCAGCTTAACAAGACGGTTTAAATGTCCCTTGGAAGAGACGTGCAAGTCGCAGTAGCTTAACAAGACTGTTTAAATGCCCCTTGGAAAATCGGTGGAGGTCGCAGTAGATTAACAAGATGGATTAAATGCCCCTTGGAAGAGACGTGCAAGTCACAGTAGCTTAACAACACGGTTTACATGCCCCTTGGAAGAGCGGTGGAGGTCGCAGTAGCTTAACAAGATGGTTTAAATGCCCCTTGGAAGAGCGGTGCAGGTCGCAGTAGTTTAACAAGACAGTTTAAATGCCCCTTGGAAGAGACGTGCAGGTCGCAGTAGCTTAACTACACGGTTTACATGCCCCTTGGAAGAGCGGTGGAGGTCGCAGTAGCTTAACAAGATGGTTTAAATGCCCCTTGGAAGAGCGGTGTAGGTCGCAGTAGTTTAACAAGACAGTTTAAATGCCCCTTGGTAGAGACGTGCAGGTCGCAGTAGCTTAACAACACGGTTTACATGCCCCTTGGAAGAGCGGTGGAGGTCGCAGTAGCTTAACAATATTTTTTAAATGCCCCTTGGAAGAGCGGTGGAGGTCGCAGTAGCTTAACAAGACGGTTTAAATGCCCCTTGGAAGAAACGTGCAGGTCGCAGAAGCTTAACAAGATGGTTTAAATGCCCCTTGGAAAAGCGGTGGAGGTCGCAGTAGCTTAAAAAGACTGTTTAATTGCCCCTTGGAAGAGACATGCAGGTTGCAGCAGCTTAACAAGACTGTTTAAATGCCCCTTGGAAGAGACGTGCAGGTCGCAGTAGCTTAACAAGACGGATTAAATGCCCCTTGGTAGAGACATGCAGGTCGCAGTAGCTTAACAAAATGGTTTAAATGCCCCGTGGAAGAGCGGTGGAGGTCGCTGTAGCTTAACAAGACGGTTTAAATGCCCCTTGGAAAAGTGGTGGAGGTTACAGTAGCTTAACAAGACGGTTTAAATGCCCCTTGGAAGAGACGTGCAAGTCACAGTAGCTTAATAAGACGGTTTAAATGCCCCTTGGAAGAGACGTGCAAGTCGCAGTAGCTTAAAAAGACGGTTTAAATGCCCCTTGGAAGAGACGTGCAGGTCGCAGTAGCTTAACAACATGGTTTAAATGACCCTTGGAAGAGCGGTGGAGGTCGCAGTAGCTTAACAAGACAGTTTAAATACCCATTGGAAGAGACGTGCAGGTCGCAGCAGCTTAATAAGACGGTTTAAATGTCCCTTGGAAGAGATGTGCAGGTCGCAGTAGCTTAACAAGACGGTTTAAATGCCCCTTGGAAGAGACGTGCAGGTCGCAGTAGCTTAGCAAGACGGTTTAAATGCCACTTGGAAGAGCGATGGAGGTCGCAGTAGCTTAACAAGACAGTTTAAATACCCCTTGGAAGAGACGTGCAGGTCGCAGTAGCTTAACAAGACGGTTTAAATGCCCCTTGGAAGAGACGTGCAGGTCGCAGTAGCTTAACAAGACGGTTTAAATGCCCCTTGGAAGAGACGTGCAGGTCGCAGTAGCTTAACAAGACGGTTTAAATGCCCCTTGCAAGAGACGTGCATGTCGCACTAGATTAACAAGACGGTTTAAATGCCCCTTGGTAGAGACGTGCAGGTCGCAGTAGCTTAACAAGACGGTTTAAATACCCCTTGGAAGAGACGTGCAGGTCACAGTAGCTTAACAAGACTTTTTAAATGCCCCTTGGAAGAAATGTGCAGGTCGCAGTAGCTTAACAAGACGGTTTAAATGCCCCTTGGAAGAGACGTGCAGGTCGCAGTAGCTTAACAAGACAGTTTAAATGCCCCTTGGAAGAGCAGTGGAGGTCGTAGTAGCTTATCAAAATGATTAAATGCCCCTTGTGTTAGAACCTTGCTGTTAGGTTTTTTTTCCTTTGCTGGTCACATGACCTTGTTGGCCTATTTAATCCTGCTCCGCCCTTCTGGCTTTGCTGGACTTCATTGTATATCTACTTTCTGGCTAGCCTGTGCTCTGTATCTAACTCTGTTAGTTTGCTTGGTCTACGGACCTCTATGTTCTATCTATTTTGTTTGTTCTTCTGTCTGCTACTATTTCTGTTAGGAGGTGTCCCATATTCCTCCCAGTCCTTAGTACTTGTAGGGATTCCCTCCCCACATCTATAGGTCTCCGTACAGACTAGATTAGGACTTTAGCAGGTCTGATCGCAGGATCAGGTTCCCTGTTACATCGTAGGGATTCAGCTGAGTCTTATAGTAGGGACAGATCTCCTCTCTTTCCTTAGCTTTGGTAGCAGAACATAACAGTAAGTCCAGCCTGCAAATTCTCTAAGGAAAGATTTTTTTTTTTTTTTTTTTTTCTTTTTTGTTCCATCATGGTGTCGGTTCAGGATTTGGCTAAACACCTGCAGGGACTCTCTCTGGAAGTGGCCGAGCTCCGTCAGCACGTGAGTAACTGTCCTGGAGCATATTTCTTGGAGCCTAAGGTATGTTTGCCGGATTTATTTTTTGGTGAACATCGAGAATTTTTTTCATTTAAAAATGCTTGCTTATTGTATTTTCGTTTGAGACCCAAGTCCTCTGGGGATGAATCCCAGCGCGTAGGGTTCATAATGTCACTTTTGCGCAAAGAGCCTCAGGAGTGGGCCTTTTCTTTGCAACCTAGTGATACATGCTTCAGATCAGTGGATAGTTTTTTTTCTGCTTTAGGACTATTATATGATGATCCTGACCGTGTCGCACCAGCTGAGACTGAGTTGAGACGTTTAAAACAAGGATCAGGTAATATAGAAAAATATTGTACACATTTTCGTCGTTGGTCCACTCAAACAGGGTGGAACGATTCTGCTCTGAAAAGTCTATTTCTTGCTGGGCTCAGTGAAAGGTTAAAGACCTGCTAATTGCTTATCCTACACCTGAGGATTTGCAACAGGCTATGCAATTAGCTATACGGGTAGATAGGAGACTGCGTGCTAGGGTTAATGAGAGCAAATCCTCTGCTATGTCAGTTTCTGGTTATGATAATGTGTGTACTAACAGTGGTGAACCGATGGAGATTGGATCGGTGGCACCTCGCTCTCAAGAAAAAGATCGTCGTTTTTCAGAAGGCTTGTGTTTCTATTGCGGGAAATCTGGTCATTTGATTAAAGGCTGTGAGCTTCGTATGAAGAAAGAAAAAAAAAATGGTCAGTCACGCCCGTATTGCCTGTTTAAATTCCAAGGGTATATTTTTAGCTGCTTCCACGATTGCTCAGGAAAAATTAATGGAATTTCGGGTGTTTGTTGATTGCGGGTCTACACTGAATGTAATTGATGGGGGATTCGTGGAAAAACTCAATTTAAAACCTGAACCTTTATCATCCCCCATTGCTGTGGTTTCTGTGGATGGCTCCCCTTTGAAGAATATTACTCTCAAGGTCAGTGAATTTCCTCTCACTATTAATGGTGTTCACCATGAGAAATTGGATTTGGTAGTGTTGAATAACTTGCCTTCTCCAGTAATATTGGGTTTGCCCTGGTTAAAATTTCACAATCCTGTACTGGATTGGTCTACCAGTGAAATTAAATCCTGGAGCCATAAATGTTATGACAAGTGTTGTAACGGGCGTATTGCAGCTTTGGATAGGGGAGAATTGCCTGTTCCTATTCAGGATTTTTGGAGAGTTTTTTCTGAGAAAGAATCGCAGGTTTTGCCTCCCCATAGAGACTATGATTGTTCTATTGAATTTGTCCCTGGAGCGACTCTTCCTAAGAGTCGTTTATTTAACCTTACTATTCCTGAGAGGAAGGCTTTGGAGGAATACATACAGACAAGCTTGGCCGCCGGTCACATTAGGCCCTCTAAGTCTCCTGTGGCGGTTGGATTTTTTTTTGTAAAAAAAAAGGACGGCGGTTTACGTCCTTGTCTGGATTTCCGTGAGATTAACAAAATTACGGTACGCAATCCTTACCCACTGCCATTGATTCCTGATCTGTTTAACCAGTTATTGGGGGCCAAGTGGTTCTCTAAAATTGACCTTAAGGGGGCATACAATCTGTTGCGCATGAAGGAGGGTGATGAATGGAAGACTGCTTTTAACACTCCTGTGGGTCATTTTGAGAATCTGGTTATGCCTTTTGGTCTTACTAATGCTCCTGCATTTTTTCAGAATCTGATTAATGACATCCTTAGACCTTTGATTGGTAAAAATGTGGTTGTGTATTTGGATGACATTTTGATTTATTCGCCAGATCTGGAGTCTCATTGGCGGAGCGTGCGTGAGGTATTACAGTTGTTAATGGACAATTTGCTTTTTGCTAAGCTGGAGAAATGTGAGTTCGCTGTACAGAGAATTAGTTTTTTGGGCTACATTATCTCCAGCAAAGGTTTTGAGATGGATCCGGTTAAGGTTCAGGCTGTGCAGGAATGGCCTAGGCCTATTGGTTTGAAATCGATACAGAGGTTTTTGGGTTTCGCCAATTACTATAGAAAATTCATAAAAAATTTTTCTAGTATTGTCAAACCTCTGACTGATCTCACCAGGAAAGGTGCTGATGCTGTTCAGTGGTCTTCTGAGGCCATTGAAGCTTTTGTGTATCTCAAGGAGAGGTTCACCTCTGCTCCCATCCTTATGCAGCCTGATGTTACTAGGCCGTTTTTGGTTGAGGTTGATGCTTCCTCTGTGGGGGTTGGCGCAGTATTGTCTCAGGATAACGGGGATGGATTACATCCCTGTGCCTTTTTTTCCAAAAATTTTTCGGAGACTGAATTGAATTACGATATTGGTAATCGGGAATTATTGGCTATTAAACTCGCATTTGAACACTGGCGCCACTTCTTGGAAGGTGCGGAATTTCCCGTTCAGGTTCTTACGGATCATAAAAATCTGATATATCTTGATGCTGCCAAGCGCCTGAATGCCCGTCAGGCTAGGTGGGCACTGTTTTTCTCGCGGTTTAATTTCTCCGTTACTTACATCCCTGGTACTAAGAATGTTAAGGCGGATGCCTTGTCTCGCAGTTTTTCTCCCATAGTCGGTGCTGAGAAAGAGGAAAACATTTTACAAGAAGGTGTTGTGATAGCTGCTTTAGACTCCGTTTTGGAAGATGAGATTCTTAAAGCTCAGGAGAATGCCCCATCTAACACTCCTCATGGGAGGTTGTTTGTGCCTGGGACCTTTAGGAGAGATTTGTTTGTTGAGTGTCACGAATCTTGGTTGGCAGGTCATCCCGGAATCTCTGAGACCAAGAGACTGGTGGGTCGCAGTTTTTGGTGGCCTGGATGGCAGAAGGAAGTCATTAAGTGGGTGCACCAATGTACTATATGTGCTAGATCCAAGTCCTCACATACTCCTGCTGCGGGGTTGCTTTGTCCTTTGGAGGTCCCCAGTGCTCCTTGGACACATTTGGCTATGGACTTTATAACTGACCTTCCCCCCTCTGAGGGTTTTACTGTCATCTGGGTGGTCATGGACCGTTTTAGCAAGATGTGTCACTTGGTTCCCTTCGTCAAACTGCCCTGCGCTAAAACTCTCGCTAAGGCCTTTGTCAAGGAAATTGTCAGACTTCATGGCGTTCCTACTGACATTGTTTCTGATAGGGGTCCTCAGTTCGTGGCTCGTTTTTGGCGTGCCTTTTGTGACAGGTTGGGAATTCATTTGTCGTTTTCGTCCGGATACCATCCTGAATCTAATGGCCAGACTGAAAGGAAAAACCAGGATGTTGAGCAGTTCTTACGTTGTTTTGTGGCAGACAATCAAGAGGGGTGGTCTGAGTTTCTGCCACTTGCCGAATTTGCTCTGAACAATCATACATCTTCTTCTGCTGGTTGTTCGCCTTTTTTTTGTTGTTCTGGGAGACATCCGTCGTTTGGGTCGTTCTCCAAGTTGGGATCTGCCGTGCCTGAGGAGGAGAATTTTTCCGGTGATTTGGAAAGAGTTTGGACGGATGTGCGTGGTAATCTTCAGGAGGCCAACAGAAAATCTAAAGACTACTTTGATAGGAAACGACAGGAGGTTTTGTTCGCTGTTGGTGACATGGTTTGGTTGTCCTCTAGGAATCTGCGGTTGAGGATTCCTTCTAAGAAATTGGGTCCCAAGTTTGTAGGGCCCTTTAAGGTGCTTCAGGTTGTCAACCAATCTGCTGTTAGGTTGGAGGTTCCTACCTCCTGGAGAATTAATCCGGTCTTTCATGTCTCTCTGTTAAAAAAAGCTGTCGTGTCGGATGGTGACGCCTCAGCCTCTGTTCCTCCGGTGGTGGAGGACGGGGAATATGAAATTTCTCGCATCCTTGACTCTAGACGGTATAGAGGTAGTTTGCAGTATCTTGTGGCCTGGAAAGGTTTCGGACCCGAGGATAACTCTTGAGTGAGGTCAGATGATGTTTCCGCGTCCAGACTTATCAGAGCGTTTCACAGGAGATTTCCTGATAAGCCTGGTCCTAGGGGATCCGGAGGATCCTCTTAGAAGGGGGGGTACTGTTAGAACCTTGCTGTTAGGTTTTTTTTCCTTTGCTGGTCACATGACCTTGTTGGCCTATTTAATCCTGCTCCGCCCTTCTGGCTTTGCTGGACTTCATTGTATATCTACTTTCTGGCTAGCCTGTGCTCTGTATCTAACTCTGTTAGTTTGCTTGGTCTACGGACCTCTATGTTCTATCTATTTTGTTTGTTCTTCTGTCTGCTACTATTTCTGTTAGGAGGTGTCCCATATTCCTCCCAGTCCTTAGTACTTGTAGGGATTCCCTCCCCACATCTATAGGTCTCCGTACAGACTAGATTAGGACTTTAGCAGGTCTGATCGCAGGATCAGGTTCCCTGTTACATCGTAGGGATTCAGCTGAGTCTTATAGTAGGGACAGATCTCCTCTCTTTCCTTAGCTTTGGTAGCAGAACATAACACCTTGGTAGAGACGTGAAGGTCGCAGCAGCTTATCAAGACGGTTTAAATGCCCCTTGGAAAATCGATGGAGGTCGCAGTAGCTTAACAAGATGGATTAAATGCCCCTTGGAAGAGACGTGCAAGTCGCAGTAGCTTAACAAGAAGGTTTAAATGCCCCTTGGAAGAGACGTGCAGGTCGCAGTAGCTTAACAAGACAGTTTAAATGCCCCTTGGAAGAGACGTGCAGGTCGCAGTAGCTTAACAAGATGGTTTAAATACCCCTTGGAAGAGGCTGGCAGGTCTCAGTAGCTTACCAAGACGATTTAAATGCCCCTTGGAAGAGACGTGCAGGTCGCAGTAGCTTAACAAGATGGTTTAAATGCCCCTTGGAAGAGACGTGCAGTTCGCAGTAGCTTAACAAGACGGTTTAAATGCCCCTTGGAAAAGTGGTGGAGGTTACAGTAGCTTAACAAGACAGTTTAAATGCCCCTTGGAAGAGACGTGCAAGTGACAGTAGCTTAACAAGACGGTTTAAATGCCCCTTGGAAGAGACGTGCAGGTCGCAGTAGCTTAAAAAGACAGTTTAAATGCCCCTTGGAAGAGATATGAAGGTCGCAGTAGCTTAACAACATGGTTTAAATGCCCCTTGGAAGAGCCATGCAGGTCGCAGTAGCTTAGCAAGATGGTTTAAATGCCACTTGGAAGAGCGGTGGAGGTCGCAGTAGCTTAACAAGACAGTTTAAATACCCTTTGGAAGAGACGTGCAGGTCGCAGTAGCTTAACAAGACGGTTTAAATGCCCCTTGGAAGAGACGTGCAGGTCGCAGTAGCTTAACAAGACGGTTTAAATGCCCCTTGGAAGAGCGGTGGAGGTCGTAGTAGCTTATCAAGACTGATTAAATGCCCCTTGGTAGAGACGTGCAGGTCGCATCAGCTTAACAAGACGGTTTAAATGTCCCTTGGAAGAGACGTGCTAGTCGCAGTAGCTTAACAAGACGGTTTAAATGCCCAATAGAAGAGCGGTGGAGGTCGCAGTAGCTTAACAAGACAATTTAAATGCCCCTTGGAAGAGATGTGCAGGTCGCAGTAGCTTAACAAGATGGATTAAATGCCCCTTGGAAGAGACGTCCAAATCGCAGTAGCTTAACAACACGGTTTACATGCCCCTTGGAAGAGCGGTGGAGGTCACAGTAGCTTAACAAGACAGTTTAAATGCCACTTGGAAGAGATGTGCAGGTCGCAGTAGCTTAACAACACGGTTTAAATGCCCCTTGGAAGAGACGTGCAGGTCGCAGAAGCTTAACAAGATGGTTTAAATGCCCCTTGGAAGAGCGGTGGAGGTCGCAGTAGCTTAACAAGACAGTTTAATTGCCCCTTGGAGGAGACATGCAGGTCGCAGTAGCTTAGCAAGACTGTTTAAATGCCCAGTAGAAGAGCGGTGGAGGTCGCAGTAGCTTAACAAGACAGTTTAAATGCCCCTTGGAAGAGATGTGCAGGTCGCAGTAGCTTAACAAGATGGATTAAATGACCCCTTGGAAGAGACGTGCAAATCGCAGTAGCTTAACAACACGGTTTACATGCCCCTTGGAAGAGCGGTGGAGGTCGCAGTAGATTAACAAGATGGTTTAAATGCCCCTTGGAAGAGCGGTGGAGGTCACAGTAGCTTAACAAGACAGTTTAAATGCCCCTTGGAAGAGATGTGCAGGTCGCAGTAGCTTAACAAGACGGTTTAAATGCCCCTTGGAAGAGACGTGCAGGTCGCAGAAGCTTAACAAGATGGTTTAAATGCCCCTTGGAAGAGCGGTGGAGGTCGCAGTAGCTTAACAAGACAGTTTAATTGCCCCTTGGAAGAGACATGCAGGTAGCAGTAGCTTAGCAAGACTGTTTAAATGCCCCTTGAAGAGACGTGCAGTCGCAGTAACTTAACAAGACGGATTAAATGCCCCTTGGTAGAGACATGCAGGTCGCAGTAGCTTAACAACATGGTTTAAATGCCCCATGGAAGAGAAGTGCAGGTCGCAGTAGCTTAACAAGTCAGTTTAAATGACCCTTGGAAGAGACGTGCAAGTCGCAGTAGCTTAAGAAGACGCTTTAAATGCACCTTTGAAGAGACGTGCAGGTCGCAGAAGCTTAAAAAGACGGTTTAAATGCCCCTTGGAAGAGACATGCAGGTCGCAGCAGCTTAAAAAGACTGTTTAAATGCCCCTTGGAAAAGACGTGCAGGTCGCAGTGGCTTAACAAGACAGCTTAAATGCACCTTGGAAGAGATGTGCAAGTCGCAGTAGCTTAAAAAGATGGTTTAAATGCCCCTTGGAAAAGACGTGCAGATCGCAGTAGCTTAACAAGACGGTTTAAATGCCCCTTGGAAGAGACGTGCAAGTCGCAGTAGCTTAAAAAGACGGTTTAAATGAGCCTTGGAAGAGAGGTGCAGGTCGCAGTAGCTTAACAAGACGATTTAAATGCCCCTTGGAAGAAACGTGCAGGTCGCAGTAGCTTGACAAGACGGGCTAAATGCCCCTTGGAAGAGCGGTGGAGGTCGTATTAGTTTATCAAGACTGATTAAATGCCCCTTGGCAGAGACGTGCAGGTCGCAGTAGCTTAACAAGACGGATTAAATGCCCCTTGGTAGAGACATGCAGGTCGCAGTAGCTTAACAACATGGTTTAAATGCCCCATGGAAGAGAAGTGCAGGTCGCAGTAGCTTAACAAGATGGTTTAAATGCCCCTTGGAAAAGTGGTGGAGGTTACAGTAGCTTAACAAGACAGTTTAAATGCCCCTTGGAAGAGACGTGCAAGTCGCAGTAGCTTAAGAAGACGGTTTAAATGCCCCTTGGAAGAGACGTGCAGGTCGCAGAAGCTTAAAAAGACGGTTTAAATGCCCCTTGCAAGAGACATGCAGGTCGCATCAGCTTAAAAAGACTGTTTAAATGCCCCTTGGAAAAGACGTGCAGGTCGCAGTGGCTTAACAAGACAGCTTAAATGCCCCTTGGAAGAGATGTGCAAGTCGCAGTAGCTTAAAAAGACGGTTTAAATGCCCCTTGGAAGAGACGTGCAGGTCGCAGTAGATTAACAAGATGGTTTAAATGCCCCTTGGAAGAGACGTGCAAGTCGCAGTAGCTTAAAAAGACGGTTTAAATGAGCCTTGGAAGAGAGGTGCAGGTCGCAGTAGCTTAACAAGACGATTTAAATGCCCCTTGGAAGAAACGTGCAGGTCGCAGAAGCTTAACAAGACGGTTTAAATGCCCCTTGGAAGAGACGTGCAGGTCGCAGTAGCTTAACAAGACGGTCTAAATGCCCCTTGGAAGAGCGGAGGAGGTCGTAGTAGTTTATCAAGACTGATTAAATGCCCCTTGGTAGAGACGTGCAGGTCGCATCAGCTTAACAAGACGGTTAAAATGTCCCTTGGAAGAGACGTGCAAGTCGCAGTAGCTAAACAAGACTGTTTAAATGCCCCATGGAAAATCGGTGGAGGTCGCAGTAGATTAACAAGATGGATTAAATGCCCCTTGGAAGAGACATGCAGGTCGCAGCAGCTTAACAAGACTGTTTAAATGCCCCTTGGAAGAGACGTGCAGGTCGCAGTAGCTTAACAAGACGGATTAAATGCCCCTTGGTGGAGACATGCAGGTCGCAGGAGCTTAACAAAATGGTTTAAATGCCCAATGGAAGAGAAGTGCAGGTTGCAGTAGCTTAACAAGACGGTTTAAATGCCCCTTAGAAAAGTGGTGGAGGTTACAGTAGCTTAACAAGACGGTTTAAATGCCCCTTGGAAGAGAAGTGCAAGTCACAGTAGCTTAACAAGACGGTTTAAATGCCCCTTGGAAGAGACGTGCAGGTCACAGTAGCTTAAAAAGACGGTTTAAATGCCCCTTGGAAGAGACGTGCAGGTCGCAGTAGTTTAACAACATGGTTTAAATGCCCCTTGGAAGAGGGGTGGAGGTCGCAGTAGCTTAACAAGACAGATTAAATACCCATTGGAAGAGACGTGCAGGTCGCAGTAGCTTAATAAGACGGTTTAAATGTCCCTTGGAAGAGATGTGCAGGTCGCAATAGCTTAACAAGACGGTTTAAATGCCCCTTGGAAGAGACGTGCAGGTCGCAGTAGCTTAGCAAGACGGTTTAAATGCCACTTGGAAGAGCGGTGGAGGTCGCAGTAGCTTAACAAGACAGTTTAAATACCCCTTGGAAGAGACGTGCAGGTCGCAGTAGCTTAACAAGACGGTTTAAATGCCCCTTGGAAGAGACGTGCAGGTCGCAGTAGCTTAACAAGACGGTTTAAATGCCCCTTGGAAGAGACGTGCAGGTCTCAGTAGCTTAACAAGGCAGTTTAAATACCCCTTGGAAGAGACGTGCAGGTCGCAGTAGCTTAACAAGATGGTTTAAATGCCCCTTGGAAGAGCGGTGGAGGTCGCAGTAGCTTAACAAGATGGTTTAAATGCCCCTTGGAAGAGACATGCAGGTAGCAGCAGCTTAAAAAGACTGTTTAAATGCCCCTTGGAAAAGACGTGCAGGTCTCAGTGGCCTAGCAAGACAGTTTAAATGAGCCTTGGAAGAGACATGCAGTTCGCAGTAGCTTAACAAGACGGTTTAAATGCCCCTTGGAAGAGACGTGCAGGTCGCAGTAGCTTAACAAGACGGTTTAAATGCCCCTTGGAAGAGACGTGCAAGTCGCAGTAGCTTAAAAAGACGGTTTAAATGAGCCTTGGAAGAGACGTGCAGGTCGCAGTAGCTTAACAAGACGGTTTAAATGCCCCTTGCAAGAGACGTGCATGTCGCACTAGATTAACAAGACGGTTTAAATGCCCCTTGGTAGAGACGTGCAGGTCGCAGTAGCTTAACAAGACGGTTTAAATACCCCTTGGAAGAGACGTGCAAATCACAGTAGCTTAACAAGACTTTTTAAATGCCCCTTGGAAGAAATGTGCAGGTCGCAGTAGCTTAGCAAGACGGTTTAAATGATCCTTGGAAGAGACGTGCAGGTCGCAGTAGCTTAACAAGACGGTTTAAATGCCCCTTGGAAGAGCAGTGGATGTCGTAGTAGCTTATCAAAACTGATTAAATGCCCCTTGGTAGAGATGTGCAGGTCGCAGCAGCTTATCAAGACGGTTTAAATGCCCCTTGGAAAATCGATGGAGGTCGCAGTAGCTTAACAAGATGGATTAAATGCCCTTTGGAAGAGACGTGCAAGTCGCAGTAGCTTAACAAGAAGGTTTAAATGCCCCTTGGAAGAGACGTGCAGGTCGCAGTAGCTTAACAAGACAGTTTAAATGCCCCTTGGAAGAGACGTGCAGGTCGCAGTTGCTTAACAAGACGGTTTAAATGCCCCTTGGAAGAGGTTGGCAGGTCTCAGTAGCTTACCAAGACGATTTAAATGCCCCTTGGAAGAGACGTGCAGTTCGCAGTAGCTTAACAAGATGGTTTAAATGCCCCTTGGAAGAGACGTGCAGTTCGCAGTAGCTTAACAAGACGGTTTAAATGCCCCTTGGAAAAGTGGTGGAGGTTACAGTAGCTTAACAAGACGGTTTAAATGCCGCTTGGAAGAGACGTGCAAGTCACAGTAGCTTAACAAGATGGTTTAAATGCCCCTTGGAAGAGACGTGCAGGTCGCAGTAGCTTAAAAAGACGGTTTAAATGCCCCTTGGAAGAGACGTGCAGGTCGCAGTAGCTTAACAACATGGTTTAAATGCCCCTTGGAAGAGCGGTGGAGGTCGCAGTAGCTTAACAAGACATTTTAAATACCCATTGGAAGAGACGTGCAGGTCGCAGTAGCTTAATAAGACGGTTTAAATGTCCCTTGGAAGAGATGTGCAGGTCGCAGTAGCTTAACAAGACGGTTTAAATGCCCCTTGCAAGAGACGTGCAGGTCGCAGTAGCTTAGCAAGATGGTTTAAATGCCACTTGGAAGAGCGGTGGAGGTCGCAGTAGCTTAACAAGACAGTTTAAATACCCCTTGGAAGAGACGTGCAGGTCGCAGTAGCTTAACAAGACGGTTTAAATGCCCCTTGGAAGAGACGTGCAGGTCGCAGTAGCTTAACAAGATGGGTTAAATGCCCCTTGGAAGAGACGTGCACGTCGCAGTAGCTTAACAAGGCAGTTTAAATACCCCTTGGAAGAGACGTGCAGGTCGCAGAAGCTTAACGAGATGGTTTAAATGCCCCTTGGAAGAGCGGTGGAGGTCGCAGTAGCTTAACAAGATGGTTTAAATGCCACTTGGAAGAGCGGTGGAGGTCGCAGTAGCTTAACAAGACGGTTTAAATGCCCCTTGGAAAAGACGTGCAGGTCTCAGTGGCCTAACAAGACAGTTTAAATGCCCCTTGGAAGAGACATGCAGGTCGCAGTAGCTTAACAAGACGGTTTAAATGCCCCTTGGAAGAGACGTGCAGCTTGCAGTAGATTAACAAGACGGTTTAAATGCCCCTTGGAAGAGACGTGCAAGTCGCAGTAGCTTAAAAAGACGGTTTAAATGAGCCTTGGAAGATACGTGCAGGTCGCAGTAGCTTAACAAGACGGTTTAAATCCCCCTTGCAAGAGACATGCATGTCGCACTAGATTAACAAGACGGTTTAAATGCCCCTTGGTAGAGACGCGCATGTCGCAGTAGCTTAACAAGACGGTTTAAATACCCCTTGGAAGAGACGTGCAGGTCTCAGCAGCTTAACAAGACTTTTTAAATGCCCCTTGGAAGAAATGTGCAGGTCGCAGTAGCTTAACAAGACTTTTTAAATGCCCCTTGGAAGAAATGTGCAGGTCGCAGTAGCTTAACAAGACTGTTTAAATGCCCCTTGGGAAAGACGTGCAGGTCGCAGTAGCTTAACAAGACGGTTTAAATGCCCCTTGGAAGAGCGGTGGAGGTCGTAGTAGCTTATCAAAACTGATTAAATGCCCCTTGGTAGAGACGTGCAGGTCGCAGCAGCTTATCAAGACGGTTTAAATGCCCCTTGGAAAATCGATGGAGATCGCAGTAGCTTAACAAGATGGATTAAATGCCCCTTGGAAGAGAGGTGCAAGTCGCAGTAGCTTAACAAGAAGGTTTAAATGCCCCTTGGAAGAGACGTGCAGGTCGCAGTAGCTTAACAAGACAGTTTAAATGCCCCTTGGAAGAGACGTGCAGGTCACAGTAGCTTAACAAGACGGTTTAAATGCCCCTTGGAAGAAGCTGGCAGGTATCAGTAGCTTACCAAGACGATTTAAATGACCCTTGGAAGAGACGTGCAGGTCGCAGTAGCTTAACAAGATGGTTTAAATGCCCCTTGGAAGAGACGTGCAGTTCGCAGTAGCTTAACAAGACGGTTTAAATGCCCCTTGGAAAAGTGGTGGAGGTTACAGTAGCTTAACAAGACGGTTTAAATGCCCCTTGGAAGAGACGTGCAGGTCGCAGTAGCTTAACAAGACGGTTTAAATGCCCCTTGGAAGAAACGTGCAGGTCTCAGTAGCTTAACAAGACCGTTTAAATGCCCCTTGGTAGAGATGTGAAAGTCGCAGTAGCTTAACAAGACGGCATAAATGCCCCTTGGAAGAGCGGTGGAGGTCGTAGTAGCTTATCAAGACTGATTAAATGCCCCTTGGTAGAGACGTGCAGGTCGCATCAGCTTACAAGACGGTTTAAATGTCCCTTGGAAGAGACGTGCTAGTCGCAGTAGCTTAACAAGACGGTTTAAATGCCCCTTAGAAGAGCGGTGGAGGTCGCAGCAGCTTAACAAGACAGTTTAAATGCCCCTTGGAAGAGATGTGCAGGTCGCAGTAGCTTAACAAGATGGATTAAATGCCCCTTGGAAGAGACGTGCAAATCGCAGTAGCTTAACAACAAGGTTTACATGCCCCTTGGAAGAGCGGTGGAGGTCGCAGTAGCTTAACAAGATGGTTTAAATGCCCCTTGGAAGAGCGGTGGAGGTCGCAGTAGCTTAACAAGACAGTTTAAATGCCCCTTGGAAGAAATGTGCAGGTCGCAGTAGCTTAACAAGACAGTTTAAATGCCCCTTGGAAGAGACGTGCAGGTCGCAGAAGCTTAACAAGATGGTTTAAATGCCCCTTGGAAAAGTGGTGGAGGTCGCAGTAGCTTAACAAGACAGTTTAATTGCCCCTTGGAAGAGACATGCAGGTCGCAGTAGCTTAGCAAGACTGTTTAAATGCCCCTTGAAGAGACGTGCAGGTCGCAGTAGCTTAACAAAACGGATTAAATGCCCCTTGGTAGAGACATGCAGGTCGCAGTAGCTTAACAAAATGGTTTAAATGCCCCATGGAAGAGAAGTGCAGGTTGCAGTAGCTTAACAAGATGGTTTAAATGCCCCTTGGAAAAGTGGTGGAGGTTACAGTAGCTTAACAAGACAGTTTAAATGCCCCTTGGAAGAGACGTGCAAGTCGCAGTAGCTTAAGAAGACGGTTTAAATGCCCCTTGGAAGAGACATGCAGGTCGCAGTAGCTTAAAAAGACGGTTTAAATGCCCCTTGGAAGAGACATGCAGGTCGCAGCAGCTTAAAAAGACTGTTTAAATGCCCCTTGGAAAAGACGTGCAGGTCGCAGTGGCGTAACAAGACAGTTTAAATGCCCCTTGGAAGAGATGTGCAAGTCGCAGTAGCTTAAAAAGACGGTTTAAATGCCCCTTGGAAGAGACGTGCAGGTCGCAGTAGCTTAACAAGACGGTTTAAATGCCCCTTGGAAGAGACGTGCAAGTCGCAGTAGCTTAAAAAGACGGTTTAAATGAGCCTTGGAAGAGAGGTGCAGGTCGCAGTAGCTTAACAAGACGATTTAAATGCCCCTTGGAAGAGACGTGCAGGTCGCATTAGCTTAACAAGACTGTTTAAATGCCCCTTGGAAGAGATGTGCAGGTCGCAGTAGCTTAAAAAGACGGTTTAAATGAGCCTTGGAAGAGTGGTGCAGGTCGCAGTAGCTTAACAAGACGAATAAAATGCCCCTTGGCAGAAACGTGCAGGTCGCAGTAGCTTAACAAAACAGTTTCAATGCTCCTTGGAAGAGACGTGCAGGTCGCAGTAGCTTAACAAGACGGTTTAAATGCCCCTTGGAAGAGCGGTGGAGGTCGTAGTACTTTATCAAGACTGATTAAATGCCCCTTGGTAGAGACATGCAGATCGCGTCAGCTTAACAAGACGGTTTAAATGTCCCTTGGAAGAGCCGTGCAGGTCGCAGTAGCTTAACAAGACGGTCTAAATGCCCCTTGGAAGAGCGGTGGAGGTCGTAGTAGTTTATCAAGACTGATTAAATGCCCCTTGGTAGAGACGTGCAGGTCGCATCAGCTTAACAAGACGGTTTAAATGTCCCTTGGAAGAGACGTGCAGGTCGCAGTAGATTAACAAGATGGATTAAATGCCCCTTGGAAGAGACATGCAAGTCACAGTAGATTAACAACACGGTTTAAATGCCCCTTGGAAGAGCGGTGGAGGTCGCAGTAGCTTAACAAGATGGTTTAAATGCCCCTTGGAAGAGCGGTGGAGGTCGCAGTAGTTTAACAAGACAGTTTAAATGCCCCTTGGAAGAGACGTGCAGGTCGCAGTAGCTTAACTACACGGTTTACATGCCCCTTGGAAGAGCGGTGGAGGTCGCAGTAGCTTAACAAGATGGTTTAAATGCCCCTTGGAAGAGCGGTGGAGGTCGCAGTAGCTTAACAACACGGTATACATGCCCTTGGAAGAGCGGTGGACGTCGCAGTAGCTTAACAAGACGGTTTAAATGCCCCTTGGAAGAGACGTGCAGGTCGCAGAAGCTTAACAAGATGGTTTAAATGCCCCTTGGAAAAGCGGTGTAGGTCGCAGTAGCTTAACAAGACTGTTTAATTGCCCCTTGGAAGAGACATGCAGGTCGCAGCAGCTTAACAAGACTGTTTAAATGCCCCTTGGAAGAGACGTGCAGGTCGCAGTAGCTTAACAAGACGGATTAAATGCCCCTTGGTAGAGACATGCAGGTCGCAGTAGCTTAACAAAATGGTTTAAATGCCCCATGGAAGAGAAGTGCAGGTCGCAGTAGCTTAACAAGACGGTTTAAATGCCCCTTGGAAAAGTGGTGGTAGAGGTTACAGTAGCTTAACAAGATGGTTTAAATGCCCCTTGGAAGAGACATGCAAGTCACAGTAGCTTAACAAGACGGTTTAAATGCCCCTTGGAAGAGACGTACAGGTCGCAGTAGCTTAAAAAGACGGTTTAAATGCCCCTTGGAAGAGACGTGCAGGTCGCAGTAGCTTAACAAGATGGTTTAAAAGCCCCTTGGAAGAGCGGTGGAGGTCGCAGTAGCTTAGCAAGACAGTTTAAATACCCATTGGAAGAGACGTGCAGGTCGCAGTAGCTTAATAAGACGGTTTAAATAAATGTCCCTTGGAAGAGATGTGCAGGTCGCAGTAACTTAACAAGACGGTTTAAATGCCCCTTGGAAGAGACGTGCAGGTCGCAGTAGCTTAGCAAGACGGTTTAAATGCCAACTGGAAGAGCGGTGGAGGTCGCAATAGCTTATCAAGACAGTTTAAATACCCCTTGGAAGAGACGTGCAGGTCGCAGTAGCTTAACAAGATGGTTTAAATGCCCCTTGGAAGAGCGGTGGAGGTCGCAGTAGCTTAACAAGATGGTTTAAATGCCCCTTGGCAGAGACATGCAGGTCGCAGCAGCTTAAAAAGACTGTTTAAATGCGCCTTGGAAAAGACGTGCAGGTCTCAGTGGCTTAACAAGACAGTTTAAATGCCCCTTGGAAGAGACATGCAGGTCGCAGTAGCTTAACAAGACTGTTAAAATGCCCCTTGAAAGAGACGTGCAGGTCGCAGTAGCTTAACAAGACGGTTTAAATGCCCCTTGGAAGAGCGGTGGATGTCGTAGTAGCTTATCAAAACTGATTAAATGCCCCTTGGTAGAGACGTGCAGGTCGCAGCATTTTATCAAGACGGTTTAAATGCCCCTTGGAAAATCGATGGAGGTCGCAGTAGATTAACAAGACAGATTAAATGCCCCTTGGAAGTGACGTGCAAGTCGCAGTAGCTTAACAAGAAGGTTTAAATGCCCCTTGGAAGAGACGTGCAGGTCGCAGTAGCTTAAAAAGAAGGTTTAAATGCCCCTTGGAAGAGACATGCAGGTCGCAGAAGCTTAACAAGACAGTTTAAATGCCCCTTGGAAGAGACGTGCAAGTCGCAGTAGCTTAACAAGACGGTTTAAATGCCCCTTGGAAGAGGCTGGCAGCTCTCAGTAGCTTACCAAGACGATTTAAATGCCCCTTGGAAGAGACGTGCCGGTCGCAGTAGATTAACAAGATGGTTTAAATGCCCCTTGGAAAAGCGGTGGAGGTCGCAGTAGCTTAGCAAGACAGTTTAATTGCCCCTTGGAAGAGACATGCAGGTAGCAGCAGCTTAAAAAGACGGTTTAAATGCCCCTTGGAAGAGACGTGCAGGTCGCAGTAGCTTAAAAAGACGGTTTAAATGCCCCTTGGAAGAGACGTGCAAGTCGCAGTAGCTTAACAAGACGGTTTAAATGCCCCTTGGAAGAGACGTGCAGGTCGCAGTAGCTTAAAAAGACGGTTTAAATGCCCCTTGGAAGAGACGTGCAGGTCGCAGTAGTTTAACAAGACGGTTTAAATGCCCCTTGGAAGAGACGTGCAGGTCGCAGTAGCTTAAAAAGACGGTTTAAATGTCCCTTGGAAGAGACGTGCAGGTCGCAGTAGTTTAACAAGACGGTTTAAATGCCCCTTGGAAGAGACGTGCAGGTCGCAGTAGCTTAAAAAGACGGTTTAAATGTCCCTTGGAAAAAACGTGCAGGTCGCAGTAGCTTAGCAAAACGGTTTAAATGCCCCTTGGAAAAGTGGTGGAGGTTACAGTAGCTTAACAATATGGTTTAAATGCCCCTTGGAAGAGACGTGCAAGTCACAGTAGCTTAACAAGACGATTTAAATGCGCCTTGGAAGAGACGTGCAGGTCGCAGTAGCTTAACAAGACGGTTTAAATGCCCCTTGGAAAAGGGGTGGAGGTTCCAGTAGCTTAACAAGACAGTTTAAATACCCCTTGGAAGAGACGTGCAGGTCGCAGTAGCTTAATAAGACGGTTTAAATGTCCCTTGGAAGAAATGTGCAGGTCGCAGTAGCTTAACAAGACGGTTTAAATGCCCCTTGGAAGAGACGTGCAGGTCGCAGTAGCTTAACAAGACGGTTTAAATGCCACTTGGAAGAGCGGTGGAGGTCGCAGTAGCTTAACAAGACAGTTTAAATGCCCCTTGGAAGAGACGTGCAGGTCGCAGTAGCTTAATAAGACGGTTTAAATGCCCCTTGGAAGAGACGTGCAGGTCGCAGTAGCTTAACAAGATGGTTTAAATGCCCCTTGGCAGAGCGGTGGAGGTCGCAGTAGCTTAACAAGATGGTTTAAATGCCCCTTGGAAGAGACATGCAGGTCGGAGCAGCTTAAAAAGACTGTTTAAATGCCCCTTGGAAAAGACGTGCAGGTCTCAGTGGCTTAACAAGACAGTTTAAATGCACCTTGGAAGAGACATGCAGGTCTCAGTAGCTTAACAAGATGGTTTAAATGCCCCTTGGAAGAGACGTGCAGGTCGCAGTAGCTTAACAAGACGGTTTAAATGCCCCTTGGAAGAGACGTGCAAGTCGCAGTAGCTTAAAAAGACGGTTTAAATGAGCCTAGGAAGAGACGTGCAGGTCGCAGTAGCTTAACAAGACGGTTTAAATGCCCCTTGGAAGACACGAGCAGGTCGCAGTAGCTTAACAAGAGGGTTTAAATGCCCCTTGGAAGAGCGGTGGAGGTCGCAGTAGCTTAACAAGACAGTTTAGATGCCCCTTGGAAGAGACGTGCAGGTCGCCGTAGCTTAACAAGACGGTTTAAATGTCCCTTGGAAGAGACGTGCAGGTCGCAGTAGCTTAACAAGATGGTTTAAATGCCCCTTGGAAAAGTGGTGGAGGTTACAGTAGCTTAAAAAGACGGTTTAAATACCCCTTGGAAGAGCGGCGTAGGTCGCAGTAGCTTAACAAGACGATTTAATTGCCCCTTGGATGAGACGTGCAGGTCACAGTAGATTAATAAGACGGTTTAAATGCGCCTTGGAAGAGACGTGCAGGTCCCAGTAGCTTAACAAGATGGTTTAAAAGCCCCTATGAAAAGCGGTGGAGGTCGCAGTAGCTTAACAAGACGGTTTAACTGCCCCTTGGAAGAGACGAGCAGGTCACAGTAGCTTAACAAGACGGTTTAAATGCCCCTTGGAAGAGCGGTGGAGGTCGCAGTAGCTTTACAAAACGGTTTAAATACCCCTTGCAAGAGACGTGCAGGTCACAGTAGATTAACAAGACGGTTTAAATGACCCCTTGGAAGAAACGTGCAGGTCGCAGTAGCTTAACAAGACGGTTTAAATGCCCCTTGGAAGAGACGTGCAGGTCGCAGTAGCTTAACAAGACAGTTTAAATGCCCCTTGGAAGAGCGGTGGAGGTCGTAGTAGCTTATCAAAACTGATTAAATGCCCCTTGGTAGAGACGTGCAGGTCGCAGCAGCTTAACAAGACGGTTTAAATGCCCCTTGGAAAATCGATGGAGGTCGCAGTAGATTAACAAGATGCATTAAATGCCCCTTGCAAGAGACGTGCAAGTCGCAGCAGCTTAACAAGAAGGTTTACATGCCCATTGGAAGAGCGGTGGAGGTCGCAGTAGCGTAACAAGACAGTTTAAATGCCCCTTCGAAGAGACATGCAGGTCGCAGTAGCTTAACAAGATAGTTTAAATGCCCCTTGGAAGAGGCTGGCAGGTCGCAGTAGCTTACCAAGAAGATTTAAATGCCCCTTGGAAGAGACGTGCAGGTCGCAGTATCTTAGCAAGATGGTTTAAATACCCCTTGGAAAAGCGGTGGAGGTCGCAGTAGCTTAACAAGACAGTTTAATTGCCCCTTGGAAGAGACATGCAGGTCTCAGCAGCTTAACAAGACTGTTTAAATGCCCCTTGGAAGAGACGTGCAGGTCGCAGTAGCTTAAAAATACGGTTTAAATGCCCCTTGGAAAAGACGTGCAGGTCGCAGTAGCTTAACAAGACGGCTTAAATACCCATTGGAAGAGACGTGCAGGTCGCAGTAGCTTAACAAGATGGTTTAAATGCCCCTTGCAAGAGACGTGCAGGTCGCAGTAGCTTAAAAATACGGTTTAAATGCCCCTTGGAAAAGTGGTGGAGGTTAGAGTAGCTTAACAAGACGGTTTAAATGCCCGTTAGAAGAGACGTGCAAGTCGCAGTAGCTTAACAAGACGGTTTAAATGCCCCTTGGAAGAGACCTGCAGGTCGCAAGAGCTTAAAAAGACGGTTTAAATGACCCTTGGTAGAGACATGCAGGTCGCAGTAGCTTAGCAAAACGGTTTAAATGCCCCTGGAAGAGACGTGCAGGTCGCAATAGCTTAAGAAAAAGGTTTAAATGCCTCTTGGAAAAGTGGTGGAGGTTACAGTAGCTTAACAAGACGTTTTAAAAGCCACTTGGAAGAGACATGCAAGTCGCAGTAGCTTAACAAGAAGGTTTAAATGCCCCTTGGAAGAGACGTGCAGGTCGCAGTAGTTTAACAGTATGGTTTAAATGCCCCTTGGAATAGACTTGCAGGTCGCAATAGCTTACCAAGACGGTTTAAGTGCCCCTTGGAAGAGACGTGCAGGTTGCAGTACCGTAACAAGACGTTTTAAATGACCTTTGGTAGAGAAGTGCAGGTCGTGTACCTTAACAAGACGTTTTAAATGCCCCTTGGAAGAGACATGCAAGTCGCAGTAGCTTAACAAGAAGGTTTAAATGCCCCTTGGAAGAGACGTGCAGGTCGCAGTAGTTTAACAAGACGGTTTAAATGCCCCTTGGAAGAGACGTGCAGGTCGCAGTAGCTTAACAAGACAGTTTAAATGCCACTTGGAAGAGCGGTGGAGGTCGCAGTAGCTTAACAAGACAGTTTTAATCCCCCTTGGAAGAGATGTGCAGATCGCAGTAGTTTAACAGTATGGTTTAAATGCCCCTTGGAATAGACTTGCAGGTCGCAATAGCTTACCAAGACGGTTTAAGTGCCCCTTGGAAGAGACGTGCAGGTTGCACTACCGTAACAAGACGTTTTAAATGACCTTTGGTAGAGAAGTGCAGGTCGTGTACCTTAACAAGACGGTTTAAATGCCCCTTGGAAGGGCAGTGGAGGTCGCAGATGTTAAACAAGACGGTTTAAATGCCTCTTGGAAGAGACATGCAGGTCGCAGTAGCCTAACAAGATGGTTTAAATGCCTCTTGGAAGAGACATGCAGGTCGCAGTAGCTTAACAAGACGATTTAAATGCCCCTTGGAAAAGTGGTGGAGGTTACAGTAGCTAAACAATAAGGTTTAAATGCCACTTGGAAGAGACGTGCAGGTCACAGTAGCTTAACAAGACAGTTTAAATGCCCCTTGGAAGAGACGTGCAGGTCGCAGTAGCTTAACAAGACAGTTTAAATGCCCCTTGGAAGAGACGTGCAGGTCGCTGTAGCTTAACAAGACGGTTTAAATGCCCCTTGGAAGAGACGTGCAGGTCGCAGTAGCTTAATAAGACGGTTTAAATGCCCCTTGGAAGAGACGTGCAGGTCGCAGTAGCTTAACAAGACTGTTTAAACACCCCTTGGAAGAGACGTGCAGGTCGCAGTAGCTTAACAAAAGGGTTTAAATGCCCCTTGAAATAGGCTTGCAGGTCACAGTAGCTTACCAAGATGGTTTAAATGCCCCTTGGTAGAGACGTACAGGTCGCAGTAGCTTAACAAGACGGTTTAAATGACCCTTGGTAGAGATATGAAGGTCACAGTAGCTTAACAAGATGGTTTAAATGCCCCTTGGTAGAGACATGCAGGTCACAGTAGCTTAACAAGACGGTTAAAATGCCCCTTGGTAGAGACATGCAAGTCGCAGTAGCTTAACAAGATGGTTTAAATGCACCTATGAAAAGCGGTGGAGGTCGCAGTAGCTTAACAAGACGGTTTAAATGCCCCTTGGAAGAGACGTGCAGGTCGCAGTAGCTTAACAAAATGGTTTAAATACCCCTTGAAAGAGGCGTGCAGGTCACAGTAGCTTAACAAGACGGTTTAAATGCCCCTTGGAAGAAACGTGCAGATCGCAGTAGCTTAACAAGACGTTTTAAATGCCCCTTGGTAGAGATGTGCAAGTCACAGTAGCTTAACAAGACGGTTTAAATGTCCCTTGGAAGAGACGTGCTAGTCGCAGCAGCTTAACAAGATGGTTTAAATGCCCCTTTGAAGAGCGGTGGACGTCGCAGTAGCTTAACAAGACAGTTTAAATGCCCCTTGGAAGAGATGTGCAGGTCGCAGTAGCTTAACAAGATGGATTAAATGCACCTTGGAAGAGACGTGCAAATCGCAGTAGCTTAACAACACGGTTTACATGCCCCTTGGAAGAGCGGTGGAGGTTGCAGTAGCTTAACAAGATGGTTTAAATGCCCCTTGGAAGAGCGGTGGAGGTCGCAGAAGCTTAACAAGACAGTTTAAATGCCCCTTGGAAGAGATGTGCAGGTCGCAGTATCTTAACAAGACGGTTTAAATGCCCCTTGGAAGAGACGTGCAGGTCGCAAAAACTTAACAAGATGGTTTAAATGCCCCTTGGAAGAGCGGTGGAGGTCGCAGTAGCTTAACAAGACAGTTTAAATGCCCCTTGGAAGAGACGTGCAGGTCGCAGCAGCTTAAAAAGACGTTTTAAATGTCCCTTGGAAGAGACGTGCAGGTCGCAGTAGCTTAACAAGATCGTTTAAATGCCCCTTGGAAAAGCGGTGGAGGTCGCAGTAGCTTAACAAGACAGTTTAAATGCCCCTTGGAAAAGACGTGCAGGTCGCAGCAGCTTAAAAAGACGGTTTAAATGCCCCTTGGAAGAGACGTGCAGGTCACAGTAGCTTAACAAGACGGTTTAAATGCCCCTTGGAAAAGTGGTGGAGGTTACAGTAGCTTAACAAGACGGTTTAAATGCCCCTTGGAAGGGACGTGCAAGTCGCAGTAGCTTAACAAGACGGTTTAAATACCCCTTGGAAGAGACGTGCAGGTCGCAGTAGCTTAAAAAGACGGTTTAAATGCCCCTTGGAAGAGACGTGCAGGTCGCAGTAGCTTAATAAGACGGTTTAAATGCCCCATGGAAGAGACGTGCAGGTCGCAGTAGCTTAAAAAGACGGTTTAAATGCCCCTTGGTAGAGACATGCAGGTCGCAGTAGCTTAACAAAACGGTTTAAATGCCCCATGGAAGAGACGTGCAGGTCGCAGTAGCTTAATAAGACGGTTTAAATGTCAGCTGGTAGAGACGTGCAGGTCGCAGTAGCTTAATAAGACGGTTTAAATGCCACTTGGAAGAGCGGTGGAGGTCGCAGTAGCTTAACAAGACAGTTTAAATGCCCCTTGGAAGAGACGTGCAGGTCGCAGTAGCTTAAAAAGACGGTTTAAATGCCCCTTGGAAGAGACGTGCAGGTCGCAGTAGCTTAACAAGACTGTTTAAATCCCCCTTGGAAGAGATGTGCAGATCGCAGTAGCTTAACAAGATGGTTTAAATGCCCCTTGGAATAGGCTTGCAGGTGGCAATAGCTTACCAAGACGGTTTAAATGTCCCTTGGAAGAGACGTGCAGGTTGCAATACCGTAACAAGACGGTTTAAATGACCTTTGGTAGAGAAGTGCAGGTCGTGTAGCTTAACAAGACGGTTTAAATGCCCCTTGGAAGAGCAGTGGAGGTCGCAGATGTTTAACAAGACGGTTTAAATGCCTCTTGGAAGAGACATGCAGGACGTAGCAGCTTAACAAGATGGTTTAAATGCCCCTTGGAAGAGACATGCAGGTCGCAGTAGCTTAACAAAACGATTTAAATGCCCCTTGGAAAAGTTGTGGAGGTTACAGTAGCTAAACAAGAAGGTTTAAATGCGCCTTGGAAGAGACGTGCAGGTCACAGTAGCTTAACAAGACAGTTTAAATGCCCCTTGGTAGAGAGGTGCAGGTCACAGTAGCTTAACAAGACAGTTTAAATGCCCCTTGGAAGAGACGTGCAAGTCGCAGAAGCTTAAAAGGACGGTATAAATGCCCCTTGGAAGAGACGTGCAAGTCGCAGTAGCTTAACAAGACGGTTTAAATGAGCCTTGGAAGAGACGTGCAGGTCGCAGTAGCTTAACAAGACGGTTTAAATGCCCCTTGGGAGACACGAGCAGGTCGCAGTAGCTTAAAAAGACGGTTTAAATGCCCCTTGGAAGAGCGGTGGAGGTCGCAGTAGCTTAACAAGACAGTTTAGATGCCCCTTGGAAGAGACGTGCAGGTCGCCGTAGCTTAACAAGACGTTATAAATGCCCCTTGGAAGAGAAGTACAGGTCGCAGTAGCTTAACAAGATGGTTTAAATGCCCTTTGGAAAAGTGGTTGAGGTTACAGTAGCTTAACAAGACGGTTTAAATGCCCCTTGGAAGAGACGTGCAGGTCGCAGTAGCTTAACAAGACGGTTTAAATGCCCCATGGAAGACACGAGCAGGTCGCAGTAGCTTAACAAAAGGGTTTAAATGCCCCTTGGAAGAGCGGAGGATGTCGCAGTAGCTTAACAAGACAGTTTAAATGCCCCTTGGAAGAGACGTGCAGGTCGCAGTAGCTTAACAAGACGGTTTAAATGCCCCTTGGAAGAGCGGTGGAGGTCGCAGTAGCTTAACAAGACAGTTTAAATGCCACTTGGAAGAAACGTGCAGGTCGCAGTAGCTTAACAAGACGGTTTAAATGCTCCTTGGAAGAGATGTGCAGGTCGCAGTAGCTTAACAAGACTTTTTAAATGCTCCTTGGAAGAGACGTGCAGGTCGCAGTAGCTTAACAAGATGGTTTAAATGCCCCTTGGAATAGGCTTGCAGGTCGCAGTAGCTTAACAAGATGGTTTAAATGCCCCTTGGAAGACACGTGCAGGTCGCAGTAGCTTAACAAGATGGTTTAAATGCCCCTTGTAAGAGCGGTGGAGGTCGCAGTAGCTTAACAAGACGGTTTAAATGCCCCTTGGAAGAGACATGCAGGTCGCAGCAGCTTAAAAAGACTGTATAACTGCCCCTTGGAAAAGACGTGCAGGACTCAGTGGCTTAACAAGACAGTTTAAATGCCCCTTGGAAGAGACGTGCAGGTCGCAGTAGCTTAACAAGACGGTTTAAATGCCCCTTGGAAGAGCGGTGCAGTTCGCAGTAGCTTAACAAGACAGTTTAAATGCCACTTGGAAGAAACGTGCAGGTCGCAGTAGCTTAACAAGACGGTTTAAATGCTCCTTGGATGAGATGTGCATGTCGCAGTAGCTTAACAAGACAGTTTAAATGCCCCTTGGAAGAGCGGTGGAGGTCGTAGTAGCTTAACAAGACGGATTAAATGCCCCTTGGTAGAGACGTGCAGGTCACAGTAGCTTAACATGACAGTTTAAATGCCCCTTGGAAGAGACGAGCAGGTCGCAGTAGCTTAACAAGACGGTTTAATTCCCCCTTGGAAGAGACGTACAGGTCGCAGTAGCTTAACAAGACGGTTTAAATGCCCCTTGGAAAAGTGGTGGAGGTTACAGTAGCTTAACAAGACGGTTTAAATGCCCCTTGGAAGAGACGTGCTGGTCGCAGTAGCTTAACAAGACGGTTTAAATGCACCTTGGAAGAGACGAGCAAGTCGCAGTAGATTAACAAGACAGTTTAAATGCCGCTTGGTAGAGAAGTGCAGGTCGCAGTAGCTAAACAAGACGGTTTAAATGCCCCCTGGACGAGCGATGGAGGTCGCAGTAGCTTAACAAGATGATTTAATTGCCCATTGGTAGAGACATGCAGGTCACAGTAGCTTAATAATACGGTTTAAATGCCCCTTGGAAGAAACGTGCAGGTCGTAGTAGCTTAACAAAACGGATTAAATGCCCCTTGTTAGAGACGTGCAGGTCGCAGCAGCTTAACAAGACGGTTTAAATGCCCCTTGGAAGAGACGTGCAGGTCGCAGTAGCTTAACAAGACGGTTTAAATGCCCCTTGGAAGAGACGTGCAGGTCGCAGTAGCTTAACAAGACTGTTTAAACGCCCCTTGGAAGAGACGTGCAGGTCGCAGTAGCTTAACAAGAGGGTTTAAATGCCCGTTGGAATAGGCTTGCAGGTCACAGAAGCTTACCAAGACAGTATAAATGCCCCTTGGTAGAGATTAACAGGTAGCAGTAGCTTAACAATACGGTTTAAATGCCCCTTGGAAGAGACGTGCAGGTCGCTGTAGCTAAACAAGACGGTTTAAATACCCCTTGGAAGAGCGGCGGAGGTAGCAGTAGCTTAACAAGACGATTTAATTGCCCTTTGGGAGAGACGTGCAGGTCACAGTAACTTAACAAGACGGTTTAAATGCGCCTTGGAAGAGACATGCAGGTCCCAGCAGCTTAACAAGATGGTTTAAAAGCCCCTATGAAAAGCGGTGGAGGTCGCAGTAGCTTAACAAGACGGTATAACTGCCCCTTGCAAGAGACGTGCAGGTCACAGTAGCTTAACAAGACGGTTTAAATGCCCCTTGGAAGAAACGTGCAGGTCGCAGTAGCTTAACAAGATGGTTTAAATGCACCTTGGATGAGACGTGCAGGTCGCAGTAGCTTAACAAGACGGTTTAAATACCCGTTGGAAGAGCGTTGGAGGTCGTAGTAGCTTAACAAGACTGATTAAATGCCCCTTGGTAGAGACGTGCAGGTCGCAGCAGCTTAACAAGACGGTTTAAATGCCCCTTGGAAAATTGGTGGAGGTCGCAGTAGATTAACAATATGTATTAAATGCCCCTTGGAAGAGACGTGCAAGTCGCAGTAGCTTAACAAGACGGTTTACATGTCCATTAGAAGAGTGGTGGAGGTCGCAGTAGCTTGACAAGATGGTTTAAATGCCCCTTGAAAGAGCGGTGGAGGTCGCAGAAGCTTAACAAGACCGTTTAAACGCCCCTTGGAAGAGGCTGACAGGTCGCAGTAGCTTACCAAGGCGATTTAAATGCCCCTTGGAAGAGACGTGCAGGTCGCAGTAGCTTAAAAAGACGGTTTAAATGCCCCTTTGAAGAGACGTGCAGGTCGCAGTAGCTTAACAAGTTGGTTTAAATGCCCCTTGGAAAAGTGGTGGATGTTACAGTAGCTTAACAAGACAGTTTAGTTGCCCATTGGAAGAGACATGCAGGTCGCAGCAGCTTAACAAGACTGTTTAAATGCCCCTTGGAAGAGACGTGCAGGTCGCAGTAGCTTAACAAGACGGTTTAAATGCCCCTTGGAAGAGACGTGCAAGTCGCAGTAGCTTAACAAGACGGTTTAAGTGCCCCTTGGAAGAGACGTGCAGGTCGCAGAGGCTTAAAAAGACGGTTTAATTGCCCCTTGGAAGAGACGTGCAGGTCGCAGTAGCTTAACAAGACGGTTTAAATGCCCCTTGGAAGAGCGATAGAGGTCGCAGTAGCTTAACAAGACAGTTTAAATACCCCTTGGAAGAGACGTGCAGGTCGCAGTTGATAAATAAGACGGTTTAAATATCAGTTGGAAGAGACATGCAGGTCGCAGTAGCTTAACAAGACGGTTTAAATGCCCCTTGAAAGAGACCTGCAGGTCGCAGTAGCTTAACAAATCGATTTAAATGCCACTTGGAAGAGTGGTGGAGGTCGCAGTAGCTTAACAAGACAGTTTAAATGCCCCTTTGAAGAGACGTGCAGGTCGCAGTAGCTTAACAAGACTGTTTAAATCCCCCTTGGAAGAGATGTGCAGGTCGCAGTAGCTTAACAAGATGGTTTAAATGCCCCTTGGAAGAGCGGTGGAGGTGGCAGTAGCTTAACAAGACGGTTTAAATGCCCCTTGAAAGAGACATGCAGGTCGCAGTAGCTTAACAAGACGGTTTAAATTCCCCTTGGAAGAAACGTGCAGGTCGCAGTAGTTTAGCAAGACGGTTTAAATGCCCCTAGGAAGAGACGTGCAGGTCGCAGTAGCTTAACAAGAGGGTATAACTGCTGCTTGGAATAGGCTTGCAGGTCGCAGTAACTTACCAAGACAGTTTAAATGCCCATTGGAAGAGACGCGCAGGTCGCAGTAACTTAACAAGATGGTTTAAATGCCCCTTGGAGGAGCGGTGAACGTCGCAGTAGCTTAACAATATGGTTTAAATGCCCCTTGGAAGAGACATGCAGGTCGCAGCAGCTTAAAAAGATGGTTTAAATGCCCCATGGAATAGACATGCAGGTCGCAGCATCTTAAAAAGACGGTTTAATTGCCCCTTGGAAGAGACGTGCAGGTCGCAGTAGCTTAACAAGACTGTTTAAATGCCCCTTGGAAGAGACATGCAGGTCGCAGTAGCTTAACAAGACGTTTTAAATGCCCCTTGGAAGAGACATGCAGGTCGCAGCACCTTAAAAAGACGGTTTAAATGAACCATGGAATAGACATGCAGGTCGCAGCAGCTTAAAAAGACGGTTTAATTGCCCCTTGGAAGAGACATGCAGGTCGCAGTAGCTTAACAAGACTGTTTAAATGCCCCTTGGAAGAGACGTGCAGGTCGCAGTAGCTTAACAAGACGGTTTAAATGCCCCTTGGAAGAGACATGCAGGTCGCAGTGGCTTAACAAGACGGTTTAAATGACACTTGGAAAAGTGGTGGAGGTTACAGTAGCTTAAGAAGACCGTTTAAATGCCACTTGGAAGAGAAGTGCAAGTCGCAGTAGCTTAAAAAGACGTGCAGGTCGCAGTCACTTAACAAGACGTTTTAAATGGCCCTTGGAAGAGCAGTGGAGGTCGCAGTAGCTTAATAAGACAGTTAAAATGCCCCTTGGAAGAGCGGTGGAGGTCGCATTAGCATAATAAGACAGTTTACATGCCCCTTGGAAGAGAAGTACAGGTCGCAGTAGCTTAATAAGACAGTTTAAATGCCCCTTTGAAGAGACTTGCAGGTCGCAGTAGCTTAACAAGACTGTTTAAATCCCCCTTGGAAGAGATGTGCAGGTCGCAGTAGCTTAACAAGACAGTTTAAATGCCCCTTGGAAGAGCGGTGGACGTGGCAGTAGCTTAACAAGACGGTTTAAATGCCCCTTGGAAGAGACGTGCAGGTGGCAGTAGCTTAACAAGTTGGTTTAAATGCCCCTTGGAAAAGTGGTGGAGGTTACAGTAGCTTAACAAGACAGTTTAATTGCCCACTGGAAGAGACATGCAGGTCGCAGCAGCTTAACAAGACTGTTTAAATGCCCCTTGGAAGAGACGTGCAGGTCGCAGTAGCTTAACAAGACGGTTTAAATGCCCCTTTGGAAGAGACGTGCAAGTCGCAGTAGCTTAACAAGATGGTTTAAACGCCCCTTGGAAGAGACGTGCAGGTCGCAGAGGCTTAAAAAGACGGTTTAATTGCCCCTTGGAAGAGACGTGCAGGTCGCAGTAGCTTAACAAGACGGTTTAAATGCCCCTTAGAAGAGCGATGGAGGTCGCAGTAGCTTAACAAGACAGTTTAAATACCCCTTGGAAGAGACGAGCAGGTCGCAGTAGCTTAACAAGACGGTTTAAATGCCCCTTGGAACAGACGTGCAGGTCGCAGTAGCTTAACAAGATGGTTTAAATGCCCCTTGGAAGAGAAGTGCAGGTCGCAGAGGCTTAAAAAGACGGTTTAATTGCCCCTTGGAAGAGACGTGCAGGTCGCAGTAGCTTAACAAGACGGTTTAAATGCCCCTTGGAAGAGCGATGGAGGTCGCAGTAGCTTAACAAGACAGTTTAAATACTCCTTGGAAGAGACGTGCAGGTCGCAGTTGATAAATAAGACGGTTTAAATATCAGTTGGAAGAGACATGCAGGTCGCAGTAGCTTAACAAGACGGTTTAAATGCCCCTTGAAAGAGACGTGCAGTTCGCAGTAGCTTAACAAGTCGGTTTAAATGCCACTTGGAAGAGCGGTGGAGGTCGCAGTAGCTTAACAAGACAGTTTAAATGCCCCTTTGAAGAGACGTGCAGGTCGCAGTAGCTTAACAAGACTGTTTAAATCCCCCTTGGAAGAGATGTGCAGGTCGCAGTAGCTTAACAAGATGGTTGAAATGCCCCTTGGAAGAGCGGTGGAGGTGGCAGTAGCATAACAAGACGGTTTAAAAGCCCCTTGAAAGAGACATGCAGGTCGCAGCAGCTTAAAAAGACTGTTTAAATGCCCCTTGGAAGAGACATGCAGGTCGCAGTGGCTTAACAAGACAGTATAAATGCCCCTTGGAAGAGACATGCAGGTCGCAGTAGCTTAACAAGACGGTTTAAATGCCCCTTGGAAGAGACGAGCAGGTCGCAGTATCTTAACAAGACGGTTTAAATGCCCCTAGGAAGAGACGTGCAGGTCGCAGTAGCTTAACAAGACGGTTTAAATGCCCCTTGGAAGAGCGGTGGAGGTCGCAGTAGCTTAACAAGACGGTTTAAATGCCCCTTGGAAGAGACATTCAGGTCGCAGCAGCTTAACAAGACTGTTTAAATGCCCCTTGGAAGAGACGTGCAGGTCGCAGTAGCTTAATAAGACCGTTTAAATGCCCCTTGGTAGAGACGTGCAGGTCGCAGTAGATTAACAAGACGGTTTAAATGCCTCTTGGAAGAGACATGCAGGTCGCAGTAGCTTAACAAGAAGGTTTAATTGCTCCTTGGAAGAAACGTGCAGGTTGCAGTAGCTTAAAAAGACTGTTTAAATGCCCCTTGGTAGAGCGGTGGAGGTCGCAGTAGCTTAACAAGATGATTTAAATGCCCCTTGGAAGAGACGTGCAGGTCGCAGTAGCTTAACAAGACGGTTTAAATGCCCCTTGGAAGGTACGTGCTGGTCGCAGTAGCTTACCAAGACGGTTTAAATGCCCCATGGTTGAGACATGCAGGTCGCAGTAGCTCAACAAGATGGTTTAAATGCCCCATTGAAGAGATGTGCAGGTCGCAGTAGCTTAACAAGACGGTTTAAATTCCCCTTGGAAAAGTGGTGGAGGATGCAGTAGCTTAACAAGACGATTTAAATGTTCCTTGGAAGAGACGTGCAGGTGGCAGTAGCTTAACAATTCTGTTTAAATGCCCCTTGGAAGAGAGGTGCAGGTCACAGGAGCTTAATAAGACAGTTTAAATGTCCCTTGGAAGAGACATGCAGGTCGCAGTAGCTTAACAAGATGGTTTAAATGCCCCATGGAAGAGCGGTGGAGGTCGCAGAAGCTTAACAAGACAGTTTAAATACCCCTTTGGAAGAGACATGCCGGTCGCAGCTGCTTAACAAGACTATTTAAATGCCCCTTGGAAGAGACGTGCAGGTAGCAGTAGCTTAGCAAGATGGTTTATATGCCCCTTGGAAGAGCGATGGACGTCATAGTAGCTTAACAAGACGGTTTAAATGCCCCTTGGAAGAGACATGCAGGTCACAGCAGCTTAAAAAGACGGTTTAAACGCCCCTTGGAAGAGACATGTGGGTCGCAGTAGCTTAACAAGACGGTTTAAATGCCACTTGGAAGAGACGTGCAGGTCGAAGTAGCTTAACAAGACCGTTTAAATGACACTTGGAAAAGTGGTGGAGGTTACAGTAGCTTAATAAAACAGTTTACATGCCCCTTGGAAGAGAAGTGCAAGTGGCAGTAGCTTAAAAATACGGTTTAAATGAGCCTTGGAAGAGACGTGCAGGTCGCAGTAGCTTAACAAGACGGTTTAAATGCCCCTTGGAAGAGACAAGCAGGTCGCAGTAGATAAACAAGACTGGTTAAATGCCCCTGGGAAGAGCGTGGAGGTCGCAGTAGCTTAATAAGACAGTTTACTTGCCCCTTGGAAGAGAAGTGCAGGTCGCAGTAGTTTAACAAGACGGTTGAAATGCCCTTTGGAAGAGACTTGCAGGTCGCAGTAGCTTAACAGGACGGTTTAAATGCCCCTTGGAAGAGACGAGCAGGTCGCAGTAGATAAACAAGACTGGTTAAATGCCCCTGGGAAGAGCGTGGAGGTCGCAGTAGCTTAATAAGACAGTTTACTTGGCCCTTGGAAGAGAAGTGCAGGTCGCAGTAGCTTAACAAGACGGTTGAAATGCCCTTTGGAAGTGACGTGCAGGTCGCAGTAGCTTAACAAGACGGTTTAAATGCACTTTGGAAGAGACGTGCTGGTCGCAGTAGCTTAACAAGACGGTTTAAATGCCACTTGGAAAAGTGGTGGAGGTTACAGTAGCTTAACAAGACGGTTTAAATGCGCTTTGGAAGAGACGTGCAGGTCGCAGTAGCTTAACAAGACGGTTTAAATGCCCCTTGCAAGAGACGTGCAGGTCGCAGTAGCTTAACAAAAGGGTTTAAATGCCCCTTAGAAAAGGCTTGCAGGTCGCAGTAGCTTACCAAGACGGTTTAAATGCCCCTTGGAAGAGACGTGCAGGTCGCAGTAGCTTAACAAGATGGTTTAAATGCCCCTTGGAAAAGACGTGCAGGTCGCAGTAGCTTAACAACATGTTTTAAATGCCCCTTGGAAGAGACGTGCAGGTCGCAGTAGCTTAACAAGACTGTATAAATGCCCCTTGGAAGAGGCTTGCAGGTCGCAGTAGCTTACCAAGACGGTTTAAATGGCACTTGTAAGAGACGTGCAGGTCGCAGTAGCTTAACAAGACGGTTTAAATGCCCCTTGGAAGAGCGGTGGAGGTGGCAGTAGCTTAACAAGACGGTTTAAATGCCCCTTGGAAGAGACATGCAGGTCGCAGCAGGTTAACAAGACTGTTTAAATGCCCCTTGGAAGAGACGTGCAGGTCGCAGTAGATTAACAAGACGGTTTAAATGCCCCTTGGAAGAAACGTGCAGGTCGCAGTAGCTTAAAAAGACCGTTTAAATGCCCCTTGGTAGAGACGTGCAGGTCGCAGTAGATTAACAAGACGTTTTAAATGCCCCTTGGAAGAAACGTGCAGGTTGCAGTAGCTTAAAAAGACTGTTTAAATGCCCCTTGGTAGAGCGGTGGAGGTCGCAGTAGCTTAACAAGATGATTTAAATGCCCCTTGGAAGAGACGTGCAGGTCGCCGTAGCATAACAAGACGGTTTAAATGCCCCTTGGAAGAGCGGTGTAGGTCGCAGTAGCTTAACAAGACAGTTTAAATGCCCTTTGGAAGAGACATGCAGGACGCAGCAGCTTAACAAGACTGTTTAAATGCCCCTTGGAAGGTACGTGCTGGTCGAAGTAGCTTACCAAGATGGTTTAAATGCCCCATGGTTGAGACATGCAGGTCGCAGTAGCTCAACAAGACGGTTTAAATGCCCCATTGAAGAGATGTGCAGGTCGCAGTAGCTTAACAAGACGGTTTAAATGCCCCTTGGAAAAGTGGTGGAGGTTGCAGTAGCTTAACAAGACGATTTAAATGTTCCTTGTTAGAGACGTGCAGGTGGCAGTAGCTTAACAAGTCGGTTTAAATGCCCCTTGGAAGAGAGGTGCAGGTCACAGGAGCTTAATAAGACAGTTTAAATGTCCCTTGGAAGAGACGTGCAGGTCGCAGTAGCTTAACAAGACGATTTAAATGCCCCTTGGAAGAGACGTGCAGTTCGCAGTAGCTTAACAAGACGTTTTAAATGCCCCTTGGAAGAGACGTGCAGGTCACAGGAGCTTAATAAGACTGTTTAAATGTCCCTTGGAAGAAACGTGCAGGTCGCAGAAGCTCAACAAGACAGTTTAAATGCCCCTTGGTAGAGACGTGCAGGTCACAGGAGCTTAATAAGACGGTTTAAATGTCCCTTGGAAGAGACGTGCAGATCACAGTAGCTTAACAAGACGGTTTAAATGCCCCTTGGAAGAGACGTGCAGGTCGCAGTAGCTTAACAAGACAGTTTAAATAACCCCTTGGAAGAGCGGTGGAGGTCGCAGTAGCTTAACAAGAAAGTTTAAATGCCCCTTGGAAGAGAAGTGCAGGTCGCAGTCGCTTAAAAAGACGGTTTAAATGCCCCTTGGAAGAGACGTGCAGGTCGCAGTAGCTTAGCAAGACGGTTTAAATGCCCCTTGGTAGAGACATGCAGGTCGCAGTAGCTTAACAAGACGGCTTCAATGCCCCTTGGAAGAGACATGCAGGTCACAGCAGCTTAACAAGACAGTTTAAATGCCCCTTGAAAGAGACATGCAGGTCACAGCAGCTTAACAAGACAGTTTAAATGCCCCTTGGAAGAGACGTGCAGGTCGCAGTAGCTTATCAAGACAGTTTAAATGCCCCTTGGAAGAGACGTGCAAGTCGCAGTAGCTTAACAAGACGGTTTAAATGCCCCTTGAAAGAGACGTGCAGTTCGCAGTAGCTTAACAAGACAGTTTGAATGCCCCTTGGAAGAGACGTGCAGTTCGCAGTAGCTTAACAAGACGGTTTAAATGCCCCTTGAAAGAGACGTGCAGGTCGCAGTAGCTTAACAAGACAGTTTAAATGCCCCTTGGAAGAGACGTGCAGTTCGCAGTAGCTTAACAAGATGGTTTAAATGCCCCTTGGAAGAGACGTGCAGGTCGCAGTAGCTTAACAAGACGGTTTAAATGCCCCTTGGAAGAGACGTGCAGGTCACAGTAGCTTAAAAAAACGGTTGAAATGCCCCTTGGAAGAGAGGTGGAGGTCGCAGTAGCTTAACAAGACAGTTTAAATGCCCCTTGTAAGAGACGTGCAGGTCGCAGTAGCTTAATAAGACGGTTTAAATGCCCCTTGGAAGAGACGTGCAGGTCGCAGTAGCTTAACAAGATGGTTTAAATGCCCCTTGGAAGAGATGTGCAGGTCGCAGTAGCTTAACAAGACGGTTTAAATGCCCCTTGCAAGAGACGTGCAGGTCGCAGTAGCTTAACAAAAGGGTTTAAATAACCCTTAGAAAAGGCTTGCAGGTCGCAGTAGCTTACCAACACGGTTTAAATGCCCCTTGGAAGAGAAGTGCAGGTCGCAGTAGCTTAACAAGACGGTTTAAATGCTCCTTGGAAAAGACGTGCAGGTCGCAGTAGCTTAACAACATGTTTTAAATGCCCCTTGGAAGAGACGTGCAGGTCGCAGTAACTTAACAAGACTGTATAAATGCCCCTTGGAAGAGGCTTGCAGGTCGCAGTAGCTTACCAAGACGATTTAAATGCCCCTTGGAAGAGACGTGCAGGTCGCCGTAGCATAACAAGATGGTTTAAATGCCCCTTGGAAGAGCGGTGTAGGTCGCAGTAGCTTAACAAGACAGTTTAAATGCCCTTTGGAAGAGACATGCAGGACCCAGAAGCTTAACAAGACTGTTTAAATGCCCCTTGGAAGATACGTGCTGGTCGCAGTAGCTTACCAAGACGGTTTAAATGCCTCATGGTTGAGACATGCAGGTCGCAGTAGCTCAACAAGACGGTTTAAATGCCCCATTAAAGAGACGTGCAGGTCGCAGTAGCTTAACAAGATAGTTTAAATGCCCCTTGGAAAAGTGGTGGAGGTTGCAGTAGCTTAACAAGACGATTTAAATGTCCGTTGGAAGAGACGTGCAGGTGGCAGTAGCTTAACAAGTCAGTTTAAATGCCCCTTGGAAGAGAGGTGCAGGTCGCAGTAGCTTAACAAGACGATTTAAATGCCCCTTGGAAGAGACGTGCAGGTCACAGGAGCTTAATAAGATGGTTTAAATGTCCCTTGGAAGAGACGTGCAGGTTGCAAAAGCTCAACAAGACAGTTTAAATGCCCCTTGGAAGAGACGTGCAGGTCACAGGAGCTTAATAAGACGGTTTAAATGTCCCTTGATAGAGACGTGCAAGTCGCAGTAGCTTAACAAGACGGTTTAAATGCCCATTGGTAGAGACATGCAGGTCGCAGTAGCTTAACAAGATGGTTTAAATGCCCCTTGAAAGAGACGTGCAGGTCGCAGTAGCTTAACAAGACGGTTAAAATGCCCCTTGGAAGAGATGTACAGTTCGCAGTAGCTTAACAAGACGGTTTAAATGCCCCTTGCAAGAGACATGCAGGTCGCAGTAGCTTAACAAAACAGTTTAAATGCCCCTTGGAAGAGACGTGCAAGTCGCAGTAGCTTAACAAGATGGTTTAAATGCCCCTTGGAAGAGACGTGCAGGTCGCAGTAGCTTAACAAGACGGTTTAAATGCCCCTTGGAAGAGACGTGCAGGTTGCAATAGATTAAAAAGACGGTTGAAATGTCCCTTGGAAGAGAGGTGGAGGTCGCAGTAGCTTAACAAGACAGTTTAATTGCCCCTTGGAAGAGACGTGCAGGTCGCAGTAGCTTAATAAGACGGTTTAAATGCTCCTTGGAAGAGACGTGCAGGTCGCAGAAGCTTAACAAGATGGTTTAAATGCCCCTTGGAAGAGACGTGGAGGTCGCAGTAGCTTAACAAGACGGTTTAAATGCCCCTTGCAAGAGACGTGCAGGTCTCAGTAGCTTAACAAAAGGGTTTAAATGCCCCTTAGAAAAGGCTTGCAGGTCACAGAAGCTTACCAAGACGGTTTAAATGCCCCTTGGAAGAGACGTGCAGGTCGCAGTAGCTTAAAAAGATGGTTTAAATGCCCCTTGGAAGAGCGGTGCAGGTCGCAGTAGCTTAACGAGACGGTTTAAATGCCCCTTGGAAAAGACGTGCAGGTCGCAGTAGCTTAACAACATGTTTTAAATGCCCCTTGGAAGAGACGTGCAGGTCGCAGTAGATTAACAAGACTGTATAAATGCCCCTTGGAAGAGGCTTGCAGGTCGCAGTAGCTTACCAAGACGGTTTAAATGGCACTTGTAAGAGACGTGCAGGTCGCAGTGGCTTAACAAGATGGTTTAAATGCCCCTTGGAAAAGCGGTGGAAGTCGCAGTAGCTTAACAAGACGGTTTAAATGCCCCTTGGAAGAGACATGCAGGTCGCAGTAGCTTAACAAGACGGTTTAAATGCCCCTTAGAAGAGACGTGCAGGTCGCAGTAGCTTAAAAAGACGGTTTAAATGCCTCTTGGAAGAGACGTGCAGGTCGCAGTAGCTTAACAAGACGGTTTAAATGCCCCTTGCAAGAAACATGCAGGTTGCAGTAGCTTAAAAAGACGGTTTAAATGCCCCTTGGTAGAGCGGTAGAGGTCGCAGTAGCTTAACAATATGGTTTAAGTGCCAATTGGAAGAGACGTGCAGGTCACAGTAGCTTAACAAGACGATTTAAATGCCCCTTGAAAGAGACATGCAGGTCGCAGAAGCTCAAGAAGACAGTTTAAATGCCTCTTGGAAGAGACGTGCAGGTCACAGGAGCTTAATAAGACGGTTTAAATGGCCCTTGGAAGAGACGTGCAGGTCACAGTAGCTTAACAAGACGGTTTAAATGTCCCCTTGGAAGAGCGGTGGAGGTCGCAATAGCTTAACAAGACGGTTTAAGTGCCCCTTGGAAGAGACGTGCAGGTCGCAGCAGCTTGACAAGATGGTTTAAATGCCCCTTGGAAGAGATGTGCAGGTCGCAGTAGCTTAACAAGACGGTTTAAATGCCCCTTGGAAGAGACGTGCAGGTCGCAGTAGCTTAATAAGACGGTTTAAATGCTCCTTGGTAGAAACGTTCAGGTCACAGGAGCTTAATAAGACGGTTTAAATGTCCCTTGGAAGAGACGTGCAGGTCGCAGTAGCTTAACAAGACGGTTTAAATGCCCCTTGGAAGAGACGTGCATTTCGCAGTAGCTTAACAAGACAGTTTAAATGCCAATTGGAAGAGCGGTGGAGGTCGCAGTAGATTAGCAAGACAGTTTAAATGCCCCTTGGAAGAGACGTGCAGGTCGCAGTAGCTTGACAAGACAGTTTAAATGCCCCTTGGAAGAGACGTGCAGGTCGCAGTAGCTTAATAAGACGGTTTAAATGCCCCTTGGAAGAGACGTTCAGGTCACAGTAGCTTAACAAGATGGTTTAAATGCCAATTGGAAGAGGCTTGCAGGTCGCAGTAGCTTAACAAGACGGTTTAAATGCCGCTTGGAAGAGACGTGCAGGTCGCAGTAGCTTAACAAAACAGTTTAAATGCCACTTGGAAGAGGCTTGCAGGTGGCAGTAGCTTAACAAGACGGTTTAAATGCCCCCTTGGAAGAGCGGTGGAGGTCGCAATAGCTTAACAAGACGGTTTAGATGCCCCTTGGGAGAGACATGCAAGTCACATTAGCTTAACAAGACGGTTTAAGTGCCCCTTGGAAGAGACGTGCAGGTCGCAGTAGCTTGACAAGATATTTTAAATGCCCCTTGGAAGAGATGTGCAGGTCGCAGTAGCTTAACAAGACGGTTTAAATGCCCTTTGGAAGAGACGTGCAGGTCGCAGTAGCTTAATAAGACGGTTTAAATGCTCCTTGGTAGAAACGTTCAGGTCACAGGAGCTTAATAAGACGTTTTAAATGTCCCTTGGAAGAGACTTGCAGGTCGTAGTAGCTTAACAAGACGGTTTAAATGCCCCTTGGAAGAGACGTGCAGGTCGCAGTAGCTTAATAAGACAGTTTAAATGCCAATTGGAAGAGCGGTGGAGGTCGCAGTAGATTAGCAAGACAGTTTAAATGCCCCTTGGAAGAGACGTGCTGGTCGCAGTAGCTTGACAAGACAGTTTAAATGCCCCTTGGAAGAGACGTGCAGGTCGCAGTAGCTTAATAAGACGTTTTAAATGCCCCTTGGAAGAGACACTCAGGTCACAGTAGCTTAACAAGACTGTTTAAATGCCAATTGGAAGAGGCTTGCAGGTCGCAGTAGCTTAACAAGACGGTTTAAATGCCGCTTGGAAGAGACGTACAGGTCGCAGTAGCTTAACAAGACAGTTTAAATGCCACTTGGAAGAGGCTTGCAGGTGGCAGTAGCTTACCAAGGTGGTTTAAATGGCCCTTGGAAGAGACGTGCAGGTCACAGTAGCTTAACAAGACAGTTTAAATGTCCCCTTGGAAGAGCCGTGGAGGTCGCAGTAGCTTAACAAGACGGTTTAAATGCCCCTTGGGAGAGACATGCAGGTCAAAGTAGCTTTACAAGACGGTTTAAATGCCCCTTGAAAGAGACGTGCAGGTCGCAGTAGCTTAACAAGACGGTTTAAATGCCCCTTGGAAGAGACGTGCAGTTCGCAGTAGCTTAACAAGATGGTTTAAATGCCCCTTGGAAGAGCGGTGGAGGTCGCAGTAGCTTAACAAAACAGTTTAAATGCCCCTTGGAAGAGACGTGCAAGTCGCAGTAGCTTAACAAGATGGTTTAAATGCCCATTGGAAGAGACATGGAGGTCGCAGTAGCTTAACAAGACAGTTTAAATGCCCCTTGGAAGAGACGTGAAGGTCGCAGAAGCTTAACAAGACGGTTTAAATGCCCCTTGGAAGAGACATGCAAGTCGCAGTAGCTTAAAAAGACAGTTTAAATGCATCTTGGAAAAGACGTGCAGGTCGCAGTAGCTTAGCAAGACGGTTTAAATGCCCCTTGGAAGAGCGGTGGAGGTCGCAGTAGCTTGACAAGACAGTTTAAATGCCCCTTGGAAGTGATGTGCAAGTCGCAGAAGCTTAACAAGACTGTTTAAATGCCCCTTGGAAGAGACGTGCAGTTCGCAGTAGCTTAACAAGACGGTTAAAATGGCCCTTGGAAGAGCGGTGGAGGTCGCAGTAGCTTGACAAGACAGTTTAAATGCCCCTTGGAAGTGATGTGCAAGTCGCAGTAGCTTAACAAGACGGTTTAAATGACCCTTGGAACAGACATGCAGGTCACAGCAGCTTAACAAGACTGTTCAAATGCCCCTTGGAAGAGACGTGCAGGTCGCAGTAGCTTAACAAGACGGTTTAAATGACCCTTGGAACAGACATGCAGGTCACAGCAGCTTAACAAGAATGTTTAAATGCCCCTTGGTAGAGACATGCAGGTCGCAGTAGCTTAACAAGACGGCTTAAATACCCATTGGAAGAGACGTGCAGGTCGCAGTAGCTTAACAAGATGGTTTAAATGCCCCTTGCAAGAGACGTGCATGTCGCAGTAGCTTAACAAAAGGGTTTAAATGCCCCTTAGAAAAGGCTTGCAGGTCGCAGTAGCTTACCAAGATGGTTTAAATGCCCCTTGGAAGAGACGTGCAGGTCGCAGTTGCTTAACAAGATGGCTTAAATGCCCCTTTGAAGAGCGGTGGAGGTCGCAGTAGCTTAACAAGACGGTTTAAATGCACCTTGGAAAAGACATGCATGTCGCAGAAGCTTAACAAGACGGTATAAATGCCCCTTGGAAGAGGATTGCAGGTCGCAGTAGCTTACCAAGACGCTTTAAATGCCCCTTTGAAGAGACGTGCAGGTCGCAGTAGCTTAACAAGACGGTTTAAATGCCCCTTGGAAGAGCGGTGGAGGTTGCAGTAGCTTAACAAGACGGTTTAAATGCCCCTTGGAAGAGACATGCAGGTCGCAGCACCTTAACAAGTCTGTTTAAATGCCCCTTGGAAGAGACGTGCAGGTCGCAGTAGCTTAAAAAGACGGTTTAAATGCCCCATGGTAGAGACATGCAGGTCGCAGTAGCTTAACAAGACGGTTTAAATGCCTCTTGGAAGAGACGTGCAGGCCGCAGTAGCTTAACAAGACTTTTTAAATGCCCCTTGGAAGAAACGTGCAGGTTGCAGTAGCTTAAAAAGACGGTTTAAATGCCCCTTGGTAGAGCGGTGGAAGTCGAAGTAGCTTAACAAGATGGTTTAAGTGCCCCTTGGAAGAGAAGTGTAGGTCGCAGTAGCTTACCAAGACGATTTAAATGCCCCTTGGAAGAGACGTGCAGGTCGCAGTATCTTAACAAGACGGTTTAAATGCCCCTTGGAAGAGACGTGCAGGTCGCAGTAGCTTAATAAGACGGTTTAAATGCCCCTTGGTAGAAACGTTCAGGTCACAGTAGTTTAACAAGACGGTTTAAATGCCACTTGGAAGAGACGTGCAGGTCGCAGTAGCTTAATAAGATGGTTTAGATGCCCCATGGTAGAAACGTGCAGGTCACAGTAGCCTAACAAGACGGTTTAAATGCCACTTGGAAGAGACGTGCAGGTCGCAGTAGCTTAACAAAACGGTTTAAATGCCACTTGGAAGAGACGTGCAGGTCGCAGTAGCTTAACAAGACAGTTTAAATGCCCCTTGGAAGAGACGTGAAGGTCGCAGTAGCTTAACAAGACGGTTTAAATGCCCCTTGGAAGAGACATGCAAGTCGCAGTAGCTTAAAAAGACAGTTTAAATGCATCTTGGAAAAGACGTTCAGATCGCAGTAGCTTAGAAAGACGGTTTAAATGCCCCTTGGAAGAGCGGTGGAGGTCGCAGTAGCTTGACAAGACAGTTTAAATGCCCCTTGGAAGTGATGTGCAAGTCGCAGTAGCTTAACAAGACGGTTTAAATGACCCTTGGAACAGACATGCAGGTCACAGCAGCTTAACAAGACTGTTCAAATGCCCCTTGGAAGAGACGTGCAGGTCGCAGTAGCTTAACAAGACGGTTTAAATGACCCTTGGAACAGACATGCAGGTCACAGCAGCTTAACAAGAATGTTTAAATGCCCCTTGGTAGAGACATGCAGGTCGCAGTAGCTTACCAAGACGGCTTAAATACCCATTGGAAGAGACGTGCAGGTCGCAGTAGCTTAACAAGATGGTTTAAATGCCCCTTGAAAGAGACGTGCAGGTCGCAGTAGCTTAATAAGACAGTTTAAATGCCAATTGGAAGAGCGGTGGAGGTCGCAGTAGATTAGCAAGACAGTTTAAATGCCCCTTGGAAGAGACGTGCAGGTCGCAGTAGCTTGACAAGACAGTTTAAATGCCCCTTGGAAGAGACGTGCAGGTCGCAGTAGCTTAATAAGACGTTTTAAATGCCCCTTGGAAGAGACGTTCAGGTCACAGTAGCTTAACAAGACGGTTTAAATGCCAATTGGAAGAGGCTTGCAGGTCGCAGTAGCTTAACAAGATGGTTTAAATGCCGCTTGGAAGAGACGTACAGGTCGCAGTAGCTTAACAACACAGTTTAAATGCCACTTGGAAGAGGCTTGCAGGTGGCAGTAGCTTACCAAGGTGGTTTAAATGGCCCTTGGAAGAGACGTGGAGGTCACAGTAGCTTAACAGGACAGTTTTAATGTCCCCTTGGAAGAGCGGTGGAGGTCGCAGTAGCTTAACAAGACGGTTTAAATGCCCCTTGGGAGAGACATGCAGGTCAAAGTAGCTTTACAAGACGGTTTAAATGCCCCTTGAAAGAGACGTGCAGGTCGCAGTAGCTTAACAAGACGGTTTAAATGCCCCTTGGAAGAGACGTGCAGTTCGCAGTAGCTTAACAAGATGGTTTAAATGCCCCTTGGAAGAGCGGTGGAGGTCGCAGTAGCTTAACAAAACAGTTTAAATGCCCCTTGGAAGAGACGTGCAAGTCGCAGTAGCTTAACAAGATGGTTTAAATGCCCCTTGGAAGAGACGTGCAGGTCGCAGTAGCTTAACAAGACGGTTTAAATGCCCCTTGGAAGAGACGTGCAGGTCACAGTAGCTTAAAAAGATGGTTGAAATGCCTCTTGTAAGAGAGGTGGAGGTCGCAGTAGCTTAATAAGACAGTTTAAATGCCCCTTGGAAGAGACGTGCAGGTCGCAGTAGCTTAACAAGACGGTTTAAATGCCCCTTGCAAGAGACGTGCATGTCGCAGTAGCTTAACAAAAGGGTTTAAATGCCCCTTAGAAAAGGCTTGCAGGTCGCAGTAGCTTACCAAGATGGTTTAAATGCCCCTTGGAAGAGACGTGCAGGTCGCAGTAGCTTAACAAGATGGCTTAAATGCCCCTTTGAAGAGCGGTGGAGGTCGCAGTAGCTTAACAAGACGTTTTAAATGCACCTTGGAAATGACGTGCATGTCGCAGAAGCTTAACAAGACGGTATAAATGCCCCTTGGAAGAGGCTTGCAGGTCGCAGTAGCTTACCAAGACGCTTTAAATGCCCCTTTGAAGAGACGTGCAGGTCGCAGTAGCTTAACAAGACGGTTTAAATGCCCCTTGGAAGAGCGGTGGAGGTCGCAGTAGCTTAACAAGACGGTTTAAATGCCCCTTGGAAGAGACATGCAGGTCACAGCAGTTTAACAAGTCTGTTTAAATGCCCCTTGGAAGAGACGTGCAGGTCGCAGTAGCTTAAAAAGACGGTTTAAATGCCCCTTGGTAGAGACGTGCAGGTCGCAGTAGCTTAACAAGACGGTTTAAATGCCTCTTGGAAGAGACGTGCAGGCCGCAGTAGCTTAACAAGATGGTTTAAATGCCCCTTGGAAGAAACGTGCAGGTTGCAGTAGCTTAAAAAGAAGGTTTAAATGCCCCTTGGTAGAGCGGTGGAAGTCGCAGTAGCTTACCAAGACGATTTAAATGCCCCTTGGAAGAGACGTGCAGGTCGCAGTATCTTAACAAGACGGTTTAAAGGCCCCTTGGAAGAGACGTGCAGGTCGCAGTAGATTAATAAGACGGTTTAAATGCCCCTTGGTAGAAACGTTCAGGTCACAGTAGTTTAACAAGACGGTTTAAATGCCACTTGGAAGAAACGTGCAGGTCGCAGTAGCTTAATAAGATGGTTTAGATGCCCCTTGGTAGAAACGTGCAGGTCACAGTAGCCTAACAAGACGGTTTAAATGCCACTTGGAAGAGACGTGCAGGTCGCAGTAGCTTAACAAGACGGTTTAAATGCCACTTGGAAGAGACGTGCAGGTCGCAGTAGCTTAACAAGACAGTTTAAATGCCCCTTGGAATAGACGTGAAGGTCGCAGTAGCTTAACAAGACGGTTTAAATGCCCCTTGGAAGAGACGTGTAGGTCGCAGTAGCTTAACAAGACGGTTTAAATGCATCTTGGAAAAGACGTGCAGGTCGCAGTAGCTTAGCAAGACGGTTTAAATGCCCCTTGGAAGAGCGGTGGAGGTCGCAGTAGCTTGACAAGACAGTTTAAATGCCAATTGGAAGTGATGTGCAAGTCGCAGAAGCTTAACAAGACTGTTTAAATGCCCCTTGGAAGAGACGTGCAGTTCGCAGTAGCTTAACAAGACGGTTTAAATGGCCCTTGGAAGAGCGGTGGAGGTCGCAGTAGCTTGACAAGACAGTTTAAATGCCCCTTGGAAGTGATGTGCAAGTCGCAGTAGCTTAACAAGACGGTTTAAATGACCCTTGGAACAGACATGCAGGTCACAGCAGCTTAACAAGACTGTTTAAATGCCACTTGGAAGAGACGTGCAGGTCGCAGTAGCTTAACAAGACGGTTTAAATGACCCTTGGAACAGACATGCAGGTCACAGCAGCTTAACAAGACTGTTTAAATGCCCCTTGGTAGAGACATGCAGGTCGCAGTAGCTTAACAAGACGGCTTAAATACCCTCTGGAAGAGACGTGCAGGTCGCAGTAGCTTAACAAGATGGTTTAAATGCCCCTTGAAAGAGACGTGCAGGTCGCAGTAGCTTAACAAGACGGTTTAATTGCCCCTTGGAAGAGACGTGCAGGTCGCAGTAGCTTAATAAGACGGTTTAAATGCCCCTTGGAAGAGCGTTGAAGGTCGCAGTAGCTTAACAAGACAGTTTAAATGCCCCTTGGAAGAGACGTGTAAGTCGCAGTAGCTTAACAAGACGGTTTAAATGCCCCTTTGAAGAGACGTGCAGGTCGCAGTAGCTTAACAAGACGGTTTAAATGCCCCTTGCAAGAGACGTGCAGGTCGCAGTAGCTTAACAAGATGTTTTAAATGCCCCTTGGAAGAGACGTGCAGGTCACAGTAGCTTAACAAGACGGTATAAATGCCCCTTGGAAGAGGCTTGCGGGTTGCAGTATCTTACCAAGACGGTTTAAATGGCCCTTGGAAGAGACGTGCAGGTCGCAGTAGCTTAACAAGACGGTTTAAATGCCCCTTGGAAGAGCAGTGGAGGTCGCAGTAGCTTAACAAGACGGTTTAAATGCCCCTTGGAAGAGACATGCAGGTCGCAGCAGCTTAACAAGACTGTTTAAATGCCCCTTGGAAGAGATGTGCAGGTCGCAGTAGCTTAACAAGACGGTTTAAATGCCTCCTGGAAGAGAAGTGCAGGTCGCAGTAGCTTAACAATACAGTTTAAATGCCCCTTGGAAGAGACATGCAGGTCGCAGCAGCTTAACAAGTCTGTTTAAATGCCCCTTGGAAGAGACGTGCAGGTCGCAGTAGCTTAAAAAGACGGTTTAAATGCCCCTTGGTAGAGACGTGCAGGTCGCAGTAGCTTAACAAGACAGTTTAAATGCCTCTTGGAAGAAACGTGCAGGTTGCAGTAGCTTAAAAAGAAGGTTTAAATGCCCCTTGGTAGAGCGGTGGAAGTCGCAGTAGCTTAACAAGATGGTTTAAGTGCCCCTTGGAAGAGAAGTGTAGGTCGCAGTAGCTTACCAAGACGATTTAAATGCCCCTTGGAAGAGACGTGCAGGTCGCAGTATCTTAAGAAGACGGTTTAAATGCCCCTTGGAAGAAACGTTCAGGTCACAGTAGTTTAACAAGACGGTTTAAATGCCACTTGGAAGAGACGTGCAGGTCGCAGTAGCTTAATAAGATGGTTTAGATGCCCCTTGGTAGAAACGTGCAGGTCACAGTAGCCTAACAAGACGGTTTAAATGCCACTTGGAAGAGACGTGCAGGTCGCAGTAGCTTAACAAGACGGTTTAAATGCCACTTGGAAGAGACGTGCAGGTCGCAGTAGCTTAACAAGACAGTTTAAATGCCCCTTGGAAGAGACGTGAAGGTCGCAGTAGCTTAACAAGACGGTTTAAATGCCCCTTGGAAGAGACATGCAAGTCGCAGTAGCTTAAAAAGACAGTTTAAATGTATCTTGGAAAAGACGTGCAGGTCGCAGTAGCTTAGCAAGACGGTTTAAATGCCCCTTGGAAGAGCGGTGGAGGTCGCAGTAGCTTGACAAGACAGTTTAAATGCCCCTTGGAAGTGATGTGCAAGTCGCAGAAGCTTAACAAGACTGTTTAAATGCCCCTTGGAAGAGACGTGCAGTTCGCAGTAGCTTAACAAGACGGTTAAAATGGCCCTTGGAAGAGCGGTGGAGGTCGCAGTAGCTTGACAAGACAGTTTAAATGCCCCTTGGAAGTGATGTGCAAGTCGCAGTAGCTTAACAAGACGGTTTAAATGACCCTTGGAACAGACATGCAGGTCACAGCAGCTTAACAAGACTGTTCAAATGCCCCTTGGAAGAGACATGCAGGTCGCAGTAGCTTAACAAGACGGTTTAAATGACCCTTGGAACAGACATGCAGGTCACAGCAGCTTAACAAGAATGTTTAAATGCCCCTTGGTAGAGACATGCAGGTCGCAGTAGCTTACCAAGACGGCTTAAATACCCATTGGAAGAGACGTGCAGGTCGCAGTAGCTTAACAAGATGGTTTAAATGCCCCTTGAAAGAGACGTGCAGGTGGCAGTAGCTTAATAAGACAGTTTAAATGCCAATTGGAAGAGCGGTGGAGGTCGCAGTAGATTAGCAAGACAGTTTAAATGCCCCTTGGAAGAGACGTGCAGGTCGCAGTAGCTTGACAAGACAGTTTAAATGCCCCTTGGAAGAGACGTGCAGGTCGCAGTAGCTTCAAAAGACGTTTTAAATGCCCCTTGGAAGAGACGTTCAGGTCACAGTAGCTTAACAAGACGGTTTAAATGCCAATTGGAAGAGGCTTGCAGGTCGCAGTAGCTTAACAAGACGGTTTAAATGCCGCTTGGAAGAGACGTACAGGTCGCAGTAGCTTAACAACACAGTTTAAATGCCACTTGGAAGAGGCTTGCAGGTGGCAGTAGCTTACCAAGGTGGTTTAAATGGCCCTTGGAAGAGACGTGCAGGTCACAGTAGCTTAACAGGACAGTTTAAATGTCCCCTTGGAAGAGCGGTGGAGGTCGCAGTAGCTTAACAAGACGGTTTAAATGCCCCTTGGGAGAGACATGCAGGTCAAAGTAGCTTTACAAGACGGTTTAAATGCCCCTTGAAAGAGACGTGCAGGTCGCAGTAGCTTAACAAGACGGTTTAATTGCCCCTTGGAAGAGAAGTGCAGTTCGCAGTAGCTTAACAAGATGGTTTAAATGCCCCTTGGAAGAGCGGTGGAGGTCGCAGTAGCTTAACAAAACAGTTTAAATGCCCCTTGGAAGAGACGTGCAAGTCGCAGTAGCTTAACAAGATGGTTTAAATGCCCCTTGGAAGAGACGTGCAGGTCGCAGTAGCTTAACAAGACGGTTTAAATGCCCCTTGGAAGAGACGTGCAGGTCACAGTAGCTTAAAAAGATGGTTGAAATGCCTCTTGTAAGAGAGGTGGAGGTCGCAGTAGCTTAATAAGACAGTTTAAATGCCCCTTGGAAGAGACGTGCAGGTCGCAGTAGCTTAACAAGACGGTTTAAATGCCCCTTGCAAGAGACGTGCATGTCGCAGTAGCTTAACAAAAGGGTTTAAATGCCCCTTAGAAAAGGCTTGCAGGTCGCAGTAGCTTACCAAGATGGTTTAAATGCCCCTTGGAAGAGACGTGCAGGTCGCCGTAGCTTAACAAGATGGCTTAAATGCCCCTTTGAAGAGCGGTGGAGGTCGCAGTAGCTTAACAAGACGGTTTAAATGCACCTTGGAAAAGACGTGCATGTCGCAGAAGCTTAACAAGACGGTATAAATGCCCCTTGGAAGAGGCTTGCAGGTCGCAGTAGCTTACCAAGACGCTTTAAATGCCCCTTTGAAGAGACGTGCAGGTCGCAGTAGCTTAACAAGACGGTTTAAATGCCCCTTGGAAGAGCGGTGGAGGTCGCAGTAGCTTAACAAGACGGTTTAAATGCCCCTTGGAAGAGACATGCAGGTCGCAGCAGCTTAACAAGTCTGTTTAAATGCCCCTTGGAAGAGACGTGCAGGTCGCAGTAGCTTAAAAAGACGGTTTAAATGCCCCTTGGTAGAGACGTGCAGGTCGAAGTAGCTTAACAAGACGGTTTAAATGCATCTTGGAAGAGACGTGCAGGCCGCAGTAGCTTAACAAGACTGTTTAAATGCCCCTTGGAAGAAACGTGCAGGTTGCAGTAGCTTAAAAAGAAGGTTTAAATGCCCCTTGGTAGAGCGGTGGAAGTCGCAGTAGCTTAACAAGATGGTTTAAGTGCCCCTTGGAAGAGAAGTGTAGGTCGCAGTAGCTTACCAAGACGATTTAAATGCCCCTTGGAAGAGACGTGCAGGTCGCAGTATCTTAACAAGACGGTTTAAATGCCCCTTGGAAGAGACGTGCAGGTCGCAGTAGATTAATAAGACGGTTTAAATGCCCCTTGGTAGAAAAGTTCAGGTCACAGTAGTTTAACAAGACGGTTTAAATGCCACTTGGAAGAGACGTGCAGGTCGCAGTAGCTTAATAAGATGGTTTAGATGCCCCTTGGTAGAAACGTGCAGGTCACAGTAGCCTAACAAGACGGTTTAAATGCCACTTGGAAGAGACGTGCAGGTCGCAGTAGCTTAACAAGACGGTTTAAATGCCACTTGGAAGAGACGTGCAGGTCGCAGTAGCTTAACAAGACAGTTTAAATGCCCCTTGGAAGAGACGTGAAGGTCGCAGTAGCTTAACAAGACGGTTTAAATGCCCCTTGGAAGAGACATGCAAGTCGCAATAGCTTAAAAAGACAGTTTAAATGCATCTTGGAAAAGACGTGCAGGTCGCAGTAGCTTAGCAAGACGGTTTAAATGCCCCTTGGAAGAGCGGTGGAGGTCGCAGTAGCTTGACAAGACAGTTTAAATGCCCCTTGGAAGTGATGTGCAAGTCGCAGTAGCTTAACAAGACGGTTTAAATGACCCTTGGAACAGACATGCAGGTCACAGCAGCTTAACAAGACTGTTTAAAGGCCCCTTGGAAGAGACGTGCAGGTCGCAGTAGCTTAACAAGACGGTTTAAATGACCCTTGGAACAGACATGCAGGTCACAGCAGCTTAACAAGACTGTTTAAATGCCCCTTGGTAGAGACATGCAGGTCGCAGTAGCTTAACAAGACGGCTTAAATACCCTCTGGAAGAGACGTGCAGGTCGCAGTAGCTTAACAAGATGGTTTAAATGCCCCTTGAAAAAGACGTGCAGGTCGCAGTAGCTTAACAAGACGGTTTAATTGCCCCTTGGAAGAGACGTGCAGGTCGCAGTAGCTTAATAAGACGGTTTAAATGCCCCTTGGAAGAGCGTTGAAGGTCGCAGTAGCTTAACAAGACAGTTTAAATGCCCCTTGGAAGAGACGTGCAAGTCGCAGTAGCTTAACAAGACGGTTTAAATGCCCCTTTGAAGAGACGTGCAGGTCGCAGTAGCTTAACAAGACGGTTTAAATGCCCCTTGGAAGAGACGTGCAGGTCGCAGTAGCTTAACAAGATGTTTTAAATGCCCCTTGGAAGAGACGTGCAGGTCACAGTAGCTTAACAAGACGGTATAAATGCCCCTTGGAAGAGGCTTGCAGGTTGCAGTAGCTTACCAAGACGTTTTAAATGGCCCTTGGAAGAGACATGCAGGTCGCAGTAGCTTAACAAGACGGTTTAAATGCCCCTTGGAAGAGACATGCAGGTCGCAGCAGCTTAACAAGACTGTTTAAATGCCCCTTGGAAGAGATGTGCAGGTCGCAGTAGCTTAACAAGACGGTTTAAATGCCTCTTGGAAGAGAAGTGCAGGTCGCAGTAGCTTAACAATACAGTTTAAATGCCCCTTGGAAGAGATGTGCATGTCGCAGTAGCTTAAAAAGACGGTTTAAATGCCCCTTGGTAGAGCGGTGGAGGACGCAGAAGCTTAACAAGATGGTTTAAGTGCCCCTTGGAAGAGAAGTGTAGGTCGCAGTAGCTTACCAAGACGATTTAAATGCCCCTTGGAACAGATGTGCAGGTCACAGTAGCTTAACAAGACAGTTTAAATGCCCTTTGGAAGAGACATGCAGGACGCAGCAGCTTAACAAGACAGTTTAAATGCCCCTTGGAAGATACATGCAGGTCGATGTAGCTTACCAAGACGGTTTAAATGCCCCATGGTAGAGACATGCAGGTCGCAGTAGCTCAACAAGACGGTTTAAATGCCCCATTGAAGAGACGTGCAGGTCGCAGTAGCTTAAAAAGACGGTTTAAATGCCCCTTGGAAAAGTGGTGGAGGTTGCAGTAGCTTAACAAGACGATTTAAATGCCCCTTGGAAGAGATGTGCAGGTGGCAGTAGCTTAACAAGTCGGTTTAAATGCCCCTTGGAAGAGACGTGCAGGTCGCAGGAGCTTAATAAGACAGTTTAAATGTCCCTTGGAAGAGACGTGCAGTTCGCAGAAGCTTAACAAGACGTTTTAAATGCCCCTTGGAAGAGACGTGCAGGTCACAGGAGCTTAATAAGACGGTTTAAATGTCCCTTGGAAGAGACGTGCAGGTCGCAGAAGCTTAACAAGACAGTTTAAATGCCCCTTGGTAGAGACGTGCAGGTCACAGGAGCTTAATAAGACGCTTTAAATGTCCCTTGGAAGAGACGTGCAGGTCGCAGTAGCTTAACAAGACGGTTTAAATGCCCCTTGGAAGAGATGTGCAGGTCGCAGTAGCTTAATAAGACGGTTTAAATGCCCCTTGGTAGAAACGTTCAGGTCACAGTAGTTTAACAAGACGGTTTAAATGCCACTTGGAAGAGACGTGCAGGTGGCAGTAGCTTAACAAGTTGGTTTAAATGTCCCTTGGAAGAGACGTGCAGGTCACAGGAGCTTAATAAGACAGTTTAAATGTCCCTTGGAAGAGACGTGCAGTTCGCAGTAGCTTAACAAGACGTTCTAAATGCCCGTTGGAAGAGACGTGCAGGTCACAGGAGCTCAATAAGACAGTTTAAATGTCCCTTGGAAGAGACGTGCAGGTCGCAAAAGCTTAACAAGACAGTTTAAATGCCCCTTGGTAGAGACGTGCAGGTCACAGGAGCTTAATAAGACGCTTTAAATGTCCCTTGGAAGAGACGTGCAGGTCGCAGTAGCTTAACAAGAAGGTTTAAATGCCCCTTGGAAGAGACGTGCAGGTCGCAGTAGCTTAATAAGACGGTTTAAATGCCCCTTGGTAGAAACGTTCAGGTCACAGTAGTTTAACAAGACGGTTTAAATGCCACTTGGAAGAGACGTGCAGGTCGCAGTAGCTTAATAAGATGGTTTAGATGCCCCTTGGTAGAAACCTGCAGGTCACAGTAGCCTAACAAGACGTTTTAAATGCCACGTGGAAGAGACGTGCAGGTCGCAGTAGCTTAACAAGACGGTTTAAATGCCCCTTGGAAGAGACGTGAAGGACGCAGTAGCTTAACAAGACGGTTTAAATGCCCCTTGGAAGAGACGTGCAAGTCGCAGTAGCTTAAAAAGACGGTTTAAATGCGTCTTGGAAAAGACGTGCAGGTCGCAGTAGCTTAGCAAGACGGTTTAAATGCCCCTTGGAAGAGCGGTGGAGGTCACAGTAGCTTGACAAGATAGTTTAAATGCCCCTTGGAAGTAATGTGCAAGTCGCAGTAGCTTAACAAGACGTTTTAAATGCCCCTTGGAACAGACATGCAGGTCACAGCAGCTTAACAAGACTGTTTAAATGCGCCTTGGAAGAGACGTGCAGGTCGCAGTAGCTTAACAAGACTGTTTAAATGCCCCTTGGTAGAGACATGCAGGTGGCAGTAGGTTAACAAGACGGTTTAAATGCCCCTTGGAACAGACATGCAGGTCACAGCAGCTTAACAAGACTGTTTAAATGCCCCTTGGAAGACACGTGCATGTCACAGTAGCTTAATAAGACTGTTTAAATGCCCCTTGAAAGAGACGTGCAGGTCACAGGAGCTTAATAAGACGGTTTAAAAGTCCCTTGGAAGAGAAATGCAGGTCACAGTAGCTTAACAAGAAAGTTTAAATGCCCCTTGGAAGAGACGTGCAGGTCGCAGTAGCTTAACAAGACGATTTAAATGCCACTTGGAGGAGCGGTGGAGGTCGCAGTAGCTTAATAAGACAGTTTAAATGCCCCTTGGAAGAGACGTGCAGGTCGCAGTTGCTTAACAAGACGGTTTAAATGCCCCTTGGAAGAGATGTGCAGGTCACAGGAGCTTAACAAGACGGTTTAAATGCCCCTTGGAAGAGACGTGCAGGTCGCAGTAGCTTAACAAGACGGTTTAAATACCCCTTGGAAGAGACGTGCAGGTCGCAGTAGCTTAACAAGACGGTTTAAATGCCACTTGGAGGAGCGATGGAGGTCGCAGTAGCTTAACAAGACAGTTGAAATGCCCCTTGGAAGAGACGTGCAGGTCGCAGTTGCTTAACAAGACGGTTTAAATGCCCCTTGGAAGAGACGTGCAGGTCGCAGTAGCTTAACGAGACGGTTTAAATGCCACTTGGAGGAGCAGTGGTGGTCGCAGTAGCTTAACAAGACAGTTTAAATGCCCCTTGGAAGAGACGTGCAGGTCGCAGTTGCTTAACAAGACGGTTTAAATGCCCCTTGGAAGAGACGTGCAGGTCGCAGTTGCTTAACAAGACGGTTTAAATGCCCATTGGAAGAGACGTGCATGTCGCAGTAGCTTAATAAGACGGTTTAAATGCCCCTTGGAAGAGACGTGCAGGTCGCAGTAGCTTAACAAGACGGTTTAAATGCCCCTTGGAAGAGACGTGCAGGTCGCAGTAGCTTAACAAGACGCTATAAATGCCCCTTGGAAGAGTCTTGCAGGTCTCAGTAGCTTACCAAGATGGTTTAAATGGCCCTTGGAAGAGACGTGCAGTTCGCAGTAGCTTAACAAGACGGTTTAAATGCCCCTTGGAAGAGCTGTGGAGGTCGCACTAGCTTAACAAGACGGTTTAAATGCCCCTTGGAAGAGACATGCAGGTTGCAGAAGCTTAACAAGACTGTTTAAATGCCCCTTGGAAGAGACGTGCAGGTCGCAGTAGCTTAATAAGACGGTTTAAATGCCCCTTGGAAGAGAGGTGGAGGTCGCTGTAGCTTAACAAGAAGGTTTAAATGCCCCCTGGAGTAGACGTTCAGGTCGCAGTAGCTTAACAAAAGGGTTTAAATGCCCCTTAGAAAAGGCTTGCAGGTCGTAGTAGCTTACCAAGACGGTTTAAATGCCCCCTGGAAGAGACGTGCAGGTCGCAGTAGCATAACAAGATGGTTTAAATGCCCCTTGGAAGAGCGGTGTAGGACGCAGTAGCTTAACAAGACGGTTTAAATGCCCCTTGGAAAACACGTGCAGGTTGCAGTAACTTAACAAGATGTTTTAAATGCCCCTTGGACGAGACGTGCAGGTCGCAGTAGCTTAACAAGATGGTATAAATGCCCATTGGAAGAGGCTTGCAGGTCGCAGTAGCTTACCTAGACGGTTTAAATGGCCCTTGGAAGAGACGTGCAGGTCGCAGTAGCTTAACAAGACGGTTTAAATGCCACTTGGAAGAGCGGTGGAGGTCGCAGTAGCTTAACAAGACGGATAAATGCCCCTTGGAAGAGACATGCAGGTCGCAGTAGCTTAACAATACTGTTTAAATGCCCCTTGGAAGAGACGTGCAGGTCGCAGTAGCTTAACAAGACTGTTTAAATGCCCCTTGGAAAAGACGAGCAGTTTGCGGTAGCTTAACAAGACTGTTTAAATGCCCCTTGGAAGAGACATGCAAGTCGCAGTAGCTTAACAAGATGGTTTAAATGCCCCTTGGAAGAGACGTGCAGGTCGCAGTAGCTTAACAAGACGGTTTAAATGCCCCTTGGAAGAAACGTGCAGGTCGCAGTAGCTTAACAAGACTTTTTAAATGCCCCTTGGAAGAGTGGAGGAGGGCGCAGTAGCTTAACAAGACGGTTTAAATGCCCCTTGGAAGAGCAGTGGAGGTCGCAGTAGCTTAACAAAACGGTTTAAATGCCCCTTGGAAGATTCGTGCAGGTTGCAGTAGCTTAACAAGACTGTTTAAATGCCGCTTGGGAGAGACGTTCAGGTCGCAGTAGCTTAACAAGATGGTTTAAATGCTCCTTGGTAGAGACATGCAGGTCGCAGTAGCTTAACAATACAGTTTAAATGCCCCATTGAAGAGACGTGCAGGTCGCAGTAGCTTAACAAGATAGTTTAAATGCCCCTTGGAAAAGTGGTGGAGGTTACAGTAGCTTAACAAGATGGTTTAAATGCCCCTTGGAAGAGACGTGCAAGTCGCAGTAGCTTAACAAGACGATTTAAATGCCCTTTGGAAGAGACGTGCAGGTCGCAGTAGCTTAACAAGACAGTTTAAATGCCCCTTGGAAGAGCGGTGGAGGTCGCAGAAGCTTAACAAGACAGTTTAAATGCCCATTGGAAGAGACGTGCATGTCACAGTAGCTAAATAAGACTGTTTACATGCCCCTTGGAAGAAACGTGCAGGTCACAGGAGCTTAATAAGACGGTTTAAAAGTCCCTTGGAAGAGACGTGCTGGTCGCAGTAGCTTGACAAGATGGTTTAAATGCCCCTTGGAAGAGACGTGCAGGTCGCAGTAGCTTAACAAGACGGTTTAAATGCCATTTGGAGGAGCGGTGGAGGTCACAGTAGCTTAACAAGACAGTTTAAATGCCCCTTGGAAGAGACGTGCAGGTCGCAGTTGCTTAACAAGATGGTTTAAATGCCCCTTGGAAGAGACGTGCAGGTCGCAGTAGCTTAACAAGACGGTTTAAATGCCCCTTGGAAGAGAGGTGGAGGTCGCAGTAGCTTAACAAGACGGTTTAAATGCCCCTTGGAGTAGAAGTTCAGGTCGCAGTAGCTTATCAAGACGGTTTACATGCCCCTTGCAAGAGACGTGCATTTCGCAGAAGCTTAACAAAAGGGTTTAAATGCCCCTTAGAAAAGGCTTGCAGGTCGTAGTAGCTTAACAAGATGGTTTAAATGCCACTTGGAAGAGACGTGCAGGTCGCAGCAGCTTAACAAGACGGTTTAAATGCCACTTGGAGGAGCGGTGGAGGTCACAGTAGATTAACAAGACAGTTTAAATGCCCCTTGGAAGAGACTTGCAGGTCGCAGTTGCTTAACAAGACGGTTTAAATTCCCATTGGAAGAGACGTGCAGGTCACAGGAGCTTAACAAGACGGTTTAAATGCCCCTTGGAAGAGACGTGCAGTTCGCAGTAGCTTATCAAGACGGTTTAAATGCCCATTGGAGGAGCGGTGGAGGTCGCAGTAGCTTAATAAGATGGTTTAAATGCCCCTTGGAAGAGACGTGCAGGTCGCAGTTGCTTAACAATACGGTTTAAATGCCCCTTGGAGGAGCGGTGGAGGTCGCAGTAGCTTAACAAGACAGTTGAAATGCCCCTTGGAAGAGACGTGCAGGTCGCAGTAGCTTAACAAGACGGTTTAAATGCCACTTGGAGGAGCGGTGGAGGTCGCAGTAGCTTAATAAGACGGTTTAAATGCCCCTTGGAAGAGACGTGCAGGTCGCAGTTGCTCAACAAGACGGTTTAAATGCCCATTGGAAGAGACGTGCATGTCACAGTAGCTTAATAAGACGGTTTAAATGCCCCTTGGAAGAGACGTGCAGGTCGCAGTAGCTTAACAAGACGGTTTAAATGCCCCTTGGAAGAGACGTGCAGGTCTCAGTAGCTTAACAATGCGGTTTAAATGCCACTTGGAGGAGCGGTGGAGGTCGCAGTAGCTTAACAAGACAGTTTAAATGCCCCTTGGAAGAGACGTGCAGGTCGCAGTTGCTTAACAAGACGGTTTAAATGCCCCTTGGAAGAGACGTGCAGGTCGCACTAGCTTAACAAGACGGTTTAATTGCCCCTTGGAAGAGACGTGCTGGTCGCAGTAGCTTAACAAGACGGTGTAAATGCCCCTTGGAAAAGTGGTGGAGATTACAGTAGCTTAACAAGACGGTTTAAATGCCCCTTGAAAGAGACGTGCAAGTCGCAGTAGCTTAATAAGACGGTTTAAGTGTTCCTTGGAAGAGACGTGCTGGTCGCAGTAGCTTAACAAGACGGTTTAAATGCCCCTTGGAAGAAATGTGCAGGTCGCAGTAGCTTAACAAGACTTTTTAAATGCCCCTTGGAAGAGTGGAGGAGGGCACAGTAGCTTAACAAGACGGTTTAAAAGCCCCTTGGAAGAGCAGTGGAGGTCGCAGTAGCTTAACAAAACGGTTTAAATGCCCCTTGGAAGAGACGTGCAGGTTGCAGTAGCTTAACAAGACTGTTTAAATGCCGCTTGGGAGAGACGTTCAGGTCGCAGTAGCTTAACAAGATGGTTTAAATGCTCCTTGGTAGAGACATGCAGGTCGCAGTAGCTTAACAAGACAGTTTAAATGTCCCATTGAAGAGACGTGCAGGTCGCAGTAGCTTAACAAGATAGTTTCAATGCCCCTTGGAAAAGTGGTGGAGGTTACAGTAGCTTAACAAGATGGTTTAAATGCCCCTTGGAAGAGACGTGCAAGTCGCAGTAGCTTAACAAGACGATTTAAATGCCCTTTGGAAGAGACGTGCAGGTTGCAGTAGCTTTACAAGACAGTTTAAATGCCCCTTGGAAGAGCGGTGGAGGTCGCAGAAGCTTAACAAGACAGTTTAAATGCCCATTGGAAGAGACGTGCATGTCACAGTAGCTAAATAAGACTGTTTACATGCCCCTTGGAAGAGACGTGCAGGTCACAGGAGCTTAATAAGACGGTTTAAAAGTCTCTTGGAAGAGACGTGCTGGTCGCAGAAGCTTGACAAGATGGTTTAAATGCCCCTTGGAAGAGACGTGCAGGTCGCAGTAGCTTAACAAGACGGTTTAAATGCCACTTGGAGGAGCGGTGGAGGTCGCAGTAGCTTAACAAGACAGTTGAAATGCCCCTTGGAAGAGACGTGCAGGTCGCAGTAGCTTAACAAGACGGTTTAAATGCCACTTGGAGGAGCGGTGGAGGTCACAGTAGCTTAACAAGACAGTTTAAATGCCCCTTGGAAGAGACATGCAGGTCGCAGTTGCTTAAGAAGATGGTTTAAATGCCCCTTGGAAGAGACGTGCAGGTCACAGGAGCTTAACAAGACGGTTTAAATGCCCCTTGGAAGAGACGTGCAGGTCGCAGTAGCTTAACAAGACGGTTTAAATGACCCTTGGAAGAGACGTGTAGGTCGCAGTAGCTTAACAAGACGGTTTAAATGCCACTTGGAGGAGCGGTGGAGGTCGCAGTAGCTTAACAAGACAGTTGAAATGCCCCTTGGAAGAGACGTGCAGGTCGCAGTAGCTTAACAAGACGGTTTAAATGCCACTTGGAGGAGCTGTGGAGGTCGCAGTAGCTTAACAAGACAGTTTAAATGCCCCTTGGAAGAGACGTGCAGGTCGCAGTTGATTAACAATACGGTTTAAATGCCCCTTGGAAGAGACGTGCAGGTCGCAGTTGCTTAACAAGACGGTTTAAATGCCCATTGGAAGAGACGTGCATGTCACAGTAGCTTAATAAGACGGTTTAAATGCCCCTTGGAAGAGACGTGCAGGTCGCAGTAGCTTAACAAGGCGGTTTAAATGCCACTTGGAGGAGCGATGGAGGTCGCAGTAGCTTAACAAGACAGTTTAAATGCCCCTTGGAAGAGACTTGCAGGTCGCAGTTGCTTAACAAGATGGTTTAAATGCCCCTTGGAAGAGACGTGCAGGTCGCACTAGCTTAACAAGATGGTTTAATTGCCCCTTGGAAGAGACGTGCTGGTCGCAGTAGCTTAACAAGATGGTTTAAATGCCCCTTGGAAAAGTGGTGGATATTACAGTAGCTTAACAAGACGGTTTAAATGCCCCTTGAAAGAGATGTGCAAGTCGCAGTAGCTTAATAAGACGATTTAAATGTTCCTTGGAAGAGACGTGCAGGTCCCAGTAGCTTAACAAGACAGTTTAAATACCCCTTGGAAAAGTGGTGGAGATTACAGTAGCTTAACAAGACGGTTTAAATGCCCCTTGGAAGAGACGTGCAGGACGCAGTAGCTTAATGAGACGGTTTAAATGCCCCTTGGAAGAGACGTGCAGGTCGCAGTAGCTTAATAAGACGGTTTAAATGCCCCTTGGAAGAGACATGCAGGTCGCAGTAGCTTAACAAGATGGTTTAAATGCCCCTTGGAAGAGACGTGCAGGTCGCAGGAGCTTAACAAGACAGTTTAAATGGCCCTTGGAAGAGACGTGAAGGTCGCAGAAGCTTAACAAGACTGTTTAAATACCCCATGGAAGAGACGTGCAGGTCGCAGTAGCTTAACAAGACGGTTTAAATGCCACTTGCAGGAGAAGTGCAGGTCACAGTAGCTTAACAAGAGGGTTTAAATGCCCCTTAGAAAAGTCTTGCAGGTCTTAGTAGCTTACCAAGACGGTTTAAATGCACCTTGGAAGACAAGTGCAGGTCGCAGTAGCTTAACAAGACGCTATAAATGCCCCTTGGAAGAGTCTTGCAGGTCGCAGTAGCTTACCAAGATGGTTTAAATGGCCGTTGGAAGAGCTGTGGAGGTCGCACTAGCTTAACAAGACGGTTTAAATGCCCCTTGGAAGAGACATGCAAGTAGCAGAAACTTAACAAGACTGTTTAAATGCCCCTTGGAAGAGACGTGCAGGTCGCAGTAGCTTAATAAGACGGTTTAAATGCCCCTTGGAAGAGAGGTGGAGGTCGCAGTAGCTTAACAAGACGGTTTAAATGCCCCTTGGAGTAGACGTTCAGGTCGCAGTAGCTTATCAAGACGGTTTACATGCCCCTTGCAAGAGACGGTCATTTCGCAGAAGCTTAACAAAAGGGTTTAAATGCCCCTTAGAAAAGGCTTGCAGGTCGTAGTAGCTTAACAAGATGGTTTAAATGCCACTTGGAAGAGACGTGCAGGTCGCAGTAGCTTAACAAGACGGTTTAAATGCCACTTGGAGGAGCGGTGGAGGTCACAGTAGATTAACAAGACAGTTTAAATGCCCCTTGGAAGAGACTTGCAGGTCGCAGTTGCTTAACAAGACGATTTAAATGCCTCTTGGAAGAGACGTGCAGGTCACAGGAGCTTAACAAGACGGTTTAAATGCCCCTTGAAAGAGACGTGCAGTTCGCAGTAGCTTAACAAGACGGTTTAAATGCCCCTTGGAGGAGCGGTGGAGGTCGCAGTAGCTTAATAAGACGGTTTAAATGCCCCTTGGAAGAGACGTGCAGGTCGCAGTTGCTTAACAATACGGTTTAAATGCCCCTTGGAGGAGCGGTGGAGGTCGCAGTAGCTTAACAAGACAGTTGAAATGCCCCTTGGAAGAGACGTGCAGGTCGCAGTAGCTTAACAAGACGGTTTAAATGCCACTTGGAGGAGCGGTGGAGGTCGCAGTAGCTTAATAAGACGGTTTAAATGCCCCTTGGAAGAGACGTGCAGGTCGCAGTTGCTCAACAAGACGGTTTAAATGCCCATTGGAAGCGACGTGCATGTCACAGTAGCTTAATAAGACGGTTTAAATGCCCCTTGGAAGAGACGTGCAGGTCGCAGTAGCTTAACAAGATGGTTTAAATGCCCCTTGGAAGAGACGTGCAGGTCTCAGTAGCTTAACAATGCGGTTTAAATGCCACTTGGAGGAGCGGTGGAGGTCGCAGTAGCTTAACAAGACAGTTTAAATGCCCCTTGGAAGAGACGTGCAGGTCGCAGTTGCTTAACAAGACGGTTTAAATGCCCCTTGGAAGAGACGTGCAGGTCACACTAGCTTAACAAGACGGTTTAATTGCCCCTTGGAAGAGACGTGCTGGTCGCAGTAGCTTAACAAGATGGTTTAAATGCCCCTTGGAAAAGTGGTGGAGATTACAGTAGCTTAACAAGACGGTTTAAATGCCCCTTGAAAGAGACGTGCAAGTCGCAGTAGCTTAATAAGACGGTTTAAGTGTTCCTTGGAAGAGACGTGCTGGTCGCAGTAGCTTAATAAGACGGTTTAAATTCCCCTTGGAAGAGACATGCAGGTCGCAGTAGCTTAACAAGATGGTTTAAATGCACCTTGGAAGAAACGTGCAGGTCGCAGGAGCTTAACAAGACGGTTGAAATGCCCCTTGGAAGAGAGGTGGAGGTCGCAGTAGCTTAACAAGACAGTTTAAATGGCCCTTGGAAGAGACGTGCAGGTCGCAGTAGCTTAACAAGACGGTTTAAATGCCACTTGCAGTAGACGTGCAGGTCGCAGTAGCTTAACAAGAGGGTTTAAATGCCCCTTAGAAAAGGCTTGCAGGTCGCAGTAGCTTACCAAGACGGTTTAAATGCCCCTTGGAAGAGTCTTGAAGGTCGCAGTAGCTTAAAAAGACGCTATAAATTCCCCTTGGAAGAGTCTTGCAGGTCGCAGTAGCTTACCAAGATGGTTTAAATGGCCCTTGGAAGAGACGTGCAGTACGCAGTAGCTTAACAAGACGGTTTAAATGCCCCTTGGAAGAGACGTGCAGGTCGCAGTAGCTTAACAAGAGGGTTTAAATGCCCCTTAGAAAAGGCTTGCAGGTCGCAGTAGCTTTCCAAGACGGTTTAAATGCCCCTTGGAAGAGTCTTGAAGGTCGCAGTAGCTTAAAAAGACGCTATAAATTCCCCTTGGAAGAGTCTTGCAGGTCGCAGTAGCTTACCAAGATGGTTTAAATGGCCCTTGGAAGAGACGTGCAGTTCGCAGTAGCTTAACAAGACGGTTTAAATGCCCCTTGGAAGAGACATGCAGGTCGCAGAAGCTTAACAAGACTGTTTAAATGCCCCTTGGAAGAGACGTGCAGGTCGCAGTAGCTTAATAAGACGGTTTAAATGCTCCTTGGAAGAGAGGTGGAGGTCGCAGTAGCTTAACAAGACGGTTTAAATGCCTCTTGGAATAGACGTTCAGATCGCAGTAGCTTATCAAGACTGTTTACATGCCCCTTGCAAGAGACGTGCAGGTCGCAGAAGCTTAACAAAAGGGTTTAAATGCCCCTTAGAAAAGGCTTGCAGGTCGCAGTAGCTTACCAAGACGGTTTAAATGCCCCCTGGAAGAGACGTGCAGGTCGCAGTAGCTTAACAAGATGGTTTAAATGCCCCTTGGAAGAGCGGTGGAGGACGCAGTAGCTTAACAAGACGGTTTAAATGCCCCTTGGAAAAGACGTGCAGGTTGCAGTAGCTTAACAAGATGTTTTAAATGCCCCTTGGAAGAGACGTACAGGTCGCAGTAGCTTAACAAGACGGTATAAATGCCGCTTGGAAGAGGCTTGCAGGTCGCAGTAGCTTACCAAGACGGTTTAAATGGCCCTTGGAAGAGACGTGCAGGTCGCAGTAGCTTAACAAGATGGTTTAAATGCCCCTTGAAAGAGCGGTGGAGGTCGCAGTAGCGTAACAAGACAGATAAATGCCCCTTGGAAGAGACATGCAGGTCGCAGTAGCTTAACAAGACTGTTTAAATGCCCCTTGGAAGAGACGTGCAGGTCGCAGTAGCTTAACAAGACTGTTTAAATGCCCATTGGAAAAGACGTGCAGGTTGCAGTAGCTTAACAAGATGTTTTAAATGCCCCTTGGAAGAGATGTGCAGGTCACAGTAGCTTAACAAGATGGTTTAAATGCCCCTTGGAAGAGATGTTCAGGTCACAGTAGCTTAACAAGATGGTTTAAATGCTCCTTGGAAGAGCGGAGGAGGTCGCAGTAGCTTAACAAGACGGTTTAAATGCCTCTTGGAAGAAACGTGCAGGTCGGAGTAGCTTAACAAGACTTTTTAAATGCCCCTTGGAAGAGCGGAGGAGGTCGCAGTAGCTTAACAAGACGGTTTAAATGCCCCTTGGAAGAGCGGTGGTGGTCGCAGTAGCTTAACAAAACGGTCTAAATGCCCCTTGGAAGAGACGTGCAAGTCGCAGTAGGCTTAACAAGACGATTTAAATGCCCTTTGGAAGAGACGTGCAGGTCGCAGTAGCTTAACAAGACGGTTTAAATGCCCCTTGGAATAGACGTTCAGGTCGCAGTAGCTTATCAAGACGGTTTACATGCCCCTTGCAAGAGACGTGCAGGTCGCAGAAGCTTAACAAAAGGGTTTAAATGCCCCTTAGAAAAGGCTTGCAGGTCGCATTAGCTTACCAAGATGGTTTAAATGCCCCCTGGAAGAGACGTGCAGGTCGCAGTAGCTTAACAAGATGGTTTAAATGCCCCTTGGAAGAGCGGTGGAGGACGCAGTAGCTTAACAAGACGGTTTAAATGCCCCTTGGAAAAGACGTGCAGGTTGCAGTAGCTTAACAAGATGTTTTAAATGCCCCTTGGAAGAGACGTACAGGTCGCAGTAGCTTAACAAGACGGTATAAATGCCGCTTGGAAGAGGCTTGCAGGTCGCAGTAGCTTACCAAGACGGTTTAAATGGCCCTTGGAAGAGACGTGCAGGTCGCAGTAGCTTAACAAGATGGTTTAAATGCCCCTTGAAAGAGCGGTGGAGGTCGCAGTAGCGTAACAAGACAGATAAATGCCCCTTGGAAGAGACATGCAGGTCGCAGTAGCTTAACAAGACTGTTTAAATGCCCCTTGGAAGAGACGTGCAGGTCGCAGTAGCTTAACAAGACTGTTTAAATGCCCATTGGAAAAGACGTGCAGGTTGCAGTAGCTTAACAAGATGTTTTAAATGCCCTTTGGAAGAGAAGTGCAGGTCACAGTAGCTTAACAAGATGGTTTAAATGCCCCTTGGAAGAGATGTGCAGGTCACAGTAGCTTAACAAGATGGTTTAAATGCTCCTTGGAAGAGCGGAGGAGGTCGCAGTAGCTTAACAAGACGGTTTAAATGCCTCTTGGAAGAAACGTGCAGGTCGGAGTAGCTTAACAAGACTTTTTAAATGCCCCTTGGAAGAGCGGAGGAGGTCGCAGTAGCTTAACAAGACGGTTTAAATGCCCCTTGGAAGAGCGGTGGTGGTCGCAGTAGCTTAACAAAACGGTCTAAATGCCCCTTGGAAGAGACGTGCAAGTCGCAGTAGGCTTAACAAGACGATTTAAATGCCCTTTGGAAGAGACGTGCAGGTCGCAGTAGCTTAACAAGACGGTTTAAATGCCCCTTGGAAGAGCGGTGGAGGTTGCAGAAGCTTAACAAGACAGTTTAAATGCCCCTTGGAAGAGACGTGCAGGCCACAGGAGCTTAATAAGACAGTTTAAATGTCCCTTGGAAGAGACGTGCAGGTCGCAGTAGCTTAACAAGACGGTTTAAATGCCCCTTGGAAGAGACGTGCAGGTCGCAGTAGCTTAACAAGACGGTTTAAACGCCACTTGGAGGAGCGGTGGAGGTCGCAGTAGCTTAACAAGACAGTTGAAATGCCCCTTGGAAGAGACGTGCAGGTCGCAGTTGCTTAACAAGACGGTTTAAATGCCCCTTGGAAGAGACGTGCAGGTCGCAGTAGCTTAACAAGACAGTTGAAACGCCCCTTGGAAGAGACGTGCAGGTCGCAGTTGCTTAACAAGATGGTTTAATGCCCCTTGGAAGAGACGTGCAGGTCACAGGAGTTTAACAAGACGGTTGAAATGCCCCTTGGAAGAGATGTGCAGGTCGCAGTTGCTTAATAAGACGGTTTAAATGTCCCCTTGGAAGAGACGTGCAGGTCGCAGTAGCTTAACAAGACGGTTTAAATGCCACTTGGAGGAGCGGTCGAGGTCGCAGTAGTTTAACAAGATGGTTTAAATGCCCCTTGGAAGAGACGTGCAGGTCGCAGTTGCTTAAGAAGACGGTTTAAATGCCCCTTGGAAGAGACGAGCAGGTCGCAGTTGCTTAACAAGACGGTTTAAATGCCCATTGGAAGAGACGTGCATGTCACAGGAGCTTAATAAGACGGTTTAAATGTCCCTTGGAAGAGACGTGCAGGTCGCAGTAGCTTAACAAGACGGTTTAAATGCCCCTTGGAAGAGACGTGCAGGTCGCAGTAGCTTAACAAGACGGTTTAATTGCCACTTGGAGGAGCGGTGCAGGTCGCAGTTGCTTAACAAGACGGTTTAAATGCCCCTTGGAAGAGACGTGCAGGTCGCAGTAGCTTAACAAGATGGTTTAAATGCCCCTTGGAAGGGCGGTGGATGTCGCAGTAGCTTAACAAGACGGTTTAAATGCCCCTTGGAAGAGACGTGAAGGTCGCATTAGCTTAACAAGATGGTTTAAATTCCCCTTGGAAGAGACGTGCAAGTCGCAGAAGCTTACCAAGAAGGTTTAAATGACCCTTGGAAGAGACGTGCAGGTTGCAGTAGCTTAACAAGACTGTTTAAATGCCCCTTGGAAAAGTGGTGGAGATTACAGTAGCTTAACAAGACGGTTTAATTGCCCTTTGGAAGAGACGTGCAAGTCGCAGTATCTTAACAAGATGGTTTAAATGCCCCTTGGAAGAGACGTGCAGGTCGCAGGAGCTTAACAAGACGGTTTAAATGCCCCTTGGAAGAAACGTGCAGGTCGCAGTAGCTTAACAAGACGGTTTAAATGCCCCTTGGAAGAGCGGAGGAGGTCGCAGTAGCTTTGCATGACGGTTTAAATGCCCCTTGGAAGAGCGGTGAAGTTCGCAGTAGCTTAACAAAACGTTTTAAATGCCCCTTGGAAGAGGCTTGCAGGTCGCAGTAGATTACCAAGACAGTTTAAATGGCCCTTGGAAGAGACGTGCAGGTCGCAGTAGCTTAACAGGATGGTTTAAATGCCCCTTGGTAGAGCGGTGGAGGTCGCAGTAGCTTAACATGATGGTTTAAATGCCTCTTGGAAGAGAAGTGCAGGTCGCAGTAGATTACCAAGACGATTTAAATGCCCCTTGGAAGAGACGTGCAGGTCGCAGTAGCTTAACAAGACGGTTTAAATGCCCTTTGGAAGAGCGGTGTAGGTCGCAGTAGCTTAACAAGACAGTTTAAATGCCCTTTGGAAGAGACATGCAGGTTACAGCAGCTTAACAAGACTGTTTAAATGCCGCTTGGAAGAGACGTGCAGGTCGTAGTAGCTTAACAAGACGGTTTAAATGCCCCTTGGAAGAGACATGCAGGTTGCAGTAGCTTAACAAGACGGTTTAAATGCCCGATTGAAGAGACGTGCAGGTCGCAGTAGTTTAACAAGACGGTTTAAATGCCCTTTGGAAGAGACGTGCAGGTCGCAGTAGCTTAACAAGACGCTTTAAATGCCCCTTGGAAAAGACGTGCAGGTCGCAGTAGCTTAACAGGATGGTTTAAATGCCCCTTGGAAGAGCGGTGGAGGTCGCAGTAGCTTAATAAGATGGTTTAAATGCCCATTGGAAAAGACGTGAAGTTCGCATTAGCCTAACAAGATGGTTTAAATGCCCCTTGGAAGAGACGTGCAGGTCGCAGAAGCTTAACAAGACATTTTAAATGCCCCTTGGAAGAGGCTTGCAGGTCGCAGTAGCTTACCAAGAAGGTTAAAATGGCCCTTGGAAGAGACGTGCAGGTCGCAGTAGCTTAACAAGACGGTTTAAATGCCCCTTGGAAGAGCGGTGGAGGTCGCAGTAACTTAACAAGACGGTTTAAATGCCCCTTGGAAGAGACATGTAGGTCACAGTAGCTTAAGAAGACTGTTTAAATACCCCTTGGAAGAGGCGTGCAGGTCGCAGTAGCTTAACAAGACCGTTGAAATGCCACTTGGAAGAGAGGTGGAGGTCACAGTAGCTTAACAAGACAGTTTAAATGCCCCTTGGAAGAGACGTGTAGGTCGCAGTAGTTTAACAAGACGGTTTAAATGCCCTTTGGAAGAGACGTGCAGGTCGCAGTAGCTTAACAAGATGGTTTAAATGCCCCTTGGAAGAGCGGTGGAGGTCGCAGAAGCTTAACAAGACAGGTTAAATGCCCCTTGGAAGAGACGTGCAGGTCACAGGAGCTTAATAAGACGGTTTAAATCTCGATTGGAAGAGACGTGCAGGTCGCAGTAGCTTAACAAGACAGTTTAAATGCCCCTTGGAAGAGACGTGTAGGTCGCAGTAGCTTAACAAGATGGTTTAAATGCCCCTTGGAAGAGCGGTGGAGGTCGCAGTAGCTTAACAAGACCGTTGAAATGCCCCTTGGAAGAGCGGTAGAGGTCGCAGTAGCTTAACAAGACGTTTTAAATGCCCCTTGCAAGAGACGAGCAGGTCGCAGAAGTTTAACAAAAGGGTTTAAATGCCCCTTAGAAAAGGCTTGCAGGTCGCAGTAGCTTAACAAGATGGTTTAAATGCCCCTTGGAAGACCGGTGGAGGTCGCAGTAGCTTAACAAGACGGTTTAAATGCCCCTTGGAAAAGACGTGCAGGTCGCAGTAGCTTAACAAGATGGTTTAAATGCCCCTTGGTAGAGACATGCAGATCGCTGTAGCTTAACAAGACGGTTTAAATGCCCCTTGTAAGAGACGTGCAGGTCGCAGTAGGTTAACAAGACTGTTTAAATGCCCCTTGGAAAAGTGGTGGAGATTACAGTAGCTTAACAAGACGGTTTAAATGCCCCTTGGAAGAGACGTGCAAGTCGCAGTAGCTTAACAAGACGGTTTAGATTCCCCTTGGAAGAGCGGTGGAGGTCGCAGTAGCTTAACAAGACAGTTTAAATGCCCCTTGGAAGAGACGTGCAGGTCGCAGTGGCTTAACAAGACTTTTTAAATGCCCCTTGGAAGAGATGTACAAGTCGCAGTAGCTTAATAAGACGGTTTAAATGCCCCTTGGTAAAGAGGTGGACGTCGCAGTAGCTTAACAAGATGGTTAAATTGCCCCTTGGAATAGACGTGCAGGTCGCAGTAGCTTATCAAGATGGTTTAAATGCCCCTTGGAAGAGACGTGCAGGTCGCAGTAGCTTAAAAAGATGGTTTAAATTCCCCTTGGAAGAGCGGTGGAGGTCGCAGTAGCTTAACGAGACGGTTTAAATGCCCCTTGGAAAAGACGTGCAGGTTGCAGTAGCTTAATAAGACGGTATAAATGCCCCTTGGAAGAGGCTTGCAGGTCGCAGTAGCTTACCAAGACAGTTTAAATTGCCCTTGGAAGAGACGTGCAGGTCGCAGTAGCTTAACAAGATGGTTTAAATGCCCCTTGGAAGAGACATGCAGGTCGTAGCAGCTTAACAAGACTGTTTAAATGCCCCTTGGAAGAGACGTGCAGGTCGCAGTAGCTTAACAAGATGGTTTAAATGCCCCTTGGAAGAGAAGTGCAGGTCGCAGTAGCTTAACAAGACGGTTTAAATGCCCCTTGGAAGAGACATGCAGGTTGCAGTAGCTTAAAAAGACGGTTTAAATGCCCGATTGAAGAGACGTGCAGGTCGCAGTAGTTTAACAAGACTGTTTAAATGCCCTTTGGAAGAGACGTGCAGGTCGCAGTAGCTTAACAAGATGGTTTAAATGCCCCTTGGAAGAGCGGTGGAGGTCGCAGAAGCTTAACAAGACAGGTTAAATGCCCCTTGGAAGAGACGTGCAGGTCGCAGTAGGTTAACAAGACGGTTTAAATGCCCCTTGGAAGAGACGTGCAGGTCGCAGTTGCTTAACAAGACGCTTTAAATGCCCCTTGGAAAAGACGTGCAGGTCGCAGTAGCTTAACAGGATGGTTTAAATGCCCCTTGGAAGAGCGGTGGAGGTCGCAGTAGCTTAACAAGATGGTTTAAATGCCCATTGGAAAAGACGTGAAGTTCGCATTAGCCTAACAAGATGGTTTAAATGCCCCTTGGAAGAGACGTGCAGGTCGCAGAAGCTTAACAAGACATTTTAAATGCCCCTTGGAAGAGGCTTGCAGGTCGCAGTAGCTTACCAAGAAGGTTAAAATGGCCCTTGGAAGAGACGTGCAGGTCGCAGTAGCTTAACAAGACGGTTTAAATGCCCCTTGGAAGAGGGGTGGAGGTCGCAGTAACTTAACAAGACGGTTTAAATGCCCCTTGGAAGAGACATGTAGGTCACAGTAGCTTAACAAGACTGTTTAAATGCCCCTTGGAAGAGGCGTGCAGGTCGCAGTAGCTTAACAAGACCGTTGAAATGCCACTTGGAAGAGAGGTGGAGGTCACAGTAGCTTAACAAGACAGTTTAAATGCCCCTTGGAAGAGACGTGTAGGTCGCAGTAGTTTAACAAGACGGTTTAAATGCCCTTTGGAAGAGACGTGCAGGTCGCAGTAGCTTAACAAGATGGTTTAAATGCCCCTTGGAAGAGCGGTCGAGGTCGCAGAAGCTTAACAAGACAGGTTAAATGCCCCTTGGAAGAGACGTGCAGGTCACAGGAGCTTAATAAGACAGTTTAAATCTCCCTTGGAAGAGACGTGCAGGTCGCAGTAGCTTAACAAGACAGTTTAAATGCCCCTTGGAAGAGACGTGTAGGTCGCAGTAGCTTAACAAGATGGTTTAAATGCCCCTTGGAAGAGCGGTGGAGGTTGCAGTAGCTTAACAAGACCGTTGAAATGCCCCTTGGAAGAGCGGTAGAGATAGCAGTAGCTTAACAAGACGTTTTAAATGCCCCTTGCAAGAGACGAGCAGGTCGCAGAAGCTTAACAAAAGGGTTTAAATGCCCCTTAGAAAAGGCTTGCAGTTCGCAGTAGCTTAACAAGATGGTTTAAATGCCCCTTGGAAGACCGGTGGAGGTCGCAGTAGCTTAACAAGACGGTTTAAATGCCCCTTGTAAAAGACGTGCAGGTCGCAGTAGCTTAACAAGATGGTTTAAATGCCCCTTGGTAGAGACATGCAGATCGCTGTAGCTTAACAAGACGGTTTAAATGCCCCTTGGAAGAGACGTGCAAGTCGCAGTAGCTTAACAAGACGGTTTAGATTCCCCTTGGAAGAGCGGTGGAGGTCGCAGTAGCTTAACAAGACAGTTTAAATGCCCCTTGGAAGAGACGTGCAGGTCGCAGTGGCTTAACAAGACTTTTTAAATGCCCCTAGGAAGAGATGTACAAGTCGCAGTAGCTTAATAAGACGGTTTAAATGCCCCTTGGTAAAGAGGTGGACGTCGCAGTAGCTTAACAAGATGGTTAAATTGCCCCTTGGAATAGACGTGCAGGTCGCAGTAGCTTATCAAGACGGATTAAATGCCCCTTGGAAGAGACGTGCAGGTCGCAGTAGCTTAAAAAGATGGTTTAAATGCCCCTTGGAAGAGCGGTGGAGGTCGCAGTAGCTTAACGAGACGGTTTAAATGCCCCTTGGAAAAGACGTGCAGGTTGCAGTAGCTTAATAAGACGGTATAAATGCCCCTTGGAAGAGGCTTGCAGGTCGCAGTAGCTTATCAAGACAGTTTAAATTGCCCTTGGAAGAGCGGTGGAGGACGCAGTAGCTTGACAAAATGGTTTAATTGCCCCTTGGAAGAGACGTGCAGGTTGCAGTAGCTTAAAAAGACGGTTTAAACGCCCCTTGGTTAAGCGGTGGAGGTCGCAGTAGCTTAACAAGACGGTTTAAATGCCCCTTGGAAGAGACGGGCAGGTCGTAGTAGCTTAACAAGACGGTTTAAATGCCCCTCGGAAGAGCGGTGTAGGTCGCAGTAGCTTAACAAGACGGTTTAAATGCCCCATTGAAGAGACGTGCAGGTCGCAGTAGCTTAACAAGACGGTTTAAATGCCCCTTGGAAAAGTGGTGGAGGTTACAGTAGCTTTACAAGATGGTTTAAATGCCCCTTGGAAGAGACGTGCAGGTAGCAGTAGCTTAACAAGACGGTTTAAATGCCCCTTGGAAGAGACGTGCAGGTCGCAGTAGCTTAACAAGACAGTTTAAATACCGCTTGGAAGAGCGGTGGAGGTCGCAGAAGCTTAACAAGACAGTTTAAATGCCCCTTGGAAGAGACGTGCAGGTCGCAGTAGCTTAACAAGACGGATTAAATGCCCCTTGGTAGAGACGTGCAGGTCGCAGTAGCTTAACAAGATGGTTTAAATGCCACTTGGAGGAGCGGTGGAGGTCGCAGTAGCTTAACAACACAGTTTAAATGCCCCTTGGAAGAGACATGCAAGTCGCAGTTACTTAACAAGATGGTTTAAATGCCCCTTGGAAAAGACGTGCAGGTCGCAGTAGCTTAACAAGATAGTATAAATGCCCCTTGGAAGAAACGTGCAGGTCGCAGTATCTTACCAAGACGGCTTAAATGCCCCTTGGAAGAGACATGCTGGTCGCAGTAGCTTAACAAGATGGTTTAAATGCCCCTTGGAAGAGCGGTGGAGGTCGCAGTAGCTTAATAAGACAGTTTAAATGCCCCTTGGAAAAGACGTGCAGGTTGCAGTAGCTGAACAAGATGTTTTAAATGCCCCTTGGAAGAGACATGCAGGTCGCAGTAGCTTAACAAGACGGTTTAAATGCCCCTTGGAAAAGATGTGCAGGTTGCAGTAGCTTAACAAGATGGTTTAAATGCCCCTTGGAAGAGACATGCAGGTCACAGTAGCTTAACAAGACGGTTTAAATGCCCCTTGGAAGAGCGGTGGAGGTCGCAGTGGCTTAACAAGACAGTTTAAATGCCCCTTGGAAGAGATGTGCAGGTCGCAGTAGCTTAACAAGACGGTTTAAATGCCCCTTGGAAGAGACGTGCAGGTCGCAGTAGCTTAATAAGACGGTTTAAATGCCCCTTGGAAGAGAGGTGGAGGTCGCAGTAGCTTAACAAGACGGTTTAAATGCCCCTTGGAATAGACGTGCAGGTCGCAGTAGCTTATCAAGACGGTTTAAATGCCCCTTGCAAGAGACAGGCAGGTCGCAGTAGCTTAACAAGATGGTTTAAATGCCCCTTGGAGGAGCGGTGGAGGTCGCAGTAGCTTAACAAGATGGTTTAAATGCCCCTTGGAAAAGACGTGCAGGTTGCAGTAGCTTAACAAGATGTTTTAAATGCCCCTTGGAAGAGGCTTGCTGGTCGCAGTAGCTTACCAAGAAGGTTTAAATGGCCATTGGAAGAGACGTGCAGGTCGCTGTAGCTTAACAAGACTTTATAAATGCCCCATGGAAGAGCGGTGGAGGTCCAGTAGCTTAACAAGACAGTTTAAATGCCCCTTGGAAGAGACATGCAGGTCGTAGCAGCTTAACAAGACTGTTTAAATGCCCCTTGGAAGAGACGTGCAGGTCGCAGCACCTTAACAAGACTGTTTAAATGCCCTTTGGAAGAGACGTGCAGGTCGCAGTAGCTTAACAAGACGGTTTAAATGCCCCTTGGAAGAGACGTGCAGGTCGCAGTAGCTTAACAAGACAGTTTAAATACCGCTTGGAAGAGCGGTGGAGGTCGCAGAAGCTTAACAAGACAGTTTAAATGCCCCTTGGAAGAGACGTGCAGGTCGCAGTAGCTTAACAAGACGGTTTAAATGCCCCTTGGAAGAGACGTGCAGGTCGCAGTAGCTTAACAAGATGGTTTAAATGCCACTTGGAGGAGCGGTGGAGGTCGCAGTAGCTTAACAAGACAGTTTAAATGCCCCTTGGAAGAGACGTGCAGGTCGCAGTTGCTTAACAAGACGTTTTAAATGCCCCTTGCAAGAGACGTGCAGGTCGCAGAAGCTTAACAAAAGGGTTTAAATGCCCCTTAGAAAAGGCTTGCAGGTCGCAGTATCTTACCAAGACGGTTTAAATGCCCCTTGGAAGAGACGTGCAGGTCACAGGAGCTTAATAAGACGGTTTAAATGTCCCTTGGAAGAGACGTGCAGGTCGCAGTAGCTTAACAAGACGGTTTAAATGCCCCTTGGAAGAGACGTGCAGGTAGCAGTAGCTTAGCAAGACGGTTTAAATGCCACTTGGAGGAGCGGTGGAGGTCGCAGTAGCTTAACAAGACAGTTTAAATGCCCCTTGGAAGAGACGTGCAGGTCGCAGTTGCTTAACAAGACGGTTTAAATGCCCCTTGGAAGACACGTGCAGGTCACAGGAGCTTAAAAAGACGGTTTAAATGCCCGTTGGAAGAGACATGCAGGTTGCAGTAGCTTAACAAGACGGTTTAAATGCCCCTTGGAAGAGACGTTCAGGTCGCAGTAGCTTAACAAGACAGTTTAAATGCCACTCTGAGGAGCGGTGGAGGTCGCAGTAGCTTAACAAGACAGTTTAAATGCACCTTGGAAGAGACGTGCAGGTCGCAGTTGCTTAACAAGACGGTTTAAATGCCCCTTGGAAGAGACGTGCAGGTCGCAGTAGCTTAACAAGATGGTTTAAATGCCCCTTGGAAGGTCGGTGGAGGTCGCAGTAGCTTAACATGACGGTTTAAATGCCCCTTGGAAGAGACGTGAAGGTCGCATTAGCTTAACAAGATGGTTTAAATTCCCCTTGGAAGAGACGTGCAGGTCGCAGAAGCTAACCAAGAAGGTTTAAATGGCCCTTGGAAGGGACGTGCAGGTCGCAATAGCTTAACAAGACTGTTTAAATGCCCCTTGGAAAAGTGGTGGAGATTACAGTAGCTTAGCAAGACGGTTTAAATGCCCCTTGGAAGAGACGTGCAAGTCGCAGTAGCTTAACAAGATGGTTTAAATGTCCCTTGGAAGAGACGTGCAGGTCGCAGTAGCTTAACAAGACGGTTTAAATGCCCCTTGGAAGAAACGTGCAGGTCGCAGTAGCTTAACAAGACGGTTTAAATGCCCCTTGGAAGAGCGGAGGAGGTCGCAGTAGCTTAACAAGACGGTTTAAATGCCCCTTGGAAGAGCGGTGAAGGTCGCAGTAGCTTAACAAAACTTTTTAAATGCCCCTTGGAAGAGACGTGCAGGTTGCAGTAGCTTAAAAAGATGGTTTAAATGCCCCTTGGTAGAGCGGTGGAGGTCGCAGTAGCTTAACAAGATGGTTGAAATGCCCCTTGGAAGAGAAGTGCAGGTCGCAGTAGCTTAACAAGACGATTTAAATGCCCCTTGGAAGAGACGTGCAGGTCACAGTAGCTTAACAAGTCGGTTTAAATGCCCTTTGGAAGAGCGGTGTAGGTCGCAGTAGCTTAACAAGACAGTTTAAATGCCCCTTGGAAGAGACATGCAGGTTGCAGTAGCTTAACAAGACGGTTTAAATGCCCCATTGAAGAGACGTGCAGGTCGCAGTAGATTAACAAGATGGTTTAAATGCCCCTTGGAAGAGCGGTGGAGGTCGCTGAAGCTTAACAAGACAGGTTAAACGCCCCTTGGAAGAGACGTGCATGTCACAGGAGCTTAATAAGACGGTTTAAATCTCCCTTGGAAGAGACGTGCAGGTCGCAGTAGCTTAACAAGACGGTTTAAATGCCCCTTGGAAGAGACGTGCAGGTCGCAGTAGCTTAACAAGACGGTTTAAATGACACTTGGAGGAGCGGTGGAAGTCGCAGTAGCTTAACTAGACAGTTTAAATGCCCCTTGGAAGAGACGTGTAGGTCGCAGTTTCTTAACAAGACGCTTTAAATGCCCCTTGGAAAAGAAGTGCAGGTCGCAGTAGCTTAACAAGATGGTTTAAATGCCCATTGGAAAAGACGTGAAGTTTGCATTAGACTAACAAGATGGTTTAAATGCCCCTTGGAAGAGACGTGCAGGTCGCAGAAGCTTAACAAGACATTTTAAATGCCCCTTGGAAGAGGCTTGCAGGTCGCAGTAGCTTACCAAGAAGTTTAAAATGGCCCTTGGAAGAGACGTGCAGGTCGCAGTAGCTTAACAAGACGGTTTAAATGCCCCTTGGAAGAGCGGTGGAGGTCGCAGTAGCTTAACAAGACGGTTTAAATGCCCCTTGGAAGAGACATGTAGGTCACAGTAGCTTAACAAGATGGTTTAAATGCCTCTTGGAAGAGACGTGCAGGTCACAGTAGCTTAACAAGACTGTTTAAACGCTCCTTGGAAGAGACGTGCCGGTCGCAGTAGCTTAACAAGACCGTTGAAATTCCCCTTGGAAGAGACGTGCTGGTCGCAGTAGCTTAACAAGACGGTTTAAATGCCCCTTGGAAGAGACGTGCAGGTCGCTGTAGCTTAACAAGACGTTTTAAATGCCCCTTGCAAGAGACGTGCAGGTCGCAGAAGCTTAACAAAAGGGTTTAAATGCCCCTTAGAAAAGGCTTGTTGGTCGCAGTAGCTTAGCAAGATGGTTTAAATGCCCCTTGGAAGAGCAGTGGAGGTCGCAGTAGCTTAACAAGACGGTTTAAATGCCCCTTGGAAAAGACGTGCAGGTCGCAGTAGCTTAACAAGATGGTTTAAATGCCCCTTGGAAGAGACGTGCAGGTCGCAGTATCTTACCAAGACGGTTTAAATGCCCATTGGAAGAGACGTGCTGGTCGCAGTAGCTTAAGAAGATGGTTTAAATGCCCCTTGGAAGAGCGGTGGAAGTCGCAGTAGCTTAATAAGACGGTTTAAATGCCCCTTGGAAAAGACGTGCAGGTTGCAGTAGCTTAACAAGATGTTTTAAATGCCCCTTGGAAGAGACATGCAGGTCGCAGTAGCTTAACAAGACGGTTTAAATGCCCCTTGGAAAAGACGTGCAGTTTGCAGTAGCTTAACAAGATGTTTTAAATGCCCCTTGGAAGAGACATGCAGGTTGTAGCAGCTTAACAAAATGGTTTAAATGCCCCTTGGAAGAGACATGCAGGTCACAGTAGCTTAACAAGACGGTTTAAATGCCCCTTGGAAGAGACGTGCAACTCGCAGTAGCTTAACAAGATGGTTTAAATGCCCCTTGGAAGAGACATGCAGGTCACAGTAGCTTAACAAGACGGTTTAAATGCCCCTTGGAAGAGCGGTGGAGGTCGCAGTGGCTTAAAAAGACAGTTTAAATGCCCCTTGGAAAAGATGTGCAGGTCGCAGTAGCTTAACAAGATGGTTTAAATGCCCCTTGGAAGAGACGTGCAGGTCGCAGTAGCTTAATAAGACGGTTTAAATGCCCCTTGGAAGAGAGGTGTAGGTCGTAGTGTGTCACCCTGACCTGGATGCCACAAGTGTAATTAAAGCTGTGTCTGAGAGCAAGGGGGAGGTTCTCTTGTCAGGGTAACTTTACCATACAATGCCTCCTGTCTCAGGCCAGTAGGGGGAGCTGGCTGCCCCTATAAAAGCTGGTACTGAGGGCAGGGTTAGAGAGAACTGGACGACCTGCCTCAGCACTGAGAGGTGTCCCAGAGCAGGGACAGAAAGTTGCACTGCACCTAAGAGGAAGTGTGGCAGGAGGAGAGCCACAAGCCAGAGACAAGAAGCAAAGAGAGCCTGTCTTGGCAGAAAGAGGACTTAATCTACCAGACTTTGGTGTCTGAGGCTGGAAGGATTCCACATCCCCCAGCAGAGAACCAGTCCGCAAGGGACTGTACATTCCTTGGCCTAAGAAGCCTGGAGGCCCTGCCACAACCGAAGGGACCAGTAAAGCCGTACAAGGCTGAGAGCAGAAAGGAACCCACGTCGCAGGCCATACAGGCGAGAATACACGGAAAGCTTGGAAACGTGGGCTGTTACCTTATAACGAGGAGATAGCCAGAAGGAGCGCAGAAAGCACGGTAGGCCTACACCCTCACCCTGACCAGGGCCAATTTCCCCGTTGCTCTCAGACATCCAGGTCCCCTCCTAGCTGGGACTGTTTGTGGGTCAGTTTGCCTGTTTAGTAAAGACCCTGGACTGCAACCTGTTGTCTGTGTGCTCCTTGCTCCTCTAGCACTATCAGCACTGGGACTCTCACTACCATCACTCCCAAAATCCACTATACTGCCCTGGGGCCGCACTCTTCCCGTGGGGAGTCACACTACCATAGCTGCACACCTCATCAGCCCCAGCGGTCTGCATGCAGCGGCGGTTCCTAATAACCGCAAATCCACGGGTGGCGTAGTCGGACATAATCAACAACACATAACGGACTACCACTGGCCTGACCACCCTGAGCCACGGAACCGGGTTGCCACTACTACTCCCATCGTTTCCCTAATTGCCCGGATCCGAGTGCCCCACGGCCCAGGGGTCGAGTCAGCTTTGGCATAGTCGGCAAGATTTCGTGCCCGCAACCACCGGGTACTGCGTGCCTGAAAAAGACTTTTGTAACTTACCTGTGGCGAAGTTTCCCGCCGTCCGGAGTCTCTTCCCGCCATCCGGAGCCGATTCCCGCCATCAGACGCCATCTTGGACCGTTTCCCGCCGTCTTCTGCCGTCTTCCCGCCATCCGCAGCTGTTTACCGCCATCGGACGCCATCTTCAGGACGCCGCGCGGGAAGAAGAGGGGCGTGGACGTCAAAACCGCGCGAGATCCGAAGCTCCGCCCCACGCACCGACGCTGCGCAAGGTCCTGAAAGGAAGAGAGAGCGACGCTGACGTCATCAGGACGCGACGCCAGGTCCTCGTCCATAGCAGCAGCAGCGGAGCCGCGACCTACAGAAGAGGATCGTCGGAAGGTAGGCCACGCTTAACTAGGGGGGAGGAAGATGTCGGACACAGAGGCGCCCACTACCACCAACGCAGCTGCAGCAGCGGTAATGCCCTTTTACTTGCCCTACATCCCTGGAGCGGCCTGGCTGCCCAAATATTCAGGGGAGCCCCATGCCCTAACTGACTTCAAGGAAAGGCTATACAGTTTGTTCCAGGTTTACCCCCTGACAGAGGAACAGAAGGTCAGCATATTGACAGGGCAATTAACTGGCGCAGCCCAAAGGGAGGTAAAATCATGGCCCACTGAGGAGAAAAGGACTGTGAAGGGTATTCTGGCCCGGCTGCAGGGTACCTTTGACACACGTACCTCCGCTGAGATTAAAATGAGGTTCTATGGATGTAGGCAGCGGGCACAGGACAGCATCAGAGACTATGCCCTAAATCTGCAGGAAGCCTTGAGGGCTATTCAACAAACTGACCCTGGCAGTGTGCAGGAAACGGATAAACTGCTAACAGAACAATTCATACAGGGTCTGCTGTCTAGCGCCCACAGGGCCCAACTGCGCCTCATGTTCTTTCAGAACCCCGACCTGACCTTTGCCTAATTTAAGGACAGGGCCATAAGGGTGCTCCGTGAATCTGCAACCAGTGGCGCTATAAACCCCCGGCGCCCTGCTATCACTTACCACCAGGAGGCGGCGCCCTCCTCTATGGACTCCGTGGAGGCTGATGCACAGGCCCTGAACCAAGCCCCGTCGAAAGATCTGCACCACCAAGTCCAGGAGCTGACCAGGAGCGCTGCGGCGTTGACCAGGACCGTCCAGGCGTTGCAAGTAGACCCGTCAAGACCCATCGAGCTGGCTTCAAGTCCGAAGGATGTCCCGTGGCATCGACAGAGGAGTAAACCGTCGTTCCGAGGGAGACCCACAGACCGCTACGCAGAGGATGGACAGCCCATTTGCCGTCGATGCAACCAGCCCGGACACATTTCCAGGTACTGTAATTTAAACGGGTCCAACCTGGGGCTGAGGGCCGACCCCCAGGCATAAGATCACCAGGCCCTTATAATTGGCGTGATAAGTACGTTGGGGGGCGCCCGGTTTTACCCGTGGTGCTGGACGGTATCCCCATGTGCGCCTTGCTGGATACTGGGTCACAAGTAACCACTATCCCTTATGTACTTTTTAAGCAGTATTGGACTGATGCTGATATCACACGGTATCCAGACAGTAACTTGAGCATCATCGCCAGTAATGGCTTATCCGTGTCGCAGATGGGGTTCAAGGAGATGACCATTAAAATTGGTAAAGTTGAACTGCCGGCACAGGGAGTGATTATTGTGGACATTGACCGTCATGAAAGTCACCCTAAAATAACTGTGGGTACTAACATAATTGAAAATTGTCTTTCAGAGGTAATTGTAATTCTACAACAGGGGCGGTGAATGCTAGTTCCAGCCAACAGAGAGTCCTCAACAAGGAGATAAAAGCCCTGATGAGACGGCAGCAGGTAGAACTGTCTGGTGGTGAGATCGGTAGCGTAAGACTCAGTGATCCATTCCCCATTTCCATGCCTCCCAAAAGTGAAATGATGATCTGGTGTCGGACTGTAATCGGGTTGAGAGGTAGAGACTACCAAGCCATGGTAGAACCCGTGTACTCAGACAGCAGGCCCACCATTTTGACAGCCCGGGGGGTGGTTGATGTCCGTCATGGGAGGGTGCCCGTCCGCATCCTCAACATTGGGGAGAGGGAAGTACACTTACCCAGGTATGCTACACTCGCCAAACTGTTTGTTGTCGAACACCAAGCTATCAGGGCTGTGGAACCCTTGCCTCCATCTCCTCAGGCGGAGGGTAATGGCTCCCGGAAACAAAAGGAGGACTGGTGCCAGAAACTCCATGTGGGTGCTGACTCCACTCCCCTGCACCAAAAACAAGGAGTCTACCGGGTGGTACAGGAGTACGAGAGAGTCTTTAGTAAGCCCCCGCTAGACTTCGGCAGAGTAAAAGGGATAGAACACCACATCCCCACAGGGAGCCACCCACCGATAAAAGAAAGACACCGACCTGTACCACCTGCACATTATCAGAACGCAAAGGGCATGCTAAGAGAGATGAAGGAAGCTGGGGTCATTAGAGACAGCTGTAGACCCTGGGCAGCCCCCTTGGTTCTGGTCAAAAAGAAAGACGGCACCATGAGAATGTGCGTGGACTATAGACAAATCAACCGTATCACTCACAAAGACGCATATCCGCTGCCTAGAATAGAGGAGTCTTTAGCTGCACTAAAATCAGCTAACTTCTTTTCTACTTTGGACCTTACTAGCGGGTACTGGCAGGTTCCTGTGGCAGAGGCTGACAAGGAGAAGACCGCCTTCACCACCCCGATGGGACTGAGTGAGTTCAACTGTATGCCCTTCGGGTGATCGTCTATCCGAAGACCTACGAGGACCACCTAAAGCATGTAACGGGTCTGGGAGGCGGAACCTCTGAGCTACTATACAAGGGGGCGGTCCTTGTAAGGGAGCGGGTGGCGACCAGGGAAGACGGGCTGGAAGTCTCAGCAGGTGACCGGGACAGTCTCTGAGTGAGCGGGCTGGAGGTCACGACAAGTGACCGAGGCAGTCTCTGGAAGAACGGGCTGGTGGTCACGGCAAGTGACCGGGACAGTCTCTGAGTGAACGGGCTGGAGGTCACGGCAAGTGACCGAGGCAGTCTCTGGATGAACGGGCTGGTGGTCACGGCAAGTGATCGGGGCAGTCTCTGAATAACCGGGCAGGTGGTCACGGCAAGTGACCGGGGCAGTCTCTAGGTAAAGGGTTGGTACGACCTGTGGCGGCTGATGATAGACGTGAGCTCCCAGGTGAGCAGGCGAGAGTCTCTGGATGAACGGGTGGTCACAGCATGTGACGGCGGAGCCTCCAGGAAGACCAACAGACAGGCGGCAGATGAGCGCTCCCAGGTGAGCGGGCAGAAGTCTCTGGACAGGCGGATGGTCACAGCACGTGACGGCAGAGCCTCGGGGTAGGCTAGCGGACAGGTAGCAGATGAGCACTCCCAGGTGAGCGGGCAGAAGTCACTGGACAGGCAGATGGTCACAGCACGTGACGGCGGAGCCTCCAGGTAGGCTAGCAGGCAGGTAGCAGATGTGCGCTCCCAGGTGAGCGGGCCAGCTGGTCCATAGACAGACTGACAGGAGTTGGAAGGCAGACCGTCGGACCTCAGGCAAGCAGGCAGGTAGCTGATGTGCGCTCCCAGGTGAGCGGGCAGGCTGGTCCTTAGACAGACTGACAGGAGTAGTAAGGCAGACCGTCGGACCTCAGACTAGCAGGCAGGTAGCAAGTAATCAGGCAGGAATCTGGCAGGTAACTGGCAGGTAACTGGCAACGAGACCTGAGGGCTGAAGCAGAGTAGTGAACAGTGCAACAACATTGCTCGGGCACCTCCATTTTGGAGGAGGTGCCTTATATATGGTGAAGTCCTCCGGCCATTGGCCGGGGACTCCTTAGGACGGCGCGCGCGGCCCCTTTAAGAGGGAGGGAGAGCGTGCGCGCGCGCCCTAAGCACAGTGGCCGGGAAGGAGCGCGCGCTGCCAGCAGAGCGGGAGGAGGACGCCGGGCACGGAGCAGAGAGGTGAGGGGAACAGCGTCCCTGCCTAGCAGAGGGCAGGGACGCCGGCGCTACAAAGCACCTGGCCAAGGTGTTCGAAGCCCTGGCAGGCTATGGCCTGAAGGTAAAACCATCGAAGTGCCACCTGCTGAAACCAAAGGTCCAGTAACTAGGGCACGTGGTAAGCGCGGAGGGAGTGGCCCCCGACCCTGACAAGGTCACGGCAATCAAGAGCTGGCCAAGCCCCTCGAACATCAAAGAGGTGAGACAGTTTCTCGGGTTGGTAGGCTACTACCGAAGGTTCATCCCCGGGTTCACTAAGATGGCAGCTCCTATGCAGGACCTCCTGATCCGACAGTCTAAGTCCAGGAGTCAAAAGCCACCCTTCAAGTGGGATAAACCGGAAGAGGAGTCCTTCCGCCAGTTGAAGATGGCCCTCACGGGGGATGAGATCCTGGCCTACCCTGATTATGGCCAGCCTTTTATTCTCCACACGGACGCCAGTAATGTGGGACTGGGAGCCGTACTGTCCCAAAACCAACAGGGCAGAGAACGGGTGATCGCATACGCCAGCCGGAAGCTGAGGCCCACCGAGAGGAACCCGGAGAATTACAGCTCCTTCAAGCTAGAATTCTTGGCGGTGGTGTGGGCCGTGACGGAACGCTTCAAGCATTACCTGGCCTCCGCAAAGTTCACCGTGTACACGGACAACAACCCGTTGACACACCTGGACAATGCAAGACTGGGTGCCCTAGAACAGCGGTGGATGGCCCGTGTCTCCAACTATGACTTTGTGATCAAGTACCGGGCCGGCAAAACCAATGCCAATGCAAACGCCCTGTCGAGGATGCCTCACTTACCTGAAGGTGACGAAGACCCAGAAGAGCTGGAGGATGTAGAACTCCCCGCGTTTCACCGGTATGGAGCCGCTCAATACTCCCACCGCGCGAAAGAGGAGGATCTAACAACCGTGATGATCAATCCCCTACCTCACCACAGCTGGGCCGAGACCCAAGATAGTGACCCTGCCATCCGTCTGGTGAAAGAACTGCTGACCCAGGAAGAAGCCCGCATGGATCCGGATGCTCCAGAGGAAGCCAAGCAGCTGTGGAATGAGAAGAGCAAGCTGTTCCTCTACAAAGGCAAGTTGTGCAGAAGGATTGTCAACAACCGGACGCACGAGCTGACCTGGCAAGTCGTGGTTCCAAGGCGGGATGCAGCTATGGTCCTGGGAGCTTACCATGACAGAGCGGGACACTTCGGTTGGAAGAAACTGGAGTTCCTACTAAGAGGAAGGTTCTTTTGGGTCGGCATGAGAGGAGCTGTGGAAAAATGGTGCAGAAACTGTGGCCCTTGTGACCTAAGGAGGAAGGACCGTACCAGCCAGAAGACACCCTTGAGGCCCATCGTCACCACGCAGCCTCTTGAGCTGGTAGCTCTGGACCACGTCAAATTAGCTCCCAGCCGGTCAGGATACATCTATGCCCTGACAATCGTGGACCACTATTCCCGTTTTCTAGTGGTGGTCCCGGTAAAGGACTTGACAGCCCAAACGGCGGCCAGAGCCTTCCAGCAATATTTCTGCCATCCACACGGGTATCCGGAACAGGTCTTGACAGACCAGGGTCCAGCGTTCGAAGCTGAAATCTTCCAGGAGTTCTGCAACCTCTATGGCTGTAAGAAGATTCGGACAACGCTTTACCACCCCCAAACCAACGGGATGTGTGAGAAGATGAACAATATAGTCATTGATCTCCTGAAGACGTTGCCCCTGGAGGAACGCAGCCTGTGGCCAGAAAAATTGCCGGACCTGGTAGACATGTACAACAATATCCCGGTGAATGCTACAAACTGCACCCCGGCTTACCTGATGCGAGCTAGACCAGGTAAGCTGCCCGTGGACCTGGAGATGGGAGTCCTAATACCTGAGGACACCTCCCCGGATGCGGACTGGGATACGGAAAGGCAACTGCAGTACAAGAAGGTACAGGAGAGTGTGGAGAAGAGCCTGGCCCAGGTGAGAGAGAAGCAAGAAAGACTCTTCAATCAACACGCCCCTGCTGGTCCCCTAGAACCTGGTGAGCAAGTCCTAAAGCGAAAAAGAAGGCTACATAAGTTGGACGACCAGTGGGAAAGGGAACCCTACACCGTACTGCAGTCTGACCACGACAACCCAAAGGTGTGCGTAATCACCAAGGACGGAGGAGAAACCACTAGTGTCGTCTCCAGAGACCACCTCAAAAGGTGCCCCGAGCAACTCCGTAGTGCAGAAGAGGATCAGAGTGACCTTGAACCCGCAGAGGACAAGGAAGAAATGATCAGCACCGTTCTCGGAGAGTTCCCTCAGTCCTGGACTCGCATAAATGATGCCATAGTGGTACCTGTCCTGCATTTCCTGCAACCGGCACAGCAACAACCAACACCAGAGCCGGAAGGTGAAGAGGAGCAAGCGGTTCCAGAGGCAGAAGAGCCTGTACCAGCAGCCCAGGAGAGTCAACCCTCTGCTGACAGTGAGCCTGCCATGCCTGCGGTAAGCCAAAGAACCCGCAGACAGTTGCCTGCCCTACCTGTACACCCAGCTGGTAGCTGTACTCCTAACGCTAGTGGGGAAAGCCAGGTTGGTCCACCACCAGACAGTGGGTTAAGGAGGTCAACCAGGAGCACAAAGGGACAGATACCCGCTCACTGGAGAATATAGAGTGTACTAAAATTGTAAATAACCCTGTTGCCAAATGTTGAAATGTTTGCCAAGTTACATGCATGTTTGGTAATTCTATGTTTCAGTTTCTTGCAGCTACCGTAAGGACTCACAGGTTATGGACTTTTTTATAACCGGGACCTTGTATGGACTGCATTCTGAGCCTAACCCAGGAATGAAATAAGACTGTGAAGGACTTGGGGTAGGACAGACCCCCACCTGGTTAAGGCTCCCCGTTGTATTGGTGATATGGACACCCGGTCACAGACCACACTGTGACCTTAAGAACTCAATTTGTGCGTCGTCTGTCTATTAATGTTTTATTGTTATGCATATTGTCTTTGTTTACTGTTTAGTCCCGGAGTACTAAATTTCACTAGGGGGGAATGTGTCACCCTGACCTGGATGCCACAAGTGTAATTAAAGCTGTGTCTGAGAGCAAGGGGGAGGTTCCCTTGTCAGGGAAACTTTAGCATGCAATGACTCCTGTTTCAGACCAGTAGGGGGAGCTGGCTGCCCCTATAAAAGCTGGTACTGAGGGCAGGGTTAGAGAGAACTGGACGACCTGCCTCAGCACTGAGAGGTGTCCCAGAGCAGGGACAGAAAGTTGCACTACACCTAAGAGGAAGTGTGGCAGGAGGAGAGCCACAAGCCAGAGACAAGAGGCGAAGAGAGCCTGTCTTGGCAGAAAGAGGACTTAATCTACCAGACTTTGGTGTCTGAGGCTGGAAGGATTCCACATCACCCAGCAGAGAACCAGTCCGCAAGGGACTGTACATTCCTTGGCCTAAGAAGCCTGGAGGCCCTGCCACAACCGAAGGGACCAGTAAAGCCGTACAAGGCTGGGAGCAGAAAGGAACCCACGTCGCAGGCCATACAGGCGAGAATACACGGAAAGCTTGGAAACGTGGGCTGTTACCTTATAACGAGGAGATAGCCAGAAGGAGCGCAGAAAGCACGGTAGGCCTACACCCTGACCCTGACCAGGGCCAATTTCCCCGTTGCTCTCAGACATCCAGGTCCCCTCCTAGCTGGGACTGTTTGTGGGTCAGTTTGCCTGTTTAGTAAAGACCCTGGACTGCAACCTGTTGTCTGTGTGCTCCTTGCTCCTCTAGCACTATCAGCACTGGGACTCTCACTACCATCACTCCCACCATCCACTATACTGCCCTGGGGCCGCACTCTTCCCGTGGGGAGTCACACTACCATAGCTGCACACATCATCAGCCCCAGCGGTCTGCATGCAGCGGCGGTTCCTAATAACCGCAAATCCACGGGTGGCGTAGTCGGACATAATCAACAACACATAACGGACTACCACTGGCCTGACCACCCTGAGCCACGGAACCGGGTTGCCACTACTACTCCCATCGTTTCCCTAATTGCCCGGATCCGAGTGCCCCACGGCCCAGGGGGCGCGTCAGCAGTAGCTTAACAAGACGGTTTAAATGCCCCTTGGAATAGACGTGCAGGTCGCAATAGCATATCAATAGAGTTTAAATTCCCCTTAGAAAAGGCTTGCAGGTCGTAGTAGCTTACCAAGACGGTTTAAATGCCCCTTGGAATAGACGTGCAGGTCGCAGTAGCTTAACAAGATGGTTTAAATGCCCCTTGGAAAAGCGGTGGAGGTCGCATTAGCTTAACAAGACGGTTTAAATGCCCCTTGGAAAAGACGTGCAGGTTGCAGTAGCTTAACAAGATGTTTTAAATGCCCCTTGGAAGAGACGTGCAGGTCGCAGTAGCTTAACAAGACGGTAAAAATGCCCCTTGGAAGAGGCTTGCAGGTCGCAGTAGCTTACCAAGAAGGTTTAAATGGCCCTTGGAAGAGACGTGCAGGTCGCTGTAGCTTAACAAGACGGTTTAAATGCCCCTTGGAAGAGCGGTGGAGGTCGTAGCAGCTTAACAAGACTGTTTAAATGCCCCTTGGAAAAGACGTGCAGGTCGCAGTAGCTTAACAAGACTGTTTAAATGCCCTTTGGAAGAGACGTGCAGGTCGCAGTAGCTTAACAAGATGGTTTAAATGGCCCTTGGAAGAGACGTGCAGGTCGCAGTAGCTTAACAAGACAGTTTAAATACCGCTTGTAAGAGCGGTGGAGGTCGCAGAAGCTTAACAAGACAGTTTAAATGCCCCTTGGAAGAGACGTGCAGGTCGCAGTAGCTTAACAAGATGGTTTAAATGCCCCTTGGAAGAGACGTGCAGGTCGCAGTAGCTCAACAAGATGGTTTAAATGCCACTTGGAGGAGCAGTGGAGGTCGCAGTAGCTTAATAAGACAGTTTAAATGCCCCTTGGAAGAGACGTGCAGGTCGCAGTTGCTTAACAAGACGGTTTAAATGCCAGTTGGAAAAGACGTGCAGGTCGCAGTAGCTTAACAAGATGGTTTAAATGCCCCTTGGAAGAGACGTGCAGGTCGCAGTAGCTTACCAAGACGTTTTAAATGCCCCTTGCAAGAGACGTGCAGGTCGCAGAAGCTTAACAAAAGGGTTTAAATGCCCCTTAGAAAAGGCTTGCAGGTCGCAGTATCTTACCAAGACGGTTTAAATGCCCCTTGGAAGAGACGTGCAGGTCGCAGTAGCTTAACAAGATGGTTTAAATGCCCCTTGGAAGAGAGGTGGAGGTCGCAGTAGCTTAATAAGACGGTTTAAATGCCCCTTGGAAAAGACGTGCAGGTTGCAGTAGCTTAACAAGATGTTTTAAATGCCCCTTGGAAGAGACATGCAGGTCGCAGTAGCTTAACAAGACGGTTTAATTGCCCCTTGGAAGAGACGTGCAAGTCGCAGTAGCTTAACAAGATGGTTTAAATGCCCCTTGGAAGAGACATGCACCTCACAGTAGCTTAACAAGACGGATTAAATGCCCCTTGGAAGAGCGGTGGAGGTCGCAGTAGCTTAACAAGACAGTTTAAATGCCCCTTTTAAGAGATGTGCAGGTCGCAGTAGCTTAACAAGACGGTTTAAATGCCCCTTGGAAGAGACGTGCAGGTCGCAGTAGCTTAATAAGATGGTTTAAATGCCCCTTGGAAGAGAGGTGGAGGTCGCAGTACCTTAACAAGACGGTTTAAATGCCCCTTGGAATAGACGTGCAGGTCGCAGTAGCTTATCAAGACGGTTTAAATGCCCCTTGCAAGAGACGTGCAGGTCGCAGAAGCTTAACAAAAGAGTTTAAATGCCCCTTAGAAAAAGCTTGCAGGTTGTAGTAGCTTACCAAGACGGTTTAAATGCCCCTTGGAAGAGACGTGCAGGTCGCAGTAGCTTAAAAAGATGGTTTAAATGCCCCTTGGAAGAGCGGTGGAGGTCGCAGTAGCTTAACAAGATGGTTTAATTGCCCCTTGGAAAAGACGTGCAGGTTGCAGTAGCTTACCAAGATGTTTTAAATGCACCTTGGAAGAGACGTGCAGGTCGCAGTAGCTTAACAAGACGGTATAAATGCCCCTTGGAAGAGGCTTGCAGGTCGCAGTAGCTTACCAAGAAGGCTTAAATGGCCCTTGGAAGAGACGTGCAGGTCGCTGTAGCTTAGCAAGACGATTTAAATGCCCTTTGGAAGAGATGTGCAGGTCGCAGTAGCTTAACAAGATGGTTTAAATGCCCCTTGGAAGAGACGTGCAGGTCGCAGTAGCTTAACAAGACAGTTTAAATGCCCCTTGGAAGAGCGGTGTAGGTCGCAGTAGCTTAACAAGAAGGTTTAAATGCCCCTTGGTAGAGACATGCAGGTCGCAGTAGCTTAACAAGACGGATTAAATGCCCCATTGAAGAGACGTGCAGGTCGCAGTAGCTTAACAAGACGGTTTAAATGCCAGTTGGAAAAGTGGTGGGGGTTACAGAAGCTTAACAAGATGGTTTAAATGCCCCTTGGAAGAAACGTGCAAGTCGCAGTAGCTTAACAAGAAGGTTTAAATGCCCCTTGGAAGAGCGGTGGAGGTCGCAGTAGCTTAACAAGACAGTTTAAATGCCCCTTGGAAGAGATGTGCAGGTCGCAGTAGCTTAACAAGACGGTTTAAATGCCCCTTGGAAGAGACGTGCAGGTCGCAGTAGCTTAATAAGATGGTTTAAATGCCCCTTGGAAGAGAGGTGGAGGTCGCAGTAGCTTAACAAGATGGTTTAAATGCCCCTTGGAATAGACGTGCAGGTCGCAGTAGCTTATCAAGACGGTTTAAATACCCCTTGCAAGAGACGTGCAGGTCGCAGAAGCTGAACAAAAGAGTTTAAATGCCCCTTAGAAAAGGCTTGCAGGTCGTAGTAGCTTACCAAGACGGTTTAAATGCCCCTTGGAAGAGACATGCAAGTCGCAGTAGCTTAAAAAGATGGTTTAAATGCCCCTTGGAAGAGCGGTGGAGGTCGCAGTAGCTTAACAAGATGGTTTAATTGCCCCTTGGAAAAGACGTGCAGGTTGCAGTAGCTTACCAAGATGTTTTAAATGCACCTTGGAAGAGACGTGCAGGTCGCAGTAGCTTAACAAGACAGTATAAATGCCCCTTGGAAGAGGCTTGCAGGTCGCAGTAGCTTACCAAGAAGGCTTAAATGGCCCTTGGAAGCGACGTGCAGGTCGCTGTAGCTTAACAAGACGGTTTAAATGCCCCTTGGAAGAGCGGTGTAGGTCCAGTAGCTTAACAAGACTGTTTAAATGCCCCTTGTAAGAGACGTGCAGGTCGCAGTAGCTTAAAAAGACGGTTTAAATGCCCCTTGGAAGAAACGTGCAGGTCGCAGTAGCTTAAAAAAACGGTTTAAATGCCCCTTGGAAGAGCGGAGGAGGTCGCAGTAGCTTAACAAGACGGTTTAAATGCCCCTTGGAAGAGCGGTGGAGGTTGCAGTAGCTTAACAAAATGGTTTAAATGCCCCTTGGAATAGACGTGCAGGTTGCAGTAACTTAAAAAGACGATTTAAATGCCCCTTGGTAGAGCGATGGAGGTCGCAGTATCTTACCAAGCCGATTTAAATGCCCCTTGGAAGAGACGTGCAGGTCGCAGTAGCTTAGCAAGACGATTTAAATGCCCTTTGGAAGAGATGTGCAGGTCGCAGTAGCTTAACAAGACGGTTTAAATGCCCTTTGGAAGAGACGTGCAGGTCGCAGTAGCTTAACAAGACAGTTTAAATGCCCCTTGGAAGAGCGGTGTAGGTCGCAGTAGCTTAACAAGACGGTTTAAATGCCCCTTGGTAGAGACATGCAGGTCGCAGTAGCTTAACAAGACGGTTTAAATGCCCCATTGAAGAGACGTGCAGGTCGCAGTAGCTTAACAAGACGGTTTAAATGCCAGTTGGAAAAGTGGTGGGGGTTACATAAGCTTAATAAGATGGTTTAAATGCCCCTTGGAAGAAACGTGCAAGTCGCAGTAGCTTAACAAGATGGTTTAAATGCCCCTTGGAAGAGACGTGAAGGTCGCAGTAGCTTAAAAAGACGGTTTACATGCCCCTTTGAAGAGCGGTGGAGGTCGCAGAAGCTTAACAAGACAGTTTAAATGCCCCTTGGAAGAGACGTGCAGGTCACAGGAGCTTAATAAGACCATTTAAATGTCCCTTGGAAGAGCGGTGTAGGTCGCGGTAGCTTAACAAGACAGTTTAAATGCCCTTTGGAAGAGACATGCAGGTCGCAGCAGCTTAACAAGACTTTTTAAATGCCGCTTGGAAGAGACGTGCAGGTCGCAGTAGCTTAACAAGACGGTTTAAATGACCCTTGGTAGAGACATGCAGGTCGCAGTAGCTTAACAAGACGGTTTAAATGCCCCATTGAAGAAACATGCAGGTCGCAGTAGCTTAACAAGACGGTTTAAATGCCCTGTGGAAAAGTGGTGGAGGTAGCAGTAGCTTAACAAGATGGTTTAAATGCCCCTTGGAAGAGACGTGCAAGTCGCAGTAGCTTAGCAAGACGATTTAAATGCCCTTTGGAAGAGACGTGCAGGTCGCAGTAGCTTAACAAGACAGTTTAAATGCCCCTTGGAAGAGCGGTGTAGGTCGCAGTAGCTTAACAAGACAGTTTAAATGCCCTTTGGAAGAGACATGCAGGTCGCAGCAGCTTAACAAGACTGTTTAAATGCCGCTTGGAAGAGACATGCAGGTCGTAGTAGCTTAACAAGACGGTTTAAATGCCCCTTGGTAGAGACATGCAGGTGGCAGTAGCTTAACAAGACGGTTTAAATGCCCCATTGAAGAGACGTGCACGTCGCAGTAGCTTAACAAGACGGTTTAAATGCCCCTTGGAAAAGTGTTGGAGGTTACAGTAGCTTAACAAGATGGTTTAAATGCCCCTTGGAAGAAACGTGCAAGTCGCAGTAGCTTAACAAGACGGTTTAAATGCCCCTTGGAAGAGACGTGAAGGTCGCAGTAGCTTAAAAAGATGGATTAAATGCCCCTTGGAAGAGCGGTGGAGGTCGGAGAAGCTTAACAAGACAGTTTAAATGCCCCTTGGAAGAGCGGTGTAGGTCGCAGTAGCTTAACAAGACGGTTTAAATGCCCCTTGGTAGAGACATGCAGGTCGCAGTAGATTAACAAGACGGTTTAAATGCCCCATTGAAGAGACGTGCAGGTCGCAGTAGCTTAACAAGACGGTTTAAATGCCAGTTGGAAAAGTGGTGGGGGTTACATAAGCTTAACAAGATGGTTTAAATGCCCCTTGGAAGAAACGTGCAAGTCGCAGTAGCTTAACAAGATGGTTTAAATGCCCCTTGGAAGAGACGTGAAGGTCGCAGTAGCTTAAAAAGACGGTTTACATGCCCCTTTGAAGAGCGGTGGAGGTCGGAGAAGCTTAACAAGACTGTTTAAATGCCCCTTGGAAGAGACGTGCAGGTTGCAGTAACTTAAAAAGACGATTTAAATGCCCCTTGGTAGAGCGATGGAGGTCGCAGTATCTTACCAAGCCGATTTAAATGCCCCTTGGAAGAGACGTGCAGGTCGCAGTAGCTTAGCAAGACGATTTAAATGCCCTTTGGAAGAGATGTGCAGGTCGCAGTAGCTTAACAAGACGGTTTAAATGCCCTTTGGAAGAGACGTGCAGGTCGCAGTAGCTTAACAAGACAGTTTAAATGCCCCTTGGAAGAGCGGTGTAGGTCGCAGTAGCTTAACAAGACGGTTTAAATGCCCCTTGGTAGAGACATGCAGGTCGCAGTAGCTTAACAAGACGGTTTAAATGCCCCATTGAAGAGACGTGCAGGTCGCAGTAGCTTAACAAGACGGTTTAAATGCCAGTTGGAAAAGTGGTGGGGGTTACATAAGCTTAACAAGATGGTTTAAATGCCCCTTGGAAGAAACGTGCAAGTCGCAGTAGCTTAACAAGATGGTTTAAATGCCCCTTGGAAGAGACGTGAAGGTCGCAGTAGCTTAAAAAGACGGTTTACATGCCCCTTTGAAGAGCGGTGGAGGTCGCAGAAGCTTAACAAGACAGTTTAAATGCCCCTTGGAAGAGACGTGCAGGTCACAGGAGCTTAATAAGACCATTTAAATGTCCCTTGGAAGAGCGGTGTAGGTCGCGGTAGCTTAACAAGACAGTTTAAATGCCCTTTGGAAGAGACATGCAGGTCGCAGCAGCTTAACAAGACTTTTTAAATGCCGCTTGGAAGAGACGTGCAGGTCGCAGTAGCTTAACAAGACGGTTTAAATGACCCTTGGTAGAGACATGCAGGTCGCAGTAGCTTAACAAGACGGTTTAAATGCCCCATTGAAGAAACATGCAGGTCGCAGTAGCTTAACAAGACGGTTTAAATGCCCTGTGGAAAAGTGGTGGAGGTAGCAGTAGCTTAACAAGATGGTTTAAATGCCCCTTGGAAGAGACGTGCAAGTCGCAGTAGCTTAGCAAGACGATTTAAATGCCCTTTGGAAGAGACGTGCAGGTCGCAGTAGCTTAACAAGACAGTTTAAATGCCCCTTGGAAGAGCGGTGTAGGTCGCAGTAGCTTAACAAGACAGTTTAAATGCCCTTTGGAAGAGACATGCAGGTCGCATCAGCTTAACAAGACTGTTTAAATGCCGCTTGGAAGAGACATGCAGGTCGTAGTAGCTTAACAAGACGGTTTAAATGCCCCTTGGTAGAGACATGCAGGTGGCAGTAGCTTAACAAGACGGTTTAAATGCCCCATTGAAGAGACGTGCACGTCGCAGTAGCTTAACAAGACGGTTTAAATGCCCCTTGGAAAAGTGTTGGAGGTTACAGTAGCTTAACAAGATGGTTTAAATGCCCCTTGGAAGAAACGTGCAAGTCGCAGTAGCTTAACAAGACGGTTTAAATGCCCCTTGGAAGAGACGTGAAGGTCGCAGTAGCTTAAAAAGATGGATTAAATGCCCCTTGGAAGAGCGGTGGAGGTCGGAGAAGCTTAACAAGACAGTTTAAATGCCCCTTGGAAGAGCGGTGTAGGTCGCAGTAGCTTAACAAGACGGTTTAAATGCCCCTTGGTAGAGACATGCAGGTCGCAGTAGCTTAACAAGACGGTTTAAATGCCCCATTGAAGAGACGTGCAGGTCGCAGTAGCTTAACAAGACGGTTTAAATGCCAGTTGGAAAAGTGGTGGGGGTTACATAAGCTTAACAAGATGGTTTAAATGCCCCTTGGAAGAAACGTGCAAGTCGCAGTAGCTTAACAAGATGGTTTAAATGCCCCTTGGAAGAGACGTGAAGGTCGCAGTAGCTTAAAAAGACGGTTTACATGCCCCTTTGAAGAGCGGTGGAGGTCGCAGAAGCTTAACAAGACAGTTTAAATGCCCCTTGGAAGAGACGTGCAGGTCACAGGAGCTTAATAAGACCATTTAAATGTCCCTTGGAAGAGCGGTGTAGGTCGCGGTAGCTTAACAAGACAGTTTAAATGCCCTTTGGAAGAGACATGCAGGTCGCAGCAGCTTAACAAGACTTTTTAAATGCCGCTTGGAAGAGACGTGCAGGTCGCAGTAGCTTAACAAGACGGTTTAAATGACCCTTGGTAGAGACATGCAGGTCGCAGTAGCTTAACAAGACGGTTTAAATGCCCCATTGAAGAAACATGCAGGTCGCAGTAGCTTAACAAGACGGTTTAAATGCCCTGTGGAAAAGTGGTGGAGGTAGCAGTAGCTTAACAAGATGGTTTAAATGCCCCTTGGAAGAGACGTGCAAGTCGCAGTAGCTTAGCAAGACGATTTAAATGCCCTTTGGAAGAGACGTGCAGGTCGCAGTAGCTTAACAAGACAGTTTAAATGCCCCTTGGAAGAGCGGTGTAGGTCGCAGTAGCTTAACAAGACAGTCTAAATGCCCTTTGGAAGAGACATGCAGGTCGCAGCAGCTTAACAAGACTGTTTAAATGCCGCTTGGAAGAGACATGCAGGTCGTAGTAGCTTAACAAGACGGTTTAAATGCCCCTTGGTAGAGACATGCAGGTGGCAGTAGCTTAACAAGAAGGTTTAAATGCCCCATTGAAGAGACGTGCACGTCGCAGTAGCTTAACAAGACGGTTTAAATGCCCCTTGGAAAAGTGTTGGAGGTTACAGTAGCTTAACAAGATGGTTTAAATGCCCCTTGGAAGAAACGTGCAAGTCGCAGTAGCTTAACAAGACGGTTTAAATGCCCCTTGGAAGAGACGTGAAGGTCGCAGTAGCTTAAAAAGATGGATTAAATGCCCCTTGGAAGAGCGGTGGAGGTCGGAGAAGCTTAACAAGACTGTTTAAATGCCCCTTGGATGAGACGTGCAGGTCACAGGAGCTTAATAAGACGGTTTAAATGTCCCTTGGAAGAGACGTGCAGGTGGCAGTAGCTTAACAAGACGGTTTAAATGCCCCTTGGAAGAGACGTGCAGGTCGCAGTAGCTTAACAAGACGGTTTAAATGCCCCTTAGAAGAGGCTTGCAGGTCGCAGTAGCTTACCAAGATGGTTTAAATGCCGCTTAGAAAAGACGTGCAGGTCGCAGTAGCTTAACAAGACGGTTTAAATGCCCCGTGGAAAAGTGGTGGAGGTTACAGTGTCTTAACAAGATGGTTTAAATGCCCCTTGGAAGAGACGTGCAAGTCGCAGTAGCGTAGCAAGACGATTTAAATGCCCTTTGGAAGAGACGTGCAGGTCGCATTAGCTTAACAAGATGGTTTAAATGCCCCTTGGAAGAGACGTGCAGGTCGCAGTAGCTTAACAAGACAGTTTAAGTGCCCTTTGGAAGAGACATGCAGGTCGCAGCAGCTTAACAAGACTGTTTAAATGCCCCTTGGAAGAGACGTGCAGGACGCAGTAGCTTAACAAGACGGTTTAAATGCCCCTTGGAAGACACTTGCAGATCGCAGTAGCTTAACAAGACAGTTTAAATGCCACTTGGAAGAGCGGTGGAGGTCGCAGTAGCTTAACAAGACAGTTTAAATGCCCGTTGGAAGAGACGTGCAGGTCGCAGTAGCTTAATAAGACGGTTTAAATGCCACTTGGAAGAGACGTGCCGGTCGCAGTAGCTTAACAAGACGGTTTAAATGCCCCTTGGAAGAGACGTGCAGGTCGCAGTAGCTTAACAAGACGGTTTAAATGTCCCTTAGAAGAGGCTTGCAGGTCGCAGTAGCTTACCAAGACGGTTTAAATGCCGCTTGGAAAAGACGTGCAGGTCGCAGTAGCTTAACAAGATGGTTTAAATGCCCCTTGGAAGAGCGTTGGAGGTCGCAGTAGCTTAACAAGATGGTTTAAATGCCCCTTGTAAGAGACGTGCAGGTCGCAGTAGCTTAACAAGATGGTTTAAATGCCCCTTGGAAGAGCCGAGGAGGTCGCAGTAGCTTAACAAGACGGTTTAAATGCCCCTTGGAAGAGCGGTGGAGGTTGCAGTAGCTTAAGAAAATGGTTTAAATGCCCCTTGGAATAGACGTGAAGGTTGCAGTAGCTTAAAAAGACGATTTAAATGCCCCTTGGTAGAGCGATGGAGGTCGCAGTATCTTACCACCCGATTTAAATGCCCCTTGGAAGAGACGTGCAGGTCGCAGTAGCTTAGCAAGACGATTTAAATGCCCTTTGGAAGAGATGTGCAGGTCGCAGTAGCTTAACAAGACGGTTTAAATGCCCCTTGGAAAAGACGTGCAGGTCGCAGTAGCTTAACAAGACAGTTTAAATGCCCCTTGGAAGAGCGGTGTAGGTCGCAGTAGCTTAACAAGACGGTTTAAATGCCCCTTGATAGAGACATGCAGGTCGCAGTAGCTTAACAAGACGGTTTAAATGCCCCATTGAAGAGACGTGCAGGTCGCAGTAGCTTAACAAGACGGTTTAAATGCCAGTTGGAAAAGTGGTGGGGGTTACAGAAGCTTAACAAGATGGTTTAAATGCCCCTTGGAAGAAACGTGCAAGTCGCAGTAGCTTAACAAGATGGTTTAAATGCCCCTTGGAAGAGACGTGAAGGTTGCAGTAGCTTAAAAAGACGGTTTACATGCCCCTTTGAAGAGCGGTGGAGGTCGCAGAAGCTTAACAAGACAGTTTAAATGCCCCTTGGAAGAGACGTGCAGGTCACAGGAGCTTAATAAGACGATTTAAATGTCCCTTGGAAGAGCGGTGTAGGTCGCGGTAGCTTAACAAGACAGTTTAAATGCCCTTTGGAAGAGACATGCAGGTCGCAGCAGCTTAACAAGACTTTTTAAATGCCGCTTGGAAGAGACGTGCAGGTCGCAGTAGCTTAACAAGACGGTTTAAATGACCCTTGGTAGAGACATGCAGGTCGCAGTAGCTTAACAAGACGGTTTAAATGCCCCATTGAAGAAACATGCAGGTCGCAGTAGCTTAACAAGACGGTTTAAATGCCCTGTGGAAAAGTAGTGGAGGTAGCAGTAGCTTAACAAAATGGTTTAAATGCCCCTTGGAAGAGACGTGCAAGTCGCAGTAGCTTAGCAAGACGATTTAAATGCCCTTTGGAAGAGACGTGCAGGTCGCAGTAGCTTAACAAGACGGTTTAAATGCCCCTTGGAAGAGACGTGCAGGTCGCAGTAGCTTAACAAGACAGTTTAAATGCCCCTTGGAAGAGCGGTGTAGGTCGCAGTAGCTGAACAAGACAGTTTAAATGCCCTTTGGAAGAGACATGCAGGTCGCAGCAGCTTAACAAGACTGTTTAAATGCCGCTTGGAAGAGACGTGCAGGTCGTAGTAGCTTAACAAGACGGTTTAAATGCCCCTTGGTAGAGACATGCAGGTGGCAGTAGCTTAACAAGACGGTTTAAATGCCCCATTGAAGAGACGTGCAGGTCGCAGTAGCTTAACAAGACGGTTTAAATGCCCCTTGGAAAAGTGGTGGAGGTTACAGTAGCTTAACAAGATGGTTTAAATGCCCCTTGGAAGAAACGTGCAAGTCGCAGTAGCTTAACAAGACGGTTTAAATGCCCCTTGGAAGAGACGTGAAGGTCGCAGTAGCTTAAAAAGACGGTTTAAATGCCCCTTGGAAGAGCGGTGGAGGTCGGAGAAGCTTAACAAGACTGTTTAAATGCCCCTTCGAAGAGACGTGCAGGTCACAGGAGCTTAATAAGACGGTTTAAATGTCCCTTGGAAGAGACGTGCAGGTGGCAGTAGCTTAACAAGACGGTTTAAATGCCCCTTGGAAGAGACGTGCAGGTCGCAGTAGCTTAACAAGATGGTTTAAATGCCCCTTAGAAAAGGCTTGCAGGTCGCAGTAGCTTACCAAGATGGTTTAAATGCCGCTTGGAAAAGACGTGCAGGTCGCAGTAGCTTAACAAGACGGTTTAAATGCCCCGTGGAAAAGTGGTGGAGGTTACAGTATCTTAACAAGATGGTTTAAATGCCCCTTGGAAGAGACGTGCAAGTCGCAGTAGCGTAGCAAGACGATTTAAATGCCCTTTGGAAGAGACGTGCAGGTCGCAGTAGCTTAACAAGATGGTTTAAATGCCCCTTGGAAGAGACGTGCAGGTCGCAGTAGCTTAACAAGACAGTTTAAATGCCCTTTGGAAGAGACATGCAGGTCGCAGCAGCTTAACAAGACTGTTTAAATGCCCCTTGGAAAAGACTTGCAGGACGCAGTAGCTTAACAAGACGGTTTAAATGCCCCTTGGAAGACACTTGCAGGTCGCAGTAGCTTAACAAGACAGTTTAAATGCCACTTGGAAGAGCGGTGGAGGTCGCAGTAGCTTAACAAGACAGTTTAAATGCCCGTTGGAAGAGACGTGCAGGTCGCAGTAGCTTAATAAGACGGTTTAAATGCCCCTTGGAAGAGACGTGCCGGTCGCAGTAGCTTAACAAGACGGTTTAAATGCCCCTTGGAAGAGACGTGCAGGTCGCAGTAGCTTAACAAGACGGTTTAAATGCCCCTTAGAAGAGGCTTGCAGGTCGCAGTAGCTTACCAAGACAGTTTAAATGCCCCATTGAAGAGACGTGCAGGTCGCAGTAGCTTAACAAGACGGTTTAAATGCCCCTTGGAAAAGTGGTGGAGGTTACAGTAGCTTAACAAGATGGTTTAAATGCCCCTTGGAAGAAACGTGCAAGTCGCAGTAGCTTAACAAGACGGTTTAAATGCCCCTTGGAAGAGACGTGAAGGTCGCAGTAGCTTAAAAAGACGGTTTAAATGCCCCTTGGAAGAGCGGTGGAGGTCGGAGAAGCTTAACAAGACTGTTTAAATGCCCCTTGGAAGAGACGTGCAGGTCACAGGAGCTTAATAAGACGGTTTAAATGTCCCTTGGAAGAGACGTGCAGGTGGCAGTAGCTTAACAAGACTGTTTAAATGCCCCTTGGAAGAGACGTGCAGGTCGCAGTAGCTTAACAAGATGGTTTAAATGCCCCTTAGAAAAGGCTTGCAGGTCGCAGTAGCTTACCAAGATGGTTTACATGCCGCTTGGAAAAGACGTGCAGGTCGCAGTAGCTTAACATGACGGTTTAAATGCCCCGTGGAAAAGTGGTGGAGGTTACAGTAGCTTAACAAGATGGTTTAAATGCCCCTTGGAAGAGACGTACAAGTCGCAGTAGCTTAGCAAGACGGTTTAAATGCCCCTTGGAAGAGACGTGCAGGTCGCAGTAGCTTAACAAGATGGTTTAAATGCCCCTTAGAAGAGGCTTGCAGGTCGCAGTAGCTTACCAAGATGGTTTAAATGCCGCTTGGAAAAGACGTGCAGGTCGCAGTAGCTTAACAAGACGGTTTAAATGCCCCGTGGAAAAGTGGTGGAGGTTACAGTATCTTAACAAGATGGTTTAAATGCCCCTTGGAAGAGACGTGCAAGTCGCAGTAGCGTAGCAAGACGATTTAAATGCCCTTTGGAAGAGACGTGCAGGTCGCATTAGCTTAACAAGATGGTTTAAATGCCCCTTGGAAGAGACGTGCAGGTCGCAGTAGCTTAACAAGACAGTTTAAGTGCCCTTTGGAAGAGACATGCAGGTCGCAGCAGCTTAACAAGACTGTTTAAATGCCCCTTGGAAGAGACGTGCAGGACGCAGTAGCTTAACAAGACGGTTTAAATGCCCCTTGGAAGACACTTGCAGATCGCAGTAGCTTAACAAGACAGTTTAAATGCCACTTGGAAGAGCGGTGGAGGTCGCAGTAGCTTAACAAGACAGTTTAAATGCCCGTTGGAAGAGACGTGCAGGTCGCAGTAGCTTAATAAGACGGTTTAAATGCCACTTGGAAGAGACGTGCCGGTCGCAGTAGCTTAACAAGACGGTTTAAATGCCCCTTGGAAGAGACGTGCAGGTCGCAGTAGCTTAACAAGACGGTTTAAATGTCCCTTAGAAGAGGCTTGCAGGTCGCAGTAGCTTACCAAGACGGTTTAAATGCCGCTTGGAAAAGACGTGCAGGTCGCAGTAGCTTAACAAGATGGTTTAAATGCCCCTTGGAAGAGCGTTGGAGGTCGCAGTAGCTTAACAAGATGGTTTAAATGCCCCGTTGTAAGAGACGTGCAGGTCGCAGTAGCTTAACAAGATGGTTTAAATGCCCCTTGGAAGAGCCGAGGAGGTCGCAGTAGCTTAACAAGACGGTTTAAATGCCCCTTGGAAGAGCGGTGGAGGTTGCAGTAGCTTAACAAAATGGTTTAAATGCCCCTTGGAATAGACGTGAAGGTTGCAGTAGCTTAAAAAGACGATTTAAATGCCCCTTGGTAGAGCGATGGAGGTCGCAGTATCTTACCAAGCCGATTTAAATGCCCCTTGGAAGAGACGTGCAGGTCGCAGTAGCTTAGCAAGACGATTTAAATGCCCTTTGGAAGAGATGTGCAGGTCGCAGTAGCTTAACAAGACGGTTTAAATGCCCCTTGGAAAAGACGTGCAGGTCGCAGTAGCTTAACAAGACAGTTTAAATGCCCCTTGGAAGAGCGGTGTAGGTCGCAGTAGCTTAACAAGACGGTTTAAATGCCCCTTGATAGAGACATGCAGGTCGCAGTAGCTTAACAAGACGGTTTAAATGCCCCATTGAAGAGACGTGCAGGTCGCAGTAGCTTAACAAGACGGTTTAAATGCCAGTTGGAAAAGTGGTGGGTGTTACAGAAGCTTAACAAGATGGTTTAAATGCCCCTTGGAAGAAACGTGCAAGTCGCAGTAGCTTAACAAGATGGTTTAAATGCCCCTTGGAAGAGACGTGAAGGTTGCAGTAGCTTAAAAAGACGGTTTACATGCCCCTTTGAAGAGCGGTGGAGGTCGCAGAAGCTTAACAAGACAGTTTAAATGCCCCTTGGAAGAGACGTGCAGGTCACAGGAGCTTAATAAGACGATTTAAATGTCCCTTGGAAGAGCGGTGTAGGTCGCGGTAGCTTAACAAGACAGTTTAAATGCCCTTTGGAAGAGACATGCAGGTCGCAGCAGCTTAACAAGACTTTTTAAATGCCGCTTGGAAGAGACGTGCAGGTCGCAGTAGCTTAACAAGACGGTTTAAATGACCCTTGGTAGAGACATGCAGGTCGCAGTAGCTTAACAAGACGGTTTAAATGCCCCATTGAAGAAACATGCAGGTCGCAGTAGCTTAACAAGACGGTTTAAATGCCCTGTGGAAAAGTAGTGGAGGTAGCAGTAGCTTAACAAAATGGTTTAAATGCCCCTTGGAAGAGACGTGCAAGTCGCAGTAGCTTAGCAAGACGATTTAAATGCCCTTTGGAAGAGACGTGCAGGTCGCAGTAGCTTAACAAGACGGTTTAAATGCCCCTTGGAAGAGACGTGCAGGTCGCAGTAGCTTAACAAGACAGTTTAAATGCCCCTTGGAAGAGCGGTGTAGGTCGCAGTAGCTGAACAAGACAGTTTAAATGCCCTTTGGAAGAGACATGCAGGTCGCAGCAGCTTAACAAGACTGTTTAAATGCCGCTTGGAAGAGACGTGCAGGTCGTAGTAGCTTAACAAGACGGTTTAAATGCCCCTTGGTAGAGACATGCAGGTGGCAGTAGCTTAACAAGACGGTTTAAATGCCCCATTGAAGAGACGTGCAGGTCGCAGTAGCTTAACAAGACGGTTTAAATGCCCCTTGGAAAAGTGGTGGAGGTTACAGTAGCTTAACAAGATGGTTTAAATGCCCCTTGGAAGAAACGTGCAAGTCGCAGTAGCTTAACAAGACGGTTTAAATGCCCCTTGGAAGAGACGTGAAGGTCGCAGTAGCTTAAAAAGACGGTTTAAATGCCCCTTGGAAGAGCGGTCGAGGTCGGAGAAGCTTAACAAGACTGTTTAAATGCCCCTTGGAAGAGACGTGCAGGTCACAGGAGCTTAATAAGACGGTTTAAATGTCCCTTGGAAGAGACGTGCAGGTGGCAGTAGCTTAACAAGACGGTTTAAATGCCCCTTGGAAGAGACGTGCAGGTCGCAGTAGCTTAACAAGATGGTTTAAATGCCCCTTAGAAAAGGCTTGCAGGTCGCAGTAGCTTACCAAGATGGTTTAAATGCCGCTTGGAAAAGACGTGCAGGTCGCAGTAGCTTAACAAGACGGTTTAAATGCCCCGTGGAAAAGTGGTGGAGGTTACAGTATCTTAACAAGATGGTTTAAATGCCCCTTGGAAGAGACGTGCAAGTCGCAGTAGCGTAGCAAGACGATTTAAATGCCCTTTGGAAGAGACGTGCAGGTCGCAGTAGCTTAACAAGATGGTTTAAATGCCCCTTGGAAGAGACGTGCAGGTCGCAGTAGCTTAACAAGACAGTTTAAATGCCCTTTGGAAGAGACATGCAGGTCGCAGCAGCTTAACAAGACTGTTTAAATGCCCCTTGGAAAAGACTTGCAGGACGCAGTAGCTTAACAAGACGGTTTAAATGCCCCTTGGAAGACACTTGCAGGTCGCAGTAGCTTAACAAGACAGTTTAAATGCCACTTGGAAGAGCGGTGGAGGTCGCAGTAGCTTAACAAGACAGTTTAAATGCCCGTTGGAAGAGACGTGCAGGTCGCAGTAGCTTAATAAGACGGTTTAAATGCCCCTTGGAAGAGACGTGCCGGTCGCAGTAGCTTAACAAGACGGTTTAAATGCCCCTTGGAAGAGACGTGCAGGTCGCAGTAGCTTAACAAGACGGTTTAAATGCCCCTTAGAAGAGGCTTGCAGGTCGCAGTAGCTTACCAAGACAGTTTAAATGCCCCATTGAAGAGACGTGCAGGTCGCAGTAGCTTAACAAGACGGTTTAAATGCCCCTTGGAAAAGTGGTGGAGGTTACAGTAGCTTAACAAGATGGTTTAAATGCCCCTTGGAAGAAACGTGCAAGTCGCAGTAGCTTAACAAGACGGTTTAAATGCCCCTTGGAAGAGACGTGAAGGTCGCAGTAGCTTAAAAAGACGGTATAAATGCCCCTTGGAAGAGCGGTGGAGGTCGGAGAAGCTTAACAAGACTGTTTAAATGCCCCTTGGAAGAGACGTGCAGGTCACAGGAGCTTAATAAGACGGTTTAAATGTCCCTTGGAAGAGACGTGCAGGTGGCAGTAGCTTAACAAGACTGTTTAAATGCCCCTTGGAAGAGACGTGCAGGTCGCAGTAGCTTAACAAGATGGTTTAAATGCCCCTTAGAAAAGGCTTGCAGGTCGCAGTAGCTTACCAAGATGGTTTACATGCCGCTTGGAAAAGACGTGCAGGTCGCAGTAGCTTAACATGACGGTTTAAATGCCCCGTGGAAAAGTGGTGGAGGTTACAGTAGCTTAACAAGATGGTTTAAATGCCCCTTGGAAGAGACGTACAAGTCGCAGTAGCTTAGCAAGACGGTTTAAATGCCCCTTGGAAGAGACGTGCAGGTCGCAGTAGCTTAACAAGATGGTTTAAATGCCCCTTAGAAGAGGCTTGCAGGTCGCAGTAGCTTACCAAGATGGTTTAAATGCCGCTTGGAAAAGACGTGCAGGTCGCAGTAGCTTAACAAGACGGTTTAAATGCCCCGTGGAAAAGTGGTGGAGGTTACAGTATCTTAACAAGATGGTTTAAATGCCCCTTGGAAGAGACGTGCAAGTCGCAGTAGCGTAGCAAGACGATTTAAATGCCCTTTGGAAGAGACGTGCAGGTCGCAGTAGCTTAACAAGATGGTTTAAATGCCCCTTGGAAGAGACGTGCAGGTCGCAGTAGCTTAACAAGACAGTTTAAATGCCCTTTGGAAGAGACATGCAGGTCGCAGCAGCTTAACAAGACTGTTTAAATGCCCCTTGGAAAAGACGTGCAGGACGCAGTAGCTTAACAAGACGGTTTAAATGCCCCTTGGAAGACACTTGCAGGTCGCAGTAGCTTAACAAGACAGTTTAAATGCCACTTGGAAGAGCGGTGGAGGTCGCAGTAGCTTAACAAGACAGTTTAAATGCCCGTTGGAAGAGACGTGCAGGTCGCAGTAGCTTAATAAGACGGTTTAAATGCCCCTTGGAAGAGACGTGCCGGTCGCAGTAGCTTAACAAGACGGTTTAAATGCCCCTTGGAAGAGACGTGCAGGTCGCAGTAGCTTAACAAGACGGTTTAAATGCCGCTTAGAAGAGGCTTGCAGGTCGCAGTAGCTTACCAAGACGGTTTAAATGCCGCTTGGAAAAGACGTGCAGGTCGCAGTAGCTTAAGAAGATGGTTTAAATGCCCCTTGGAAGAGCGGTGGAGGTCGCAGTAGCTTAACAAGACGGTTTAAATGCCCCTTGGAAGAGACATGTAGGTCACAGTAGCTTAACAAGACGGTTTAAATGCTCCTTGGAAGAGACGTGTGGGTCGCAGTAGCTTAATAAGACTGTTTAAATGCCCCTTGGAAGATACGTGCAGGTCGCAGTAGCTTAACAAGACCATTGAAATGCCCCTTGGAAGAGAGGTGGAGGTCGCAGTAGCTTCACAAGACAGTTTAAATGCCCCTTGGAAGAGACGTGCAGATCGCAGTAGCTTAATAAGACGGTTTAAATGCCCCTTGGAAGAGACGTGCAGGTCGCAGTTGATTAACAAGACGGTTTAAATGCCCCATGCAAGAGACGTGCAGGTCGCAGTAGCTTAACAAAGGGTTTAAATGCCCCTTAGAAAAGGCTTGCAGGTCGCAGTAGCTTACCAAGACGGTTTAAATGCCCCTTTGAAGAGACGTGCAGGTTGCAGTAGCTTAACAAGATGGTTTAAATGCCCCTTGGAAGAGCGGTAGAGGTCGCAGTAGCTTAACACGACGGTATAAATGCCCCTTGGAAAAGACGTGCAGGTTGCAGTAGCTTAACAAGATGTTTTAAATACCCCTTGGAAGAGACATGCAGGTCGCAGTAGCTTAACAAGATGGTTTAAATGCCCCTTGGAAGAGTGGTGGAGATTACAGTAGCTTAACAAGACGATTTAAATGCCCCTTGGAAGAGACGTGCAAGTCGCAGTAGCTTAACAAGACGGTTTAAATGCCCCTTGGAAGAGACGTCCAGGTCGCAGTAGCTTAACAAGACGGTTTAAATGTCCCTTTGAAGAGTCGTGCAGGTAGCAGTAGCTTAAGAAGACGGTTTAAATGCCCCTTGGAAAAGTGGTGGAGGTTACAGTAGCTAAACAAGATGGTTTAAATGCCCCTAGGAAAAGCGGTGGAGGTCGCAGAAGCTTAACAAGACAGTTTAAATGTCCCTTGGAAGAGACGTGCTGGTCGCAGTAGCTTAACAAGATGGTTTAAATGCCCCTTGGAAGACACGTGCAGGTCGCAGTAGCTTAACAAGACAGTTTAAATGCCCGTTGGAAGAGACGTGCGGGTCGCAGTAGCTTAACAAGATGGTTTAAATGCCCCTCGGAAGTGGGGTGGAGGTTACAGTAGCTTAACAAGATGGTTTAAATGCCCCTTGGAAGAAACGTGCAAGTCGCAGTAGCTTAACAAGAAGATTTAAATGCCCCTTGGAAGAGACGTGCAGGTCGCAATAGCTTAACAAGACGGTTTAAATGCCCCTTGGAAGAAACGTGAAGGTCGCAGTAGCTTATCAAGACGGTTTATATGCCCCTTGGAAGAGCGGTGGAGGTCGCAGAAGCTTAACAAGACAGTTTAAATGCCCCTTGGAAGAGACGTGCAGGTCACAGGAGCTTAATAAGATGGTTTAATTGTCCCTTGGAAGAGACGTGCTGGACGCAGTAGCTTAACAAGATGGTTTAAATGCCCCTTGGAAGACACGTGCAGGTGGCAGCAGCTTAACAAGACGGTTTAAGTGCAACTTGGAAGAGACGTGCAGGTTGCAGTAGCTTAATAAGACGGTTTAAATGCCCCTTGGAAGAGACGTGCAGGTCGCAGAAGCTTTACAAGACGGTTTAAATGCCCCTTGGAAGAGACGTGCAGGTCGCAGTAGCTTAACAAGACGGTTTAAATGCCCCTTAGAAGAGTCTTGCATATCGCAGTAGCTTACCAAGACGGTTTAAATGCCCCTTGGAAAAGACGTGCAGGTCGCAGTAGCTTAACAAGATGGTTTAAATGCCCCTGGGAAGAGCGGTGGAGGTCGCAGTATCTTAACAAGACGGTTTAAATGCCCCTTGGAAAAGACGTGAAGGTCGCATTAGCTTAACAAGATGTTTTAAATGCCTCTTGGAAGAGACGTGCAGATCGCAGTAGCTTAACAAGACAGTTTAAATGCCCCTTGGAAGAGGCTTGCAGGTCGCAGTAGCTTGACAAGATGGTTTAAATGGCCCTTGAAAGAGACGTACAGGTCGCTGTAGCTTAACAAGACAGTTTAAATGCCCCTTGGAAGAGACTTGCAGGTCGTAGCAGCTTAACAAGACTGTTTAAATGCCCCTTGGAAGAGACTTGCAGGTCGCAGTAGCTTAACAAGACTGTTTAAATGCCCCTTGGAAAAGTGGTGGAGATTACAGTAGCTTAAAAAGACGGTTTAAATGCCCCTTGGAAGAGACGTGCAAGTCGCAGTAGCTTAACAAGATGGTTTAAATGCCCCTTGCAAGAGACGTGCAGGTCGTAGTAGATTAAAAAGACGGTTTAAATGCCCCTTGGAAGAAACATGCAGGTCGCAGTAGCTTAAAAAGACGGTTTAAATGCCCCTTGCAAGAGACGTGCAGGTCGCAGTAGCTTAAAAAGACGGTTTAAATGCCCCTTGGAAGAAACATGCAGGTCGCAGTAGCTTATAAAGACGGTTTAAATGCCCCTTGGAAGAGCGGTGGAGGTCGCAGTAGCTTAACAAAATGGTTTAAATGTCCCTTGGAATAGACCTGCAGGTTGCAGTAGCTTAAAAAGACGGTTTAAATGCCCCTTGGTAGAGCGGTGGAGGTCGCAGTAGCTTAACAAGATGGTTTAAATGCCCCTTGGAAGAGAAGTGCAGGTCGCAGTAGCTTACCAACATGATTTAAATGCCCCTTGGAAGAGACGTGCAGGTCGCAGTAGCTTAACAAGACGGTTTAAATGCCCCTTGGAAGAGCGGTGTAGGTCGCGGTAGCTTAACAAGACAGTTTAAATGCCCTTTGGAAGAGACATGCAGGTCGCAGCAGCTAAACAAGACGATTTAAATGCCCCATTGAATAGACGTGCAGGTCGCAGTAGCTTAGCAAGACGATTAAAATGCCCTTTGGAAGAGAAGTGCAGGTCGCAGTAGCTTAACAAAACGGTTTAAATGCCCCTTGGAGAAGACGTGCAGGTCGCAGTATCTTAAAAAGACGGTTTAAATGCCCCTTGGACGAGTGGTGGAGGTCGCAGAAGCTTAATAAGACAGTTTAAATGCCCCTTGGAAGAGACATGCAGGTCACAGGAGCATAATGAGATGGTTAAATGTGCCTTGGAAGAGACGTGCAGGTCGCAGTTGCTTAACAAGACGGTTTAAATGCCCCTTGGAAGAGACGTGCAGGTCGCAGTTGCTTAACAAGACGGTTTAAATGCCCCTTGGAAAAGAGGTGCAGGTCGCAGTAGCTTAACAAGACGGTTTAAATGCCCCTTGGAAGAGACGTGCAGGTCGCAGTTGCTTAACAAGACGGTTTAAATGCCCCTTGGAAAAGACGTGAAGGTTGCATTAGCTTAACAAGATGGTTTAAATGCCCCTTGGATGAGACGTGCAGGTTGCAGAAGCTTAACAAGACATTTTAAATGCCCCTTGGAAGAGGCTTGCAAGTCGCAGTAGCTTACCAAGAAGGTTTAAATGCCCCTTGGAAGATCGGTGGAGGTCGCAGTAGCTTAACAAGACGGTGTAAATGCCCCTTGGAAGAGACGTGCAGCTTGCAGTAGCTTAAAAAGACGGTTTAAATGCCCCTTGGTAGAGCAGTGGAGGTCGCAGTAGCTTAACAAGATGGTTTAAATGCCCCTTGGAAGAGAAGTGCCGGTCGCAGTAGCTCAACAAGACGATTTAAATGACCCTTGGAAGAGACGTGCAGGTCGCAGTAGCTTAACAAGACGGTTTAAATGCCCCTTGGAAGAGCAGTGTAGGTCGCAGTAGCTTAACAAGACAGTTTAAATGCCCTTTGGAAGAGACATGCAGGTCGCAGCAGCTTAAGAAGACTGTTTAAATGCCGCTTGGAAGAGACGTGCAGGTCGCAGTAGCATAACAAGACGGTTTAAATGCCCCTTGGTAGAGACATGCAGGTCGCAGTAGCTTAACAAGACGGTTTAAATGCCCCATTGAAGAGACGTGCAGGTCGCAGTAGCTTAACAAGACGGTTTAAATGCCCCTTGGAAAAGTGGTGGAGGTTACAGCAGCTTAACAAGATGGTTTAAATGCCCCTTGGAAGAAACATGCAAGTCGCAGTAGCTTAACAAGACGGTTTAAATGCCCCTTGGAAGAGACGTGCAGGTCGCAGTAGCTTAACAAGACGGTTTAAATGCCCCTTGGAAGAGCGGTGGAGGTCGCAGAAGCTTAACAAGACAGTTTAAATGCCCCTTGGAAGAGACGTGCAGGTCAGAGGAGCTTAATAAGACGGTTTAAATGTCCCTTGGAAGAGACGTGCAGATCGCAGTAGCTTAACAAGACGGTTTAAATGCCCCTTGGAAGACACGTGCAGTTCTCAGTAGCTTAACAAGACAGTTTAAATGCCACTTGGAAGAGCGGTGGAGGTCGCAGTAGCTTAACAAGACAGTTTAAATGCCAGTTGGAAGAGACATGCAGGTCGCAGTTGCTTAACAAGACGGTTTAAATGCCCATTGGAAGATACGTGCAGGTTGCAGTAGCTTAATAAGACGGTTTAAATGCCCCTTGGAAGAGACGTGCAGGTCGCAGTAGCTTAACAAGACGGTTTAAATGCCCCTTGGAAGAGACGTGCAGGTCGCAGTAGCTTAACAAGGCGGTTTAAATGCCCCTTAGAAGAGGCTTGCAGGTCTCAGCAGCTTACCAAGACGGTTTAAATGCCGCTTGGAAAAGACGTGCAGGTCGCAGTAGTTTAACAAGATGGTTTAAATGCCCCTTGGAAGAGAGGTGGAGGTCGCAGTAGCTTAACAAGACTGTTTAAATGCCCCTTGGAAGAGACGTGTAGGTCGCAGTAGCTTAACAAGACTGTTTAACTGCCCCTTGGAAGAGACGTGCAGGTCGCAGTAGCTTAACAAGAACGCTGAAATGCCCCTTGGAAGAGAGCTGGAGGTCGCAGTAGCTTAATAAGACAGTTTAAATGCCCCTTGGAAGAGACGTGCAGGTCGCAGTAGCTTAATAAGACGGTTTAAATGCACCTTGGAATAGACGTGTAAGTCGCAGTAGCTTAACAAGACGGTTTAAATACCCCTTAAAAGAGACGTGCAGGTGGCAGAAGCTTAACAAAAGTGTTTAAATGCCCCTTAGAAAAGGCTTGCAGGTCGCAGTAGCTTAACAAGACGGTTTAAATGCCCCTTGGAAGAGACGTGCAGGTCGCAGTAGCTTAACAAGATGGTTCAAATGCCCCTTGGAAGAGCGGTGGAGGTCGCAGTAGCTTAACAAGACGGTTTAAATGCCCATTGGAAAAGACGTGCAGTTTGCAGTAGCTTAACAAGATGTTTTAAATACCCCTTGGAAGAGACATGCAGGTCGTAGCAGTTTAAGAAGACTGATTAAATGCCCCTTGGAAGAGACATGCAGATTTCAGTAGCTTAACAAGACGGTTTAAATGCCCCTTGGAAGAGACGTGCAGGTCGCAGTAGCTTAGCAAGACTGTTTAAATGCCCTTAGGAAAAGTGGTGGAGATTACAGTAGCTTAACAAGACGGTTTAAATGCCCCTTGGAAGAGACGTGCAAGTTGCAGTAGCTTAACAAGACTGTTTAAATGCCCCTTGGAAGAGACGTACAGATCACAGTAGCTTAACAAGACGGTTTAAATGCCCCTTGTAAGAGCATTGTAGGTCGCAGTAGCTTAACAAGACAGTTTAAATGCCCCTTGTAAGAGCGGTTTAGGTCGCAGTATCTTAACAAGACAGTTTAAATGCCCTTTGGAAGAGACATGCAGGTCGCAGCAGCTTAACAAGACTGTTTAAATGCCGCTTGGAAGAGACTTGCAGGTCGCAGTAGCTTAACAAGACGATTTAAATGCCCCTTGGAAGAAACGTGCAGGACGCAGTAGCTTAACAAGACGATTTAAATGCCCCTTGGAAGAGACTTGCAGGTCGCAGTAGCTTAACAAGACAGTTTGAATGCCCCTTGGAAGAGACGTGCAGGTCGCAGTAGCTTATCAAGATGGTTTAAATGCCCCTTGGAAGAGTGGTGGAGGTCGCAGTAGCTTAACAAGACGGTTTAAATGCCCCTTGGAAGAGACTTGCAGGTCGCAGTAGCTTAACAAGACAGTTTGAATGCCCCTTGGAAGAGACGTGCAGGTCGCAGTAGCTTATCAAGATGGTTTAAATGCCCCTTGGAAGAGTGGTGGAGGTCGCAGTAGCTTAACAAGACGGTTTAAATGCCCCTTGGAAGAGCTGTGGAGGTCGCAGTAGCTTAACAAGATGGTTTAAATGCCCCTTGGAAGAGACGTGCAGGTTGCAGTAGCTTAAAAAGACAGTTTAAATGTCCCTTGTAAGAGCGGTGTAGGTCGCAGTAGCTTAACAAGACGATTTAAATGCCCCTTGGAAGAGACATGCAGGTCGCAGTAGCTTAACAAGACGGTTTAAATGCCCCTTGTAAGAGCGGTGTAGGTCGCAGTAGCGTAACAAGACAGTTTAAATGCCGGTTGGAAGAGACATGCAGGTTGCAGTAGCTTAACAAGACGGTTTAAATGCCCCTTGGTAGAGACATGCAGGTCGCAGTAGCTTAACAAGACGGTTTAAATGCCCCTTGGAAAAGTGTTGGAGGTTACAGTAGCTTAACAAGATGATTTAAAAGCCCCTTGGAAGAGACGTGCAAGTCGCATTAGCTTAACAAGACGATTTAAATGCCCCTTGGAAGAGACGTGCAGGTCGCAGTAGCTTAACAAGACGGTTTGAATGCCCCTTGGAAGAGACGTGCGTGTCGCAGTAGCTTAACAAGATGGTTTAAATGCCCCTTGGAAGAGCGGTGGTGGTCGCAGTAGCTTAACAAGACGGTTTAAATGCCTCTTGGAAGAGCGGTGGAGGTCGCAGTAGCTTAACAAGACGGTTTAAATGCCCATTGGAAAAGTGGTGGAGGTTACAGTAGCTTAACAAGATGGTTTAAATGCCTCTTGGAAGAAACGTGCAAGTCGCAGTAGCTTAACAATACGATTTAAATGCCCCTTGAAGAGACGTGCAGGTCGCAGTAGCTTAACAAGACGTTTTTAAATGCCCCTTGGAAGAGACGTGCAGGTCGCAGTAGCTTAACAAGACGGTTTAAATGCCCCTTGGAAGAGCGGTGGAGGTCGCAGAAGCTTAACAAGACAGTTTAAATGCCCCTTGGAAGAGACGTGCAGGTCACAGGAGCTTAATAAGACGGTTTAAATGTCCCTTGGAAGTGACATGCTGGTCGCAGTAGGTTAACAAAACGGTTTAAATGCCCCTTGGAAGACACGTGCAGGTCGCAGTAGCTTAACAAGACAGTTTAAATGCCCGTTGGAAGAGACGTGCAGGTCGCAGTTGCTTAACAAGACAGTTTAAATGCCCCTTGGAAGAGACGTGCAGGTTGCAGTAGCTTAAAAAGACGGTTTAAATGCCCCTTGGAAGAGACGTGCAGGTCGCAGTAGCTTAACAAGATGGTTTAAATGCCCCTTGGAAGAGACGTGCAGGTCGCAGTAGCTTAATAAGACGGTTTAAATGCCCCTTGGAAAAGTGGTGGATGTTACAGTAGCTTAACAAGATGGTTTAAATGTCCCGTTGGAAGAAACGTGCAAGTCGCAGTAGCTTAACGAGACGATTTAACTGCCCCTTGGAAGAGACGTGCAGGTCGCAGTAGCTTAACAAGACGGTTTAAATGCCCCTTGGAAGAGCGGTGGGGGTCGCAGAAGCTTAACAAGACAGTTTAAATGCCCCTTGGAAGAGACGTGCAGGTTACAGGAGCTTAATAAGACGGTTTAAATGTCCCTTGGAAGAGACGTGCAGGTCGCAGTAGCTTAACAAGACGGTTTAATTGCCCCTTAGAAGAGGCTTTCAGGTCTCAGTAGCTTACCAAGACGGTTTAAATGCCGCTTGGAAAAGACGTGCAGGTTGCAGTAGCTTAACAAGATGGTTTAAATGCCCCTTGGAAGAGCGATGGAGGTCGCAGTAGCTTAACAAGACGGCTTAAATGCCCCTTGGAAGAGACATGTAGGTCACAGTAGCTTAACAAGACTGTTTAAATGCCCCTTGGAAGAGACGTGTAGGTCGCAGTAGCTTAACAAGACTGTTTAAATGCCCCTTGGAAGAGACGTGCAGGTCGCAGTAGCTTAACAAGACCGTTGAAATGCCCCTTGGAAGAGAGGTGGAGGTCGCAGTAGCTTAACAAGACAGTTTAAATGCCACTTGGAAGAGACGTGCAGGTCGCAGTAACTTAATAAGACGGTTTAAATGCCCCTTGGAAGAGACGTGCAGGTCGCAGTAGCTTAACAAGACGGTTTGAATGCCCCTTGGAAGAGACGTGCAGGTCGCAGTAGCTTATCAAGATGGTTTAAATGCCCCTTGGAAGAGCGGTGGAGGTCGCAGTAGCTTAACAAGACGGTTTAAATGCCCCTTGGAAGAGCGGTGGAGGTCGCAGAAGCTTAACAAGACGGTTTAAATTCCCCTTGGAAGAGACGTGCAGGTTGCAGTAGCTTAAAAAGACAGTTTAAATGCCCTTTGGTAGAGCCGTGGAGGTCGCGGTAGCTTAACAAAACAGTTTAAATGCCCCTTGTTAGAGACGTGCAGGTCGGAGTAGCTTAACAAAACGATTTAAATGCCCCTTGGAAGAGACGTGCAGGTCGCAGTAGCTTAACAAGACGGTTTAAATGCCCCTTGTAAGAGCGGTGTAGGTCGCAGTAGCTTAACAAGACAGTTTAAATGCCCTTTGGAAGAGACATGCAGGTCGCAGCAGCTTAACAAGACTGTTTAAATGCCGGTTGGAAGAGACATGCAGGTTGCAGTAGCTTAACAAGACGGTTTAAATGCCCCTTGGTAGAGACATGCAGGTTACAGTAGCTTAACAAGACGGTTTAAATGCCCCATTGAAGAGACGTGCAGGTCGCAGTAGCTTAACAAGACGGTTTAAATGCCCCTTGGAAAAGTGGTGGAGGTTACAGTAGCTTAACAAGATGATTTAAATGCCCCTTGAAAGAGACGTGCAAGTCGCAGTAGCTTAACAAGACGATTTAAATGCCCCTTGGAAGAGACGTGCAGGTCGCAGTAGCTTAACAAGACGGTTTGAATGCCCCTTGGAAGAGACGCGCAGGTCGCAGTAGCTTAACAAGATATTTTAAATGCCCCTTGGAAGAGCGTTGGAGGTCGCAGTAGCATAACAAGACGGTTTAAATGCCCCTTGGAAGAGCGGTGGAGGTCGCAGTAGCTTAACAAGACGGTTTAAATGACCCTTGGAAAAGTGGTGGAGGTTACAGTAGCTTAAGAAGATGGTTTAAATGCCCCTTGGAAGAAACATGCAAGTCGCACTAGCTTAACAAGACGATTTAAATGCCTCTTGGAAGAGACGTGCAGGTCGCAGTAGCTTAACAAGACGGTTTAAATGCCCCTTGGAAGAGACGTGCAGGTCGCAGTAGCTTAACAAGATGGTTTAAATGCCCCTTGGAAGAGCGGTGGAGGTCGCAGAAGCTTAACAAGACAGTTTAAATGCCCCTTGGAAGAGACGTGCAGGTCACAGGAGCTTAATAAGACGGTTTAAATGTCCCTTGGAAGTGACGTGCAGGTCGCAGTAGGTTAACAAAACGGTTTAAATGCCCCTTGGAAGACACGTGCAGGTGGCAGTAGCTTAACAAGACAGCTTAAATGCCCCTTGGAAGAGACGTGCAGGTTGCAGTAGCTTAATAAGACGGTTTAAATGCCCCTTGGAAGAGACGTGCAGGTCGCAGTAGCTTAACAAGATGGTTTAATTGCCCCTTGGAAGAGACGTGCCGGTCGCAGTAGCTTAACAAGACGGTTTAAATGCCCCTTGGAAAAGTGGTGGAGGTTACAGTTAGTGTTGAGCCACCCCCGTAGTGTTCGAGTTCGGTTCGGTTCGTCGAACACCCGTGTGTTCGCCGAACTGTTCGTCGAACTGTTCGTCGAACACCTTCGAACACCCTTAAAACCAATGGCAGGCAAACAAAAACACATAGAAACACATAGAAAACACCTTCAAAGGTGTCCAAAAGCTGACAAACTGCTCAGAAGACACAACTAACACATGGAAAAGTGACAAGTACATATAGTCATGCGAAAAGAAAAGAGGTGGAGGAGTAAAAGGAGGGGGAGACACAGATATAGGCATGTCATGCCCTTCTAAAATCCAAAAAGTGAGAAGCCGACACGTTCAGTCCGCTCCTGCCCGTGCCACCTCCGTGTCGCCGGGTTTGTGCCAGAGCCGCGGTGAACCCTGACGGCCAGCCCCCCTCTTCCAATACTGGTGCCTGTCCGCTGGTGGGTCGAGCGAGCCCCCCTGTGGTGGAGGCAGCTCTAAGCTTTTTAAATTAAATTGTCTCTCTAATTTGAATGAATACACTTTAAATCCATTTACAAGGATCTATTGGAGGGCAAGTCTCATGCCAGCAGCCGCGTAATTCCAGCTCCAGTAGCATCCACTAAAGCTGCTGCAGTTAAAAAGCTTTAATAAGGATCGAGCTTGGCTGTCCACCTCAAGGCATCCTACTGCCAGTCCCAGCCCCTATGCTTTGGGGTGCCTCCTGATGCTCTTCACTGAGTATCCCGTGGTCCCGAAGCATTTCCTTTGAAAAAATTAAGTGTCCAAACTACAGGTGGTGTAGCTTGCTTAACAGCCGGGATAATCCGCTGACTAGTAGACACTGCTACTAGGCACAAAGTATTTCCTGGGCTAGATGCAGTTAAAAATTTGTAATTAGATACTCTCGCTGGATGCTGAGAAAGCATTCCATAGAGTCTCCTGGCACGCCATATATGATTCTCTTAAAAAGCTTGGGGTAGGGGTCTAGGGGACCCTTTTATAGCCAAAATCACGGCCCTGTATCACAATACGTCACCTAGGCTGAAGATATATGGAACTGTAGCACCCTGAGGGCTCGGTTGCTACAGAGGTATTGCACCTCACCCAGAGGTGTGATATCTCACTCTCAGGTAAGGATGGAGTGTGGATCAGGACCCGACACCTGCATGCATTACACCACATTGCCGTGGGGCAGGGCGACCAATATGCCTCTGAGATGGGCACGACAGTCCCTATCCCTGGCTGGAGTGGGGGGGAGGGAACACTGAGGAAGGGGAACCCTGTAGTTCAAGAGCATGGAGGAAACAGTTCCTGGGTGCATTGAGAAGGGAGTATAAAAGGTGGGCACAATCTTAGTTCAGTGCAGAGAAGTCTGAGCAGAAGTGGCAGGGAGCAGGGGCTCTGCATGAGCTCTGCTCCGGAGGCGGGCCTAGTAACAGAGGCCCAGGCCTGGAAGAGGGAGAAGGAAGGAAGAGGAGCGGAGAAGGCTCCAGGAACGAGGAATGAAGGGATCCCAGGGGTGCGGACGGGCGAGTCGCCACCGCACGCCCGAATCCACCTGCGTGGAGGGGTCAGGCCAAAGGGGGAGTGGAGGCAGGAAACGACCCTCAGCTAGAAACAGGAGACTGTGACATTTTATGTGGCGCAGCCCCTCGCTACACCCGCTAGGAAGGCACCACATAGGGTCAGGGAAACTGGCGCCAAGTTTACCAAGAGGAGGCCCGAGGCAGCTGGACAGAAGGGTTGGTAAGAAAGGCCAGACAAAGGACACACAAAGGGGGTCCTGTGAAGCGCTCCAAAGTTATCTGGGAGTTGTCTGAGCCCCTCACCTGGTGAGCACAGTACGACGTGGGCAGCCGTTACCTGCAGACGTGGTCTGGATAATAAGAACTGTGAGTAAAGGCCCTGGACTGCATCACTGACTCCGTGTCGTTACTGCTGCTGCCCTGCACCATCAACCCCATCCTCCGCATACACTGCCCTGAGGCTATACTCCTCCCGTGGGGAGTTATGCTACGCTCTGCTGCACCCACAACACCAGCCTCAGCGGTCTGCCCTGCAGCGGCGGTTCACTCTGACCGCAATCCACGGGTGGCGTAGTCGGACATTTAAACATCAAAACCACATAAATAGTTCCGCCACTGGTTTGACCACCCTGAGCCACGGAACCGGGTCGCCGCCACGAAGACTACAACCACCAGCATCCACCAAAAAGGGTCCGGCTCCGGGTGTCCCAAGGCCCAGGGGGTGCATCAGAACATTTTCATCACCTTTCACAATCACCAATGGGACAAGGCAGGGATGTCCTCTGTCCCCTCTCTTATACATCCTAGTGACGGAGCACCTGCTCTCATCAATTCGCCATAACCCCAATATTAGGTGGATTGAGGTGGGAGGCACCGAGTACAAGTGCTCTCTATTTGCTGATGATGTCCTAGTATATATCACTCAATCACATATATCCATCCATGCTGTTATGGCTGAAATAGATCACTTTGTTACATGGTCAAATTTTAAAATCAATGCAGCGAAGTCTGAGGCCCTCGATGTCTCCCTCTCCAAATCCATATAGGATTCCATCCAGTCCAACTTTCCCTTTGCCTGGCCCTCACAGGGTATCAAATACTTAGGAATTCCTATTCATAGAGACCTCTCCCATCTATGTTATCTTAATTTTGGGCCCTTTATTGAACAACTCCATACAGACCACGATTGGCAAGTTAGAACTGTAAGATTCACTACGTCAACCACTGGTGTTTTGTGGAAAAGCACATGTACACTGTGTTCCAAATTATTATGCAAAAAGTGTTTAGGAGTGATAAGGGAAGAATTTGTTTGTTTGTCAGTTAAACTCATTGATGGTGATGTGTGTCAGGGCTCTTTATATCACTGTAAGCAATTGTAGACACCTGTGCTAATTAGTTTAGCAGGTGTGTCCAATGAAAGGCAAGACTACTTAAGAAGGCTGTCTCACGTTATTAAGCAGCCTACATTTTCTGCCAAAATGGGAAAGAAAAAGGATGTGTCGGCTGCTGAGAAGCAACAAATTGTGGAGTGTTTAGGTCAAGGCATGACTACAATCAACATTGTGCGATGATCAGGATGAAGTGTCTTGGCAATCAAGAAGTATGTAGCTGATTCACAGTACACACGTGTGCGTGCTGATAAGGGCAAATTGAGGACTCTTTCCTACAGGCAATTACGTCAGGTTAAAAGAGCAGCGGCAAAAAAGCCTTGTCATAGCAGCAGACAAGTTTTTGAAGCTGCTGGTGCCTCCAACGTCCCCCGAACAACAAGATGCAGGGTCCTTCAGAGGTTTGCAGCTGTGCATACGCCATCCTGTCGACCTCCTCTATCCACTTCACACAAGCAGAAACGGCTCCAGTGGGCCAAACATTACATGAAGACTGATTTCAAAACTGTTTTGTTCACGGATGAGTGCCGTGCAGCGCTCGATGGTCCAGATGGATGGAGTGGAGGATGGCTGGTTGATGGACACCCCACACAAACACGGCTACAGCGCCAACAAGGAGGAGGTGGAGTAATGTTTTGGGCTGGAATCATGGGGAGAGAGATTGTCGGCCCCTTTAGGATCCCTGAAGGCGCTAAAGATGAACTCCATAATGTATGTGGATTTTCTCAAACAGCACTTCCTGCCATGGTTCAAGAAGAAGAACCGTGTATTTAACAGCAAGATCATTTTTTTGCATGATAATGCACCATCTGATGCTGCTCATAAAACATCTGCATCTCTGGCTGATATGGGCATAAAAGGGGACAAACTTATGGTGTGACCCCCATGCTCCCCTGACCTCTACCCCATTCAGAACCTCTGGAGCATCATCAAAAGGAGTGTCTATGATGGCGGGAGGCAGTTCACATCTAAGCAACAGCTCTGGGAGGGTATTCTGTCCTCATGCAAAACAATTGAAGCAGAAACCATCCAAAACCTGACAAATTCAATGGACGAGAGAGTTCAGAAGCTCCTTTCGAACAAGGGGTCCTATGTGAAAATATAACATCACCTAGAATAAAGTTTTGAGTTGAAAACTTTTTGATTTCAGTTTCTAATAACCTGCTAATGCTTATAATTTCAAAAATGACCATTTTTTTGGTCTTTATTAAAATGAAAAGGTTGATCGAAAAGTTTGGGGGATCTACGAGTGTGGCAACCCAGTAGTCATGATTACTTCGAATTCTGACAATATGAGGGTCATGTTGCAGGTAGTTCAGCAAGAAGGCACTTATGTGTCTTGCGCATCTCGGAGCCCCAAAATTATTTTCCGGGCTAGATGCAGCTAAAAGTTATTATTAATTTTAAATCTGGTGGAGCTTAGTATAGATGGCCTAATAGGATCAGTGCTGCACACTGCTACAAAGCCCAAATTATTTTCCAGTCAAGATACAGATAAACATGATTAGTAATTTTAAATCTGGTGGAGCTTATTATAGATGGCCTAATAGAATCAGTGCTGCACACTGCTACAAAGCCCAAATTATTTTCCAGCCAAGATACAGATAAACATGATTAGTAATTTGAAAGCTTAAAACGGTTGGTAGGGTGATTTTAACCAATCATCAAGCTTTTACTCTCCCCAGGATGACACAGGGGTAGAAAAGTCGTTTCGGATCCATGATTTGTTCATCTTTATGAACGTGAGTCTGTCTACATTATCAGTGGAGAGCCGCGTGCGCTTATCTGTCAGCACACCACCAGCAGCGCTGAACACACGTTCAGACAGAACGCTGGCTGCGGGGCATGACAAGATCTCCAAGGCGTAAGTGGCTAGCTCCGGCCATTTATCCAGATTGGAAGCCCAAAAAGAGCAAGGGTCCAGTGACACAGTCATGACTTCAATGTTTACTTGGAGATACTCCTGTACCATCGTCTCTAGGCGTTGACTATGTGTCAGACTTCTTGTCTCCTGTGGCCTTGCAAAGGATGGGCTAAAAAAGTGGTGAAATGATTCCGCAAAATTGATGTTGCCAGCAGATACTGTGGTTCTGTTACGGTTTGAGTGCTGAACACTTGACGGTCCCACGGTTGGCAAGTTGGAACTGTGAGATTCACTACGTGCACCACTGGTGTTTTGTGGAAAAGCACATGTAAGATTCTGCAACAGTCTCTGCTGATACTCCTGCATGCGTGCATCCCTTTCTATGGCAGGAATAATTTCTGCAAATTTACTTTTGTACCGGGGATCTAACAGTGTGGCAACCCAGTAGTCAGGATTATTTCTAATTCTCACAATTCGAGGGTCATGTTGCAGGTAGTGCAGCAAGAAGGCACTCATGTGTGTTGCGCATCCAGGAGCACCAAGTCCCTGTTGTGTTGGTGGCGAGGTAACAATCATGCTTCCTTCCTCTGTCCTCTCCCCCCAACCTCGCACAACAGAAATGTGATCAAGGTCTCCCTCATCTGATGAGTCTTCCATCAGTTCGTCCTCCACTTCTTCCTGGGCTCCTGCACCTTCCTCACTAGTTTGGCTGCTACCATGTGCCCTGGTAAAACCATCTCCCCCACCCTCACATGCCTGCCGCCTTGGTGCTGCCGACCGTCTGGACCTTGCAGATGTTAGCCCTTCCGCATACAACTCCTCCTCCTCTACTTCCTCCACCTCCTCTTGTGCCACCACCTGACTCCGAATTCTGTTTAACATGTGCTCCAGCATGTAAATCACGGAATAGTCATGCTGATAATGGCATCGTCAGCACTAAACATCTTCGTCGCCATTTCAAAACTGTGCAGAAGGGTGCATAGGTCCCTGATCTGAGACCACTCCTCCAGCGTGATTTGCCCCACCTCTGGATCTCGTTGGCCCAGGCTATACGTCAGAACGTATTGCACCAGGGCTTGTCAGTGCTGCCACAGTCGCTGCAACATGTGCAGGGTTGAATTCCACCGGGTAGGCACATCGCATTTTAGCCGGTGAAGTGGCAGGCCCAACGACTTCTGTAGAGATGTAAGTCGCTGAGCTGCGGGATGCGAACGGCGGAAGTGAGCACACAGCGACCGTGCCCTCTGCAGAAGGCCATCTAGTCTGGGATAGTGGGCTAAAAATTGCTGGACAACCAGGTTCAACACGTGAGCCATACAAGGCACGTGTGTGACATTGCCCCGGCGAAGGTCCGCACCCAGGTTTGCAGCATTATCGCACACGGCCTTCCCTGGTTTCAGGTCCAGTGGAGATAACCATTCATGAAATTGGTTCTCCAGAGCTGACCACAACTCCTCAGCTGTGTGACTCACATTTCCCAGACATTTCAAAGTAAAGACCACCTGATGACGTTGAGCCCTACTGCCAGCATAGTAAGGAGGTGTGCAGGATCCCTTCTGCGCAGTTAGAAAGCTTGTGGCATGACCAGACAGGCTTTGGGTGCAGGTGGAAGACCGAGAGGAGGTTGAGGAGGCAGAAGCAGTGGAGGAACTTTGACATAAAGAGGATTGACGCACAACTCGTGGGGACAGCAAGACTTGGACAGCAGCCCCTTGTCCTGCTGTCACCATAGTTACCCAGTGCCCAGTCAGCGACATGTAACGCCCCTGTCCATGCCTACTCGTCCAAGTGTCTGTGGTGAAATGCACCCTGTCACACACAGAGTTTCTCAAAGAAGCGGTGATGTTGTGTGCGACATGCTGGTGGAGCGCAGGCACACCTTTCTTTGAGAAGTAGTGCCGACTGGGCATCTGGTACTGGGGCACTGCGACGGACATAAGGTCTCGAAAATCCTCTGTGTCCACCAGGCGGAAAGGCAGCATTTCTGTAGCCAAGAGCTTGCAGATGGTGAAATTCAACCTCTTAGCTTTCTCATGGCTAGGAGGAAATGGTCTTTTACTTGTCCACATCTGAGGGACCGAGGGCTGGCTATTGTGCTTAGACGGGGTTGATAAGGGTGTCCCCGGCAAACTGCCGGTCTGTGAGGAAGATGCAGGCGGACATGTTAGGTTGCCTTGATCCAAAGGTGGTGCTATCGATGTCGGACAGCGCTCAACACCAGCTGGTGTTACCACCTCCAAAGAAAATGATGACCTGCCAATCACGCTGGCTGTTGCGGGTAAAGAGGTGGCAGGTCTGCGCCCCAAAACAGGTGTGACTGCTGTCCCCCCAGTCACAGAGGATGAAGCGGCCGCGGATGCACAAGATATGGCAGACGGTGGTTGGCCCGGCCGGCTAGGCCGCATTGTAGCACAGTGAGCTTCCCACTGCAACTTATGCTTCATGTCCATGTGCCGGTTCATGCATGAAGTACTCAAACTATGTATTTTTTGGCCTCTACTTAGCTTTTGCTGACAAATGTTACAGATAACACGAGTTGGGTCATCTTTGTCGATCTGAAAAAATGCCCAGGCTATGCAAGGCTTAGCACCCATGCGACCTGAAGAGCCACCACGACTTGTGGTGAGAGGCAGAGTTGTGTTTGAGGATGCAGTTGTTGACGTGCTTCCAGTACTACGTCTCTGTCCAGGAAGGCGCAACCTGACCTCGTCGTCACTAGCATCTTCCTCCACCTCCTCTGCTGACCTCATCTCTTGGCTGACTGTGGGTTGACAGTAAGTGGGATCTCCAACCTCATCATCATCACCCTGTGCGTTATCACACCCGTCGTCCTCAGAGCCAACCTGTTCCTGCCCTGACAAAAAACTAAAGTTGTCGCTCCAATCAGGTATTTGAGTCTCATCATCGTCTTCCTCATTGTCTCCACCAACAGGAGTTACAGTTTGGGAATGAGGGTCTACATTATGGTCAGTAGGAAAAGAAAATCCCGGCACTCACGTGTTGATAATCAGTTGATTTATTCCACAACTCACACAAGACGTTTCAGCCTGTCCAAGGCTTTTTTCAATTGTGGTTCAATACATTCAGTCAAGATATTTATAAACAAATCCACGGAAATGACATAATTCTCATTAACATAAAAAAAGAGTAGACCAATAAAAAAAATTATATATAACAGAATTTACAACAACATACAAAAAATTAAGCAATAATAAACTCAGGTTGCACAATGAAAAAGAACAAGTGAATTCATATATTTAAATAATCCCCGACTACACATAAAACCATATACATCGCAGATTGTAAAATTTATTGCATGCATATACCACATTATATCTTTATTTCTCCATATTCTTTTAGCTAAAAATATGTAACATTTCATAGTTTTTCCAGAAAAAATCCTTAATGTTTTTAAGATTTTTTAATATTTCCCATGGAATCAAATATATCAATGACAAGTAAATTCATATATATAAATAATCTCCAACCAAATATGAGAATATAAATCCTAAAATATGGATTCCATTTCATAAATGAATCAAAAATATTCCAATCTAAATTTCTCAATGTTCTTTTTATTAAACACATTCAACATTATATCATTTTTCTGGAAAAAATTCCTTGATATTTTTAGATTTTTTCAAAAAGATTTTTATTAGAACAATACAGTTTATTACATTTATATATACAACTGATTCCTCATGAACAGCCTGCAACAAGTGACTAAATCTATCTTTTATTCTCTTGCCCTTTGTCAGCAAAAGCTAAGTAGAGGCAAAAGCTATGGTGCGTGCAGAGGACGGGGCCGTGGCCAAGGTGAAAATGTGCCACAACCAACCTCCACATCTTCTCGTTCCCACTTCTTGACCGAATTACTAGGGAAGCACACAACAACACCAGTATTGCGAACTGATTCGTGTGAACAGGTTATTAATTGGATAGCAGATAATACTTCCAGTTACCTGGGCACCACCACCTCCGGTCTGTCTTCCACACGGTCAAGTTTTAGTAGCCGTGAGTCTCGACCGCATACTCCTCCTCACCCTGATGCTCCTTCCTCCCATTATGCCGAGTGTTGTCAAACAGCAACTGATCCCACAGTTGGACACTCTGAAGAGCTGTTCACTGCTCCATTTCCATGTTTGTGCCCCTCGCCTGCTCCTCTTGAAGTGGTGGAAGAGGAGATCCCATGTAGCGATGCCCAAATATTTGAACAGTCATGGCCACAGGAAGGTGACGCTGGCAATTTGTCACAAGAGGTGGACGATGATGAAACACAATTGCCACGAAGTGAGGAGGAGGATCGTGGTGCTTAAGAGGAGGAGGTGGTGGATGATCTAGTAACTGACCCAACGTGGCAGGAGGACACGCAGAGCGGGGCCAGCAGCACACAGGGAGAGGGAGGCCGAGTACCCCAACAGGCAGGAAGAAGCAGTGTGGTGGTTGCAGACAGAAGGCGGGAAACCGTTCCCCGTAACACCAACACGAGGGACGTTGCCAGTACAACCGGTAGGTCTTCCAGAGTCTGGAATTTTTTTAAAGACTCTGCTGATAACCCCAAAAAGGCCATTTGTACCACCTGTCATGCCAGCATCAGCAGGGGTGACAAAACTACCAGCTTGACCACCACCAGCATGATCAGGCACATGTCAGCAAAGCACCCGACTTTGTGGGGCGAACCCCAGGGTCCACGATCAGTGTCAGCGGGTGTCACCACTGCTTCTTCCGCTGTTGTGCGTGTAAGAGAACCCCCTGCTGTGCGTGGAAGGCAATCCCCTGTCCATACTGCATGCAAAGATGCCCCCTCCTCTCAGTCTTCACTTGTTATGGTAGTTTCTCAAGAAACTGCATCAACGTCCATGTCCCAACGCAGCGTTCAATTGTCCATATCCCAGACCTTTGAGCGAAAGCGCAAATTCGCAGCCAACGCCCCACAGGCCACAGTCCTATATTCGCACATTTCCCGACTGCTTGCGTTGGAAATGCTGCCTTTTAGGCTGGTGGAGACGGAATCCTTCCGCAACCTTATGGCGGTGGCCGTCCCTCGGTACTCGGTCCCCAGCCGACACTATTTTGCCTGGTGTGCCATCCCCGCACTGAACAAGCACGTGTCCTAAAACATCTTCTGTGCCCTCAACAACGCAGTTTCTGGGAGAGTCCACCTGACAACGGACACGTGGACAAGTGCTTGTGGCCAGGGACGGTACAGCTCCCTGACGGCACACTGGGTAAACATAGTGGAAGCTGGGACCCAGTCAGACCTTGGAACGGAACACATCCTCCCCCCAGGATTGCGGGCCCTATGTCAGTCAGAGTTGCCCCCACAGTGTACAGCTCTTGCACATCATCCTCCTCATGTTCAGCCTCCATCTCAACTATCACCACATCATTTACAAGCTGGAAGCACTGCAGTACTGCCTCCGCCAAGCGGCAACAGGCTGTGCTGAAACTCATAAGCTTAGGTGATAAACCTCACACTGCTTGTGAGTTGTGGACAGCTGTGAAACAGCAGGCAGATCTGTGGCTGAGACCGCTGAACCTACATCCCGGCATCGTCGTGTGTGACAATGGCCGTAACCTGGTGGCTGCTCTGAGGCGAGGTGAGATCACACACGTACCATGCCTGGCTCATGTGCTTAACCTCGTGGTTCAGCGGTTTCTTAAATTGTACCCCGAGTTGCCAGATCTGCTCGTCAAAGTACGCCGCCTGTCAGCTCATTTTCACAAGTCGGCTACAGCTTCCGCCGCCCTTGCTGTGTTGCAGCAGCGTTTGTAGCTTCCGGCACACCGACTGGTGTGTGATGTCCCCACACTTTGGAACTCTACCCTCCACATGTTGCAAAGGATTTGTGAGCAGAAGAGAGCAGTTGTGGAGTACCAGCTGCTACAAGGCCGTCAGACTCCACACATAAGACCTCAGGAGTGGACCTGGATGTCTTACATATGTACCATCTTGACAAACTTTGAGGAGTCCACCAAGATGGTGAGTGGCAATGACGCAATCAGCATCCCACTTGTCTGTCTTTTGCAACACTGTCTGCAGAGAATTAAAGAGGAAGCATTGCAGCCAGAGTATGATGAGATGGATCAAGAAGCCGTAGCGGGCGATTACACACAGCCCAGTCTCATCTCATCCCAATGTGCATTGGGGGACAATGAGGGAGAGGAGGAAGAACAGGAGCTGGTATCATGCGCTGTAGACGGTAGTACCTGTACAACTGTCATACCGTCGGTTCAGCGTGGGTGGCCTGAGGACAGGGGGGGAGGAGGAGGAGAGCATAGTCAGTCGTCATCTTGATGAGGACACGGAAGTCTTGCCCGTTACCAGTCTGGCACGCATGGCTGACTTTATGTTACGCTGCCTTAACCGTGACCCTTTGCGTTGTCAAAATGTTGGGTGACAGTCATTACTGGTTGGTGACACTTTTAGACCCCCGCTACAAGGAGAACTTTCACTCTCTTATTCCTGAGGTGGAGAGGTCTACAAAAATGGGGCAGTACCAGAAGGCCCTTGCTGCAGAACTGTTAAAAAAATTCCCATCTGAACACGCTAGCTGCAGAGATCACAGTTCGTTGCCCAATACTGGCGAGAGAGACGCAACTCCAATCCAGCTGAGGCAGGGGAACAACCCGCCCAGCTTACAGGCCCTGAGGCACGGGGTACTCTCACAAGGAGTGGAAAGTTTCAAAAGATGGTGAGGGAGTACCTTGCCGACCCTACCAGCGTCCTCCGTGATTCCTCTGTACCTTTTAATTTTTGGGTATCCAAGCTGGACACTTGGAATGAACTTGCTCTGTACACCTTGGAGGTCCTTACCTGCCCTGCCGCTAGCGTGTTATCGGAGCGTGTTTTTAGTGCCGCTGGGGGAATTATAACTGATAAGCGCACTTGCCTGTCAACTGACAATGCTGACAAGCTGACCCTTATCAAAACGAACAAGGGCTGCATTGGGCCAGACTTCTCATCACCACCAAATGACAGCAGAGTAACATAAAGTCAAATCCACTGTGTTATTTCGGGAGGTGTATTCCCATGCACCGCTTCACACCCACACATAGGTATACGCTTCCTCATTTCGGCTGTATTTTGCTCTTCTCCTTATCCTCAGCCTCCACCACCACTATACCACCAGGGTGACCTTGGTCTGTGTTGCCAGCATTGCAAGTTCCTCCGTCCTAATTTTTGGCAGCTTTTGCTTGGAAGGTATAGGCAAAGACTATGGGAGACCCACTCCCCAATAATGGGAATAATGTTTTTAAGATGCTGTACTGCATGGCTCTTGTTTGCCAGCATTGCAAGTTCCTCCGTCCTAATTTTTGGCAGCTTTTGCTTGGAAGGCATAGGCAAAGACTATGGGAGACCCACTCCCCAATAATGGGAATAATGTTTTTAAGATGCTGTACTGTATGGCTCTTGTTTGCCAGCATTGCAAGTTCCTCCGCCCTAATTTTTGGCAGCTTTTGCTTGGAAGGCATAGGCAAAGACTATGGGAGACCCACTCCCCAATACTGGGAATAATGTTTTTAAAATGCTGTACTGCATGGCTCTTGTTTGCCAGCATTTCAAGTTCTTCCGTCCTAATTTTTGGCAGCTTTTGCTTGGAAGGTATAGGCAAAGACTATGGGAGACCCACTCCCCAATAATGGGAATAATGTTTTAAAATGCTGTACTGCATGGCTCTTGTTTGCCACCATTGCAAGTTCCTCCGTCCTAATTTTTGGCAGCTTTTGCTGGGAAGGCATAGGCAAAGACTATGGGAGACCCACTCCCCAATAATGGGAATAATGTTTTTAAGATGCTGTACTGCATGGCTCTTGTTTGCCAGCATTGCAAGTTCCTCCGTTCTAATTTTTGGAAGCTTTTGCTTGGAAGGCATAGGCAAAGACTATGGGAGACCCACTCCCCAATAATGGGAATAATGTTTTTAAGATGCTGTACTGCATGGCTCTTGTAAGGGACATTAAAACCATCTTGTTAAGCTACTGTGACCTCCTCGTCTCTTCCACGGCGGATTGATATTGTCTTTATATTCCTCTGCGACCTCCACCACTCTTCCAAGAGGCATTAAAACCGTCTGGTTAAACCACTCGGAACTCCACAGCTCTTCCAAGGGGCATTGATATTGTCTTTTTAATCAGCCTCGACCTCCACCACTCCACCAAGGGGCATTAAAACCATCTTGTTAAACCACTATGAACTCCACAGCTCTTCCAAGGGGCATTGATATTGTCTTTTTAATCAGCTGCGACCTCCACCACTCTTCCAAGGGGCATTAAAACCGTCTGGTTAAACCACTCTGAACTCCACAGCTCTTCCAAGGGGCCTTGATATTGTCTTTTTAATCAGCTGCGACCTCCACCACTCTTCCAAGGGGCATTAAAACCGTCTTGTTAAACCACTCTGAACTCCACAGCTCTTCCAAGGGGCATTGATATTGTCTTTTTAATCAGCTGCGACCTCCACCACTCTTCCAAGGGGCATTAAAACCATCTGGTTAAACCACTCGTAACTCCACAGCTCTTCCAAGGGGCATTAAAACCATCTTGTTAAACCACTCTGAACTCCACAGCTTTTCCAAGGGGCATTGATATTGTCCTTTTAATCAGCTGTGACATCCACCACTCTTCCAAGGGGCATTAAAACCGTCCGTTTAAACCACTCGGAACTCCACAGCTCTTCCAAGGGGCATTAAAACCGTCTTGTTAAACCATTCTGAACTCCACAGCTCTTCCAAGGGGCATTGATATTGTCTTTTTAATCAGCTGTGACTTCCACCACTCTTCCAAGGGGCATTAAAACCGTCTGTTTAAACCACTCGGAACTCCACAGCTCTTCCATCGGGCATTAAAACTGTCTTGTTAAACCACTCTGAACTCCACAGCTCTTCCAAGGGGCATTGATGTTGTCTTTTTAATCAGCTGCGACCTCCACCACTCTTCCAAGGGGCATTAAAACCATGTTGTTAAGCCACTCTGAACTCCACAGCTCTTCCAAGGGGCATTGATATTGTCTTTTTAATCAGCTGCGACCTCCACCACTCTTCCAAGGGGCATTAAAACCATTTGGTTAAACCACTCGAAACTCCACAGCTCTTCCAAGGGGCATTAAAACCGTCTTGTTAATCCACTCTGAACTCCACAGCTCTTCCAAGGGGCATTGATATTGTCTTTTTAATCAGCTGCGACCTCCACCACTCTTCCAAGGGGCATTAAAACCGCCTGGTTAAACCACTCGGAACTCCACAGCTCTTCCAAGGGGCATTAAAACCATCTTGTTAAACCACTCTGAACTCCACAGCTCTTCCAAGGGGCATTGATATTGTCTTTTTAATCAGCTGCGATGTCCACCACTCTTCCAAGGGGCATTAAAACCATCTGGTTAAACCACTCGAATCTCCACAGCTCCTCAAAGGGGCATTAAAACCGTCTTGTTAAACCACTCTGAACTCCACAGCTCTTCCAAGGGGCATTGATATTGTCTTTTTAATCAGCTGCGACATCCACCACTCTTCCAAGGGGCATTAAAACCGTCTGGTTAAACCACTCGGAACTCCACAGCTCTTCCAAAGGGCATTAAAACCATCTTCTTAAACCACTCTGAACTCCACAGCTCTTCCAATGGGCATTGATATTGTCTTTTTAATCAGCTGCGACCTCCACCACTCTTCCAAGGGGCATTAAAACCGTCTTGTTAAACCACTCTGAACTCCACAGCTCTTCCAAGGGACATTAATATTGTCTTTTTAATCAGCTGCGACCTCCACCACTCTTCCAAGGGGCATTAAAACCGTCTGGTTAAACCACTCGGAACTCCACAGCTCTTCAAATGGGCTTTAAAACCGTCTTGTTAAACCACTCTGAACTCCACAGCTCTTCCAAGGGGCATTGATATTGTATTTTTAATCAGCTGCGACGTCCACCACTCTTCCAAGGGGCATTAAAACCATCTGGTTAAACCACTCGAAACTCCACAGCTCTTCCAAGGGACATTAAAACCGTCTTGTTAAACCACTCTGAACTCCACAGCTCTTCCAAGGGGCATTCATATTGTCTTTTTAATCAGCTGCGACATCCACCACTCTTCCAAGGGGCATTAAAACCATCTGGTTAAACCACTCGGAACTCCACAGCTCTTCCAAGGGGCATTAAAACCATCTTGTTAAACCACTCTGAACTCCACAGCTCTTCCAAGGGGCATTGATATTGTCTTTTTTAATCAGCTGCGACATCCACCACTCTTCCAAGGGGCATTAAAACCGTCTTGTTAAACCACTCAGAACTCCACAGCTCTTCCAAGGGGCATTGATGTTGTCTTTTTAATGAGCTGTGACTTCCACCACTCTTCCAAGGGGCATTAAAACCATCTGGTTAAACCACTCGGAACTCCACAGCTCTTCCAAGGGGTATTAAAACCATCTTGATAAACCACTCTGAACTCCACAGCTCTTCTAAGGGGCATTGATATTGTCTTTTTAGCAGCTGCGACCTCCACCACTCTTCCAAGGAGCATTAAAACCGTCTGGTTAAACCACTCGGAACTCCACAGCTCTTCCAATGGGCATTAAAACCGTCTTATTAAACCACTCTGAACTCCACAGCTCTTCCAAGGGGACATTGATATTGTCTTTTTAATCAGCTGCGACCTCCACCACTCTTCCAAGTGGCATTAAAACCGTCTGGTTAAACCACTCGGAACTCCACAGCTCTTCCAAGGGGCATTAAAACCGTCTTGTTAAACCACTCTGAACTCCACAGCTCTTCCAAGGGGCATTGATATTGTCTTTTTAATCAGCTGCGACCTCCACCACTCTTCCAAGGGGCATTAAAACCATCTGGTTAAACCACTCAGAACTCCACAGCTCTTCCAAGGGGCATTAAAACCGCCTTGTTAAACCACTCTGAACTCCACAGCTCTTCCAAGGTGCACTGATAATTGTCTTTTTAATCAGCTGCGACCTCCACCACTCTACCAAGGGGCATTAAAACGGTCTCGTTAAACCACTCTGAACTCCACAGCTCTTCCAAGGGGCATTGAAATGTTATTTTTAATTACCTCTAACCTCCACGACTCTTCCAACGAGCATTGCATTTCCTCCTAATTTTAGTCAGCTTTTGCTTTTCAATGCATAGGCGAAAACTCAAGGAGACCCACTCCCCAATAATAGGTAGAATGTTTTTAGTACGCTGTAATCCACGTCTGTTTCAAGGGGCATTGCAGTTCCTCATAATTTTTGGAAAGCCTTCCATTCACTGCTTATGCCAACAGTGTACAGGAGACCCAGTTGCTATAAATGGAAAAAACGATTTAGTTAAGGCCCTCTGACCTCAATGTCACTTCCAAGGGGCATTGGAGTGCCTCGAAATTTTCGGTAGGCATTGCACTTACTGTATGCCCTATAACCGTGTAGCCGAACCGCTCCTTTTGGTACAGAAACATATTCTACAAGACATGTGTGGTTGACTGACCTGATATTAATGTGAATGGTCCCTGTTCCTCCTGCTCTTTCTCCTTTGCCACCACCTCATCCACCATTCATCACCTGAAGCTTTGTTTTAACCGGAGTCATAGAACTGGGATAGTAGCAGGAAAACATCCAGCAATCCTCGGAGGAGGTAGGATATGCGCCAAAACGCTGACCGCCTCAGGCCTAGCCGCTACTACATACATGCGCTTGCATTCCAAGGAACAGAAAGCTAAGGAGATGGATGGCCTCATCATGATCATAAATAATTTACTCGTTGTGTAGGAGGCCGACCACTGCTGCTGTCTACCTTCTGAACTTTGTGTTGAAGCCTGATTGACCCAGGACCCGCAATCCTCTATGTCTGGAGGACGTGTTGCAGTATGGTATTGCAGCCTGGGGGTGGGTGGGTGGCAGGCTGCATACTTGCGCTTGCATTGCAAGGAATGGGGGAGGTACAATTGAACACTGCCCTGGGACAAGGACTTGCATGGGGATAGTTGCAAGTCAGCATCTTCTGATACGGCAAGGATCACTTCTGATGGGCACACCTTTAGGCAGTGACCTGGGTGTCAGAGATGCTTCCAGGGGTCTCCCCCATGCTGTTCCCATGTCTTTTCAGCACTGTATGCATATGTCACACAGCACATGGCCAGATAAGATTGTAAAATGTTAAAATGACATTTCGCGGTGAATGCAATTGTCACGGTTGAAAGCAATAAAAAAGTGCAAAAACGCATAAAAAATGCTACTTGTGAACATAGCCCAAGGTGTGGAGGAGTATTTTTGTTTTTGGTTATTTATTTTACCTTATACACAAGTCTTTACCCTGGAAAAGAAGTTCCTTAACATATTTCATAGGAAAACCGTTTCAGTTTCATTTTTGAACTTTTTATTGTGAGCCCGTAAAAGTGCCTTAATACCTCTGACCACGTTGTTGACAGCAGTGACCTGGGGGTCAGAAATGCTTCCTGGGGCTATCCCCATGCTGTCCCCATGTCATTTGAGCACTGTCACTATTGTTTTGGGCACTTTTTAGGCTTTCTACAAACTGCCGGGGGTGCCGCCGCAAAAATGCTCGGGTCTCCCATAGACTAACATTGGGCACCCAAGTATCACGGTGAGCTCGGCCCGAGCTTCGAGCACCCGAGCATTTTAGTGCTCGCTCAACACTAATAAACAGGGATTAAAGAAGACTTACTATTAAGATCGCAGGGACGATTCAGTATAGCTGGAGGGGAGGCGCTCTAATTTGATTTGACCGTTATCGAATGGGATCCTTTGGTTATAGAGTCTATACCCCCCGGCAATGAATACTGACCCACCTTCAGCTGTGTCTTTTATGCCGAAGGGGGGGACCTGCCCACATGCCCCTTGTGCTGACATTATGTGTGCTGGGCTCCAGCCTTCATATTTTTATTAGAATCTCTAACTTCTGGAATAACTTATCACTGGTTGATCGCAGAAGCCTGAAATTGATACCATATTTTCCATTATGAATTTACCTTTCTTTAGAGACCACGTATGACATAACTGCAGTCTGTTATCTGGTACTTTTGCATTACCACTCATTGGAGGGGCATACAGCTACGGAAAATTATACATTAACGAATGTAATCCCAGATCTGGCAAAACACACATAATAGGGCAGTCAAAGATTCACCCCCAGAGAACCCATAATCTTACTCCATTTATTGCTATGAAAAACAAGAGAAGATGGGAGTTTTATAGATAAAAAATAAAAAATTATTTTTATTTTAACAATTATTAAAAAATACTCAATACATCCAATATTGTGCAAAAGATAAGAGACATATAAAGTGACATAGTGCATAGCCACAGACTTTCTATGTAAAATGTACCATGAAGTCAAAAAAGATTGCAAATGGTAATCAAAAATAGATGTTTAACCATTTAATAATACCATTATACAAGTACAGACTTTTTTCCTGGCCACTCCTCCATAAAGGCCACCTCTGTTCAGTTTTCGACTTATTGTGGTCATATGGACGGATACTCCAGTCTCTGCTTGGAAACTCTGCAGCTCCTTCAGGGTTACCTTTAGTCTCTGTTCTGCCTTTCTGATTAATGCCCTCCTTGCCATGGCTGAGAGTTTTGGTAGGAGGCCCTCTCTTGGCAAGTTTGTTGTGGTACCATGTTCTTTCCATTTGATGGTAATGGATTTCATGATGCTCCGGGGGATCATCAGTGGTTAGGATATTTTTTTTATAATCCAACTCTGGCTTGAACTTCTTATCAACTTTGTCCCTGACTTGTTTGGAGATCTCCTTGGTCTTCATGGTGTTGTTCGGTTAATGGTGTTTCAGCCTATGTGGCCTTTCAGAAAAGATGTGTATATACTGACAGATCATGTAACACTTAGATTGCATACAGGTGGACTTCCTTTCACTAAGAATGTGATTTATGAAGTTAATTGCTTGCACCAAAAGTTTTAGTAAACAAGAGGGGTTTATAGGGAGAGAAAATAGGAAGTGCAGGCTTCTCAGTGCAGAAGTTGGATTCCAAGGGTGTATACTCAGTATAAATCCACTCACCTATTTGATGTCTTGAGGTACTGCATGTAAATCCAATCAGTGGATTACTACATTCCTCTTTCCATTCAGTTTGCTGCAGAAATCTGGGAGCTAATGAGAGCACTGGACAGTGCTTTCATGGGCGATACCACTTTGTAAATATTTTTCCCATCAATATGCGCTCCTGAAGGATGATGATGGAACTCAATATTCGGATTCGAAGATCATTTTTATTTCAAACTAAAATACAACCGGTTTCGACTTCTTTAACAGAGATCTCCTTGGTCTTCATGGAGTTGTTCGGTTAATGGTGTTTCAGCCTCTGTGGCCTTTCAGAAAAGATGTGTATATTCTGACAGATCATGTAACACTTAAGATTGCATACAGGTGGACTTCCTTCTACTAAGAATGTGATTTATGAAGGTAATTGCTTGCACCAAAATTTTTAGGGGCTTTATAGCAAAAAGGGTGAATACATATGTACATGCTAATTTTAGTTATTTAATCCCATAAATGTATTTATTTTTTATTTTTCTCACTTTACTTCACCAATTTAGACTATTTAGTGCTGATGCATCGCACACAAATTGAATTACATAAATATTTAAACATAGATTGTAATGTAACAAAATAGATAAAAAGTCAAGGGGGGGTAAATACTTTTGAAGCCACTGTACATGACGAATCTGAGGGCGATGCACCTGATACTTTAGGTTAGGTAAGTACTGCACTTTAACATGCCATGATTCTTAACACTGTCTTGTAGTGATTAGTTTTAACTTTCCTGACAGTCCCTTTGCAATATGTCGACCACTTGTTCATTCCACTCCTAGAAAATTTGGTGCTTTCTGTAGAAATCACAAAAGTCATATAAAATAATATATGTAGTAGTTTTAATGTGGAGTGCATTCATTTTTGCATGAACTAATTTGAGTACAACTAAAGATTTTGTAATGAAACATATTACTAACCTTAGTTTCTTGTTTTGGGTTAAAAAAATGTTCTGTGAAACACAGTCTTGTCAACATTTTGGAAATTGTTCTTGTATTCAATATGACATTGATGAAATTCTTACTTTTCAAATGGTGTTTACTCATTTATGGTAAGCACGGAATATACTGTACATATAAAAATTTATATATATATATATATATATATATATATATATATATATATATATATATATATATATATAAACACACTTAAACTCATGAAATAGGCCTGGACAGAAATGATGATACTCTTAACTTACTATTTTGTTGAACAACCTTTTGAGGCAATCACTGCAATCAAACGATTCCGGTAACTGTCAATGAGACTTCTGCACCTCTCGACAGGTATTTTGGCCCATTCCTCATGAGCAAACTGCTCCAGTTGTCTCGTGTTTGAAGGTTGCCTTTTCCAGATGGCATGTTTCAGCTCTTTCCAAATATGCTCGATAGGATTTAGGTCAGGAGTCATAGAAGGCCACTTCAGAATAGTCCAATGTTTTCCTCTTAGCCATTCTTGGGTGTTTTTAGCTGAGTGTTCTGGATCATTATCCTGTTGCAAGACCCATGACCTGCGACTGAGACCAAGCTTTCTGACACTGGGCGGCACATATCTCTCTAGAATCCCTTGATAGTCTTGAGATTTCATTGTACCCTGCACAGATTCAAGTCACCTTGTGCCTGATGCTGCAAAGCAGCCCCAGAACATAACAGAGCCTCCACCATGTTTCACAGTAGGTACAGTGGTCTTTTCTTGATATGCTTCATTTTTCCCTCTGTGAACATAGAGCTGATGTGCGTTACCAAAATCTTCCATTTTTGTCTCATCTGTCCATGGGACATTCTTCCAGAAGCTTTGTGGCTTGTCAATGATGCGCCCCCTGGGCCTGTGCTGTGCAGGGGAACCCGGAACCGGGCCTGTTGTAGGATGCTGGGGGTTGTAGTCTCCGTGTGGCGGTGACCCGGTCCGTGCCCAGGGTGGTCAAACCAGTGGCAGTCTATTTGTATTGTAATTGTCCGACTACGCCACCCGTGGATTGCGGTCAGTGGGGACCGCCGCTGCGCTGCAGACCGCTGAGGCTGATGTTGTTTGCGCAGCCGAGTATGGGATAACTCCCCACGGGAGAAGTATTGCCTCAGGGCAACTAATGTGAGAGATGATGGGAGTGATGGTGTGAGGGTCCCAGTGCTAATGGTGCTGGTGCGGCAAGGAATCACAGAGACGTGAGGTGCAGTTCAGGGTCTTTACTGATGGTACAAGGCAGACCCTCCCGGGAGTACTGGCTAGTATAAGGGGCCTGGTCAGTCTGCGAGCAAGCAGGAGTTCCCCTGGCCAGGTGGAGTTGTAGGCCTCCCCGTTTATCTGCACTCTTCCTGGCTACCTTGCTGTCAGCGGTTACAAGTAGTCCACGTCCCTGAGTATACCGTGTGGTGCTCACCCGTATGGCTGGTGACTTGGGGCCTTCTGTTAGCCTCCGCTCCTGGATGGCGGCGCTGGTCCCTTCTTTGTGACTGAGCCTCCGGGCTTCTATGGCCAGAGGACCTGGAATCCCCTGCCGGCTGGTTTCTGCTGCTGGGTATATATCAGTCCCCACAGCCTCGGACTCCTGTGTCCGGTTTTAGTAACTTCAGCCAGGGTGAGCTATATCTCTGCTCACAGCCCCTGGTCTTCTGCTGCTGCTTCTACAGAGCTCCTGATGTATCTTTCCCTGTCCCGGCTCTGACTAACTTAATCCCGCCCCAGACCCAGTTTATAAGGGCAGATTCCTCTCCTCCCAGGTCTGGGTGGGCCGTGTTGCATGCTTAGGGTTCCTGACCAGAGAAACCTCCCACTTGCTCTCAGACATAATATCTCTATTACTGTGGTAACCAGACCCCTGGGGTGCCACATTCCCCTCTAGTAAATTTTACTACTCCGGGACTAAACACATTTTTAAAACATAATAACAGGGTATAAACAATAATACGATAACATATTTACAAGAAGCTTTAGTTCTTTAAAGGTCACGGCGTGTCCGCAACCGGGTGTCCATATCACCCAAGGTGAAGTTTTTGAAACAAGAGGGTGTCCATGTCACCCAAGGTGAAACTTTAAGCGAAGTAGGGGACCTGTCCAAAGCAAACCCCTTGCGTTGGCCTTGGGCGTGGCTGCAAGGGTAGACTAACTACTTTGGGCCGCAAGGAGGCCACGCCAGACAGGTTTTCTCTTCCACGGCCGTCTTCGCAAGAGGCACCAAGGTGCAACTATCTACAAGCATTGTTCCGGTTATCCAGTGTCCATAACCTGTTAGTCCACATAAATCTGCAGGGTAACTGAGAAACATAATTAGTAACAGGCAACAAACATAAACCATAAACCGTTAACAGATAAATTCACAGTGCATTAGTTTAGATTTTCCAGCGAGCGGGCATCTGACCTCTAGTGACTCTAGTGGACCTACGGAGCTCACTAACTGGTTCTGCACTACAGGGTGTAGGAGGTGTTATGGGCAAGCTGGGCAGCTGTCTGCGCACTCTTTGGCTCACTAGGGGCACGGCAGGCTCACTACTAGCAGAGGGTTGATCCTCCTGGACTGCTGGTGGGGACTCTTCTGCCTCTTGGGCCGGCTGCTCTTCCAGCTCTACCGGTTCCTCTGTAGGCACTTGCGGGGCTGGCTGGAGAAAGGTGAGGACGGGTATCACGACAGCGCCGTTTACTTGTGTCCAAGACCGGGGGAAGTCTCCGAGTACGGTACTGATCATTTCTTCCCTTTCCTCTGCGGGTTGAGGGTTTTCTTGATCTTCTTCAGGGCTTTGCAGCTGCTCGGGACACTTCTTCAGGTGGTCTCTGGAGACAATGGCTGTGGTTTCTCCTCCATCCTTACTGATTACGCAGATTTTTGGGTTCTCATGGCTTGAGGGCAGTACGGTGTACGGGTCCTTCTCCCACTGGTCGTCCAACTTGTGGAGCCGCCTCTTCCTCTTCAAGACCTGCTCTCCAGGTACCAGGGGAACAGCGGGAGCATACTGGTTATAAGCCTTCTCTTGCCTCTCTCTAGCTTGAGACAGACTTCGCTCGACACTCTCCTGTACTTTCCGATACTGCTGCTGCCGTTCTGTATCCCAGTCTGCCTCTGGCGAGGTGTCCTCAGGCGTCAGGACTCCCATATCCAGGTCAATAGGCAGCTTACCAGGTCTTGCTCTCATTAGGTAAGCCGGGGTACAGTTGGTGGAACCTACAGGGATGTGGTTATACAGGTCCACCAGATCGGGCAGTTTCTCAGGCCACAGACTGCGTTCTTCCAGGGGCAATGTTTTTAGCAGATCTATCACCACCTGGTTCATCTTCTCGCAGAGTCCATTGGTTTGAGGGTGATAGGGCGTTGTTCTTATCTTCTTGCAGCCATACAGGTTGCAGAACTCCTGGAAGACCTCCGCTTCAAAGGCTGGTCCTTGGTCTGTCAGCACTTGGTCCGGGTACCCGTGTGGACGGCAGAAGTGCTGCTGGAAGGCTCTAGCTGCTGTTTGAGCCATTAAGTCCTTGACCGGGACCACCACCAGGAACCGGGAGTAATGATCTACGATTGTTAGGGCGTAGACATACCCAGATCTGCTTGGAGCCAGTTTTGTTATGTTCTGCTACCAGAGCTAAGGAAAGAGAGGAGATCTGTCCCTACGATAGAACTCAGCTTTATCCCTACGATGTAACAGGGGACCTGATCCTGCGATCAGACCTGCTAAAGTCCTAAGCTAGTCTGTACGGAGACCTATAGATGTGGGGAAGGATTCCCTACAAGTACTAAGGACTGGGAGGAAAAATGGGACACCTCCTAACAGAAATAGTAGCAGACAGACGAACAAACAAAACACATAGAACACAGAGGTCCGTAGACCAAGCAAACTAACAGAGTTAGATACAGAGTACAGGCTAGCTAGAAAGTAGTTAAACAATGAAGTCCAGCAAAGCCAGAAGGGCGGAGCAGGATTAAATAGGCCAACAAGGTCATGTGACCAGCAAAGGAAAAAAAACCTAAGAGCAAGGTTCTAACAGTACCCCCCCTTCTAAGAGGATCCTCCGGATCCCCTAGGACCAGGCTTATCAGGAAATCTCCTGTGAAACGCTCTGATAAGTCTGGACGCGGAAACATCATCCGACCTCACCCAAGAGTTATCCTCGGGTCCAAAACCTTTCCAGGCCACAAGATACTGCAAACTACCTCTATACCGTCTAGAGTTAAGGATGCGAGAAATTTCATATTCCCCGTCCTCCACCACCGGAGGAACAGAGGCAGAGGCGTCACCATCCGACACAACAGCTTTTTTTAACAGAGAGACATGAAATACCGGATTAATTCTCCAGGAGGTAGGAACCTCCAACCTAACAGCAGATTGGTTGACAACCTGAAGCACCTTAAAGGGCCCTACAAACTTGGGACCCAATTTCTTAGAAGGAATCCTCAACCGCAGATTCCTAGAGGACAACCAAACCATGTCACCAACAGCGAACAAAACCTCCTGTCGTTTCCTATCAAAGTAGTCTTTAGATTTTCTGTTGGCCTCCTGAAGATTACCACGCACATCCGTCCAAACTCTCTCCAAATCACCGGAAAAATTCTCCTCCTCAGGCACGGCAGATCCCAACTTGGAGAACGACCCAAACGACGGATGTCTCCCAGAACAACAAAAAAAAGGCGAACAACCAGCAGAAGAAGATGTATGATTGTTCAGAGCAAATTCAGCAAGTGGCAGAAACTCAGACCACCCCTCTTGATTGTCTGCCACAAAACAACGCAAGAACTGCTCAATATCCTGGTTTTTCCTTTCTGTCTGGCCATTAGATTCAGGATGATATCCGGACGAGAACGACAAATGAACTCCCAACCTGTCACAAAAGGCACGCCAAAAACGAGCCACGAACTGAGGACCCCTATCAGAAACAATGTCAGTAGGAACGCCATGAAGTCTGACAATTTCCTTGACAAAGGCCTTAGCGAGAGTTTTAGCGCAGGGCAGTTTGATGAAGGGAACCAAGTGACACATCTTGCTGAAACGGTCCACGACCACCCAGATGACAGTAAAACCCTCAGAGGGGGGAAGGTCATTTATAAAGTCCATATTCAAATGTGTCCAAGGAGCACTGGGAACCTCCAAAGGACAAAGCAACCCCGCAGCAGGAGTATGTGAGGACTTAGATCTAGCACATATAGTACACTGACGCACCCACTTAATGACTTCCTTCTGCCATCCAGGCCACCAAAAACTGCGACCCACCAGTCTCTTGGTCTCAGAGATTCCAGGATGACCTGCCAACCGAGATTCGTGACACTCAACAAACAAATCTCTCCTAAAGGTCCCAGGCACAAACAACCTCCCATGAGGAGTGTTAGATGGGGCATTCTCCTGTGCTTTAAGAATCTCATCTTCCAAAACGGAGTCCAAAGCAGCTATCACAACACCTTCTTGTAAAATGTTCTCCTCATTCTCAACACCGACTATGGGAGAAAAACTGCGAGACAAGGCATCCGCCTTAACATTCTTAGTACCAGGGATGTAAGTAACGGAGAAATTAAACCGTGCCCACCTAGCCTGACGGGCATTCAGGCGCTTGGCAGCATCAAGATATATCAGATTTTTATGATCCGTAAGAACCTGAACGGGAAATTCCGCACCTTCCAAGAAGTGGCGCCAGTGTTCAAATGCGAGTTTAATAGCCAATAATTCCCGATTACCAATATCGTAATTCAGTTCAGTTTCCGAAAAATTTTTTGAAAAAAAGGCACAGGGATGTAATCCATCCCCGTTATCCTGAGACAATACTGCGCCAACCCCCACAGAGGAAGCATCAACCTCAACCAAAAACGGCTTAGTCACATCAGGCTGCATAAGGATGGGAGCAGAGGTGAACCTCTCCTTGAGATACACAAAAGCTTCAATGGCCTCAGAAGACCACTGAACCGCATCAGCACCTTTCCTGGTGAGATCGGTCAGAGGTTTGACAATACTAGAAAAATTTTTAATGAATTTTCTATAATAATTGGCGAAACCTAAAAACCTCTGTATCGATTTCAAACCAATAGGCCTAGGCCATTCCTGTACAGCTTGAACTTTAACCGGGTCCATCTCAAAACCTTCGCTGGAGATAATGTAACCCAAAAAACTAATTCTCTGTACAGCGAACTCACATTTCTCCAGTTTAGCAAAAAGCGAATTGTCCATTAATAACTGTAATACCTCACGTACGCTCCGCCAATGAGACTCCAGATCCGGCGAATAAATCAAAATGTCATCCAAATACACAACCACATTTTTGCCGATCAAAGGTCTAAGGATGTCATTAATAAGATTCTGAAAAAATGCAGGAGCATTAGTAAGACCAAAAGGCATAACGAGATTCTCAAAATGACCCACAGGAGTGTTAAAAGCAGTCTTCCATTCGTCACCCTCCTTCATGCGCAACAGATTGTATGCCCCCTTAAGGTCAATTTTAGAGAACCACTTGGCCCCCATTAACTGGTTAAACAGATCAGGAATCAATGGCAGTGGGTAAGGATTGCGTACAGTAATTTTGTTAATCTCACGAAAATCCAGACAAGGACGTAAACCGCCATCCTTTTTTTTTTACAAAAAAAAATCCAACCGCCACAGGAGACTTAGAGGGCCTAATGTGACCGGCGGCCAAACTTGTCTGTATGTATTCCTCCAAAGCCTTCCTCTCAGGAATAGTAAGGTTAAATAAACGACTTTTAGGAAGAGTCGCTCCAGGGACAAATTCAATAGAACAATCATAGTCTCTATGGGGAGGCAAAACCTGCGATTCCTTCTCAGAAAAAACTCTCCAAAAATCCTGAATAGGAACAGGCAATTCTCCCCTATCCAAAGCTGCAATACGCCCGTTACAACACTTGTCATAACATTTATGGCTCCAGGATTTAATTTCATTGGTACACCAATCCAGTACAGGATTGTGAAATTTTAACCAGGGCAATCCCAATATTACTGGAGAAGGCAAGTTATTCAAAACTACCAAATCCAATTTCTCGTGGTGAACACCATTAATAGTGAGAGGAAATTCACAGACCTTGAGAGTAATATTCTTCAAAGGGGAACCATCCACAGAAACCACAGCAATGGGGGATGATAAAGGTTCGGGTTTTAAATTGAGTCTTTCCAAGAATCCCCCATAAATAACATTCAGAGTAGACCCACAATCGACAAACACCCGAAATTCCATTAATTTTTCCTGAGCAATCGTGGAAGCAGCTAAAAATACACCCTTGGAATTTAAACAGGCAATACGGGCATGACTGACCATTTTTTTTTCTTTCTTCATACGAAGCTCACAGCCTTTAATCAAATGACCAGATTTTCCGCAATAGAAACACAAGCCTTCAAAAAACCTACGATCTTTTTCTTGAGAGCGAGGTGCCACCGATCCAATCTCCATCGGTTCACCACTGTTAGTACACACATTCTTATAACCAGAAACTGACATAGCAGAGGATTTGCTCTCATTAACCCTCTCACGCAGTGTCCTATCCACCCGTATAGCTAATTGCATAGCCTGTTGCAAATCTTCAGGTGTAGGATAAGCAATTAGCAGGTTTTTAACCCTTTCATTGAGCCCAGCAAGAAATAGACTTTTCAGAGCAGAATCGTTCCACCCTGTTTGAGTAGACCAACGACGGAAATGAGTACAATATTTTTCCACATTACCTGATCCCTGTTTCAAACGTCTCAACTCAGTCTCAGCTGATGCGACACGGTCAGGATCATCATATAATAGTCCCAAAGCAGAAAAAAAACTATCCACTGATCTGAAGCATGTATCACTAGGTTGCAAAGAAAAGGCCCACTCCTGAGGCTCTTTGCGCAAAAGTGACATTATGAACCCTATGCGCTGGGATTCATCCCCAGAGGACTTGGGTCTCAAACGAAAATACAATAAGCAAGCATTTTTAAATGAAAAAAATTCTCGGTGTTCACCAAAAAATAAATACGGCAAACATACCTTAGGCTCCAAGAAATGTGCTCCAGGACAGTTACTCACGTGCTGACGGAGCTCGGCCACTTCCAGAGAGAGTCCCTGCAGGTGTTTAGCCAAACCCTGAACCGACACCATGATGAAACAAAAAAAATCTTTCCTTAGAGAATTTGCGGGCTGGACTTACTGTTATGTTCTGCTACCAGAGCTAAGGAAAGAGAGGAGATCTGTCCCTACGATAGAACTCAGCTTTATCCCTACGATGTAACAGGGGACCTGATCCTGCGATCAGACCTGCTAAAGTCCTAAGCTAGTCTGTACGGAGACCTATAGATGTGGGGAAGGATTCCCTACAAGTACTAAGGACTGGGAGGAAAAATGGGACACCTCCTAACAGAAATAGTAGCAGACAGACGAACAAACAAAACACATAGAACACAGAGGTCCGTAGACCAAGCAAACTAACAGAGTTAGATACAGAGTACAGGCTAGCTAGAAAGTAGTTAAACAATGAAGTCCAGCAAAGCCAGAAGGGCGGAGCAGGATTAAATAGGCCAACAAGGTCATGTGACCAGCAAAGGAAAAAAAACCTAAGAGCAAGGTTCTAACAAGTTTCACATGGTCCAGGGCTACCAGTTCCAGTGGCTGTCTGGTGATGATGGGCTGCAGGGGAGTCTTCTGGCTGGCACGGTCCTTTCTTCTTAGGTTGCACGGGCCACAGTCTCTGCACCACCTCTCGATGGCTCCTCTCATGCCTACCCAGTAGAACCGCTCACGCAACAAGAACTCCAGCTTCTTCCATCCGAAATGCCCTGCTCCGTTGTGGTATGCCTCCAGAACCATAGCCGCGTCTCGTCTTGGGACCACTACCTGCCAGGTCAACTCATGTGTTCGAGAGTTAACCATTCTCCGGCACAGCTTCTCCCTGTAGAGGAACAGTTTACTTTTCTCCTTCCACAGTTGCTTGGTCTCCTCCGGAGCGTCTGGGTCAAGACTGGCATCGGCCTGGGTCAGCATTTCCTTCACCAAACGGACTGCGGGATCACTGTTTTGCGTCTCCGCCCAGTTGTAGTGGGGCAAGGGATTGAACGTCACGGAGCGCCTGTCCTTCACACAGTGGGAATACAGGGTAATCCCATGACGGTGGAACGCAGGGAGCTCAACTTCTTCCAGATCTTCTGGATCTTCCCCTACGTCCGGTAAGTTCGGAATTCTAGACAGGGCATCCGCGTTGGCATTTGAGCGTCCTGCCCGGTATTTGATGGTGAATTCAAAGTTGGACAGGCGGGCCATCCATCTCTGTTCCAGGGCACCGAGCCTTGCAGTGTCCAGGTGTGTCAACGGGTTGTTATCCGTGTACACGGTGAACTTGGAAGAGGCAAGGTAATGCTTGAAACGTTCGGTCACTGCCCACACTACTGCCAGGAACTCCAGCTTGAATGAGCTATAATTCTCAGGGTTCCTCTCCGTGGGCCGTAGCTTTCGGCTGGCGTAAGCGATTACCCGTTCTTTCCCTTGCTGGATCTGGGACAGTACGGCTCCTAGCCTGATGTTGCTTGCGTCCGTGTGGAGGATAAAGGGCTGGCTGTAGTCTGGATATGCCAGGATTTCATCCCGCGTGAGGGCCATCTTCAGCTGGCAAAAGGACTCCTCTTCCAGCTTTTCCCACCTGAAGGGCGGCTTCTGGTTTTTGGCTTTCCGAGATTGACCTATCAGGAGGTCCTGCATAGGGGCTGCCATTTTGGTGAAACCGGGAATGAATCTTCGGTAGTAGCCTACCAACCCGAGGAACTGCCGCACTTCCTTTATGCTGGAGGGTCTTGGCCAGTCCTTAATCACGGTGATCTTATCAGGGTCGGGAGCCACTCCGTCAGCACTCACCACGTTTCCCAGGTACTGCACCTTTGGTTTCAGGAGGTGACACTTGGAGGGTTTCACTTTTAGGCCGTAGTTTGCCAGAGCTTCAAACACTTCTGCCAGGTGTTTCAGGTGGTCCTCGTAGGTCTTGGAATAGACGATGACATCGTCCAGGTACAACAGGACCGTCTCGAAGTTCCGGTGTCCCAGACAGCATTCCATCAACCGTTGGAAGGTTTCTGGTGCGTTGCAGAGCCCGAACGGCATACAGTTAAATTCGCTGAGACCCATCGGGGTGGTGAATGCGGTCTTCTCCCAGTCCGCCTCTGCTACAGGAACCTACCAGTACCCGCTAGTGAGATCCAAAGTAGAGAAGAAGTTAGCAGACTTTAATGCAGCTAAGGACTCTTCTATCCTTGGTAACGGGTACGCATTTTTGTGTGTGATACGGTTGACCTTCCTGTAGTCTACACACATCCTCATGGTGTTGTCTTTCTTATTCACTAAGACTAGTGGAGCTGCCCAGGGGCTACAGCTGTCCCTGATCACCCCAGTCTCCTTCATGTCTCTAAGCATCCCCTTGGCGTGTTGGTAGTGTGTCAAGGGTACGGGTCGGTATCTCTCCTTTATGGGAGGGTGGTCTCCCGTGGGGATGTGGTGTTCTACCCCCTTTACTCGCCTGAAGTCTAGCGGGTGTTTACTAAACACTCTCTCGTACTCTTGAACCACCCGATAGACTCCCTGTTTTTGGTGTGAGGGAGTGGAGTCAGTACCCAAATGTAGTTGCTGACACCAGTCCTCCATTGGTTTCTTATAGCCGTTACCTTCCTCTGGTTGAGATGGAGGCAAGGGTTCCACGGCCTGTACAGAGTTCTGGTGTATGGTGAACAATTTGGCTAGCGTGGCATACCGGGGCAGGTGTACTTCTCTCTCCCCGATATTTATGATGCGAACGGGCACCCTCCCATGGCGTACGTCGACCACCCCCCGTGCTGTCAAAATGGTGGGCCTACTGTCTGAGTAGACAGGTTCTACCATTGCTTGGTAGTCTCTACCTCTTAGACCAATAGCTGCCTGGCACCAAATCATCATCTCACTTTTTGGGGGCATGGCAATAGGGAACGGGTCACACATTCTCACGCTACCTATCTCACCACCAGATAGTTCCACCTGTTGCCGCTTCATCAGTGCCCGGATCTCTTTTTGGAGCACACGCTGCTGGCCGAAACTGGCGTTCTTGGCAACCTGCTGTAAAATGAGAATCACCTCTGCAAGACAATTTTCAATCACATTAGTACCTAGGGTTATTCTAGGGTGACTCTCATGACGGTCTATGTCCACTATAATCAGTCCTTGTGCCGCCAGTTCGACTTTACCGATGTTAATGGTCACCTCTTTGAATCCCACCTGCGGCACGGGCTGACCATTGCTGGCGATGATACTCAGGTCGTCATCTGGGTAGCGGGTTATGTCCGAGTTATTCCAGTACTGCTTAAAGAGCACGTACGGGATGGTGGTCACCTGTGACCCAGTGTCTAGTAGGGCACTCATAGGAATGCCATCCAGTACCACAGGCAAGATTGGACGTCCCCCTACGTATTTATCACGCCAGTTTGATGGGCCTGATGGTCTTGTGCCTGGGGGTTGGCCCTCTACCCCAGGTTGTGCCCGTTTAAATGACAGTACCTTGCCACATGTCCGGGTTGATTGCAGCGGTGGCAGATGGGTCGTCCGTCCTCGTTGTATCTGTCGCTGGGTCTTCCTCTGGCCGGTGGGGTCCTCCTCAGTCGGCGCCACGGGACGTCCTCCGGTCCGGATGCCAGCTGGATCTTTCCTGGAGAAGAGACCTGTAAAGACTGCACAGTTCTGGTTAGCGCGGCAACGCTCTTAGTCAGCTCTTGGACCTGATGGTGCAGGTCTGTAGCCGGGTCACTGTTTAAAGCCTGCGCATCAGCTCCCGCAGGCCCTGCAGACAAGGGCGCCGTCTCCTGGTGGTAAGTGATAGCAGGGCACCTGTGGGTCACAGCGCCACCTGGTGCCGGATGGCTCTGTCCTTGAACTGTGCAAAGTCCAGGTCAGGGTCCTGTAAGGCCATTGCCCGCAACTGGGTTCGGTGGGCATTGCACAGTAGACCCTCAATAAATTGTTCAGTCAACAGCTTATCTTCATTTCCCACGCTGTCAGGGTCTGCCTGCTTAATGGCTCTCAGGGCCTCTTGTAGGTTTAGAGCATAGTCTCTTATACTTTCATGTGCCCGTTGTTTACACCCGTAAAATCTGAGCTTTATTTCGGCTGAGGTGCGGGTGTCAAATGTGTCTTTCAGCCGAGCTAGTATTTCTCTGACAGTCCTCTTCCTCCCAGGTGGCCAGGACTTTACCTCCCTTTGGGCTGCCCCAATTAATTGGGCCACCAGGATGCTCACTTTTTGCTCTTCTATGAGGGGGTACACCTGGAAGAGGCTATCCAGTCTCTCTCTAAAGTCATTTAGAGTATGTGACTCCCCTGAGTACTGGGGTAGCTAGGTTGCCCCCGGGATATAGGGCATGGTGAATGGCATGACTGTTGCAGCGGTTGCGCTGGCGGTGGCTGTGGCAGTGGAGCTCCCCTCGGTATCCGGCATCCTCCTCCCCCCTAGTGGACCGTGGCCTACCTTGCGATGCTCTTCTTCCGTAGGCCGCGGCTCTGCAGTCGATCGTCGGGGTCGAGGACCTGGCGTCGCGCTCCGATGACGTCAGCGTCGCTCTTCCTCCCTTCCAGGACCTTGCGCAGCGTCACTGTGTGGGGCGGAGCGTGGGGCGGAGCTTCGGATCTCGCGCGCTTTCGGCGTCCACGCCCCTCTTCTTCCTGTGCGGCATCCCGAAGATGGCGTCCGAAGGCGGGAAGCAGCTGCGGATGGCGGGAAGAAGGTAGAAGATGGCGGAAAGCGGTCCAAGATGGCGTCTGATGGCGGGAATCGGCTCCAGATGGCGGGAAACGACTCCGGACGGCGGGAAACTTCACCACAGGTAAGTTCAAAAGTCTTTTTTAGGCACGCAGTACCTGGTGGTTGCGGGCACGAAATCCTGCCAACTACGCCAAAGTTGACTCGCCCCCTGGGCCTGTGCTGTGCAGGGGAACCCGGAACCGGGCCTGTTGTAGGATGCTGGGGGTTGTAGTCTCCGTGTGGCGGTGACCCGGTCCGTGCCCAGGGTGGTCAAACCAGTGGCAGTCTATTTGTATTGTAATTGTCCGACTACGCCACCCGTGGATTGCGGTCAGTGGGGACCGCCGCTGCGCTGCAGACTGCTGAGGCTGATGTTGTTTGCGCAGCCGAGTATGGGATAACTCCCCACGGGAGAAGTATTGCCTCAGGGCAGCTAATGTGAGAGATGATGGGAGTGATGGTGTGAGGGTCCCAGTGCTAATGGTGCTGGTGCGGCAAGGAATCACAGAGACGTGAGGTGCAGTTCAGGGTCTTTACTGATGGTACAAGGCAGACCCTCCCGGGAGTACTGGCTAGTATAAGGGGTCTGGTCAGTCTGCGAGCAAGCAGGAGTTCCCCTGGCCAGGTGGAGTTGTAGGCCTCCCCGTTTATCTGCACTCTTCCTGGCTACCTTGCTGTCAGCGGTTACAAGTAGCCCACGTCCCTGAGTATACCGTGTGGTGCTCACCCGTATGGCTGGTGACTTGGGGCCTTCTGTTAGCCTCCGCTCCTGGATGGCGGCGCTGGTCCCTTCTTTGTGACTGAGCCTCTGGGCTTCTATGGCCAGAGGACCTGGAATCCCCTGCCGGCTGGTTTCTGCTGCTGGGTGTATATCAGTCCCCACAGCCTCGGACTCCTGTGTCCGGTTTTAGTAACTTCAGCCAGGGCAAGCTATATCTCTGCTCACAGCCCCTGGTCTTCTGCTGCTGCTCCTACAGAGCTCCTGATGTATCTTTCCCTGTCCCGGCTCTGACTAACTTAATCCCGCCCCAGACCCAGTTTATAAGGGCAGATTCCTCTCCTCCCAGGTCTGGGTGGGCCGTGTTGCATGCTTAGGGTTCCTGACCAGAGAAACCTCCCACTTGCTCTCAGACATAATATCTCTATTACTGTGGTAACCAGACCCCTGGGGTGCCACATCAACATGTAGTTTGGCAAATTCCAGTCTGGCTTTTTTATGATTTTTGTTTCAACTATGATGTTCTGCTTGGTCGACTCCCATGAAATCCACTTTGGATCAAACAACGACGGATGGTGCGATCTGATGTTCCTTGAGCTTGAAGTTCACCTTTAATCGCTTTAGAAGTTTTCCTGCGCTCTTTTGTTACCATTCGTATTATCCGTCTCTTTGATTTGTCATCAATTTTCCTCCTGCGGCCGCGTCCAGGGAGGTTGGCAGTCCCACATATCTTTTTTCTTTTTAATCAGATACATTTTTATTAAACATAACAAAACTTGAAACAGATATTACATGACAATACTCGTTTTACAATATTACAGTAAGTCCCCCCCTTCCCTTACCCCGCCCCCATGGAGACCTTTCAACCTCTTTTTTTTTATCCCCCCCTTCTTTCCTTTCCTTTTCTTCTCTACTTTACTCCTTCTCTTTCCTCCCCCTACTCCCTTTCCTTCTCTTCCCCTTTTCTTCTTTCCTTCTTCTCTTTCCACTCCGCCATACAGTTTACCAAGAGTTTTACTCTACAGTAGTATATATAGGTGTACTCTAATTAATCCTATCCAACCATGGCTGCCATAATTTATGGAAGTATTCCTGCTTATTCCTCTTGGTGTAAATACTTTTTTCAAGTTGAATTATATAGTTCGTTTGGGCAATGAATTTGCGTCTGGACGGGGGCTCCTCTCTAATCTAATATTTTGCAATCAATTTTCTGGCAATAAACAATAATCTCGCAATTGCTATTTTGGTCAAGTTGTCTATTTTTATTTCCTCAACGTACCCTAATATACATGTCAGTGGGTCCCTAGGGACGATACACCTATACACTATTCCAATATGGTTCAATACTACGATCCGAAAGGAGGACAATCTAGGACAATGCCAAAGCATATGCAGTATGTCTGCCTGAGTTTGCGAGCACCTTGGGCAGTCGGAGTTAGACTTCAACCCTGCTTTAAATAACATACCAGGGGTTCTATACACCCTGTGGATCACATACAGCTGTGACATTCTCCCAGGCTCACTCATGGATAACTTGGGTATATAATCTAGAATAGACTCCCACTTATCGTCGTTTATCTCTCCCAAGTCTGTCTCTCACTTTCTTCTAGCTTTGATAGGGTGTCCTCCAATAATTCAAGTTATTTCTGTGACCATTGTGGGTGTTTCTTTCATTAAACGAGGGGTACCAACAATTCTGACCATGTTTGTATGTACAGTTGGTACGGAAAGTATTCAGACCCCATTCCATTTTTCACACTATGCTTCATTGCAGCCATTTGGTAAATTCTAAAAAGTTCATTTTCTTCTCATTAAAGTACACTCTGCATTCCATCTTGACTGAAAAAAACAGAAATGTAGAAATGTTTGCAAATTTATTAAAAAAGAAAAACTGAAATATCACATGGTCATAAGTATTCAGACCCTTTGCTCAGACACTCATATTTAAGTCACATGCTGTCCATTTCCTTGTGATCCTCCTTGAGATGGTTCTACTCCTTCACTGGAGTCCAGCTGTGTTTAATTAAACTGATAGGACTTGATTTGGAAAGGCACACACCTGTCTATATAAGACCTCACAGCTCACAGTGCATGTCAGACCAAATGAGAATCATGAGCTCAAAGGAACTGCCCAAGGAGCTCAAAGACAGAATTGTGGCAAGGCACAGATCTGGCCATGGTTACAAAAGAATTTCTGCATTACTCAAGGTTCCCAAGAGCACAGTGGCTTCCATAATCCTTAAATGGAAGAAGTTTGGGACCACCAGAAGTCTTCCTAGACCTGGCTGTCCAGCCAAACTGAGCAATCATGGGAGAAGAGCCTTGGTGAAAGAGGTAAAGAAGAACCCCAAGATCTCTGTGGCTGAGCTTCAGAGATGCTGTAGGGAGATGGGAGAAAGATCCACAAAGTCAACTATCACTGCAGCCCTCCACTAGTCGGGCCTTTATGGCAGAGCCTCTCCTCAGTGCAAGACATATGAAAGCCCGCATACAGTTTGCTCAAAAACACATGAAGGACTCCCAGACTATGAGAAGTAAGATTCTCTGGTCTGATGAGACGAAGATAGAACTTTTTGGTGATAATTCTTAGCGGTACGTGTGGAGAAAACCAGGCACTGCTCATCACCTGCCCGATACAATCCCAATAGTGAAACATGGTGGTGGAAGCATCATGCTATGGGGGTGTTTTTCAGCTGCAGAGACAGGACGACTGCTTGCAATTGAAGGAAACATGAATGCGGCCAAGTCCAGATATATCCTGGATGAAAACCTCTTCCAGAGTGCTCTGGACCTCAGACTTTGCTGAAGGTTCACATTCCAACAAGAAAATGACTCTAAGCACACAGCTAAAATAACAAAGGAGTGGCTTCAGAATAACTCTGTGACCATTCTTGACTGGCCCAGCCAGAGCCCTGACCTAAACCCAGTTCAGCATCTCTGGAGAGACCCGAAAATGGCTGTCCACCAAAGTTCACCATCCAGCCTGACGGAACTGAAGATGATCTGCAAGGAAGAATGGCAGAAGATCCCCAAATACAGGTGTGAAAAACTTGTTGCATCATTGCCAAGAAGACACATGGCTTTACTAGCTCAAAAGGGTGCTTCTACTCAATACCGAGCAAAGGGTCTGAATAATTATGACCATGTGATATTTCAGATATTTCAAAAAATTCTACATTTCTGGTTTATATTCAGTCAAGATGGGGTGCTGAGTGTACTTTAATGAGAAAAAAAATGAACTTTTTAGAATTTACCAAATGGCTGCAATGAAACAAAGAGTGGAAAATTTAAAGGGGTCTGAATACTTTCCGTAGCCACTGTGTATGTATATATAGATCATTATTATGATAAGAATATATATATATATAGTACAGACCAAAAGTTTGGACACACCTTCTCATTTAAAGATTTTTCTGTATTTTCATGACTTTGAAAATTGTACATTCACACTGAAGACATAAAAACTATGAATTAACAAATGTGGTATTATATACTTAACAAAAAAGTGTGAAACAACTGAAAATATGTCTTATATTCTAAGTTCTTCAAAGTAGCCACCTTTTGCTTTGATGACTGCTTTGCACACTCTTGGCATTCTCTTGATGAGCTTCAAGAGGTAGTCACCGGAAATGGTTTTCACTTCACAGGTGTGCCCTGTCAGGTTTAATAAGTGTGATTTCTTGCCTTATAAATGGGGTTGGGACCATCAGTTGTGTTGTGCTGAAGTTAAGTGGATACACAGCTGATAGTCCTACTGAATAGACTATTAGAATTTGTATTATGGCAAGAAAAAAGCAGCTAAGTAAAGAAAAATGAGTGGCCATCATTGCTTTAAGAAATGAAGGTCAGTCAGTCCGACAAATTGGGCAAACTTTGAAAGTGTCCCCAAGTGCAGTTGCAAAAACCATCAAACGCTACAAAGAAACTGGCTCACATGAGGACCGCCCCAGGAAAGGAAGACCAAGAGTCACCTCTGCTTCTGAGGATAAGTTTATCCGAGTCACCAGCCTCAAAAATCTCAGGTTAACAGCAGCTTAGATTAGAGACCAGGTCAATGCCACAAAGAGTTCTAGCAGCAGACACATCTCTACAACAACTGTTAAGAGGAGACTTTGTGCAGCAGGCCTTCATGGTAAAATAGCTGCTAGGAAACCACTGCTAATGACAGGCAACAAGCAGAAGAGACTTGTTTGGGCTAAAGAACACAAGGAATGGACATTAGACCAGTGGAAATCTGTGCTTTGGTCTGATGAGTCCAAATTTGAGATCTTTGGTTCCAACAACCGTGTCTTTGTGCGATGCAGAAAAGGTGAACGGATGGACTCTACATGCCTGGTTCCCACCGTGAAGCATGGAGGAGGAGGTGTGATGGTGTGGGGGTGCTTTGCTGGTGACACTGTTGGGGATTTATTCAAAATTGAAGGCATACTGAATCAGCATGGCTACCACAGGATCTTGCAGCGGCATGCTATTCCATCCAGTTTGTGTTTAGTTGGACCACCATTTATTTTTCAACAGGACAATGACCCCAAACACACCTCCAGGCTGTGTAAGGGCTATTTGACCAAGAAGGAGAGTGATGGGGTGCTACGCCAGATGACCTGGCCTCCACAGTCACCAGACCTGAACCCAATCGAGATGGTTTGGGGTGCGCTGGACCGCAGAGTGAAGGCAAAAGGGCCAACAAGTGCTAAGCATCTCTGGGAACTCCTTCAAGATTGTTGGAAGACCATTTCCGGTGACTACCTCTTGAAGCTCATCAAGAGAATGCCAAGAGTGTACAAAGCAGTCATCAAAGCAAAAGATGGCTACTTTGAAGAACCTAGAATATAAGACATATTTTCAGTTGTTTCACACTTTTTTGTTAATTATATAATTCCACATGTGTTAATTCATAGTTTTGATGCCTTCAGTGTGAATGTACAATTTTCAAAGTCATGAAAATACAGAAAAATCTTTAAATGAGAAGGTGTGTCCAAACTTTTGGTCTGTACTGTATATATATATATATATATATATATATATTCTTATCGTAATAATGATCTAGAAGTTGACTTTTACAATTTAAGTCCTGGTTGAAATCTCTTGATTAATTGGAAATTTCAAATTCCTTCTCTTTTATGAAAATGTTATTTCCAGTCCTCTCCTTTATTAGACATGTTCAAAGGGTTGTTAGGATGATACATAAAAAATATAAAGCAATACCTCACCGATCCCCTACCACCCCCACCCCACTGTGTTGGCGTACATCAGGCACACGCCTGAGTTTGGAATGTCATTGCTGATTATAGAAAGGTAGAGAGAGCATCATTTCAGAAGGAGTGGGCTTGTGTAAAGTGCTGGATCCTTTTTTACCATGTTCCATTGAGTTTACCTGTCGTTGATGTTCACCAAGCTGTCTATTTAACCTCTTAGCGTCATTAGCAATTGGTGAGAAAAGCTTTTTAGACTGACTTAATTCTCTTAATATTATATTTTTTTATCTGTGTAAATTACCAGACGTGACTTGATTGCAAGAGCCAAGAGTATTTATTGATTGAAACATCTTTCTTTTTCCGTCAACAGGTCCTGTAAAAAACTTTTTTTTTTTCAAGAGTGTGCAAAATTTTTAATTCAAGACTGGTCATCAGGCTGCCCTACTGCCCTATTGTAAGTGGCAAAATAGAATACGTGTATATTCTCTTTTATATATATATGTGTGTGAGTGTGTGTAATATATATAATATGTCTTATATAATGTCTGTAGCAGTCGTGTGTGTTTGTGTGTGTGTGTGTGTGTATATATATATTTTCACTGATTCACTCATAAAGAAAATATCGATTGGCTCTTATTTTCACTGTTCCCTGCAACCTACATGATTGGCAGGTCTCTCCTGTGTGTACATAGGAAGAGTCCTCTCAATTCCCTGGAGCATCATTGTGATAAGTTGGCGGGGAGAGTCACCAAAGTTCCATAGAAAAACACACGTGGTTTTTATCGTGCTGCCAGGCTCTGATTCATGCTGCCCATGATTTAGACAGCACAAATTAGTTAACAGGTTCCCTTTAATGATTCCTATGCAATCTACATACTTTATACAGCAACTAGTATGTTCATCCACTGTTATTTAATGAGGTGTTGTCAGTTCTTACATCTGCTTGTGTCAAGAAATCCACTGCCGAAATTTTTATTTGCCGATTAGTTATATACCACCTGATTGTGGCAACTAAATTAAATTGCCTGTACACCATTTGACCGTGGGAACTGGGTGCAGTTTGAACAACTGTTACAACTTGACTGTGAAAAATTAAGAATCTGATTCTTAATAAAGTGTATCACATTTCCTTCACTCACACAGGGCCCTGCATGGTTTATAGAAAATAAAGTAAGAGACTAGTTGAGAAAATGTTTTACAAAAATAAAAAGCCACGAGGGAGTAGAGAGAGACTTTGAAAGTTGCAAAACAAAGTGCTGCATTACAGTAGAATCTCCTCTCCATTGGCATCACTGTTAAGGGCTGGGAGGCATATAAATCACTGGGGAGGGCTGGGAAGCATATACATCACTGGGGGCAAATGCATCACTGGGGGGAGGGGGCCTGGAGAGCATAGACATCATTAGGGAGGGCTGGTGTGCATATACATATACTCCAGTGATTCATATGACTCCCAGCCCCCCCCCCCCCCCCCATCGATGTCTCTGACGCGCCCCCTGGGCCAGTGCTGTTTGGGGATACCCGGAGCCGGATCAGATGGGGGTTGTAGTCTCCGAGTGGCGGCGACCCGGTCCGTGCCCAGGGTGTCAAACTCAGTGTGCGGCAGTCTTTGCAGATGTTGTTAGATGTTCTTAGTGTCGACTACGCCACCCGTTGATTTGCGGTCAAAAGGCCGCCGCTGCAGAAGGGTCCGCTGAGGCTGGTGGTATGTGTGCAGCTGTGGTAGTATAACCCCCAACGGGAGGGGTATAGCCTCAGGGGGTCAGATGTAGAGGATGGTGGTTGTGAAGGTGCAGGAGAGTTAAGCAAGAAGACTCAGAGTCGGGCTGTGCAGTTCAGGGGTTTTTACTTACTGATCTTCTTGTGGTCACTCTGGCCTTGAGTGACCACCCGAGCCGTGCTGCGTCCACCAGGTTATGGACTCGGCCAACCCCCAAGCAATTCTGGAGCGTGGTCCTGAGCTCCTTTCTGACTTTCCCTTTCTACTGGCCGTTCTCACCAGGGATCCACTTATGTCCGGCTCCCTCGGGCCTCTTGGTGGTTGCACCTCTTCTGGGTTCCCTGACCCTATGCTTGGTGTGCCTTTCTAGTGGATTTGGTGAGGGTCGTGGCAGGTCCTGTCCACGACCTCCGGTTCCTGGCTAAGGTGTGCTTTTGCCTCTGCCAGCTTGGGATCCGGTACCCTTGTGTGCCAACCCTTCACCCTGCTGTTTGTATTCTGGGGTCTTGGGGTTCCTTCTTTTTCCTCTCTGGGTCCTTCTGACTCTTCTCTCTCTCTCAGACTGGGCCTTGGAGCTGGGCCCAGCCGGAACCACAACTCCCTGTCAGCCCTTCTGGCTGAGCTCTGCCGCTCTGCTCCTCTTCTCTACAAAGACTGGCTGACTGACTGACCCTGTCCTAAGATGGTGCCCACCTTATATACTCCCTCTATGTGTGAGCTCAGGTGACCAGCACCCAATGAGCTCCTAGCCTTACCCAGACTGCTCCCCCTATCTGCCCCTACACTACTGGGATGTTCCACCCCCCTCCCACTCCAGCCAGGGACAGACGCTGTCGTACCTGCACATAAACTGGTGGGAGTACCGTCGATCTGTCCCCCGGAAATGGGATGTATGTAGTGTATGCAGCTTACTGAGCTCAGTTCCACACTCCATCCTTACCCGGGAGTGGAATACCACACCTCTGGCTTGAGGTGTAATACCCCTGTAGCAGCCGAGTCCTCAGGGTGCTACATCTCTGCCCCCCAATGAGGTCTAGGCCCCCAGCACCCACCAGTGATGGCTATGCCCCTCAGTGATGTCTATACCTCCACATTCATGTATATGCCTGCACTCAAGAAATCGCTGTTCGCGCCTGTGCTCTATGCTTTATCCTACGGTGGTCACAGCCGAGCGCATAAGTGCGCATGCGACCGCAGTAGGGCAAAGCATACTGCACAGGCGCGAACCGCGATTTCTATTTGCAGGCGCAAGATTTCTTCCAGCAGTATGGATGACGTGAGGCGTCGTCCACATCGATTAAAGAAGGAGGATGGCGAGCAGCAGCCGGGAGGAGGGATGGAGAGGCCCAAAAAATCACCCATCGGACCCGACCAAAAGGATTACCATGCAGCGCAGTAGAATTTAAAAAGGGTTTTGGCGGGTCTACAGGGGGAGTCAGCGGCTTGTATAAGCAGGTGCTGCATAAAGGGATAGTTTAAGATTCATATAGGACAAAACTAGTGACAGGTTCCCTTTAACTTCATAAGTCACATGCTTAGTGAAAGGAAGTGAGCAGTCTAAGGCTGCGTGCCCACTATGCGTTTTTCAAGCGTTTATGCTGCGGAATTTACGTAGCGTAAACGCTTGGTAATCCGTCCCCCATGGTCCCCAATGACAAGCCGCAATGTCAATGCCCATGCTGTGGATTTTTACGCTGCGTTTGTGCTGCGCTCAAAAGTCCGCAGCATGTCCATTAATTTTGCGGACACGCAGCGTAATCACCGACATTGACTTGCATTGGACCGCGTGATATCCGCATCACTGCATCTGTACAAGCGGATATCACGCGGTTCAATGTGCGGATGGTACCAAGGTCTGGAGGAGAGGAGATTCTCATCCAGACCTGGGTACCATTGTACCTGTAAAAAAAAGAATAAAATAAAAAATACATATTCTATTTACCTTCTGACTGCCCCTGCAGTGCTTGTCCTCCTTTGCTGGCAGCTCGCGATGGACTGAAGGACCTGCGCTGACGTCATAGTCATGTGACGGCAGGTCCTAGTGCAGTGTACCGCGATCTGCCCGCAGCCTGGACGGAGCGAAGCAAGACTGCGGGGGCCATCAGAAGGTAAGTATAGATTTATTTTTTAACATTCTTACGGTCACACTATATAAATCCATGCCAGTTGCATGGATTTATATAGTGTGACCAAGTTATCAAGCACTTTCCAAGTGATGCTAAAAACGCTTGGAAAGCGCTTGTCAACCCGCATGCAGAAATGCATGTGAAAACGCTTCACATCCGCATGTCCCTGGCAGGAAAAACGCATGTATAATCTGCATGCGTTTTTTCTGCCAGGGAAATGCAGAAATGCTCAGGAAAAAATCCTGTGCATTTCTGCATCGTGGGCACATAGCCTAAGGGTCACATGATCTGTCAGTATATATGCACACCTTTTCTGAAAGGCCACAGAAGCTGCAACACCATTAAGCAAAAGGCACCACTAACCAAACAACACCATGAAAAACTCCAAATAGATATCCAAGTAAGTCAGGGACAAAGTTGTTGAGAAGTACATGTCATGGTTGGGTTATAAAAGAAATATATATATCACAATCTCTGATGACCCCGGAGCACCATCAAATCCATTACCATCAAGTGGAAAGAAATTTGTATCAGAACAAACCTGCCAAGAGAGGTCTGCCTGACAAAACTCTCAGCCTGGACGGAGAGGGCATTAATCAGAGAGGCAGCACAGAGAGCAAAGGCAATCCTGAAGGAGCTGCAGAGTTCCCAAACAGAGAATGGAGTATCTGTCCATATTAAAGGAGGTAGAAAAAAGAAGTCAGCTCATCCTGTATTAGACCATATGCACGGATCCACTGAATCACGTAGAGGAATGATCAGCAGGAAAGGGATATCCAGCAAAACGATCTCCAATAAAAACCATATTTATTAATTCATTTAAAATATTCCATATCGCCAAGATGCAGTTTTAGATCGCAGCCATCTCAAGCATGGGAGAACAGTTCAGTAGCAGATGCGTTTCGGATATTAATCCTTAGTCATTGCAATAAATATGTTTTTTTATTGGAGATCGTTTTGCTGAATATCCCTTTCCTATCTGGCCATATGACCACAATGAGCCTTGCACTTGTTGCATTTATGGAAGAATGGGCAGACTCATTTTAAGCTTTCCGAAAGACGTGGTAGATTCCCCAAATGTATAAAAGGAGGGTGTTTTGGTCAGAGGAGGCCAAAATTGAACTTTGTGGCCAACAAGGTAAACGCTAGGTCTGGTGCCAAACTAACACAGCTCATCACCCCAAGAACATCACCCCCACAGTGAAACATGCTGGTGGCAGCAGCATGATGTGGGGATGTTTTTCAGCAGCAGGGAGAGGGAAAATAGTCCGAGTCGAGGGGAAGATGGATGGTGCGAAATACATAGATATTCTTAAGCAAAACCTGTTTGTATGTCACTGATTTGAGACTGGGACGGAGGTTCCCCTTCGAACAAGGCAATGACCCAAAGCATACTTCTAAAGTAACATTTGAGTGGTTTAAGGGAAAATGTGTAAATGTTTTTGACCTTAATCCAATTGAGAATCTGTAGTCTACCTTGAAGATTGCTGTTCACAAGGAAAATCTATCTAACTTGAAGGATCTGAAATAGTTTTGCTTGAGGAATGGGCAAAAATTCTAGTGGAAAGATGTGGAAAGCTCATAGGCACTTATCCAAAGTGGCATGCAGCTGTAATTGCTGCAAAATGTAGCTTTACAAAGTACTGACTTTAGGGGGGTGAATAGTTATGCATACTGAAGTTTTTCAAAAAGTTTGTCCTATTTGTTGTTTGCTTCACAATAAAAAGAAAAATAAATGTTCACAGTTGTAAGCATGTTCTTTACATGAACTGATGCAAACCCTCAAAAAACAGAGAAATTCCATGCTGTGAGGTAGCAAAACACGAAAAATGCCAAGGGGGTTGAATACATTTGCAATCCACTGTACATCACTGAGGAGGGCTGGTGGCATATACATCACTGGAATGAGCTGGTGGGCATAGACATCACTGGGTAAAGATGGGAGGCATATATATCACTTGGGAGGGCTAGGGGTCATAGACCATCACTGGGAGGGTTGGGGGACATATACATCACTAAGTAAAGCTTAGGGGCATAGACATCACTGGGGTAGGTTGGGAGGCATATACAGTGGCTTGCAAAAGTACCCTCTTGGCATTTTCCGTGTTTTGCTACCTCACAAACTTGAATTTCACAGTTTATCTTTATTGAGGGCTTGCATCAGTTCATTTAAGGAATATGTCTACAACTGAACATTTGATTTTTGTTTTGTCAAGCAAACAACAAATAGGACAAAGTAACTAAAAATTTTAATATGCATAACTATTCACTTCCCTAAAGAAAGTACTTTGTAGGGCCTCCTTTTGCGGCAATCACAGCTGCAAATCGTTTTGGATAAGACTATATGAGCTTTCCACAACTGGCCACTTGGATTTTTGCACATTCCTCAAGGAAAAACTGCTTTAGCTCCTTCAAGTTAGATAGATAGTTTCCTCTGGTGAACAGGAATCTTCAAGTCCGACAACAGATTCTCAGTTGAATTAAGGTGTGGGCTTTGAATAGGCCACCCCAAAACACATACACATTTTCCCTTAATCCACTCAAGTGTTACTTGAGCAGTATGCTTTGGACCATTGCCTTGTCATTGTCTGTGAACCTCCATCCCAGTCTCAAATCACTGACAGAATTAAACAGTTTTTGCTCAAGAATATTTCACACCATCCATCTTCTCAACTCGGACCATTTGCCCTTTCTCTGCTGCATAAAAACATCCCCACAGCATAATGCTGCCACCACCATGCTTCACTGCGGGGATGGTGTTCTAGGGGTGATGAGCTGTGTTGGTTTGGCCCTAGACATAGCATTTACCTTGTGGGCCAAAAAGTTCAGTTTTGGTCTCATCTAAACCAGCACCTTCCTCCATACATTTGAGGATTCTTCCACATGTCTTTTGGCAAACTCAAAATGAGCCTTACAGTTTTTGTTTGCAAGTAAATGCTTTTTTTTTCTGGCCACTTTTTCATAATCGCCACGTCTATGGAGCGTACAGTGTGAAGATCTGAAGTTGTGGATTGTAAATAATCACCTAGGCAGGTTAGCAATGCAACATTATTTTATTCCTTACATCAAGGTTTTATAACAACTCCAGGTAAATGGCCAAAATACAAATGTCTCTGTCAACAAGATCCCCTCACTGGGACGGTAATTCTATTGCCTTTGTTCCAGGCTATACTCACTTTCTCCCAACTTTTGGTTGTCCCAGAGATTTCGTATCCCCAGCCAGTATGGTCTGTATTCACATTCCACGATCCTCTAGAAGACCGATAAAACGATGGAAGCACAGGTATCCAGTGGCAACAGTCCTTTAAAAGAGTTTAATCCAAATTAAAGATCCCACAACTGTAACATGTTTATGCAGTCCAGTAGGTAACTGATCTCCAAAACTCCATAGGCCTTCAATACAGGATCTTAGCCTAGATCCGCTCCCTTCGATGTCATTCTACCAACTCTCTGACTAAAACATGTGGCTTCTCTTTTTTACCTCCCTGGGATCAACCCCCTGAATGGGCAGAAGTGTTCCACCCCTTCCCTTTAGACATTTGCTTTTTAGCTGCAAGAATGAAAAATCTTTCAGAAGCCCATCACTGGTGACTACATGTGAGACCCCCTGCGATGACTGCTCCTCTGAGACTACTATCCCCATGCGCACAATGGGCCTAGTGGCTGAGAGAACAATGGCTTAAAGAAGATGTCCAGTACTTTATCCCCCCCCCCAATGTATCCCCCCAGGCCACCTAAGACTTGTTGCAAGCACCTTCTGTTGCTGATAATGCCTGTGAGCGGCGCTATCGGTGGCCGCTCACAGGCATCACTTGACCCCGCTCTGACGTCACAACAAGTGAGGCAAAACTCAGCCTCAAGACCCCCGGCTGCTGCCAGCACTTGTCGTGACATCAGCAGATGTCAGCGCCGGCTGCAGCCGGGGGTCACGTGAAGCCTGTGAGCGGCCAGTGATAGTGCCGCTCACAGGCATTATCAGCAACAGAAGGTATTTACAATAAGTCTTAGGGGCGCCGGGGTGATACATGGTGGGAGCGATATAAAGTAGTGGACAACCCCTTTAAGGTCCCCTGAGATACTAACGAGATTAAAGAAATGTTGGACACTTTATAACTGAAATTAGTGCACATAAACTAACGAGCAAGCAGAACATTAATAAAACACAGCCAGCAAATCTCTAATAAAAGACAATAATAAGATCGAAATAACCGGTGTTCCGTGCTGGAAAAAGTCTGCGTCTCAGAGCCGTGGACGTTGCTCCATGTGCATTGGTTTAATAGTCTTCAGAACAAGGCTAGCTCCTCACATACAGCTTATAGTGGTCTTATGGGCAGATACTCTGCTTGGGAACTCAGCAGCTCCTTCAGAGTTACTTTTGGTCTCTGTGCTGCCTCTCTGATTAATGCCCTCCTTTACCGGATTGAGAGTTTTGCTTGGCGGCCCCCTCTTGGCAGGATCTTGTATCATGCTCTTTGAAGATACTTTATTTGATAGTGCTCCAGAGGTCATCAGAGATTGGGATATTTCTTTTATAACTCAACCCTGACTTGTACTTCTCAACAGCTTTGCCTCTGTGTGAGCTCCATAGTCTTCATAGTGTTGTTTAGTTAGTGATGCTTCTTGCTTGATGTTGTTGCAGCCTCTGTGGCCTGTCAGAAAAGGTGTGTATATACTGACAGACAATATGACACTTAGATTGCACACAGGTGGACTTCCTTTCACTTAGCATGTGACTTAAGAAGATAATTGCCTGCACCCCAAATTTTTAGGAAAAATATATAGAAAAAAGTCAGCTCACCCATCTCAGAAGTTCCACACCCCAAAAAAAGCAGTGTCACAGGGAGAAATACCAGTAGAAAGAAGTAATTCCTGCTTCTTAAAAACACTTTTAATGAAAATGCATTGAACACGTGTTGTTCGGCGTATTAAGTCATATACTGACTAAATACTTGATCAAGCATCACCAATCCTGAACAGAAATTTTTTTTTAAAAGAAGCACTTATGTTAGCAATAAAAACAATGGTGAAACAAAATACAATAAAAGAAAAAAAAATTATTCGTAAGGCTAGATAAGATCATGTCTCAAGTTCATACCCAGAGGAAACCTAGTATTTAGTTCATAGATCCACCAGGATTCTCTGTGTAATAATTTCCTATGGTGATTCTGGCCCCTAAGAGGCTTTTTAAGAAATACTATCCCTGTAACCACACAAGAGGAAATAATCCCATTATGTTCGGTGGAAAAATGATTAATCGCCACAGAACATTTAGCATCTAATTCTAACTTTCAAGGAGTTGGAGGTACAACCCACATATTGGCAATCACATGTCTTACACATGATCAAATATTCTGTCATGATGTGCGATACTCTCCAGACCGCTGTGTCTAATCCCATCATCATGTGCAATGCTCCTTAGACTGGTATATCTAATCCTGTCATCATGTGCGAAACTTCTTATAGCAGTGTAAATAATCCCGTCATGTGTCATACTCCACAGAATGGTGTATTACGCTTTAGACTGGTGTATCCAATCCTGTCATCATGTGCGATACTCCTTAAAACGGTGTATCTAATTCCGTCATCATGTGCGATACTCCCCAGACAGGTGTATCAAATCCTGTCATCATGTGCAATACTCCTCATACCGGTGTATCTAATCCCGTCATATGCGATACCCCCCAGACTGGTGTATTACGCCTTTCACTGGTGTATTTAATCCCGTCATCATGTGCAATACTCCTTAGACCGGTGTGCTTAATCCCGTCATGTGCGATACTCCCCAGGCTGGTGCATCTTATTCCATCATCATGTCCGATACTCCCCAGACTGATGTATCTAATTCCATCATCATATGCGATACTCCTTAGAATGGTGTATCTAATCCCATCATGTGAGATACTCCTTAGACTGGTGTATCTAATCCTGTCACGTGCGCTACCCCCCAGACAAGTGTATCTAATCTTGTCATCCTTTGCTATACTCCTTAGACCGGTTTATCTAATCCCATCATGTGTGATACTCCCCAGACTGGTGTATTACACCTTAAACCGGTGTATCAAATCCCATCATGTGCAATACTCCCCAGACTGATGTACCTAATCCCGTCATCATGTGCGATACTCCTTAGACCGATATATCTAATCCCGTCATGTGCGATACTCCACAGAAAGGTGTATTACGCTTTAGACTGGTGTATCCAATCCTGTCATCATGTGCGATACTCCTTAGACCGGTGTATCAAATCCCGACATGAGCGAAACTCCCCAGACTGGTGTATCTAATCCTGTCATGTGCGCTACTCCCCAGACCGATGTATATAATCCCGTCATGTGCGATACTCCACAGAATGGTGTATTACGCTTTAGACTGGTATATCCAATCCTGTCATCATGTGCAATACTCCTTAGACCGGTGTATCAACTCCCAACATGTGCAATACTCCCCAGAATGGTGTATTACGCTTTAGACTGGTGTATCCAATCCCGTAATCATCTGCAATATTCCTTAGACCGGTGTATCTAATCCCATCATCATGTGCGATATTCCTTTGACCGTTGTATCTAATCCAATAATGTGCTATACTCCCCAGACTGGTGCATTACTCCTTTGACCAGTGTATTTAACCCCATCATCATGTGCGATACTCCACAGACCGGTGTATCTAATCCAGTCATAATGTGTGATACTCATATCGGTGTATCTAATCGCATCATATGCGATACTCCCCAGACTGGTGTATCTAATCCCGTCATGTGCGATACTCCTTAGACTGGTGTATCTAATCCAATCATGTGCGATACTTCCCAGACTGGTGTATCTGATCCTATCATGTTCGATACTCCCCAGACTGGTGTATCTAATCCCGTCATCCTGTGTGATACTCCCCAGACTGGTGTATTTAATCCCATAATTTGTGATACACCCTAGACCGATGTATCTAATCCCGTCATCATGTGCAATACTCCCCAGACTGGTGTATCTAATTCAGTTATCATGTGCGATTCTCCCCAGACTGGTGTATCTAATCCCATTATCATGTGCGATACTCCCCAGACTGGTGTATCTAATCCCGTCATCTTATGCGATACTCCATAGACTGGTGTATCTAATCCTGTCATGTGCACTACTCCCCAGACCGGTGTATCTAATCCTGTCATCATGTGCGATACTCCTTAGACCGGTGTATCTAATTTCATCATGTGTGATACTCCCCAGACTGATGTATCTAATCCCGTCATCCTGTGCGATACTCCCCAGACTGGTGTATTTAATCCCATCATCATTTGCGATACACCCTAGACCGATGTATCTAATCCCGTCATCATGTGCTATACTCCCCAGACTGGTGTATCTAGTTCAGTTATCATGTGCGATACTCCCCAGACTGATGTATCTAATCCTGTAATCATGTGCGATACTCCTTAGGCCGGTGTATCTAATCTCGTCAAGTGAGATACTCCCAAGACTGGTGTATTACGCCTTTGACTGATGTATCTAATCCCATCATGTGCAATGCTCCCCAGACTGATTTATCTAATCCCGTCATCATGTGCAATACTCCCCAGACTGGTGTATCAATTCAGTTATGTTTGATACTCCCAAGACTGGTGTATTTAATCCCATTATCATGTGTGATACTCCCCAGACCAGTGTATCTGATCCCATCATGTGCGATACTCCTTAGAGTGGTGTATCTAATCCCATCATGTGTGATGCTCCCCAGACCAATGAATCTAATCACGTCATCATATGCAATACTCCTTAGATTGGTGTATCTAATTCCGTCATCATGTGCGATACTCCTCAGACTGGTGTATTTTGCCCTAGACCAGTGTATCTAATCTCGTCATCATGAGTTATATTCCTTGTATTGTATCTAATCCAATCGTGCTATACTTCCCAGACTCGTGTATCTCTCCTTAGTATTTATTCCCATTATCATGTGCGATACTCCCCAGACCGATGTATCTAATTCCGTCATCATATGTGATACTCCCCAGACTGGTGTATCTAACCCCGTAATCATGTGCGATACTCCTTAGGCCGGTGTATCTAATCCCGTAATCATGTGCGATACTCCTTAGGCCGGTGTATCTAATCCCGTAATATGCAATACTCCACAGAATGGTGTATTATGCTTTAGACTGGTATATCCAATCCTGTCATCATGTGCGATACTCCTTAGACCGGTGTACCTAATCCAGTCATGTGCGATGCTCCCCAGACTGGTGTATCTTATTCCATCATCATGTCCGATTCTCCCCAGACTGATGTATCTAATCCTGTCATCTTATGCGATACTCCTCTAATCCCATCATGTTCGATACTCCTAGACTGATGTATCTAATCCTGTCATGTGCACTACTCCCCAGACCTGTGTATCTAATCCTGTCATCCTGTGCGATACACCTTAGACCGGTGTATCTAATCCCATCATGTGTGATACTCCCCAGAGTGGTGTATTATGCCTTAAACCGCTGTATCTAATCCTGTCATCATGTGCAATGCTCCCCAGACTGATGTATCTAATCCCATAATCATGTGTGATACTTCCCAGACCGGTGTATGTAATCCCATCATCATGTGCGATACTCCCCAGACCGGTGTATCAAATCCCGTCATCAAGTGCGATACTCCTTATACTGGTGTATCTAATTCCGTTTTATGCGATACTCCCCAGACTGGTGTATTACGCCTTTCACTGATGTATCTAATCCGGTCATCATGTGCGATACTCCTTAGACCGTTGTATCTAATCCAATCGTGCTATACTTCTCAGACTGGTGTATTACTCCTTAGACCACATTTATTCCCATCATCATGTGCGATACTCCCCAGATGGGTGTATCAAATCCCATCATCATGTGCAATACTCCTTATACCAGTGTATCTAATCTCATCATATGCGATACCCCCCAGACTAGTGTATCTAATCCCATCATTATGTGTAATACTCCCCAGACTGGTGCATGTAATCCCATCATCATGTGCGATACCCCCCAGACTGGTGTATCTAAACCCATCATCATGTGCAATACTCCCCAGACTGGTGTATATAATCCCTTCATCATGTGCGATACTCCTTAGACCGGTGTATCTAATCCCGTCATATGCGATACTCCACAGAATGGTGTATTATGCTTTAGACTTGTATATCCAATCCTGTCATCATGTGCGATACTCCCCAGACTGGTGTATCTTATTTCATCATCATGTCCGATTCTCCCTTGACTGATGTATCTAATCCCGTCATATGCGATACTCCTTAGACTGGTGTATCTAATCCTGTCATGTGCGCTACTCCCTAGACCGGTGTATCTAATCCTGTCATCCTGTGCGATACTCCTTAGACCGGTGTATCTAATCCCATCATGTGTGATACTCCCCAGAGTGGTGTATTATGCCTTAAACCGGTGTATCTAATCCCGTCATCATGTGCAATGCTCCCCAGACTGATGTATCTAATCCCCTAATCATGTGCGATACTCCCCAGACTGGTGTATCTAATCCTATCATCATGTGCGATACTCCTTAGGCCGGTGTATCTAATCTCATCAAATGTGATACTACCAAGACTGGTGTATTACGCCTTAGACTGGTGTATCTAATCCCATTATCATGTGCCATACTCCCCAGACTGGTGTATCTAATCCCGTCATCATGTGCGATACTCCTTAGACCGATATATCTAATCCCGTCATGTGCGATACTCCACAGAAAGGTGTATTACGCTTTAGACTGGTGTATCCAATCCTGTCATCATGTGCGATACTCCTTACACCGGTGTATCAAATCCCGACATGAGCGAAACTCCCCAGACTGGTGTATCTAATCCTGTCAAGTGCGCTACTCCCCAGACCGGTGTATTTAATCCTGTCATGTGCGCTACTCCCCAGACCGATGTATATAATCCCGTCATGTGCGATACTCCACAGAATGGTGTATTACGCTTTAGACTGGTATATCCAATCCTGTCATCATGTGCAATACTCCTTAGACCGGTGTATCAAATCCCAACATGTGCAATACTCCCCAGAATGGTGTATTACGCTTTAGACTGGTGTATCCAATCCCGTAATCATCTGCAATATTCCTTAGACCGGTGTATCTAATCCCATCATCATGTGCGATATTCCTTTGACCGTTGTATCTAATCCAATAATGTGCTATACTCCCCAGACTGGTGCATTACTCCTTTGACCAGTGTATTTAACCCCATCATCATGTGCGATACTCCCCAGACCGGTGTATCTAATCCAGTCATAATGTGTGATACTCATATTGGTGTATCTAATCGCATCATATGCGATACTCCCCAGACTGGTGTATCTAATCCCGTCATGTGCGATACTCCTTAGACTGGTGTATCTAATCCAATCATGTGCGATACTTCCCAGACTGGTGTATCTGATCCTATCATGTTCGATACTCCCCAGACTGGTGTATCTAATCCCGTCATCCTGTGCGATACTCCCCAGACTGGTGTATTTAATCCCATAATTTGTGATACACCCTAGACCGATGTATCTAATCCCGTCATCATGTGCAATACTCCCCAGACTGGTGTATCTAATTCAGTTATCATGTGCGATTCTCCCCAGACTGGTGTATCTAATCCCATTATCATGTGCGATACTCCCCAGACTGGTGTATCTAATCCCGTCATCTTATGCGATACTCCATAGACTGGTGTATCTAATCCTGTCATGTGCACTACTCCCCAGACCGGTGTATCTAATCCTGTCATCATGTGCGATACTCCTTAGACCGGTGTATCTAATTTCATCATGTGTGATACTCCCCAGACTGATGTATCTAATCCCGTCATCCTGTGCGATACTCCCCAGACTGGTGTATTTAATCCCATCATCATTTGCGATACACCCTAGACCGATGTATCTAATCCCGTCATCATGTGCTATACTCCTCAGACTGGTGTATCTAATTCAGTTATCATGTGCGATACTCCCCAGACTGATGTATCTAATCCTGTAAACATGTGCGATACTCCTTAGGCCGGTGTATCTAATCTCATCAAGTGAGATACTCCCAAGACTGGTGTATTACGCCTTTGACTGATGTATCTAATCCCATCATGTGCAATGCTCCCCAGACTGATTTATCTAATCCCGTCATCATGTGCAATACTCCCCAGACTGGTGTATCAATTCAGTTATGTTTGATACTCCCAAGACTGGTGTATTTAATCCCATTATCATGTGTGATACTCCCCAGACCAGTGTATCTGATCCCATCATGTGCGATACTCCTTAGAGTGGTGTATCTAATCCCATCATGTGTGATGCTCCCCAGACCAATGAATCTAATCACGTCATCATATTCAATACTCCTTAGATTGGTGTATCTAATTCCGTCATCATGTGCGATACTCCTCAGACTGGTGTATTTTGCCCTAGACCAGTGTATCTAATCTCGTCATCATGAGTTATATTCCTTGTATTGTATCTAATCCAATCGTGCTATACTTCCCAGACTCGTGTATCTCTCCTTAGTATTTATTCCCATTATCATGTGCGATACTCCCCAGACCGATGTATCTAATTCCGTCATCATATGTGATACTCCCCAGACTGGTGTATCTAACCCCGTTATCATGTGCGATACTCCTTAGGCCGGTGTATCTAATCCCGTAATCATGTGCGATACTCCTTAGGCCGGTGTATCTAATCTCGTCATATGCAATACTCCACAGAATGGTGTATTATGCTTTAGACTGGTATATCCAATCCTGTCATCATGTGCGATACTCCTTAGACCGGTGTACCTAATCCAGTCATGTGCGATGCTCCCCAGACTGGTGTATCTTATTCCATCATCATGTCCGATTCTCCCCAGACTGATGTATCTAATCCTGTCATCTTATGCGATACTCCTCTAATCCCATCATGTTCGATACTCCTAGACTGGTGTATCTAATCCTGTCATGTGCACTACTCCCCAGACCTGTGTATCTAATCCTGTCATACTGTGCGATACACCTTAGACCGGTGTATCTAATCCCATCATGTGTGATACTCCCCAGAGTGGTGTATTATGCCTTAAACCGCTGTATCTAATCCTGTCATCATGTGCAATGCTCCCCAGACTGATGTATCTAATCCCATAATCATGTGTGATACTCCCCAGACCGGTGTATGTAATCCCGTCATCATGTGCGATACTCCCCAGACCGGTGTATCAAATCCCGTCATCAAGTGCGATACTCCTTATACTGGTGTTTCTAATTCCGTCTTATGCGATACTCCCCAGACTGGTGTATTACGCCTTTCACTGATGTATCTAATCCGGTCATCATGTGCGATACTCCTTAGACCGTTGTATCTAATCCAATCGTGCTATACTTCCCAGACTTGTGTATTACTCCTTAGACCATATTTATTCCCATCATCATGTGCGATACTCCCCAGATGGGTGTATCAAATCCCATCATCATGTGCGATACTCCTTATACCAGTGTATCTAATCTGATCATATGCGATACCCCCCAGACTAGTGTATCTAATCCCATCATTATGTGTAATACTCCCCAGACTGGTATATGTAATCCCATCATCATGTGCAATACTCCCCAGACTGGTGTATATAATCCCTTCATCATGTGCGATACTCCTTAGACCGGTGTATCTAATCCCGTCATATGCGATACTCCACAGAATGGTGTATTATGCTTTAGACTTGTATATCCAATCCTGTCATCATGTGCGATACTCCCCAGACTGGTGTATCTTATTTCATCATCATGTCCGATTCTCCCCTGACTGATGTATCTAATCCCGTCATATGCGATACTCCTTAGACTGGTGTATCTAATCCTGTCATGTGCGCTACTCCCTAGACCGGTGTATCTAATCCTGTCATCCTGTGCGATACTCCTTAGGCCGGTGTATCTAATCTCATCAAATGTGATACTCCCAAGACTGGTGTATTACGCCTTAGACTGGTGTATCTAATCCCATTATCATGTGCCATACTCCCCAGACTGGTGTATCTAATCCCGTCATCATGTGCGATACTCCTTAGACTGGTGTATCTATTCCTTTCATGTGTGATACTCCCCATACTGGTGTATCTAATCCTATCATCTTGTGCGATACTCCCCAGACCGATGTATCTAATTCCGTCATCATGTACAATACTACCCAGACTGGTGTATTACACCCCAGACCAGTATATCTAATCTCATCATGTGCGATATTCCTTAGCCGTTGTATCTAATCCAATCGTGCTATACTTCCCAGACTCGTGTATTACTCCTTAGACCAGTGTATTTATTCCCCTTATCATGTGCGATACTCCCCAGACCGGTGTATCAAATCCAGTCATCATGTGCAATACTCCTTATACTGGTGTATCTAATTATGTTATATGCGATACTCCCCAGACTGGTGTATTACGCCTTAGACCGGTGTATCTAATCTCGTCATCATGTGCAATTCTCAGACTGGTGTATCTAATCCCATCATGTGCGATACTCCCCAGACTGGTGTATCTAACCCCATCATATTGTGCGATACTCCCCAGACCGATGTATCTAATTCCGTCATCATGTGCGATACTCCCCAGACCGGTGTATCAAATCCCGTCATCATGTGTGATACTCCCCAGACTGGTGTGTTACGCCTTTCACTGGTGTACCTAATCCGGTCATATGTGATACTCCTTAGACTGGTGTATCTAATCCCATCTTGTGTGACACTCCTTAGACCGGTGTCTCTAATCTTGTCAAGTGTGATACTCCCAAGACTGGTGTATTACGCCTTAGACCGGTGTATCTAATCCCATCATATGCGATACCCCCCAGACTGGTGTATTACAACTTTCACTGGTGTATCTAATTCCGTCATCATATGCGATACTCCTTAGACTGGTGTATCTAATCCCATCATTGTGTGCAATACTCACCAGACTGGTGTATCTAATCCCATCATCATGTGCGATACTCCCCAGACTGGTGTATCTAATCCCGTCATCCTGTGTGATACTCCCCAGACTGGTGTATTTAATCCCATCATCATTTGCGATACACTCTAGACCGATGTATCTAATCCCATCATCATGTGCAATACTCCCCAGACTGGTGTATCTAATTCAGTTATCATGTGCGATAATCCCCAGACTGGTGTATCTAATCCAATTATCATGTGCGATACTCCCCAGACCGATGTATCTAATCCAGTCATCATGTGCGATACTCCTTAGACTGGTGTATTTAATCCCGTCATCATGTGCGATATTCCTTAGACAGTTGTATCTAATCCAATCGTGCTGTACTTCCCAGACTGGTGTATTACTCCTTAGACCAGTGTATTTATTCCCATCATCATGTGCGATACTCCCCAGACAGGTGTATCAAATCCCATCATCATGTGCAATACTCCCCAGACTGGTGTATGTAATCCCTTCATCATGTGCGATACTCCTTAGACCGGTGTATCTAATCCTGTCATCCTCTGCGATACTCCTTAGACTGGTGTATCTAATCCCATCATGTGTGATACTCCCCACAGTGGTGTATTATGCCTTAAACCGGTGTATCTAATCCCGTCATCATGTGCAATGCTCCCCAGACTGATGTATCTAATCCCGTAATCATGTGCGATACTCCTTAGGCCGGTGGATCTATTCTCGTCAAATGTGACACTCCCAAGACTGGTGTATTACGCCTTAGACTGGTGTATCTAATCCTATTATCATGTGTGATACTCCTTAGACTGGTGTATCTATTCCCATTATGTGTGATACTCCCCATACTGGTGTATCTAATCCTATCATCTTGTGCAATACTCCCCAGACCGATGTATCTAATTCCGTCATCGTGCAATACTCCCCAGACTGGTGTATTACACCCCAGACCAGTGTATCTAATCTTGTCATCATGTGCGAAATTCCTTAGACCGTTGTATCTAATCCAATCGTGCTATACTTCCCAGACTGGTGTATTACTCCTTAGACCAGTGTATTTATTCCCATCATCATGTGCGATATTCCCCAGACCGGTGTATCAAATCCCGTCATCATGTGCGATACTCCTTATACTGGTGTATCTAATTCGGCTATATGCCATACTCCCCAGACTGGTGTGTTACGCCTTTCACTGATGTATCTAATCTGGTCATCATGTGCGATACTCCTTAGACTGGTGTATCTAATCCCATCATGTGTGACACTCCTTAGACCAGTGTATCTAATCTCATCAAGTGTGATACTCCCAAAACTGGTGTATTACTCCTTAGACCGGTGTATCTAATCCCTTCATCATGTGCAATTCTCCCCAGACTGGTGTATCTAATACCGTCATCATGTGCGATACTCCTTAGACTGGTGTATCTAATCCCATCATGTGTGATACTCCCCAGACCGATGTATCTAATTCCGTCATCATGTGCGATACTCCTTAGACTGGTGTATCTAATACCATCATCTTGTGTGATACTCCCCAGACTGATGTATCTAAATCCGTCATCATGTGCGATACTCCCCAGACTGGTGTATCTAATTCCGTCATCATGTGTTATACTCCTTAAACCGTTGTATCTAATCTAATCGTGCTATACTTCCCAGACTTGTGTATTACTCCTTAGACCAGTGTATTTATTTCCATCATCATGTGCGATACTCCCCAGACGGGTGTATCAAATCCCGTCATTATGTGCGATACTCCTTACACCGGTGTATCTAATCCCGTCATATGCGATACCCCCTAGACTGGTGTATTACGCCTTTCACTGGTGTATCTAATTCCGTCATCATATGCGATACTCCTTAGACTGGTGTATCTAATCCCATCATTATGTGCAATACTCCCCAGACTGGTGTATCTAATCCCATCATCATGTGCGATACTCCCCAGACTGGTGTATGTAATCCCGTCATCATGTGCGATACTTCCCAGACCGGTGTATCAAATCCGGTCATCATGTGCGATACTCCTTATACTGGTGTATCTAATTCCATCATATGCGATACTCCCCAGACTGGTGTGTTACGCCTTTCACTGGTGTATCTAATTCGGTCATCATGTTTGATACTTCTTAGACTGGTGTATCTAATCCCATCATGTGTGACACTCCTTAGACCGGTGTATCTAATCTCATCAAGTGTGATACTCCCAAGACTGGTGTATTACGCCTTAGACCGGTGTTTCTAATCCCGTCATCATGTGCAATTCTCCCCAGACTGGTGTATCTAATTCCGTCATCATGTGCGATACTCCTTAGACTGGTGTATCTAATCCCATAATGTGCGATACTCCCCAGACTGGTGTATCTAATCCCATAATGTGCGATACTCCCCAGACTGGTGTATCTAATCCCGTCATCCTGTGTGATACTCCCCAGACTGGTGTATTTAATCCCATCATCATTTGCGATACACCCTAGACTGATGTATCTAAACCCGGCATGTGCAATACTCCCCAGACTGGTGTATCTAATTCAGTTATCATGTGCGATATTCCCCAGACTGGTGTATCTAATCCCATCATGTGCGATACTCCCCAGACTGGTGTATCTAATCCCGTCATCTTGTGCGATACTCCCCAGACCGATGTATCAAATCCCGTCATCATGTGCGATACTCCCCAGACTGGTGTATGTAATCCCGTCATCATGTGCGATACTCCCCAGAATGGTGTATGTAACCCCGTCATCATGTGCGATACTCCCCAGACCGGTGTATCAAATCCCGTCATCATGTGCCATACTCCTTATACTGGTGTATCTAATTCCGTCATAAGCGATACTCCCCAGACTTGTGTGTTACGCCTTTCACTGGTGTATCTAATCCAGGCATCATGTGCGATTCTCCTTAGACTGGTGTATCTAATCCCATCATGTGACACTCCTTAGACTGGTGTATCTAATTTTGTCAAGTGTGATAGTCCCAAGATTGGTGTTTTACGCCTTAGACCGGTGTATCTAATCCCGTCATATGCGATACCCCCCAGACTGGTGTATTACACCTTTCACTGGTGTATCTAATTCTGTCATCATATGCGATACTCCTCAGACTGGTGTATCTAATCCCATAATTATGTGCAATACTCCCCAGACTGGTGTATCTAATCCCATCATCAAGTGCGATACTCACCAGACTTGTGTATGTAATCCCGTCATCATGTGCGATACTCCCCAGACCGGTGTATCAAATCCCATCATCATATGCGATACTCCTTATACTGGGGTATCTAATTCCATCATATGAGATACTCTCCGGACTGGTGTGTTACGCCTTTCACTGGTGTATCTAATCCGGTCATCATGTGCGATACTCCTTAGACTGGTGTATCTAATCTCGTCAAGTGTCATACTCCCAAGACTGGTGTATTACACCTTAGACCGGTCTATCTAATCCCGTCATCATGTGCAATTCTCCCCAGACTGGTGTATCTAATACAGTCATCATGTGCGATACTCCTTAGACTGGTGTATCTAATCCCATCATGTGCGATACTCCCCAGACTGGTGTATCTAATCCCATCATGTTCGATACTTCTTAGACTGGTGTATCTAATCCCATCATGTGTGACACTCCTTAGACCGGTGTATCTAATCTCATCAAGTGTGATACTCCCAAGACTGGTGTATTACGCCTTAGACCGGTGTTTCTAATCCCGTCATCATGTGCAATTCTCCCCAGACTGGTGTATCTAATTCCGTCATCATGTGCGATACTCCTTAGACTGGTGTATCTAATCCCATAATGTGCGATACTCCCCAGACTGGTGTATCTAATCCCATAATGTGCGATACTCCCCAGACTGGTGTATCTAATCCCGTCATCCTGTGTGATACTCCCCAGACTGGTGTATTTAATCCCATCATCATTTGCGATACACCCTAGACTGATGTATCTAAACCCGGCATGTGCAATACTCCCCAGACTGGTGTATCTAATTCAGTTATCATGTGCGATATTCCCCAGACTGGTGTATCTAATCCCATCATGTGCGATACTCCCCAGACTGGTGTATCTAATCCCGTCATCTTGTGCGATACTCCCCAGACCGATGTATCAAATCCCGTCATCATGTGCGATACTCCCCAGACTGGTGTATGTAATCCCGTCATCATGTGCGATACTCCCCAGAATGGTGTATGTAACCCCGTCATCATGTGCGATACTCCCCAGACCGGTGTATCAAATCCCGTCATCATGTGCCATACTCCTTATACTGGTGTATCTAATTCCGTCATAAGCGATACTCCCCAGACTTGTGTGTTACGCCTTTCACTGGTGTATCTAATCCAGGCATCATGTGCGATTCTCCTTAGACTGGTGTATCTAATCCCATCATGTGACACTCCTTAGACTGGTGTATCTAATTTTGTCAAGTGTGATAGTCCCAAGATTGGTGTTTTACGCCTTAGACCGGTGTATCTAATCCCGTCATATGCGATACCCCCCAGACTGGTGTATTACACCTTTCACTGGTGTATCTAATTCTGTCATCATATGCGATACTCCTCAGACTGGTGTATCTAATCCCATAATTATGTGCAATACTCCCCAGACTGGTGTATCTAATCCCATCATCAAGTGCGTTACTCACCAGACTTGTGTATGTAATCCCGTCATCATGTGCGATACTCCCCAGACCGGTGTATCAAATCCCATCATCATATGCGATACTCCTTATACTGGGGTATCTAATTCCATCATATGAGATACTCTCCGGACTGGTGTGTTACGCCTTTCACTGGTGTATCTAATCCGGTCATCATGTGCGATACTCCTTAGACTGGTGTATCTAATCTCGTCAAGTGTCACACTCCCAAGACTGGTGTATTACACCTTAGACCGGTCTATCTAATCCCGTCATCATGTGCAATTCTCCCCAGACTGGTGTATCTAATACAGTCATCATGTGCGATACTCCTTAGACTGGTGTATCTAATCCCATCATGTGCGATACTCCCCAGACTGGTGTATCTAATCCCATCATGTGCGATACTCCCCAGACTGGTGTATCTAATCCCGTCATTCTGTGTGATACTCCCCAGACTGGTGTATTTAATCCCATCATCATTTGCGATACACCCTAGACTGATGTATCTAAACCCGGCATGTGCAATACTCCCCAGACTGGTGTATCTAATTCAGTTATCATGTGCGATATTCCCCAGACTGGTGTATCTAATCCCGTCATCTTGTGCGATACTCCCCAGACTGGTGTATCTAATCCCGTCATCTTGTGCGATACTCCCCAGACCGATGTATCAAATCCCATCATCATGTGCGATACTCCCCAGACTGGTGTATGTAATCCCATCATCATGTGCGATACTCCCCAGAATGGTGTATGTAACCCCGTCATCATGTGCGATACTCCCCAGACCGGTGTATCAAATCCCGTCATCATGTGCTATACTCCTTATACTGGTGTATCTAATTCCGTCATAAGCGATACTCCCCAGACTTGTGTGTTACGCCTTTCACTGGTGTATCTAATCCAGGCATCATGTGCGATTCTCCTTAGACTGGTGTATCTAATCCCATCATGTGACACTCCTTAGACTGGTGTATCTAATTTTGTCAAGTGTGATAGTCCCAAGATTGGTGTATTACGCCTTAGACCGGTGTATCTAATCCCGTCATATGCGATACCCCCCAGACTGGTGTATTACACCTTTCACTGGTGTATCTAATTCTGTCATCATATGCGATACTCCTCAGACTGGTGTATCTAATCCCATAATTATGTGCAATACTCCCCAGACTGGTGTATCTAATCCCATCATCATGTGCGATACTCACCAGACTTGTGTATGTAATCCCGTCATCATGTGCGATACTCCCCAGACCGGTGTATCAAATCCCATCATCATATGCGATACTCCTTATACTGGTGTATCTAATTCCATCAAATGAGATACTCTCCGGACTGGTGTGTTACGCCTTTCACTGGTGTATCTAATCCGGTCATCATGTGCGATACTCCTTAGACTGGTGTATCTAATCTCGTCAAGTGTCATACTCCCAAGACTGGTGTATTACACCTTAGACCGGTCTATCTAATCCCGTCATCATGTGCAATTCTCCCCAGACTGGTGTATCTAATACAGTCATCATGTGCGATACTCCTTAGACTGGTGTATCTAATCCCATCATGTGCGATACTCCCCAGACTGGTGTATCTAATCCCATCATGTGCTATACTCTCCAGACTGGTGTATCTAATCCCGTCATGCTGTGTGATACTCCCCAGACTGGTGTATTTAATCCCATCATCATTTGCGATACACACTAGACCAATGTATCTAATCCCGTCATCATGTGCAATACTCCCCAGACTGGTGTATCTAATTCAGTTATCATGTGCGATACTCCCCAGACTGGTGTATCTAATCCCATTATCATGTTCGATACTCCCCAGACTGGTGTATCTAATCCCGTCATCATGTGCGATACTCCCCAGACTGGTGTATCTAATCCCGTCATCATGTGCGATACTCCCCAGACCGATGTATCTAATCCCGTCATCATGTGCGATTCTCCCCAGACTGGTGTATCTATTCCCGTCATCATGTGCGATACTCCTTAGACTGGTGTATCTAATCCCATCATGTGTGATACTCCTTATACCAGTGTATCTAATCCCGTCATATGCGATACTCCACAGAATGGTGTATTATGCTTTAGACTGGTATATCCAATCCTGTCATCATGTGCGATACTCCTTAGACCGGTGTACCTAATCCAGTCATGTGCGATACTCCCCAGACTGGTGTATCTTATTCCATCATCATGTCCGATACTCCTTAGACTGGTGTATCTAATCCCATCATGTGCGATACTCCTTAGACTGGTGTATCTAATCCCATCATGTGCTATACTCCCCAGACTGGTGTATCTAATCCCATCATCATGTGCGATACGCCCCAGACTGGTGTATCTAATCCCGTCATGTGCGATACTCCTTAGACTGGTGTATCTAATCCCATCATGTGTGATGCTCCCCAGACTGGTGTATTTATTCCCATCATCATGTGCGATACTCCCCAGACGGGTGTATCAAATCCCGTCATCATGTGCGATACTCCTTATACCAGTGTATCTAATCCCGTCATATGCGATACTCCACAGAATGGTGTATTATGCTTTAGACTGGTATATCCAATCCTGTCATCATGTGCGATACTCCTTAGACCGGTGTACCTAATCCAGTCATGTGCGATACTCCCCAGACTGGTGTATCTTATTCCATCATCATGTCCGATACTCCTTAGACTGGTGTATCTAATCCCATCATGTGCGATACTCCTTAGACTGGTGTATCTAATCCTGTCATGTGCGCTACTCCTCAGACTGGTGTATCTAATCCTGTCATCCTGTGCGATACTCCTTAGACCGGTGTATCTTATCCCATCATTTATGATACTCCCCAGACTGATGTATATAATACCATCATGTGCGATACTCCCCAAACTGGTGTATCTAATCCCGTCATCCTGTGCAATACTCCCCAGACTGGTGTATTTAATCCCATCATTTGCGATACACCCTAGACTGATGTATCTAATCCCGTCATCATGTGCAATACTCCCCAGACTGGTGTATCTAATTCAGTTATCATGTGCGATACTCCCCAGACTGATGTATGTAATCATGTGCGATACTCCTTAGGCCGGTGTATCTAATCTCGTCAAGTGTGATACTCCCCAGACTGGTGTATCTAATCCCGTCATCCTGTGTGATACTCCCCAGACTGGTGTATTTAATCCCATCATCATTTGCGATACACCCTAGACTGATGTATCTAAACCCGGCATGTGCAATACTCCCCAGACTGGTGTATCTAATTCAGTTATCATGTGCGATATTCCCCAGACTGGTGTATCTAATCCCATTATGTGCGATACTCCCCAGACCGATGTATCTAATCCTGTCATCATGTGCGATACTCCTTAGACTGGTGTATCTAATCCCATCATGTGCGATACTCCCCAGACTGGTGTATGTAATCCCGTCATCATGTGCGATACTCCCCAGAATGGTGTATGTAACCCCGTCATCATGTGCGATACTCCCCAGACCGGTGTATCAAATCCCGTCATCATGTGCCATACTCCTTATACTGGTGTATCTAATTCCGTCATAAGCGATACTCCCCAGATTTGTGTGTTACGCCTTTCACTGGTGTATCTAATCCAGGCATCATGTGCGATTCTCCTTAGACTGGTGTATCTAATCCCATCATGTCACACTCCTTAGACTGGTGTATCTAATTTTGTCAAGTGTGATACTCCCAAGACTGGTGTATTACGCCTTAGACCGGTGTATCTAATCCCGTCATATGCGATACCCCCCAGACTGGTGTATTATACCTTTCACTGGTGTATCTAATTCTGTCATCATATGCGATACTCCTCAGACTGGTGTATCTAATCCCATAATTATGTGCAATACTCCCCAGACCGGTGTATCAAATCCCATCATCATATGCGATACTCCTTATACTGGGGTATCTAATTCCATCATATGAGATACTCTCCGGACTGGTGTGTTACGCCTTTCACTGGTGTATCTAATCCGGTCATCATGTGCGATACTCCTTAGACTGGTGTATCTAATCTCGTCAAATGTCATACTCCCAAGACTGGTGTATTACACCTTAGACCGGTCTATCTAATCCCGTCATCATGTGCAATTCTCCCCAGACTGGTGTATCTAATACAGTCATCATGTGCGATACTCCTTAGACTGGTGTATCTAATCCCATCTTGTGCGATACTCCCCAGACTGGTGTATCTAATCCCATCATGTGCTATACTCTCCAGACTGGTGTATCTAATCCCGTCATCCTGTGTGATACTCCCCAGACTGGTGTATTTAATCCCATCATCATTTGCGATACACACTAGACCAATGTATCTAATCCCGTCATCATGTGCAATACTCCCCAGACTGGTGTATCTAATTCAGTTATCATGTGCGATACTCCCCAGACTGGTGTATCTAATCCCATTATCATGTTCGATACTCCCCAGACTGGTGTATCTAATCCCGTCATCATGTGCTATACTCCCCAGACTGGTGTATCTAATCCCGTCATCATGTGCGATACTCCCCAGACCGATGTATCTAATTCCGTCATCATGTGCGATACTCCCCAGACTGGTGTATCTATTCCCGTCATCATGTGCGATACTCCTTAGACTGGTGTATCAAATCCCATCATGTGTGATACTCCCCAGACTGGTGTATTTATTTCCATCATCATGTGCGATACTCCCCAGACGAGTGTATCCTATCCCGTCATCATGTACGATACTCCTTATGCCAGAGTATCTAATCCCGTCATATGCGATACTCCACAGAATGGTTTATTATGCTTTAGACTGGTATATCCAATCCGGTCATCATGTGCGATACTCCTTAGACCGGTGTACCTAATCCAGTCATGTGCGATACTCCCCAGACTGGTGAATCTTATTCCATCATCATGTCCGATACTCCTTAGACTGGTGTATCTAATCCCATCATGTGCGATACTCCTTAGACTGATGTATCTAATCCCATCATGTGCGATACTCCCCAGGCTGGTGTATCTAATCCCATCATGTGCTATACTCCCCAGACTGGTGTATCTAATCCCATCATCATGTGCAATACGCCGCAGACTGGTGTATCTAATCCCGTCATGTGCGATACTCCTTAGACTGGTGTATCTAATCCCATCATGTGTGATGCTCCCCAGACTGGTGTATTTATTCCCATCATCATGTGCGATACTCCCCAGACGGGTGTATCAAATCCCGTCATCATGTGCGATACTCCTTATACCAGTGTATCTAATCCCGTCATATGCGATACTCCACAGAATGGTGTATTATGCTTTAGACTGGTATATCCAATCCTGTCATCATGTGCGATACTCCTTAGACCGGTGTACCTAATCCAGTCATGTGCGATACTCCCCAGACTGGTGTATCTTATTCCATCATCATGTCCGATGCTCCTTAGACTGGTGTATCTAATCCCATCATGTGCGATACTCCTTAGACTGGTGTATCTAATCCTGTCATGTGCGTTACTCCTCAGACTGGTGTATCTAATCCTGTCATCCTGTGCGATACTCCTTAGACCGGTGTATCTAATCCCATCATTTGTGATACTCCCCAGACTGATGTATATAATCCCATCATGTGCGATACTCCCCAAACTGGTGTATCTAATCCCGTCATCCTGTGCGATACTCCCCAGACTGGTGTATTTAATCCCATCATTTGCGATACACCCTAGACCGATGTATCTAATCTCGTCATCATGTGCAATACTCCCCAGACTGGTGTATCTAATTCAGTTATCATGTGCGATACTCCCCAGACTGATGTATCTAATCCTGTAATCATGTGCGATACTCCTTAGGCCAGTGTATCTAATTTCGTCAAGTGTGATACTCCCAAGACTGGTGTATTACACCTTAGACTGATGTATCTAATCCCATCATGTGCGATACTCCCCAGACTGGTGTATCTATTCCAGTCATCCTGTGCGATAGTCCCCAGACTGGTGTATGTAATCCCATCATCATTTGCGATACACCCTAGACCGATGTATCTAATCCCGTCATCATGTGCAATACTCCCCAGACTGGTGTATCTAATCCCGTCATCATGTGCGATATTCCTTAGACTGTTGTATCTAATCCAATCCTGCTATACTTCCCAGACTGGTGTATTACTCCTTAGACCAGTGTATTTATTCCCATCATCATATGCGAGACTCCCCAGACAGGTGTATCAAATCCAGTCATCATGTGCGATACTCCTTATACTGGTGTATCTAATTCCGTTATATGCAATACTCCCCAGACTGGTGTATTACACCCCAGACCAGTGTATCTAATCTCGTCATCATGTGCGATATTCCTTAGACCGTTGTATCTAATCCAATCATGCTATACTTCTCAGACTGGTGTATTACTCCTTAGACCAGTGTATTTATTCCCATCATCATATGCGATACTCCCCAGACAGGTGTATCAAATCCCGTCATCATGTACGATACTCCTTATACCAGTGTATCTAATCCCGTCATAATGCGATACCCCCCAAACTGGTGTATTACTCCTTTCACTGGTGTATCTAATTCCGTCATCATATGCGATACTCCTTAGACTGGTGTATCTAATCCCATCATTATGTGCAATACTCCCCAGACTGGTGTATCTAATCCCATCATCATGTGCGATACTCCCCTGACTGGTGTATCTAATCCCATCATCATGTGCGATACTCCCCAGACTGGTGTATCTAATCCCATCATCATGTGCGATACTCCCCAGACTGGTGTATGTAATCCCGTCATCATGTGCGATACTCCTTAGACCGGTGTATCTAATCCCGTCATATGCGATACTCCACAAAATGGTGTATTATGCTTTAGACTGGTATATCCAATCCTATCATCATGTGCTATACTCCTTAGACCGGTGTACCTAACCCAGTCATGTGGAATACTCCCCAGACCGGTGTATCTAATCCTGTCATCCTGTGCGATACTCCTTAGACCGGTGTATCTAATCCCATTATGTGTGAGACTCCCCAGACTGATGTATCTAATCCAATCATGTGCGATACTCCCCAAACTGGTGTATCTAATCCCTTCATCCTGTGCGATACTCCCCAGACTGGTGTATTTAATCCCATCATTTGCGATACACCCTAGACCGATGTATCTAATCTCGTCATCATGTGCAATACTCCCCAGACTGGTGTATCTAATTCAGTTATCATGTGCGATACTCCCCAGACTGATGTATCTAATCCTGTAATCATGTGCGATACTCCTTAGGCCAGTGTATCTAATTTCGTCAAGTGTGATACTCCCAAGACTGGTGTATTACACCTTAGACTGATGTATCTAATCCCATCATGTGCGATACTCCCCAGACTGGTGTATCTATTCCAGTCATCCTGTGCGATAGTCCCCAGACTGGTGTATGTAATCCCATCATCATTTGCGATACACCCTAGACCGATGTATCTAATCCCGTCATCATGTGCAATACTCCCCAGACTGGTGTATCTAATCCCGTCATCATGTGCGATATTCCTTAGACTGTTGTATCTAATCCAATCCTGCTATACTTCCCAGACTGGTGTATTACTCCTTAGACCAGTGTATTTATTCCCATCATCATATGCGAGACTCCCCAGACAGGTGTATCAAATCCAGTCATCATGTGCGATACTCCTTATACTGGTGTATCTAATTCCGTTATATGCAATACTCCCCAGACTGGTGTATTACACCCCAGACCAGTGTATCTAATCTCGTCATCATGTGCGATATTCCTTAGACCGTTGTATCTAATCCAATCATGCTATACTTCTCAGACTGGTGTATTACTCCTTAGACCAGTGTATTTATTCCCATCATCATATGCGATACTCCCCAGACAGGTGTATCAAATCCCGTCATCATGTACGATACTCCTTATACCAGTGTATCTAATCCCGTCATAATGCGATACCCCCCAAACTGGTGTATTACTCCTTTCACTGGTGTATCTAATTCCGTCATCATATGCGATACTCCTTAGACTGGTGTATCTAATCCCATCATTATGTGCAATACTCCCCAGACTGGTGTATCTAATCCCATCATCATGTGCGATACTCCCCTGACTGGTGTATCTAATCCCATCATCATGTGCGATACTCCCCAGACTGGTGTATCTAATCCCATCATCATGTGCGATACTCCCCAGACTGGTGTATGTAATCCCGTCATCATGTGCGATACTCCTTAGACCGGTGTATCTAATCCCGTCATATGCGATACTCCACAAAATGGTGTATTATGCTTTAGACTGGTATATCCAATCCTATCATCATGTGCTATACTCCTTAGACCGGTGTACCTAACCCAGTCATGTGGAATACTCCCCAGACCGGTGTATCTAATCCTGTCATCCTGTGCGATACTCCTTAGACCGGTGTATCTAATCCCATTATGTGTGATACTCCCCAGACTGATGTATTTAATCCAATCATGTGCGATACTCCCCAAACTGGTGTATCTAATCCCTTCATCCTGTGCGATACTCCCCAGACTGGTATATTTAATCACATCATCATTTGCGATACACCCTAGACTGATGTATCTAATCCTGTCATCATGTGCAATACTCCTCAGACTGGTGTATCTAATTCAGTTATCATGTGCGATACTCCCCAGACTGATGTATCTAATCCCGTAATCATGTGCGATACTGCTTAGGCTGGTGTATCTAATCTCGTCAAGTGTGATACTCCCAAGACTGGTGTATTACACCTTAGACTGATGTTTCTAATCCCATCATGTGCGATACTCCCCAGACTGGTGTATCTAATCCAGTCATCCTGTGCGATAGTCCCCAGACTGGTGTATGTAATCCCATCATCATTTGCGATACACCCTAGACCGATGTATCTAATCCCGTCATCATGTGCAATACTCCCCAGACTGCTGTATCAATTCAATTATGTGTGATACTCCCAAGACTGGTGTATCTAATCCCATTATCATGTGCAATACTCCCAGACCAGTGTGTCTGATCCCATCATGTGCGATACTCCTTAGGCTGGTGTATCTAATCCCATCATGTGCGATACTCCTTAGACTGGTGTATCTAATCACATTATGTGTGATACTCCCCAGACTGGTGTATCTAATCCCATCTTGTGCGATGCTCCCCAGACCGATGAATCTAATCACGTCATTATATGCAATACTCCTTACACCGGTGTATCTAATTCCGTCATCATGTGCGATACTCCTAATACTGGTGTATCTAATCCCGTCTTGTGCGATACCTCTAGACTGGCGTATTACGCCTTTCACCGATGTATCTAATCCCGTCATAATATCATATGCTATACTCCCCAGAATGGTGTATCTTATTCCATCATCATGTTCGATACTCCACAGACCGATGTATCTAATCCCGTCATCATATGCGATAATCCTTAGACCGGTGTATCTAATCCCGTCATCATATGTGATACTCCTTATACTGGTGTATCTAATCCCGTCATGTGTGACACTCCTTACACCAGTGTATCTAATCTTGTTAAGTGTGATACTCCCAAGACTGATGTATTACGCCTTAGACCGGTGTATCTAATCCCGTCATCATGTGCAATTCTCCCCAGACTGGTGTATCTAATAAAGTCATCATGTGCGATACTCCTCAGACTGGTGTATCTAATCCCGTCATCATATGCGATACTTCTTATACTGGTGTATCTAATCCCGTCATATGCGATACTCCCCAGACTTTTGTATTACAACTTTCACTGGTGTATCTGATCCGGTCATCATGTACGATACTCCTAAGACTGGTGTATCTAATCCCGTAATCATGTGCGGTACTCCTTAGACTGTTTTATCTAATCACATCATGTGCGCTGCTCCCCAGACCGATGTATTTAATCCCATTATGTGTGATACTCCTTAGACCGGTGTATCTAATCTCGTCATCATGTGCGATACTTCTTAGACTGATGTATATAATCCCGCCATGTGCAATTCTCCACAGAATGGTGTATTACACTTTAGACTGGTGTATCAAATCCCGTCATCATGTGCGATACTCCTTATACTGGTGTATCTAATCCCATCATATGCGATACTCCCCAGACTGGTGTATTACGCCTTTCACTGGTGTATCTAATCCGGTCATCATGTGCGATACTCCTTAGACTGGTGTATCTAATCTCATCATGTGTGACACTCCTTAGACTGGTGTATCTAATCCTGTCATGTGCGCTACTCCCCAGACCGCTGTATCTAATTTCATCTTCATGTGCGATGATACTCCACAGACTGGTGTATCTAATGCCATCATCATTTGCGATACACCCCAGACAGATGTATCTAATCCCATCATTTTGCATGATACACCTTAGACCGGTGTATCTAATACCATCATGTGTGACACTCCTTAGACTGGTGTATCTAATCCTGTCATGTGCGCTACTCCCCAGACCACTGTATCTAATACCATCATCATGTGTGATGATACTCCCCAGACCAGTGTATCTAATCCCATCATGTCCGATATTCCTTAGTCTGGTGTATCTAATCCCATCATGTGCGATACTCCTTAAACTGGTGTATCTATTCCTGTCATGTGCGCTCCTCCCCAGATCGGTGTACCTAATCCCATCATCCGGTGCGATACTCCCCAGACTGGTGTATCTAATCCCATAATTTGCGATACGCCCCAGACAGGTGTATTACACCTTAGACTGGTGTATCTAATCTCGTCATCATGTGCAATATTCCCAAGACTGTTATATTACACCTTAGAATGGTGTAGCTAATCCCGTCATCATGTGCGATACTCCTTAGACCGGTGTATTGAATACCGTCATGTGCTATACTCCCCAGACTGATGTATTACGCTTTAGACCAGTGTATCTAATACTGTCATCATGTGTGTATCTAATCCCGTCATATGCGATACTCCTTAGACCGGTGTATCCCTTCGTTATGTGCGATACTCGCCAGACTGGCCTATTGCTCCTTAGTATGGTGTATCTAATCTCATCATCATGTGCGATACGCCTTAGACCGGTGTATCTAATACCATTGTCATGTGTGATACTCCCGAGACTGGTGTATTACGCCTTAGACCAGTGTATCTAATCCCGTCATGTGCGATACTCCCCAGATTGGTGTATTATGCCTTAGACCAGTGTATCTAAACCTGTCATCATGTGCGATACTCCTAAGACCGGTGCATCTATTCTCGTCATGTGCGATACGCCCCAGATTGGTGTATTACGTCTTAGATCGGTGTATCTAAACCCGTCATCATGTCTGATACTCCTTAGACAAGTGTATCTAATCCAGTCACGTATGATACTCCCCAGGTTGGTGTATTATGCCTTAGACCAGTATATCTAATCCCGTCATCATGTGCGACACTTCCCAGACTGGTGTATCTAATCACATCATCATGTGCGATACTCCTTAGACCGGTGTATCTAATCCCGTCATCATGTTCGATACTCCCCAGACTAGTGTATTACGCCTTACACTGATGTATCTAATCCCGTCATCATGTTCGATACTTCTTAGACCGGTGTATCTAATCCTGTCATGTGCAATACTCCCCATACTGCTATGTCTAATTCCGTCATCATGTGTGATACTCCCCAAACCGGTGTATCCAATCCCATCATCATGTGTAATACTCCCCAGACTGGTGTATCTAATCCTGTCATGTGCAATACTCCACAGATTGGTCTATTATGCCTTAGACCAGTGTATCTAAACCCGTCATCATGTGCGATTCTCCTTAGATCGGTGTATCTAATCCCGTCATGTGCGATACTCGCCAGACTGGTGTATTACTCCTTAGACTAGTGTATCTAATCCCGTCATCATATGCATTACTCGCCAGACTGGTGTATTATGCCTTAGACCATTGTATCTAATACCGTTATCATGTGTGTATCCCGTCGTCATGTGCAAAACTCGCAAGACTGGCCTATTGCTCCTTAGTACGGTGTATCTAATCCCATCATCATTCGCGATACTCCTTAGACTGGTGTATCTAATACCGTCATGTGTGATACTCCCCAGATTGGTGTATTACGCCTTAAACCGGTGTATCTAATCCAGTCATCATGTGCGATACTCCTTAGACCAGTGTATCTAATACCGTTGTCATGTGTGATACTCCCCAGACTGGAGTATTACGCCTTAGACCAGTGTATCTAATCCCGTCATCATATGCGATACTCCTTAGACCGGTGTATCTAATACCATCATGTGCGATACTCCTTAAACCGGTGTATCTAATCCCGTCATCATGTGTGAAGGTATCAAGGATAGATGGACGAGATTGAATAGGGTAACAAAGGGGGTTCTTTGTGGCGAACAAATAATTTAAATTTATAGTTTCATGTGATCCTTCACTTTCCAAGGTTTTTAAATCAAGGAGGGAACAAGATTCCTGAAAGGTTCCCACATCTGTGAGTACCAGTAAGTGCGAGGTAGAAGGTTGATGAATAAAATTCTGGTCATATTGCTGTTCAACATTATCCTCAAAGTGACACCGTAATGTTATCATTCTTGCGAATTTATGAACATCTAGGATTGTCCTATATAAATCAAATTAATTCATTGGTGAAAATGATAAGTCTTTAGATAATAAAGATAGCTGCGGTTCACTGAGGATATAACATGATAGGTTGATCCACTGATTGCAATAAAATTTCCGTTGACGTGGTGTGAACTGATTCATGGTTCTTGTGTTTCCTGCCACTCCTGCTCCACCTTTTATATTTTTTGAATGGTCCATATTTTCAAAACTAGTTTTGATCAAACCTTTGTTATAGACCGTATTCCTCCTAGTGGTGCTAATAAATTGGTTGACCGAAAATGTGTCGGAAACATCCTTTGAAGTCATGCCAACTGAGGTTTCAAAAGATGAGTCTGTGTCTGAAAAACTAACTTTTAAAAAAAAAAAAATCCTTCTGAGTATAGGTTTAAAGTTTTGCCACTTGCCATTATTTCTTTTGTAGCCATTATATGTTCTCCAAGACAATAGATTTTAGTTTTTAGAGCAGAGTCCCACTCTTTAAATTCCTTGGAATCAGTATGAGGAAAAATTGTTGTTTGAACTTGCTGGATATCTGCCTGCACCGCAGTCAATGATTGTCCTTCATATGAAACTATTAGCTGCTTCAGCTGATTAGAACACTGATTCAAGATACTACACCATTTTTTGTTGAATTCATCTGAACACTGTGTAGTAGGTACTTTTTTTATACGAGTCCTTTTGGGATGATATGTTTCTCAAGATATGAACCTAAGGTTGTACTGTCCAACCATAACTTTAATTCTTTAACAAGGAGATTTTTCAACTATTTGAAGTGTGTGTCTAATTTGTTTGGGCTCTGATCCTGCTAAACTAAACATTTTCCACCGAACATAATGGGATTATTTCCTGTTCTGTGGTTACAGGGATAAAACGGGTTAAAAACCCAGGGCAGAATCACCATGGATATTTTTTATCCTGAGAATCCTGGTGGATCTATGAACCAAATACTAGGTTTCCTCTGGGTATGAACTTGATCTACTATTACGAATATTTTTTTTATTGTACTTTGTTTCACCATTATTTTTATTGCTAACAAAAGTGTTTCTTTTAAAAAAAATTCCTGCTCAGGATTGGTGATGCTTGATCACGTGTTTAGCCAGTATATGACTTAATACGCTAAACAAGTTCCTTAATCATTGCCTGCATTGAACACGTGTAGTGTTCAATTCAGGCAATGATTAAGGAACTCTTTCCGAAACGCGTTTGCTGATAAACACCCCTCTTCCATAGTGACTTAAAACCTTTTGTCTCTAGAAAGTTGTATACTTTAATTTTTTTAATGCATTTTCATTAAAAGTGTTTTTAAGAAGCTCAGGATGCTGGAATTACTTCTTTTTACTGTCAAAAAATTTTAGGGGCTTCATCGCAAAAGGGATGTCTACATTTTTAGTCATTTGATCCCATAAATGTAATTTATGCCTGTATGTTTCTCACTTCCCTTCACCAATTAGATTATTTAGTGCTGATCCTTCACACACAAATCGACTTACAATAATAGGTAAAAAAGCAAGATGGGTGAATGCTTTTGCAAACCACTGTACATCACTGGGGTGACCAAGGGGACAACGATATAACTGGGTAGGACTTAGAAGAATAGACATCACTGGTAGAGCTGGGGGTCATATACATCACTGGCAAGGCATGTACATGATTTAGGAGAGCTGGGGGCCTTATATATCACTGGGGAGGACTGGGGGGCAAATTTATCACTGGAGAGGGCTGGGGGTCATATACACCACTGGGGAGCCTGGAAGCAAATAGAGGACTGGGGGACATAGATATCACTGGGAAGGTCTGGGAGACATATACAGTGGCTTGCAAAAGCTTTTTACCTATTTTGATACATTACAACCTGTGTTTAAATATTTTTGTAATTCAATTTTTGTGTGATGCAACATCACTAAATAGTATAAGTTTGTGAAGTGAAGGGAGAAAAATATAGGCATTAAAGGGAACCTGTCACCAGGTTTGCCCCATGACATACGGCCACCACCTTTCAGCCCTCATATACAGCATACTAATATGCTGTGTATATGCCCCCGATCCGACCTGTAACAATAGAAAAACACCTTTTATTATACTCACCTGCGGGGCGGTCTGGTCCGAGGGCGTCGCTGGTCCTGGACCGACGCTTCCCTTCTTTCGATGCTATCCTCCTATGCTTCATTTAGATCACGTGTCACTACGTCATCCACACAGGGTCCCCGGCATCGTACTATTGCGCAAGTGTACTTCTCTGCCCTGTTGAGTACTGCACTGTGCATGCACCAGAGCTCTTTGACATTTCCCATCACATGCGCACTGCAGTACTTTACTCCGCCCTCAACAGGGCAGAGATGTACGCCTGCACGGAGCGCGATGCTGGAGACTCTAGGAGGATGCCATAGAGATACGTTAACCACACGAAGCACAGGAGGAGGGCGGCATTGAAAGAAGTGGGGAGGCGTCGAACCATGACCAGCAACGCCCCTCGTACCTGATCGCCCCGCAGGTGGGTATAATAAAGGGTGTTTTTCTTTTGTTGGAGGTCGGATCGGGGGCATATACACAGCTTATTAGTATGCTGTATATGAGGGCTGAAAGGTGGTGACCATATCTCGTTACATAGAAAGTTAGAATTGGAGGGGACCTCCAAGGTCATCTGATCCAACCTCCTGCTCCATGCAGGATTCACTTTGCCATCTCAGACACATGTCTCTTCAGCCTGTTCCATTGAAGATGTGACATGGGGCAAACCTGGTGATAGGTTCCCTTTAATTAAATTTATGGGACCAAATAATTAAAAATTGGCATGTGCATATGTGTTCACCCTTTTTGCTATGAAGCCCCTAAAAATTTCTGGCGCAAGCAATTACCTTACCTTAAAAAATCGCATGCTTAGTGAAAGGGCGACCACCTTTGTGCAATCTAAGTGTCATATGGTCTGTCGGTCTATGCACGCCTTTTCTGGAAGGCCACAGAAACTGCAACACCATTATGCAAGATGCACCACTAACGAAATACCACTAACAACAAGGTGAAAACCAAGGAGATTGCCAAATAAGTCAGTGACAAAGTTCTTGAGAAGTACAAGTCATGGTTGGGTTATAAAAAATAAATATCCCAAATTCATAACCATCAAATGGAAAGAACATGGTATCACAACAAACCTACCAAGAGTGGTCCACCCACCAACCAAAACTCTCAGCAAGGGCAAGGAGGGAATTAATCAGAGAAGCAATACAGAGGCCAAAAGGTAAACCTGTAAACCTGAAGGAGATGCAGAGTTCCCAAGGAGAGACTGGAGTATCTATCCATATGACCACAATAAGCCATACATTCCATAGAGATGGACTTTATTGAAGAATGGCCGGAAAAAAGCCTTTAATTACACAAAAAATTGAGTTTTCCAAAAGATGAGGTAGACTCCCCAAATGTATAGAAGAAGGTGTTATGGTCAGATGAGACCAAAGTTGAACATTTTGGCCAACAAGGTAAATGCTATGTCTGGTGCCAAACCAACACAGCTCATCACCCCAAAAACACAAGCCCCACAGTGAAACATGGTGGTGGCAACATACATTTGAGGATTCTTCCACTTGTCTTTTGGCAAACTCAAAACAAGCCTTACAAATTTTTTTGCAAGTAAAGGCTTTTTTTCTGGCCACTCTTCCATAAAGGCTACTTTTATGGACTTTTCAGCTTATTGTGGTTGTATGGACAGATATTCTGCTTGGTAACCCTCTAGGCTCCTTCAGAGTTACCTTTGGTCTCTGTGCTGCCTCTCTGATTAATGTTCTTCTTGCCCAGGCTGAGAGTTTTGCTGGGCAGCCCTCTCTTGGCAGGTTTCTGTTTGTACCGTGCTCTTTGAAGATAATAGATTTGATAGTGCTCCAGAGTACATCAGAGATTATGCCATTTTTGTTATAACCCAATCCTGACTTGTACGTCTTAACAACTTTGTCTCTGTATTTTTTCGGAGATCTCCTTGGTCCTCATGGTGTTGTTTGAATAGTGGTGCCTCTTGCTTAATGGTGTTGCAGCCTCTGTGGCTTTGCCGAAAAGGTGTGTATATACTGATAGACAATGTGACACTTAGATTGCACACAGGGGGCTTCCTTTCACTTAGCATGTGACTTATGAAGGTAATTGCTTGCACTAAAATTTTTTAGGGGCTTCATCACAAAAGGGGTGAACATATTTGCACATGCCAATTTTTAGTTATTTGATCCCATGAATTGAATTTATGCCTATATTTTTCTCACTTCACTTCACCAAGTTGGACTATTTAATGCTGGTGCATCACACACAAATCAGATTACAAAAATAGGCAAAAAATACAAGATGGGTGAATGCTTTTGCAAACCACTGTACATCACTGAGGTGACCAAGGGGACAACGACATCACTGGATAGGACTTGGAGGCATAAACATCACTGGTTAAAAGGCTTGGGGGCATATACATCACTGACGAGGCATGTACTTCACTTAGGAGGGCTGGAGAGCATAGACATCACTGAGGGCATAAATATCACTGGTGGGAGCTGGGAGGCATATACATCATTGGGGAGGCTGGACGCTTATACATCACTGGGGATGTCTCAGGGTCATAGACATCACTTGGGAGGACTGGGGGCATAGATATCATTGGGGAACCTGAAAGCATATAGAGGACTGGGAGGCATAGATATAACTGTGAAGGGCTGGGTGGCATATACAGTTTCTTGCAAAATATTTTTCCTATTTTGTTACATTACAACCTGTGTTTAAATATTTTTGTAATTCTATTTGTGTGTAATGCATCAGCACTAAATACAGTGGGTACAGAAAGTAGTCAGACCCCTTTAAATTTTTCACTCTTTGTTTCATTGCAGCCATTTGGTAAATTCTAAAAAGTTCATTTTTTTTCTCATTAAAGTACACTCTGCACCCCATCTGGACCGAAAAAAAACAGAAATGTAGAAATTTTTGCAAATTTATTAAAAATGAAAAACTGAAATATCACATGGTCATAAGTATTCAGACCCTTTGCTCAGTATTGAGTAGAAGCACCCTTTTGAGCTAGTACAGCCATGAGTCTTCTTGGGAATGGTGCAACAAGTTTTTCACACCTGGATTTGGGGATCCTCTGCCATTTTTCCTTGAAGATCTTCTCAAGTTTCGTCAGGTTGGATGGTGAACGTTGGTGGACAGCCATTTTCAGGTCCATAAAGAGATGCTCAATTGGGTTTAGGTCAGGGCTCTGGCTCTGCCAGTCAAGAATGGTCACAGAGTTGTTCTGAAGCGACTCCTTTGTTGGCTGTATGCTTAGGGTCATTGTCTTGTTGGAAGGTGTACCTTTGGCCAAGTCTGAGGTCCACAGCACTCTGGAAGAGGTTTTCATCCAGGATATCTCTGTACTTGGCGGCCGCATTCATGTTTCCTTCAACTGCAAGCAGTCGTCCTGTCTCTGCAGCTGAAAAACACCCCCATAGCATGATGCTTCCACCACCACGTTTCACTGTTGGGATTTTATTGGGCAGGTGATGAGCAGTGCCTGGTTTTCTCCACACATACCGCATAGAATTATCACCAAAAAGTTCTATCTTCTTCTCATCAGACCAGAGAATCTTATTTCTCATAGTCTGGGAGTCCTTCATGTGTTTTTGATCAAACTGTATGCGGGCTTTCATATGTCTTGCACTGAGTAGAGGCTTCCGTCGGGCCACTCTGCCATAAATGCCCGACTGGTGGAGGCATGCAGTGATAGTTGACTTTGTGGATCTTTCTCCCATCTCCCTACTGCATCTCTGGAGCTCAGCCACAGTGATCTTGGGGTTCTTCTTTACCTCTCTCACCAAGGCTCTTCTCCCACGATTGCTCAGTTTAGCTGGACAGCCAGGTCTAGGAAGTCTTCTGGTGGTCCCAAACGTCTTCAATTTAAGAATTATGGAGGCCACTGTACTCTTAGGAACCTTGAGTAATGCAGAAATTATTTTGTAACCTTGGCCAGATCTATGCCTTGCCACAATTCTGTCTCCTTGGGCAGTTCCTTTGAGCTCATGATTCTCATTTGGTCTGACATGCACTGTGAGCTGTGAGGTCTTCTATAGAAAGGTGTGTGTCTTTCCAAATCAAGTCCTATGAGTTTAATTAAACACAGCTGGGCTCCAATGAAGGAGTAGAGCCATCTGAAGGAGGATCACAAGGAAATGGACAGCATGTGACTTAAATATGAGTGTCTGAGGAAAGGGTCTGAATACTTATGACCATGTGATATTTCAGTTTTTCTTTTTTAATAAATTTGCAAATATTTCTACATTTCTGTTTTTTTTCAGTCAAGATGTGGTGCAGAGTGAACTTTAATGAGAAAAAAAATGAACTTTTTAGAATTTACCAAATGGCTGCAATGAAACAAAGAGTGAAAAATTTAAAGGGGTCTGAATACTTTCCGTAACCACTGTAGTATGAGTTGGTGAAGTGAAGGGAGAAAAATATAGGCATTAAAGGGAACCTGTCACCAGCTTTGCCCCATATGAGATACGGCCACAACCTTTCAGCCCTCATATACAGCATACTAATATGCCGTGTATATGCCCCCGATCAGGACTCCAACAAAAGAAAAACACCTATTATACTCATCTGCGGGGCGGTCGGGTCCGAGGGCTTTGCTGGTCCTGGACCGGCGCCTCGCTACTTTCGATGCTGTCCTCCTTCTGTGTTTCATGTGGATGATACATCCCTACGTCATCCACACAGGGTCCCTTACATCGCGCTATTGCACAGGCGTACATCTCTGCCCTGTTGAGGGCAGACTAAAGTACTGCAGTGCACATGCACCAGAGCCCTTTGAACTTTCCCATCACGTGCGCACTGCAGTACTTTTACTCTGATAAGTAAGCAATGGGTCAAATAGGTAGAACCACTAAATAGAGAATATGATATAGCAAGATGTGGTAAAATAAAACGTAGCTTTGTCATCCAAATAGAGTCCGTGGCATCCATATATAAAGAAGGGAACAACGTCTACATATCGAGTATATGCAACAAAGCAAGAAAAAAGATGAATGTATACAATGGTGATCACCTTCAAAAATAGTTTATTACAATTGACAATGAAAAACAGGGCAAAAACAAATTAAAAACATTTAAAAAAACAAAATGGCTGAGACAAAAACAGACCTAGTCTCTGTAGGACTTAGGTCCACCCAACCTGGAGTGCCCTTAGACCTTAAACAATGCATAACATAATTGGCTTAATAATTATACAAAAAATATGATTACATACACAGTAGTTAGGGCTCATATACGTGATAAATTTAATATACACAAGAATATAGAAAAGTCATAGCATTAATATACAGTTCAATGTGAAGCTAATATGCTTTATGTATACACAGCAGCAAATAAATGAATGACACCTATATCAATCCCCAGTATTACTAATATTAATCTGCAGCTTTGGTATTCAGCACTTATGAGGAATTTTTAGTATAGGGTAAATTAGCATGAGCTCACTATAGGTACAAAGGAGTAATCCAGTACCAGAACCACCAATTTAAAGTGTGTCTGTTTAAGTAGGATACTACTCTGAGGTACTCAGTACAGTATAAGACCAGGAAGGGTGGTCCCCCACCACGAATCGCCGCTATCAGTGCGGCTTCATCAGGGGTAGACACAGTAAAGAAAGAGCGTGTATATGTATATATATAGTATATATAGACTGTACATATACACATAATTCATTAATTAAGGCAACTTACAGCTGGAGGGGCGGCCGCCTCAGCAAACAGACATCCACCAAAATACTCTGACGTCATTTCCTCATAAGTGCCGACCCGAGTACTGTGGTCCCCAGTAATCTGCCTGGGGGCCCACAGAAAAGTTAATCGCAGGCCCGAGGTTCCCCACCCCTGCTCTAATGGAAATGTACTGCAGAGGAAACAAGCTATTGCAATGACAAGGACTCAAAAACATCTTATCAAATAAAAGTGAAAGAACCTAGCTAGGACTGTATGTAGGCTGCATGGGAATTCTTCATTCAGCAAGGAACAGCATCATTCCTTTTTGGAGTGCTTAAAATTATGTATATAATATAACTAAAGTGTCGGTTGCAGGTACAATGCAAACCAAAGCCATTCAAGGTTTTCTTCATGAGTGAATCAGTGGACATCCGTTTAGGAATGAGCGATTGAATTATGCATGGGGAAATTCAGTTTTTCAGACTACATAAGTATAGATATACTGTATATGTAATTTTCCACTTACAGTAGGGCAGCCTGAAATACATTTCTCCCAAAGACAGGGCAAATACAATCATTACATAGCCCTTATTTGTTTACTGTGCAGTTTTTCTGTTATTATTGATTGAATTTATTTAATTTAATATAATATTTGTTAGAAATAATACAAAATATAATAGATAAATATATTTGTCTATTTTTGATCATGGGACGTTCTGATATATTCAGAATTCATAAAAAGTAATAAGAAAAATCCCACTTGTTATCTTTTCAATAACTCAAATAGTTAATTTATGTTCATTTATTTATATCTTGTGGTGTTTACTTTGCTTATGTAGTGCCGGCGTCCCTGCCCTCTGCTAGGCAGGGACGCTGTTCCCCTCACCGCTCTGCTCCGTGCCCGGCGTCCCTCTCCCGCTCTGCTGGCAGCGCGCGCTCCTTCCCGGCCACTGAGCTTAGGGCGCGCACGTGCGCTCTCCCTCCCTCTTAAAGGGGCCGCGCGCGCCGTCCTAAGGAGTCCCCGGCCAATGGCCGGAGGACTTTACCATATATAAGGCACCTCCTCAAAAATGGAGGTGCCCGAGCAATGTTGTTGCACCGTTCTACTCTGCTTCAGCCCTCAGGTCCCGTTGCCAGTTACCTGCCAGATTCCTGCCAGCTTGCTGTCCTAATCCTGCCTGATTTCCTGTTACCTGCCTGCCTGCCTGCCTGAGGTCCGACGGTCTGCCTTACAACTCCGGTCAGTCTGTCTATGGACCAGCTTGCCCGCTCACCTGGGAGCGCTTCTCCGCTACCTGCCTGCTTGCCTGTCCGGAGGCTCCGCTGTCACGTGCTGTGACCACCAGCTATTCCAGACTCTTGCCCGCTCACCTGGGAGCGCTTCTCCGTTACCTGCCTGCTTGCCTGCCCGGAGGCTCCGCTGTCACGTGCTGTGACCACCAGCTATTCCAGACTCTTGCCCGCTCACCTGGGAGCGCTTCTCCGCTACCTGCCTGCTTGCCTGCCCGGAGGCTCCGCCGTCACGTGCTGTGACCACCTGCTATTCCAGAGACTCTCGCTTGCTCACCTGGGAGCACACATCCTCCATCTGCCTTGCTAGCCTACCTGGAGGTTCAGCCATCACAGGTCGTACCTACCCTTTACCTAGAGACTGCCCCGGTCACTTGCCGTGACCTCCAGCCCGTTCTTCCAGAGACTGCCCCGATCACTTGCCGTGACCTCCTGCCCGTACACCCAGAGACTGTCCCGGTCACCTGCTGTGACTGCCTGCCTGGTCGCCACCCGCTCCCTTACAAGGACCGCCCCCTTCTATAGTAGCCCAGAGGTTCCGCCTCCCAGACCCGTTACAGTTTGTTCGGGCCATGGAACCCGGTGGCACCCAAGCTCCCTCGCTCTCGGACCTGTGTCATGAACTGTCCCGTCAAAGGTCCCAACAGGAGTCCATCCTGGGTCACCTGCGGAATGTCAATACTCGCCTGGACCCTCTGACTGCTCCACCAACAACCTCCGCCAGTGCCATGTCTCGCAATCCGGCAGCTCCGCTGTCCACTAACACCATGATTTCCTACCCCGGACCTTGGCTTTCTGCACCTCCTCGCTTCGGAGGCGACTCCGCCCAGGCTCGGGGCTTCATAAATCAGTGCACCCTGCACTTTGAACTATTGTCCCACCAGTTTAACTCCGACCGAGCCAAAATTGCATTCATCATGTCCCATCTCACCGGGGAGGCCCTGGCCTGGCTAAATCCTCTATGGGAGAGAGGAGACCCCCTGGTGTCCAACTTGCCTGCTTTTCTCACGGCTTTCCGGAAAGTCTTCGACGAACCCGGACGGAAGACCTCATCCGCATCATCATTGCTACGCCTCCGTCAGGAAAGTCTCACCGTGGGCCAATATGCCATACGGTTCCGTACCCTTGCCTCGGAGCTGGCCTGGGATAACGACGCTCTGGTTTCCGTCTTCTGGGAGGGTCTGTCCGGCCGTATTAAAGATGAACTTGCCGGTCGGGACATTCCTACCACTCTCGATGACCTGATAACTCTTGCCACCCGGATTGACCTACGGTTCCAGGAGCGTGCCAGAGAGGTCACCCGTGAGAGGAGGTTACCACGTCTAGCTCCTACTTTTCAGAAACCCGTCACTCCTTCTGTCTCTAACCAGGTACACCCTCCTGAGCCTATGCAGGTCGACCAGACCAAGATGGTCAAGACCCGTCAGGACTTACGCCGTGCCGAGGGGACCTTCTTCTACTGTGGCAGTAAGGAGCACCGGATCCGTGCCTGCCCGGAGAGGTCGGGAAACGCCTGTGTCTAGGTTCGCTCAGAGAGGTCCACCTAGACAAGAATAAATCCTCTCCATCCCTGCTGTTGTCAGTTTCAATCATCTACGGGGAGAACCGTTATTTCGAACTAGCCCAACTGGACTCTGGAGCAGCCGGGAATCTTATTTCACAGTCCCTGGTAGAGAAATACCGCATCCCCACCAAACCTCTGGCTGTACCCTTGTCTGTTGCTGCCGTGGATGGGGGGCTCTTACCACGCCCCATCCAACTCATCACCGAATCCATTACTCTGCAGGTGGGAATGCTGCATTCTGAAAGTATCTCCTTCCATGTTCTGCCTGGACTCTCTCACGCCCTCTTGCTAGGCCTACCTTGGCTCCAGAGACATGCACCCGTGCTTGACTGGCAGACCGGAGAAGTCCTTCGCTGGGGACAGGGCTGCCATAAGACCTGTCTGGTTCCCGTTCATCCCGTCCGTCCTTCTCCTACCCCAGCTAATCTACCTGGACTTCCGATTCCTTATTGGACTTATGCTGATGTCTTTAATAAAAAGGAGGCAGAGACACTACCCCCTCATAGACCATACGACTGCCCTATCGACCTGTTACCTGGTACTTCTCCTCCCCGTGGGCGTATTTATCCATTATCCGCTGCTGAGACCCGGTCGATGTCCGAATATATTAAGGAGAATCTGGCCAGGGGATTCATCCGGAAATCTACCTCCCCGGCGGGAGCAGGCTTCTTTTTCGTCAAAAAGAAGGACGGCTCTCTCCGTCCCTGTATAGACTATAGAGGCCTTAACCAGATCACGGTGAAGAATAAGTACCCCCTTCCGCTCATTCCGGAGTTATTTGATCGTCTGAGGGGGGCTAGAATCTTCACCAAACTGGACCTCCGTGGGGCGTACAACCTGGTTCGTATCCATCAGGGGGATGAATGGAAGACGGCATTCAACACCCGGGACGGCCACTATGAATATCTGGTAATGCCCTTTGGCCTCTGTAACGCTCCTGCCGTCTTTCAAGAGTTGGTCAATGACATCTTCCGGGACCTTCTCTACTCCTGCGTAGTGGTGTACCTGGACGACATCTTGGTCTTCTCTCCGGATCTCCAGACTCACCGGAGGGACGTTCGTCAGGTCCTGCTCAGGCTCAGGCAGAACCATCTCTATGCTAAATTTGAGAAGTGCCTCTTTGAGCAGACCTCGCTTCCGTTTCTGGGCTACATTATCTCTCAGACCGGCCTACAAATGGATCCTGAGAAACTGTCTGCCATCGAGAAATGGCCCCGACCAGAGGGGTTGAAGGCTATTCAACGGTTCCTGGGCTTCGCCAACTATTACCGCCTCTTCATACCGCACTTCTCTTCCCGGACTGCCCCAATTTCCGCGCTCACCCGTAAGGGTACTAATCCCAAAGAGTGGCCGCCCGAAGCAGAGGAGGCCTTTCTTTCCCTAAAACAGGCCTTCTCTTCCGCCCCGGTGCTGCATCGCCCGGACGGCAACAAGCAGTTCTTCCTGGAAGTTGACGCCTCCTCCTCTGGAGCCGGAGCGGTACTTACACAAAAATCATCTTCCGGGAGAATGGTAACTTGTGGCTTCTTCTCCAAACTCTTCTCCTCTTCTGAGCGCAACTATTCCATAGGAGACCGAGAGTTATTGGCCATCAAGCTGGCGTTGGAGGAGTGGCGTTACCTACTCGAGGGGGCTCTTCATCCGGTAATAATTTACACTGACCACAACAACTTGGCTTACCTCCAGCATGCCCAGAGACTGAACCCGCGCCAAGCCCGGTGGTCCTTGTTTTTTGCTCGCTTTGATTTTGTTCTTCATTTTCGCCCGGCTGATAAAAACGTCAAAGCAGACGCCTTGTCCTGATCCTTTCTGGTGTCCGATCTCGAGGAAGAACCTAAACATATCATCGATCCCGCCAGAGTAATGCAGGTGGCTCCCGTGAGTCTAAATCGTCTCCCTCCCGGTAAGACGTTTGTTTCAGTACCTGATCGGGAGAAGATCCTACACTGGGGCCATTCGTCTAAACTAGCTGGCCACGCCGGTCAGAAAAAGACCCTCCAGCTTATTGCCCGGCACTATTGGTGGCCTACCCTGCACAAGGACATAATAGACTTTGTCTCTGCCTGTGTGTCCTGCGCCCGCAACAAAGTCCCGAGACATCTGCCAGCCGGACGCCTCCTTCCGCTTCCTGTACCTGCTGCCCCCTGGCAGCATATAGCAATGGACTTTATAACTGATCTCCCCGTCTCTGCCGGTTGTACGGTCATTTGGGTGGTCGCTGACCGCTTTTCCAAGATGGCTCACTTTATTCCCCTGCCAGGCCTTCAGTCTGCACCCGAGCTGGCTAAAGACTTTATCCGCCACATCTTCCGTCTTCATGGCCTGCCCCTCCACATCGTGTCGGATCGTGGGGTACAGTTCACCTCACGTTTCTGGAGAGCCACTTGTAAACTACTAGACGTCACCCTGGACTTCTCTTCCGCTTACCACCCACAGTCCAATGGTCAAGTGGAGCGGATCAATCAGAACCTGACCAGTTACCTCCGGCACTTCGTTAATGCCCACCATTCTGACTGGGTGGATCTCCTACCATGGGCCGAGTTCTCTTATAATAATCACGAGAGCGAATCCTCCTCCAAATCCCCGTTTTTTGTAGTCTTTGGTCAGCATCCTTGGATTCCTTTTCCTGTCTCCACCTCTGTGGACAACCCGGCTGCGGAATCTCTCGTTAGCAAATTTTCCTCCATATGGGAGAGTACCCGGTCCGCACTCCTTCTGTCATCCGAGCGTATGAAAAGACACGCTGACAAAAAACGCCTGGATCCTCCACAATTTCGTCCAGGAGATAAAGTCTGGCTCTCATCTAAATATGTCCGACTCAAGATACCTTCTTACAAGTTAGGGCCTCGGTTCATCGGTCCTCTGGAGGTCATCAGTCAGATCAACCCGGTGGCCTATAAATTGAAACTCCCGGCCAACTTGCGTATCCCTAACTCCTTCCATGTATCTCTCCTCAAACCCGTGGTGCTTAACTCTTTTTCCAAGTCTACAGGTACGCCTCCTGCTCCGGTTTCTGCTGAGGACGAGTTTGAGGTAGAGAACATTCTTGCCACCAAAAGGGTAAGAGGAAAGACCTTTTTTCTGGTAGATTGGAAGGGGTTTGGTCCTGAGGAGAGAACGTGGGAGCCCCGGGAGAACATCCATGCCCCTCTCATCCTAGCTAAATTTCTATCTGGCCTAAAAAAGGGGGGGCCTAAAGGGGGGGGGTACTGTAGTGCCGGCGTCCCTGCCCTCTGCTAGGCAGGGACGCTGTTCCCCTCACCGCTCTGCTCCGTGCCCGGCGTCCCTCTCCCGCTCTGCTGGCAGCGCGCGCTCCTTCCCGGCCACTGTGCTTAGGGCGCGCACGCGCGCTCTCCCTCCCTCTTAAAGGGGCCGCGCGCGCCGTCCTAAGGAGTCCCCGGCCAATGGCCGGAGGACTTTACCATATATAAGGCACCTCCTCCAAAATGGAGGTGCCCGAGCAATGTTGTTGCACCGTTCTACTCTGCTTCAGCCCTCAGGTCCCGTTGCCAGTTACCTGCCAGATTCCTGCCAGCTTGCTGTCCTAATCCTGCCTGATTTCCTGTTACCTGCCTGCCTGCCTGAGGTCCGACGGTCTGCCTTACAACTCCGGTCAGTCTGTCTAAGGACCAACTTGCCCGCTCACCTGGGAGCGCACATCAGCTACCTGCCTGCTTGCCTGAGGTCCGACGGTCTGCCTTACAACTCCGGTCAGTCTGTCTATGGACCAGCTTGTCCGCTCACCTGGGAGCGCTTCTCCGCTACCTGCCTGCTTGCCTGTCCGGAGGCTCCGCTGTCACGTGCTGTGACCACCAGCTATTCCAGACTCTTGCCCGCTCACCTGGGAGCGCTTCTCCATTACCTGCCTGCTTGCCTGCCCGGAGGCTCCGCTGTCACGTGCTGTGACCACCAGCTATTCCAGACTCTTGCCCGCTCACCTGGGAGCGCTTCTCCGCTACCTGCCTGCCCGGAGGCTCCGCCGTCACGTGCTGTGACCACCTGCTATTCCAGAGACTCTCGCTTGCTCACCTGGGAGCACACATCCTCCATCTGCCTTGCTAGCCTACCTGGAGGTTCAGCCATCACAGGTCATACCTACCCTTTACCTAGAGACTGCCCCGGTCACTTGCCGTGACCTCCAGCCCGTTTTCCAGAGACTGCCCCGATCACTTGCCGTGACCTCCTGCCCCTACACCCAGAGACTGTCCCGGTCACCTGCTGTGACTGCCTGCCTGGTCGCCACCCGCTCCCTTACAAGGACCGCCCCCTTGTATAGTAGCCCAGAGGTTCCGCCTCCCAGACCCGTTACAGCTTATACCAAAGACAGGGCAAATACAATCATTACATAGCCCTTATTTGTTTACTGTTATGTATAACATTTCCTGTGCAGTTTTTCTGTTATTATTGATTGAATTTATTTAAATTTAATATAATATTTGTTATAAATAATAAAAAATGTTAATAGATAAATAAATTTCTTTGTCTATCTTTGATTTTGGGACTTTCTGATATATTGAGAATTCATAAAAAGTAATAAGAAAATTCCGTCACTCTGAAGTGAGTATGATGAAAAACATTAAACTTTTTGTAACATCCCTGGCGGCGTGTCGCCATGGCTTCCTATCGCTCACCATGCAAGGCTGCCATCCAGGCTGCGCACTGTGTTCCTCTTCTTGCTGTGTGCATGTTTCCTGGTGGAATGCCTAGAGCGGCGGCATCACTTCCTAATTCTTAAAGGAATATTCCTAATGCATCCCCAGCCTATTGCTGTGAGGCACTGGGTACTTAAGGCACATCCACCCAGTGGGAGGTCCCTGAGGAACAGTCGACGTTGGTATTGCCAATCCTTGGTGAGTTGACCCTCACCCCCATCTTCTAACCCCAAGAACGACAGACATTGTGGCTTGGATACAATTGGCCACAGTGGCCCTTTATTATAGCAGTAGCAATTAAAACCGTGTTATATAAACAAATTGTCTTAGGGTCCTTGAAGCCAAGAAGAGTCTGGTGACCCCAATGAGATAAACCACACTTACTCCCAGCTGCGAACCTCAAGCTCAGGAGCTCCAAGAACCCCCTCGAAAGGGGGTTCAGAAACGGTTAAAACCGCCACACCCGGGACTCGATATTCCTTTGTCATAAGTCCCATAAATCACCAGACCCAAATACCACTTATAACTGAGGGATCCATGTCCTGTTGACACTCCCATACCAATTTATAACCAACTTCAAGGACCCTAAAGCACGCCACCACAAGAGTAATTGACAACCTTAAGTACTCGAGACCCCCTTTCCTTTCATAAACATCGCCTGCTCGATGCCCCCTTGTAAAGCTAATGACCATAAATCAATTCCGAAGTTGTTCAAATGAACTCCGTCAGCCAACCAAAAATCTTCCGAGCCATTCTCCAAATCAAAATGCCGAATTGACGCCCCCCCATTTCTGGAAACAAAATTGGAAACCGCTCTGTTCACCTTCTTCTGTGCTCTATTCAAACTCTTTATGGACCAGGCATTTTGCCATTTCTTTCGGGGAACAATCTCGGAGCAGATCGTTATCATCCCCGGAAAAGATGCCCAAAGCCGTAATAAATCGCGTCTCTGATTAGATCCCTACACGGCCGAACCCTTAAATCATTACCCCCTACGTCCCTACGTGTAATAACAGTATGTCTGGGGGGGCGATCTAAATGGACAAAATTATTCACCTGCCGCAACAACCTGTTCCACCCCATACCCCTAAACCCAAGCCAGCGAGTAACAGCTTTCTCCCTTGAAGCACTGAGTTGCCTTCCATCTCGTCGTATGTCTGCCCACACCGCGCCCAGTGGACATAGGCGTGGCCCATTATCCAAATCAATAGAGGGAAACCTATCCAGAAACAACATGTGATCAGAACACAACAATACACATTTTTTTCACAAGTTAACTGTCGACTCCGGTCTCACGCAAGACAAAATCCGCCTCGATTCCCATCTCCCTATCCATTTTACAATATTCAAATTCAGGACGCAAGCCACCGCCTCCATAGCGGCCCCTATCCGAAAAGAATGAGGGGCACAATTACACGGATCCAACCCCAACTTGTTCAAGCACATCCTAAAAAAGACGGTGAATTGATACTGCAATAATGTTCAATCTTCGTGACACAACAATGGTACGTCTGAATTCTGCCCCAGTCCCCTGGAGGACTCAAAAGTTTTTAAAGGACACATCCCTGACCCTTGCACCTCTCCTAACCATACCTTTTTTTCCCCTTCCTAACTGGTCTGTTTTTGAAAGCCTCAACCAAAATTCAACACCTTGTTTTGTTGCAAACACATCTCCTGCTAGTACCCCCCGCCTTTCTTCTTAGATGGAGCTACTAGCTCGCTAACCCTTAGGTTTTTCCTGGGCATTTTTTGGGGCACTAACAGGAAAAGCCTTACCTCATACTCCGAGCTACAAATACCTCCCAGTTCCTTTCCCAAATATTTCAGGAGCTTAAACGAAACCGGGTGCTGATCATCCCTCTGTGCCCGCCCCCTACGAATACCCTTAACTGCTTGCTTCACTAGGAAATTCTTTGTCAGATCCCTACCACCCCTGATCTTAAAGCCGAATGCCAAAGCTGCAATCAACCGATTAACCTTGAGCCCCCTCCCCTAACCGTAGGAGCAGCAAGCCTACCTGATCTTCTTCAGGCAAGGTATTTTTGATACCCCTCAGCCGACCCTCCCACAGCCCCCAAGCAGCTTGATAGGCCTTCCATGTGCTAAGGGATATGGATCATTTAATTAATGGTTGGGCTGCACAAATACCAAGTTCCATAAGTGTTGTGGGCACTCGAGCCCCCTCTCCTCTGCATCTGGGGCCAGCGACCGAAAGCGATCCCACTGGAAACGAGAAAGGGCATCAGCAATTGAATTCCTTTCAGCTGGAATGTGAGAAGCTGTTATACATTATTAAACATTCCAATGCCAGTTACCGTAACACCCTGATTACTGGTGGAGAAGATGCCGTAATATTGTTGATCGCCAACACTACCCCCATGTTATCACAGCGGAAACTAATCCGTTTGTTTTGAAATTGATGACCCAACAGTGTCACCACAAACATTATTGGGAAAACTTCCAGCAACGCTACGTTTTTTAACAGCCCTTCCACTCTCCAACTCTGGGGCCACTCCCCTGCACACCACTGGCCCTTGAAATAAGCGCCAAAACCTGTGCTTTTGTGTCCACTTTGTCTGTTACCTCTTCCATTATCAAAACGCCCATTATACGCTTCGAGGAAAGTGTCCCACACCGACAAATCTAATGTAATGATGAAGAGCCTTTACCCCCGCCGTTGCATTTACCAGCTTCTGGAGAAGACCCTCCCCATGGGCATTACCCTACATGCAAAATTCTACTTGCCTAGCAGCGACTGTGTCTCCCTCAATGTAATCTTTTTCAGCCACCTAGCCCTTGCCACCACCACTTTCTCCTCTTGTAATCTGAGTTTCCACTTCTCTGAATCAATAACGATCCCCAGAAAACAAATACAAGACGCCAGGCCCTCGGTTTTTTCAGAAGCCAGGGGGACTCCAAACAGCTCGGCAATCAATTTCATGGCATGCAATGTGGATTCACACAGCGGTGAATCCTTCGGGCTGAAACACAAAAAATCGTCCAGATAATGAATGATTGGTACCCCCCAGACACGTCTCGGACAACCCATTCCAGGAAGCAACTGAATGCCTCAAACAAGGAGCAAGAAATGGAACAGCTTATTGGCAGGCAACGATCTATGAAATATGCTCCGTCCCAGAAACAATCCAGCAGTCTAACGTTTTTCCTTATTTCTTGACCCATCCCACCGCCTCGTCAAAAGAGGTATAAAACAACGGAACATAATTCTGTTGCAATTCCATCATTCACCGACCTACCCCTTGGATAAGAGACATGATGAATTAACCTAAATTTGTTGGGCTCCGTTCTTGCAGGGAAGATGCTCCTGGTGCCGTCCGGGCTCCACAGTCGGCGATCCAGCCACTTGCTCATCCAGCCAGCCAGGGGGGTGATCCATTGCCGACATCCTAAGGGTCTCCAGCAGCAATATTTGGTATTGCCGCATCTGGAACGACCTGACCTATAAAACTGTCCCACTAGTTAATCTCTTTAGTTAACATGGTAAAAAAAATAAAATAAAGCAAAAAACGATGCTTTATCATCATACTGCCAAATAAAAAATGGAATAAAATGCGATTAAAAAGACAACTGTAAATAAATATGGTGGCGCCGAAAAGGTCATCTTGCCTCCCCCCCAAAAAAAAAGCCGCCATACAGCTCCATCAGCTGAAATTTAAATAAGTTATATCTCTCAGAATAAAGCAATGCAAAAAAAAATATTTTTTCTATTGTGTAAAAGCACCAAAACATAAAAAGAAGATATCAATGTGGTACCGCTGTAAACGTACTGACCCGAAGAATAAAGCTACCTTATCAATTTTACCACACGCAGAACGGCATAAAAAAAATTTCCTGAATTGTTGGTTTCTGTTTATTCTGCCTCCTAAAAATCGGCATAGAAAGCGATCAAAAAATGTCACGTGCCCGAAAATGGTACCAATGGAAAAATTATAGCTCTCTAAATATGGCGATGCAAAAAAAAAGGGATTTTTTAGTGTGTGACAGCTGTCAATCATAAAAACCCGATATGAATCTGGTATCGCTGGAATCGCACCGACCTGGAGAATAAAGTCATCTAATCACTTATACCGCACGAGGAAAGCTGTAAAAAATAAACTCTAGGGTTAAGATTGTGCTGGGATTAAGGTTGTGCTAGGGTTAGGTTTTTGCTAGGGTTATGTTTTGCAAAGTATTTAAAGGGCTCGGATGCGGCTTTAAAGAAGGCAATTAATTTTTATTATAATTAAATGATTACAGAAAATAGGAAATAGTGTGATATTGCGTACACCTTTGCATAATATAAATCACAAAGGTAAAGTACTTACAGCGCACACTATACAGGAAAAACTTCACCAGGAGCAACATACATCATCTGTCTGGGAGACATCAGCCGTGAGGAGCAAAATAGCGAAGACCAAGAAAAGTCCTGGGATGAATCCACACTGCGTCGTCGGGGCATCCCCTTTTAGTCCACAGGTCAACAGGCTTCTGTCTTAGCTGAAAACTTCACTAGCTTATATCTTGTTTAAAAACAAAATGTTTGCGTAACCAAATGTTACACAAGTTCTGACAGAGTCTATTTGTTCAATATAGTATCTTTCTTCTGAGTGACCAGCTCTTCCGATGTCACTTAACACCGATCAAATATAGTTATATGAATAAGTTTGGGCACCCCTATTAATCTTAAGCTTAATGTTTTATAAAAATTGGTGTTTTTGCAACAGCTATTTCAGTTTGATATATGTAATAACTGTTGGACACAGTAATGTTTCTGCCTTGAATGAGGTTTATTGTACTAACAGAAAATGTACAATCTGCATTCAAACAAAATTTGACAGGTGCATAAGTATGGGCACCTCACCAGAAAAGTGACATTAATATTTAGTAGATCCTCCTTTTGCAAAAATAACAGCCTCTAGTCGCTTCCTGTAGCTTTTAATGAGTTCCTGGATCCTGGATGAAGGTATTTTTGACCATTCCTCTTTACAAAACAATTCCAGTTCAGTTAAGTTTGATGGTCGCCGAGCATGGACAGCCCTCTTCAAATGATCCCACAGATGTTCAATGATATTCAGGTCTGGGGACTGGGATGGCCATTCCAGAACATTGTAATTGTTCCTCTGCATGAATGCCTGAGTAGATTTGGAGCGGTGTTTTGGATCATTGTCTTGCTGAAAGATCCATCCCCTGCGTAACTTCAACTTTATCACTGATTCTTGAACATTATTGTCAAGAATCTGCTGATACTGAGTGGAATCCATGCGTCCCTCAACTTTAACAAGATTCCCGGTGCCGACATTGGCCACACAGCCCCAAAGCATGATGGAACCTCCACCAGATTTTACTGTGGGTAGCAAGTGTTTTTCTTGGAATGCTGTGTTTTTTTGCCGCCATGCATAACGCCTTTTTGTATGACCAAACAACTCAATCTTGGTTTCATCAGTCCACAGGACCTTCTTCCAAAAAGAAATTGGCTTCCCCAAATGTGCTTTTGCATACCTCAGCCGACTGTTTGTGGCATGCTTGCAGAAACGGCTTATTTCGCATCACTCTCCCATACAGCTTCTCCTTGTGCAAAGTGCGTTGTATAGTTGACCGATGCACAGTGACACCATCTGCAGCAAGTTGATGCTGCAGCTCTCTGGAGGTGGTCTGAGGATTGTCCTTGACTGATCTCACCATTCTTCTTCTCTGCCTTTCTGATGTTTTTCTTGGCCTGCCACTTCTGGCCTTAACAAGAACTGTCCCTGTGTTCTTCCATTTCCTTACTATGTTCCTCACAGTGGAAACTGACAGGTTAAATCTCTGAGACAGCTTTTTGTATCCTTCCCCTGAACAACTATGTTGAATAATCTTTGTTTTCAGATCATTTGACAGTTGTTTTGAGGAGCCCATGATGCCACTCTTCAGAGGAGATTCAAACAGGAGAACAACTTGCAAGTGGCCAGTTTAAGTAGCTTTTCTCATGATTGCATGCACCTGGCTATGAAGTTCAAAGCTCAATGAGGTTGCAAAACCAAAAAAAGTGCTTTAGTAAGTCAGTAAAAAGTAGGAGTATTTAAAACAAGAAAATGATAAGGGTGCCCATACTTATGCACCTGTCAAATTTTGTTTGAATGCAGATTGTACATTTTCTGTTAGTACAATAAACCTCATTTATAGGCAGAAACATTATTGTGTCCAACAGTTATTACATATATCAAACTGAAATAGCTGTTGCAAAAACACCAATTTTTATAAAACAATAAGCTTAAGATTAATAGGGGTGCCCAAACTTTTTCATATAACTGTATATCACCGGAGATGAAACATGGCAAAGGCTCCTGGTACCAGATGTTTTACCATTCTATAAACACAGCATATTCTTACCAAATATTGTTAACGAATATAAACATGCATCGTTCTCACTAAACATTAATAAAAGAGCTATGTGGTACTGCTTGATACTATAAACTAAACATTGATAATAGAGCTATGAGGTCCAGGCGTTTGGAAAATTACAAGGCTAACATAAGCTGAACTGTTAAAGGGTTCTTTAACCACTTCGCACCAGAGCCCGTTTTTGCCTTCGTGACCGGGCCAATTTTTTCAATTCTGACCACTGTCACTTTATGAAGCAATTACTCTGGAACGCTTCAACGGATCCCCCTGATTCTGAGATTGTTTTTTCGTGACATATTGTACTTCATGATAGTGGTAAAATTTCTTTGATATCACATGCGTTTATTTGTGAAAAAAATCGGAAATTTGGTGAAAATTTTGAAAATTTTGCAATTTTCAAACTTTGAATTTTCATGCCCTTAAATCAGAGAGATATGTCACACAAAATACTTAATAAATAACATTTCCCACATGTCTACTTTACATCAGCACAATTTTGGAACCAAAATTTTTTTTTGTTAGGGAGCTATAAGGGTTAAAATTGACCAGCAATTTCTCATTTTTCCAACAAAATTTACAAAAACATTTTTTTTAGGGACCACATCATATTTGAAGTCACTTTGAGGGGTCTTTATGACAGAAAATACCCAAAAGTGACACCGTTCTAAAAACTGCACCCTCAAGGTGCTCAAAACCACATTGAAGAACTTTATTAACCCTTCAGGTGCTTCACAGGAATTTTTGGAATGTGGAAGAAAAAAATGAACATTTAACTTTTTTCACAAAAATGTTACTTTAGACCCCATTTTTTTTATTTTCACAGGGGTAACAGGAAACAATGGACCCAAAATTTTTTTGGGCAATTTCTCTTGAGCGTGCTGATACCCCATATGTGAGGGAAAACCACTGTTTGGGCGCACGGCAGGGCTCGGAAGGGAAGGAGCGCCATTTGACTTTTTGAATGTAAAATTTGTTTGAATAATTAGCGGACGCCATGTTGCATTTGGGGAGCCCCTGATGTGCCTAAACAGTGGAAACCCCCCACAAGTGACACCATTTTGGAAACTAGACCCCTTAGGGAACTTATCTAGATGTGTGGTGAGCACCTTGCACCCCCAGCTGCTTCACAGAAGTTTATAATATTGAGCCATAAAAATAAAATTTTCACATTTTTCCCACAAAAAATGTTTTCCTTTCCCTAATTTTGTACTATCATAAGGGTAACAGGATAAATTGCACCATGAAATTTGTTGTTCAATTTCTCCTGAACACGCCGATACCCCATATGTGGGGGAAAACCACTGCTTTGGTGTATGGCAGGGTTCGGAAGAGAAAGGAGCGCTATGTTGGCTGGGATAGGCAGCAGACACCATGTCACATTTGAAGAGTCGCTGACATGTCAAAACAGCAGAAACCCCCACAAGTGACCCCATTTTGTAAACTACACCTCTCAAGGAATTCATCTAGGGAAGTAGTGAGTATTTTTTAATTTTTAAATTTATACCATTGGGCAGTGAAAAAAGCATAATTATATTTTTACCACAAAAAAATGTTTTACCCTCAGATTTTACATTTTCACACAGGGCAATGGGTAAAAATGGTGCCGAAATGTGTCACACAATTTCTTCTAAAAGTGGCAATACCCCATATGTGGCTGTATCGTACCGCTCAGCCATATGGCGAGATCTGGGGGGGACAGAGTGCAATTTGACAATTGGAGAACAAAATATTGTAGAATAGGCATTTGGATTTGGGAGCACAAAATTTTTTGAATTTCTTTTGGGGGGCAAGGGCCATTTCGCTTTTCCAGAGCCTTTCTGCTGCCAGTAACTTGGAAGTCCCTTATATTTTTAACAGATGACGGACCTGAGTGGGGACTAGCTTTTTTTGAGGACTGAGTTGAAGCTTTTATTGGGAACATTTTACGTAACATTTATCCGGCGCTCTAGGCTGAGCACTTACATCGGGGTTTCCATCTAAATTTCCAAGTGATGTAATTCAGATGAAACCCCTGCGGGATCCATTCACTGTAATGAGGCAGCAGAGTTACTCTGGACTCCATCTGGCCTCTGTTTAGCGGTGTCCTTTTTTTCAGAAGTGCACAAAACTGTGGCCAACCGCACTTTTATGCACGCCTAAAACAAATGACACCGTGGGATCACAGGCCAGAGGGCATCCACAGTGGCCTATATCTGCCTCATTACAGGGAATCTTCCGTCATGGGTTCCGGCTGAATCACATATTTCAGAGATTTACACGGAAACTCTGGCGTAAGTGCTCAGCGCAGAGCGCAGGATAAATGTGTGCCGAGCCATACTGCGATCTTTGGGAGACATAATAAACAAATCAGCAGGTGAAGAATTGGTTTTATTTATTTTTTACGCCGTTCCTAGTGTGATATAACTGATTAGATTACTTTATTCTTCGGGTCGGTGCGATTACAGAGATACCAGATTTATATCGGGTTTTTATGACTGACAGCTGTCACACACTAAGAGACGCTTTTTTTTTTTGCAAAATCTAGTTTTTGCATCGCCATATTTTGAGAGCTATAATTTTTCCATATTTCGGCCGACAGAGTCATGTGATGGCTTGTTTTTTGTGGGACGAGTTGACATTTTTTATTGGTACCATTTGTGGGTACGTGACATTTTTTGATCGCTTTCTATTCCGTGTTTTTGGGATGTAAAATTAACAAAAAACAACAATTCAGGAATTGTTTTGAGGTTTTTTTTTATGCCGTTCTGCGTGTGGTAAAAGTGATCAGGCAGCGTTATTCTTCGGGTCAGTACGTTTACAGCGATACTACACTTACTGTATATTTTTTTATGTTTTGGCGCTTTTACACAATAAAACAATTTTATAGAAAAAATATTTTTTTTGAATTGCTTTATTCTGAGAGGTATAACTTTTTTATTTTTTGGCTGATGGAGCTGTATAGCGGCTTGATTTTTGCGGAACAAGATGATGTTTTCAGCGGTACCATTTCTATTTCCATTTTGCTTTTTCATCGCATTTTTTTCCACTTTTTGTTTGGCGATATGAGGAAAAAGCATAGTTTTTTGCTCCGTTTTTTATTTATTTTTATTACGGTGTACACATAAGAAGTTAATTAGTGTGACAGTTTTATAGCTCGGGTTGTTTCGGACGCGGCAATACCAAATATGTGTACTTTTTTTATTTTTGCATAACTATATGGATTTATCGGTTTAATATTTTATTTATATATTTTGTATTTTTTTTTTAACAGTTTCAAAACATTTTTTTTAACATTTTTACTTAGTCCCTGTATGGGACATTAATTTTTATTTTTCTGATCCCTGATCTCATGTAATGTAATAGACATGTATTACATTATATGAGATCTTCACTTCATAGATCGCAGCATATAGAAGACAGCAAAGGGTTAACATCACTGGGACCTGATCTAATCAGGTCCCGATGATGTTCCCTGTCAGAGCTAACGCTCTGCACCGCTCTCACAGCGCTTGCAGGACCCAGGGGGTCCTGAGCACTGCGAGACCACCCACCGTTTTTAAACGTCCGCGCTGTACAGAGCCCAGGCAGCGCGGACGTTTATCTACAGTGGGCGGTCGGGAAGCGGTTAAAGACAGGCTACCAATATGGATTCCTGATGGACATTAAAAACCTTAGTACTATAAACCACCCTTGATCATCTGGAAGCCATATATCATTTACATACAATACCATATCTCAAGAGAATATCTTCAGCAGATGAACGACACGTTGCTATAAAAGAAGGAATACATTGTATACAACAGCATAAGGCGATACAAGCACAGATTATAGCAAAAATTATTCCTAAAATATAGTGTAAATAACCAAAATCAGGCAACCAATAAAATAACCAATCCCACCATTTACCATTACTCTGTGTGATGTGATCAATGTCATCATGTAACTGATCAATCTGAAATTGCAAATCCTGACTATGATCTGACAAGTTAAAACAACACATACCTTCAAACTCTTCACATCCAAGGTGGTGAATTAATAACAAATAATCTATAGTCGCTCTATTCTGTAAGACAGCTTTTCCGGTAAATTTGTAAATCTAATAATATATCTTCTAAGGTTCTACTGGTAGCATTTATTGATCTAGCTACAAGACAAGAAAATCTCCCTACAGTCATAGCAGCATATGGGACTATGGCAGGAGATCCTACAATCGTAAGGGATAACCCTAGAATTTCTGATTTAGTTAAAAGGTTTACATTATACTTATAGGGAAAATATATATTCTTGTACCCTGTTAGCCAGTAGATAAAAAAATATTTAGATTTGAGAGTCTTCAGTGGTTGATACCTTTTAATGGCTAACTGAAAAGATGGTAACAAATTGCAAGCTTTCGAGACTACTCAGGTCTCTTCATCAGGCATAGTATACCATAAAATCTGAAGAGTCACATATTTATACACAATAAGACATACAAAAAAATGCAATAGGTAAGACAGGTGATGAAAAGCAGAGTTATTATGGAAGAGATAAACAGATCTGGCTATAAATATTTTAGCAGTTAATAGATAAAGAGTGTGAAGGTTTTATTGTCCTGCGATTAGGTCCAGTGTTATGATGGCCTCACAAGTCTGAGGAGCAAATTCCTTAGTTGATGTAGAATGACATAAATCCATGCGACACATTCATTCCTGCTCTGAAAGTGTTAAAGGTCACCATCAGTTTATATTCTGAAATTCTTCAGACCCCCAGCTGGACATTTGGTACATATAATTAAGTACACTACATTAGATGTGATGCAGCTGAACGTACCTGGGATCTTATAGTCCTGATGTGAATTGGGAATCTTTATCTTGTCTGTGGTCGTTATAAACGGACAGGTTTAAAAAAATTTCTGGTTGCAAGGAAAGGTTACTGTGCGCCACGGTTGCGGCGGTGGGGCCGCGTCACTCCATGGCCAGGCATGTAGCGGGGATGGCGTCCCTGACGACGGGGGCGGTACTTCCGATCGCGTGACTGTGGATCATGTGACGCCTCTCCATGGTGACTGGGATGCGTCTGTAGGAAGTCAGGTGATTGGCCTGTGCGCGCCGCTGGATACTTCCGGTATGGCGGTATAGCATGCGCACACTTCACTAATTGTCACAGGGTATATTAGGGTGGGTGATCAGTATGCATGAATACCCCTTGAAAAAGGTTCTTACCGAAACGTGCGTCGGGGTGACGCCAACAGCGGTTCGTTTGGTGGCCAAGTGACTATCCAGGTATATGTTTGAGCAATGCCATTCATTTGAATATGGGGTATGTTCTTTAATAACCATAATTTATAAGTATTCTGGATGTCATAATTAGATTTAAACAAATTGGGAGGATGAAATACTCTATATTTTATTGACAAATTTACATGCAACATTTATATATTGGAGATAGAATGTATATATTTTTTTCATTACCTCCCCTTAATCATCTACTATACGTAGGCTCACCAATTGTGGCCGCTGTGTCACATGGTTTTTATGGTGTAACTTTGTAATCCAATAGTTTTGGTCTCCAGCATTGTGTCCACATGATGTGGTCTGTTTGTGCATAGATACGAATTGTTTTGATGTGGTATTTATATTTTCAATAAAGATATTTTTATGAATTTGTACGAACTCTAGTGGCCATCTTTTTTTCTCTGCTCAGCAGAGACCTCCTAGTATATTTATATGATGGTCCGTTCTGACTTAAAGTCCAGCATGCAATAACATGGGTCCATATGGATTTTATGTACTTCAACCCTGTTTATTGATTTGGTTCTTTAGCCTTTCATTTCCTGTAGATATATGTTGTTATCAAATTCAATGTAATTGTGTGTGAGGATGAATTCTGTAAGTTTGACCACAGAATCAGCAACAATTCCTGTATTTTCTATGAAGATTTTGCAGGCATTTAATCCATCCTTGTGTGGGATATTAGAATACAAAGATTCCACATCCATGGTGGTCAGGATGGTTCCTTCTGGTAGAGGACCTATTGCTGCTAGTTTATTCAGTAGGTCTGTCATGTCCTGAATGTATCTGGGTGTACTCTTTACCAGTGGTTTAAGAACACACTCTACCCATCCAGAAACTTGCTCAGTAAGGGTGCACACACATGAAATAACTGGTCTTCCTGGATTTCCAGATTTGTGGATTTTGGGGAGCATATAGAATGTCCCTATTCTTGGACTCTCTGGTATCAGGTCATCGGCTCTTATGGATTCGTGAGGCAGACAAGATACCAACTTGTTTAGTTCCTTGTAATAGTCCTGTGTAGGGTCAGACTCCAGTTTTTTGTAGTAGCGCGTGTCCATCAGTTGTCTGTTTGCTTCCTTCATGAATATAAACTGATGGTGACCTTTAACACTTTCAGAACAGGAATGAATGTGTCGCATGGATTTATCTCATTCTACATCAACTAAGGAATTTGCTCCTCAGACTTGTGAGGCCATCATAACACTGGACCTAATCACAGGACAATAAAACCTTCACACTCTTTATCTATTAACTGCTAAAATATTTATAGCCAGATCTGTTTATCTCTTCCATAATAACTCTGCTTTTCATCACCTGTCTTACCTATTGCATTTTTTGTATGTCTTATTGTGTATAAATATGTGACTCTTCAGATTTTGTGGTATACTATGCCTGATGAAGAGGCCTGAGTAGTCTCGAAAGCTTGCAATTTGTTACCATCTTTTCAGTTAGCCATTAAAAGGTATCAACCATTGAGGACTCTCAAATCTAAATATTTTTACATTATACTTACAATCTTCAGCTAAACAGGAAAATCCCCTCTTTGGACGTTTAGCTTTATGGGATGGAAACAAAGGATACATCATTAGGGCTAATCTAGAAATAACACATGGCCCACCTATTATGTTAGCTGAAATATAATTAAAAGTTGTATTCCCACAAGAAAACATCCACCCCTTGGGCAATTTTACATGTTGTATATGTGAGAGAGAGATTACTGTTTTGTTGCACTTCATGTTTTTCGCTACCTCATTCTCTTGAAATTTTTATCTGAACGTGAACCGCACATGATATGTTCATTGTGCCTTTTGTTACCTTCTATTTTTACCTATTTTATTTTGATTACAAGTCATTTGATAACATAACTCAGCAGATGCATTATTTTGAGTCTTTATAGTTATCATGTCTTCAGTAAGGAAGTCCTCTCCAGTACAGTTTATACAAGCGTAATACAGGTTATATGTATCATTTTGGATCACATCTCCTTCAATCTCCTCATCTTGGACAAACCCCCCTATTGAGTTTGTCCACAGTTGTAAGGGAGTTGGTATAGCTACCATACAATTCTCTAGTATATTGGTAGCGGTAGCAGTTTTTGTCATACAAAAATGGCTCATGTTCATCAATTGTGCCAAGTAACTCCATAGGTTCTGTTTCATTTTACACAATGCCACATTTTCTTTGACTGGCACTTCTTCTCTTTGTTGATACTACGGTTGGGTAGAGACAGAGACCGAAAGGACCATGCCTGTAACACCGATCAGCCACCATCTCCATATTTGAATTGGACACTAAAAAGAAAGAGCAGATTTATTATTCTCTGAGATAACACCTGTCTGCTGGAATATGTTCCCATTTTTCCTGTCCTGGCTTCATCACTATTAACACATTACCTGCCCCTCTAGCAATCACCTCTGCAGGCTCTGGGGGACCTTTATCCCCAGCTTGTTTTACCCATGTTTTTGCACCATCATTTAAAGAATGACTGGAACCAAAATCTTTATCTCCTCTGACAGTTATTACTGTGGGGGCTGTTCCCTTGATCACCTTCATTTTCTGGATGGATAAAATCAACAATTGAGCTACCCTGTCTCCTTTTTGAATCAACCAGTCACTATCCCCACTATTCAGCAGGAGTACCTTAATTTCACTTTGATAGTCCTGATCTATCACTCCTCCCATCACCTGAATTCCCTTTAAGGCTAAATCTGACCTTGGAGCTATAAGACCAAAATGTTCAGGAGGCATTTGTAATCCTATAGCAGTTCTGATTGCCTTTATAACTCCTGTTCCAATCTGATTTCCTCATGGGATTGTAGATCTAATCCTGCAGCTTGTGGAGTAGCCCTATAGGGTCCTAGTGCTCCCGTCTCCAATTCCCAATAGAGAACCGTCTGTTCTGTGGTAGAAGCTTTTAAGGGCATTATCTGTAAATTGGGGGTAATCATCCTCATTGATGGTGTTTCCTGTTCTCCAATTGGCCTGTTAAGAATGTTAAGGGCTTCATTTAAATGTTTTCTCCACCCTTTGTAAGTTCCATCTCCCAATTTCTTTAATTGTTCTTTGAATAACCCATTCATCTGCTCTACCAATCCTGCGGCTTGGGGAGAATATGGGATATGAAAGATTCACTCAATGTTATGTTCTGAGCAAAATTCTGCAACCTTCTTGTTCCTGAAGTGACTACCATTGTCACTCTGAATTTGTTACGGAATTCCGTAGTATAATACTATGGTTTCCATTGTTTTGATCGTACTGTTGGCATTGGCCGCTTTACACGGACAAGCCATCATGTACCCTGAGTATGTATCCACAGCCGTGCATACATACACACATCCTCCATCTTGTGGAAGGGGACCAATATAATCCACCTGCCAAATTTGTCCAGCCAATTTGCCTCGGGCTATATGGCCCCTAACCACATGGGGAATAGGTCTCTGTTGTGAATGTTGACACACTGGCCATTTCATAATTGTTTCCTTAATTACATGTAACCTGAGGGGCACTCCTCTGGTTTGTGCCCATTCATAAGTAGCTTTTTCTACAAGATGCCCACATTTCTGATGTGCCCATTGAGCCAATCCAAGTTGCTTTTCAGCTGAGTCAGGCTCCTCACTGGCATCAGCAACTGATATTTTGGAATGTTCATCCGCTATTGAATTGAAGAGTCTTTCTAGGTTATCTGAAGCACAATGGACGTCAACGTGAAATACAGTCACTTTAATTCTTTGCACAATTGCCCAAACATCTTGCCACAGTTCTTTCCCCCACACATCTTTGCTGTATATTTTCCAGCATATGGAGTGGGACAGACTTAGGTCTATATCATCAAAAGGAGTATTTGGCTCTGATCTGATGAGTGTTTATAAATGATGATGGAATAGCAACCTCTATAGGTCATGGGGAATACTAGATGAATCTCTAAATAAAAGCTACAGCAAGAGAGACACTAGAAGAAGATTTATTTGTTGATTTCTCAGTGG